>NC_072426.2:96345714-97635000 GCF_028878055.3 Symphalangus syndactylus
ACACATACTAGGTCCTCAGCAAGCAATTGTTGGATGGATGAATGAATGGAACGCACCACTCCAAAGGAGTCAGCTTTCAGGTCAACTCTAATGGAGTGGATCGCCAGAGCCTAAGAGGGAAGGGCTTTGCAGGCTGGGCTTAACAGTTGGAGACTTCCTGAGGCCCAGCAGGGTCTCAGCTGGCTGTGCCTTCTATCTCTGCTGCCCTGCCCAGAGGAGGATGGAGGATTCTTATCTCTGGAAATAACCCTCTTTCATGAGCCCTTTAATCTGAGCCTGCTGACACTTTTATATATGCAGGGTTATGTTACTTGAGGAATTCCTTTGAAGACAATTTTAAACTTTCATCCCTTAGTTCAGTTTTAAAGTTTGTAACATTTGGGACCCTTTTCAGAGCCCTGGATTTACTCCTGGCATCAGGATGTTCAGGGCAGAGCTGAGCTGGAGGTGAATTCCGCATTCCTAGTGATCCTTAACTGGTGCCCCTGGGGAATTTATTTAACATGCTGGAGCCTCCACTGGTCTGTAAGGCAGAATTAGGTGTGGGCAAGGACTTCATGACTAAAACACCAAAAGCAATGGCAACAAAAGCCAAAATTGACAAATGGGATCTAATTAAACTAAAGAGCTTCTGCACAGCAAAAGAAACTACCATCAGAGTGAGCAGGCAACCTACAAAATGGGAGAAAATTTTTGCAACATACTCATCCGACAAAGGGCTAATATCCAGAATCTACAATGAACTCAAACAAATTTACAAGAAAAAAACAAACAACCCCATCAAAAAGTGGGCAAAGGACATGAACAGATACATCTCAAAAGAAGACATTTATGCAGCCAAAAAACACATGAAAAAATGCTCATCATCACTGGCCATCAGAGAAATGCAAATCAAAACCACAATGAGATACCATCTCACACCAGTTAGAATGGCCATCATTAAAAAGTCAGGAAACAACAGGTGCTGGAGAGGATGTGGAGAAATAGGAACACTTTTACACTGTTGGTGGGACTGTAAACTAGTTCAACCATTGTGGAAGTCAGTGTGGCGATTCCTCAGGGATCTAGAGCTAGAAATACTATTTGACCCAGCCATCTCATTACTGGGTATATACCCAAAGGACTATATATCATGCTACTATAAAGACACATGCACACGTATGTTTATTGTGGCACTATTCACAATAGCAAAGACTTGGAACCAACCCAAATGTCCAACAACAATAGACTGGATTAAGAAAATGTGGCACATATACACCATGGAATACTATGCAGCCATAAAAAATGATGAGTTCATGTCCTTTGTAGGGACATGGATGAAACTGGAAAACATCATTCTCAGTAAACTATCACAAGGACAAAAAACCAAATACCGCATGTTCTCACTCATAGGTGGGAATTGAACAATGAGAACTCATGGACACAGGAAGGGGAACATCACACTCCCGGGACTGTTGTGGGGTGGGGGGAGGGGGGAGGGACAACATTAGGAGATACACCTAATGCTAAATGACGAGTTAATGGGTGCAGCAAAACAACATGGCACATGGATACATATGTAACAAACCTGCACATTGTGCACATGTACCCTAAAACTTAAAGTATAATAATAATAATAATAAAAAAGAACACTTTGAAGGGAACATGAAAAAATGAAATAAACAACCCAAGTAAAGCACCAGCACATATGAGGCACTTGAAAATGTTCATTCCTTTTCCCCCAGATGCTGGGAAATAGTTCAGGTGCCCCCTATCCCAGGATCCATGAAGCAGCTCACCACAGCCTCTCTATGTTGATTTTTAGATTTCCTTCTGCTGATTATTCTCCATGGAAGACAGTTGGAGCAAAAGAGGTGGTTGGCCACCCATTAATACATCTCCTTCTTATTGGGACATTTCACTCTGCTAAAGGAGTAATCGTGGATTTTCTGCGAATTTTCCTTTAAGCGTTTTCTGTGTTAAAAAAAAATTGTAGTCTGCCTAAACTGATTTATGTGGGTAATTTATGGAGTGCATATTTTTCTTTTTTCTCTCTTCCTTTTTCTTCTTGCTGAGGTGGTACCTTTGCTGCCTTGTCCCTGGAGTTTTGCATGAGAGTTGAATATTGAGCTGCAACAGTTTTTCCCATTTAAATGTTAGAGTTGACTGGTACTTTATCAAAGTTCTGTAAGTACATTTCATACAAGAAATCTCAGCAGGTTAGAATCCAGGGACTTTTTATTTAAACCTCTAATGACAGTGATACTGGCCTGTAATTAAGGCATTTCTGGAAGTTACTTCCATTGACTTGCAGAAAGGAAGGCAGAAACCCTTGGAAGCTGGTGCTGAATTCATGGGGAAGAGAGGCATGGGAAGCTGTGGTTTGGGAGGAGGGCTCATGTGTAGCGTGGGGCATATGTGTGTGCTAACTCTCCTGGGTTTCTGTCTGAATTGCTAATATGACATTAGGTGAAAGGCATCTTGTCAAGAATGCTGCATGTCTGGTGGACTTCCTGAATATCGAATCTCCAGGCCTTCTTTCCACTGCCCCTCCTGGCCAGCCTCATGAGACACTGATGAGAAAAATGCCACAGCTTTCAAAACAGTTAACCTCTCCTCTGGCAATTCACAGCACTGGGTTTATTCAAGCTTATGATGATACAGAATTTTCCTCCCTTTGAAAAGTACTGGTTAAGTCTTTCTGTCTCCTGCCCTTCAAAAGCAGAGTCATCGTGTTTGTTTTTTTCAGAGGTACCATCAGGGTTGTCAGAAAGTGGAATTTCCCGCGAGATCAGAATTTCTTTAGCCTTCATTCATGACCTGAGTACTTTTGGTTTTGAAGGACAAACTTGCTCTATTTTGAGAACTGAAGGAAAACATCTAACTCCCAATTATGGGTCTGTGCATGTGAATAATTGGGTAATGGGATTAAAGTGCTTGAAGATACAACCCTTCCTCAGGTGCCCCTTTTCTCACGTAAGGAAAGTGGAGTGCAAAGGGCACTGGCTCACAGGCAGGAGTGGTGGGGACCCCAGGCCTTCAGTCACTCATTTAGTGGGAGGTTGTAAAGTCTGATTTGACTTCTTACTGCAAGCACCGCTAGTTCTATTACATCCTCCATGCCCTTTTTATTTCAAAAGCACTTTAATATGTTATTTCATTTAATCTCCACCGCAACTATTTCCACTTAAAATTTTTGTTAGATGATCAATAGTGCTCTAAATATGATCCAATTTGGAAAAAATATGAAGAAAAGTCATCTTTTAGAGACAACCCAATTCATGGGCCTTTTAAACATTTTTATTTTTTAGATAATAAAATAAAATTGACTTTTTAAAAAAATTTGGTATACGGGTCTGTGAATTTTCACACATGTATGGAGACATGTAACCACCACCATAATCAATGAAACTGTGCCTTTACTGCATCACACTGCCTCCTTCCATCTCTAACCCCTGGCGGCCAGGGATCTGTTTTTCATCACCATAGTTTTATCTTTTCAAGAATGTCAAATAAGGAGAATCCACAGTATGTGGCCTTTTGAGACTGGTTTCTCTTATGGACTTATTTTTTTTTTCTCAGTTAGAACTTTTACTTAAAATCAACAATCCATTGAACTTGCCTATTTGCCAAACAATATCCACAGGTAGAAATTTGCAAGGATACCTCTGGATAAGCATAGTAGGCCATCTATTTCATCATGAAGGAAATTTTTGATGTACTATTTTGAAGACTCTATTTACAGTCCCTTATATTTAAACTATATCTATTAAATTAGTGTTGTATTGAAATAGCCATTAAAACAAAACAAAACAAAAGTCTTATATGGACCAAGCACTTATTAAGTACTCTATTATTTCATTTAAGCAAATATGCATCCTTTGTGGGTCATCTGTGTCATTTTGTTATTTACTCCTCTTGTACAAGCTTGGCAGGGTTTGAGTGGTTCTTTAAAAGAGAAGTTGGTGTTAGGGAGGGACCTTCATTTCTGTCCCAGCTGCTGACACCTTGTGGGCCCATGGTAACTTCCACTGCTGTCCATTTCCTTTATGTAAGTGCAGGTGGCAGTTGCATGCCTGGAGGGAGGCCAGCTGGAGTTCCAGATGCCTGCTGATGATTGGAATGTTAGGGACTTAGTGGCATGTGCCGGAGTCATGGGGTCCTCTCAGACACTTAAGGCATGCAGGCCGTAGGGGAGCCCTGTGCCTTTGGGGCTGGCTGATGCTGGGGAGTGGGACTGTCTGCTTGGTTCAAGGTGGAAAGGGAACTGCTCCCGTGTGGTTTGCCTGCCAAGGAGCTAATTAGGAGAATGGGTTTGGCGATCTTGATCTGACAGCCAACGGGAGACTTACTGGGGAGCTGGAGGAGATAAGCCTGTCAAGAGGCCCCAGCTGTGTTAGGGCCAGGATTGTCATTGCTGCTAGGCAGGGCTTTGGTCCTCCCAAAATGAGAGTGAGCAGATTGCAGCATTCTTTCTCATAGCACCAAGGAATCATAGACTCCATGGCTAAGTGAGGTGGAACCAACCATATGGTGTGGTCAGCCAGTGCCAATCTTTCTTCTTGCCTGGCTTTGTGGATGGTATTTACTTCTGAGACGCAAACTCCGGGTTATGTTATGAAACTCCACTTCTTTGTCTCTCAAAAAGGGCTTGTTAAAATGCGAGTATCAGTAGCTTTTTATTTCAAGCCTCAGATCTCCTCTAATCAGGACATCAATTGGCCATACTGATAGCTATTATTAACCATTATTGAGAGGCACTAGATTATCAAGAGTTGAGTAGTTAAGAGCAGCATTTCTGGAGACAGACCACATGATTCCTAGTCTCACCTCTGCACCTGACTGGCTGGGTGACCCTTGCATGTTGTCAGCCTTTCTAAGCCTTGGTTACCCCACTGGTAAAATAGGGATGATAATAGTACCTCCTTCACAGGTTTATTGTGAAGATTAAATTAGTCAATACATGTAAAGCTACTGACCAGCCTTTGATTGTAAGTTAATTTTGAGGATTCTATATTCGGCTACCTCTGCTACTCTGTCATCACATTCAGATTGAGAACTGCTGATCAGTCTAATAGTCTCACAGGGAATAAAGCTGAGGTCTACAAAGGCTTAGTGATATACGCAGGCAGAACCAGAACTAGAGGTGTCCCTGGACCCTTAATCTCTTCACATTGCAAAGCAGAAAGCTGGTGATCTGAGTAAACTGTTTGCTCTTGGGGACTTTGCTAACTAGAAATCTTTATTAACTTGGACTCTGATTTTATTGTCAAGGCAATAATAAGCAATTTTTAGATGAACAACTCCAAGTCACCGGAGTCACTTCAGCAGAGTTTCAGTGTTTAGTGTGATTTGCTGTGCCCACTTCTCTGCATAATGGCCTTCCATGCATGTATGAGGGGAAGTCCATGGTTAACTGGAATGCATGCTTAGGCAAAGCTTTTTGTTTGCCAACCAGGAGTGATAACAAAGTTTATTGCCACTCAATCCCCTCTGCCAGCCCATCTGGGTCAACTTGTTTTTCTCTGTGTTCGCCCTTTCCATCAAATCGTTCCAGAGACTAACAACCTGGCTTAGTGATGACAAGTGTGTTAATAGTGGAGCTCAAGATAAGGCAGCAGTAACTCTGTTTGCCCTGAGAGTTTGCTGCCTGCCTGCTGAGTGATCCAGGGACTTGTCAGCCCTTTGAGTTAATGTGTGTGAGGTGCTGGATGCAGAGAAGAGCACTTGGTGTGCTTTCAGCTTGCACATGTGTCTTGGTGCTCAGCACTCCCCATCCCATGCCAGGAAACCTCTCTCTCTCTCTCTTTGCAGGAGATCCTCATGCCAACTCCCATCTAAAAAATGAATGCTTGTGATTTGAAAATACTTTTTCATAGATGCTCAGAAGGTGTTTAGAGTTTTGGCTTTTGCTCAGTCCACAAACCAGGTAATTCCCAGTTGTCCATATGAATGCTCTATAGTCAAATTTAGGATCCCAAATTGGCTTCTCTCATCACTGAGCAAGCTTCTGGACTAGACAGTATCTTCTGAAATAAAATGGCTAAAGTGAATGCGACAGAAAAGAGGAAGAATTTGCAATGACCTCTCTGTGTAGGTAGATAGTCTGTGCTTTCCTGATGCGGGCTCCCTTAACATGAGGATTGTGTATGGGGCAGTGACGTACTGCTTCTGAATTACCCATGCAAAGTGTTTGGCTCTTTGAGTGTGAAGCAGCAGCAGTTGCTTGTATTTTCAGGGAAGGGTCTGAGTGCACAGAGAGGACTCCCTCCAAGTGTTGTCTCTGCATTTCCATTCATCTTATTAGAGCAGTGCAAACCCTGATGCGTGAATGAACTGGGTTTGTGGCTGAATGAGTTCAGATTTGCTGAGCAGGCTGATTCAGGAAATTGTCCTTGATTCCCCTGCTGTTTCCCATGTATACACACCCTTCCTAAGTGAATGTGGCATTTGTATTGGATGAAGGCCATAGCTCAGTATGAAACGTGATTACATGTCTACTCTAATCCTCAACAGGCAATGCTTTCCACTTAGGGTGTTTTAGAGGACATGTGTACCATTGGACTTGCATGATATTTGGGTCAAAGGCATTTATGGACGGAGATGGAAGGTATGATCTATCAGCTTAGAAACTCAACCTCAAGAGAGAGGATGGTGTATAAATGAGGATGCATAAAGTAAGAATGGAACCCCCCCACCCACACACACACCATCCCTAGTCAAAGTTGCAAAGACTTACGGATATGCTAATAAGATTGCTGCTTGCTAAGGGAATTCACAGGTCTGCAAATTCTATGAATTCTAATGCCTCACTCGGCAATTTTAAAAATGAATGGACTGAAATTAATTGGGAGCCTCCTTCCATGGGAATTTTGGAAGTATTCTTAGGTATCACGGGGCACTGTCTGTTTATGCATAAAACTCCATAAACTGCAATGGAAATCACTCTAGATAACAACATGAGAGATGGGTATTACCAGGGGCATATGGCGTAATTTTAGGTGGTGGCCTGACCCAGCATAGGATGACACAGACTCCAATGAGGAGAGGGTTATGTTTTCTTTTACATTCTCTTTAACACAGAGAGAATGTCTTCCCTAGGTTCTATCAGGCCTTTAACACCTCTCTAAACTTTGGCAATCAGCCTCCGCTCTCAGGCTCTGAGTCTTTGTTGGGGTGACAATATCAAGGTGGCGTTTAAATGATCGGGGTTTTCTTTTTTGCTGTATGTTTAGAATTACCTTCTAGTTATAGCAAATGAGATGGGCTTTCCATTTCTGGTGGTAAAATAAAGTTCAATTTAAAAATTAAACTTTAAAGAATGCGATTTAAAGAAAAAAAATTACACAATTAATTGTGTAGGTAGAGTCCCATTATAAATACGTTGTCAGGACAGGACATGAGTGATAGAGATAAGGAAACCCTGGCGATAGGAGATAATGACTACTTTGATTACACAGGGAGGCAGTCAGGACTGGTTCCTCTTTCATCTTGTAAACATGGCCACTGTTTCCACCAGGGGATACTGATCGCTGTCCTTTACAGAGGCACTGTGCTAAGTAAGTACTTTTCACACATCTCATTTAATCATCTGAACAACCCCATGAGGTATGCATAATAACAAATCTCTTCCTTTAAAGATGAGGAAGCTGGAACTTAGAGATAGTAACTGGCTTTTCCAAAAATACATGGCCAGTAAGAGGCAGAGGCAGCATTTGAGCACAGGCAATTTGACTCCAGAGCCTGGCACCTCACCCCATGCCATGTTGGTAACACCCAATTACAGCCCCAGAGAAATCTAGTCGGAGAAAATTCTAGTCATTTCAGTTTACTACCTGTGGGCAAATTGAGTTTGTGGTGGGAGAAAAGAAAAACACATTTTAAAGAAGGGCAAAACACCATCCTAAACTTAGTGAGTCCCATATGCCATCCGTATGTAACATCTTAATTTTCACCTGTTTCAGTGTCTGTTCTATTTCTCTCGTACCACTCCCTGTTGAAAATAGATGCATGTTCTTGAAATTCCTACTTTTTCTCATTAAAGGTTAGATTTTATTATTCTTTCTCTCAAAGTTTGGATTTCCAAAGCTTTTGGATTTGGAATATATTCGGCTTGCATAGTTGCCAGTATTTATACATTGATAGGAAGATTAAAAAAAAAAACTTTAAAGGAGAGATCCTTTTACAACTAGACTTGATTTAGAGTCTATCAGCAATTTTCTTACATATTAGCATAAGTATTGTGAGATAATGTATGCTTTCTAAAAATATACATGATGTTCTGCTCAGTTGAATGCATTTATTTTTTTCTTTAAAGTTTTCTGGGTAAATTTCAAGAGCATCAGGATATTACTTGTTGGTAGATTTTATTAAATCTCCAAGAACATAATTAACTCATTTTACAAATTGTTAATGCTTACAGAAATTAATGATAAATAAGATCTCTTAAGACTGTTTCGTGAGAACAGGAAAAGGCAGTTTGTTAATGCTGGTCCTCTTCTCTATTATAATATTGTGAGAAATGAATGAATGTTTGTCACTAGCTGTTATGGCTTTAATTTGAGAATTTTTTAAAAGGCAATTACATATATTTACAGAAGAATAACACTGGCATTTAGTTCAATGTTTTCAGCTTAACAGAGTCTCATTGGGCACAGTGGTTCACACCTGTAATCCTAGCACTTTGGGAGGCCAAGGTGGGAGGATCACCTGAGGTCAGGAGTTCACGAGCAGCCTGGCCAATATGGTGAAACCTCATCTCTACTAAAAATACAAAAATTAGCTGGGTGTGATGGCACGTGCCTGTAATCCCGGCTACTTGGGAGGCTGAGGCAAGAGAATCACTTGAACCTGGGAGGTGGAGGTTGCAGTGAGTCGAGATCGTGCCACTGCACTCCAGCCTGGGCAACATAGAGAGACACCATCTCGAACAATAATAGTAATAATAATAATAACAATAACAAAATCTCCCCTGAAAGAGGATTATAAAACCAGGGCAAGCCTGTCAAAGAGAAATTTGATTTGGTTCTGCTGTAAGTTTTACATTTTTATATCCCTGTATGATGACCTAGCCCATTAAAATTTTTTTCTTTAAATTATCAATAGGCAGTCTCAACCTCTGTTCAATTGCATTTTACTCTACTCTCCCAGGGAACAAAGTGATGGAGCATTTTGTTCCAGGTACCTTAGTTCTTGTTGCTTATGGTGGCAGCTCTATTTCCAGTACAGAGTTTTACAGGAAACCTCTCTTCTTCTGGTCATGCCTATCACCCAGTCACCTTTCCTGAACAATTAGGAATTGACTTCCTCTTCTCCAATGCTGCATTTCACTCTCATCCTCAGTGCCCAGCCCTGGTCATGTTGTCTTTAGCCCAATTTTTCACCACACCATAGTCTTTCTTGCCACTGGCTTTTGCACATGCTGTTCCCTCTGTTTGCACATGCTGTTCCCTCTTTCTCCTCTTCTTCCCATCCCTTCCCCCGCAGCACATACCTTTCACCCAAATAGCACCTACTCATTCTTCAGATGCCAACTCCAGTGTGACTTTCTTGAGAAACTTCCTTTCACTTTGTTCCTTTGTGAGCAGCTCTCCTAGAATTGTGTTCTGTTCTTCTGTGCCCTTATTTCATTTTGGGTTCACATTCATTGGGGATGATTATTGAATGGATACCTGTCTCCTCCATTAAGTGACATTGTAAAGTTCCCTGAAAGCAGCTACTATCTGGTTTTTGTCTCAGTTCTATCCCAGCACAGGATGAGCACTCCATTAAGTATCTGCAGTATACATAAGTGGACAGAAGTGTTTGTAAACACCCACATTCTGCCATTCTTCCCTCAATGCCAAAGGATCCAACTCTACCACCTCATCAAATTCACAGAGACAGCTTCTGATTTTGAGCCATAGGGGTGTCAACAGCACAAGTGCCTGAAGGACCCACAGAATTCCTGGCATGTGCTGGACTTTATCAAGAATCTGACAGGGAATGCGGCTGTCCCTATCAAGCTGTTGTACCTGACAGGCACCATCTCAGTTAGCTGTGGGACCACTGGTGTTTCTCCTGAAGCTGCAGGACAGCCAGCTGCAATGGGCTGACTGATCTTGAAATGAAACCCTGCCTCCTTCTCCCTCCTCCTCGAGCCAGAGTGAGGTGGTTTTAACTTCTATCTAGACAGTTCTGAGATTGGTAGAGGAGAAAATAGAAAGTACTTACTTAAATTATTGGTGCAGAAAGAAGAAGGTGTAGGTGAAGAAAGAAAATGGACATTTACTGACTATTCTGCAACACAGCCTGTGCAGTGTGTTAGGATACACACCCATCATCTCCTTTAACTTGTCTGTTGCCACAGACTAGTCAATGGGAGCACCAAAAACTAGGTAAAGGGCTGGTAGTTAAACTAGGTCTGTTTGGCTCCAAAGCTTATGTTGGTGCCACAACTTCTTCCTAAGACGAAGGTTGGCCCTCACTGGTCTGACTCAAAAGTAGAGAATGTTTACTCTGCCAGAGGCAGGAATATATTCAGCTAGCTTCAGGGGTCCTGGTGCTACAATCACTTGTGTTTCTTTCTTTTTTTTTTATGTCAAAAGTAACTAGCAAAAGAATTCTGTTTTGATTGTTTTGAGATGGGGTCTTGCTGTGTTGTCCTGGCTGAATTTGAACTCCTGGGCTCAAGGGGATCCTTGTGAGTAGCTGAGACTACAGAGCACACCACCTGCCCAGCCACTTGTGTTTCTTATCAGATCTTCTATCTCTTTGTTGTTGCAGATTGGAGCCTGGGAGGCTGGGGGCTGGGGAGATAGTCAGGACCCCTAGAAGGGCAGGAAGGATGCACAATTATTCCACAGAAGAAGCCTGTCCTCTGTTTCCCTTGACGTCACCTAGTCAACAAAGTCCCACAGTTTATGAGTTTAACCTACAGAAATTCTAATATACCTGCCCTGCACACATGTGAGATATTCTGCTATGAGAGCCAAGGGATTAAAGATCAGCAAAGGCTTCCGAGAAGAATGCTTTGCTTGAGATTGGGAGGAAGAATAAGAGTCATCCTTCATCCATGATGAAAGAAGACTGGTGGGAGGAGAATGGGAGAGAATGTTCCAGATAGGAGAAACAGCATTTGCAAAGTCCACGTGGTGGCACAGAGGAAGGTCCACCTGAGTCACAGAGGAAAGTGCAGGCTGGCTGGGGTGTTTAGGGAGAGGAACCCTGATGCTAGAGGTCAAGGCCATGACAGGGACCAAATCTGCCCCCACACATTGTTCTCTTTCCATCCTGTTGGGTAAAACATACAGATGTGAGAGATGGGATCTAAGGGATGGGAGGAAAGTGGGAAAAAGCAGGGGAGAAAGACTAAGTGATAGTTATTAAAAATAAAATTTGCTAAGAGCATGTTTTAAGGATCGTGGCAGAACCAGTTAGTAATAAGGGTTAGAAAAACAAAGCATGAAAATGAGGTTAACCTCCCTGTTAACCTAAACTGAGGTCTCCCTGGCTTTTATTATCATGGTTATCGTAACACCCAAACGGATTGGAGTGTCTGGGGAAATCCCTTCAGTCCCCTCCCCCACCACCGCAGCCCTAGGAAACCACTAATCTACTTTATATGAACCTATTTTTAGGTTTCTATAGATTTTTCTATTCTGGGCATTTAATACAAATTAACTCATACAGTATATAATCCTTTATGTCTGGCTTTTTTGTATGCAGCATAATGATTGTAAGGTTCCTCCATGTTGTAGCAGGAATCAGTAGTTCATTCCTTTTTATTACCAGTCAGGCACTTCTTGACTCCCTGAAAGGGCATCCCATCATGAGGCAGTCACCGGTTCCCAGGCATGGCTGGAGCAGGGTGCCATGGAGTTAGTGATTTTCCTCAATCATATTGGATCTCGGTGGTCTAGATAAAGTCAGCCTGGACACAGCCCTCTCAGTTTCTTTCATGCCCTGCTTAGCAGCAGCTGTTTTCTAGCTATATATCCCTGTTATGGTTTTAGGTCCTGGGTTATGAGTGGTCCTTCCATTCACGGCCACCATGTACAGTTTTATAGATTGACTACTGCACAAAGGTGCCCAGCTGAAGAAGGTACAAGAAAGCACTCAAATGCAACCTGTACCCCTTTTGCCAAGCCAGGGGCTCCAGAATGGTGCTGTGTCAGCCATAGGGAAGAGTACTTTTTTTCTAATGCATTTAAGGCTTCCTAAGGGCTTCCTAAGGGCAGTCCTTTGGATAGCATGCTGTTGTCTGCAGCACTTGCCAGGGCTCAGGTCCTGGATCCAGTTAACGTGTCTTATATTTGAGTTAACAAGATTGAAGTGGTAGGAAGATAGAGAATAAAACCACAGATATTTTCTGATTTATGGATTTGTTCTCATAAGAAAATATTTTCTACTTTGTGTTCGGAGATCTACACCCCTATTTTCTCCATCAGTTCTCTTGTGAGTTCTAACATCTCTTGCTGTTCCCATCTGTGTTTCTAACTTTGAGACTGAGCATTTCTGAGATTGAATTGGTATTAAAAATTAATTTTCACAAACGAAGAAAATCATGGCTTTCAGATATCAAAATGAATATGTGTTAAAGATTCTACTCCTATTCAATGAGGGGACCAGGCAGGTGTTATAACCAGTTGAGAAGAACAAGCAGGACATGGTGGCTCACACCTGTAATCCCAGCACTTTGGGAGGCCAAGATGAAAGGATCACTTGAGCCCAGGAGTTCGAGACCAGCCTGGGCAACATGGTAAGACTCTGTCTGTACCTGAAAAAAAAAAAAAGCCAGGCATGGTGATGCCTGTCTGTAGTCCTAGCTACTCAGGAGGCTGAGGTGGGAGGAGCCCTTGAGCCTAAGAGGTAGAGGCTGCAGTGAGCCATGATTGTGCCACTGCACTCCAGTCTGAACCCTGTCTTGAAGAAACAGAGCAAGACCCTGTCTTGAAGAAACAAAGACACAAACATAAACAAACAAACAAAAAAACACTTACAGGTCAGTAATATTTAAATGAATGTGCAAACGGAGGCAAAACTGTTTTTTTCCACAAAGGGAGGGGAGAAGTCAATGGAACCTCTCTTGGACAGAACAGAATTTTCATATCCATGGACAGGAATTATTTGCATTGCTGTCACTTATATACAATTTACAGAATTATAAAATAACTTCTAAATAGTCAGAATCAGCTTACCAAGAGTGGCGTTCTGTGGAGTCTGTCAATGCATCCCTTATAGCAGCATACATCATTTTCCCCTGCATTGGTAATTTGTGGTGTTTCTAGCACATTGATGAACCTAGGTAAGTTTTTATCATTCCACTTGAGATTTCAAGAGAAGCACACCATTTCATTCATGTCCCAAGTAGTCTTTGGTATATTCTTCCTCTATTAGAGGAGGAAGGATCTGGAAGTTTTCAAAGGCAACTGGTTTATGGAAAGAGCAGATGGTGGGGATGTACTGTGGGCTCGAAGGGAGGCATGTATTAGTCTGTTTTCTTGCTGCTGATAAAGATATATCTGAGACTGAGAAATTTATAAAGAAAAAGAGGTTTAACAGACTCACAGTTCCACATGGCTGGGGAGGCCTCACAATCATGGCAGAAAGCAAAAGGCAGGTCTTACATGGCAGCAGGCAAGAGAGAACTTGTGCAGGGAAACCCCCCCTTATAAAACCATCGGATCTCATGAGACTTATTCACTATCATGAGAACAGCCTGGGAAAGACCCACCCCCATGATTCAATTACCTCCCACTGGGTTCCTCCCGTGACATGTGGGAATTGTGGGAGCTGCAATTCAAGATGAGATCTGGGTGGGGATGCAGCCAAACCATATCAAGACACCTGGTAGGCCACCGACTGGGAAATAAGGTCTGGATTTTATTCTTAAAATCGTCACAGCCTTGCTGTGTGACCTTTGGGCTTGCCATTTATCTCCCTGCCTCTGTGAGACGGGAAAATAAGTGTTATTTGTAAAGTGAGTTGAGGTTCCCTGATGAAAGGTACCAGTTAACTGCAAAGTGGTGTTATGAATCTGCCCTTTGTCCTCTTGCTGGGATTGGATGCCCTGGGTACATTTGTCTTCCACATCTTTCATCTCTTCTCAACTTTCACTTCCACTGCAGCAAGTGGGCACCCTGCCATGGGCTTACGTGTTTTCAGCAGCTGCATTTGGATTTTTCTGTTTACCCTTGAAACAATCTGTTATAAAAAGCCTTAAACATCTCCCAGTTTCTTTCCTTTCCTCTAAAATGTTTAAGTAAATAGTTGGTGGAATAATTATTCTAAATGTAGTAGAGTTCACATTGTCTTAAAAGACTGGCTAAAAATAAAAAATTGGTCTTGTCGAAGCTTAATGAGATTCTTCAGCATTGCTGTCCCAGTGCTGCAGGTGGTTAAGAGGAAAATGCTGGAGCTTCCAACAACAACACCCCCCCCCAGAAACCTAAAGACAAAAAAAAGTGTGGAAACACTTCCAGAATCTACTCATCTAAAATGGACTGTTCCTATTCATCATGAGGGGATCTTAAGGTGTATTTTCTGTCTATGAGGAAAAAGCCACTTTTACAGGAATGTCTGAACAGATTTGTGATATAATACAGTGTCTACTCCAGTAGCTTCACTTCATGAAACTGAATAGCAGAGGGATGGATAATAATAGTAGCTGAAAGACTTATTTTTCCTTTTAGCTGTGACACTTTAACGACTTTGCTATCCCTCCCCTGGGTGGAGGTTATATTCTTTAACGAATCGTCATGTGATTCTTCACTTTTACCATACCAAATCCTATATACTTTGCTTTAATTTTTGCTTTGCTTTGGGTGACCCCATATGGCAGAGAAAATATTTTTTGTCTTCACTGCCATTACAAATTTCCATAGTCCTGGGTTGAGGCTGGATTTCGGAGACTGCCTTGTTCTTTTCCAAATGCAGGAGAGAGGAAAGTAGTATTAGCAGCAGTTAATCCAGTGCACGAAATATTTGTTGCCTTTTGGGATGCAATGCTACAACTCATTTACACTTCACACATTTATTACTTTACTTACTTTTGATAGATTATCTTCCCAGCCATTCTAGCCAAATTGATCATCTTCTTCTCAATTCCCAAGGTGTTTAATATCTTTCCTACTGATATTTCCATTTAACCATATACAGTCTGATATGGTTGTTTGTCTATCTGTTGGGTATTTATTTTGTCCCCATCAGAAAAAATACATTCCTTGAAGGAGAGAATCATATTTTATATTCCTGTTTTGTCCTCTATAGCACCTATCAGGTGGCCAGAGTCACAGCAGGGTCTGAGAAAATTCTTTTCCATTTGCTTAAATGCAAATGACATTGGGTAAACTTGTACTAAGTGACATAGATTGTCACAAAGGTCTACAACAGAGCATGCTGATTATATACATATCATCAGAGGACAGACTTGAGAAACTCAGCATGCTGATTTTTGGATTTGAGCTGCATGAACAGCTCTTGGTATTGATTAATGGAAAGATACAAGCCTTTAATTGTTTGGATGGAAAGAAAACATCTCTAGCATTCTTTTTTCTTTGAACTCTTAGAAACTGAAAAGTCCCAACAGCCCATGTCCAAAGGCGTAACTGCAGACTTCCCAGGCAGCTTTGAAGATCAGCCTTCTCCAACTGTGGTACTTGGGGTCAGGTGTAGAAGCAGGGAGACCACTTAAAAGGGTATTGTAATAATCTGGTGAAAGACGATGACACCTTGCATCCAGTTGGGGGCAGTGGGAGTGGTGAGAAACGTGATCTGTTGCATCGACTTTGATGTGGAGTCAGTTACATGGAGAAGTGATTGGTGATTCCAGAAGTTCAGGGAATGAGCCCCCCCGGGGAAGGTCATTTTCAGTGAGGTCATTCATGTCCCTGAAAGTCAGTTGTCTGTGGCAGAGCTTGGGTGCTGGTGCCTTTGCTGTGGTCCGTCTCAGCTTCTCTGGCAGGTTGGCATGTGGACTGGGTGTTGGAGAAACTACTGAGGTCTTCCTCTCCCTGGGGAGGTAGTATCAATGATTCAGAAGTTTTAAAAATGCATCAGCTTGCTGGACAGTGCCCTTAATCCTGGCCCAGAGCCCAGACGCATCATGGAAAAGCTATCATGGTGCAGCCTCTGCGTTTTGCATTAGTTGACTTATTTATGGTAAGGGGCCAAGTCTGAACCCCAGGGAGCTGAGGTCCAGGAATGCTCCTTCTCATTAGAGTTTGGCCTGGAGGTATGGTCCTGAAAACTTTGCAGGTGGGCCCTGTTAGTGTCTCCTCACCCCTTCTTCTCCTCCCGTGAAGGAGGGAGAGCTTCCCCCAGCCATGCTGGGAAGGCAAAGCTCTCTTAAGGCAACAACCACTTGCTGAGCACATCTCAGGGCAGAGACAACGAAGAGAAGGCATGAACCACACAGCCGGCTGACATCTCAGGAAGGTGTGGGAGTTTGAAGAATCCCCGCTGTGTGTCATTTACTGGCTGCAGAACATTGGGAGAATTACCTAACAGCCCTGGGCCTCAGTTTCCTCAATTATAAAGTGGGGATAATAATAATAGAACTATCTTCTAAATTTTTTGTGGGGATTAAATGAGGAAATATAAGTAAAATATTTAGAATAGTTCCTGGCACAAAATATGTACCACATTTTGTTTGCTATTAATATTTTATTATATTATTCATTTATAATATGATAGGTTATATAGTGTGTTTGGCTATTATAAATGTATTGTGTGATTAGTATATTCTCAAGCCAGGCCCAGTCCCCAGCCTTTTGAAACCCACTCCCTGGGGATCTGGTTCAGGGTAGTTACTGGGTCAATCTGTGTAGGAACAAACCTCACACATAATACAGACATCTCGAATTGAGTACCTACTGAGCCTGGATCTGTGTTGGTAACTTCATATCCATTATCCACAAATGTCTGACATTTATTTTAGAGGTGAAGAAGTTGAATACCAGAGGGTTAAGTGACTTCTGCAGGGCCACACAGCAAGGTTAAAATTAGGTCCCCTGACGCCAAGCCCAGACCCCTCTCTGTGATCAGTGAGTGTTTCCTGATGTCTGCAGTATGCCCTTTGCTGTGAGAGGCACTCTAGGCAGTTATTCCTGAACTGGCTCAAGATTCTGAGTTTGCAAGTCAGGGATTAGGCCTAGGCATCTACCTGTTAGCAGGCCCCTGCAGGAACTTCCAGAGCAGATGGCCTCAGTGGCCCAATGGAGACACAATGGTAGAAGGTAGATGAAGGATGGTCTCAGCTCCTGAGGAGTCTTATTACAGAGGTGATCATCAAATTACATGAAAATGCCCAGCAGGTGCTGATTCTGTGCGTGTCTGTGAGGCTCATTCTGAGATGCAGCAGCCTGGTTAACTGGAGAGGACCGTGGTAGTCATGTTGACTCAGCTTAGGGAATTAAGATGCCCTGTGAATGTGGTGAGGTGGGGCGAGGGCAAGGAAGTGGGGACACTGTTTGAGGAAGGTTCAGAGGCATAAAGAACTTGACATGGGACAGGGCTGGTGAGGATTCCCTCTGGGACATTTCCCCAGTCTTCCTAGTGAAGACCCATTCTGCAAAATCAGTGGATAGAAAGCAGCGGGCATAACCTCCCAGGGTGGATTGCATAACTGGGCTGGGCCTTGGCCGGGGCTGGGCCTCCCTTGCCATCCTTTTCTCCTGGCTCTCAGGTCCTGTGCTCCTCTCATTTACCTCTCTACCTCCTGCTGAGCGGTGATGGTGGAGCAGGACAACCTGTTCACAACTTCCTGCAGTAGTGGATGATGTGCATGTGTTTCGTGGGGTCTGTTGTAGTCTTATGTCTTTTGCCTGTGAGTGGTTAGGCCAGCTGTGCCCTCACTAGGGGAGCAACAATTGGGACTATGGCAATGGAAGGCAGACCCTGTGGGCTTTTGGAACTTCCTTCTTTTTCACCTATCTTCCTAATTTTGCTTCTGTCCATAACACACAATAGGGCATTGGACAAGTCAATTCCTCACTGGGTCCCAGTTTTCTCCCGTAAAATACAGGCTTACGACTAGGTGATCTTGCTTCCTTCTCAAAGTAACATTCAATGACTTTTTTGAACCCAATCTTTGGAACCACTCTTGGTGTTCTGTTCTTGTGGCTTTGAGAAGACTTCCTCCTCCTGCATTAGACAGATAATGGAGTAAGAGCCCAGGTTTTCTGGGTACATTCTCCTTTAAACCTCCAGGCAAACTGGAGCTAGTCAAGACATCAAAAAGAGTATCCTGAAGCTCAGGGTCATGCTTTCAGATCTTAGCTTACAAATGTTCAGTTGGTATAGGCTCTCTGAGGTCTAAGCTGTCCAAATAAGAAGGATCTGCCTTCTGTGTGGTTGATCCAGTTGCCCATGAAGGAGACTCTGAAATGAAGAGTCCCTCCACACTCAAGATAATGATTGCCAAGGTTTTGCACTGAAAGCACACATCTGCCTGGGACTTTATGGGTGATCACTGTGTGTTAGCTGCAGGAGGCAACAGGAGGCAATCCGCCCGAATGGTGGACACCATGGCCAGCCAAGGCTGCCCCATCTCGGTCTTCATCACTTCCCTTCTCAGTTTCTTTTCCCACAAAGCTCACCATGAGATGGCTTCTGCGGCAGTGAGGTTTACCATCCAATAAAAAGAAACCCCATGGCAGTTGGCTAACCGACCAAACTTACTCCATTTCCTCTGACAATCGATAATTATTAATCACCTACATTCTCCAGAAAGCTGTAAACCGCCCTCCCTTCTGTGTCTCTGGGATGACAAATGGAGTCGGGGTTAGTCAGCCTGGCTTTGTGGCGTCCAATGTGTTTGTGCTTTGGGCTTGTCAGTTGCCTTTGCTGGGATGAAATAGCGGGGCTTCCACTAGGCATGGTTCAGCAGCTCTGCTAGTGTCTGTGCTTTATTGGGCAATAAATTAACAGTGAGCACTGCCAAGGAAATAGATAAATGGATAGGGTGGCAAGCACATTTTTAACAAGGAAAATGGCTTTGTTTCTCAGTGGCATAATTTAAATGATTAGCTCAGTTGTGTAGTTTCCTTGATTAGGGGATGGGGAGGAGATCTTAAATAAACATGTCCATAGGAAGAACAGTGTGGGGCATCCTCACTGCCCTTCTTTAGAGGGGATTTGTTTAGGAGCCTAGGTCTGGGAGAGGCTTGCATTTTAGTCATGTATGATACATGACTAATTCTGCCTGTGGGTTAAGCCTATAAATAGTGTGTGATTCTGGCTGGCCATACCTAGAGGCTATAATCAGGATAGTCATACTTGAAGGAGTTAGGAGAAATCTTTTATGGTTTGTCGTGGTCCTTAACTGCATCTCCATGGCAAACAGTGGCAAGAGGGAAGAGAGGGAACTCCTTGTTTGCAAGGCAAATCTCCACAAAGCTAAGAGGAATACTAGCCATCAGTACAAAGGAAAACCTTCCAGGCTCAAGAGAAGGGCAGTCGAAAACAAAAACATGAATCCCTCCTTCCCATGTATGTACACGTAAACATAAAAGGATACCTGCTTTTTCATAACTAATTTCTAGAAGTGGTGCCTTCCCCACTAGAATATCGTCTGAATAAGGGGTCTTTGTCATGTGTTCTCTGTGATAGCCCCTGTGCTGGGAATGGTGCCCAGCATATAATAAGAAATCAACAAATACGTGTGGAATAAATGAAATTACAGGTGGACTGCTTCCCACCCTCCAAATTCTATCCATGATTCCTTTACAGCTTAATTACACTTCCGCCAGCTCCTTCCCCAGCCACTCCTGCCTGAAGGACTGCCTTCTTTTCCTTTTTATTGGAAATTGAGGCCTTGTTTTGGACCATGTTTTCTGTTGTTTCAATTTGACATTAAAATCTTATAGTATTGATCTGTTTTATATCCATTTCACAAACCTTTTCAGGTTGCTATAAAATTTTTTATCTGTGTTTCTCTAGGAATAGATGAGTTGCCTGAATGTGAATTCAATTCACCTTGCAAGTATAATAGCTTATCGTAATAAGCTCTTCATGTAATGTAATAAGTAGTTCAGAAAATAATTTAGCCTTTACTGGATTTTTTTTTCCCTTCAAGTGATTGGTCTGTATGCTTAATCGCTCAAGAACTAGCTTTCTGATAGAAATTGAACTTGTATTTGCCTGTGACCAACCTACTGATTTTTGTTTTAGAAAAACAGAAACAAAGGGAGAATAAGAGAGAGGCAGGAGGAAAGAGAATGAGAGAGAGAAAAAAGATGAATGTGTATTTACATCTATAGCTTACTTCACAATAGGTTTTGAGGACTTATTTACAGCTACCTTATAGAAGATATTTACAAAAGTAAGTGCTATAGGTTTTGAAATCAGAGAAAAGGGTAGATGAATAGATGCTTCTGCTTTAGGGAATGTATCTTGGTAGCTTCTGATGAAGGAAGCTTTTTAAGCTTTCTCTTCTCTGGTGCTTATAATAGGTCCATGTTTTGGTAGGGGGTCTAGAAGACATGGCAGCTCTTTGCCAAGGGATTGCTTATTGGAACAAATCATTTGCAATAGAAATGTGTTTACTAAGATAAGTGCCATTTTAAATGTAGTGTGCTGTACCCCTGGCAAGGAATCTTAAAGATGACTCAAAGCCTTTTTGAAACATTGCCATATAATTAAAGAAAACCAACTTAATGATCTAACATTTAGCATTATTCTTTACAGTTTTACTCTTGGACTGGAAAACAGTTGCAAAAATAGCTTACTTTAATTAGGATGAGAAACATAATACACATATATAGATGCATGTATATGTATATATATTTACTTCATTTTAAAAATTATTATTTGTAGAAATAGTGTACTACGTGTGACCAAGAAAATTAATTTAGGATTTATGCTTTATTCTTCCCAGTCATTCATCAACAAGTATTCATTGAGGATGCAAGAGGACCTCAGGAGGGATGTACATTCAAGACACACCATCAAAGGGGCTTATTGTCTAGTTGGGGAGATAAGACATATACACAAAAATAGTTAACTGTATGTATCAAGTATTATGGAATTGACTGCCTTCAAAATATGAAAGATGGAAAGTGCTTTGGAATATCAAGCAAGGGGAAATAGGAACCTATACTTTAAGGAGGGTGTTCATTCATTGATTCAACAATTGTATATAAAGCATGTACTGTGTTCTAGGTACTCACACCTGGGTGCTAGAGATACAGCAAGCACTGAACAGACCAGATCTCTGTCCTTACAGAATTTATCTTCTTTTGAGGTTAGGCAAGCAATAGACAAGTAAGAAGTAAGTCAACAATGTGATTTCAGGGAACGATAAGCCAATGAAGGAAATGAAACAGTGTGAGGGGACAGGCCAGTGCTGTGTGCGCCTAACTGCATGTACCTGCTTGCTCACAACTCAGTCGTGGCTTTAGAAAGGATAGTCAAGAAAGGCCTTGTAGGAGGAGCTGGCCTGGACTCAGACCTGAATAAGGAGAAATAACCTGGAGAAGGGGTGGCATTCTGTCCTCACCTTGGAGGGCCAGGAAGATATGGTTTGGAGGATAGGAAAGGGACAGACATTCTAGAACGTTTCAGAGTATCTGAGCTCTTTTTTCCCCCAGGGTGTGAGGTTGTGGTGTTTTGCATCAGGTAAGGCTCAGGTGAATGAATGCATAATTTTGGCAGCCAGAAGGCTGGGAGCTGTTCACAATGAGAGATTTTTTTTGGATCTTCCAGTAAGGCCATTCTGGAATGAAAGATGTCAAAGTGTCTAGCAACCAACTGGCAGCCATTGAGCTGGGGATTTATTTAGCACTTACTTCTAGAGTGCTTGCTATGTGCCAGGCACTGTTTTGAGTGCTTTACAAACATATTAACTTACTCAATCCTTACAACTCTTTGTGGTAGATGCTCGTCTTTGGCTTCTCTGTCGGAGGCAGGAACTGAGCCTTGAGAGTGATCTGCTCTAGGCCACATCTCTGGGAAGTGTTCTAGTTATGCTGTTCTAGCCCTTAACTCTTGTGCTTCTTTTTCGTGAGACGAGAGGGCATCCATGTCACTCAGGACACTTCTAAGCGTCCCTAGCCTGGACCAGCAGAATGAGAATCGGGACCTTTTCCAATTGCTTAAGGGGTCTAAGGTCTTTCCACCCTGATGGAAACATTCTCAGTCTGCCCAGTATGGTACCCACTTGCAACATGTGCCCATTGGGCACTTCAATGTAGCCAGTACAACCGAGTAACTGAGTTTTTAATTGGTGTTTAACTTTAATTGACATAAACCTAAAAATGGAAGGAATATAAAATATTTGTCTGTTAAACAATACTTTGTTGTTTTGGTAAGACTGATTTTCACAAGATGCAACAATTGTTGCAACACATGAAACATTGTTATATTTCAGTGGGGGTGTCGGGTGCATGAAGTATTTCTAGTATCTCATTAGAAATTTTTAATATTAATGATATGTTGAAGTAAAAATATTCTGGATATAGTGGGTTAAATATGAAACACTTTACACATGAATATTGTATGTTTCTTTTTTTGAAATGGCGCTAACTGGGACATTTAAAATTATAAATGTGGCTTGAATCTTTGAATATTTCTATTAGAGGGAGCTGGGATGAAGTTTACCCTCAAGCCTCTAAAAAGAGCACTTGGGCCAGGCATGGTGCCTCAACACCTCTAATCCCAGCACTTTGGGAGGCTGAGGCGGGCTGATTGCTTAGTGAAACCCCAACTCTACTAAAAAAAAAAAAAAAAAATTAGGCGTGGTGGTGTGCGCCTGTAGTCCCAGCTACTCGAGTAGCTGAGGCATGAGAATCGCTGGAACCCAGGAGGCAGAGGTTGCAGTGAGCTGACATCACACTACTGCACTCTAGCCTAGGCAACAGAGCAAGACCCCAGAAAAAAAAAGAAAGAGAGAGAGAGAGAGAAAAGAAAAGAAAAGAAAGAAAGGAAAGAAAGAGAGCTTGAACGAAGAGAAAATAACGGCTGTGTTTTGGGTGGACCTTGAGCCATCATTCCAAGCACCAGTTCTCCCGGACTTCTGGGCTCTTGCTGAGCTCACTCCAGTTCCCAGTTCCCAGGGACCAACATGCACCACTATTTCTTGGGTTTTGCACATGAAATTGCCACATGGATAGAGGTTGGTGGGAACTCATACATGAACACAACCCCCATTTTGCTCAAAAATGGTGTGGATTTGGTTGGAGTTGGGGAGTCTCTCAACCATATGTGACTTCTGCCTTCTGCCCTTGCCTGTTTCTTGACAAGGAATGAGGCCTGCATTGCCACTGGCAGGAAGCAGCTATCCACCCAGCATGATGCTTGAGGGCCAAATCCTGCACCTGGTCCCAGAGGTGCCCAAAAGCAGGAGGTGAGAGGGCTGTGCTTGCTTGAGGGACCCCACAGAGCCAGGGAACAGCCTGCCAAAGCAACTCAGGCTACTGAAATCCAAGTGGCAGCAAATGGCCAATCGTTGTCTGGCTCTGGCTCTGTCCCAGCCTCCACTTGCCTGTATCTCCTCAGAGGTACAGCTTGGGGCAGCCTCCCTATCACCGTGGTTTCAAGGAGAGGTGTGGGTTTGTATAGGGGAGATGGGGCTCCTCCGTAACTGAGTCAACTGAAGACTTCTCCAGGGTCACTCAAGTGCAGACATTGAAGACCAGGTAGCTGCCCACTTCGCCAGTGCAGAGATCTGAGTCCCAGGCAGCCCAGACCCCTGGAGATAGTCACATGTTCCATTTGCTCTGCTGTGTTAGCATTAAGATCCCACCCATTGGCTGTTCAGGTGGCCATGGCCCTGACTGCACACTGGAATTACTTGGGGAGCTTTCTTTTTCTAATACATCAGAAAAATACTGATACCTGGTCTTCCCCACAGAGATGCTGATGTAATTGCTCTGGGGTGTAACCTGACAATCCAGGTTTTAAAAACTCTGAAGTTATCTTTCCCTGAGAGGATATGGTGCATTGAAATGAACTTTCTCAAAGTGCTTCAGAATTACAGCAGATGGGGGTGCAGGGTGCCTGTTGAAAATGCAGAGTTCTAAGCTGTTCATCAGAACTTTGGAATCAGAATATTTGGAAATGCACTTGTAACCTACAGCCCAAGTGGATATTCAGTAGGCTGCCATTTCAACATCACCCTGTGAAATCATTAACAACTCAGTATGGATTTGCTCCTTACTCCTTGTGCTTTTTAAGAAGGCCAAGAAAGAGAGTTAAGGTAAAATTGAAAGGAAGTAATCTCTAATGGTGAAATTTCAGGCTCTTAGATAGGGAACGCTTTGTGGGGAAAGGGGGTCTTCTAGAAGCCCCTGAAGTGATGACAAGGAGTGACCACCAACTCCTCAAGCCAGAACTGGGGCAGTGCTTCACTTGGGGACTCTGCCCCTGTGCAGTGGGAAAGCAGCTTATATCAAGGCTTGGCCAGTCCTCCTTTGGTCCCAGGCTGGGGACTGCTGGGACTTCTGCCACGAGATGCTTGGATTGTGTTTCTTTGCATTGGTGCAGTGTCTCCTGGAGACTGCTTTTGTTCAGTCACTACTGAGGCATGTATTCATTAAATCACTGTGCGCATTCAGGTAGCAGTGCAGAGCCAGCCTCTCTGCCGAAATTGAGCCAGCCCATCCTGCATGGTCTAAGTTTTCCTGAGAAAAGTAGCCATAAGCAATGGGCTCCCACTACCCCCTGCTTTATTACTCGAGGTACAGAGAGCATATGACACACTTGAACCCCACATGAGTTAGAGTTCGATATGGGATCAGAGGCTGGTTTACTCTTTTCACCAGGAAGCGATCTTGAGAAGCCTGCGGATGCCACTTCCCGTGACCTGAGGGGCTGTGTTTTATGGACTGCTTTTGATCTGAAATCTAGAGATCCCTGTTTTCATCCTTGTAAGCCTCCAGTAACTCAATCACAGTAGAGTAGTCCCCATCATCTCCAGCAATTTGTTAATCATGTTCGGTGCCAGACAAGGCCTTATAAAAACAACACTCATTCATCAGCAGACCACTAGCAGCATGGAAAGGCTACCGGCTTCTCTCAGAAAATCTCCTATACTATGCGAACAGCATGAGTGTCTGTGTGTGTGTGGTTTAGTGTATATGTGCCTGTTTGTAGGCACAGAACTATGGAGGTTTTAGACACTGTCATTTGCCTGCTGGTATATCAGGTTATTAAACAGAGAACTAGAAACTCTCCTAGAGTGGCTACAGGAGCACTGCAGATTGTCAACTGTGCTTCCCCATCTTCTCCTGGATGTTTGGCAGCCAGTGTGTCAGGATGTATTAGGCCTCTCTCCAAGGACCCAAGTGCAACTTAAATTGGATGACCATATTCTTTGGCATCTACTCAGGGCACTGTGAGAGTGGAAAGGAGGTGCTCTTAATAATTATTCCAGGACATCAAGCAAACTGGGAAGTAGAGTCTCCTTAGGCATATTCACTTGGCAGGGTCTACTGTCAAGAAGCATCTATTCTTGGCTTATTAAAATGCCATCAGAAATCAGTCAGCATTCTGATATAACAGGGAATTCCTTTTATGGTATTCTTGGCAGGTGATCTCCTGTGTCAACTT
Organism: Symphalangus syndactylus; assembly: GCF_028878055.3. Lineage (NCBI taxonomy): Eukaryota > Metazoa > Chordata > Mammalia > Primates > Hylobatidae > Symphalangus > Symphalangus syndactylus. Next base: position 96,371,221 of record NC_072426.2, read on the forward strand.
AAATGTCCCCAGGGACTGAAAGCTCAGTGCCACATGCAGCAGCTGTTCTATTGTTGGATGATTGTCACGTTAGATTGGGACTCATTAGAAGACTTTTCTGATATGAGATTGGAAAATATGCTAATAATATGTACAGTGATGCAGGCAACTTAAAATTTTCTTGGAGAGAAAGAGAGGGTTGCTATGGTTTGGGAAAATGAGTGGGGCCAATGCTTACCCTTTGTGAACCCATTTTTGGAGGGTGCAGCCATCACAGCGATCCAAGAAAAATCTTCCTGCCTTGGATGCTCTTTCACCAAATAACTCTGGAAAGCTGATTAGATGAAACAGAGTTTCACAAGGGAAAGTGGAGAAGAAGTTTCTGAGAGACAGGATGATTTATACCCATCAATTCAGGAAGGAGCTTTGGAGTCATGGATTAAAAGAACAAAGGCGGGGAGTCCGACCTGGATTTGAGACTAAGCTCTGCCTCTTATACAGGGCATTTAAGCTCTCTGGGCCTCAGTTGCTCCACCTTTAGAATGGAGATGCCCCTTCCTTTTTGAAGACAGTGGGTCCTCACTCAATTGAATTCAGTAGGACTTCATCACTTGCTCCACACAGAGCTCCTCCCAGTCTGTCACATTGAGTGCAAAACTCTGCCTAGGTCCATCCAGTCACTCAACAAGCATCCATGGGGGAAGCATTAAGGAGCTTTAGATGCACTGGGTTCTGTGAGAGCAATGTTAGTCTTCATCTTCTTCACTCCTTCTCATCCTCCTTCCATGGAACACCCCTAGACTCCACAGCCTGCAAAGCTCATTGCCCCTTCTCTGGAGAGTCCTCCTATTCGTGTGCAATTTTTACTCACTAGTGAGGTCATTTGTTGAATGTCTGTCCCTACTTCAGACTGTAAGGTTCATGAGGGCAAGGACTGTGGCTCTTTGGTCCTCTGCTGCATATTCAGGCTTAGCACAAAGCTTGGTATACAGCAGTCATTTAATAAATATACATTGATTGAATAAATGAATGAGTGAATGGTGGGGCCACAGCCATGATTGATACCCTTTCCATCCTCAAGGAGGAGATCACAGACAAGAGACTCAGAAGAAAACTCACAACTACAATAAAGAGTAAGAAGTGCTTTGTTTAAAACATCCTTGGGGTCTTTCAAGAGGTCCCTTGGGTGGAGTAGCAGATTCAGGGTAATTAGGGAAGGCTAAGAGTTGACCTTTCTGTGCCTGGATGGTTTGATTATTCAATAGAAGAAAAGAAAAGAAAAGAAACAACCAAGACTTAAACCTACTCAACTACCCTATGTACTTGAAATGTCATTTAAAGTAAAATCTAGCATGGCAACTTCAAATGACAAACATAGGTGATGCTGGAGAGGGCGTGCCAAGCTGACCAGCATTCTTACGAAGTTTGGCTGGTACAGAGCACACAAGAAAAGTCATATTATTGCCAAAAAGTTCTTGCAGTGGATGGAACCTGGACAAAGGGAGCTGTTCTCTCCTCCCTAAGTCTTAGATATAGCTGTGAGAAACAGAGTCATGACCCTGTGTTCCTTTGTTTTTGGAAGTCATGTGGACATTCTTCTTTTTTTAGCACTGTTTCTTTCTAATGATAAAGGAAACAGTATATTGATGAACTCCTATTTTTCATTTGTGGTGCCTTCTGAATGCTTTCTTTGGAACCCACAGCCTCCTCAGCCACACCTTTACAAGTTTTATGGTTCTGGGTAGAAGCATGTTTTCAGAAATCTAAGCCTACGAGGTTTTTTTTTTTTTTTTTTTTTTTTTTTTAGACAGGTTTTCACTCCCATTGCCCAGGCTGGAGTGCAGTGGTGCCATCTCAGCTCACTGCAACCTCCGCCTCGCCTCCCAGGCTCAAGAGATTCTCTTGCCTCGGCCTCCTGAATAGCAGGGGTTACAGGTGCCCACCACTGCACCTGGCTGATTTTTGTATTTTTTGTAGAAATGGGATTTCACCATGTTGCCCAGGCTGGTCTTGAACTCCTGAGCTCAAGTGAACTGCCCATCTTGGCCTCCCAAAGTGCTGAGATTACAGGCATGAGCCACAGCACCCAGCCTAATCCTATGTCTTTTGTTTTGTTTTGTTTTGTTTTTAGCAGCCATGGCATCATGGTTAAATTCATGAGGTACCTCTCGATGGAGACAATATTTCAACTTTAATTAAAAACCAAACACCCTGCTGGCATTGTCCAGCCCATCGAACTAGACTCTGAAAATGATTTTGAACAACAATTCAAGATAAAGAGCTCCAGCCAGTTTTCTCCCCTTTGGAAGCCTTCAAAGTATATTTTTATAGATATATTAAAGAGATTTTGTCCAAATGGCACATACCTAAACAGTTTAAAATGTTTTTACACCCATGTTCAAAGAAAAAGAATATCTTGAAAGAATAAACTTTTCATCTTTTATAAATAAGGTTAAAAGCAGTAATTCTCAAAATGTGGTCTCTGAACCAGCAGCATCAGCATCACCTGGAACTTATTAGAAATGCACATTCTGCAGGGTGCAGTGGCTCACACCTGTAATCCCAGCACTTTGGGAGACCGAGGCGGGTGGATCATTTGAGGTCAGGAGTTTGAGACCAGCCTGGCCAACATGGTGAAACCCCATCTCTACTTAAAATACAAAACTTAGCTGGGCGTGATGGTGCACGCCTGTAATCCCAAGTACTTGGGAGGCTGAGACAGGAGAATCACTTGAACCTGGGAGGCAGAAGTTGCAGTGAGACGAGATTGTGCCACTGCACTCTAGCCTGGGCAATAGAGTGAAACCCTGTCTCAGGAAAAAAAAAAAAAAAAAAAAAAGAGTCTTTTGATGCTATGAACATCTTCTGGCTTCTGGCATCCTGCTTTGCCCAAGAATGAAAATTCCAGTTCAAGTTCCATAAAACAGGGCATTCTTCTTCAGTTTTGTGTCCCCTGCCAGGTCAACTCTGAACCTATAGTGGATACTCAGCAACTGTGTGCACTGAATGAATGAATGAATGACTTGTAGGCTGGTGTGGGAGGTTAAGAGAAATTTATTCTAGCACATAAAGATCTTCTAATGGAGTGGATGAGGGATGGAATTTGGTGATCAGGCTGGGGCTGTGCTGAAATATGCAGGCGGGTTATGACAACAAGAGACCCTAAACCCTGAAAGGATGAAGGTTCTCCTCACGTATAAATTTGACACATGGAAAAACCATGCAGAAAGCTTAAGGAAGCCCACCTCAATTCTGATTTCTTCCTGATAACTATGTCAAAGCTCTTAAAACTGTGCAATAAAAGATCTCCACGTATTTTCTGGCCCTTGTCCTGCCAATTCTTTGACCATGTACCTGGTGTGCCTGGTCTGCTGAACTATGAAGCATACTCGAACATCATACACGTGATTTTCCTTTTTAAAAATGACCTTGAGAAGATAACAAGTGACATTCTACAGACAGACTCCATTTCTTCTCTTTTGTTTGCAAAAGTGTGAGGCTGAAGGAAGAAGGAGATCTTGGGTTACCTGACCACACTCTCATCCCCCCACCCTCAAACAAATGCCCCACACATGTAGAGGATGTGGTTTTCTGACTGTTTATCTCCAGTGAGCCAGAGCTCCAGGTCCCCTGTGCTGGAGGGGGCACAGAGGCATTATTATCACCCAGTCCTCACTGGGTGAGAGGGAGAATGGTGAGACCACTGTAGGAAGGAAGGTGGAATCAGGGGCTGTGGGCCAGGCTTTCGAAACTTGCACGAATACACGTGCAGAGGTTTATGCTGCTGGCTCTGCCTTCCAATTTTCCAGGCTGTAGGAGTGGGGATTTATTGAGCATGAGGGATGCTATCTTGTGAAACTTTCGACTTCATTCAGGAAGGGTAGTTTGTCTGTAAGAATTCGATTGTAAATACAAAAATACCATTCATTTCTGAGGTGAGGGCAGGAGAGAGAGATGTCAGAAGTAGACAGGTTAGGGCTTTCTCTTTGGAGATCTGGATTTCATCCCACTGCAAGTCTTAACAAAGAGGCATGCTGGTATCATTCTTAGCAAGCCCAGTCCATTGTTATGGTCAGATTCGATTCTGCAGAGGAGAAAATGGAGTGTGACATGTTTGGTGCCAGGAATGTGAGCATGCACCTGCACAGCCGATGTTGGTGTCATATTGTCAGCTGAATGGTCATTTAGCAATTTTGGCCAACTCCCTTGACACTATGGGGCTTAGATGGCATTGCTTTCTGGGATGCACTGATAAGCCTTTTACAAAGTAAGACCTTGGTACCAAAATCCTTGCTGTAGAAGATGAAAATTTTATGTTATTTCTTGGGGTGCTTTCAATGTTCCATTAACCCACTGAGGAGCTACACCCAAGCTTGACCTTGAGGTTTAGTCTTAGAGACCAGATGCCTTCTGTGTGTTTCATTATCTTACAGAGGAAATTGTTGAGTGTTTGTAAAGTGGTTATAGGATGAAGGGAACACTCTTTTAAAGTTCCTAATTATACCTTGGACTTTAGCTACAGTTACCGAAAGACAAAACAAGGTCTCTAAAAAATTCATAGCCAACTTTGGGCATCGGTTGTAGACTAGAGTGCAGTGCAAGGGAAAGGCAGGACACACATAACATCTCTGTGGCTACATGGGGATAGATTCTGGAAATGAAAGGAGAAATTCCAGCTTCCTAGGGGGTAAGATCAATGCTCCAGAGAGGCAAGAGTCACTTACATGAAATACAAGTTTCTTGGAGATACCCACTGCCATTGAATTGAGAGATGTCAGTATTCCTGTGGAAGGGTTATGATGTTTGAGTTTTTAAATATACATATGCTTCTGAATTCTACTTGTGCGTTCTCAGAATTTTCCTTCCATTTTGTAAATTGCAGTAAAATATACGTAAGATTTACCATTTCAGCCATTTGTAAGGGTACAATTCAGTGGCATTTAGTACATTCACATCGTGCAATCATCATCACTATCTGTACTAGTTATTTGCATTGCCATAAAGGAATATCTGAAGATGGGTAATTTATAAAGAAAAGAGGTTTTTCTTGGCTTATGGTTCTGCAAGCTGTACAAGCATGGCACCCGCTTCTGCTTGGCTTCTGTTAAGGACTTCAGGAAGCTTACAATCATGGCGGAAGGCAAAGGGGGAGCTGGTGTATCACATGGCAAGAGAGGGAGCAGGAGCAAGGGGACAAGAAAGAAGTGCAGAGGCCCCAGACTCTTTTAAACAATCATTTCTCTCACTAACACATTACCACTGAAAGGACACGAAGCCATTCACGAGGGATCCACCCCCATGACCCAAACACCTCCCACCAGGCCTCACCTCCAACACTGGGGGTCATGTTTCAACAGGATATTTGGAGGAGGGAAAGCATCCAAACCATATCACGATCCATATCCAGAACTGTTTTCATCTTACAAAACAGAAACTCTGTACCCATTAAACAATAATTCCCCACTTCTCCCTATCCCCCACTTCCAAGGAACCATCATTCTACTTCCTGTCTCAATGAATGTGACTACTCTAGGTACCTCCTTTAGGTAGATTCACACAATATTTGTCCTTTTATGTATAGCTTATTTCACTTAGCATAATGTCTTCAAGGGTCATTCACGTTGTAGTATGGACCAGAATTTCCTTCTTTATTAACACTGAATAATATTCCATTGTATGGAGAGACCGTATTTTGTTTATCCATTCATCTGTCCATGGACACTTTGGGTTGCTTCTACCTTTTGGCTGCTACAAACATGGGCATATAAGTATTTGTTTGAGTCCCAGCTTTAAATTGCATTTTTGCCTTTAATATAATTTAACAACTGGCAAGGTTTGAGAAGTAGGGCAAAGATAGCCACAAATTTAGTCCTTGGTGACAGTGAGTGGCAACTTCTGACCTGACTATGCTACAGAAGATTTCTCATCTCATAAACCTAATTAAATTAAAAATCCAGTTGGCCAAACCCACATGCACTTAAGCCAGACAATTTCTTAAAAAGCTCATTAGCTGCAAACTTGAGCGCTCCACCAGCAGATGGAACTTTTTCCCCTAGGTTTTTCAATAATTGGACAGGAAAGGTCTTCAAACTTTAGACCTCAAATGGAAGATTTTATCATGCTTTCCAGTGCATCGGTTTTAATGTCATTGGTAAAATTATGCAAAAAGCAACCTTTTAAGTGTTATGACACAATGATGTAAGATTTCAGTGTCATTAAACCTCGACTTGCAGGAAGGACACAGGTTTTAGGGAAAGTTTTCTGACTTCCTGTTACAATTGCTTTCCCTCATTTCAGTTATGATAAATTAAGCCCTAGGAGGAACATATTGAACTTTTCTGTATTTCTAATTTGGGCAAAATGAGATGAGCATAATCAACAAAATCCAGGATGTAGGACAACACTCCTGCGATGTTTGGGGAACACGAACCTGCAGAAGTTCACATGACTCTGGCCCTATAGTTATGTCACAGGAAGCCCTCAGAAGGGAAAAGACTGGGCAATTGGCCTGTAGTAATCGTGTCCCAGATTCTTCTTTGGGGAGCATTAAAAAATGAGAATTCAGACACTGTGTCTATCTGCATGAGTCAACTTTTCTTCTGCCCTCTCAAAAAAAGTCTATGATTGCGGTTAACTTTGTCTATATACTGATGGAGGCATGATTTACAGTAAACTTATAGTAAGAGGGAGCCCTGTTGTTTCCCAGGGTTTCATATGTATTTATAGTCATTTTGAAGTGACCTGATTTGAAAATGGACAGAGACAAACTGCTGGAGGGCATGCAGGTGGCTAATAAATACTGATAGAGACCCGCAGGTGGTTAATAAATACTGATAGAGACCCGGTCTTTGTGATTAGAGGAATCACAGTGTGTCTCTGTGCCCCTTGCAGCGTGTTTGTGTGCATACAAATATACACAAATATATTCACTTATTATTGGAACATTGGCATTTCCATTATTTTATGCCTCTCCATCTCACTTTCTCATGGCATCTGTTTTCACAGATTCCTAGTCCTGATTCAAATCTGAATTCTCTACTTCTTCATGTAATGCTCCCTATATCTGCCACCTCAGTTGAATCTGTTTTTCCTAGAGACATAGTTGTTTCCCTCACTTCTCTCTCTCGAGTTTGCTGTTTCTGTTTTTGTTTGTTTGTTTGTTTTTTGAGACAGAGTCTCGCTCTGTTGCCCAGGCTGGAGTGCAGTGGTACGATCTCAGCTCACTGCAAACTCCACCATTGGGGTTCAAGCAATTCTCATGCCTCAGCCTCCCCAGTAGCTGGGAATAGAGGTGCACAGCACCACACCCAGCTAATTTTTGTACTTTTAGTAGAGATGGGTTTTCTCCATGTTGCCCAGGCTGGTCTTGAACTCCTGACCTCAGGTGACCCACCTGCCTCCACCTCCCAAAGTACTGGGATTACAGACATGAGCCACCATGCCCGGCCATCTCTATAACCCAGGAGTGCTGGACACTCTGGCCCTTCATTGCCCTTCTGTTCTTGTAGAAACCCGTTTTCTCCAGGCTCCTGCCGTCCGACCGAATCCTTCCTCTCTCTGTCTTTCCTGACGCTGTCACCTACCTAGGTCCAGGCCCCTCCCCCTATTCAGGGATGGCTCTGTCCTATTCTCAACCTCAGCTCCTGCCATCCCCTTCGAGTCTGTGTGCAGGACTGTCCTTGCTATCCCTGTGTGTGTCTCAGACCCTCGACCTCGACCACCGCGGTGCTCTTCTTCCTGCTCCACTTTCACCAGGGATCCCCTGGATCCTGCCATTACCTGGAACTGCATCTCACCTTTATTCCGGGTTATAAACTTCAGGGTCTCACTCAGTGAGGGTAATCCATGTTTCTCCCACCTCTCTTTTTTTTTTTTTTTGAGACGGAGCCTGGCACTGTCGCCCAGGCTGGAGTGCAGTGGCGCAATCTCGGCTCACTGCAAGCTCCGCCTCCCGGGTTCACGCCATTCTCCTGCCTCAGCCTCCCAAGTAGCTAGGACTACAGGCGCCCGCCACTGTGCCCGACTAATTTTTTGTATTTTTAGTAGAGACAGTGTTTCACCGTGTTAGCCAGGATGGTCTCGATCTCCTGACCTCGTGATTCTCCCGCCTCTGCCTCCCAAAGTGCTGGGATTACAGGCGTGAGCCACCACACCCAGCCTTCGCACCTCTCTTTTGCTTCCACTACACTCAGTCTTCAAACTAATTCTCCAGCCTTTTCTCCACATATTTATTTATTTAACAAATACTGATTGAGACACTTTGCTAGTTTCCTGGAATTTAGTGATAACTAAAAATGGACACACACCCGGCCTTCATAGAACTTGCCATCCAGCAAAGGAAAGAGGAGAGCAATTGATCAAAATGATTGCACAAAGACATGTAAAATTGCTGCCTCGCTAACTGCTACACAAAACAGACTATACCTATGGGCAGGGAAGTGACAGCAGAGCTGATTTCTGAAGGATGGGCATCCCATGCGGGCAGGTGAGGCTTCTGGGAGGAGGAAAGTGCTTGTGCGAAGGCTCTGTGGTGGTTAGGGTGGGAGGAGGCAAATGGAGAATGAGAAGAACTGCAAGTTAGGTTCCTGGAGTCTAGATGTGGAAGCATGTGAAATAAAGCCAGAGAGGAGGAAAAGACCAGAGTTTTCAGGGCCTTGTGGACTCTGTCAGGGATTTTTTTTTTTCTTCATACCAAAAGTTATGGAAGACATTTGAAGTGATTTAGGGATTCTCTCCAATTTACATGTGTGTCCTAAGAATTCAGTCCATTGCACACTGAGTATGGCTTCATAGTATTGCATTTTTGGAAGCACTAGATCTTAATGCCTGTAAAATCATAGAGATTTTTACTAGGCTTCCTTACATGCGAACAAACCAGTTTTACTCTTATCTGGCAATCCCATGCATTTTATTTTAATGCTATAATCCCAAATACCAACTACAAAGCCCCTCTTTCTTCTTCCTTTCTTTCATCTTGAATACATCTCTATTTAATCCATTGTTTGGAGTCTTGGCTTCCAGTGAATCAATTTGTAGCATTTTTGTGCATGTGCTTCCATAAGTCAAATGTGATGTTTCAGAATGCTAGCTTGGTAATTTAGGGGACCTGTGGATGATTAAATGGCTCTGCAGAAATATTACAGATATGTTTAAATGTATGATAACAAAAATCCTTTTTTGGTGGCAAGATTATATATTATATATATATTTTTTTGAAACAGAGTCCTGCTCTGTTGCCCAGGCTGCAGTGCGGTGGTGTTATCTCGGCTTGCTGAAACTTCCATTTCCTGGGTTCAAGCAATTCTCCTGCCTCAGCCTCCCGAGTAGCTGGGATTACAGGTGTGTGCCACCACACCCAGCTAATTTTTGTATTTTTAGTAGAGATGGGGTTTCACCATGTTGGCCAGGCTGGTGTTGAGCTCCTGATCTTAAGTGATTCACCCACCTCAGCCTCCTGAAATGTTGAGATTACAGGCTTGAGCCACCACACCTGGCCTATATCTTCTTCTATTGAGAACGATTCATGACTTAGGAATGACAAGAACATATCAACTATACTTGCTAAACTGTAAAGAGAAAAAAATCATTTTCTTTTTCCCTTAGGAAAACAGAGACTCAGTCTGAGCTTCTGGAGGGCTAAAGCCTGCAAAAACATGGGCTTTTCAAAGCTCACAGAGGGAAGGAGAGGGAGGGGATGGTCAGACCACCACTCAATTTTCTGTAGTGATGGCAGAGCTGAGGTCCAGACTCAGGAGAGAGCTGATCCATGGCCCTTCTATGTCTTATGTTAGTTTTGTGGGACGACATTCTGCATGAGCAATTGATTGTGCTGCTGGAAACACAAACTATGAATCTGAGTGTCTATGGAGTTTATTCTTGTGATCTTATGAAACAAGTCTCTTGCATACAAATTTAGGGACAGGCATATTGTCAGCATGTTGAATCAGACTTACACATACGTGGTTTACAGTTAGCATAAGTGAGGGCTACCTTTTCAAGTCAAAAGTTTTTAGTTCCTACCAAGGTCCCATCTCATAATCATCTGTTTAAATCTCATTATTTCAGAGATTGGGAAACTGAGACACAGAGAGATTAAGTGACATGCTTAAGAGCATGTTGCTTATAGGGGCAGAGTGGAGATTCACACCCAGGTCTTCTGTGTCCATTGCTCTTCCTTCTCCACATCACTCATTCTGTGTGCCTGGTTATATTGGTCCGTTTTCACACTGCTGATAAAGACATACCCAATACTGTGTAATTTATAAAGAAAAAGAGGTTTAATGGACTCACAGTTCCATGTGGCTGGGGAGGCCTAACAATCATGGCGGAAGGCAAGGAGGAGCAAGTCACATCTTACATGGCGGCAGGGAAGAGAGAGAGCTTGTGCAGGGAAACTCCCCTTTATAAAACCATCTGATCTTGTGAGACTTATTCACTATCACAGGAACAGCATGGGAAGGACCTGCCCCGATGATTCAGTTACCTCCCACCAGGTCCCTCCCACAACACATGGGAATTGTGAGAGCTACAGTTCAAGATGAGATTTGGGTGGGGACACAGCCAAACCATATCACTGGTGTCTGTCCTTTCCTAGAACGGCCAGGTGGACTTGGAATGTCAAAACTTCTTCTTCCTTCTTCCTTGATTTTCCATTTCTCCCTTTCTCTCCCCCTTCCACTTTGGGAGTCTGCAATGAGGGTGGTGTTGCTTCTCTGCCTGATCTGATCCTTCCTTGACATCCTGGAGATGACTGTTGATATGTGTACCACTTCTTACATTCAGAAGAGACTCCTGAGTAATTTAAACTTCTAGATCCCATGCTCCCTGAGGGCAAAGGCCAGGCCTGACTTAACTGTTTTAGTTTTGCATTTCTCTGTCTCTCACTCTGGCCCTTGTGCATAGGTGTTCAATAAATGTTTGTTGGCATTGTTATTAATAAATTCACCAGGCCAAAAACATTATAATTTAGATGTTGGAATGATATTATCTCTCAAAAACAAAATGTCACCAGATTGTTTTGCCTTGGGAGTTCTCACATCTATTTTTTTCTTTTTTCTTGTGTATGAGACAGGGTCTTGCCTTGTCACCCAGGTTGGAGTGCAGTGGTTTGATCACAGCTCAACTGCAGCTTCAACCTCCCAGGCTCAAGTGATCCTCCTAACACCCTCTGGAGTAGCTGGGATTATAGGCACATGCTACCATCCCTGGATAATTTTTTTTAAGTTTTTTTTTTTTGTAGAGATAGGGTCTGTTTATGTTGCCCAGGCTGGTCTCGAACTCCTGGGCTCAAGCAATCTCCTGCCTTGGCCTCTCAAAGTGTATTTTTTAATATAGTGGATTTTATTATATGTAAATTATATACTTCAATTTAAAAAGTCTTATGCCTTTGGGATCATATATAGAAAATTGTCCATTTTCTAAGAAGGGTCTCTGCTGTCAGTAGGCGGCTAAACCCTGATCAAACATGCAGAATCATTAATTAGGGCCATTTGTTCTGCTGTGAGCTGAGAAGAATGTGTAAAACCTGCTCAGGAGATAATTAATTCATCCTCCTCTCTGTACTTTTTCTAGTACTCCTAGCACGATTCTCTAAGCCTGCAGGCCTCATACATGTGTTCTAATAGGCTAATTGTTAAGGCGACATTTGTAAATTAATCTCTGACTTGAGCTAAGTGGTTTCTCCTAATGGCTTTAATTCAGTGACTCCCATTGTCAGATTCACTGGAGGAGCTTGTTAAAAAGAGGTGCCCAGACTTCCCCTCCCCCAGCTCATGATTTGCTGGTCCTAGGGTGGGATGAGGGCATCTCTGCTTTGGAAGGAAAGCTCCTCAGGTGACTGGATTCTGGTGGCAGCCACCTTTGTGAGCCTCGGCTCTGAATCTGCCTCCCAAGGCCGTGAAGCCTCACACACCCGCTGAAATCATATGGGCCTAATCGCAGCAACTCCAGCCCAGGTTCTAGAACAGGAAACATTTCTAAGAGCCAGCTTTCCTGACTCAATCACCTCTCTACTCACATCACTGAATCTGCCTTTTTCCTGAAGTGCTCCATCACCTGAGGGGGAATAGTCTATGCTTGGCTGTACTATTTTCCATTTTCATGAACTTTCATGAACTTTGTCAGACATTTGAAAGATCTTCATGGTCCACCGGGATTTTCATCTAGGGAGATGGCTGTGGACTTCCCCTCTCTCCTCCCCATTCTGCACCAGGCTCCTTCTTTGCATCAGGTGTTAGGGACAGATTTTCTTTTTTTTTTTTGATGGAGTCTCGCTCTGTTGCCCAGGCTGGAGTGCAGTGGCACCATCTCGGCCAACTGCAACCTCTGCCTCCCAAATTCAAGAGATTCTTCTGCCTCATTCTCCTGAGTAGCCGGGAATACAGGCGAATGCCACCATGCCTGGCTAACTTTTTATATTTTTAGTAGAGCTGGGGTTTCACCATATTGGCCGGGCTGGTCTCAAACTCCTGACCTCGTGATCCCCCCACCTCGGCTTCCCGAAGTGCTGGGATTACAGGTGTGAGCCACCACGCCCAGCCCACTTTTTTATTTTATTTATTTTGCAGACAGAGTCTCACTTCGTTGTCCAGGCTGGAGTGCAGTGGCATACTCTTGGCTCACTGCAACCTCTGCCTCCAGTGTTCAAGTGATTCTCCTGCTTCAACTTCCCAAGTAGCTGGGACTACAGGTGTGCACCACCACAACCGCTAATTTTTGTATTTTTTGGTAGAGCCAGGGTTTCACTATGTTGGGCAGGCTGGTCTAGAACTCCTGGCCTCAAGTGATCCACCTGCCATGGCCTCCCAAAGTGCTGGGATTACAGGCGTGAGCCACCGCACCCTGCCCTTAAAAAAAAAAAATACACCATATATGTGTGTTCATGGCATTCTTTTGTGCAAACACATGTCTTGTTTGATCTTGGAGTTTTGAAAATAGATGACTCAAAGCAGCATTGTTCCAATGACATTTATCAAATTGCTTTTATTTTGGGAATCTGGCACACCGAGTACTCAATATCACCACACAGCATAGGGGTGTTTTCAGTAAATCTGAGAAGGTGACAATTCATACCGTCCAAGGTGGCTGAGGTAATTTGTTGAGTTCAGACTATGGCAAGTTTAGCAAGCAGGACAGGCTCTCAAGCAAGCTAGCAGAAGTGCCCTGAGAGGCAATGCTTAAATTATCTGTGTATCAGACTGCTGCCCCCAAGCCCTTGTGTGGGACAATGCTTTGTTACATGCTTAGTTATTGTCTTATTCTATGACTCAGCTGCTGTAGGGCAGGGATGCTTTGCTTTCTGGGGTACTGCTTTCCTTGGCCTCATTTTACTGTGTCTCTTGGGCTTCTGTCCTCCTTGTCCCTGAAACTATAGAAGCTTGCAAAAGGATTCCCAATGGCCTCACCCCTTCATGAAGAGATGTTAGAGTAGCGGTACTATGTAGAAAGGAAGGACATTTTGGGAAGGGAGAGGATATTGAGATAAGAGCCCTACTTTTCCTATCCTTTCCCGGTTACTAATGATCTGTCTAGGCAATAGTTCATTTTATATTGGCTAAACCTGTACTATATGATTTATCACTAATTGCATAATAGCATGGGATTAATCTACGGAAGAACGACTCTATGAAAAAGAGTATATTTTGCCAGGTGCAGTGGCTCATGCCTGTAATCCCAACACTTGGGGAGGCCGAGCCAGGTGGTTCACTTGAGGTCAGGAGTTTGAGACCAGCCTGGCCAACATGGTGAAACCCCCTCTCTACTAAAAATACAAAAAATTAGCCAGGTATGGTGGCAGGCACCTGTAGTCCCAGCTACTCGGGAGGCTGAGGCAAGATAACTGCTTCAACCTGGGAGGCAGAGGTTGCAGTGAACCGAGATCGCGCCACTGCCCTCCAGCCTGGGCGACAGTACGAGACTCTGTCTCAAAAAAAAAAAAAGAGTGTATTTCATGACTCCAAGTGGCCTTCCATCTTCTGTTTTTCTTGGGCCTTATGTATAGCATATGTTAAATACTTAGATGACTATTTGGGATGCTCTATAATAATGCCATTACCATGTAGACTAAAATGTAATCATTTTGTGTTTTCAAACTTAGAGTTCTCAGACAATGGGGATTTGTTAGAGAGACAGAGAAAGAGACTAAACTGACACTTCTAAGGTGGCTTTGCTAGGGGCCTAGAGAAGACAAGTCTCTGATGGGGATTCTATTTTCATGGCCACATCCAAAGGATTGATGTGTTTTCTGCAGCACCTGGATCTGGGCTGACAATGTGATCGAGCCTGACACGATAAAGAGGCATTTAGCAAGTTTCAAGACCACGTGAAAAGTTACCTTAATACTGGGAGGCAGATCATCTCCCCAGGGAGCATTTCATGGTACATCGTGGAGCAGTTTGCCTATCTTGTATCTCAATGAGAGTATGCCGTCCAGCTGAACACGTGGACCCAAGTGCATGTCCATTCAACAGAGTCTTCAGGGTCAGGGAGCTGTGGAGGTTATTTCCCTCCTGGATTTCTTCCCTCTCTTACCCTATCAGAGAGATGCTGATATTTGAGTTTTCATCTTCAGAGGGTAGCAAGATTCCTGGCCTCCTCCTGTCACTGGCTGATTTGCTTAAATAAGGAATGCATTAGTCGCCATCACCAACTCCAAGTGGAGGCAGCTGGAGCAAATTAGGATCAGCTACGTTGGCCATCCAGATGCTGCAAAATCATTGCCATTGCAGGGGTCTTAGATTTCGAGTTCCTTACAGAATGATATAGATGCCATTTGCAACGACTTCTTTCCTGTCCTTTTCTGCAACAGTGCCTTTGGGTGGCATAGGCCTATATAGCCAGCTCTGACAGATGCTCAGCATTCACAGATATACACACAGGGAGCCAAATGGACAGGGATTAGTCTTAAATCAGCTGTTTATGAATGGAGAAGAGGCCCTTCTCCTGGGTTCTGGCCACACCTCTTCTCTTTGCAGCTTTTTGAGAATGAGGTCAGGGCCAGGATCTAACTGCTTGTGCCTCAGAAATAGCAGCACAGATCAAAATTAATCTTAAGCTCTTTGTTTTGCTGCCTCCTTTAGATAATAGAGAAAAAAGCGAAGGCCTGCTCATGTTTTTGTTTGCTTGTTTTTGTGTGTACCTTTGAAAGGAACATATGAATGAATGTGTGTGAGGGGAGGGGCTGAGGTGAGGCAGCTAAGAGGGATTAGTGCTGGGCGGATGATAATTACTGATAGACTGCAGCATTCAATTGGAGCATGTTTTAGTTTTTTTTTTTTTTTAAATGGCAGAATGAAATAAACCTCAGTGGTGTATTATTTTAGCACCTCCCTTTATGTGGAGATTTTATGAGTTGCTACGAAACTGCATATTCCTTTTACAGTGTCCAATTGTTTTTAATGTTCATTTTCTGGGCTGTGCAAGCCACCATTCGGCCCCAGGAGCTCCATGGAGTTTTGCAATGCTTTAAATGAGTATCTCATGCAGATTTCATTTTCTGTCAGCCACTTTGTCACACATACAAAATACAGAGGTGTGTGTGTGTGTGGGTGAGTGTAAAAGAGAGAGATTCTGTCTCTCATACATACACAGGCGCGCGTGCACACACACACACACACACACACACACACACACACACACAGCTTGATCATACTTAGTCTTTACATAAATTGGGATTCCTCTCTACCCACCAGCCAAGGGCTGAGAGATGTCAATAGATGGACACTGCGAAGACTGACTTCCAATGCCCTTCAGCCTGCAGTCTCTTCAGGGTATTAGCATACCTGGAAAGGTTGACCTAGCAGCCGGGCATTGAGTGTAATGGTGGTGCTTACTTTTTGTTCTCAGGCTTAATTGTTGGCTGAAAGCATCTTCTTTATTTCTGACTATCCTTTATTTGCGTTAATAGTTTCCTCTTTGAAAGATTAAAGAAAGTAGAATGTGTAGTGAGGACAGAAGTGTCAGTGTCAGCCTTATCGGCATATTCATTCGATGGTCCTTAGCATGACAGGTATCCACTGAAGGAGATGCCAAAACTGTCTTCCATCCATGGAGATTAATTTTGAGTGAAGAGTGTAAAGTAGGACAAGGATTGTCATATAACTGGCCTAATGGATTGCCTAATTGACTTCCTGAACTGAAACTACTTTCCTAAATATTTCAGAAGTGTTATAATCATATAGATCATACATGCAGTGAATATATCTTTATGTATGTCCACACATACACACACAGACATTTGTACGAGCAAATTTGTGATCTTCAAATTGGTATCTCTTGTGTAGTGACAGAAAGTAGATTAGTGTGGTCTGGGGCTCGGAAATGGGAAAGGGGATTGATTTAACAGGCATGAGGGATCTTACTGGGACAATGAAAATGTTCTGAAACTGGATTACAGTGATGGTTGCATAACTTAGTAGATTTACTGAAGTCATTGATGAATTGTACTTTTTAAATGGGTGAATATTGTGGTATGTAAATTATGCCTCAATGAAGCTGTTAAAGTTGATATTCCTCTATTGAAGTTCCTGCAGATCCTAGACTACATATAATATTAAAAATTGTATCACCCTAAATTTTCACCTGCTTTTTTCCCACTGAAGTTTATCAACTTCAATTGCAGAGAAGCTGGACTTCGAGATAACAGGGTCAGATAAAAACCCAGTGCCCTGAGACATAAAAGGCTACCCTGACCCCTATTGGCAAGGAGCGAGGTTGCTGCCTATTGCTATGTGAGGAGCCAACCCTGAGGCAGTACTGGGGGGCTGGGGATGGGGGTGAGATTTCCAAGCGGGTCCCCAAGAGCAATGGGCACCATATTTCAAAGCTGCTTTGGTATGTGTTAAAAAACCCAAACATCCTGAGGTCCAACTCTTAAGTGATGGCATTCTCCTCTTCTTTTGCAGGTTGTCTTAGTCTTTGCTCTCAGCATTGGTGCACTTGTAATATACTTCATAGATTCGTCAAAGTGAGTATTCAAATACACTTTCTTGCCCTTGTTTCATAAACAATCATGAGCCTTTACGTTGATCCATTTATTTACCTTGACACCAACCTTTGCAAGACCTTCTGAGTGCAGAAGATTTTGGAGAAAGCTAGGGCTGTACTGTACTGATTTTCTAAATGGGAAAAAAAGTTCTCAGAAGGAAGGCTACTTTGAGTCTGCTGGCATAGGAGGGTGAGGTATATGAGGTCAAGTCTTGCTAGGTATTACTTATTTTTAAGAGCTGTTTCCTGATGATGTATTTGCACTGAAGATGTCAAGTAGTTAAGATGACTTGATGGGAATTTGCAGCTTCTGGGAGGGTGACAGTTTCCCACAGATGAGGGTCTGAGCCATGCTTGCTATGGTTGTAGGATCCTTTTCTCAATTGGGTTTCCAATGCTTTGATCTTACTGGAGGTCAGATTAGAAAGCATGGTGCTATCCTTTCACCTGCCAATTGGGTATTCAGCTGAAGCATTGCATGCTGGTGCTTCTTGACTTGTGAAGGTAAGGAGATAGATGGAGGAGTTCATCATGACCCCCGTAGGTGGAGGCCCTGGCCATTTGAGGACTTCTAGAGTGGACACTCATGCAGACTCCTTGGGTGCCAGCCGAATGGACTGGTGCTCCAGAGTGAGCCTGGGTGACAGATGAGATGATAAAGACCTTGCAGAAGGATGAAGAGGGCACAGACTAGAACTGCAACATTGCAGCCAGTTCTGCCCTGATTCCTGCAGGTGCCAACCCTGAGGAAATAATTTGTTCCAACTATACTATTGCAATCATGAAGTTGATGGCATCTGGGAAACAAGCTGGAGTCTAACTCATTTTCTGTTGTGGCGTGAACTTGGCAACTCTGGTGACAATGGCCTTGAGCTTGTTGCCCTTATTGTCCACTGTGTGAGTGTTTTGAACTTTAAACTCTATCCCTGGCATGGTTGGCTACTAGACTTTGATACTAGGAAACCTGTTTGGTGTGCCTGTTGGCTCAGACTCTGGTGTGCCTGAATTCTGAGCTTAGTGCTCCTTTCCTGTGGCTTGGGATGGTGGTAATTTCATGCACAGCTAAACTCAGAATTTCTCAGAGCCATCTGGTCGCCAGCCAAGGATTTTGTGCATTTGGGTGGAGAGGCCAAAATGTCAGTCAGGGAAAGTAAAGAAAATATCTCCTTTAATAACCTGTCTCTGGGAATCAGCCAAGTCTAAGCCTATCAGAGGTCCTTCAGCCCACCCCACATGCGAGGCTGGGCTGCCCTCACCCATCTCAAATGGAGAGTCCTTTAAATGCTGTCAGGAGACAAGATTCCACATGCTCCCTCCATCAGCTCTCCCAAGCCAAGAAAGAGAAGAGCTTGTTTAAGTTTGGAAGACTCCCACTGGCATGTCATTGAAGGTAAGCCCCCTTTTAAATATTTACTCTTAATGATTCTGGACCCTATTTGTATTGAACTGAAGATCCTCTAAAGCCCTTGGTCTTATTCCTCCAATCTCTCTCCAGGGGTGTTCTCACATGTCGAGGGGTGCAGACCCTGCCAACTTCCATGCTGAGACTCAGGAAAGAGGTTTGGGCTTGAAGCTTGTGTGTCCCAGAGAAAGAAAACCCTAACGTGGAGGTGAGTGTGTTAATGGGTTAGAAGTCCAGATGCCTCAGCCAGCGCCTTCCTTCCCTTTTCATTTTTTTTTTTATTTTTTTAACCTTTTGTCCTTCTGTATTTCTCAGAAATAAAATGCTCTTTAGATGGATTTGGATTGTGTCTTTTTTTACAGTCTACTATGAGGCAGTCTTTTGTTCTGTAGATCCTGGTGTTCTCTGTTTCCATGTGAGAAGATGAAAAGGAATGAAATTCCCCAATGCATACCCTCTTCCCCTCATGTCCTACACCATCTCAATGTCCTTTGGCTTTACTTGTGATCCTTCTAGGCCTCGGGGAAGACGGCACTGGGAGTCCTCTCTGATTCCGGTTTCTTTCATGAACTTGCAAATAGTATATCCCAAGGATGGAACTTCAGTCCTGTCCTCACCTTTTCCTGGCAAAAATGCCCATAAGGTTAGAAACAAGGCTATTCCCATTCTTCCTGAGGACTGTCGTAGCCTCATCCCAGCTTTAGCCTTTCCTCTCTGTTGCTAAACTGTGTGATTTGGCGTAGCAAGGCTTTGTTTATAAGAAGACCTTCTGGTCATTTATGTAGAAACTTTTCATTTTCATGACTTCGTTTTGTTCTGAGAGCATATCCGAAGATTCTGTCCAGTGGCAGGCCCAATCAGTGGATTCAGCACAAGGGAGTTTTCCATCTTCCTTGGGAAAGATGGCAAGCAAGCTCAGTTTTAGTTTGGGAGAGAATTAGTGTAGAATCTCTAAAGCCATCTCTATGGTAAGTCCTTAGATTTCCAGGAATAAAACACAGTGAAACCGATTAAAAAATTATCATCGAGCTTAGTGAATGAGAAAAAAAATGAAGTTCTATCCACATATAAGATGCAAATGGAAAGAAAGTGAGAAAGTAGAATATACATTCTTAAAATCCGTGTCTTTCATTCAAAACTGTTACCAGTTTTACACATTCGTGGTTTGGCTGGCCATCTGGGTATTTTGGAAAGACAGCTTTAAACTTCTCATGGAAGTTATACTAAATCATCACCCTGGAGAAAAAGCACCCAGAATTCTCCAGATGAATTGTAGCTAGTATTTACACCCTTCAAATAAATTAATCAGGGGGCAGTCTATAGGCTTTCCCACAAGTGAATCTAAACCAACAGACATGGGTGAAATGGCTTGTCTCAGTGAATTTTAGCCAGAGCTGCCCCTCCCCTCCAGAATGCTGAGGACTCTCCTGTAGCACAAGTTTGAGATTCCAGGCTCTCTGCACCCAGCCCTTTGAAAAGTGCGAGGAATGCCGATTAATGTATAAAACAGGCTCCCGAGGTCTGCTGGACCAGCTATGTCTCAAGGCAGGCCAGCTCCAGTTGTGCAAGTGGACAAGCAGGCTAGGTAGTTATTTTACTTCTGTCCATTAGCAATACAGCTCAGAGAAAGGTCATCATTGGTGGTTAATGATCTTTTTAACCTTTTAAAGCTCTTTTTACTATCCAGAGGTGATGGATAAGTCACTTCCAAAGACAGCTGCACACCTTTCATTTCTGGCCATTAGGCAAAGACAGATCCCAGCATAGGGCGTTTTCTTTGGGTCTGATCTTAATGATCCTAGGGTGACTGTGAGGGAAGACTCATTTGTGTAGCTGCAAGTGATTACTGTCTAGCTAAGACAGATTGTCCTCAGAGCTCCTGGAATTGAAAACCAAAGATAATTACATTAGACCTTCTTAAAATTATGCTTTATCATCCCAGCAGTAGACTCTCTAAAAACACCTAAGCAGAGGAAGACGCCTCTGGACCAAGTCTTTGGTCAGACATCATGTCAGTGCCTTAACAAGCACAGACAAGCATTGAGCCGTCCACACACCATCTCCCCAAAGATCTCCAATTAGCCACACAAGGTGGATTGTGTACAAAAAGCTCCCTTTCTTTTGCATTCTTTTTAAAAGGACTCTTGCCCAATTTATCTCACACGTCACTTTAGCTCCTAATTCTGATGTCTCCCGACACCAACGCCAACCCTGTCCTCCCACATATTCTGATCCTTGTGAAGCAAAGATTTTTTAGAAATTGTACAACCAAGTCAAGAGTGCCTGCAGACGCCCTGTGGGTGCTAATGTCACCATTGCTGCTTCCATCCTTGTCTATTTCCTCCCTTTGACACAAGAACAGCAATTCTTATCTAACAGATAAGGAAAAAAAACAAAGACCCACCAGTGTCAGCATGAGAGCGAGATTCATGGATTGCATAATGCAGCAGTCCCTGTTGCTTTCAGAATTTCAAGAGAAAGTTGGAAGAGACAGAGGCCCAGAGCTCTGGGTATTTGCATTTTCACCAGGGGCATTCTGGGAAAGGATGACTCACATGTGTGAAGATATTTATTCCTTTGATTCATGTTTAAACGCTGCTACTTCTTATGCTATGGTTACGTGGATTATGAATATTTAATGCGGCGTATACTGAAAATGAAGGTCAAGTCCTGCTCACTGGTGACTTCAGTGCAGGCTCTTGTCTCTGAAAGGGAAGCTACCTGCTGTTCGCAGAGTAAAGCTGAAAGGTTATACGTTGTTAAGTTTTTCCTTAATGACTGTATCTACTCCAAAATGGCTGGCACACAATGGGGGCACTTGCTGATTTTGCCGGTCTTTGCTCTTGGCTTCTGGTATCAGCACTGCTGTTTTGGGGATATGGACGTTAGGAAGGAGGAGGAAATGGCAGCACAAATTTTGTAGAGTATTTCACCCAAGGGCACAATTGCCAAGGCAACAGTTGGGTTACGATTAGAAAATGACCTCTCCCCAGTCTTTTAAAATGTTACCTTTGCATCCACTCCCCCATTTATTCATTTTGTATTCATTTATTAGTTTGTAACATCTTCAAATGTGATAATGCTGAATATTTTCCAGGCAGTAAAATTGCTTATGGTTAAGGAAAACTCTCTTTAAGATTGCGATAGAAATTGACCAGATTGTTTTCATAGTCTCTGAAAATAAAACTGGCGCCATTGATGTACTGGGGATGTCCAGAGCTTTAGCAGAACTGGTTAGTCGCCCAGTAGTTTCTCCCACCCCAGTCTTCACATAGCCTGGCCTCTCATCCCATGGCCTAGAAATTCTCTTTCAAAAGGGAAGAGAGGGCAAGTCGTTGGAGGGAACTAACATTCACTGATTATGTACTGTCTGTGAGCTACAGAGCTAGGCACTTTACCAAAAATAGCACATGCAACCTCATTGAATTCCCCTAACAACTTCTTAGGATAGGTATTACTATTCCCACTTTACAGATGAGGAGGCTGAAGCTGCAGGCATAGCCCAAGCTACGTAGCTAGTAAGCAGTAGAGCCAGGATTTGATTCCAGCATGGCTCATTCTAAAGCCATCTCTCTTCTAAGTGTCAAGAAGTAAATTTCCAGATTGTGGAAGTAACTGACGGGGTTTAATGAGATGTTGCAAGAATGGGAAGTTGCATCACCTTATCTTGCCAATGCACTGGTCTTGTTTTCTTTTTTTTTCTCCCTTTCTCCATTTCTTACCCTGAGAACCAAGTGTGCAGTTGTGGGTACGTAGGAGGCTCCTATCACAGGCCTTCCATGTAAGACACTGCCCTGGGTCAGGTGCTGTCTGATGTCTGTTTGGGCCTTGATTCAGTCCTTCCTAATAATGGCTTAATGAGACCAGCTTCTCTGTTATCTCAGTGGAGTGGCAGCATTTTGCAATGGGATAGGATCAAATGAACAAAAAACAAGGAGAGTTGATTGTTCCTCATTAGCTTCTACCACCTAGGGGTGTCTTTCCAAGTAGAAAGACTCTTTGGCCTTCCTATCCTTACCTAGTCTGTCCCTGTGATTTGGCATACTGAAATAGATATGAGAAATGCTGTTTCCCCATGAGATACATTCTTTTATCTCTTTTAGAGAGTTACAGAATTAGTTGATTTGTTATAGTTTTGCATTATGTTGCACAATATTTCTATGCCTAGAGAGTTGGTATTATCAAACTAATGGACTTCAGGAAAATTTGGCCCCAAAGAATGGAGCCACATAGGATGGAGGTCTTTGAAATGACATAAAGTATCTGGCTTCCTTCTCCAGCCTTGTTCAAACTGACTAGGCACAGGTGTAGACCCACTGCCTCTCCTGTGCTCAACGCGAAGACAGGCACCTGGGAGAGCTGTGAGGCCAGCACAGATCCCATCCCATTCATGACAGTGCATTTTAAACTGTAAAGGACTATGTATACCAGCTTTCACTATCCCCTTTAGTGCACCCCATCCTGCAGCGTGATGAGATGGGCAGCCTATGACATAGAAAAGGAAGCTCATCAGCATACTCTGTAACCAGTTCCTTTATGGAACACAGCCTTTCTAGGTAGCGTTCTGGAAAATTAGCTCCAGCTCTCTGCCTTCGTGCCCTTTTTGAGAAGTCACGGCATGCATTTAACCTTTGTTGAAGAAGTCAACACAAATTACTGTGTGTGCAAAGCACCTCCCTGTTTTTTTTTTCCTTTTAAAATACTCCCCCCAATTTTCTCCATCCCTCACTGACATTTTTATTGCCAGGCTTTGGTTTGGAAAATTATGGGTAGGGAAAGTTCAAGGGCAGGATGTTCAGAACGGCACTGCACATCTGTGAAGGGAACACAACAGGAGAGCCAGCAGCTGTTGAAAGAATGGAATGTCAGATGGTGGAGGAGCCGAGCCCACTCAGGGATGGTGAAAGAGAAGACGCCTTCAGGGCAAAGAGGCTGTAAATAACTCCAATGGGAAGTCCTTGTCCCTCTTCAGAATGTACCTTTTAATAGCAACACTTGGTGCTCTGATATGAGAGTAACTCTAACTCAGTCTTCCTAGCTCATCTGACCTTCCATATTGCCATTTGTTCATGAATCGAGTGAAAGCCTGGTAGAGAAGACAGGTGGAGAGTATGCCAAGGAACAGAGTCAACTTCTATATATGTCGTTGTCTCCATATAGGTAGATTTTGGGGACAGGATCTGTTCCTTGGTTGTCAAACAGATTGGTTTTATTTATGTCAAAGTTCAGAGCATTAGCGCCCTTCCTCCTTCTCCCTTCCACATTGGTGAGGAAATCTTGCCTTCCTTGCATATTTCTCATTGCACAAGTGGTACCTAGACATCGTAGGCAATGGCATCTAGAAGCATTAAGGGAACTGCTTATCTTTGGCATTTCACTGGGCAAATCGGGGACTATGCTAGGAAAGGGCGGGAGGACTGAGCTGAACCTTTCAGGTCTGCCACAAAAGACAACTGTAGAATATAGTATTAGAGTCAAAGAGGCATTGGATCCCACCTGGTGCCACCGTTCTCTGGGCCTCAGCATCCTTTCCTGAGGAATGCGGGTGAGGGACCTCCTCAAGGTCATCTGACCAGCCAGGGGCAGAGCTGGAGCTGGAAGATAGAGCTCTTCTCTCCCAGTCCTTTTCTACTTGATCTCCTGGGTTCTTTCTACTAAATACAAAAATGAACAAAGACACGATAGCCTACTCATTGAATAGCAAAGTATATATTGTCTTTTTATGCCAGTTCTGGGCTCCTAGGCCCTTATCATGGGGGAAACTTTAGGGCCAGGGAAAGAACAAAGATAATCCCAGGTAGAAAAGATCAAATCCAGCCAGGTGGCTGCGTGGGATTAGTTTATTTCATCCTCACTGGTAAGAGGCCTTGAATTCCTTGATTTTATGACCCTCCTACTATTCTCTCTCTCTTCCTCCCCACCATCTCCCCGTCTTTTTTGTACTATTTCAGCATGGAGGTGGGGTTGGGTAAGAATGAAGAGTTCAGCTCCACTGTGGAAGGATAACACAGGGCTGAACACATTGAAGAGGTGAACACATTGCTTTGGCCTGTTTGGAATTTGTTATGCATAACTTTTGAAGACATTTTGCCCAATTGCTCATTTGTTTCCCCTGTGGAAACACTATCTGATAACTATGTCTATACATCCCTATCTACTTTGCCTTCCAAAATTAGGATGAATTATTTCGTCCCTTCTCGCCACTCTCCAGAACTTAAAAAGAATGCTTTGGACAATCTGGCACTCTCTTAGCCCTCTCTTATTCTTTTTAAAAGAATAATTGTTTCAGGGCAAATGAAGAAATGCATTCCCTTTCAGACCCACTAGCCCACTAGTTACTTCTGTCCTCTACAACAAGCCTGAGTTTATACCGCAAGAGGGCTGCATCTCCTCCCTGTCACATGGCACTGGGCCTTTCCCTATAGTCACAGGCTGACATGCATTCAGAGACTGCTGAGAGATCAGGGTAAGAGCCAGCTGGAGCGAAACTTTACAGCTCAGAACAGTTTAATCCAAACACAAGGGCAGTGCTTGTGCCTAACACAACTGTGGCAGGGGTGGGGTATGGTGTGTGGAGTGGTGGCAGCTTTTACAGCTTTATCATGGGGTTCATGGGCTGGAGGAGATGTGAACTCTTCCTTGTCTTTTACCCCTGTCTTTTGACCTGACAGCCTGACACATGTAGCTTTGGGGAGACCCTGGTTGGTGATGAGTCATTTGTGGCTTAAAAATAGAACTCTCAAAGCAACAATGCACTTGGGACTTTTTGATGCATATGTCTTTGTTCATAGAATTTGGGAGAAAAGAGAGAGAGGGAGAGAAAGAGTGTGTGTGTGTGTGTGTGTGTGTGTGTGTGTGTGTGTGTGTAGGAAACAATTATGTCCTGCCTAAAAATTAAGTGAAGAAGCAGCACATGGGGGAATTGGCCACTAGGCTCATCACAATAGCAGAGATGAGGCTGAGAGCTGTCTGTGTACCTGTGGCCTTAAAGGTACCAATCAGATAATAGTTCTCCACTGAGTACAAACTGTGTATAAGGCATTTTGCTAGGTACTGGGGAATTTTGAGTACTTATGTATAATGCTAGATCTTTTCCATTAAGATATTTAAATTATACATATTTTTACAAGGGGCAGGAAGTCCAGCCGTATATACAGGAAAAATAAGATAACAAAACAAGAACAAGTAAGGCATCGCTAAGCAATATATCAATGACTAATATGAGCATTGCACACAATAAGTGCTGAAGGTTGAGGAGTTGAAAAGATAGCTGGATGCTATAACATGTTTTGGCTCTAGGGGAGATTTTGAGTTGAATAGACAGAAAACTCAGTCTGCCCTCAACTCTAGGAGTCATAAGAGAAGACTCTCATTATGGCCTGTACTCGGGCTTTGTGATTTTCAGTATACGCTAAGTCAAGCAAAACCTTGCCTTGAAATCAGCCACTGAGATTAGGGATTGAGAATGCTTCAGGGATGGCATAAAATAATCAGAGAAGCAGACTCTATCCAGTGGCAATAATACCTGTTGTCCAATGATAGATGATTAAAACTTTTGGAAATTTTTATTTGGAAATTTCCAGAAGCGTCTGAATGGCATCCACTCCATCTTTTTGAAACTGAGGTCAGTGTGCAATGTGCTTTACAGGGGTCTTGTTACGAACTTGCCACATACAGGGCATCACAGGGGCATGACGGGGAGGAGAGTCGGTAGTAAAATGAGCTTGTGCTGCTCGCAAGCAGGCCACAGCGTAGACACGGATGTTGGTCTGAAGACCAGCATTTGCCTCCAGCTCCATGCTGTGATTTCCATGGACTCTAGGTACGTTGGCCTTGTTGAGCCAATTCTTCCATAAGAATATTAAATATTATATTTTGTGGCTGCATTGGTATAAGAATGAATATAATCCAGGCTGGATTTATTATTGTTGTTATTATTACTATTATTTTTAGAGACACAGTCTCACTCTGTCACCCAGGCTGAAGTGTACTGACATGATCATAGCTCATTGTAACTTTGACCTCTTTGGCTCAAATGATCCTTCAGTCTCAGCCTCCTGAGTAGTTGGGATTACAGGAATGCACCACCATGGCTGGCTAATTTTATTTTTTTCTTTGAGACAGGGTCTCACTGTGTTACCCAGACTGGAGTGCAGTGGTGCAATCATGGCTCACAACAACCTCTGCCTCCAGGGCTCAAGTAATCTTCGTGCTTCAGCTTTCAGAGTAGCTGGGACTATAGGTGGGCACCATCATGCCCAGCTAATTAAAAAAAAATTATTGTAGAGATGGGGAGTCTCACTGTGTTGCCCAGACTGGTTTCAAGCTCCTGTGCTCAAGCAATCCTCCCACCTCAGCCTCCCAAAGTGTTGGCATTGCAGGCGTGAGCCACTGTGCCCAGCCTGGATTCATTATTATTATTGGTCATTTATTATTATTATATTTATTTTCTTCTGATTTTAAAGAAGTTAAAATTTAGACTCTTTTGTGTCCCATAAGTACAGTGGCCTCAGGCACTGTGCCTGCACTGCCTGCTGGAGAAATTAACTTTATTTCTCCCTTTCTGACAGCTCCATCCTTCTGGAAATTTTCACAGATAAGAAAACATGCTCAGAGACAGATGCCTTATACTACACCCCTTCAATGTGGTCTAATTGTTTCAAATGAGAAAATTAAAATAAGCATTTTATTTTAAGCCCTGTCTGATAACTTGGCTTTGGGAAATAGGAACTTCAGCAACCCAGCATTCAAAACAATGGATACAACAAAATTTTTTTTTTTTTTTTTTTTTTTGAGACAGTGTCTCACTCTGTCGCCCAGGCTGGAGTGCAGTGGCGCAATCTCGGCTCACTGCAAGCTCCGCCTCCCGGGTTCACGCCATTCTCCTGCCTCAGCCTCTCCGAGTAGCTGGGACTACAGGCGCCCGCCACCACGCCCGGCTAATTTTTTTGTATTTTTAGTAGAGACGGGGTTTCACCGTGGTCTCGATCTCCTGACCTCGTGATCCGCACGCCTCGGCCTCCCGAAGTGCTGGGATTACAAGCGTGAGCCACCACGCCCAGCCTGGATACAACAAAAATTTTAAGACAACTTAATAATCTTGCTTTTCTCCCGAGTTTTGGAAAAACATGTGCCTTTTCCATTCTTTTATCTGACAATGAGTCTTACTGGTTTAAGAGATCTGTTTGCTGAGAGTGCAACAGTACAAAATAACATTTTCTTCAACTGAAGTTTGCAAATTCAGCTGGACAGGGAAGGACAGACGTTGGAAATGAGTGAGGCGGATCTGGTGAGGACTGTGATGAGAGCTGAAGCCTCACCTAAAGTGGCTCCCCAGGTCCAGCTGATGGTTCCTATGCAGAAATGCAGGCTCTTGTGGCCAGATCTTCCTGTCTTTCAAAGAGGAGAGAGAATACTGGATTTTATGTTGGATCTCCAATTTTAAAATATTGGCCTCAGATCCAAAACTCTTAAAGTACTGGCAGGCCAAGCAAAACACCTCTGCAGGCCAGATTTGGGCCTCCTGTTTTCAGCCTCTATTCTAAACTGTCTCTCTTTCTGGTCTTGAATTGGCTGTGCTCCCTGAGTGCCAGGAAACATTCTTAACCCTTGCTCCTCCATCTCCCAAAAAGGACCCCTTCTCTCTCTAAGATGGGAAGCCTTTGGTCTCAGGGTGCCCCGGGTTGTTTGCCATCTAACACATTTTCAAACACTGCTTAGTTAAATTTCCATTTTTCTCAAGGCAAATACTATATGCCACACCAATAAATCATCTACAACTTACTGTAAGCCCCAGAGCTACATATCACTAACTCTACATCATCTCTGAAAATAACGTCTTTAGAACCTCATAAACATACACTCTGTTTGTTTAAGAACTGCAAGAGCTTTTAAAACATGGTTGCTAAGTCACAGGGCATATTTTCCAGGACATAAATGGAAGTGAACATATGCCCCTTAAATTGTCAGATTCTTTTTTTACAAGAAGAGAGGCCCAAATCTGTCTGTTCTGCCAGGATATTAACTTGGCCAAAGAAGAGTTGATTATACTAAGTGTATAAGTGTTAGTAATTATTGGAAATTATCCTCTGACTTACTTAGCTAAATGGGCACGTTGTATGAAACTTGATTTAGTTTCTAGCATATGTGGGTATAAGGTACAGGTTGACATGGATAAATCCTGGCTTTAGTTTTCATGAACCCTAAAGTTCACAATTTGCTGAACATTGTATTTAATATTTACTGATGAAGTTCTTATGGTATCGTCCCTTCCAAAACAAAATCGGAGGCATACCTAGACTTTTCCCCGGAGACATGGTCCCAAGTCTAGGCTACAGCTTCATTGCTGACCCTTTTTCATGGAAATTTGGCAGTTAGTGATAGGTAGCGTCTGAGCCTACAGCTCAGATATTTTCAAAGTAGGAAATAGATGGCCCCATTAATATCAACTGCCATTTCAGTAGAGCTGCCTCATCAGTCTCTTTTCCCCGTGGAAGATACTCACACCACCTTTTACCTGTCAGGACACTCTCAGGAAGAAACAGTAGGTAGGGCTCCAGGACCTCTGATATTGGAATCTACTAGAAGGCAGTTGTCCTTAACAAGGATGCCTATCTCATGTTGCTCATCACACCCATGCAGAGACCTGCCATCTTGTAATTTGAGAGCTGGCATTTCTGTACACCCCCTACCCTCACTCCATGCCAGAAAACGCAGAAAATGAACCCATGGCCCAGTTTGAGATACAATTGATCTTGAGGCCCTAGAGAGAACTGCAGGGACAGTGTGCAGAGAAGGTGAAAATAACGTGGATGCTATTAGATGACTCTACCTAGCATGTGCTTTTCCTCTAGCAGCGGGAGGAAGTGGCAGAAGAGTGCATTAAGGACTTTGCCCTCTTCATAATAGCATGAATAGAAATAATAAGGCAAGGCCTTTAAAGAGCAGCATTAATAATTGAAAGGTGGTCCAGGCAGCCATGTGGTCTTCCAGTGCCTTTGAGTACAATCTGTTATCAGGTACGAGGTGAGGCTGAGGAGTAGACAAGGAGGGTGCATTTGGTGGCTGTGTGTCTGTGTGCACGCATGTGCTTGTGCTTGGAGAAAGCATGAATGAGTAAGATTTGGCAGCTACAGCAAGTAAAATTATAGAAGGCAATGTATGTATATTACCATGTAGACTGATGGTGGTTCCTTTGTGAGTCAAACACCCATTTGGGAATTGGATGAAAGCTGCAAAAATTTTGCCTGCCAGATACCCTAAAGTTGGTCCATGAAACCCAAACTGAGGATTTCTATTCTCTTAAGATGGATTCATCTGCTCATTCACTCTTGTTTCTTCTGCCATGAAGATCACTTGACTGACAGAGGGTCGTCTTCAAACCCGAAGGTTAAGCAGAGGTTGACTGGGAACTTTTCCCCGCATGACATACAAAACATGTCTAAGTGAAAGGCTCTGCTGTGTTTTCCCTTCTTGATCAAGTGTCCCTTAACCTGCAATGCATTCAAAATCTCAACAATGACAGGTGATGCTAAGGAAACTCACTCTGGGAGGGAGGCCCTAGGCTTCCTACCTCTTCCTCCAATACCAGACAACACTAAAAGGGGTAGGTAAGACAAGCCTAAGAGCTCTTCGATTTGCTTCTCTTATGTATTGTGGGTTAGCACTTGTTTGTGGAGGACAAATTCCTCATTAGGCAGTGATTCTAGGATGCAAACAATCTCCAGCCAAAATCATTCCACCAGAGACCCACTGCTGTTGCATCAGGAACTAGGGACCACTGGGGACCCAAACAGATTCAAAAGCTGCCACTTCTGTACAAGGCTGTATTTCTCACCCTCCATTGGAGAGGAAGAGGTGAAGTGTAGAGAGTCGCCAGGGATCTCTATGGGCTCATCCAATCAGTCTTCAGACCAGTTTGACAGAAAACAGAAGAGGAGCTTTAGCACAAGAAGGCCTCATCTCATCTGAATTCCCAGCTTCCTTCAGATTTCTTCCTGACCTCACCTGCCTCCAAGCCAGCCGACTGTAACAGTTTAATTGGTGCAGGGAAGGCGAGGCAGTGGGGAGGCAGGCAGGGGTGCCTGGCATTCTGGAAGGAGACTCTCCTGAGATGAGTCAGGGGAACCGTAACAGACAGGCCTGAGAGTGCTGCCTTCGGGTAGAAGGTCACAGAGCTTTGCTTGAAAAGACTGCTGGCCGAAGAGGAAACATTGCCAACTCCCTCCTCTTTGAGCCCACTGGGCCAGAATTGTATATTCATATTTGTCATCTGTGCCCTTTCCACTCTGGGGCAAAGAGGTCTGCTGGGCAGCTCTGGCAGGGAACGAAAATGGGTGGGAATGTAGCTGGGCATGGTGGCTCACATGAGGTAAGAGGATCACTTGAGCCCAGGAGTTCAAGACCAGCCTGGGCAATGTAGTAAGGCCCTGGAAAATTTTTTAAAAATTAGCTGGTCATGGTGGTATGTGCCTATAGTCTCAGCTACTCAAGAGACTGAGGTGGGAGGATGGCTTCAGCACAGGAGTTCGAGGCAGAAGTGAGCCCTGATTGCACCACTGTGTTCCAGCCTGAGTGACAGAGTGAGACCCTGTCTTTAAAAAAACAATTTTGGAAAAAGAAAGTAGGGAAGAAGGAACCTAGTGGTGAACACCAGGGTTTGGAATCAGACCAGACCTTCTTGGCTTACTTGGCTCTACTACTTTGTAGCTGTCTTGGGCAAGCCAGTTAACCTTTGCAAGCTATGAAGTCTTTCCTTTGTCACATGGAGTGAAAGTGGTGATGAGAGATGTCATGGTGGATAATACCTACCTGATAGTAGTGTGTGGAAACAATTAGACACTGCATGGAAAGGCTCTTAGTACAGTGCCCAGCTTGAACACGACCAAAAAAAGTATTAGATATTATTGGTACTGTTCTTTTTGAGGTCTGTTTTGAAACTTTCAATCAGGTCTTGAGAGAGATGAGATATAAACACAGTGAAGTTAAGAAACAAAATAAGATGTATTGTAAGGCAGATCGATTATCAGAATAATGGACGAGACCTGTGCTTCTGAAAACTGCAATCTCAACTCATTCATGGTTTGTGAAAGGAAAAACAAGTATTTAAAAAGATGGCATAGCTGGGCATGGTGGCTTGTACCTATAATCCCAGCTACTCAGGAAGCTGAGTCAAGAGTATGGCTTGAGGCCAAGAGTTTGAGATCAGCCTGGGAAACAGAGTGGGACCTTGTCTCTAAAAGTACATACATAAATAAATAAAACACGAGATTGATCAGCCCAAGATGGAAATATAGCTAGAGAAGTTCAATTTGATTTTATGAAACTTTTGTTTCCCTTACATATATAGATCCATGTACTGTATAAACGTATGTATACTATATAAACGTATGTATACTGTATAAACGTACTGATTTGTGATGTAAACTCTGTTTCTTACTGTGGAATTTGCTAAAAAGCGTTTGAGAAACACTAGCTTTTAGTGTAGAAGCCAGCATACTCTCTGGTTGCAGTAATCCAGGGAACTTTAAGGGAGGACGGCAGGCTAGTGTTGGGTCCCAAGGCATGAGTAGAATTTGGATGCTGCAGAAGAGGGGCATGGGGTGAGCAGTCCCCAAGACCATCCTCCCTCTGACATCAGCTGCAGGTTTGGCATGTTCCCCAAGTCACCTTCAGGGTTCGATAATGCATAGGACTACAGAGCTCACTGAAGGCTGTTATACTCACAGTTAAAATTTATTACAGGGAAAAGATACAGATTAAAATCAACCAAAGGACAAAGTACATAGGCCAGAGTCTGAGAAAGATCCAAATACGGTGCTTTCATTATCTCCTCCATGTGGAGTCATGGATTATGTTACCTCCCAGCGTCAAGGTGTGACTACATGCAAGGAATAGTGTCAATCAAGAAAGCTCACCCGGGCCTCAGAGTCCAAAGTTTTTACTGGGACTGGATCATGTAAACTTGAATGACTGCCCTCATGGCCAGCCTCAGTCCCCTGCTCCCCTGGAGGTGGATGGATACCATGTGACCCAAAGCCTCCACCATAAATGACATTGTTAGACTTTCTGGCATGGTCACCCCCTACCCAAAATAACACTGTTACTATCTGGCCAGCCCAAGACCCCAGGAAAAGACACTTTTATCAGGCGTGACACTCCAAGGGCTTAGAGATTGCCTCCCAGAAGCTGAGGGCAAGACCAGGCCTCTCTTTGGGCAAAGTTAATGTCTTTACAAAAATAGTCAGTGAAGGGACTTTGTTGGCTGGAGGAGAGGCCTCTCTTGAGGAAGGCCGGAAGTGGGTCCTTTGATCACTTGCTTGAATAGCAGAGGAGAGGAAAATGCTACTCCATGAACTGGGTGTTTCCAGATTCTACTAACGTCAACAAAATCCCTGTTGAAAACGATGCGATTTATTCCTTCCCTTGGCTCCTCTGCATACCCGGGCTGAATAACCTGTTAGCCAGTAAGGGGAAAATGAGGCACAGGAAAGAAGAAAGGGGTCAGCCTGGATGTATGCTTTCCATGTGGGTGAGTGACCTTGGGCATAATGGACCTTTGGTTAGATCCCATTTGCTGCCACCTCCAGGTGACCAGGACTTTTCCTGTGCCTTGTTTCTTTGCAGACCTGATGAATTGTCCTCTGCGTGCCCTTGACAGCGTGCCCTTGACAACTTTAGTAAGGAGAATATCTGTCTCCCTGCTCCAATTTAACTTCCTTTCTGTAAAACTTGATGAGGTCAAAGCCAGAAAGCACTGAAACTTCAAGCTGGGGATCAAAAGCCTGTCATCCAGCCATGCTGCCCCCTTGCAACCTGGCAAATGAGACAACCTCCAGCCAGGGATAGTTTATAATTGTGCAATCAAATTAACTTGGATTTCAGCCTAATGAAGTCCTTAATGCCCTGAATGAGGCCAAGCCCTAATATTTAGAGAAGCAGACTGGACCCCAGGAAAGAAAAAAACAGGCTTCAGTTAATGCCTGCTAGTACTAATTATGCTTGCAAAGTAAATCTTTTCCAAAATTCATCTTCTCGTAGGAGGCAACCTGTTAGCACCCAGTTCTGCTAAGGGGTTTTCCTGCTGTGTCTCATAAAGAGAACAGTGGAAAGAACATTTTATTGGAAATCTCTACTGAACTCTGCGTTCTGGGCCACATTTCTTAACTTCACAGGATCTTAGCTTTCTCAATTGAACAGGAAGAAAATTCCTCCTCTCTTAGAAGTGTTTTATTATAGTTAAAAATCAATACTCTGAAGGCAGGTAGGCTTGGTTGCAAATCCCAACTCTGTCATTTGTTAGCTATGTGACCTTGAGTGAGAAATTAACCTCTCTGAGGCTTAGTTCCCTTAACTGTAAGTATGAATAATGATATTCTTGGTCATTAGTATGGAGGACAGTGAATGAGATACTGTGCATCAAGCACTTAATACAGCACATAGGACATGCTGGCATTTATTAAATCTAATGATGATGATGGCATAAATGTAAAATTATTTTCAGTATGGATTACGTGTCACTAATTTGGTATCAGTAGTCTTTATTTTCATTAAGCCAATGATTTAGCTCTTGTTTAGAAAATTGCTGATGATTCCGTAATTAACCCAATAAATATTTATTGAATGGCTATTATGTGCCTGACACTATTTTAAGCCCTAAGCACTTACATTCCAGTATCAGAAAGAGACAGACCGTAAACAAGTTGACAAGTAAATAAGATAATTTCAGTTGATGCCATGTGCTGGGAAGAAAATAAAACTGGTAATGGAAAAAGCAGGGTTTCTTAAATGTTTTGTGCTGAGGACTTCTTTGGCAGTCTGGTGAAGACTATGACCCCTTTCTCAGAAAAATATTATTTATAAAGGCATAATATAAAAAATTGGATTATAAGAAAACAGATTATATTAAAATCAGTTATCAGATTATAAAAAACAAATTATGATAAAGTCTGCTTGCTTCTTGATTAGGGCATTTTTATGAAGATCCAGCAATAATTCTAATATACCACCATCATTTTAAAGTAGGATTAATATAAGTAATACTTTGAGATACCTGTAACAATTGTAACCTTATATGTAAATATCTGAGATTTCTGTTGCTAAAAAAAGTTACAAGTATCATTAATACTATTCTAATTTATTGTAGAGCACCTGATTCTGTCACTGTTCGGGGCGCCACTTGTAACCTGCCATGATCCCTGGTGGACTGAACAAAGGGGGCTAACTGGGGAATAAAAGTCAAAGACAAGAGAGTATATTTGGAAGAAGGGGTTGGGGGCACCTTACCTTTAGTGGACAAGGGCCCTGAGCTGTTTCAGTCCTCTGAATTTATTAGGTAAAAGAGATAACGAGAAAGGGGCAGGTGGTTGTTGGCCAGCAGTTTGAGTTACAGCAGGCTTGCAAGACTGCATTCTTCAAACAATAGGCACTAGATTTCCCAGTAGATAACTTTAAGGAGCCCAGCACCATGGCCCTCAGCAAACCTCCTGGAGGCAGGTGCAGTCCTGAGTTTGCTCACGTTCTGCATTCATGATAAACAGTTTGCTGTTTGATCATATAGCTTCCAGTGGAATGCTGAGTTGGTCACGTCCCATGGGCCTTTGGCTACCTACAATTTATTGCCTATATTCATAATTAAAGGAAATGCCAAATTTGAATTAGAGGTTAATAAAAATAAAGATGTAATTTTTTTGGTCCAACTCATGGACTCCTGAGTACTGCCCAAGGACCTCTTGGAAGTATATGGCCCCAAGTGAAGAATCTTTGGGATAGAGAATGACTTGTATTGGGCATTAGGCTATTACTTTAGAAGAGTAATAATGCAATTTCCACTTTTAAACAGTCATTCTGGACATATAGATCAGTGGAATAGAATTGAGAGTCCAGAAATCAATCCAGTTTTTATAGTTAACTAATTTTTGAGAATAATACCAAGACCATTTAATGAGGAAAGAATAGTCTTTCTAATTAATGATGCTGTCCAGTGTGGGCAACATAGTGAGACTCTGTCTCTACGTATTTTTTTTTAAACATTAGCCAGGTATGGTAGCACATGCTTGTGAACCCAGCTACTTGGGAGGCTGAGATGAGAGGATCACTCGAGCCTGGGAGGTGGAGGCTGCAGTGAGTTGTGATTGTGCCACTGCACTCCAGGGTCTCCAGAGTGAGACCCTGTCTCAAAAAAAAATGGTGCTGGGATAACTAGATAGGCACATGCAAAAGAATAAAATTGGACTCTTCACATCGATTAACTCAAAATAGATCAAAGATCTACATGTGAGAGCAAAAACTTTTAAACTTTTAGGAGAGAAGATGGGGTAGACTTTTGTGACATTGGATTTAGCCATGATTTCTTAAATATGATACCAAACACACAAGCAACAAAAGAAAAAGTAGATAAATTGGACCTCATCAAAATTAAAAACATTTGTGTTTCAATGAAAGGACATTACAAAGAAAGTGAAATGACAGCCCAATTTAAAAATGGTCAAAGTTTATGAATACATCTCTCTCTAAAGAAGATATACAAATAGTCAAGAAGCACATGAAAAGATGTTCAACACCTTAGTCATCAGAGAAATGCAAATCAAAACCACAGTGAGATACCACTTTACACCTATTTGGATGGCTATACTTGAAAAGACAGATCATAACAAGTGTTGACAAGGATGTGGATAAATTGCAACCCTTGTGGCTGCTGGTGGGGATGATGTAGAATGGTGCTGTAACTTTGGAAAACAGCCTGGCAGTTCCTGAAAAACTGAAAGACAGAGCTACCATGACATGTCCATTCCACTCCTAGGTATTTACCCGACAGAAATGAAAATACATGTCCACACAAAACTTGGCTTGAATGTTCATAACAGCGAAACAATCTAAATGCCCATCAACAGATGACTGGATTAACAAAATGTGATGTACCTATGCAGTGGAATATCATTTGGCTATAAAAAAGAATGGAGAACTGAAACATGCCACAACATATATGTACCTTGAAAGCATTATGCTAAGTGGAAGAAACTAGTCACAAAAGATCACACAGTATGTGACTTCACTTGTGTAAAATGTCAAGAATAGGCAAATGTATAGAGTCAGGGAATAGATTACTGACTGCTTGCTTGTGGGGAGATTGGGGGTTGATAGCTGAAGGCTACGGGGCTTCTTTTTGAGGTGATGAAATTGTTCTAAAATTGATTGTCCCGTTGAATTTTAAACCTCAAATGGGTGAATTGTATGGTGTAGAAACTGGAACTCAATAAAGCCATTAACAAATAAAGTCATTCTGACTGTGATGTGGAGAATAGAGTTTAGGGAAAGATAAAAGCAAGGAAAATATTTGGGAGGCAGTTTTCTTGGGTCTCAACTGAGAGGATGCTGTCTTGGGAGAGGTTGGAGGCAGTTGGGGTGTGAGCACATGCTGGAGGCGTCACAGACAGGACAGCTGTTTGGTTGAAAATGGAGAGGAATCAAGAGTGACTCTTAGGTTGTTGACTTTAATAACAGGTATTTTCCTCCTAGAAAAGCTGAGCTTCAGTTACAATCTGCAAAAATGCTGGGAGGATTCGTGGCAAACCTGTTTACAAAGCCAAAGAGAGCATAAATTTGTCAAATAACTTTCTTGGCCAAACTAATCTTATTCAATAGGACATTGTGACTTTCCCTTAAATGTAGCTACATGATATTCTTCAGTCAGAGCTATTTTCTTTGCCTTCCTGTTGAAACTCAGAAATATGGTCAATATTGTTGCTCTTAAGATATGTATATTTTTAAAGCTTTTGTCTGCAAATAGAATTTTTTGTTTGTTATATTACATGTACAGTGCCTCATAAATAGTAAATATTGAAAGAAAAACACTGGCAGCTTATTGGAGAGTTGGTTTGCAAAGTGTCACTATCAATTTCATTGTACCTTTTAGCAGGGAAAAATATTCATCATACATGCACACAAATTTACACACAACTTCACATCTTGCAAAGCAACAATATAAAACTCACACGCTTTAGAAAGTCAAGCCAGGGGTGAAAGAATGAACACCCTGCCTTGTGACTTCTCATGCTGATACTCAATTTGTTCAGTGGAAACGGATCAGTGAGTAGAACAAGTAGGAAAGCATCTCTTTAAGAACTTATGTATCTTCGACATGTCCATCACGCATAATTTTCTCCTAGTCGTGTACAAATGATAAAGGAGAGGAAAATGTCATTTCAGGGCCTTGAGTATCATAGGATTTTGATAATGTTAGCAAAATAATAGGTAAAATAACTGATTTCTCAATTAAAGCCCAAGCTAAGTAACTTGTCAGCCCCCGTGTGTTAAAATCTGAGTTACTCCAGGTCCTTCTCTAGAGACAGTGTGGCTTCGATAATGAGCAAGCTCTGGAAATTAAAGAAGTAATCAGATGTTGATTGAGGTTATCTGCTTCACTTCAAGCAGAAGCAAATCAAATGGACTTCCCTTGAAGAAAGAAATTTCTGTGTTGATAGAGCTAAGGGTGTTTCATGATGCTGAATTCTTTGTGGCTCCTTTTCACATAAAAGTAGGAAGCCATTTTCCCTGGAGTGGAATGGAGGATGACTTCCCAGGAATATGAGCTTTGAGCCAAAGAGGCAGGAACTGGGAGGCTCTCAGTTACACTTGAGAAAGAATTATTTCTCTCAATATTGTTCTTCTTTTCCTCCAGAGCCCCAGTGTGAGCCTGGATGCAAGCTCTGGTAAATTAATTGACAGAGGGTTGATTTCTAACCCCAACTTCACCGGCAAACTTTAGCTATATAATTCCACACTGGACAGACTGACAGGGCTCATTTTCCTCATCCACAAAGAATGCAGTGCAATAGAGAACTTGTGAAATATCTTCTAACTTTACCACTCTTTGGTATTCTTAATCCTAGCAAAATTCACAGAGCGTAAAAGTAACTATTAGCCATTTTAATGTGTACGATTCAGTGGTGATTCATACCTTCACAATGTTATGCAACCATCACTTCTATTTAGTCAAGACATTTTTGTTACCCCAAAAGGAAACCCCATACTCATGAAAGAGTCACTCCCCATTCCTCTGTCCTCCTAGGCCCTGGCAACCACTGATCTGCTTTCTGTCTCTATGGATTTACCTCTTCTAGATGTTTCATCTAAATGGAATAATATATTTGTGAACTTTGTGTCTGGTTTCCTTCATTGAAATAATGCTTTCAAGGTTCATCCATGTTGTAGCATGTATCAGTACTTAATTCCCTTTGATGGCTGAATAATATTCCATTGTATGGCTGCCACACATTTT
Organism: Symphalangus syndactylus; assembly: GCF_028878055.3. Lineage (NCBI taxonomy): Eukaryota > Metazoa > Chordata > Mammalia > Primates > Hylobatidae > Symphalangus > Symphalangus syndactylus. Next base: position 96,409,863 of record NC_072426.2, read on the forward strand.
GTTTATCCATTCATTTGTCAATGAACATGTAGATTGTTTCTACCTTTTGGCTGTTGTGAATAATGCTCCAATAAACATTTGTGCACACATATCTGTTTGAATTCCTGTTTTCAATTCTTATGTGCATAGGAGTGGAATCGCAGGGTCATTTAGGAATTCGATGTTTAGCTTTTTGATGAATCACTAAACTGTTTTCCACAATGGCTGTACCATTTTACATTTCCACCAACAACATGTGGGGGTTGCAATTTGTCCACATCCTCACCAACTAATTTTGTTTTTCTTTGTTTGCTTTGTGTGTGTGTCTACATATATATATAGCCACTACTCCCTTGGTTCGTCTCAGGGCGTTTGCTCCACCTACAGTGGCAGCTTCAGGGATGGCCAGCAGTGCAATGTGGGAAGAGCACAGGCTTTGGACTCAGACCAAGGTGGGGTTCAAATCCAGGTCTCCCTCTTCCCAGGAAGGTAGCCTTGGGCAGGTGATAATCTCTGCAGATCTTGGTCTCTCCATCCATACAACAGCAATAATATACTGGGGTGAAGAGACGAGTGAAGCTCCTAGCACATACCTGGCAGACAGTAGGCTGAACAAATGCTCTTCCTCCTCAATTATGGATAGAAACAGAGAGAAAAAGATAGATTATAAACAATCTGCTTTTAAATTATTCTTACTACTTTTTTTGTTTTGGTATTGGAACTCATTATAGAAAGTTTTTTTTTTTTTTTCACCGTGGGCTTCTCTGCAAAATCATGCCTGATTAAATTAATACTAAAATTGTAATATAAACATATTACAATTCTCTAGACCAGCTCATGGGGTTAAGGGAGACGGATCTGCATGGTAAATTGGGAAGATTTACTGAGCTAACCATTGAACTAGAGATTCCCAGGTAGATGACCCACCTTTGTTTGCTTTTCCATCATTCCATATTTCAGGGTGGACTTGAAGTAGTCATTGTTCCTCAAGTTCCTTCAAGAACATGGCCTTCTTATTTATCCTAGAAAACAAAAACCTCTTGGCCACAAACTGCTTTGTTAGCTTTGTACACTGTGTTACTTGTGATGGAAGCACACATCCCTACATAAAACTTCAGCCACATCTTCCAAATAACACTCACTAACAAGTCCCAGTGATGTCATATTCATGCTGAATTATTCTTTTCTTGGTCCCAAGCAAGGTAGGTTCTCACGTAGTGAGTGCTGAGGATACCTCCCCTTACGGTTGGCACCCATGGTAGTGAGGGCTTTGGACCAATGCCACATGACTACAGGTGGCCCAAGCTGGAATTTCTGATCACTGAATGTGGTGAATAATGAGGGAGGGAAAGAGCAAAGCAGTAGCAGGGAGAGTGTTTACACTCAGTGCCCCAGTTAGCTCAGAGCATGGTAGGCCAAGAGGACACTTGGGCAGGCTCATAATTTTATGTGCCTTCAAATTGATATTTGTTACATAAGTATTCAATATTTATTTAGCAGAGAAACTAAGCTTTGTGTTGGGGAAGGGGAGGAGGAAGAAAACTGTTGTAGAGGTGCCTCAGGGACCCTGGCAAGCCTCTTTAGCAGTTCGGAGACTGTTTATCTCTGATCTTGTCCTTATGGGAGCTTTACCTCCTCACACATGGCTTTTTACAGTGCTCTTCTCAATCACGTGTAGTGAGTGCTCACCCTGAAAATCCCATTTTTCCATCTTGTTACTTTTCCAGTGATCTCCTGGGGACTTTATAGATTGGCTACCAGGAAACCGAGTGGTTGGCTTACCCCCTAATTCATCTCTGGCTGAGAGTTTTCTAAAAAATATTTTAAATTAGGCCAGGCGTGGTGGCTCACGCCTGTAATCCCAGCACTTTGGGAGGCCGAGGCAGGTGGATCACCTGAGGTCAGGAGTTCGAGACCAGCCTGGCCAACACGGTGAAACCCCATCTGTATGAAAAATATAAAAATTAGCCGGGCGTGGTGGCATGTGCCTGTAATCCCAGCTACTCAGGAGGCTGAAGCAGGAGAATCGCTTGAACCCTAGAGGCGGAGGTTCCAGTGAGCCGAGATTGCGCCACTGCACTCCAAGAACAAAACTCCATCTCAAAAAAAAAAAAAAAAAAAAAATTAAATTAAATGCTTGCATTTTGGCAGGTGCTGTGGCCTTTGTAAGTATCACCTCATTTAATCCTCACAACGTCTTACAGGGTAGGTAGCAGTATTACCCCCTTTTTACAGATGAGAAGACCAAGGCACAGAGAGGCTAAAGTATCTTGCTTAAAGTGACATCTGGGAAGTGGCAGAAGTACTCCCAAATGGCTAATAAAAGTTAGCCATTTTATGTGAACAGTTCAGTTCAAATGGAGCATTTTATCCCAGAACTTTACCGTTAATGCCTGCATTTGGCTTGGGCAAAATAGCATAACACTTCTTTCCAAAAAAGTCAGGATTTCAGACCCCTGATAATGAGAGAGAAATGAAAGCAGTTTGAGGACAGTTTTATCTTTATTTATTTATTTATTTTTGAGACGGAGTCTCGCTCTGTCGCCCAGGCTGGAGTGCAGTGGTGCGATCTCGGCTCACTGCAAGCTCCGCCTCCTGGGTTCACGCCATTCTCCTGCCTCAGCCTCCGGAGTAGCTGGGACTACAGGCGCCCGCCACCGCGCCTGGCTAATTTTTTGTATTTTTAGTAGAGATGGGGTTTCACCGTGGTCTCGATCCCCTGACCTCGTGATCCACCCGCCTCGGCCTCCTAAAGTGCTGGGATTACAGGCAAGAGCCACCGCGCCCGGCTGACAGTTTTATCTTAAAGCATCATATGTGCTAAACCTGGTGATTTATTTCTGAGTTAAGATTGGTATAATAATGAAGTACTGATATCCATAATATAAATATTTCTGGGAACTGGTGGGAGCTACCCATCTACAAAGGTGGTTCTGTTTTATTTGGTTCCCAGGAAGTATAGCATTGATGTCATAATTTGCATCTGGCAGTACCTTCTGAGTCACTGGTTAATGCCAAAACATGAGAATAATGGAGCCCTGAAATTCTTTAGCTTCTTCTGGGGCTTGGTGAACCTCAAAACCAGAACCTGGGTTTAATCAGACATTCAGTAAGGAAAGTGATCAATTGCTTTTCCTGTCTGTAACTAATTGTATTTTTAAAAAAGCAGGAAACTTAATGGGGAAAAATTTTCCCTCTTCTGCTTTTCTCCATGAGCCTCAAATTGCTAGATATTCTGTTTCCAGGGTGTCGATATCAGTGGAAATGGCATGCACAGAATCATTATCTGCTATGCCACAAACTCCATGCTATGGTCTGGCAAAGAAAAGACTGCCCCAGGCAAAGGGGAAGTCAGCTTATATAAAAAAGCAATAAGCTTTTCCTTAATTGTTCCCTAAGAAGGAGGATTCTGGCATTTAAGATGAGCTAAAAGCACAAAAAGAACATATTTTGTAATGAAGGAGACACACCTCCCTCAAAGACCCCTGTAACTACTCTTCTGGATTTTGTCTATTAGTAAAATAGAGACTGAAAAATCTCCCATTGTGCACTCAGGAGTATGTGGCTGTCCCTGTAGCCCCCTCCCCTTTTACCTGAAGCCCCTCAGAGCAGTTATGATTGATTCCACTTCTCTTCTGAAAGCATCAAGTCCTGGGCTGGGTAAAGGAAAGACGAATGACTCCCATGGCTCTGTTGTAGATTACTTAGTGCCAGTTGTCAGTTCTTTTCTCCCTGGGAAGGGTTTGAAATGAGATTGTTTTCGACAGGCTGTCCATGATAAATGGTTTTCCGAGTAAGAAATTGCTTTCAGTGCTGAACTTCACCAAATCACTCTGGCAAATGTTTGTGGCTGCAGGGGGCCTTCTCGTGGCTGTCTCATGCTTGAGGGGTGGGAGGCTGGGATCTCAAACCAGGATGGCTCTAATAGGACATCTCCCAGTGAAGACAGAAAGAGACAGGAATGTCGTCTCGTTGATGTGCATTTGGTCAGCTCCTTTCAACTGCTGCTAAAAATCAACAAATGAGGCCCAAAATATTCCAGATCCAAGAAAAATAGGTAGGCTAAAGGGATGTATACATCTCTTACATTACATTATTACATTATTACATGGTTATTATTACATTGTGATTATTACATTGTTTTCATGTTGGTTATAAGTAGAACAGCAATATGTACCTACAGCAAGGGCAAGAACCCTCCTAGCAATGTTCGCAACCTGTTATTAGTCCATGACCCTTCCTGAAAAATCATAAAAACAGCATGCCCTCTTTTAATATTATTTGGCCTTTCAAAAGAGATTAAATACCATGTCTAAAATCACAAAGGACTGTTACAATTTGCCTTTTCCAACTGCATAAAGTCCCCCTTCCTCCCCTAGATTCTGGGAGAATAGGGCCTTCTGCAATCACAGACACATGTCACTTAGCAACAGGGGCCCGCAGGGAATTGATGGGAAGATGCCTCCTAAGTGTGGATCTGCGGCCTTTGTGGGTAGCATCATTGGATTGTTTACTCAGAGCCCAGGGTCCAGGTGAGACAACTGGCCTGTAAGAGGGGCCCACAGCACTGTCTGAGCTATAGACAAACCTCAGCAGTTCTGGCTTCAGAGAAGGTTGCCATGCCTCTCCATTTGGCATGTGGCCTCCATGGCCCCTTGGTGCCTGCTAGCTCCTAGTTCCTGTCTCCTCCTGGGGCCACAGGAGGAAGGCCACAAAGGCCTCTTCAGTGGTGGTGGCACAGTGGCCAGCAGTCCCTTGGGCACCCACGGCAGCCGCAGGAGGTTCCCATGCTTCCTGCCATGCGGTTCAGAGAGAGGCGAGGTGTTTACACTGCACTCCACAGACCTGTGTGGGGAGGAGGAGGATCTCAGGTGGGAGAATTCTAGAGAATTACTGGGGACACTAGACATGGTTTTTGCTGTGACTTCAGAAGCAGGGCCTGTTTAGAGCTTCTGTTTTTTCCTGGCCATAGGGGAGTCCCCTGGGACAGGTGGAAAAAGATGAGTCATGTTTCACCTCTCCATCTGTTCTTGCTGAAATGATACCCCATCTTTCTAGTAGTTCCTGCCTTTGTTTAGACACACAGATGGCCAGACTGAAGCCCAAGAGGGAATGGATGTGCTCAAGACAACCCAGTTGGTCAGCATCAATGCCAGTCTTTTTTGCTGTAATGCCCATTCTCCCCTGGCCATTCTCACATTGCTCAGTTTCTCTCTGGCCAGTGTGCCTGCCCGTTGACATTCTGCCCTCTTTCAGAACATTGCAGGGGAGGAGTCTGTAAGGTAACCATCACCAAGTCAAGCTGTACATAGTCCAGCATTGCCAACTGGATTCACTTTATTCATTCACTCATTAAACATTTTGAGCCTTTTGTGCACCATGCTCTGTGCTGGGTGCTGGGACCATAGAAGTAAACAGAAAAAGTTTCCCACCTTCAAAGGGCTAGCTGCTTCAAAGACCTGAAGGACCCTTCAAGGGTCTCACATGGTATCTGTCAAGTGGGAGCAGCGGTGCCAACAACAGCATGGGAAGTATGTTGAGTGCTTACTATTCTAGTCCACATTCTAAGCATTTTCTATATATTAATTCTTCTGAGCCTTACCCAAGTCTGTGAGATGGGTGCTGTCATCATCGACACTTGATGGATGAGGACATTAGGGTGCAGATTAACTAAGTGGCTCCCACAGAGTCACATAGGGAATGGGTGACATCTCCAAGATCTGAATCCCAGGAACTCTGGCTTTGGGGATAGGTGCTCTGAGTTGGCACTGCAATGGGAGTGAGTCAAGGGGAGGGGTGGTCAGCACTTCAGGAGGGTAAGGAAGAGCTGCTGGAAGGAGCTGGTGCTTGAGTGGGGTCCTGAGTGTTCCCAAGGTGTCCTGGTTTTCAGTTTTGGTGAGAAGCAGCCTGGCTTTCCTGAGCTCTGGGCTGGGTCTTTGGGAGCTGGGATTGTCCTGCAGCCCCTTTCTTGTAGTGTAAAGACTGTCATAGAAAAGGCAAGTTCATCAGGGTCCTGCCTTTGCATCCAAGGGCTTGAGAGCTATACTGAAAAGAGGAGAAGATGTGAAATCCACGTGCTCAGCTCCATCCTCAAAACTCCACTTCTAAAGTCACTCATTTGGGACTGAAAGTTTTTTAGAAACTCTTCAGAAGGAATGTGGCTCCTCTCCCAGTCTGGGGCTATGGGCCATGGGCCTAGGTCACACCCTGCTGGTCAGGACAGAAACTGGAATAAATGACTCTCTATTTTGGGAGCAGACACAGGTAAGGCTAATTAGGTCTGCTGAACCCCAGGTGTATCAGGGTCTGTGGAAATGTACCATCCCAGATACGGAGCAAATATGGCAAAGTGAGAAGGCAGAAGCAGCAGTTGAGAATGGCTGACTCATGGGCAGCATCTCTTCCCTGGCCTGACTTCAGCAGTGGGCAGATGCCAGAGGCATGGCAAAGCAAGCAATCTGAGCCCTTCTGTAGCTGCTGGGTCCATGCTGGAAGAGGCTTCTCTGTTCTGGAACTTCTTTCATGGCAGTTGGATATTTTAAGTCATGAAGGCTTCCATATACTTACCAGATCTCTGACTCATTGGGCTGTTTGATTCTTTGCATGAACCAGTACCACCAAGACTTCACTTTCTCTTCACTTTGTCCATGACCTCTACCAGAACCAAGCACACCCTACTTGAAATTATGCTATCTGCAACCATGCGGCATAGAGAAGTCATCTGTGGTTAGAGGATAGTGCCCCACAATTGAGGAAGGAAAGGAGGAATGCCAATCAGAGAGGGCAAAACACTCACATTTGAGAAAATGAACTCGTGTTCTAGTAAGCTCCATCGCTCTGACCCTCCCGGCTTCTGAGTTTTCTGTCACCATGTCTGTCTGTATGTCCGATCAAGACTGTATCCCATCTTGGATGTCATGGGATTCTCATTTTTTATTCATTCTAAACACACTCTGATTATTCTGTACTTTCTTTTCAACTTGTTTGGGGGACAAACAGCTTTTGCAGCTGGGGAGTGAGGTTGATAATAAAGACTTTAAAGACAAAAAATACAGACGGGCAGGGGTTAACTGAGCAGGACCAAGATGAGCAGGTAGCTGGGTTAATGTCATCTGAAAAGCCAATACACTGTGTGTCACAACATGGTCTGAGCAAAAACTACAACCACTATGAATGGCTTCCAAATTAAAATTCTTTTTTTTTTTCTGAGATGGAGACTTGCTCTGTCACCCAGAGCTGGAGTGCAACAGCACGATCTCAGCTCACTGTAACCCCTGCCTCCCGGGTTCAAGCAATTCTCCTGCCTCAGCCTCCCGAGTAGCTGGGACTACAGGTGCGTGCCACCACGCCCGTCTAATTTTTTGTATTTTTAGTAGAGACAGGGTTTCACCACATTCGCTAGGCTGGTCTTGAACTCCTGACCTCGTGATCTGCCTGCCTCAGCCTCCCAAAGTGCTGAGATTACAGGTGTGAGCCACCATGCCCAGCCCCAAATTAAAATTCTTTATAGCCAAAGAGAAATGATGTAATGATTTCAATGCAGTTAAACTCTGCAGTAGCACACTCCACAATATAATCATAATATAAAATCAGATATGTAGAGAATGGCCATCAGCTTCAATCCTCTGCCTGTCTTAGATAATAAGGCTAAAGTTTTTTTTCTGGGAGTGAGGCAACCTTGCCATGAGAAATAGAAATGCAAAGGTGGGGTCCTCTTGGTCTGCGTTCTGTTGGCCTGTTCTCTGGAATCAGGAATCTAGCCCATACAACAGGAGCAGATTAATCGACTTCAGGATGTTTTTGGTCATTGATGCTGTTCTGGAAGTCCCAACAGCCAAAGGATCTAGAAGCATCTAATTGATATTTACCCCAGGGCAGCCAACTGGCCCACGTAGAACCTGAAAATATTGGGATCTTGCAGAAGGACTGCAGGCATCTGGCTATGCGGGCTCCCTGGGGTCATTTCAGTGCCCTTACTGTGATGCAACTTCACATTGTACATGATTGAAATGTTTAGACTTTGCTTATCACATTATGTTGGGAGTAAGTGGGTAGAGACAGTAGGAGAATAGAGGGTTAGAGGCTTATTTTAAATCAGATTGGGCATGTCACTATAAGATCTATAAAAAGGTTTATAATCTAATATGATGCTCATAAAGAGTGCTCTTCTAATCTGATTCTTATGGATTTCCCAGGGGGGATCCCAATCTGATTGTCTTAGTAGTACAGTGACCTTCATCTTTAGCAAAGCCAGAAATGCAGTTCCCAAAGATGGGAGAGCAGTGTCTCTGCTCCTGAGCCTAGATCTGCCTTTTTTCTCTCTCTTATAGAGAGGATTTTCATTTTGCCCTTTCTGTGTACAAATGCTTTGTGCTTTCTCGTATTATTTTGTATAGTCACCCAATAATTCTGTGATGAAGGAGTTATTATGACCACCATTTTACAGATGATGAAATAGGCTCAGAGAATTTGACATTTGTCTAAATTCACACAGCTCGTAAGTGACAGGGATGGGATTTGAACCTGCCTGTCTGGCTCCTAAGCCTGGGCTCTCTCACTCTGCATCACAAATGTTCCTTGTGATGCAGTGTTTAGGTGGGTACAGTCTAGTCCTTTAATGCTTAATGCTGTTTTAGGGGGTTGGGGAGAACATAGACTTTCTTGAGAATTTGATGAAAATTGGGCCTCTGGGTGGGCAGGGAGTCAGGAAGTACCCTACCCCCACAATTTTTTGTTTGTTTTTAATTTTTAATTTTTGTGGGTATATAGCAAGTGTATATATTTATGGAGTACATGACCTGTTTTGATACAGGCACTCAATATGTAATAATCACATCATGGAGAACGGGGTATCCATCCCCTAGAGCATTTATCGTTTGTGTTGCAAACAATCCAATTACACTCTTGCAGTTAATTTTAAAATGTACAATTAAGTTACTATTGACTATAGTCACCCTCTTGTGCTATCAAATAGTAGATCTTACTCATTCTTTCTGATTTTTTTTGCACCCACCCCCACAATTTTGCATATAATTTCAGCTAGCTCATGGGGTCCCTGAAGTGCATCTATGGATTATTTAGGCCTAGGGCAGTCCCTGGATCCCAGGTTAAGCTAATTAGGGTCTTGGGAAGATTCATTAAATTTTTTTAAAGAAAAAGCTTGAGTGATTAGAAGGTCATTTCCAGAAATTTCCTTTTGGCTCTTCAGGAATTAAGAGACTGGGTGAGGAGAGAGATGGTGAGGGGAAGAGGAACTAGATGGAAGGCATGAAGAAATTAGCAAGCAGTAAAATCAATTTGCATTTGTGAATAATTAAGATTGTTCAGACCCTACGGACTTTGCTAAAGCACCATTCACTAGCAGTTTCTTTTCAGGTTAAAATTAAGCTGGAGTGTTGGTTTATTTATCTTTTCCCTTGGTGAATCAAATGACTTATCCTGATTTGTAAACCTTCCGCCTATCCACTCTCTATTAAGATCTGTGGGGGCTAGCGATTGATAATTTTATTGAGTTCCCCAGGGGCATTATTTGTAGAACCCAGTTGCTAGTGGTTAGGTCAGTGACCACTAGAGAAGTCTCAGAACCCCAGAAGCTCTGGTTTCTAAGAAAAGAGAAAACAGGTAGCCCCAGGAGTTGGGTGTCACTTATGTCTTGAGGCAGACTTTTTTAGCAGAAACTGGAATATATGGATAAGGGGGTAAAAAGGACCAGATCCAAGAGCTTGGGGATTTTTAGATTTCAAAACTAGATAGAGTTGCAAACTCCCCAGGAAGGGAAGAGAGGGCTGCTAATACAATCTCCTCCCCTTGTGTCTAGAAAAGACCCCTTGAGACCACTATTAGAATGGCCCCTTTGTTGCACAAAAATGACCCAGATTTTCTTCTCATCACTTATCTCTTCTCCTAGAAGTTTTAAAATCTCCTGACACTTAAAAAATAAATGACAAGGCAACGTTTTTCCCAGCCTAGTTCTGAGAAAGGCAGTACATCCATCCCAGACCCTGCTGCCAGCCGTTGGAGCCACTGCAGAGGAAATCTGACCCCGTGGACATCTAAGCAGGCCACAGAGCACATGGCTCTAGATTCTGACCACATGGAGTAGACTCAAACTCCAGCCTTAACCAGTGGTGTGACTTTGAGCAAATCAGCCTAGCAGTAAAAGCACAGCTTTGGTGTCAAGCTGCCCGAGTTCAAGTTCTGCCTAATTATTCACCAGCTAAGTGATCTTATTTCACCTCTTTCCTGTGCCTCAGTTTCTTCATTTGTAATATGAAGACAACATAAATAGTAACACAAAAAGGGTGTTATGGGGATTAATTGAGTCAACAGATAAAAACACTCAGAACAGTGCCTAGTATGTGTAGAGCGCTAGAATGGCACCCTTCATGAATTTTAGTTATTATTATTATTTAAGCTCTCTAAGTTTCAAGGTCTCCACTTGTAGAATGGAGCTGATGATGGGGATTTTATGAGGATAATGAGAAGATACACTGAAGTGCTTAGAAAACAATGCCGCTGGGCAGAGCATGGCTGCTCAGCCAGTGTCTGGCAATCATGAGTTACCACATTAGTGATGAGAAACAAACCAGTGGTCTTCTTACAGTTCCTATATGGTTTAAGACTTGAGGTTGCTAAATTAGCCAGGTGTGGTGGTGGGTGCCTGTAGTCCCAGCTACTTGGGAGGCTGAGGCAGGAGAATTGCTTGAACCCGGGAGGCAGAGCTTGCAGTGAGCCAAGATCGCGCCACTGCACTCCAGCCTGGGCGACAGAGCAAAACTCCGTCTCAAAAACAAAACAAAACAAAACAAAACAAAACAAAACAAAACAAAAGAACAATAACAACAAAAGACAGTTGAGGTTGCTGAGAAATCATATGGTGGGTGGAGACTTTAAAACACTGATCTTTCTTTACTTTCTGTGCCCTCATAATCTTTGGCACTAACTGCAGCTGCTGGGTTTAGGGCTCAGGCCAAAGCCACCACCCCTCTTAGAACCCAAGACCCCAGGCTGGTATGGATATGGAATGTACATGTCTCTCTTCTGCCCCACTCTGCTAGTTTAAGCAGAGTGAGCCTGAGTGCCTGAGTCCTATGTGTATTAACTTTTTGTTGTCAGCTCACTGGTAATAGTGCTTCAAAGAAATGAATGTCTTAGGATCCTTCTTAGAAGCATGTTGTCACGATTGTATTAAGCTGATGAAAAGCAGAACAATAACATCAACAACAAAAACAACATTCCTTTCTAAGCCCTGTGGTCTAAAGGATAAAGTGAATTTATTAAGCATATCTGTGAAGCAAAAGCTCTGGAGGCATGGCTGCTGTGCTGATTCTCTGGGAAAGTGGTGATATGGAGTCATATTTGTCACTAGATGAAATGAACCAGGAGGGCACTTCAAGAACAGAGGATCTGAAAGAATTTGGGCTAGCTCTAAAAAATTTATTAAATAAATAAAAAAAGAAAGGCCGGGTGTGGTAGCTTATGCCTGTAATCCTAGCACTTTGGGAGGCCGAGGTGGGCAGATCACTTGAGGCCAACAGTTTGAGATCAGCCTGGCCAACATGATGAAATCCCATCTCTACCCCAAAATACAAAAATTAGCCAGATATGGTGGCATGCACCTGTGATCCCAGCTACTTGCAGGCTGAGGCAGGAGAATCACTTGAACCCAGGAAGCGGAGGTTGCAGTGAGCCGAGACTGTACCACTGCACTCCAGCCTGGTCGATGGAGTGAGACTCTGTCTCAGTAAATAAATAAATAAGTAAATAAGTAAATAAATCCAACAGTCTCATATATTTTGAAATGAGACCACATTAAAGAAAGGACGTTCTTGGGATCATGGATATTTGCGGGCTCTACATGGGATTGGGTGAGTCATGTGGTGGTAACCGTTAGCTCAGAGGAGACTTCTACTGGGGTGCAAGTGAAAATGCCTGCAGGAGCCAGGCTGGATGCGAGGCTTAAGAAGTAGTGGGGACCAGGAGACATGTCTTTAGGAGCATCTACCCAGCTCCAGTGAGTTATTCCCCAGTGGGAACATGCAGCATGTCTTGCAGATCTTTTATTCGTTCAAGTAATTCTGCAAATCCATTTTAAGAAATGTAACACTTTTGATTTTTAAAACCTGTTTGGGTGGCCATTTTGTAACCTTTGGCTATGGAAGACCAGGGAGCTAGTGACGTTGTAATTTGCAAGGAGGCCATGGGGGTCATTTGGGAATGGAGTACTGGACTCCTTCAACCTCTCCCTCCCTCTCAACTGTCAAGAGAGAAGGGTTCAGGGCTTTTGGTTACCCAGGGGAGATACTTATCTCCTCTGAGCTTCCCTACCCACTCAAATAATCTCCTTCAATAATGGTCCTAGAATTCCATCCCTGAGAAGCATCCTCTCAACCCTCCCATTGTGTTGAGATATATATTTAAAGTATTATGGAAATGGCTATTATAAATGGCATAGATAGTTTATATTTTTAAGCCTTTGTAAAGCATTTTGGTCTCATGACATTCCTGCACATCAAGAATCCCTGGTGGTTATCGAACTTTTATGTGCAGGTAGGCTCCCCTTGAGAAGAATAACAAGTATATTCAAAAGAGAGGCTGAGAATCAACTATTCTCAGCACAAATAAATTTCTCTGATTACAAAAGTTTCCATCACAGTGTTCTTGTTGAATTTATGATAGGGTTAAGTTCATAAATCAATTTGATCTACACATAATTTTCAAGAAAGCATCTGCAGCATAAACTGAGGTGCACCTGCACTTCATACCACTTTTTTTCTCCTTTCGTTTCTCATTTTCACTTTGTTCTGTCTGTGTCATCTGTAAGTATCTCCATGTTTTCATTCGGCAGCTCCTGGAGACTTCATGGCAAACCAACATATTGAACGCAGGAAATTCCAGGGTGGCCAGAATATTCTCCAGGAATGTACTGTAATTCCTGTTCCTTTAATATATACCAGTTGATGTTGGGAGAAGGTGGCCATGTGAGAAGTAAGGCCTGAGATGATGGGATTGATGGGCATCTACATCTCTAAAGCTGACAGAGGAAACATTTGGCTTAGAAAAAAATTTAGTTTTTTTGTTTGTTTGTTTAGTTTCTTTTTTTTTTTTTTTTGAGACAGGGTCACCCAGGTTGGAGTGCAGTGGCATGATCTCAGCTCACTGCAATCTCCACCTTCTAGGTTCAAGCAATTCTCCTGCCTCAGCCTCCTGAGTAGGTGGGACCACAGGTGCCTGCCACCACGCCTGGCTAATTTTTGTATTTTTAGTAGAGATGAGATTTCATCATGTTGGCCAAGCTGGTCTCAATCTCCTGACCTCAGGTGATCCACCCGCCTCAGCCTCCCAAAGTGCTGGGATTACAGGCATGAGCGATTAAGATCGCGCCTGGCCAAAAATTCAGGTTTTGCTCACAAGGTTTCTGCATCTGAACTGTTCATTCATAACACAGGAACAGAGCAGAGACCTGGAGACATGGCTTAGGATCCTGGCTGTGCCACTTAAGAACTATGGGACCTTTCTGTAGCCCACACCCTTGTCTATAAAATGAGGAATATAATGCTTATTTTGAAGGGCAGTTGTTGAAGATTAAATGAATGATATGCACAGAGTCAAAACCATATATAAAGCCAATATCCAGCTTATAATATTCATTTGATAAAATTTTTTTCTTATGAATGAATGAGTTTATGGTTAATAACTTATCTTTAAAGAAGTAATTCTAATTTAGAAGGCTTCAGAAGTTGGTACCTAGATCTGACAACAGCTACATATACTATATTTTACTAATTCTAAGATACAATTTTTTCATAGTTTAAAATCTCCAAAATCAGGAAGTGTCTCATCATTCATGACTTCTTATGGCTATAATTGGTAAATATTTTCTTTCTTGGTGGCATATAAAACAGTGGCTTACTTTTTTGTTGGTGGCAACTTGGATTCCATAGACTAACTCAGCTAGGTTAACTAACTTGAGCTGCTGCTGTTTGCCTTCTCTTCCTCCCTCTTCTCTCACCCTTCCTTCCCACTTCTCTTCTTCCCCTCTTCTTCTTCATAGTTTTATTGAAATATATTTTATATACTCATTTAAAGTGGTTTCTAGTATAGTCACAGATTTGTGCAACTATCACTGCAATCTAATTCCAGAAAATTTTCGACACCCCAGAAAGAAACCCTATATCAATTGGCAATCATTCCACATTCTCCCAGTCCCCCAATCTTCTCAGTCCTAGGCAACTACTCATCTACTTTGTGTCTCTATAGAGTTGCTTGTTCTAGACATTTCATATAAATTGAATTTTGTAATATGTGGCTTTTTGTGACTTCCTTGTTTCAATTAGCATGATGTTTTCAAGATAGAAAGAGAGGCTAAGAAGTCTAAGATCAAGGCAACAGCATGGTCAATTTCTGGTGAGGGCTCTCTTCCAGGCTTGCAAATGGCCACCTTCTTGCTGTGTCCTCACACAGCAGAGAGAGAGAGAGAGAGGAGAGAGGAGAGAGAGAGAGACAGGTGCGGGGGGAGGGGCAAGCTCACTGCTCACTGGTATCTGTTCTTACAAGGACATTAATCCCATCATAAAGCCCCACTCTTATGATGACCTCATCAGACCTAATTATCTCCCAAAGGCCCCACCTCCAAATGCCATAACACTGGGGACTGGGGCTTCAACATATGAATTTCAGGGGAATGCAGTCCAGTTCATAGCATATCAAGATATGGTGTCTCGATGTTTAACTTTTTGAGTAGCTTTCAGCTAATTTTATTGTCTCTGCTCTGGCCCTGTCTTTCATCTTGGCCCTTATAAGTTTACCATGAGGTTCATAGTCTGCATATTATAGATGCCAACACCATAGTCATTTATTTATTTATCTAATGAAAGTTAATTACCTGATCTATGCTGGATACTGTAAATAAGTAAAACAGTAAATGTAATCAGGGAACACTTACAGTCTAGAGGAGGAGACAGGCAAAGAAAAAAAAGCAAAAATAAAAGACAAAACAAAACAGGTGCAATCTGTAATCATGCTCAGAAGATAAAAGAAAAGACCATCCCAACAGAGGAGGGCACTGGCCTGATCTAGTGGGGTGGTGAAGTAGGGACATTAAAGAAGAGAAAGACATTTTGGACAGGACTCCCTGATGGATTGGATGTGGAGTGAATGGAAGGAGGAATCAGGGTCCTTCTAGCCTTCTAGTGTTTGACTTCAGTGACAGGTCCCTGGTGGTAGCATTTACTGGGAAGGGAGGGGCTGCACTGGGGGCTAAGGGCTGCACTGGGGAGAAATCAGGGTTTCCATTTTGGATATGCTCAGTTTAAGAAGTTTGTGACACCCAAAAGAGAAGATGTCAAACAGCAGGGTAGATAATTGAGTCCAGAACTCAGAAGAGAAGAATCATATTACATTTGGAAATTACAAAGATGACTTTGAATGCCTGTGAGTTGATGGTACCATCTGGGGAAAGACTGTAGGGAGAGGAGAGAAGGTGCCCCAGGTGAAGGCAAGAGGATGCCCAACATTTAGAGGGGGAGTAAAGCAGGAGGAGGCTGGATGGGAAACTGAGGAAGGGCACATGCAGGGCAAGGAGATGGCAGAAGCCTAAGGAGGAGAGGGTTTCAGGCAGAGGGAGTGGCCAATTGCCAAGCACTGTTGAGACAGAGGGAAGGTAAGGGTCTAGGGTCATCTGTGGAGTCTGTGACAGGGATGTTGCTGGTTTCTTTGACATTGAAGATCTAGCGAGTGGAGGGAGGGCCTGATCGAAGTGGGCTAAAGGATGGAGCCTGCAGCAGTCTCTGGAAATGTGGTTGGCTATGGAGGACAGTTGAGCAAGCTTATATTTTGGCAGCAGAGCTCCAGCAGCAAGGGAGAGCTTGCTATAGCAACACAGTACAGTTAGAAAGTACAGGGCTGAGAGAGTGTCTGTGGAGGGCATGGTGTGTTATGAATGAAGAGGCAGAGGATGTGCTCGGTGCCTGTGAGTGCAGTGTTGGAGAGCTGCTGGTAGGAAAAAAAGTATAACTGGCCTGATTCTTTCATGTGACTTTTAATGACATGATGAGCGCGAGGCCATCCACTGAGCGTGATGGTGCAGAAAAGAACATGGGAGGTTGGAGGAGAGAAGAAAAACTGTGAAATAGTGGCCTTGGAAAATTGGAAAGCAAACCAATTCAAGAAAAATAGCAGTTTGCCAGTCAGTATGGAGTGTCAATTTGCAGTTTGAGATCATGAATTTAAAGCGAAACCAGTCATTTCCCTTGTGTGGTTTTATTCAGGAACTTTCAGCTTTCCAGGGCTGGTGTGAAGTAGGGCTGAGGGCTTCTGTTATGGAAGGAGGGTGCTGCCCAGGGGTGATGACAATGGTGGACTATGGGAATTAGGCTGGACAAGGAGCATTGCGAGGCGGGGCAGGGAGCAGATGGCTGGCCAGGGGTAGGATGTCGGGGGAGGTGTCCAGAATTTGGAGATTTCTCTGAGGTTGGGGAAGGGTCCCAGTGGGGAGCGCGTGAACAGGTGAGCACAAGGATGAGAGGTTGCTCTTGATGAATGGGGTGTTTGAGGCTGAGATATCAGGAACACTATAGTTGCTGCTTTCTTCGGGTCGAGAGCAAGATCATGGGAGTGGGTGGGTGGCATGGAGGAAAGGAAAGGGTCACCGACAATCAGCAGAGCAAGGACCTGGGAGGCCAGCACTTCTGGTGGTTGGTCTATGTCCTGGTGATTAAGATGACTGGAGTTGGGGTGGAGAGGGCAGACTGAGAGCTGGCAGCTATGTCCCAGGCCATAATCACTAGGCCCACTTGTAATTGTGTGTGTGATCACCAGACATTCTCCAACCCTATCTTTTTGTGTCCTTATTACAGTTTCAAACTTAAAACTGACATGTAGGAGTGACTGTTTCAGAAATGTGAGTCCATCTCTTGCTGCTCCTTTCTGTCTAAGGGCTGATCGTATTGGTGATTTGGTTCTTGGAGATGTGAGTGCTCCTGCCCTCATGAGGACCTTCCTTAGACCTCCTCTACTGCCTTTGATTCCTGTGGAGTATAAAAGTCAAAGGCTATATTAGGGGGATAAAGATGATGAGCAAGTCCAAGTATAGGTGCTGAAAGCTACTTTCCAGGTCTCCAACTTTAGCTGTGCTCCATTCCAGGCAGGGTTAGAGCCGTTTTTGCTCTTTGCAGAGTACCCTGTGAATGTTAATACATCATAATTGTATCATTACACATCATAACAATAGGATTTCAACTGTTATTATTGCACATTCTAATTATGTGATTACTCAGTCTTTCACCAATTATGTAATTAGATTTAATTACACCAATTGCACAAATAAACGATAGTCAACTACAAATTACTTAAAAAAAAATCCAGAACTATGTATACGTCGGCAATTGCCCCGTAAACAAGAATAGAAAATATAAGGAAAGGAAGAAGGCTTACGAAACCAATTAGCAAGTGAAAGGAATGACGTGATTTGGATAGATCTTTAAGGATAATGGCAGGGAATCATCTTGTCTAGAAGTTTCCTGTCATTTTTTTTTTCTCTGACGAAGTGTGGTAGTAGGAATTGAAGATGTCAAAGTCAAGAGTGCTGATTCCTCTTGGCTGTGCCTTGAAGCAGAGATTGCTCTCATTTCCTTAACCATACAGCTTAATGAGGAAGAGGGAAGAGAAGACAGCAAGAGAGAAAAGAGCGAGCGACACTGAGCAGGGGAGGGAGAGGAGGAGAGAGAGAGATTATAACAAGTTGGCATTTTGTAATTAAAAGTAGTATACATACAGTACTTTTAAAAATATATATTTTTGATTTCAGCTTTTATTTTAGATACAGGGGGTACATATGCAGGTTTGTTATGTGAATATATTGCACCCAGGTAGTGAGCATAATACCCAATAGGTAGTTTTTCAACCCACGGTCCTTTCCCTCCCCTCTCCAGTAGTCCATAGTATATATTGTTCCCACGTTTATGTCCATGCGTGCTCAGTGCTCAGCTCTCACTTATAAGTGATAACACGCAGTATTTGGTTTTCTGTTTCTGTGTTAATTTGAAACAGAAACAGAGCCTCCGGCTCCATTAATTTGAAACAGAGCCTCCAGCTCCGTTCACGTTACCACAAAAGACTTGATTTCACTCTTTTTTATGGCTGTGTAATATTCCATGATGTGTATGTACATTTTCTTTATTTAGTCCACCACTGATGGTCACCTAGGTTGATTCAATATATTTGCTACTGTGAAATTTCATGGCAATGAGCATGTAGGTGCATGTGTTTTTTTGGTATAATTATCTAGTTTCCTTCGGGTATATACCTAGTAGTGGGATTGTTGGGTTGAATGGTAGCTCTGATTTAAGTGTTTTGAGAAATTTCCAAACTGCTTTCCACATTGGCTGAACAAATTTACATTCCCACCAACAGTGTGTAAGCATTCCCTTTTCTCCGCAGCCTTGCCAGCATCTGTTGTTTTTTGATTTTTTAGTAATAGCCATTCTAACTGGTGTGAGATGGTATTTCATTGTGGTTTAAATTTGCATTTCTCTGATGATTAGTGATGATGAGCAGTTTTTCACGTTTGTTAGCCACTTGTATGTCTTCTTTTGAGAGTGTCAGTTCATGTCTTTTGTCCATTTTTTAGTGGGATTATTTGCTTGTCAATTTTTTTAAGTTCCTTATAGATCCTAGTTATTAGACCTTTGTCAGATGCATAGTTTGCGAATATTTTCTGCCATTTTATAGGTTGTCTTCTTACTTTGTTGATAGTTTCTTCTGCTGTGCAGAAGCTCTTTAGTTTAATTAGGTCCCACTTGTCAATTTTTGTTTTTGTTACAGTTGCTTTTAGGGACTTAGTAAAAAATTCTTTGCCAAGGCTGATGTTGAGATGGGTATTTCCTAGGTTTTCTTCAAAGATTTTATAGTTTGAGGTCTTATATTTAAACCTTTAATCCATTTTGAGTTAATTTTTGTACATGGGGAAAGGTAAGAGTCCAGTTTCATTCTTCTACATATGGTTAGCCAGTTATACCCACACCATTTATTTAATAGAGAGTCCCTTCCCCACTGCTTGTTTTTGTCAGCTTTGTTGAAAATCAGATGGCTCTAGATGTGTGGCTTTATTTCTGTGTTCTCTGTTCAGTCCCACTGATCTATATGTCTGTTTTTTTTTACCAGTACCATGCTGTTTTGGTTACTGTAGCCTTATAGTATATTTGAAGTCAGGTAGTTTGATGCCTCCAGCTTTGTTTGTAGTTTGATGCCTCCAGCTTTGTTTTTTTGTTTTTGTTTTTGTTGTTTAGAATTGCTTTGGCCACTCAGGCTCTTTTATGGAGTCATATGCACTTTAGAATAGTTTTTTCTAATTCTGTGAAGAATGTTATTGGTAGTTTGATAGGAATAGTGTTGAATCTGTAAATTGCTTTAGGTAGTACGGCCATTTTAACAATAATCAGTCTTCCTATCCATGAGCATGAAATGTTTTTCCATTTATTTGTGTTGTCTCTGACTTCTTTCAGCAGTGTTTTGTAGTTCTCCACATAGAGATCTTTCGCTTCCTTTTTTAGCTGTGTTAGTAGGTACTTTATTTGCTTTGTGGCTATTGTCAATGGGACTCTGTTCTTGATTTGACTCTCAGCATGGATGTTGTTGCTGTATAGAAATGCTACTGATTTTTGTACATTGATTTTGTATCCTGAAACCTTGCTAAAATCATCAATCAGTTATAATAGCCTTTTGTAAGAGTCTTTAGAGTTTTCTAAGTAAAGAATAATATTATCAGTGAAGAGAGATAGTTTGACTTCTTCCTTTCCTATTTGGTTGCCTTTTATTTCTTTCTCTTGCCTGGTTGCTCTGGCTAGGACTTGCAATGCCATATTGAATAGGAGTAATGACAGCGGGAGTCTTTGCTTTGTTCCTGTTCTCAAGGGGAATGCTTGTAGCTTTGCCCATTCAGTATAATGTTGGTTGTGGGTTTGTCATAGATGGTTTTTATTATTTTGAGGTATGTTCCTTTGATGCTTACTCTTTTCAGAGTTTCTATCATGAAGGGATGTTAGATTTAATCAAAATCTTTTTCTGAGGCTATTGAGATGATCATGTGTTTTTGCTTTTAATTCTGTTTATAATGCTAATCACATTTATTGATTTGCATATACTGAACCAACCTTGCATCCCAGGGATAAAGCCTACTTGGTTTGTGGTGAATTAACTTTTTGATGTGCCGCTGGATTTGATTTGCCAGTATTTTGTTGAGGATTTTTGCATCTATGTTCATCAGGGATATTGGCCTAATATTTTTCTTTTTTTGTTGTGTCTCTGCCATCTTTTGGTATAAAGATGATGCTGGCTTCATAGACTGCATCAGGGAGGAGCTCTTCCTCCTCAGTGTTTTGGCACAGTGGCAGTAGGATTGGTACCAGTTCCTCGCACAAATGGTAGAATTTGGCTGTGAACCCATCTGGTCCAGGACTTTTTTTTTTTTTTTTGATCAGCAGGTGTTTTTAAATTACTGATTCCATTTCAGAGCTTGTTATTGGTCTGTTCAGGTTTTCACTTTCTTCCTGGTTCAATCTTGGGAGGTTGTGTGTTTCCAGGAATTTATCCATTTCTTCTAGATTTTCTAATTTGTGTGCATACAGGTATTCATAATAGTCTTCGAGAATCTTTTGTAATTCTGTGGGATCAGCTGTAATGTCATCTGTGTCATTTCTGATTGCACTTATTTGAATCTTCTCTCTTTTTTTGTTAATCTGGCCAGCTGTCTAGCATTCTTGTATATTCTTTCGAAGAGCCAACTCTTGGTTTCTTTGATATTTTATAGGAAAAAAGGTAGTACAATATATTTTAATGTGGAGAACAGAGTCCATGTTAAGGTTCAAATTTATGATTCTGCCTTGGATTAGTTTTCTAAACCCCTTTTGAGTTTGTTATCTGAAACTAGAACTTTAGAGCCAGTACTCTATCATGTTCTGTTCCAGCAAAATTTGCAAGACCAAAAATTAATAGGTTAGAAACCAAGAATTTGGTACGTGAATAAAGGTCATACTCTATTGTTTTTCTTTTCCATTACCTCAGGTTATTGGGTAGCTTTGATCTGAGGTGCCTATGAGAATTCAGAAACTTGGGGCAGTGTCACAGGTGTGACCATTTTTATTTTCCTATGAAGACATTGTAGAGGGTGGTCTTTTTCTGGAGAATAGGTTTTCTCTGTTTTAACTCCTAGAGGTAAGAAAAGAACAGTGATAGCTGCCCTAGGCAGAGTTCACTCAGCTGCTTCTGTGCCTAGAGAAAGAATTAACCCAGAGCTTCTAGAGAGGAGAGGCAAAGAGACAGCTCTGTGGAGGCGGGAATGTGCACACATCTGGGAGAGTGGGCATGCTACACTTGCACTCTTCCAAAGAGAGATAATTGGTAGGTGCCATTTAAGCATATATATACTTAGGAGAAATTACCCACAGAGCTTGGCCAAGTACTGCATAACCATAGAACACCATCATTGCTCAGCATCTTCCCCAGGATCTTACAGCAGTTGACAGGATGAGGATTACTTTATAAGAACACATAATAGTTGGTACGTGTACTCACACTGCTATAAAGATAGGTCTTGATGCTACAGGGGGTCACATTGGGGAATCAGTGTGTTTGGTTAGTTCTTGCCTGTGCATGAAAAACTAATAGTCTGCAATAACACAAATAAGGAAAAAATGTAGTTTTAAATATAGAATAAAGCCATTTTATTTTGAGCTTTTCTACTGTATGTTTGTCTATGGAATCCCATAAGATGGACAGTAGATGCTAAAGAACTTTAATCTAGACATATTCATCTCTCCTTTGGTTTCTGCATAGCTCCAGGATTGCATTTGATTTTTTTGCTGTTCTATCATGGGCTTTCATTTCTGCATGCAGGTTTTTAAAACGTTTTATTTATTATTTATTTTTAGAGACAAGGTCTTGCTATGTTGCCCAGGCTGGAGTTGTGTTATCATAACTTACTGCAGTCTCAAACTTCTGGGCTCAAGTGATCGTCCCGCCTCAGCCTCCAAGGAGCTGGGATTATAAGCATGTGCCACCACACCTGGCTCTGCATGTAGGTTTAACGCCTGTTGAGGTCAACCCACAGCAGTGGAAGGTGGCCCCTAGAATAGAGTAGTGCTGTTACATTGGGCATTTGAGCAAACAAACCCTGGGAAATTGGAACTAAGAGAAGGGAATCAAGCTGGAAGTTTGTAGCCCAAATATTCATTCTCATCTACAAAAATCCACCAGAACAAATAAGGTTAAGCTGATGCGTATCCACAGATTTGCAACAGTGTGGCATTCCACTCTGTACTTTTCTTGTCAGAAACTGAGAATGTGTAAAATGGAAGATGTGGTGATATCAAGCAGCCAAAGCTATTTTCCAAATGAGGACAAAAGAAGTGCAGCCAGTTTACACAAAGCAAGCGAACTTGCTGAGCAGTTATAATCTGCATTCCAGATTCTCAGCCCAGAGCCATCATTCCTGGTTTGCTCTGCTAAACAGAAATGCCAATGCAAAGATTAAAGAGGATTGTAGTGAGGTAGAAAGGGGTGAGCAGGGATTAACATCAGAGTCTTACAAAGGCATTGTACCTAGTTAAGCATTTATGGTATGCACGCAATTTTGGCCATCACAGGCTCAAGGAGAGGGATTCTACAAAATACATCACATCAGTGTAGGAAGGGCCACACAACCTGAACAGACATTAACGAGGAAGAAAAGGAAAGGCTGTCATGCAGCCAGTCACCAGTAGCAGCCGTTCATTCAGCGGATCTCTACCAGATGTTCAATAGGTCAGGTACTGGTTTGCCTGGCTATCATTAGGGGATTCTGACCTTTGTTCTAGTTTGCTCTCTCTAGATCTACAAGCAGCTTCTGTATTTATTGAGTACTTACTATGTGAAAAGCGTCATGATAAGCCTTTTACAAACTTACTATTCTACTTAGTAGCACTACTACGATTTTCTTTATTTGCTTGATGAAGAAAGAGCACCTCAGAAGGTTTCAATGTCCACATGGTTAGTAATAGGAACTAGAGTTTGAACTCCTGGTCTGAATCCAGAGTCCATTTTCTTAACCTCTAAATTATGCAATGTGTTATATTCCAATATCTATAGAATACAGCACAATTTTGTCATTGTTAAGTATACTTTAAGTGTGGAATTAAAGTTTGTTTAGGGACAGTCCTCTATTAAATTTATGTAATCAGAAGAGCTTTGGATTAACGTGGGATAAGACTATTAATTTCTTCTTCACATAATCTAGAAAAAAAAAAATTGACAAGAAAATGTTCCATTTTGCCTTCAAGTGAAAGCGGAAATATGTGGTTAAGTGTAAGTCAAAAATTAGATATCAAACATCTTTCCAGGTGCATATATTATATAATATTAAATTGTCAAGGAACTCCTTGTGTTGGAATGCACGAGAGGAAAATCCTTTTTGTGAGTATAAAAAAATCATATAGACATAGGAAGTGAGGTGGGAGCAGCCTGGTGCTAGTAACAAGCATGGTTTGATAAAGGAAACACTAGCAAACTAGTATTGACCATAGACTTAATCTTAGTGAGATTGAACTAAGACCCCGCCCCCTCCCTCCCTTTATTCCTTCCTTTGGCTCTCCATTTATTTATTTACTTGTTTAGCAAAGTTTATTGAGTACTTACTCTGTGTCAGGCACTAGTGTAGGTTTTGGTGAAACAATGAACAAAACACACATGCTTTCTGCTTTTATGGGCCTTGCATTCCAGTGGAGATGGCCAAAAACTCGGAGAGTTGAAGAAACAGAAAGGAGATGAGTATGGTTAGAGCTCAGTGGGAAAGGGAGAGCATGATATGGGTGGTAGGAAACTTACATAGAGGCAAGAAGTCCAGTTCGCAGTTAGACCAAAAACCAAGAGCAGATAGAAGCTTGGCACGTGGCTTTACATTTAACAACAACAGGTAACAGTTAATGAGCCCTTAATCGGTGCCAGTGACTGTCTAAGCCCTTGTCCTGTTTTAACTCATTAAACTCCACAACACCACTCAATGAATTCTTAAACATATCTACTAAATAGAAAAACAATGAATCCAATGTCAGGTTGACAAATTTTCAAACTCTTTTATTGATTTAACAGTGAGTTATAACACAATGAGATTAATTAAACCTTTTTTTTTCAGTTTCAAACAATGGTGATGCTATATTAATTTAATTGTCTTAGCACTTATAATTTTTTAACTGAGAAAAAGTATTTTGTATGTAAAGAGATTGTTTTTAAGCTTTAAATTAAACTAATGTTCTCCCACCTTACGGGGAAGTGGGCTTATTTGCAAATGGACCCACTCAATGGTTTTATTTTGTTCTGTTCACACCATACTGTCATGTTGTCCATAGATTCATTCGAGCGAGAGTGGTGCATTGATTCATTCCATTATTATGTTGCTCATAATAAACAAATATTACAGTTTTACATCATTGCTTCTATACTATTAGCTCACATAGTTACAAATAGTCTTTTTAGAATTGCCTACACAGAGCATGTCACTTCAGAAGCTACTGATAACTCTACAAAGTTTTACAATTTCATAGACTTTTAAAAAGTCATCCTGATTTTTAAAAAGTTGATTTTATATTTAGGGAGAGTGATGACTAGAAGGATCAGGTTATCAAAATCTATGCTGATTTGAGAGGATAAATTCAAAGGAAAGTTAATGTTAAGTGATTTAAATACTTGGGTCAGATGGACTTCCTAATGGAATCTTCATCATATGTGCAGCATGGAGTAAAAACTGTAAGAACCACCTTCATCAATCTAAGACTGCGTTAAAAATTACTATATTTTTTGAAGGTTTAAATATATTCAGCCTTTCTTGAAAAATTAGAGCATGTTGATTTATATCCAGTAAGATGAGTTACTCTCCAAGGAGACCCTTTGGGTTAAAATCCTCACCCACACTCCTCTTCATCTATGTATTCTTATGTGGACATTTTAATTCATCTTTTTCCATTGTTGCTTGAACACTTGGTTCCTTGGGTTGGCTTCCTGGAGAAATGAATCAGCAAGAGAATCCTGAGCTGACTTGCTCCCATCTGATATGCACACATCTCTAGATTTTTAGCTTTGCTCCTAGTATGCTTCGTGTCAAGTTTGGGTCTAGCTTCCTGAGCTAGAGCACAAAAAATTATATCATTTGAAGCAAAGAGAGAAGAACGAATTGGGGCTTCAGTCACCTCTGTGTAGTATTTCTGATATAGAACCAATAAGTTTGTGTGCCCACTGCATAGTAACAGACCGATTACCCTGACACAGCAGGTTTGCAGCAGAGAAGGAGTTTAATTATCTCAGGGCACCAAGCGAGGAGATGGGAGGAGAGCCTCAAATTCATCTTTCTGAGAAGTTCTGGGCTGTGGTTTTTAAGAACATCATGGAGCGTGATGGGCTGGAAAATTGGGGTTCTTGACTGATCAGGGGAAGGGGAATTAAATCATCAGGATGTAGAAATTGTGTTCTTTGGTGAGCCAGCTTCATGTGGTGTTCCTCAGACCTTCCTGGGGTCACCCGTGGGGTCCTTCATTCAGATCAGCTGACGTAGTAGTTTCACTGGTATGCAGGACCTGAAAGACTATCTCACGGGGAAAGCTTAACATTTCATAATGTTCAAGTTGTTATCTGTAGAGCACTTAAGGGGAACTATCATCTTATAACAGGGTCTACATGATTCTAGGACAATAGGCACCAAACCATGTCGAGGAAGCAGGTCAGAGAGTGAGCTGACCTCACGCTTAATGCTGAATGTGCTGCAAGCTTGGTTTATGTATTTATTTTTTCCCCTTTCTTCCTCCCTGATTAATTTCACAATGTTTATAGGGGCAACTTCATTTCGATCATGGTTTCCCAGTTATAGAAGATAACCCTCATAGAAGGAGAAAAGTGCATACTCATTAGTTTCAGAGGAATGACTTTTGATTTAGTTTTAGGCATTTAGATTTTGTGATGCCTAATGACACAGAAATCGAATGCCCTCGGGGAGACTTTCCTGTGGAATTTTAACTATCCCATGGCCTTCTCAGGTCTTAGACCTCTCATGGCTAGTAAGGTCAAATGGCTTTGCTGAGTGGTGGATCTTGTTACCTCCAAGGTCATTCCCATTCTTCTTCTTGCACACATGAGGTGAGATAGCCTGAAACTCCCCTGGAACACGGGAAGAGTACACAAATCAGTCCTTTGAATGCACCTCATCCTCTAGGGATTGTAGTAATATTGTAACTGACATAATTGTCATATAATTTAAGTTCTTTTTTCTTTCTTTTTTTTTCTTTCTTTCTTTTTTTTTTTTTCTGAGAGGGAGTCTTGCTGTGTCCCCCAGGCTGGAGTGCAGTGACGCGATCTTGGCTCGCTGAAACCTCTGCCTCGCGGATCCAAGCGATTCTCCTGCCTCAGCCTCCCAAGTAGCTGGGATTATAGGCACCCGCCACCATGCCCAGCTAATTTTTGTATTTTAGTAGAGATGAGGTTTCACTGTGTTGGCTAGGCTGGTCTCGGATTCCTGATCTCAAGTGATCTGCCCGCCTCAGCCTCCCAAAGTGCTAGGATTACAGGTGTGAGCCATCACGCCCAGCCTAATTTAAGTTCTGAATTGGTATGGGATTATGGGGACATTTGAAACCGTGTTGGGAGATGGGACTTCCCTAGTATCTTGGTACTGTTGAATTATAATCAGTTTCCTCCAGGTTTTTCTATTTTCTCCCTCAATTCATTTATTTTTCTCCTCCTCCTTAAACATGTATAGAGGGCCTATTTTGCGGGTACCATGATGATGGGAACCCAGACACAAAACACCAAGGCTCTCCCCTCAGGAGCTCACAGTCTAGCAGGGAAGGGAGACAGATACACAAACAAATAAATTACCACTTCATGAGTGATGAGCACCACAACAGAAGCACTCAGGAAGAAAAGCCTAGAAAAAGGCTCAGTTACCTCTGGGTGGGAGGAGGATCGGGGAGGCTTTCTGGAGGAGGCAGCCACTGAGTTGAGTGTTCAAAGGTGGATGAGTAAGAGCTTGCAAGGGAATAGCATGGGTGTGAAACAGAGGAGTGAATGCAGCAGCCCGTCCATTCTTAGCTGCTGTTTATTCTTACAGATGTCAAATATTTCTGGGAGTCTTCTGTCTTCCACTGTTATAAAACTTCTTTAAAAATTATTGTGATTAGAATAGGACCCTTCTTCATAGCAGGAGTTTCCCAGTTCTTTGGGGCATGCTTTGAAAAAATTCATTCGTTCCCAGATTGAGCTGTTCTAGTTGTTTATCCTTTAAGCAGCAAGAAAAAGATGGTACTTCCAGACTTCTTAAAAGCCCAAGCCACTTGCAGGTAATAATGGTGTCAGGTTAACAGCAGTGACACATCTTCTATTTCAGGAAGGATTGAATTGGCACTTCCTGGATATTCATTTGCTGAGGCTTGAATTCTAGGAGATTTTATTCTTTGCACATTTCTCTGTTTTCTTTTTGTTCCTGTTAGAGGCAGCTTCTCAGAATGATAAAAACTGTTGATATGTTCCTTGCAAAGTCTTTGGCATTCTAAGGATCCATCCTTATTGCCTCATTTGGCCTTGACTTTACTTCCAATATAATTGCCCATGACAACTTATTTTAGTAGAGAGAGTGGTAGATGGCCATCCTTGGGTGATTTTGAGGGTGCTGTAAATACTCCTATACTCCAAAACATCTCCTCTTCTAACTTGCAATGTACCTGAAATTCCACCAATTAGACATTCATTCTTGAAGCCTTTTCGGTTGTTTCTTAAAATCTAAGTAGTTCTTAGTGTCACCCTGCACCTTCATTAAGCAGGTATCACTTGTTGGCTCCTCAGTGTGGTGAGCACTGAGTTCTGGGAAGGACAAAGCAGGGACTGAAAAACTAAGGAAAAGGATGGCTTAGCCTGCACCAACTGTACGTGAAGGAAGAGAGTCATTATCACATCAGTTGCATTATTCAGCACAGCTTGTTACCTGACATCTGCTTACCTGAAGAGATTACTGTGGGTTAATTCTAGAAGCTTGCTTATTACATTAACAACCCACATTTATTGACAGCTGATTATCTTTGGGGATTGTCTCTGAGAATTTGTGCAGTAGGTAAATTATGTCTTTGCCCCAATTAGCACTCCTTTGAGAAAGGAACTAAGATAGTTAATATTGATTTATATCACTGTGGTTTCTTATCCCTCTTTTATATCTTTTGGAATTGAACACAGTATTATACCTATAACAGGTGCTGAGTAAATGTTTGTTAAAGAAATCAGTCTGTAGACATTTAGAGGCTCGTATCACCAGAAATAGACCACTAGCCTGATGTCTGGCTACAGTAAAACCAAACAGGAGAATAACTGTTTTTTAAAATTAGAACTTCATTTTGAAATAGTTTAAGATTCACAAGAAGTTGCAAAAACAGGACAGAGTTTCTGTATCCTTTCCAAGCTTTCCCCATGATAGTGCTATATGCTACATAGGCATGCATGGTATGTTGTCAAAACCGGGAAATTGATATTGGCGCATTGCTGTAAACTCAAGTACAGATGTTTTGCCAGTTTTTACCAGCATTTTTTTTTTTTTTTGCTGTATGGATCCAAGACATTTTATCCCACGTAGATTTGTTTTATTACTTCTCCAGTCAGTATACAGAACTCTTCCATCAGCACAATGAAATTCTCTTGTGAGAAACCGAATTTTAAAAAGAAAAAGAAATAACTTAAAAATAAGCACCAACATTTTTTATAAGGTCACATGATTGAACTTTAAAATAATACTAATTTCAGGCTGGGCGCAGTGCCTCATGCCTGTAATCCCAGCACTTAGGCCTGTTCTACTCTCCTTTGAAATGAGATCCTTCCCTAGCATGCCTTCCTGCTGAGCAATCGCTGCCTGGAGCATCTCCCTGAGTGTCTGCTGAGCAGCAAGGTGTCTGCCACTTTAGGGAATCTCAGCCTGTGCTCCTTTTCCAAGTTCAGTGTATTGTCTTCTCTGTAAGTCCATGTATAGAGGGTTCTTTTTCCCCATGTTAGCATTTGTACACTTGACCTGGCTTCATGGAAACTCCAAACTAGAATGGACTTGGAACAAATGGAAATCCACCGAACAAATATGACCGCATGGTCATAGCAGCACACAGACAGAACTTTCCTGTTTCTGATTTACCAACGTAGGGTACAGAGCTCCCACCATGGTTAAAATTGAGCTAAGTGAGCATCAAACACACTTGGTCACTTTTTAGAGAAAGCACATTACCTGAAAATGGCATCTTTCCTTTTGTCAACTCCTGCCAAAAGAAAGCCTCACCCCCACCCCCTGCACACCCCAGAATTCATACTTTCAGGCAGCCGTCTGGAAACTAAGGACATCTAAATCTAAAGGTCAGGATTCTGTGAGAGAACACCAGTCCAACATGCTCATGAAATCCTAACTGTGCACAGGGTTGGATGGACACTTAAAAGGCAGTTAAGTATGATGGCTTGACGGTATGACTAACCAAGTTTTTAGGTAATTAATAGTGGATGCCACAGAAGTGTTCACTGTAATTTTTCTGTGTGCCTAGGTGTGATCACCTGTATACAATTTGTCTATAATCTGTTGTCTGTAATATGTCTATAATTGTTGGCATGTGTCTACTATGTCCAGGTACCCCTATTTGAGGTACTAAAATATGTTCATTTTATGTCAGTTCTAACTATGATTTAGAGACTGCTCTCCAAATAGCAGAAAGAACAGCTTCTTACTAGGGTGGGTTTTTTTTTTCCAGAAGATTAAGAGACATGTGCTGTCATTTCTTCGTGAGACAGATTCCTGCAATAGACATGGGGGCCGTGGTAGGAGAGAGAACCATGTGGTTTAGGAAATTGCTTCAGTGATACTGTGGGCCTAATCCGCTCTCCCTAAAAAACTCTGACAGCAGCAGGCCCTGAAGAAGGGGTATTTCCCAGGATATTAAGATACTGTAATTATTATGGCAACAGTGATGCTCATCTTAGTATGTACATAGGTTACTTTTTTCTGTGGGGATTTAATTTGACTAACTGACCTCTGTCTTCACAACCTTCTGCTTCCAATTCCTTCTCTATATTGTCCCCAGAATTAACTTGCTATAAGACAAGATAATGGTACCACTCTCCAGCATTTAAATTTCTATCAGGCTGGGCGCGGTGGCTCACACTTGTAATCCCAGCACTTTGGGAGGCCAAGACAGGCGGACCACCTGAGGTCAGGAGTTCGAGACCAGCCTAGCCAACATGGTGAAACCCCATCTCTACCCCCATTCTGTGATAATACAAAAATTAGCCAGGCATGGTGGCAGGCGCCTGTAGTCCCAGCTACTTGGGAAGCTGAGGCAGGAGAATCGCTTGAACCTGGGAGGCAGAGGTTGCAGACAGCCAAGATTGCACCACTGCACTCCAGCCTGGGTGACAGAGCGAGACTCTGTCTCAAAAACTAAATTTAATAAAAACAAAAAAATAAATAAACTTCTATCAGCTCCCTATTTCCTATAGGATAAAGAGCAGATGTGCTTCCAGGGCACACAGATGCTTCACCATCTCCTGTCTGGCCTTGTTTCTTGCCGACCTTACAATCTACTTAGGCTCAGTACGAGGTGTCCTTCCACTCGCAGAATGCACTGTGTTCTCTGTTCTTCTGTCTCTCTGCCCAAGCTTAGCCCTCTGCTTCCATCCCTTCCCTTGCCTTCTCACCCTGATGAGTTTCTAATCCTCACTCAAGGCCCACTGCAACAGTTAGGCAGAGGTGATCTTCTGCTTCCAGAGTCCTTTGCTTCTTACTTATATTTGAGTACTACTGATCATAATAGCTACCGCTGACATAGCATCCATCATGTGCTGGCCACTAACAAAGCAGTTCACGTTTACTAACTCATTTATTTCTCTCAACAACCTCAGGAGGTAGGTATTGTTTGCATTTTATAAATAAGGACACTAAGGCACAGCGCAATTAAATATCTTATCCAAGGTCATACAAGGTAATCAGTAGAATTTTTAAACAAGCTACTCTTGCATATCTGCTGCCAGAAATTAAAATCTGGGTAGACTTCTCTGCTAAATGGAAAACTACTCCAGAGCAAGAATCATGTCTTATTGAATTATATGTCTCCAAAACCAGCATAGTGCCTGTCACCAAAGAAAAAATCTCAGAGACATTTGTTGAATGAATGTACAGACTATTATGTTTTTGTTCAAAAAGATAATCCTTTTGAAAAGTTGTCATTCAACTAAGCCTTTGAGTTTTTAATCTATAAGAGAGAATAAATTGTGATCAAGTGGAAACAGCTGCATCTCAAGGAATGAGTCAGGTAGTGTCGGGAGGAATCCTGTATTTCGCTTCTACCTGCATCTATCCCCATGTTCTGGGTGGTGCTCAAGTTTCAGTGGGTGTGTTAAGGTCTCACTGAGCGTGGAAGGTGAGGCAGTGCACTGCTCATTCACACTGGACCTAAGTTCCCTATCAAGGCTTCCATCATACACACAGGGAATCAGAAGGCTGAGCTCCTGGAGAACATTTTAGAAGGAGTAATTTATAAGCACGGGGCTTGCTCTTCCCCTATCAGAACTAGGAGGCAGGAATTGTGAATTAGGACTAGACCGTACCATTTTTTGAGTTGTGTTCTATGTATCAGAGATCATAAAAGGCAGAAGAGGCAAGAAAAATGATAAAGAGCCTTATATTAAGCAGGGAGTTTACAGGAAACTAGTTTTTAGATATCCAATGTAGCCTTGACATTAGAGCGAAGCTTGATGAATCTCTACTGAATTTAAAACAGTATTATTAATCCTTTAAGAAAAATGTTAAGAAATATATATATATATATATATATATATATATATATATATATATATCTCACATATATGTGCTTTTTGCTGATGAATTGATTTTGGTAAGAAATACCTTTGAGAATCTTACCTGTAACTAGGGTTCTGCTAAATGGTCAATATGTATGGGTTAAGCTCACTGTTCACCTGTCATTTGTGCTGAGATGAAGAAAAGATGGCTTCACTTGAGAGTGTGGTTAACTTCAGGGTTATAAATGGCTTTCAGGGGTGTAGATGCGTAGACTCCCTACCCTTGCACCACCCGAGCTTTCATGACTGTTGGGTTCCTTCAACACTACGTTACGCCTTGAGAGTCATCGTGAGCTCTGTAACCAAAGTGTTAAGGATGTTGGCACTTAACTGTCTCTTATTTATCTGACCAGCTTCAGCTCTGCTTCTATAATGAACTGTAACTACAGAAAACCATGGTGTGTATCTTTTTGTAACTGATGACTTGTTTCTCCTGAATTTTCACAACATCTTAACAATTATGGTTGATGTTAAAAACTCTCAGTGCACATGTACCCTAAAACCCTAAAGTATAATAAACAAACAAACAAACAAAAAAAAAAACAAAAAAACTCTCATGAGGTTATTTGTTGAAGTGAAATACATTATAAAAATACATACATATGAAAGGATGGCCAGGGAAGCCATTTCATTGAGTAACGGCCAGTTCTGTCCTCACCTTCCCTCTGTCTTGCCCCTCCTCGTCCCCAAAGCTGCCTCTTCTCGTGTGTAATGCCAGCGCTCTGTACAGTGTTCTGTTTAGAGTGGTTTGAACATTTTTCTGCCTGTGTCTCTCATTGCTGAAGTAACTCACCTCTCTCATATCGACTCTTACCCAGGAGCCGCACTGCAGACTCTTTGATGTAGGTCCTTTCTGCATGGCAGCTAAGGGCAAGCTGTGGTTTTCATTGCATGATGCAACCTCCCCCTTTCGGTTGTCGCCTCCAGGTTAACCAGATTCTTTTCCTGCACTGCCCATGCATGTTGACGTGCTTTCCCTGATGGCCCTGAATGTGGTGAGCACTGGACGCATGCATGAATTAAAGCAGCAAGCATTCCAATACACTGAAGCACTGGGCCCGAGGCTTCTCCTGCATCCCTGTGGGCCCTCAGTTTGCTGTGATATCACAAAGGCCACCCTGTCCCTTGAAAATTCAAGACTAGGACATTGGAAAAGAGAGAAATAAATCTCCTGTTTTTAGGTTTATGCTGAGCGAAGACTAATGACAAAGAATGAGAAGCTAGGACCAGTTTTCCAAGTAACAACCTACCTGATCATCAGTCCTACATGTTCCTGACTCCACCCAGGTGTGCACCAAGTGACCAGGATGATGACACCCTTTCATGTCTTTCTGAATAATGTTACCTGATTTGATTTTGCTTAGATCTAACAAATATCTAAATAAATAGATATACCTTTTAAAAGCACCTCTTGGGCTAAATGCCTCAGGAAATGCAATTATTGATCTTTCTCATAGTGTATCATGTTTAGGAAAACCATTAATTCAACTTTAAAATAAGTAAAATGGTACTACTAGAAAGAAATATTGCATTTGTTAAAGCATGTTGTCACTGCATTCAACATCATTGATTAGTAAATTGTGATCATTTTCTCTCCTTGAAATATAAGTTTTTGCCTTAGGGCTGTCTAATGACTTAAAAATGCTTTCTTGTCCTTTTTTTTAAAAAACTTGTATACTTCTTTGTTGTATTCTCAGAATGGACTTTTATAAAACACAACTGTCATGATCTGTTTTCTCACTGGATTTCTTTTTTTGTCATGTCAAATACATACTTTACATTTTAGACATGGCTTGGTTGTAAACTGAGAAAAATGTAAGGCGAGGCATTCCAAGCTGTGATAATCCTAGGGTAGGAATAACAGTTCCTAGAGAATTCTTGAGGATACTAGCTTGTCAGCATCCCTTAGCCCAAAACTAGGCACTAAGCAGTTGGAATGAAACAAAGCTGAATGCTTCTTATCTTATTTTTATATTTTCCTCATGAAAACTGATATTCTACAATCTGGGAGCTTAGTAGATTGAAGCTCTTCCCACACTCCTTTTTCCTCCTCTTCTATGAACCATATCCCCCATATTATATTGAAATGGACTTTGCTTAGAGTTTCATAACATGTTCTTTTGGTAACCAGTAAAAAGATCCTTTGAATGGGAGCATTTCCCTTTTTGAAAGGAGCTTAAATAGAATTACAGTACAGACCTGTGCAGGCAGGTGATCCTGCCCAGCACATTGACATATTCTCACTTTATGAACGCTTTCATCTGGGGGCTTGGCAAAGGAAACATCTGATTCTCTTTTGTGAGATTCTTCAGTACAGAGACCCATTCCTCTTTCCCAGAAAAACGCAGTGATTCCTCATAAAATGAAAGGATTTCTGAAGCCCAACAGAAAGTGGGGATACAGAGATCCATTCACGGAGACAGAAGAGAAAATCCTAAGAAATCAGCTTCCTGGGGCCATCCTAGGCCTCTCACAGAGATGTTTTTACAATGATAGGAATAACATCTCTAGAGAAGTTCAAAGATAAGGCAATAAAATTAAAAGGAGGGCCTGCAGGAGGAAGCAAGGAGAAAGACACTTCACCCCACTGAGCAGGTAATTCATCATATTTCTTTCCAAATTTATACCCAAAAGTCTAGTGGATGTCATTGATATGGTGGAAATAGCTATTTATTATGATTTTTCTTTTTTTGAGACAGAGTCTCACTCCGTTGCCCAGGCTGGAGTGCAGTGGTGCGATCTTGGCTCACTGCAACCTCTACCCCCTGGGTTCAAACCATTCTCCTGCCTCAGCCTCCCGAGGAGCTGGGACTACAGGTGTTCACCACCACTCCCAGCTAATTTTTGTATTTTCAGCAGAGATGGGGTTTCACCATGTTGGCCAGGCTGGTCTCACACTCCTGACTTCAAGTGATCCAACTGCCTCGGTCTCCCAAAGTGCTGGAATTACAGGCTTGAGTCACCACACTCAGCCAGCTATTTATTATTTCTGAAACATGGGCAGGGGAAACCTAATTTTGATAAATAAATGATTTTCAATGTTAATTAGAAGCAAGAGGGAAAGAAAAAAAAGGAAAAGAAATGTTCCAGGAGATGAGACGTTACTTTCATGAAGTTGTCAAGAAGGAAATGAAAAGTGTGCATATTTGAAGATATGATTGTATAATCATAGGGGTTAATAAGTCATTGCCATTTTCCCTATTAATGATGACAGTTTGTTTTAAAGGTAACTCATTGTGTCTGATTTTCCATGGTGGTGTTGGTTTCTACTGCCCAGGTCGCTTATGACATTCCTAAGGAGTGACTCTAGCCTTGTACTCAGCAGACCCATGACTTCTAATCAGCAGCATCTCAGACACTCCGTTTTGGCTGTGAGGCTGCTAGGCTCTCAACAAAACTCCTAAATAGGAAAACTTACAAAACTTCCAGGCCTTAGCTGTCAGCTAAAGACGGAGCTAAGACACAGCTATTTTATTTCCTTGTGCAATAAAGGTATAATTGTCTTCTATGCCAGAGGTCAGAAAGACTTCTACCAGGTCTTTCTCTGTGTGTTCTTAAAAAAAATCCTCAACAGCAACAACAACAACAACAAAACTTCAAGATGTTAGAAATAGATATAAGCTATTATAATTATCCTTCAGCATCACATATAAATTCACGTGTAACTTTAAACAAGCTGGTCCTTGTGGTGACTATATATGTTATGTGACATTGTTTTCTGTTTGTCAAAGTGAAGCAGCAGATAAATGGAACAACTGTTTTTTACATAATAATTTTTTTTCCAGATGTTCTCAGGCTTCCTACCTTCAGGATCAGCAAGTCTTCAGCATTCGTACTCTTTGTTAGTGTAGACCTTGAGTGCCCTGCTGAGGGGCTTGCGTGCCGTTCTGCTTGAGCGCAGATGTGGCCAAGAGGTACAAGAGTTGGAACTGTAATAGACCTCTTAGGCTACTGGCTGAAATACTAATGTTCAGAATAAGGAAGAGATACATCTCAGGCATCTCATTATTCCCAACTGTCAGTCCGGAACCCAGAAAAGGCTGGTTCTAGCTGTGGATTCAATAGTTTTAGCTTCTCTACTCCAAATCCTTGCAGGTAGACCCATAGCAAGGTGCCATTGCCAGGGTCATGCCATCCAGGTATGACAGGACTATGTCAAAGCCAGGAAGGAGGGCAAGAAAAGGGAGTATAAGGCATAAGTTAAATAGGGGACTGGTGAGATGACCAGGCGAGGCCCAGAGAGTCCAAGGCAAACATCTGGAGAAGGCTCAGACAGAATTTTGAAGTCTGCATCTAGTAACAGCCCAAAGAAGTCCCACAGTGATTTGAAAGTCTGTTATGCTGTGGGAGTACCAGCCTACCTGCCCAACCGTGCCCTGATTGGCCAGCCTTTGGCAAATAGAGAGCTTTTCTTTTCTCTTAGGAGCCTCTGCCATCCCCTGTATGAATATGAGGGCTTCTTATTTGGGAAGGCTTGATATGAAGTGCCTTGAAACTGTACCCTGAGCTACTTTCTCTAGGATGCCCTCTCTTTCAGAAATGTGAGCTCCAGGCCGTTGCTCCCCAATGGCTAGGGGTTGTTGGCTATCCCTGGTTATAGATTATTGTTTATCAGCCTCCTAGCACATAGGTGGCAATATTTAATATCCAGAAAAAAAGGCATAGGAAGAAGGTAGTGGTTACATGAATAGTCTATTCTTGTTTCCCTAGGACTAAATTCCTGTAGATGTGAGAGGAGTGTGGATCCAGGGGTCAGAGGTTCCATTCCCCATGCCAGTCTTTGTGTCTAGATTCTCAACTATCCATTCAGACCTGGGAGTTCTCTTCTCCTTCTTTTCCCCCGTTTCTAATCACCTCATCTAGGCTGTCCTGTTTTGTGGGTGGTCCCAGAGTGGGGTTGGGGTTGGGTGGAGAGCATATACTTGTGCTGGGAGGCTGGGGATATTTGTGTGTACATGTTGTGTGGGTGCCCACCCACATGAACCACTCCATACCTATACATGGCTCATTGACCCTGCCCTCGAAGAACTTTCACTCTGTCTTCTGGTATATATGCATGAGTGCATATGCATTTAGTGCTATTTGAATCATCTACTCCATTCCATTCCTCTTCTAGATAGATAAGAGTTTCCTAAAAAAAAAAGGGGGGGGATAGCTAGAATCAGTGGAGGGAGCAGAATGAGTGAGTAGAATTGGTCAGTCATGATTCCTAAGACAGTTTAGTGAAAACTAAAATCAAGCAATACTTGTTTGGAAAGACTCTGTTTTATGTAGTAGGTTAGCTCTGATTTATTACATAAAAGTTGCTGGCAAATATGAACACTAATTCTACTCTGGTAACAACTGTGATTGAAATCATTGTAGTCTGTAGATAAGCTGGAGAAAACAAGCATTAGTGGGTAGGTTGTCTTGGACATCATTCCAAGAGCGTAACAGTGAAAAAGTACATGCTCTAACAGAAGAAAGCCTAGAAGAGAGATTTATAAGACACATGACTGGTTCAGATCTCTGCCTCTTATGTAGATCCATGCTAAGCCAACCAGGCAAGGAAAGCTCTCATCTCTTAAAAAAAAAAAACTAGGAAAAAAGGAGAATACACAAACTCCTGTGGCCACTCATTAAAGTGACTCATGGCTTTCTCTGTCAAGAAATCTTGGCTAATTATTTAGCATTTATGAGACTGTGTGGCTGCCTTCATGGAAATGTAATTTTTCACTTTTTCTTCTTTAATACTCTATAGAATTATACTAGGCATTTGTGAAATCTCACAATAGCTCAATGCACAGCCTGTTGGGCATTTGGATTACAATGCAACACCAGATAAAGAGGCAGTAAAGCAGATACAAATGAAAAAATAAATGAAAAAAATAGAAATAATTGATCCTATCAGTTTTTGTTCAGTTGAATGATTGCCTTTTGGGGGGCATTTTCTACAAACAATTACTATTATCACTATTATTATTACCTTAGTTTTAGAAATTACTATCACTTTTGGGTACTGAGTCATCTGATTCATTCTTAGAACAACCTTGGGAATTCGTAACCTTATCCCCAGTTTACAGAAGAGAAAACAAAGGCTTGAAGAGGTCAAATTATTTCCTCAAG
The DNA here is from genome assembly GCF_028878055.3 of Symphalangus syndactylus. Classification (NCBI taxonomy): domain Eukaryota; kingdom Metazoa; phylum Chordata; class Mammalia; order Primates; family Hylobatidae; genus Symphalangus; species Symphalangus syndactylus. The sequence goes on from NC_072426.2 coordinate 96,447,831, forward strand.
ATCCTATAGCTAGTAAGTGATAGAGCTGGAACTTTAACTCTTCCATTGAATTCTGAAACTACCTAGCTGCCAACCACTTTTGAGGTCAACTTGTAATGCCTGTATTTTGCTTTTGCTATACCTATCTAGGTCCATCGTAGATAAAAATATGGAAGGAAGATTGGAAAGGAGACTCTTAGTTGTGATATAATATTAAAACCTTGTTACATTAAATTTAAAAGAGCTTCATAACAAACAAGAGGGTTCTCGCCATCTGAGTTTCTTGAAAACAAATGATCTGTGTGTGTTTTATTGAGAAATTTACAAGGAATTGACATATTCCATTCTCTCTGTTAGCAATCTATGTCATTTTCTTTGTCTCCTAGAAGAATGTTTTAGGAATAATCATTCAGGTAGACATCCTGAGCCTTACAACTGCTCTGAAGTCAACTGCTATCATTGTTTCAGGATTCTCCATATTACTCAAAGCTCAAGAATACAGAGCGTATACGGATTCTAAAGAGTTGTGACAGTTTTTATACTACTTTCCAGTATGCTCAAATTCATTTCAACATGGAATACATATATTTGTGGCTATTGGATCACATCTCTTCAACTGAGCAGAGCTATAATTAGAAGCCTGCTGCCATCAAAAGGATTAATAGTCCTGTTGATACAAACCCATAATTGATGACTTCCCAATAAAGCCAGTTAACCAGCTGGCATGGGATCATAATTGGTTGGTACTGCAGAGTAACAAAAACTCTTTTCTATTTACATTAGAGCCATTTCAAGGTCTAAGAAAAATGTTTTAAGATAAAAAAGGGGGGCCTGTTTTGATGTTATCATCATTACTATCAATGAATGATTGACCACAAACTGACCCATCAAAGATAACCACATCTTAGAAGATGTTCTGGGATAAAGTGAAGAGGCTTTATTCTATTTGGTAAAACTAAAACTACACAACTTATTGAACACATGCCCCGTCCAGTGTAAACATGAGAAGAATCAATATTAGAAAGATAAACTCTTAGGTACACAGCTCCGATAAGATAAGTAAAATGGCATCATGAAGAAAACCAAAAGAATACAAAGCTTTCAGCTTGGATCCGGTCAGGTTCAGGGCAGTCTTGGGGTGTTGTCCAGTTCAGGAGAAAATGTTCTATGTAAATATTATTGCTTTCTCGATGATGAATTCATATCATGTCATTCACACTAAATCCATTATTGTTATTAGCTCACAAAATATTTTTCTGTGATCTTAAATTTTATGAATAATAATATCAGTTTCTAATTTGAAGTACATTGCAAAGACTTGCCTCCTTTTAAAATTAGTCTGTCTCATAATATTCTGGCTGGCTAGATGCTTTTATTCCAGTGTAGGCAGGAAAACTGAGACACTTAGTTTATCCAGTATATCCAGAGGTAGCCAGGAAAACTTCAAATCACTTAGACCTACTCCCTCTTGGTTATAGATAGATTCCATAAAAATCCATATCTATATGATGTCATCTTTTTTATTTATTTTGATTGGATCAAATGGGATGCAAAGCTTATTAATCATCTAGTTCATAATTAAGAGTCTTCAGAGTAAGTATTATCAGCTTTCATTATCTTCATCCTTGTTCTCCTAGAATAGGAGAGGGTGAGGGAAAATTGGGCCACTCGAAGGGTCATTCATCTTTAATCAGATGGATAACTAGGAGTTATTCCTCTGTAAGCAGAAGAACTTCCCCTCAGCCGATGGGATCAGTCTTCGTGATGCCACTGCCCCACACAGGGTCCCAGAGAGGACTTCTGGGGATTATTAGTGTCTCACATGACAGTCTCTACAGAGCAGGGTTAGGGTTAGGTACAGGTTGAATACATCTGCTTCCTCTGCATTTTCCTAGACCACCCAACAGACACATGAGTTTTTTTCTAGGGCAGTTTGTCCTCCTCTATGAAGGATTTATGAATCAGTCTGCCCCCATCATTTTTGCATGAGCTCCAGGTGAGGCTCTGTTCATAGCAGACACTATGTCTTATGCTTCCTCTTCCTCTCCAAGAATGCTGCACTCCATCTGGAGAGGAAGTGGTATGGCACAAGGCTAGTGGGTCTCTATGCTAACTCTACCACATAGCTGCAGGGTCTTGGTTGGATGTCTGAGCCTCTGCTTCTCTGTCTGTAAAATGGGGATTATAGTACAATATCTACTTTATTCTGCCATTTTGTGAGGACCAAATGCAATAGCATATGTAAATTTTCTACAATTGTCTGGTATTATTACATTGAATTGAAGAATAATTGAATATGAACATAATGAGACAGTTTAGATTTTTTTTGCTCTCAGTAGCATGGGAATTCAGAGATGGAAGAGGTCAATAAGGGCACAAGTAGTTTGCTGAATCAAGCCTTGAGGTTGGCCTCGAAGACTGCCCAAGGTTTGAACACAAAGAGTAATCAGCAGTTGAAGAGGCCACAGAGAAGGCATAGATTTAAAATTAGGGAATACATGGGTCACATTCATGAAATAATGAAGGCAAGGGTTTGGACTGAAACATAGTAGAAAATAAAGTAGGAGATGTAGAATGAGTTTAGGTTTTAGAAGTTCTTCCTAGCCAGGCTTAGAGTTAATGTATGAAACAGGCGAGGACTGTGATGGTGGATGAATGACATCTTTTAATTAAATTAATTTGGCAACATTGCAGAGGTGAGACTAGGAGAAGAGTCTAGAATCATTAGGCTTATTGCATTGACTCATGTCTGTGGTGCTGTGGGCCTGAACTCTGCCTGTCCATAATCCTGGTGGGAATTGAGAGGGCCCCATTCAATTTAAAAAGGGACTAGCCATAAGAGTGAGGTGAATTTGAATGTTGGAAATTATTTCACAAAACGCTATCTTATTCCTCAGCCAGTCCCTTCCCTATTAAATCATCTTGGGTGTGTGTTATTGTTGTTGTTATTCTTAAGCTACTTACCATTTCTTTATCCCTTGTAAATGATGGTCTCTTTAACCCCTCCCCATCTGTACTTCATCATTTTTCCTTTTAATCTTAATCTAAAATGTGCTCAGCAGGTACTCTCTGATTGTTAATTGGAACGTCCACTGGTGAAGCTTGCACAGTGGCATTGCAATTGCTTCCCTGTATCTTTTTAATTTTTTCACCCCCTTGTTAGCATCTGAAACAGAAAATGTCTGTTCAACCCCTTGATCCCAGCAATTAGCTAAGTGGTATGCAGCTGGTTATATGGGGGCTGGCTCAAACACTGAATCATCTCTGTTCAGGTCTGAATGGGAAGCTTCTCGAGCAGCAACACCTATAATTAGTGTGTAATTGCAAGAAAGGTTTTTTGGGAGTGGCAGGTCTCAAAGTGGTGTTCCTAGATGAGCAGCATCCCCATTATCTGGGAAACTGTGAGAAATGCAAGATCTAGGGCCCACCCCTAACCTACTAAATCAGAAACTGGGGATGGAGCCCAGCAAGATTTTAACAAGCCCTCCAACTGCATGCCAGAGTTTAAGAACCACTACCCTTGAGAAGTAGCTTCACAGGGTTCAGCAGCCAGACTCAGGGAGGTGGGAAAACAGACTGCAGGAAACCCAGGGAAGTTTAGAGGCTGTGAGGAGGGAGTGATCCTTCCTTCTTGGAGACGAGGAAGATGCCCAGAGGAACCACTTTGTGCTTAGAGCTCCTGCCCTCTGAAAAAAAACCTGGGTAGCCCTCACTTGCCTTGTGCTCTGAAAAGATAAGTTCTGAAGTCAGTCTTCTGGAAGGTCTGTTGGATCTTCCTGCTCAAGAGTCTTTTTGAAAATTCTATTACTAAGTAGATGAGGAAAGAGAAACATTTCCCACTTTGGGTGAGTCTCATTTTCCTCTGTAGAGGCATCTAAATGCTGAGGATATACTTACTTGATGGCCAAGAGGAAACAGGAGTTTGTATTTCAACCTCTACCCTACAACTGAACATTTATTCCGTAAGAATCAACTCTTTACTGAGGCTCTTTTGAAGGTGCTCAGTCATGAGTCCTGGTCAACATGCTGAATTTGCCTATGGTTTTAGTATCACACTTGTTTCATGGATTATGGAAGCCTAGAAATGAATAGTCTGCCACTTACCAAGTATCTTATATCCTCTAATTATTAAGAGGATATAAGTTAAGTTAGTTGACCTGTAGCAATTTAGGGTAAGTCAGTTTTCTACTACCAGAGGCAGAACTAGTGTTATTTCAGTTAGTAAAACTCCACTTTTTTTTTCCTATTGGCAACATATGCCCATGTAAATCCTTCTGAGGTGGATATGCCTCATCAGACTGGAAATCTAAGTCTGTGTGTGATCCAGAATCACTTTCCTTTGTAGATTTTTTTTCTTTAAAGCACAATTTCTTTGCTAGCTTTTGGAGTTTCTGTGTATCTAGACAAGGAAACTCCTCCTACTTTACACAAGAAGGGAGAGGTGTTTGTATTTCATTCTCCATCCTATAATGTGCATTAATATTTAAGATGAAGTCTCTTTGGGAGGAAAATAAATCCTGGTTGATATGGCCAATTCTTTTGTTGTTGAAATATGTATTCTTTTTTTAAAGGATCAATGAACTTCTCCATGGGTTGTTTCCATTTGGGGAATGAAATAATGGGGCTTTGGAAGCTCCACTCTGTGGTCTCCGATTGTGCGAGTCCGTGAACTATAGGCACTCAGAGGACTTATCTCAGAGGGGATCTGATAAGCAGTTCTGTTGCCACTTGAAAAAAATCAGGCAGGACATTTCTCCTGGGGCTGTAGTGGCAAGCAGGAAATAGCTAAAAGAGATAGAAAGTACATTGCCCGATCACTCATCCTATATGGGTCTTTTGTCCCAGAGTTTCCTGCTTCTCTGCCTGCCCCTTGCCCCCTCATATTATTGGGGTGTGCTCATATTACCTGCCAGCTTCAGCCAGAGAAAAAGCCACCCACGCCAGCAGCATCATTTACTTCCTTTAGTATTTCAGCTCCAAGTCTTGCACTCAAGGAATGATAATGAAACATGATGAAATTGGTTCTAAATTTTTTGAAAGGGTTAGAGAAAAGGTCTTGTATGGCTTCAACATGGTTTCCTGTAAACCAGGGGTGTTGTTAAGGTGCGTTTTTCAACACCCATGTCCTCTAGCTTCAAGCCCTCTCACTGTGGCCATTGAACATAAGCATTATGAGGAGGGATGACAGAAAGGACCAGGAAGGTAAGAAACAGTGGAGAAGTCGCTGCAGCCAACTCCTTATGCTCTTCTCAATACCTGTTTCCATTTATGTTGAATCCAAATGTCCTCTGCGGCATTCAGCTCACATCTCTCCCCCAACTGTTCCATTTTCTACCACAGCCTGGCAAATACTTTTCCAATTAGCTGTGTTTCTAGGTTACCACCAAATTAACCACAGAGGCCATGGGACTAATAGGAGCTAGGGAACTCACGACGGCCCCAAATACGCCACCAGTAACTCCACCAATAACGACTGTGAGGGCAGCTGTAAGGTTTTTGGCCTTGGTGAAACAATAGTCAGTTTTCCATGATAGTCTTGGAAACCAAGCCCTTTTTTCTCTCCCCTTGACTGCGTATACATCAATCTTGATGACTATGAGTTTATAATGCACAGCTACGTGAGTCCCCACTGGCACAAGTGAGCACCTGAGTACAGTAGTTACCTACAGATCTCACCATCCTTGCTTGCTTATTCTCTGACACACACACACACACACACACACACACACACACACACACACACCATTTACTCTTTAGTAATGTATTCTGCCAGTGGCTTCCATAGCGTAGAGATGCATTGTCTCTTCAACCCTGGAATCTATAGGATTTCTAGTCAACCTAGTACCTGTACATTTTTCACTGCGACTAGAGTGGCTGGGAACTCTGACACCCATGGACCTTTGGGTCTTGTTTTTGAAACAAAAACAAGCACCCCCATGGCCTGAGAATTGCAAAAGTGTCACCGATTCACTGTAGCCGGGATTTTCCTTTTTTCATAGAAATTAGTACTGTGTAGGAGAGCAGGCCTAGAGCCGTGGCAGGCTGTGATGTTTGGCTTCCTTGCTTGTGTCTCCTTTCAGCATTGGACGAACCAAATTCCATGCTGTCTTTCTACCCACTTCCCTACCTTAGTGAAAACCTGGCAATTGTCATTTTTTTTTTAAGAACTGTTTTTCAGTGTTGTTTTTTGTTCAGTCCACCTAGTTTGTGAATGCAAATATAGGTTACTGTTAATGCTTGTCTGGAGATTTTTCCACGTGATTTGGGAGATGACATAGGGCATGTTTGACTTGTAGCAGAGATGAAGAATGGATAAATCCAGTGCATGGAACATGATCGGAGATTCCCACAGACTAACTCACCCTGCCTCTAAGTGGGCCCCGAGTTCTTCTACTGCACAGATTCCTGCCTGTTGAACAGCCAAGCGTTGTCCTTACAGAAGTGCAACTATACTAACTGGTATTGCACACAGTGATTTCCAAAGTGGCACTACTAGGAAATCTTCATCTTCCATTTCTCAAGCTGGCCCTCTCCTGGAGGGAGGAGGTCTATGTCGCTTCCCTTTAGCTAAAGTGTTTTGCTTCTCTTGGTATTCTGTCTCCTTTCCCTCACCTCACTTCACCTTCACATTCCTGGCCTGGGTGTTACTATTTATCTACTGATCACAGAATACTATATGAATTTCCATTCACAGCTTTGAGTGTTTATGAGGCTTTCCTACTTCCCAGCCAGCCCAAACCTTGGAACTTTCCACACACTGATCCTCTGATCAGTTTGACACAGGAAAGCACACGGAAGTCTTATACCAGTTTTTATAGTAGTACCCTTTTGAACTGGCGACTCTTGAAGTAGAGTGCGCTAGGGGTTTGCGTTGGCTGCTCAACACATACACCAAGTCAATTAGCATGCGTGCAAAAAAAAAAAAAAAAAAATTAACCCTTAGAGTACTGCTTCAACCTTTTGGTTTAATGGTCTGAATTTGACTGGTCGGACAATGCTTCTTTCCCCAGATCCGAGTCCTGCACAGAAAGTCCGTGCTTAATCTAGCCAGAACCTCACCCAGGATCCTCTCCTCTCTAGCTTTCTTGAGATGCTCCTGGGTCCTGTATTTATTAATCAACTAATGGTTTTTAAAAGGTCCAAAACACAACCACTGTGTTTAATTGAAAACAGGCCCCACTGCCAATGCGTTGGAGGGCATGAGGAACTGTGTTTTAGCTTTGGTATGTGTCCTCTCAAAGAAAGAAAGAAGTTCTTTAAGGGTTAATATGAAATTAAGGAATTTGGAGGCCTCTCCTGCTTGTCCTTCCTCCAAGGTATCTGCATGATCCTCTTTAGATTCTTAGTTCAACTGCTGAATGATGATAAAAAATTGATAGATATATAATAATTTCGAAAACAATAAATAAAAGAACAGTAGTTCCTGAATGGTTGAATGGAAAGACCCCTTGGCAATGCTTGCTTGATGATCCCAGGAGGCAGAAAGACCAAATGTTTTCTTTTATGAATATTCATTTCATCGTCTACCCTAAGCACTACCACTTCTCAGCATCGTGGGAGACTGGATGATACTACCTGTCATTTACCTCTTGCTTTTTCTTCTTCCTGTCTAATAGCCCAATAGAATCCTGCCAGAATTTCTACAAAGATTTCACATTACAGATCGACATGGCTTTCAACGTGTTCTTCCTTCTCTACTTTGGCTTGCGGGTAAGTTTGTGCAACATTGTTCGGTATCACAATGGGGTGTTTCAGTCTGGGACCCAGGGATCATCCCCCTTAGCCTCTGCTCTCGCAGTCAAGATAAAACCCAGTGTTTCCAGGAGAAACAGCACACCTGCATTCTGATTTTCAGTCTAGGAAAGAGCCCTCTCCTTAGCTAAGCATTTTCTGGAGTTCACATCAGTTTTGTTTCAAGGGGGAGAAATAGGGATTTAAGAAAAATGATGATGTATCCACTGGTGGATTGTTTCTCTTCTCTCTATTCACACAATGCCATGTTCCCTTAAAAATTAAATAGAAATAGGCCGGGTGTGGTGGCTTATGCCTGTAATCCCAGCACTTTGGGAGGCCGAGGCAGGTGAATCACCTGAGGTCAGGAGTTCGAGACCAGCCTGACCAACATGGTGAAATCCCATCTCTACTAAAAATACAAAAGTTAGCCAGGCATGGCGGCGGGCGTCTGTAATCCCAGCTACTCAGGAGGCTGAGACAGGAGAATTGCTTGAACCCAGGAGGCAGAGGTTGCAGTGAGCTGAAATCATGCCACTGCACTCTGGCCTGGGCAACAGAGTGAGACTCCATCTCAAAAAAAATAAAACAAAACAAAAGTAAATAGAAATAAACCTCTTCAGCTCTTAAAATTATGTTTAGCAGTGTTCACTTAGCTGAGCCCTGAGAGAGCAGTTGTGAGTATGAATGAAAGGAGGGTGAGGAGAGTAGATGGATAGAATTGTGTGTGTGTGTGTGTGTGTGTGTGTGTGAATGTGTGCATATGTGCTTTATTTATAGTTATATTTACATGAATGAGTCTAATAAAAGTAAAATCACCCAATCTTCCCCATGAAGCTGTTGGGAACCACAGAAAAATACACTGCCTGATCTTTCTCTAAGACTAGCATAGCATATAGTTAGTCTATATAGGGCTCTCTATGGGGCACTAGAAAACGTGTGTGTCCGATCATAAAAGCATGTGCTTTGTGTAGATATGAGAAGGACATAATGTCTCCCTCCAGACCTTAAAAATTAAATAGAAATGGGCTGAGTGTGGTGACTCATGCCTGTAATCCCAGCACTTTGGGAGGCTAAGGCAGGTGGATCATCTGAGGTCAGGAGCTCGAGACCAGCCTGGCCAACGTGGTGAAATCCCATCTTTACTAAAAATACAAATATTAGCCAGGTGTGGTGGCCCTATGAAAATTCAAAACATACCCCTATGAAAACTCAAAACTTACCCTTTGACAAAAGAGTGTACATTGGATGCTGGCACCATGCTTCTCATGTTTTTTCTCTTTCTTATTTCTTTTTTCCCCCAGTTTATTGCAGCCAACGATAAGTTGTGGTTCTGGCTGGAAGTGAACTCTGTAGTGGATTTCTTCACAGTGCCCCCTGTGTTTGTGTCTGTGTACTTAAACAGAAGTTGGCTTGGTAAGTCAGCCTCTCTTTCCTTCTCCTTCCTGGTTCCTGAGTCATGGCTGAAGGACAGAATTTGCAGTGGACGAGGGGGCTGTCTCCCTACAAACAATGTTGTATGTATTAATGTGAACAACGGGCTCTTGGAGTTTTAGAAGTTGATGGTGGCAGCTCTCTTTGGAGCACTAGCCCCAAAGGGTTTGTACAGTTTGTGCTTCAGGTAGTACAGTTTTATCATCGTCAAAGCCTAGTGGTCATCACTGTCACAGCCAGGGCCTTTATGTTCATGGTTCTGTCACTTTTCATTCAGGAACTTAGAGTCAGGACTGGATTAAGAAGCCCATGGGGGTAAGGCCAACTTTCCGAGTGGCTGGCTCAGGTACCCCAGAGGCCTGCCTGCCAAAGTTAGCTTCGGTCTGCTTCCAAAAAGTGGGTTCTTCATGGTCTATTTATAGGTACAAGGTTCTTTGGAGGGCAGGGAGAGATGAAGCTTCTTGAGTCATCTCTCACCTTACAGGAGACCGAGGTCCCTTTCTGTGTTAAGGGGAGAGTGCTGCTGGGCTGTACTGTACAGGGCACTTCCTGGACCAGGACTAGAACACTTTAGTGGGGAAAGTAACTTGACCAGAGGATAGTCATGGAAGCCCAGGGCTTAGAGAGACAGCTTCAAGTTTCTCATTGCTGCGTTGATTTCATTTTTTCCCTGAATTCAGAGTATTCCTGCTGTCATGGGGTCTACTAGGGAAGAAGGCAGGCTGAAACAGAACCTGGAGGACTATTTGTGGGTTCCTTCTGTCCTTATTTTTAGGATTTTTGGCTTAATTATTTAAAAAGTAATACGTATATGTTGTAATCAATGAAAACAAAGATGTGTGAAGAATGCATTCATCATCTTTTCCCCTTGGGTCCATCACTGCCTCCTCGTTTAGACACCCAGGGTTCGCAGGCCTTTACATGTGCACACATAATAGTGTTTTAGAGATGGTGGTGTTTGTATAAGAAATTATATCAAGTAATTACATTGCACCACAATTTGGCTTCGTAACTAATTATGATGGACATTCCTTCAGCTCTGTGATAACTCATTTTGTAAGAGTTGCATAAAATTCCATAATTTGTTTGTATCACAGTATATTCAGCTATAACCCTAATGATAGACCACCTGAATGTTTTCCTTTTCCTTTTATTGCTGCTAGAAACAATGGTTTAATAAACATCGTTATTCATATATTTGTATAATTCTATTTCTATCAGTAGTTCCAGGTTCCTGGAAGAGGAATTGCTGGTTCAAAGAATACGTGTATATTATTTTGTGCAGACATTGATGGATAACTTAAAAAATGTTGTGTCAAGATAGGCTTCCACTAGCAATCCATTTTGATGCCATTGCTAGCACTGGGAATTTATTATATACCTAGTGTCAATTATTTTTTTTAAATAAGCACCTTCTTAATATAGTATGTGTGGTAATCTCTATATTATATGCACATACACATGTGTGCATGTGTATATGTATGTATGTGTCCATATCCTAAAAAGATTTCTTTTGCTACTAGTTTTCTCATTAGAATTATATTCTCTTGCTCTAAGGAAAAGTTTTCGTTTTGGACCTGAGATATGCTTGGTTAGACTGGATTTTTTGCTTATCGTATCCTGATTCCTCCTTATTTTCTCCTTATCCTGATGAGGCTAGTAGAGTCACACACAAATCTGAGAAGTGTCCTCAGTGTAACTTACGTGTCCCTGGGTGCCAGCGGTCCCAGCTGCTGCAGCTTCACTGTTAACTGGCTTTGTGACCTGGGAGCTCACTTTTCTTCACCTAGCCCACTGTTTTTCATCTGTAAGATAAAGATTTGGCTAGATGATTTCGAAGAATCTTTTAGCTCAGAAAGTCTTTAAGCCTTTTCAGTCATTAATGGGAAATTTGGGATCTAGGTCATTGGGGTGGACAGGGAAGCTAGTAGAATTCTATCAGCAGCATCCCTGAGTCAAAATTATGGATGAGCTGTTAACAGGGACTCCTTTTAAAACATCTTGTTGCTAAGAGTTCAAACACATATCCATGCACACACAGGGAAATCAACGGGGAAGGGGAGAGGCGGGATCTACCTTCTTCACTGGGCTGTGCTTAATTACCCTGTGCACTCAAACAACCACTTTGCTTTCTGTATCCTCAGTTTTCTCATCTGAAGAATGGGGGTTTAAATGAAATTACCTTCTAGTCCTCACACTTCATGAATCTGCACTTTCTGCCAGTGTCCATTCTCTCTTGGTCCCCTGTGGGCCTGGGTGATGGAAGGGCTTCCTGGTGACTGTGGTGGAGACATCCTCCTCTGCAGTGAGCAGAACATGCCCCCAGTAAAAGTGTGGAGCCCAGCCTCCTTGTGGTGAGTGACACGTTTCCTGAAGCATTTTAGGGCCAGGAGTTCTGGTATGCTTTGAAATCCGTAGCCTTCTTGTGGATGATTTAATTGTGATTTTTGGAGATATGTTGTGATCTCATAAACAATCTATTGGCACAAACACAGAATGAGGGTGACAAATAATTGAATAGGAAATAAAAGAGGTGGAAATGAATTTCTAGTGAGATACATCTTTGTGTCAACTGTGGTCGCTTTCCAAAAGAAATGTGCTCTAAATGTGCTACTATTTGCATATTAATATTTATCGAGCATCTACTATATGTCAGGTACCATTCCAGATGATTGGGAAACAACAGTGAAGAAATAGAGTCCTATCCCCCTATACTCCTATATTGCAGTGTGGGGAAAGCAGGAAACACTGACCCTAATAAAGAAGTAGATGATACGGTATGGTTAGGAAGCATAAGTGCTATTAAAACTGAACACATAGAACAATAACCTTTTGGGCTATGAAATACTAATAACAAAAATAAAAAATAACCTCTTTCCTCTCGTAGGAGAAAGCACCTTTAATGAAATGCTTTAGGTTCTTTGGTAACAAAATTTCCTTGGGTGAGATCTAAAACTGATCTCCCTGTTGTGGAAAAGAATTCAGTATAATAATATTTCAGGGAGGTTCTCATCTGACTTAATACATGGGTTATTACATTGTGAAACAATTATTTTACCAATGAGCTTCCAGAGAGAAAATGAACATTCTCATGAGATATGACTTATAAAGGAGAAGAAATAATCCCATTCAATAGGGGCATTTCAGGCATGGCTGCCCTTCTCCTGGAAAGTGGAAGGGTGCTGCCTTTTCTGGCTGAGGTTTGGGATAAGATGCAGGAAACCGAATTCTATCCCAGCTCTCCTGCACAAACTTTCCCGGCCCTGCTGAGGGTACAGGACTGTGCAGTAGCTGGCTCTGTGGGAGATAAAAACCAGAGTGAAGGCAGGGTCCCTGCCCTTACCTTTCCCAGAACGCTCTTCACGCCATGTTTAGTTTTCAATTGTCAGCATATGATTACATGTTGTATAGTACAGAATATATTCATTGCACAAATCATCCTAGTGTATGTAACGGTGTACTCATAGAGACACTAATATGTAGTCAGCTTCTACTGTGTGATGGGCAGAGCTCTGGAAAGCCCCTCACATACATGGACTCACTTAATCCTCAGAGCAAACCTGTGAGGCAGGACTTGTCATTTCTCCATTTACAGATGAAGAAACTGAGGCTAAGAGAGATTATCTTGTCCAAGGTCACATCTCCTGGGAGTGGTGGGAGGGGCGCATTCCCCAAGATGTGGTCTGACTTTATGTCCACACTCTTCCTCTGCTCTTCTTTCTGTGTCCTTACCCTTGAATGATTTGGGGTTGGGAGGCCTGGGTTGGGAACGACAGGGCTGATTTTGCTGCGTTGTGTTGGCATCCCTCCATTGGTGCTTACTCATAAAGGGCTTCACTCCAGGCAGGAAGAGAGGGAAGAGATCTTATTTAAGACTCTGTGTTCTCCTGGCTCTTCTTTCCCCCTCCTCCTTGCCCACCTCCAGTTTCTAGAAATGCCAGGAGGACCAGAAGAATGCAGAGCTCGCCTGGTGTCTCCCAAGTCCTAGTGCTCCTCAGCAGCTTGGAGATCCGACCTGCTCCATCTGGGACAGAGAGACTGGGGCTTAAGCACATCCCCAGATATTGGCGCAAAGTAGATTAAAGCTCAGCTCTGAGCTCCACCAACTCAGTCCACATCTTGGCTAAACTGCTTGCTGATGGGTCACTCAGTGTGAGCATTTTATCTGCCTCAGGCTCAGTTATCTCACCTGTACAATGGGCTAATTATAGCACCCACCTCATAGGGATTCACCGAGGTAATGTGAGTAGAACAGCACGTACTTCATATTGGCTTAATGAACAGAAGCCAGGATTACCTCGGTCTCTCTTTCTAACCTACCCATCATATTTTAAAGCACCGCAAGAGAAAACAAACCAGAACAGAATAAAATATAAGGCGGCGGATGTGAGGACACTCATGTCGGCAAGCAGCAAGACGCTGCTTATTTTAATTCCTGCCCCCACCCACCAACTTATTCATTTTGTTTCCCTTACAAATCCCAACCTCACTAAAATAAATGCACCTTGAAATGAGAGCTTTATCTTATTTTGAGATTTGAATAACATGCTCCAAGGAGAACTCATTTGTCCGTCTGTCTCATTCTCTTTTGGGAATGTATCCCCAAGGTAGGTCAATGGGCTGTGCTGCCTCTGTTTGTGTGTATGTTTTTTTGTTTTTGTTTTTTGGAGTTTTGCTCTTGTTGCCCAGGCTGGAGTGCAGTGGTGCGAATATTGGCTCACTGCAACCTCTGCCTCCCGGGTTGAAGCGATTCTCCTGCCTCAGCCTCCCTAATAGCTTGGATTACAGGCACTTGCCATCACACCCAGCTAATGTTTATATTTTTAGTAGAGACGGGGTCACCATGTTGGCCAGGCTGGTCTCGAACTCCTGACCTCAGGTGATCTACCCGCCTCAGCCTCCCAAAGTGCTGGGATTACAGGTGTGAGCCACTGCACCTTGCCTGTGTGTATGTTTTTGTTGAGGGTGATCTTGTAGGATTTAAAGAAGGGAGTAGGGGGAAAGTAATGATGCACTCACCAGCCAGTTTTCTAGCCCATTTTTATTACCTACTGTGCGCTCAGCACTGGGATGAGAGGAACACATGCCGGGCCACCTTGTGTCCTACTGGTACTGTGATTTCCAACACCATCCCCTGTTCTTTGACTGATGAAATCAGTGTATGATAAGGGACCATGGTCATTGGAACCATGATTGGAAAACCATAAACTTGATTCTATTATTGTCTGCATCAGAATTGGCCTTAGACCTTAAACCTTAAAACCTTCAGTAAACTCTGCTAGAAAATAGAAAACTCTGCTAGGAAACAGAAAAATGAGTTGATGCCCAATCACAGGGCAATTGCAATCTGCTTATAAATATATGCCCAAACAGTTCTTTTTTTGTGTCAGAAGGCAATAAAAACAGGATTATATAAAAAAAGCACAGGTGCTTAAAAACAACAACAGCAAAAGGACAAAACATTGTTCCTGTTTGAGACTAAGGTTTCAATCTCATTTTGGAACCAAAATAAACACACATGCAGTGACAGCAGGTAACACTACCCACTATATAATTAAGCCCGTAATTGCGAGGTACAGGCTGTAAAGGCCGTGGGAGTTCAGAGGAGCAAGAGCTCATGTGGGTTGGAGAATGAGGATAGGCTTCTGGGAGAGGCTGGGGCTCAGTGGAGGCTGCAATGATGGGCTAAGACAGGGAGAATGAAGCCTAGCGTGTGTGAAGCATGGTATGTACCCATGGAAGCTAATACCAGCCTAGACAAGAAAGTGGCCTTGCAAACAAGAAATGGGGAAAGGATTCCCTATTTAATAAATGGTGCTGGGAAAACTGGCTAGCCATATGTAGAAAGCTGCAACTGGATCCCTTCCTTACACCTTATACAAAAATTAATTCAAGATGGATTAAAGACTTATATGTCAGACCTAAAACCATTAAAATCCTACAAGAAAACCTAGGCAATACCATTCAGGATATAGGCGTGGGCAAGGACTTCATGTCTAAAACACCAAAAGCAATGGCAACAGAAGCCAAAATCGACAAATGGGATCTCATTAAACTAAAGAGCTTCTGCACAGCAAAAGAAACTATCATCAGAGTGAACAGGCAACCTACACAATGGGAGAAAATTTTTGCAACCTACTCATCTGACAAAGGGCTAATATCCAGAATCTACAATGAACTCAAACAAATTTACAAGAAAAAAACAAACAACCCCATCAAAAAGTGGGCAGAGGACATGAACAGACACTTCTCAAAAGAAGACATTTATGCAGCCAAAAAACACATGAAGAAATGCTCCTCATCACTGGCCATCAGAGAAATGCAAATCAAAACCACAGTGAGATACCATCTCACACCAGTTAGAATGGCCATCATTAAAAAATCAGGAAACAACAGGTGCTGGAGAGGATGTGGAGAAATAGGAACACTTTTACACTGTTGGTGGGACTGTAAACTAGTTCAACCATTGTGGAAGTCAGTGTGGCGATTCCTCAGGGATCTAGAACTAGAAATACCATTTGACCCAGCCATCCCATTACTGGGTATATACCCAAAGGACTATAAATCATGCTGCTATAAAGACACATGCACACGTATGTTTATTGCGGCACTATTCACAATAGCAAAGAGTTGGAACCAACCCAAATGTCCAACAACGATAGACTGGATTAAGAAAATGTGGCACATATACACCATGGAATACTATGCAGCCATAAAAAATGATGAGTTCGTGTCCTTTGTAGGGACATGGATGAAACTGGAAACCATCATTCTCAGTAAACTATCGCAAGGACAAAAAACCAAACACCGCATGTTCTCACTCATAGGTGGGAATTGAACAATGAGAACTCATGGACACAGGAAGGGGAACATCACGCTCCGGGGACTGTTGTGGGGTGGGGGGAGAGGGGAGGGACAGCATTAGGAGATACACCTAATGCTAAATGACGAGTTAATGGGTGCAGGAAATCAACATGGCACATGGATACATATGTAACAAACCTGCACATTGTGCACATGTACCCTAAAACCCTAAAGTATAATAAAAAAAAAAAAAAAAAAAAAAAAGAAAGTGGCCTTGCTACTTGGGAGGCTGAGGCAGGAGGACCCCTGAGCTCAGGTGTTTGAGAGCAACCTGGGCAACATAGTAAGACCCTGCTAAAGAAGAAAAGAAAAGAACGAAAGAAAGAGAGAGAGAGAGAAAGAGGAAGGAAGGAAGGAAGGAAGGAAGGAAGGAAGGAAGGAAGGAAGGAAGGAAAAGAAAAGGAAGGAAGGAAAAGAAAAGGAAGGAAAGAAGAAAGGAAGAAAGGAAGGAACAGAAGGAGGGAAGGAAGGAAGGAGGGAAGGAAGGAAGGAGGGAAGGAAGGAAGGAGGGAAGGAAGGAAGGAGGGAAGGAAGGAAGGAAGGAGGGAAGGAAAGAAGGGAAGGAAGGAGGGAAGGAAGGAAGGAAGGTAGGAAGGAAGGAAGGAAGGAAGGAAGAGAGAGGCCTTGCCGAGTGCCAAGCATCAGCCTCACAACCCTGCAAAATGGTACAGTAGTTTTCTATTTCTAAGCAGTTCTGTGGGTGAGAAGTCCAACATGGGTCTCTCCAGAGGCTCTAGAGAAGATTCCATGTCCTTGCCTTTTCCAGCTTCTAGAGGCTGCCTACACCCCTTAGCTCATGGCCCCTTTCTCCAGACCTTCACAGCCAGCAACTGAGGGTGCATCCCCACCTTGCATCACTCTGATCTTGCTTCCTGCTATCTCTTCTTTGCCTCCCTCTTCTACTTTTAAGGACTCTTGTGATTACATTGGGCCCACCTGGATACACCAGGATACTCTTCCCATCTCCAGGTCAGCCTATCAGCAACCTTAATTTGCCTGCTGCCTTCATTTCCTTCTGGCATGTAGATGACCATATTCACAGGTCCCAAGATTAACACGGACATCTTTGAGGGTCATCGTTCTGCCTACCAAAAGGGGCATATTATTATTCCTATTATTATTCCCAAAGAGGAATCAGAGGCTCTGAGGGGTTGAGTAACTTGCCAAAGTCAGAGCCTAGAAGAGGGAGCGCTGGGATCCGGGCCCCTGTTCAGATGTGCCAAAAGCTCTGCAGAGCCGTTTGGAGTCCTTTGCTCCAGGGGTCATTCACGGCCCTTCGGGGCCGTGCTTCATGTTATTTTACAGCCTGTTAGGGAGGAGACCCTTGGGGAGAGCCTTATTTAAGCCCAACACCCTCCCACACCCCTCACTTGCGTGGAGTGACATTTTTTTTTTCTTTTCATGGGAACAGGTGAGTTACTAGACAGACTTGCCTGTTGTCTGTTGTTCTTATGCAACTTACTCTGAGGTTTGGGTGCCCCTTCCTGTGCGGCTGCAGTGGCTGAGGGGAACATATTAGGTCTGCATAACCTCCACCTAGAAGCCCTCTTTTTTAGGAATCATGCTTTATTGCTTTCTGGAGTTTACAGAGAAACCCAAACGAGACCAAAGAGTTGTGGTGGTAGGCCACTGTTTTCCTAAAGGAAGCGGTGGATGGGGTCAGCACACCACTCTTCCTTTTAATGGTCACCCCACCCAGGGCTCAGCTGAAGTCTCAAGCATCTCTCTGTTGTTCCTCTGCTTCAGTGGAGCATCTGGCCCCAAGGCCACCTGCTTGGCTGAAGAGCCCCATCCCACCTTCAGGCAGGGTCAGGATGATTCTGTGAGTCCCTGGACCTTCTGTTGACTGGCCTCTGCATTTGGTAAGAATCAAGAATGAAAGCTATGGCCTGGTTTCAGTTTCCTGACATCAGTAATTTTCAGTGTCTGGGATTTAAACAAACACACATACTATGGTTTGGCCAGAGAGTGGAGGCAGACCCTGGTCAGCATCCCCATATTCACAGCCCTGCTTCCTGCCTCCCCTTTCCCTGTACTTCCTGCCCCAGCTCCACTAGGCTGCTAGCTGCATCTTCTTGCTGTCTCTGCCCTGTGCCTGGTCATGAGTAAGTTCCTGCCCCCACTCTGAAGGTTGTAGTCCTTCTCCCCATTGAGGCACAGCTCTGACTCCACCTCCTGTGTGCAGCTTTCCCATTCTCATCCATTGGAATGAATTCCTCTCTGACTTTTTTATTGTGCTCTTAGGATTCGTGCTATAGGAGCACCATACACAGCCTCCTTTGTACTGACAGGTAGGACTGCAGGTTCCATGACAGCAATATGGCAGGGACTGTGGCCCCCTTGTATTTGGCTATGTCCCTAGTACCCGGAACAGTGCCTGACACATAGTTCATACTTGTTGAATGAATGAATGAGTGGGTCTTCTTAGGATCATGATAGTAATGAACAGTTATTGATTGCTTATTAAAAGTAGGCACTATGCCCAGCATCTCGTAGTCATTCTCTGAGTTAATATTCCCAATAGCCCGATGAGTAAATATTCATAGCCCAAGTTTACAGTTTGGGAAGCTGAGGTTCAGGATCTAAGTAAGTGGCAGGTCCAAGACTCAGGTTAGTCCAATTCTGGAGCCCATCTTTTAAAATGATTAGACCAGTGGTTCTCAAAGTGTGGTTCCTGGATCAGCAGCGTCAGCGTTACTGGGGACTTGTTACACATGAGGGTTCTTAGAGCTCAACCGAGACCCATGGATCAGAAACCGCGAGTTGGAGCCAGCAATCTGTGTTTTAACAAGCACTCCTGGTGATCTCCAGTTTTGGAGCCACCGTACTCACTTATGCTGGGATGGTTCTCAAATTTTTATTAGAATCCCCCAGAGTGCTTTTAAAACTCTTCATGTTCAGGCCAAGCCTTTAAACCATTAACCTAAGAATCTCTGGGTGGAGGGTGTGACCTGGGTTCAGCTTCTTTTAATGTTCCTCAGTTGTGTCTGAAGTGCAGTCAGGATGAGAACCACTTGTATACATCTCCTCACTTTCTAAACTTTACTGTGCATGAGAAGCACCAGGAGATCTTGTTAGAATGCAGTTTCTGATTTAGGAAGCCTATGCTAACGTCAGAGATCTACATTTCCACCAGCTCTCAGGTGTAGTGATGCTTCTGCTCTGTGGACCACACTTTAAGTAGCCAGGCTTTCCAATCCACTTAAAAAATGGCCAAAACCACAATTACTTTTGCACCAAACTAATACATTGTGCTGTCCAGTATGTTAGCTCCTAGCCACATTTGCCTATTTAAACGTTAAAAGCTCAGTTCCTCCATCCTACCAGCTGTTTTTCAGGTACTCAAGAGCCCCAAGTGGCTCATTGGCTGTGGAGCTGGACAGCACAAATGTGGAACATTCCATCATCATAGACAGTTCTGTGGGACCACCCTGCTCTACAATGAGTCTGTGACAGCACACACCATGGCTTTTTACTTTTTGTATGCCCAGGACACTCTTGCACATAGTGGAAGCTTAGCAAATGTTTTTTGAAGTGATTTTGAGTAAATGGACCAATGGTAAAAATTCTATATCTAAAAGAAATAAATAACTTTCCCGAAGAAATGCTAGAGAAATCATGAATACACTGTTAAAAGGAACCCTCTACCACCCTACCCAAATTAAATTAAATATACTTAAGGCCTCAGTAGGCAAAAAAGCACAAGAGACACTGGACCATGCTCCAATGGCATTTTGGGCTCTGAAAGGAAAGGTCTCTGGTGCCCCCTAGAGGCTGGTCCTGTAATTTGCTGGATTTGTGAGCAATTAAGTAGCCAGGGGAGAGAGGAGGAGGGCCAATTTCATCATGCTCAGATGGGCAGTTCGTGGTTAGCAGTGGGGGAGATAGGCTCACTTTGAACTCCCATAAGCTATTTGGCGTCTGATAACTTGACTCAAGCGCTATGACCAAAAGCACCCCTCCCCCAAGGGAGTTGCTTCTCAGTGACAATGCCCGAAGCCTGGAAGGAATGGCCCCTGAGTACCCCCAGAGGCCACCCACTCTATGTTTCAGGCAGCTCACTTTCAACTTGGACATCTAGATTCCCTGAAGCCCAGAGCCTTCTAAGTAAACTGCTGTCTATAGTTTGTGGGTTTCTTTAGAATAAGAATAGCGAAATAAAGAAAAGAAAAAGTGTGGTTTCCCTTTTTGGGCCAGGTGTCCTTAGGAGAGTGGGGTTTGGGGGGTTCGAGAGAAAGAGGAATCCAAAAGAAAAGTGCTTCTATAACCAGAATAAAGTTAGATGTGTTCATATTACACATATTACATATGTGTGTATATTTATGTATATATGTGTATGTACATATAGTATATAATTGTCTCAAGTGCTCTTCCAAACAGTACTATGAAGTAGGTGTCATTTTGGGGCCCATGTTACAGATGGGGAAACTGAGCCTTCAGAAGGTTAAATAAATTGCTGAGAGTCACCTAGTGAGTTAATGGTAGAGCTTGGCTTTGATCCCAGGCAGTCTACCTCCAAAGTCCATGTTACTCGATATGATACTATGCTGTCTCTCAAGCTATAAACTTATCTAGCCATTATATTTACAGTTAAGAAGATAATTCTAATAGTATCGTCTGATCAGATAAAATACTAAATGTGGTTTCTTCTTGTCCAGTCCCCTGACAAAAGGCCGAGAGACTCCTTGACAGAATTTCCCTGGTACTCCCAGATGAGAAAGGAAATTCAGAAAATTAACTCAATTCATTAAAAAAAAAAAACCAAGTTAATACATTTTTTTATAACTTACCAGCCTCCAAACTACCTTTTTCCCCATGTTCACCAGTCCCCTCTTCTGAGCTTCTTGACCCATTCTATACAAGTAGCCAAATAAATAAAAACAATCCATGTTTTTACCATTAGTCCATGTTGAAATAGTATCATGCTAGATATTATGGGCTGCTATGGTCTGAATGTTTGTATCTGCCCCAAATGTATGTGTTGAAATGAAATCCCAGTGCCATGTTGGAGGTGGGGCCTCTGGGAGATGATTCGATCATGAGGGTGGAGCCCTCAGGAATGGTATTGGTGCCCTTATGAAAGAAGCCCTTGGGAGGCTGTTTGTCCCTCCAACCATGCAGGGAAACAAGAAAGTGCCATCTATGGAGCAGAGAAAAAACCCTCCCCAGATGCTGAATCTGTTGGTGCCTTGATCTGGGACATCTTGGCCTCTAGAACTATGAGCAATCAATTGCTGTTGTTTATAAATTACTCAGTCTAAGGTATTTTGTTAGCCCGTATAGAATGACATGGGGCTCTACTCTTGGCTGGAACTTTTTTTTTTTTTTTTTGGAGAAAGAATTCAGTGGCACCATACACCTTAGAATAGCATTGCAACTGAATTGCTCTAATGTGGCAAGAAAAATGGACTCATTATTAAGTTCTGTCCCTATGATTGGGCTCTGAAGAAGGCAGCCCAGCCAAGTGGAATACTAAAAATTTGGATGTATTTCAGGGAGCTCATTGCTGTTCTGGTCGCTGCTATAGCTAAAACTGCTTCTAGAGAAATTACTCCTCTCCAAGAGATTTCCAATTGTGTTCCCTTGATATTGCTTCGTCAGGGACACGCTTTAAATAAGATGCCCTCCGTAAGTAGCAGAGATTCTAAATCCTTATTGACTTGCATGGCTCTGTTATATGCCAAATTGGAAATACCATCCTAAAATGAATGTCTTCAAGGAACGAATTCAGCAGTAGGTTTGCATGGATGCCAAAACCTCTCCAGATGGCTGTACTTCATCTAGGGTATTATTGGAACAGCCTCCTCAGCAACCTAAATCTCTAGGACTGGACGTATATTTACCTTCACATCATCTTCAAAAAATAGATGCCTTGATTCTTTTCCATGAGACCAGGGCCATAATGGATTGACCTGGCTAGCAGATCAGATAGGGAGAAAATGAACACCTGAAACCATCTCAGGGATTCTACTGCATTATTCAGCTGAACACCTACTGTGTGCAAATCCCTAGGTGCTAGGAGTGACCCAAAGATGGGGAAAACATAGATCTTGCCTCTATAAGATGTTAATAACTTAATTGGAGGGTCCTCTAGAAAGAACAGTAAGTTTATACGAATTTAGAGGAGGAACAGATGGAGGAAAGTTGGCCATCCCAGCCCAAAGTGGATTTCAGGTATCTAAAATATAAACATGTTTCTCCTAGAGCAAGACTACCTGAGGTGCGGTCTGCAAGCCAGCACATGGCCTGGAAGCTTAATAGAAATAAAAATGCTGGAGTTCAACCCTAAACCTGGAGAATCTCTGGAAGGTGGGGCTGAGGAATCTGTTTTAACAAATTCTCCTGGTGATTCTTCTATGGGCTAAATGATCTTGGCAGTATATTAGAATCACCCAGGAACTCTGACATGTTCTCCTGGCCAGACTGTATTTCTAACCAAGCATATGAGAATTGGGGATGAACTCAGCCACCAGAATGTTTTCATGTATTCTAGATAGACCAGTGGTTCTCAAACTTTGAGTGCACCAGAATCACCTAGAGGTCTGGTTAAATTACAGATTTGGGGGTTCCATCCCCAGAGTTTCAGATTCAGTACACCTGGGGTGGGACCTGAGGATCTGTATGGCTAACACATTCCCAAGTGATGCTGCTGCCTCTGATCTGGGAGCCACACTTTGAGATCTGCTGGTCCAGCCCAGGGTGAGGCTGAACTTGAATTCTAGTTGTAGCTGCTATGCAAGTTTCCAGGATTCTGGTATTCCCGTAAACCTTGCTATTTTGTGCTCCTAAATATCAGTATTCGTATTAATGTAATCCTTTATTTCATATGTTTTTGAGATTAAAATCTGAGTCATTTACATCTTGAGATATACTTGTCATGTGGTATTCCATATTATAATTTCAACTTGAACAGCAGAACCCTTTTTCCGTAGCTCTTGGATCTTCCACTTGTAATCCCCTTCTAAGACATTCCAAGTCCTTGGTTACTAGTAAGAATGAGCACCTTTGCTTGACTTTATTAGTCACTAGTATTTTCTCTAGAGCCAATTTGGTTGATATCGCTTCCTAAACTCTCTGAAATTGGGATAGGGTCAACTCATTCAGGAAAATAGATACAGGGTATGTTGGAGATTAGGGAAGGAGAGGGGAGGAGGGAGGTCCCAGGCCAAATTTCGAACTCATCCCGAGAGTCTCACCTCCGACCTTCTCCCAGGGATGAAGCCTCACCTCTAACCTTCTCCCAGGGATACAGTATCTCAGTCCGCTCCTCAAGGGAAGGGCTCTCTTAGGGTCCAGGCTCTCTCCAATAGCAGGGTAACTTATTTTAACAAATCTTCTTTCCCAGTCATCTCACTTGCAGACACTGAGATGCTCAGGCCTGGGCCCAAGGCTGCTTATGAGAGTAAGAACAGATGATGGGTGGTGAGCAGATTTCCATTTTTCTTTTTTTTTAATTTATTTTTATTATTATTTTTTAGATTGGATCTTGCATTGTTGCCCAGGCTGGAATGCAGTGGCACAATCTTGGCTCACTGCAACCTCCGCCTCCTGGGTTCAAGTGATTCTCCTGCCTCAGCCTCCCAAGTAGCTGGGATTACAGATGCCCACCACCATGCTCAGCTAATTTTTGTATTTTTAGTAGAGACAGGGTTTCACCATGTTGGACAGGCTGGTCTTGAACATCTGACCTCAAGTGATCTGCCCACCTCGGTCTCCCAAAGTTCTGGGATACAGGTGTGAGCCACCATGCCTGACCCCATTTTTCATAAGACACACTATATCACTCGAAATAAATGCCAAATACTAGTGTGGTGCCACTTTGCTCCCATATCACAATCACTAAATTCGACTTACCTCTTTAAGGCCAGGTAGGAATTTAGCAACCCAGCTCATAAAGGGTACAATTAGCTTATTATTTCCTGAGTGGATTGCAAACCTCACTGGCCAGATTGGGAGCACAGCAGATAATTCCTTTTTGTAAAAACTTGGCTGGGTGTGGTGGCTCACTCCTGTAATCCCAGCACTTTGAGAGGCCAAGGCAGGAGGATTGTTTGAGCCCAGGAGTTTAAGGCCAGCCTAGGCAACATAGTGAGACCCTGTCTCTACAAAATTTTTTTTTTAAATTAGCCCGGCATGGTGGCACATACCTGTGGTCCCAGCTACTCAGGAGGCTGAGGTGGGAGGATTGCTTGAGCCTTGGAGGTTGAAGCTACAGTGAGGCATGATTGTGCTACTGTACTCCAGCCTGTGCAATACAGTGAAATCCCATCTTAAAAAAAAAATTAAATTAAATTAAACAAACAAAAATCTCAGTCTCGTGGTCTTCCTTCTTTATATTCTCACCTAGCCTTCCTCTCCAGCCCTGTTGTCTGCATTTTTGTGAATTTCTCCCATTTTCACTCTAGCCAGCCTACTTACCAACCACTCCTACCCAATCTCAGGTATGTTTCATCTCCATGGTTTTGGTAGTTTCTTGTCTAGCAGCTGCTTTCCTGTCTTCTCTGCTTACCTGCACTCAGCCAGTTATTATCCTGTTACTTGCCTCTTACAAAACCACTGTAGTCTGAGCCACTCTTTTGATCATGGGTGGTCTTCTGATGTGGCTGTGTTTTTATAAGTAACATGTACATGTCCTGACTCATCAACTAGATCAGGTGTTGGCCAGTCTGGCCTACTGCCTGTTTTTGTAAATAAAGTTTTATTGGAACATAGCCATGTTCATTCATTCACATATTGTTTATGGCAATGACATGAAGAAAATAGGACCCAAAAAAGCCTTAAAAAATTATTATCTTGCTTTTTAGAGAATGTTTGCTGATCCCTGGTCTAGATTTGCAACTATGTTATGTATTCTTTTATATTCCTCTAAATGTCTGGCACTATGTTTTGCATACAATAGCTACTAATCAATTTTGATGACCCGAACTTTAACTTTTCTCTGAAATCCTTATAAATGTAATAGGAATAAAATGAGTTATTTTTGCTATTGTTATTATTATTATAGCTGCTATATACAGTCCTGCTACATAATGTTTCTGTCAACAGCAATTCCCATATGCAATGGTGGTCCCATAAGATTATAATATGTATTTTTACTGTATCTTCTATATGTTTAGATGCACAAAACTTACCATTGTGTTACAGTTGCTTGCAGTATTCAGTACAGTAATGCTGTACAAATTTGTAGCTTAGGAGCAATAGGCTATCCCATATAGCCTAGGTGTGTAGTAGGCTATACAATCTAGGTTTGTCTAAGTGCACTTTATGATGTTTGCTCAAAGACAAAATTGCCTAATGACACATCCCTGTCATTAAGCAATGCATGACTATATTTTGTGGCAGGTATTGGACAAAGCTCTTTACCGGCCTATCTCATTTAATCCTAACACACAGAAGAACTTGGAACTTGGAGAGGTGACCTGTCTTACTAGCTATATGACTTCAGCAAGTGATACAGCGAGAATTCAAACTCACATCTTTGTGATCTCAGCACCTGAGCTTTTAATTACTACTGTATACTCACTGTTTAATAGTAACTCATACATGGGATGAGACACAGAAATGTTTAAAAGCCCTACCAATGAGATAAATCATGTAAACAAAACTGGCCTATGTTATAAATAGGCTAGGACCAAGAAGAAGCAAGTGACCCTGGAAGTGAGGGCCTCGGCCGGGCGCAGCAGCTCATGCCTGTAATCCCAGCAATTTGGGAAGCTGAGGTGGGAGGATCGCTTGAGTCCTGGAGTTCGAGACCCGCCTGGGCAACATGGTGAGACCCCCATCTCTACAAAAAATACAAAAATTAGCCAGACATGATGGTGCGTATTTGAAGTTCCTGCTATTCGGGAGCTGAGGTGGAAGGATTGCTCGAGGAAGTTGAGGCTGCAGTGAGACAAGATCGTGCCATTGCACTCCAGCCTGGGGACAGAGTGAGCCCATCTCAAAATTTAAAAAAAAAAGAAAAAGAAAAGAAAGAAAGTGAGCGTGCCTTTCGATTTTGTTCCCTGGATACATCACTGTCTTACCCTAGCCTCTGCCCTGGTTAAGAAACTTCATAAACATTGTCGGTTTCATTATTATCATCATCTTCATTATTATCATCATTCACTCAACAAACCTTAAAACAAGTGTGATGTGCCAGCTGTTGTGCTAGGCTTGGAGTTTAAACTAAGATATTTTAGCCCTACTGTAGGAAAGATGAATCTATAAACCCCAGATTGCAAACACAAATGCTTACAGGGACAAGAAGATAACAAATGGGTGAAGCAGGCCAGGTGGAGGCTGTCTCTAGCAGGCGAGTGAATGTCTCTCTTCAAAGGAAGGCTGTTCCATGAAAAAGAATGAAAACCTGTCATTTGTGGCACCATGGATGGAACTGGAGGTCATTGTGTTAAGTGAAATAAACCAAGCACAGAAAGACAAATATTGCATATTCTCATTCACATGTGGGAGCTAAGAAAAAAAAGGGGGATCTCATGAAGATAGAGTAGATTGGTAGTTATCTGAGGCCAGGAAAGGTAGGAAGGAGGGGAGGATGAAGAGAGGTTGATTAATGGGAATAAATATACACTTAGATAGAAGAAATAAGACTTGGTATTTGATAGATCAGTAGGGTGACCAGTTAACATTAGGGTGAGAAGTTAACATTAATCAATTGTGCATTTCAAAATAGCTACAAAAGAATAATTTCAATGTTCCTAGCATGTAGAAAAGATATATATTTAAGGTGATGGATGTCCCAGTTACCATAGTTTGACAATATGGATGTATCAAATTATCACATGGACACTGAAAATACATCCATCTGCTATGTATTAATTTTAAAAAGAGGCTATTGATCAACCTTTGGCAAGGTCTTGCTGTATTGACAGCTTCTCAATGTCCACTAGCAGTTACCTCCTTCTCCCCTTCATCTTTCCTACATGAAAGCAAAAATACAGTATTCAGTTAAAACTCCTCCTCCCTTCCTTCTTTTCTTCTTTCTCTTCATCCTCTCCCTCCTTCTCCTCTCCCTCTCCCTCCTTCTCCTTTTCTTTTCCCTCCTCCATGTCCTTCCCCTACTCTTCCTCTCTTTCTTCTTCCTTCCCTTCCTCTTTCTCTGAATCAATCACTTTTGGCCACAGCGACTTGCCCTTTGCAAACTAGTATGTGTTGCAGTATTATGATTTCTCTGCTTGAGACAGGGACCTCTGGTGTTTTGGAGGAAATGATCATCTTGGGCTGCTCCCCGTCTTACCACATCTGTTGCCCAGTATCCATCACAAAGCCTGTAACTTAGCATCTGCCTATAACACCAAACAGGTTGCATCAGATAAACAAACATTCTTACTGTGGTAGGTGAATATTTTAGCAAACTTAAAATACTATAACTCGGATTTACAAACTGGATCAGAAGTGCTTTCTCATGTTTTGGTGTCTGGAGCAAAGTGCACATGGTCAGAGGACTTCTTATTTCAATTTTCTTGTTTGTTTGTATTTATTTTATGAAATAAATAGCCTCCCTTCCATTAGTACAAGTACTTCTGGTTTGATGGAGACGAAGGACCCCAGCTCCACTGGGAACAAAGGGGACCTATAGGAAAGACACGTGTCCCCATCTTTTCCATGCACTGACCTGCCCTAATGCGTATCCTCCTCCCATAGCCCGCAGAGACTCGCCAACCTCACTTGAGCTCAACCGCATTTTCCCCGGACTGTTCTGAAAAATGTGTTGTGACGTGCTGCCACCTAGTGAAAGAAAGTAGGAATGGACATTTTGGTGGCTGTCGCCCTCAGAATCCTCTTTGAAGCCTGGTTTAGTTAACCTCTGCCGAAATAAGGTCCTAAGTTTTTAACTTTCAGAAAATAACTCTTATGAGACTCCCAAAGGGTCCAAAGACTATTTAGTGAAGACTGAAGAAGACAAATGTCAAGTGAATAGCTAAGTTTGAAAAGTAGGTATACGTGTTCGGGCTAAGTACAAATGGAAAACAAGTCCCCGTAAAAAACCATTCTAACTGGACTTGCAGGGCAGGTTAAGAGGAGGAAGTCAGCCCGACTCTAGAGTATAGACATTACCTGTTTTCACTAAAATAAAGGACTGTCTTCAATTGTTTGCACTATCATTTTATCTCTGTAGAATATTTTCCTTCGGTCTTTTGACTGAATTGGTTTTGAATTTAAAAGAAATATTCAAATGATCTGTCACTTTACTTTTTGCCTATCAGGCTGTCAGCTTCGAAAAATGAACAAATGTATGGATTCTGAATAGATATGTTTCTCAGACCTAAAAAGAAATAGAAAATGTGTTAATAAACTTGTGTCTAGTCATCATATGTGTACTTCAATATATCAGAACTGATTTATGAACCAGAAGTACAGTGTTTAAGTGAGGACTTCTCTGCATTCGTATTTTAAGTATTATTATTTCATTCTTTCCTCTTGGGGGGCAAGTTAGTATAGTATTACCATTGACTACTATTGGGTGGGTCCCAAAGGTCATTTCTGTGGAAGATAATAGAGATTTTCATATGAGATGCTTTCAGCCGCTTAGCAGAGGCAGCACACTATGACAAGTGGCCAAAAAAAAAGTAGTGAATATTTTTATCCTGTGTTTTCATGGCATGAATCAACTCATTCTTCAGAAGTCTGTATTTTTTTCTCTCTATTATGGCATGTCTGTCATTTCCTTTGACTCTCTGGCTGGTCCTCATCTCAGCAAAGTGGAAAAAACATATTTTAGATGGGAAAAAATGGGAAGAAACTGAAAGAGGGAAAATATCCCTAATACAAAGAGAAACACAACTCCAGATTCCCTATTGCCATATGGAACGTTTAGGATTTCCCAGGAGGAAACACGTTCAAGCGGTTGCTTCTGTTACCCCCGGAATAAGAGGGATCCTGACAGTAGCTGTGGCTGGTGAAGGAACACCTCTATTATCTGTCTCTGGGTGCTGCAGAACCAGGCAGTTAACAGGGCAAGAAAACCAAATGATCCATGGGTGCAAATGTGCTTTTGCCAAAGCCACTTCCCTGGGGTCTAGATAGCGAAGAGAAATGGTGGCTTCTAGAGGAGGAAGAGCTAGGAAGTAATCCTGGAGTCAAGTTGTCTTTTCTTAAAGATCATGTTTCGGGATTCCAAAAAAAAAAAAAAAAAAGAAAACAAGAAAGATCAATGGCATGTAGGAGGGTGGGGGACAAAGAGGGTGAATTATGAGTTTGTGTCTGTGTTTTAAAATAGCCACCTGCCTTGAAACTGCCATTTAGAAATGTGCATGGAAGGAGAATCTTCCTGGTTCTTAGTTCTAATTTATGGCCAATTTATGAAGTCAATGTCATCTCTCTTCCTGCTGGTGTGTGTTCAACCTGGCCTCCTTTTATGCCAAAGACCTTGAGCAGACCTTGGCTAAAACCCCCAGGTGTACTCCAATTCACTGTCAGCAGTGATCCGTGGAATGGACTGGGGCTGGCCGCCTTGCCTTGGGCAGAGTTCATGTGTCACTCAGGGGAAGATGCATCAGGCTGCTGAGTCAGAGGGAGTCTGCCTTATGTCCACAGAGAGGAGTGAATCAGAAAGCCAGATGAGTCCAGCTCTCAGGACATGACAAATTGCAGAATGCCGAGCTGGGGGGGCTTGAGTACGTCATATCCTTCTTATTCTACTGATGAGAAAACTGGGGCCTGGGGATGCCCAGGAATTTGCTTACATTTGTTCTCCTAATGACTTAATTCTTTCATTTGTGTCTCCCATTTGTCAGGCTTTGTTCTAGGTGCTGGGGTTAGAAAGAGGAAGAGTGTCACATGAGGAGAAGACACATGTCACAGGTCATTCTAAAAGAGAAACCCAACTGAGAATGAAGAGTGTCTCAGGGCAGAAAAAGGAAGGAGCAAAGACATCCACCTTGGCACTAGACAATTTGGGTCCTGATTTGACAGTCTTTAGTAATTAGCATAACCATCAGTGCATCATGGAAGCTTACCCCATGTACCATTTCTTAGCTCTCATCACTGTTGTGATTGCAAAGGTGCTTGGAAGATTACTTGATGAGTCTCTTTCTGCTGCTCCAGACCCAGTCTGTGAGTTCCATCAAGGCAGGGATCTCTCAACTCTCTGTTTTATCCCCAGAACTGGACAGAGCACTGCACGCATGGGAGACACTCAGTAAATAGCCACTGAGTGAACAGTGGAATACATGACAAATGATAAGGGTTCTCAAGTTCCATTCTGTAGAATAAGGGTCAGCAAAATTCTTCCGTAAAGGGCCTGATAGTCAATGTTTTTGGCTTCAGGGGCCGTACGATCTCCACCACCACTATTCAACTCTGCCTCTGTGGCATGAAAGCAGCCATAGGCAATAGGTAAAAGAGTGGACATAGCTTTGTCCTAATAAAATTTTATTTGGGACACAGAAATTTGAATTTCATACAATTTTCATATTCCATAAAATATTCTAATTTCTTTTAGCTGTTTTAAAATGTGGGGGAAAAACATTTTTAGCTGGTGTCCTGTGCAAGAACTGGTGGTGGCCAGATTTGTCTCACAGGCTATAGTTTACCAACCCCTGCTATAGGAGGAAGATGAATAGGGTAAAGGTTTTATGAGGTTTTTAATGGACTCATTTATCCATATGTTTGAGCATTACTTGCTCTATGTCAGGCTCTGTAGCAGGCACTGGACCTACAAACAGAAATATTAGTCACCAATATCAAGACGAAATCATTATCCTTGATGGGTCAGATCTTCCAAGGATGAGTCACGACTGTGTAGGAAATATGAACCCTGCAGTCTGTTTAATTGATGTATGCTATGCACTCTAAAATTAATTGGAGATTTCTAGATAAAACTTTCCAAATGTCACAAGTATCCTTCCAGCATTTCATATTTACAGACTGGAAAATCAATGGAGATGGAATCATTCTCCCACTATCTCTAAGTTAATTTGCCTGTCTAATGCTTAAACACTTTCTGCTAGTTCTATCTCATTCTTTACCCATTGGAGAGTACCAGTGGGTTTTCAGATAACTTCCTTGATGACCAGAAAGAAAGATTAAAAAAAAATTCCAGCTCCTTCCTTTTGGCTTGGGTCTTCCAGGTCTTTATCTTGATGAAAACTAGAGGCAAAGATGTTATCTCTGGATTGTAGTCAGAGAACAACAAAAACCCCCATCTTTTTTTTCCCAGGAAAATATTAATAAAAATAGAAATAAGGTGAGATTAGAACCTTAGAAGATTTTGCATAATACGTTTCTTGTTTGACTGTTTCTGGCCTGTCTTAATCCAATAATCTATTAAACTCCAGCTAGTACTTTCTTTCTTCATCCCCAGCAAATTTGCAATCCTCCAGAATCCCTTTGGGAATTCCAAGGCAAACGGCCTTAAACAAGAACTTAATTGTCTGAGAGATTTTGTTTGCTTATTAGAACTGTTTGGTCCACAGCATTATCTGCATGGGGGAATAATTCCCTTAGCTGCAGTCAGTTCTATAGGTCTTTGCTCATAGGATTACAGTTCTTTTACATAAAAGGATGCTTGGAATGGGGCCACCTAGAGTGCCAATTTTTAGTATCTTTAACTGAGCTCAAAGTAATAGCTATTTTACTAGAATCAGTGTGCTTCTTGATATCTAGGAAAAAAAGGCAAAGGGAGGAAAGAACAGGATTTGGGGATGTAATTTGAGATTAATAAATGATTCACTCAATAGATACATATTGATCATAGCACTGTGCTTGTTGTGCATGGCATACTGTGAAATGTAAGATACAATTTCAGCCTAGAGTAGCTTAATCTAGTTATAGATATGGGCATTCCAAATACCTTTTCTACAGTGAGAGTTCAAATTCTTTGATAAGTCAATGTAACAAAAGATGAATAAACAAATAATACTACAGAAGAGTAAACATGAGAAGACATGCATTTAAATGTATGCAGAGCACTTATTGCTTTGGATAGAATTCACATGTTATCCATGCATTGATTACATGATACATGCACATCTCTGAACACACTCATAACTGAATTCAGCTTAATAGAATAGTAATTGAACGATGAAACCTAGTGTGCCTGACTTTTCTCGGATGAGATATGTGGCTGGTGCAATGCAGTAACTACTATTAAAACTCCATCAGGCATGGTGGCTCACACCTGTAATCTCAGCAGCTTGGGAGGCCAGGGCAGGAAGATTGCTTGAGCCCAGGGGTTCAAGACCAGCTTGGGCAACACAGTGAGACCCCACCCCTACAAAAAAAAAAGTAATTGGGCGTGGTGGCTCATGCCTGTAGTCCTAACTACTCGGGAAGCTGAGGCAGGAGGATCGCTTGAGACAAAGAGGTTGAGGTTGCTCAGAGCCATAATCATGCCACTGTACCCCAGCCTGGGTGACAAACACAGAGACCCCGTCTCTTAAACAAAACTCACTAGGATATACCAGTGAGTCCATATGAAGAATCCTACCCATCCTTCTCACCTTGACCTGAATGAATGAGTACAAGTGTCAGTAAAACAGTTGTTATTTATTTCCTTATCCCACATCTGTCCTTGAAGGCTGTCACATGGCCAAGGACCATGGAGCCGACAGACAATGTTTCTATCAACAGGCAGTTCAAACCAAGCCTGTGGCTGACCATATTGAGTGGATGAAAGAGCCTTGGAGGGATTGGGCCTTTTAGAAAAATAGGCTCATAAGTCAAGAGCATGGTGTCAGCTGTCTGTGTGTGTTTCGTGGTGAGAGTGAAAGCAGATCTAAATTATGAGTTGTTGAGTCACCTGCATGAATCAATTCAATTCTTAAGTTGAAAGGAAGCTCAGTGCCAAGGGAACATAACATATGGAAGAAGTGGCCTCAATGACTAACAAAACCAGGGCCTATTAGGGTTGCCTGAGTTTACTTAGGTGCATTTATAAGACATGACATTTCCACAGCTGTTCAACTATGTGAAAACCTTTTGTAAGCATTACTGTATTTGATAAACTCTGTGACACGGATGTTATTGTTACCTCTGAATTGGCAGATATGGGCAAGGATGTTACAAGAGGTCTGCAGTGTCACACAAGTAGTAAATAGCATAGCCTGGGCTAGACTTAGAGGTCTTTTAACCAGTCACATTCCCTCTCAGCAGTGAGAACTATGGTCTGCCCCGCTCCCTCAGTGCAGGCCAATTAGTTTAGGCCTGCATTCAGATGGGAAGAGTTATGTTCTGATTACGAACCACATGTAGTATATGCTATAAGTTAAAAGTAGGCAGATGTGCCTGTGGCCATGGGGACTTGCTGGGGGAGCTGGACTTGAGTTGAGTCTTAAAACATGGAAAAGCCTTAACTAAATGGAGTGGAGGGCCAAGAGCATTCCAGACAAGAGAAAAAGGTGAGCAGGGGGAGGAATTTGCATCCTTCTTTGAGGAGCCAGGAAGTGGACTGGTGTGAGTATCTCAGAGTGATCGTATAGGGAGGCAGCTGAGGGATCCTCAGCGGGTGGTTATAGTAACTGGAGTGGATTTACTCTGGGGCAGGACTTACTCCATTGACACCCTTGGAGAAGAGCAGGGGAACAGGAGGAGAGCCTTCCCAGTTACCCTGTGAGGGACTTTCTCTTTGACCCTGTCCTGCAGATGCACAGTAGGTGGGATTCATCCACCTCCATCCACCCATTTCTTCTTTTTAGCCCATTTTGTTTCATTCAACAGACATTCCCATTACTACATTCTAGGCACCGTGTCAAGTCTTACTGAAGTTACTAAAAGGAACCCTCAATGAATGTTTTGTGAATTCAGACATGAATGAATGAACAAAAGAAAAGGGACAAGGGCTGGTGAGCTCATTCATGGGGGAGAAGGAAGTAAGTAAAGAATTCCAGTGCGTTGCATTGAATACGGCAGGAGAGTGCTGGGGGAACAGGCAGAAAAGAGACAGCCTGACGTGTCCCAGGGAAGACTTTCCAAAAGGAGGTGTTGTTCTGGCTGGTTCCTGGAGTCTGAAGTAGAAATTCATTAGCTACAGGAGAGGAGAACAGGCAGGTCAAACTGAGGGCAAGTGTTTGCAAATGAACAAAGGCCTGAAAATTAGAGGAAAAGCAAGGATGTAGGTGTAACTTAAGTTGAAGTGGGGAAGAAGGTAAGGACAGAAGACCAGGGAAAACATTTCCACCTGAGACTGAACAGAACCACCTGGTCCAAGGTCACTTTGTTTTGTCTTTAGGCAAGCCCTGGGCCAAAATGGTGTGGCTCTGGGAACTTTTCTTACTCAAAGCCCTACACTAAGCCCATCTTTCCCATAAGAAGGCTGAGGGAACATCTACCTAAGATAGATGCTAGTAATTTAACAAAAAAAGAAAAGGCAATGATACCATAGGGAAGAAAAGAAAGTAAGGAGCGCATGATGTTACTGGGCTATTATTTTCCTAAAACAAAAGCAAGAAATGAAGTATCTTTTGAGAGCTGGCCTAGAATGCCATTCTGGGGGCTTAGGAAAAAAATCAAAATGTATTAGAGCTCTCTCAGACCTTGGATGGTTTATGGCAGCATCTAAAATTGCTGGTAAAATTATGACCTTGTAATTCACAGCCGTGTCATATATTCTGTAGCACACAGTGTAATTTATGTACCAAGCCAGTTGCTTCAAAAAAGAATGGGGAAAAAACTCACACAACACAAAGTTTATAAAATGCGGTTATTTTTTAATGTATAATGTCTTTAGTCTAAACCTGTGTTGTTAGGAGGAAGGGTGTGCTGTTGCTCAAGGTTGTTACCACAGTTTTTGCAGCATGGGGCGAGACTATGAGGATTACATATTACACTTACGCATTGGCTGGCCAGGCTACCATATCCACAATACACAGTCCTCCCTTCCTCCCTCCCCCAAAGAGAGCTATCACCTTGAACTCCTTCTTCCCTTGAAATAAAACCTGGGCAACTACCAAAGCTTGACCTTGACTCGTGCCTTAAACCTGAGCACAAAACTTAACCTCTACTGGGAAACCTTCCTCCCTATGAAACAAAGGGGTCTCAGGACAACTTCTTAGCAAGGCAAAAATGAGATTTCCACTCAGCTTCTCAGGTTAGCCTGGCTTTGACCCCAGTTGTGGAGCTAGAGAGGAGAGGAGCTGGGAGCAAACTAGGAGTCGTGGAGGGGGGACTGTGGGGAATATCAGATTCATACAACTCTCACTTCCATGAGAAGGGGGAAGGGGAGAGAGAGGAGACTCCCATGGCTGAGTGATCAGGTCCAGAGACCTCCTTGTGGTCCAGGCTGCACCTGCACCAGTCTGCTTGAACTTGAGCAACAAGCTATGGCCTCTGAATCCTACCACCCTCGCCTATAATAAGGAGACGAGCTCTTGCCTTCATTACCTAAGGGAGTTACTGTGAAGATCAAAGGGTCTATCATAGCTTTTAATCTTGAGCCAATGACTAGGTCATTATTTTTCTCTTGCTCTGCCTTTTTCATTTTCTCGTCATGGCATACAGCTCTTTTACCTCAAAGATGATTCTTGAGGATGATGACCTGCCTCAGACTTCCTTCTCCCTAAAAGTATTTTCTTTTGTTCAGTTTCATTTCTGTCTTTCCAATTATTCCTGATTATTTTCCCTGAGCCTCCTAGAGATCTGATCACCTCATTGTATAGGAGCTATTTACACTCCTTCTTTGATATGACCACATGCTTCTCTGGATCTGACTCTTAATTCTTTGCTCCTTCCCTGCCTGTCCTGAACCCATGGGGGTACCAGAAGCCATGGGAAAGGAGGCAGCCCGTTGCTAAGGAGGAGGAGGACCTTGTCAGGGTGTTCGTGGTGCAGGTGACCAGAGGACAGAGCTCACTGCTGTGATCCTGGAGAGGGTGCCAGGATGCTGTTCCCATTAAAGGCAGTGGAGCTTGGAGACACTGCAGCCTTGTGCTCAGGCCTCCTAGACTTTGGTCCTTGCTGTGGGGCTCGCCTTGCTGAAGGCAGGATGAGGGGCTTATTTTTCTGGCTGAAACATTGCATCCCAGAAACCACAGAAATACTTCCAGAACCCCCAAGATAAGAGTGCTCTTATTTTGTTCCATCGTGAAGAGGGGTTTATTTCATAGGATCAAGTAAAGCAAGCCTGGACATCTTCATTATGTATTTTCAAAATAATTATTTTATTATTTAAAATTTCAACATACTCATTCTAGAGAAATGGAAGCAACACAGAAAATGCCAAGAAGAATGTGTCCCACAAACCAAAACAAATACCATAAAACATTTGATCACATTGGATAAAGATCATTCTAGATATCTTTCTGTGCAGTAGATAAGTAAATAAGTTAGACAAACAGAAATTTATATAAAATGAACTTGTACTAGCCTCCCAAGTAGCTGGGATTACAGGCACTTGCCACCACACCCGGCTAATTTTTTCTATTTTTTAGCAGAGACAGGGTTTCACCACGTTGGCCAGGATGGTTTTGAACTCCTGACCTCAGGACCCGCCTGCCTCAGCCTCCCACAGTGCTGGGGTTATAGGCATAAGCCACCGTGACTGGCCTACATGATTTTTTAAAAAACGAAACTGTAAGTTTAAGCTTATTTGTGTAGTCACCCAGTGGATTTTCCCTGTCTGCTGCACAGACAAAAGTAATTCAGTGAGATGGCAGTATTGCTGTAAAGAAAGAGTTTAATTAATGTGAGCCTGGCCACGCAGGAGGACTAAGGTTATCCTTCAAATCAGTCTCCCCAAAGGCTAGGAGGTTAGGAGTTTTTAAGGATGGTTTGGTGGGCAGGGGGCTAGGAAACAGGGAATGTTGATTGCTTGGGAGTAAAACCATAAGGGTATGGAAAACGGTCCTCTTGTGTTGAGTCCTCTGGGTGGGGACCACAGGACTGGCTGAGTCATGAGTCTCGGATCCAGGTGGGGTCAGTCACTCGCCAGAAATGCCAGAAGTCTGAAAAACATCTCCCAGGGCCAGTCTTAAGTTCTACAGTAGTGATGTTATTTACAAGAGTAATTGGGGAAGTTACAAATCTGTGACCTCCAGAACAATGGCTGGTTATCATTTAACTGTGCTTATGTGTTAGCAGAATTCAGGCCCCTCTTATAACCTTAACCTTATGGCCTTTGTTAGTTTTACAAGGACAGTTTAGTTTTGGGAAGGGCAACTACCGTCCTTGCTTAAAGGTTAAACTATAAATTCCTCCCAAAGTTAGCTTGGCCTATGCCCAGGAATGACTAAGGACAGCTTGGAAGTTAGAAGCAAGATGGAGTCAGCTCTGTCGGATTTCTCTTATTGTCATAATTTTGCAAAGGCAATTTCACTTGAATGTAGAAGGCTGGGCTTGGTGGCTCATGCCTGTAATCCCAGCGCTTTGGGAGGCCGAGGCAGCGGATCACTTGAGGTCAGGAGTTTGAGACCAGCCTGGCCGACATAGTGAAACCCCGTCTCTACTAGAAGTACAAAAATTAGCTGGGTGTGGTAGCATACACCTGTAATCCCAGCTACCGGGGAGGCTGAGGCAGGAGAATAGCTTGAACCCGTGAAGCGGAGGTTGCAGTGAGCCAAGATTGCGCCACTGCACTCCAGCTTGGGAGACAGAGACTCTGTCTCAAAAAAAAAAAAAAAAAAAATGTAGAAAAATTGGAGAAAAATGAAGCAATTGCTAAACTTTGTAACTTTTAGTTCCTAAGACATGCTGATATGAGTATGAGAAAGCAATTAGGAGAAAAGATGAAGGGAGAGTCATGTTTTAATTTAACTTTGTTTTAACTTTTTTTTTTTTTTTTTGAGATGGAGTCTCAGTCTGTCGCCCAGGCTGGAGTGCAGTGGCACGATCTCAGCTCATTGCAAGCTCCACCTCCCAGGTTCACACCATTCTCCTGCCTCAGCCTCCTGAGTAGCTGGGACTGCAGGTGCCCACCACCGTGCCCGGCTAATTTTTTTGTATTTTTAGTAGAGACAGAGTTTCACCGTGTTAGCCAGGATGGTCTCAATCTCTTGACCTCGTGATCCACCCACCTCGGGCTTCCAAAGTGTTGGGATTACAGGCGTGAGCCACCGCGCCCAGCCAACTTTGTTTTTTAATTTGGTGTAAAACAGATGAACTTTCTGCTGTGAAAGAAGAGAAAATGACAACATTTCATTTTCTCCCCCATCCTTTCCCCTCACTTCTTAGTTACGTAATTGTTTCACTGTGTCAGGGTTTTGTGACATTCTCTTCTGAGGCTATAGCTTTCAATTCTATTTAGCCTTAGTAAAGTCTTGAGTTTTAAAGTGTTCAGTATTCACCCAGGTTCATTTTTTGCATAGCATCTTCTTACTGTTTTGGTTCAGATCGTAATGGTGGAGGAACCGTCTCCACGGGACTGAGAAGAAAGACACTTGTGTTGAGGTTCAGGCATACTGGGAATAAAATCTCGGGGGCAGCATGGGAGAGGCAGCCAGAGCCATGACTGAGCATGCTTCCAGGGAGGCAGAACAGGGCAGGGTGAGCACACATGTGGAGTTCCACTGCCTAAATTTCAACCCTGGCTCCATCATCTCATTGCTAGGTGAGCTTGGGCAAGTTGTTTAAGCTCTCTGTGCCTCAATTGCCACATCTGTAAAATGGGGATGACTATGACCACCGCATGTAAGGTGTTGTGGGAATAAAATGAATGATTTAAAAATGATTAAAGAGGTATCTGACTCACTGTCAGTGTTTGCTCTTGTTATAGAATCACAATTTTTGGAGATCAATAGCAGGCAGGAAAGAATTCTCTGAGAATCTCACACTCATCTCCTTTCTTTAGTTGTTTGCAGGGATCTTTTAAAATGTCAACCCTTTTTCAATCTGCTTTTTGTGGCCCACCTCTTTAAACTTTTTCCTTCTTCTTAGACAGAAACCAAGACCTCCTTATGCCCCATAAAGCCTGCCATGGCCTTAGAGCTTCTGCCTTCTCCTGCACCCCCCAGGCTTCTTCTCCTTGCCTCAGCAATGGCAGGCAGCAACCCGCTCCACTGGATGGCACTTGCCCCTGCGTCCCCTGGATGGCCCACTCTCCCCCTTCAGTTCTCCACTGATCTGTCACCTTATTAGAAAGGCCTCTGTGGCCACACAGTCTAAAGTGTCCCTCAATGGAATTTGTGTGTTTTGTAGCAGTTTATACAAGCATTTGCTTGAAGCAATTTGTAATTATTTGTTTGTTTGCTTCGTTGTTTAGTTGTTTCTTGATGTGGCTTGTCTGTACTACTAGGCCGTAACCTACTTGTGGGCAGGGATCATGTCTGTCTTATTCAGTATTTTCGTCCAGCACAGAGCAATGCCAGGCACCAGTAGGTGCTTAATAAATATTTATTGCATGAAATATCTCTGCCTCTATAAATATGTATCTCTATATAGATACAGATGGACATTGCATATTAAGGTACCTACCTGTAGAGAGGTAGCTACACAGCTATCTATAGAGATATAGATACTCACTAAGTGGCATGAATTATTCAGGCAACAGTCTTTCCCTTTCATCATTCCATTTTCTCTTTATATGACAATTATCTAAGTAATGAAGAATTGGAATCAGGGCTAGGGGTGGTTAGAGGAAGAAATTTGAAAGGCAAGCGACATTCATTGAGCATTAGTTGGTGGCTGCACAGTGCTGGATGTCTTGTGCTGTAGTTCATTCAATTTCTATAGTAACCTGTGGTATTAGTCCATTCTCACACTACTATGAAGAAATCCTCGAGACCGGGTAATTTATAAAGGAAAGAGGTTTAATTGACTCACAGTTCCACATGCCTGGGGAGGCCTCAGGAAAATTACAATCACAGTGGAAGGCAAAGGAGAAGAAGGCACCTTCTTCACAGGGTGGCAGGACAGAGTGAGTTCAAGCAGGGGAAATGCCAGATGCTTATAAAACCATCAGCTTTCTTGAGACTTACTCACTATCACGAGAACAGCATGAGGGAAGCTGCCCCATGATCCAGTTACCTCCACCTGGTCCCACCCTTGACATGTGGAGATTATGGGGATTACAATTCAAGATGAGATTTTGGATGGGGACACAGAGCCTAACTATATCACCTGTGAACAAGAGACATTTTCTCATTTTACAAATGACATCGGGAAAGTTAA
Source organism: Symphalangus syndactylus (assembly GCF_028878055.3). Lineage (NCBI taxonomy): Eukaryota > Metazoa > Chordata > Mammalia > Primates > Hylobatidae > Symphalangus > Symphalangus syndactylus. The sequence goes on from NC_072426.2 coordinate 96,487,878, forward strand.
TAAGCGACAGAGCTGGGCCTGGAGACTCCTGTCCATTAGGTAATGCTGCGTCTGAGAGAAGCAGGACTTGGTGAGCACTCAGCAACTTTGGGCAGGTTGCAATACCTATAAACTCCAGGATGTAAATTGCTCATGCAGCTCCCATAAATAATTTCAAATCACATGTGAAAACCAGTATGAATCTGAGAAATGAAGAATAAAAAAATCATCAGGGTGGGTTTGGGTTCATCAAAAAAGGAGGTGAGGCTGGGCATGGTGGCTCAAGCCTATAATCCAGCACTTTGGGAGGCCGAGGCGCTTGAGCTTGTGAGTTCGAGACCAGCCTGGGCAACATGGTGAAACCATCTCTAGAAAAAATACAAAAAATTAGCTGGATATAGAGGTGCATGCCTGTAGTCCCAGCTATGCAGGACGCTGAGGTGAAAGGATCCTTTGAGCCTGGGAGACTGAGGTTGCAATGAGCCAAGATGGTGCCACTGCACTCCAGCCTGGGCAATAGGGCCAGACCTTGTCTCAAAAGACAAAAACAAAAAGAAAAAAAGAAGATGAAATCAGAAGATTTGGGTGTAGATAAGGAAACATGTTTGTCAGCAGAATTTTGGGGGTGAGCTGGAAATTATGGAATACTTTTCTAGGTAAAATTCACCAGTCTCAGGCCTTCTTTTCCCAAAATGTGCTTCATGGAGTGTTGGATTACACTGAAAGTTGGCATGCAGTATTTGGAAAGAGAACTCTGTGCTCAAGTAAGTTTGGGAAATCCTCATTTAATTAAAGAGTTTCTTAACCATAAGAATCCTCAGAGCCTTTCATATGCTAGTGTGCATTGTCAGTTTCCAAGGCTAGGAAGTGGCATTTCTCTGGATCTATAAGGTCTCAAGATGCCCTTGAGACTGTATTCTACCTGAGGCATGGTTCCAGGGGCCTTAGTGGGGGAGCTCCACATTTTCCATGTTCTCATGACAGCAGGAAGCCCTCAGTGAATGGAGGTACAGTGTACAGGGTCGCAATCAGTCCTTTCCATCCGCCACTTCATTTAAGCCTCACATCAACCTAAGACGTAGGTTTTATTATTCCTGGGAGGCTGGCCCTGTTGGTGCCTGTCACCGCAACCCAGACCCCCTTGCCCTTACCTATAGTGCAGATGGCTGGATTTTGAATTGCCAGCATCTGCATTTCTTTGCTGGAGGACTTTCTCCAGTCACTGAAGCTTGCTGGTGGGCCTGCCTACGGGTCGTAAGTGCTAGGGACTTAATGCCCCTTCAACCAATGATCGATAGGAGGTGATGGATCAATACCCCAGCCCTCTCACCCCTCGGTGGGAAGGCTCTTCCATTTACACATAAAGCCATGTGTAGACTCTGGCTACCAGATTACCCCAGTGGGATTTTCCCTTAGTTGCCCACAGTGATAAATGCTTGATAACAAACTCTTTATGGATGCTTTCCCATCTCCTCCCCACTTCCTTGTTCCCTTACTGGTGTTTCCTGAGATCACTTCCCAAGTTAACTATTTGTAATCAAATCCTTTTCTCAGGTTCTCCTGCAGAGGAACCCCAACTGAGACATCCCATTTTACAAAATAATGACAACAGCAACAGCATACACACACATGCACACACACACACACACACACACATACACACAAACAAAAAAACAAAAGAGTCTCCAAGAGGTTATGGAAGGTACTCTAGGAAATAGCTTATGCATGGTAGAACCAGGACTTAAATTTCACAACACATTTATTTAGCACCTGCTATGTGCCCCTTGCTATCCTAAATGCTGAGATGACAAGATGAAAAAGACAGTCTTGGACCCTCTGTCCTAAACAATAGGCAAAAATAAATTAGTCCAGGCCTGCTTCAAAGCCTCTGCCCTTAATCACAATACCCTGCTAATTCTCCCAGGATGGACATTTGACTCCCTTTTAAACTGGGGGTCCATTTCCATACCAGACTTATGAAGATAAGCTGTGGTATTCAGCTCCTATTCTGCCCTCTAGGCTATGAAAAAACTGCATCAGATCAAGGCTTTTGATTCATGAAATATGCTAGAGAAAATTGCAAGATTTCCTGACTCAATGATTTTCCTGCCCAGTGTAACATCTCTCTTAATTAGTGAGTTGCAATTAGCATTTATAAAAAGAAATCATTCTCAAGGTGAGTCCACTGAGATGTAACATCTTGCTCTAAACACTGTCCTCCTGGTGTGAGTGGGATCATTCAGAAATTAGGTATCTTAATCAGCTGAGTGCTCCAGCATTCAAATGTATCTGGCCCAGCTGGGAGGCCAGAGTCTGTGGCATGCATAAGAAGCTTACAGGAGGGAGGGAGTCTTCTGTGTACACTAGCATTTGTTCATAGTTGCAAAGTAGCTATAGAAACTGCGGATTTATGGCCAGGTGCGGTGGCTCACACCTATAATCCCAGCACTTTGGAAGGGTGAAGGGGGCAGATCACAAGGTCAAGAGATCGAGACCATCCTGACCAACATGGTGAAACTCCATCTCTACTAAAAATATAAAAATTAGCTGTACCTGTTGACTCTCACCTGTAGTCCTAGCTACTTGGGAGGCTGAGGCAGGAGAATCGCTTGAACCCAGGAGGTGGAGGTTGCAGTGAGCTGATCTTGCACCACTGCACTCCTGCCTGGTGACAGAGCAAGACTCCATCTCAAGAAAAGAAAGAAAGAGAGAGAGAGAGAAAGAGACAGACAGACAGACAGACAGAAAGAAAGAAAGAAAGAAAAGAAACTGCAGATTTATGAGAATGATTGTTATTTTTCCTACTTTGGCTATTTTTAAAGTTATATTTCTTTGTTGATGAGTGACCTCCAGAGGCAGAGAGCCACATTATAATTATAGAAATTTGATCTGAATGGGATATTAGGGGTTATCTATTACCAACACTCCCAGTCCCTTCTTTCTCCCTTCCTTCTTTCCTTCCTTTTGATGAGAAACCTAATCACAAGGAGAGAACATGACTTGTCTAAGGTAACAGAGTGTGTTGGAATACTCCTGAAACTAGAACCTACTTAGAACCACCAGAAACTTGAAGTTCTTTTGTTATTATTATCTTCTTTATCTCTGTCAGCGGTTCTGATAGAAGAATGATCATGAAAGGAAGTTGAAATTGTCAACCAGTGTAAGGTTTTGCATTATTTGTGCACTTCTGCCATGTGGGCTATGCTCTCAGCACATTCAAACTATCCATAGTCCATAGTTGGTTCTGATAAATGATTATGATTATTTGCTGTTTTTCAGTTTTGCTTTTATTTTTGGTGATTGTTTGTACTTATTTAAAGCAGGTACTGTGTCTTACAGTCCCTTTCTGGCCCTAACAGCTCCCAGAAAATAACTTACCATGTAATAGGGATGTGGTGACTTATTGATGATTAATTCATTTTATATATCTGGATTCTTTCCCTTTGCTCACATAAATTTCCTGGGTTTGAAATTTATGCCTGTTTATTTCTTCTGTTGGTCCCTCATGTTGTCAGTGAAATGGCTACAAGAATGGCATTTGATGGAAGAAGAAGGAAGACAGGGCTGGCCTATTTCATCCTCTAATTGGATAATCAGTCCAGAATAATGATGGTTTGATTTTATTTGCAAACCTGCACCTCAGGCAGTGGGTGAACAATGGCATAAGCAACAATGCAAGTGTGGTGTTCATTTACATCCTCAGTTTGTCTGTGGCAGGAAGAAAGAATCCACTAATTGCTAATGATAAAGTAGTAGACCCACTTTATTTATTTTCACATAAATCATATTGTGGCAGACATTTTCATAGTTCGAGACCAACTTCTGGAGTTTTTCTTATCTGTGAGATTGTTCCTGTTGTGTATGAGCTGTTTTGCAGAGATCAAGAATCCCTGCTCAAGTGTGATCCATCTTCATCAGTGAAGTCATATGCTGCAAGGACTTCTGAGATACTGTCTGCTGCCACGTGACCACTAAGCAGATGGTTCTGTGCCTCTTGCATGGGTTCTATGAAAAGATGGAGATTTCAGTGTCCATCCTCTGTCACTCACCAGTAGTATGCAGAAATAGGTGAGCCTAACAGAGTTGTTAGGTCAACAAAGCCTGCCATTCAAATTCAGATCGGTGACCTTGCACTCCAGGACAAATTGGGGTTAGGATGCCGGCTGAGATTGGAGACGGATTATTTCCCTAGGCATGGGTTTGACCAGGCAGCCCAACAGCACAAGGTCTTGCCCATCAGAATATTGTAACTGCCTAAAAGAGTTGGCAAAGGCCTCTAACAAAACAAAGGGTTTATGAGCTAAGCCCATCTTGCATTCATTTCCTCATTCCTTCTACACATATTTAGTGAAGGCCACTCTACACTGGACATTGGGATATGAACACAAAGAAGGAGACAAGTCACACGCCATTTATTTATAGGAAAAAATTGTTGAAATAAACACATGAGCTGAAGACTTTAGAATTACAAAGTGAGACTTGCTAACTTGTTTTGGATTGGAATAAATTAGTTTATGCCCATGACATCGCTTTATTCCAGACTGATTAGAAGCATAATGTACATGGCAGGGGCAGGGAGAAGGGGTGACAATCCATTCTTTGAAAGAGACTTTCTCCCCTTAGGTTAAATAGATTATCAAGTCCTTGCATGTCGAAAGCAGAGACGTGAATCACTCTCCTTCAGAAAGGGAAGAAAACATTTTAAGCAAGTGCAAAATTCCCAGCTGTGCTAGGCACGATGGATTATACACAAAGAAGTTGGACAGAGACCTTGACCTCAAGGATTTCATCGTCTATTTGAATAGAAATGATTTCTATATAACTGAATTAAGCCAGAGCAATAAAAATAGCATGATATGAGGTTCTAAAGTGAGTGTTGCAGGAAACAGAAGGAACTTCCAAATGTTGTTATTTACAAATTTCTACCTTGTGAAATGTAGAAGTACCTGTTCTCAAATTAAACATTCCTTCCTCGTTTCAAGATGTCAGCTACATCAGAGGTTGACAAACTATGGCCTACAGGCTACATCTGGTCCATCACCTATTTTTGGAAGGAAAGTTTTACTGGAACGAGGCCAAGCTCATTCATTTTTGTATCATCTACGGCTAGTTTTCTCAGTCCAATGGCCGCATTGAGCCCTTGCAATAGAGATTGTGCAGCTTACAAAGCCCAAAATATTTATGATCTGGCCCTTTATGGAAAAAAATTGCCAACCCCTGATTTAGATTATCCAGGTTGATCCTGGTGCTAATTTAGAGCTTCAGAACAAAACACAGCTGAGGTGTGCCTGGTAGCAAATTAATCCCCCCCAAAACAAGCACTTCATTTTCCTTAAATTAATGTCGAGCACCAGAATTAAACAGAGCTAAATCTCATGATACCTGAGGCCCTTGTGAAAGCGTTTTTGCTGACCCAAGATTCAGTGTTATGCTTTCTGTCCTTATAGAGAGCTAAATCAAGAGTCCCCTTTTGGAAGGAGTACCTCTGTTCTTTGTAAACTGTAATTGAAGATATAACTCACTGTGTTCTTCAGTCTTTATTCAAAGCCGCTGGCACAAAAATTCTGCTTGAATTTAATTTTAGGATAGAGTTGATCTCTGAATTGGCTTTATAGGTTTTCTCAGTTCACAGTAATCATAACCTAGTTGTTTCTCTCTTGCCATAGGTGACAGAAAATGCAGAGCCAATTTCGGAGGTGAGCTCAGTAGTAAACTCATGGCAGGTACAGGATGAGGCAAGAGAGAGGCCTGGGTGCAAACATGAAGGTGGCTCATTCCCAGGGCTATGCAAAGGCAGGGTCAGTCCTAAAAGGAGCACCTCCTTACATGTTGTGCCTGAAGTGTCCCTTTCTCAGTCTTTTCCTGGTGGTGGCAGGTGCTGCCTGGCAATCCCCATCCCTTCTACTTTTAGATGGTGGGCCCCTGTCCTGCTTTATCCTTGTATATGGTGGTTTTATTTTAACCTTGTAAACTGATTCAGGTCCTCCCTGTAGTCAACAGAGATAAAAGTCTCAAAAATCAAACCTGTGGGTACTTCAGTGACTAGGGACTACCATCTGTCGCTTGTGGGTCCAGACATCAGGCAGGAGAAAAAGTTGGGGCCATGTGTCAGCATCCCAGCTGGGGCTCACCATGGGAAGTGGGATTAGGGAGGATTATTCCAGTTCTCTTCTTTGAGTTCAGGTTTTTATTTTAGGGAAGAAGAGCGATTGGACGAGGTTAGATTCACTTGTCTCCAATGTCGTACGTGGGGTTCTGGGACAGACAATGCCTCAGAAATGGGAGGTCCAAGAGGATGGTGACTTTCACTGCCAGCTGATGATGAGGGGGAAAGGGATGAGGGAAGAATGGGCTGAATTAGAGACTACTCCACCCCTCTGATGGTTAGCTTTCAGCGGGAAGGGAAGGAGGGAAGGAGGCTGGTGGGGTGGGAGACAAAGTGAACTGGAGATTAGGAAAGATTCTTTGGAATAGTCAAACCAGAGACCAAAGCAAAGCATCTTTTTCCCTTGTAACTTGAGACCTGTGCAAATGACACAGTCTTCTAGTTCCCAAACTTAATAAGAGTAAGTGTGTGAAGAAGTGACCTGGAGACACTTAATTCAAACAGTCTAGAATTCTGGAAATAAGTTATAGTACAAGTTATATATGCCTGGTCATAGATTCAGCCTTGACGTTTGTGTTCCCTGTTTCAAGTCACACACATCAGATTACTCTCTTGTCGGCTAAAAATAGGGCCATCACTGGCCTGCAAGTCGAGTTAGGTTTTATTTCTCTATTTCCTTCATTGTTGGTTCTTTTGTGCTCCGTCCTCTGTGCCTGGCCCCCTCTGCCATGCCCAGGTGGCTTCACAGTCCCCCTTCCCCACGGTCAATACTTCTTTCTAACTGAGGGATAAATGACTGCCAAAAAGAAATGTATTTTAATGGGGACCAATCCATTACACCCGAGAGAGAGAAGCCAAGTGCAGGGACTTCTGGAGGAGACCAGGAATGAGTGATTATGTAGCATATTCTGTGTGAAAGGCATTTTAAAATACATGTAGATCAATTTATTGTTACAGCCCCTTAGAGGCATAATTCTCATCTTTTTTCTTTCTTTCTTTGTCTTTCTTTCTTTTTTTTTTTTTTTTTTTGAGATGAATTCTTGCTCTGTCACCCAGGCTGGAGTGTAGTGGCACCATCTCTGCTCACTGCAACCTCCACCTCCTGGGTTCAAGCGATTCTCCTGCTTCAGCCTCCCCAGTAGCTGGGACTATAGGTGCGGGCCACCACGCCTGGCTAAGTTTTGTATTTTTTAGAAGAGACGAAGTTTCACCATGTTGGCTAGGCTGGTCTCAAACTCCTGGCCTCAACCTATCTGCCTGCCTTGGCCTCCCAAAGTGCTGGGATTACAGGCATGAGCCACTGCGCCCAGCTTCTCATCTTTATTTTTTACATGCAGTCATAGGCTTTCAGGTTTCATATAAGCAGCCAGGTTCTCTCAGTGCATCAGGAGCAGAGTCAGGGTCCAAACTTACATCCATTTGACCCCGAAGCACAGTTTTTTCTTACTGAGTAATGCTGCTGTCTTATGGGGGAATTTTAGGCATCAATAAACAAGGAAGAGAAGAAGGCTAATTCCTTTTGGGGGCTGGTGGATCTTCCCCCAAAATTATGTAGATAGTCATCTTTCCTATCTTAGCTAAATACAAATGTAGATTGTAAACAGCTCCTCAAGACTGTAAATTTTTTGAGGATAAATTTAGAGAGAATCACATTTGTATCCCCAATATGGTTAGCCCAGTATCTGGCTCCTAGTAGTAATCATAGCAAGCACTGACTGAACATTTGCTATGTGCCAAGGACGATTTTAAGTGTTAGAGATATTAATTCATTCCTCACAATAACCCCATGAGGTAGGTTACTATTACTGTTCCCATTTTATAGTTGGGGAAACTGAGATACTTTGAGTTGAAGGAACTTGCTAATGCTCACTCCCAATTAATGGCAGAGCTGGGATTTGAATCCTATAACTCTGGGCCCAGATTCCGTCTCTTTTCTAAATAGGTACTCAGTGAAAATCTGTTGTTGAATAAATGTACTATTACTTTGTACAGGGTTGAGGGAATTAGATATGACTTCACTGAAAAGGTCAGTTTCGTCTGAGTTCATTTCTTGGTCAATATTTTTAAATGAATGAATGGATTCCAGTGTCCTTTTTCTCTGACCACTTCTGTCTCAGAAAAACAAGCCTAATGCAGAGGATGAGGAGCAAGGGAGTTTTCCCAGTGATGGTAATGAAGGTCCATGACTTCAGAGACAAATGAAGCCCTCCTAGAATTCTTTTAGGAAGACAATACCGGGTGGCACCATGGGACACACTGGTGGGAGGAGTGCAAAATGAGAATACAGTTTATGACAGCTTTTTTTGGAATAGACACATGTCCAGAGAAATGGGCCCACATTCACTTGTATGTGTGCATACGTTTGCATAGAATTCTCTTTTAAATATTTTAAATTTGTAAGAAATCCTTTCTTATGATGAACAGATTTATCTTGAAAAGTGTTTCCCATTTTAAGAGTGAGAGACTTGAGGCAGGGTTGGAATAACTTCCAAGAGCATGTGGCTCGTATGTGGAGATGCCAGGAACCAAATCCCCTGCTGCTGGTTCCAGGGACCGCATTTATTGCCACACCTATAGGGTCCTAGGAAGAGGCTGGCAGATGTGCCCCATGGAGACAGGCGGGGTTTTTATTTACAGTAGGAGACCAGATTGCTCAGTGATGGCAGAATATAGACCAGGTTGGCTGGGCCCTACTGCTTTGGCAGATTTTTGGAGGAGAATTTGCTGAGTGTCAGACCCTGTGCAGAGCTTTGCAAACATCGTTTTCTTTAATCTGGATAGTTCCGTCTGTGAAGTAGATGTCATAATCCCTATTTTGGAGATGAGGAAATGAGGCTAGGAGTTACATAACTTACTCAGCTGTGCAGCTGCTGGTGGCAGAGCCTGAATACAAATCCTTCACTTCTCCAATTAAACCAGCCATCTCTGAGTTGCTGGGGTTTCATGCCATACTTCCCACTGGAAGTTGGGAGGGACTTTATAGGGTTACAGCAGATGATCTCTGTTTAGGCATCAGGTGAAACTTTAATGTTCTCTAAATTGGTACAAACAGCCTCCGTTTGAGTATCTCTGTTGATGGGGAGATACCATCTAACATGGCAACCCATCTCAATGTTTTTAATAAGTATATTATACATGCAATAAAATGCATAGATCCTGAGGGTGCATTCAGTGAGTTCTGACAGAGATATGCACACTGTAAAATGGTCTGTCATCGATATCAACACAGAAAACATTTTCATTATCCTGGAATGTTTCTTTATGCCCATTTCTGTCAATATCTGCTCTCTCCTCCCTTGAACACAAAAAAATCACTATCTTGGCTTCAATCACTATAGATTAGTCTTGTCTGCTCTCAATTTTTGTATAAATGGAATCATGCAGGATATTCTCTTTTCTAACTAGCTCCTTTCCTTCAAAATAAGGTTTTTGATATTTGTATATATTGTTGCATATATTAATAATTTCTTCCTTTTTATTGCTGCTAATATTCCATTATGGGATATACCACAATTTGTTTATCAAGTCACCCTGTTGATGGTCATTAGGTTGTTTCCAACTTTGGCTTATTTTGAATAAAGCTGTTGTGAACATCCTTGTACAAATGATTTTGTGGACATATATTTTTATTTTTCTTGGGTGAATACTTAGAAATTGAGTCTCTGGGTCATAGGATAGATGCATGTTTAACGTTACAAGAAACTGCCAGTTTTCCAAAGGAAGATACACCATTTTACACTTCTACTAACAACGTGTGAGGGTGCCAGCTGCTTTGTTTCTTCACCAACACTTGATAATGTCGACTTTTAAATGTTAGCTATTCTAATGGATTTGTGGTGGTATCTTGTTGTAGTTTTAATTTTTATTTCTGTAAGTTCTTTGTCATACAAATGTACTGCAAGTGTTTCCTCTTAATCTGTGGCTTATCTTTTAATTTTATTGTCTTTTGATGGGAAGTTTTTTATTTTACTGATATTTAATTTATCAGTCTTTTTAAAAATGTGAATGCCTTTTGTGTCCTGTCTAAGAAATCTTTGCTTATCCAAGTGTCCTCAAGACACTCTGCTGTGTTTGTTTATAGAGGCTTCAGATTTAGCTTTTACATTGAAGTCAGTGATCCATCTCAAACTAATTTTGTAGATTGTGTTAGGTAAGAGTTGAGACTGATTTCTTTCCCTTCGTAGATATCTGTTTTTCCTTCCATTTGTGGAGATGACTTTCTTTTTCTCATTGAGTTGTATTGGTGCTTTTGTTGTAAATCAATTGACTGTATATATACGAGTCTATTTCTGGACTCTGTTTCAGTAATCAGCTTGTCTTTTCGGGGGGCACAACACATTATCTTAACACAAGATAGTTTCATTATTTTTTGATGCCTATTAAAATGATCATATGATTTTTCTTTTAATTTTTCAATGTGGTAAATTATATTAATTTTCATTTTTTAAATCGATCTTTTACTCATGGGATAAACTCCATTTACTGGATTCTGAAGTATTATTCTTTTTATATACTGCTGGATTCATTTGATTAGTATTTGTTTAAGGATTGTTGTGTCTATGTTGATGACATATATTTTTCTGTGATTTTTTTTTCTCTTAGTAATACTCTTATTAGGTTTCAATGTCATGATTATTCTGGTATTGTAAAACAAGTTGGGCTCTCTTTTCCTCCAGTCTCTGAAAGAGTTTGTGTAAGATTGGTATTATTTCCACCATAAATATTTGGTAGAATTCTGCAGTGGAAACTGCCTGAACCTGAAATTTTCTTTGTGGGAATGTTTTTAGTTGAAGTTTCCATTTATTTAACAGACATATAGCTGTTTACATTTTCTATTTTTTCTTGTGTCAGTTGGAGAAAATTGTATTTTTAAAGGAATTTGTTCATTTCATTAGAGAGTCAAGTTTTGGAGAAATAATATTATTCCTAATACTTTAAAATTATCCTCTTAGTGTTTGTAGGACCTGTAGTTATGTCTGTCATTTCCAGACAACTTCAGGTGTTGGAGAGTTAGTTTCCCACCAATTTCTTTTTAAACACATTGAGTTTCTTTCAAGTCAGGACCAGGCCATCTACTTCCCTCTTCAAGATATTCGTCATGCTGTTCCCTTGGCCTTAAAAAAATTGCCATCACCGTAATCTTTTTACCTGGCTGTCTGCTACTAAACCATTAGGATATAGAATTATTGTGAAGCCCTTTTTCATACACATGTCACATTTTCCATACACATTCACTCAGATACACATTTATGTAACATACACATACACATACACATACTCAGATAACTACTTGGGGTTTTTCCTTTTTCTTTTTTTTGAAATGGAGTCTCCCTCTGTCGCCCAGGCTGGAGTGCAGCGGCACAATCTTGGCTTACTGCAAGCTCCACCTCCTGGGTTCACGCCATTCTTCTGCCTCAGCCTCCCGAGTAGCTGGGACTACATCCTGCTGCCTGCTACAGGTGCCTGCCACCATGCCCGGCTAATTTTTTTTTGTATTTTTTAGTAGGGACGGGGTTTCACCTTGTTAGCCAGAATGGTCTTGATCTCCTGACCTCGTGATCCTCCCACCTCAGCCTCCAAAAGTGCTGGGATTACAGGCATGAGCCACCGTGCCCAGCCTATTTAGGGTTTTTCTTTACAGCACTTTACCCAAATTGTTAATTACAGTTATGATATATTGTTTCACTCTTCGATTATACTATAAATGCCACCAAGGCTGGACTTGTGCATTGTTCCTGTTAATCAGCACATACCCAGTACCCAGCAAAATGCTTGGCACATAATAGATGCTCAATACATCATGATCGGGTGAATGAACTAATCCACATTGAGAAGAAATGTTATGCTTTGAAAATTCCACCAATAATTTTAGCCTTGCTAGAGGTCTGAAAAAATAGGTGGGGATTAAATTGTGGGGAGCCCCAACTAACAACTTGTGGGATGTGGATATTTTCCTGTTTATATGTTTAATGTTTCCCCTCTCTCTGTCTGTGTCATATTTTTGTTTACACTCAGTTCCCTGGGAATGGAGACTCATAGTCACTCTGGGCTGCCTTAACGAGATATCAACAACTGGGTGGCTGAAATAACAGAGATTTATTTTCTCACAGTTCTGAAGGCTGGACATCTGAGATCAGTATTCCAGCATGGTCAGGTTCTGGTGAGGGCTCTCTTTCTGGCTTGCAGGCGGCTGGCCTCTCACTGTGTCCTGACATGGCAGAGAGAGAGAGAAACAGCAAACTCTTTGGTCTCTCTTCTTATAATGGCACTAATTTCATCATGAGGGCCCTGTCCTCATGACCTTGTCTAAACCTAATCACTCCCCAAAGTCCCTCATCTCCAAATACCATCACACTGGGGTTTGGGCTTCAACCTACGAATTTGGCAGGGTAGGGGGTCCATAATGTAGCCTGTAACAGAGAACTAAGAGGGGGCTGGGGTTGGTAATGAGAGAAGATGCTGAAAACAATGGGACAAAGAAGTAGGGGTGGGCCAAGGAGCTCTAATGAGTGTCTCCTCCCATCTTCCTCTGGAAAGCTCAGAATCCCTCTTCTTCCTCAGTCCTGTATGTAGGATTAGCAGAGGATTTGCGTATTTGGGTTATGTTAGTGGTGGGAGGTGGCCACGACAAGAGGAGTGGGACAATTCAGTTTTTCTCTCTTGTTGGGCATCACATCCTCTAAGGGAGTCCTCCTTATGAGTCCTCAGTTGTTAAGCAGGATTACTAAAATAAAAGAAACAACTTAGTGGGCCCCAAACTGCAGCCTCTCTTGCACTCTATTCTGTACCACTTGATTTGAGGAATTATAGCCTTTTCTCTATCTCCCTAAACCATGTCCAAAGGAGCTTATGTGGTTATTTCCAGCGTGAAGCTGATTGATCAGCTCGCAGGACACAGTGGATCAGAGCGCTTCCCCCGCCCCTCTTAACTGCCTTTCTGATGTGGCTGCATGCATCCAGTGCCCAGAGCATGCCGGGGTTCTTGCAAGAGGGACTGGAGGGTGAGGGAGGGGAGAGTGTCTATTGGCTCCACCAGGACATAGATGCTGGCGACCCACGCTGCGCTGGACAGGAGGACCTGTTTGCAGCACGGGTCAGAGGAACACAGGCTCCTCCAGGTCCTTACAGAGCATTGGCTCCTGCAAGAAGTGAACGGAAGGGAGCCGAAAGCCTAGCCCATCTCCCTCCTTCTACCATGATCCCCAGTAAGATTCTGGTGTACCACCACCCATCCAGCAGAACCGGCACAGAGGTTTACAGACCTGGCAGGCGCCGCAAGAAGTCCCTGGGGGACCTGTTCCATAATGGCTACCGGGTGAAGTCTGGGCCTGCTGCTCCCGAGAAAGAGGAACCCTCGAACTTCCGGCAGTCATTGGTGTCTTGCTGTAGTATTTGTGCATCCTGGGGTAAGGACTCACCCGTCCATGGCTCTTCTCCTCCCAAAAGTGTTCTGTATTCCTGGAGGCTGCCTGGGAAAAAAAGTGCTTTTCCTCTGGGCTGGATTTGGGGAACTGTCCAGTGGAGAGGTGATAGCCACCTTGATTCCTGTTTTCTTGGCATACCCACCCAACGCAGATGTGCTGGGTGAGGCAGAAATCTTGTCCTTCGTTTTTAGATGAATTTAACTGGCCTCTAGTGCTCCTGAATGTTATTGAGCTATTAAAGAATGTATTTCAGAAATGTGGGAGAAAGTTTGGCAAACGATGTAATAGCTTGCTTCCTATTTATTAAATGGTAATAATTTTCAGTGAGTCAGCATTTTTAGAAGAGGCATTTGGACCTATCGATAATTTTTTTTTCAGGGGCTGCAATGCGAGTTGTGGCTCATTTTCTGTCCTTACATTTGACCATGGGAGTGTGGTCTTGCCTGTCTTGGGTGGTACTTTTTTATTCTTACCCAGCAGAGATCATGAGAATAGTTTTCTAGGTGGATTTTCTCTTCTCAACTGCTTTCTGATAGTCATTTGGCTTTATTTAGGCATCCATAATATATTAGAGTTTAAAACAAATAGATTAAATGTACATTTCTGGCCACAGAAATGTCAGTCTTAGGGAGGGATAGCTTTTATTTCCAGGAAAGTTAGCAGTACCAGGAATTTCTTTAAAATGGAATGTAGTCCCTTTGAAACCTAGTTTAGGATTCTAATGTGGGTAGGCATAGCTCAAATACTTCTGCATTATGTAATTATGCCTAACAAAATTCCAGTTAGCAAGCAAGAAGTGAAACCTAGTCAATCCTTTTTATTAGAACTGACATAAAATGTTTCTGTCAGCTGAAATGCCTGGAATCTAAATATTCATGCTTCTGTGTCTATAACCCTAGAATCAGCTGGCCAGACTGTTGTATTTCCTCTCCCTTCATCACAGAGAAGAGCTGCTCTGTGCTGTAACATCTGGACTTGGAGAGAATCAGGATTAAAGCCACTAGAGAGAAGAGACCAAATGATGGAATTATTAAGCTAAGAGCACATACACTATTTCCTGAGAAAACGTTGAATAATTGAGTAAAGCCACAGGTTTAACTTAGTATCCAATACCCTTCTTACTTTTCCTTTGAAAGGATTAATGCATTTATTAATTTTCAGTAGTGAGTACTCACTATGTACCAGTCATCACTGTTCTAGAAGAGGGTGCACTTGCTAGTGAGCCAGTGAGTGAGACACCTGCCCCAATAGAGCAGATAGTCTGCTGAGGAATGGGCAGGAGGCAGGCACCTGAACAAGCAAACAAGATCATTTTAGATTGTGGTAAACCCTATAAAGAAGAATGGGTAAGGCGGCGAAAGACTGGGCTCCAGATCGGGTGGTCAGAGAAGACCTCCATGAGCCAAACTTGCAATGATCTGGGGGAAGAACATTCTCAAGAAAAGAAACAGAAGGGAAGACCCAGAGCTGAGGATGAACTGGGAAATGTTTGTGGAGCAGAGACACTGTGTGCAGGACGTGAGGACATGGAGAGTGGTGATGAAATGAGCAGAGACCATGGAAAGCCTTCCAGAGCGAGATAAGGAATCTGAAAGTAATTTTAGTGAGATGGACGCCATGTAATGGCTTTTAGCAGGGAGCAATGTAATCTGATGGATATTTGAAAAGACCATGCTGGCTGCTTTCTGGAGAATGCCGGTGGGGCCTGGGGGTACTGGGGTAGAGAAGTGAAGCAGGAAGACCTGTGTGGGGCTCTTGGTCCAGATGGAGGTAACAGCAGTGCGAACCATGGTGCTGGCAGTGGAGAGGGAAAAGATAAGTTATTTCACATATATTTAAGACATAAAGTCAGACCAGGCAAAATGGCTCATGCCTATAATCCCAGCATGTTGGGAGGCTGAGGTGAGAGGATCATTTGAGCCCAGGAGGTCAAGACTCCAGTGAGCTATAATCATGCACCCCAGCATGGGTGACTGTGAGACACTGTCTCTTAAAAAGATTCAATAATTTTAAAACAAAGTAAAGAGGTAAAGTGAGTAAGTCCTATTTGTTTACTTTTTAAAAAATGTGTTTCTCTACTTACTGGCTCCTCTATTCAAATAGAAGACCTGGAAGCAGAAGCCTCACCCCTGTGCTGCAGCATCTGGAACCACAAGGGGTGGTGGAAGCAGGGACTCTGTGCATGCGTGTGGATGAATGAATGAATGAATGAATGGGTGACAATCCCAGTCTGCATATCAACTGATGTTGAGCATCTATCAGAACAGGAACCAGGACTGGGTTAAGGTAGGGAGCCAGGACTGGCAACATGGTGAAACTGTGTCACTAAAAAAACAGAAAAAATTAGCTGGGCATGGTGGCTGGCTACTTGGGGGGCTGAGGCGGGAGGATCACTTGAGCCCAGGAGGTCGAGGCTGTAGTGAGCTGTGATCGTGCCACTGCACTCCAGCATGGGTGACAAAGTGAGACCCTGTCTCAAAAAAATTAAAAAAAAAAAGTAGGGAGAAAACAACCTGAACAATTACCAAAGGAAAGGATGGTGAAAAGGTCAGACAAGCAAGAACTGTTTATAGAACACACATTCTGACTGTGGGAACAAAAGCCCAGGGGCATTTGAGAGGAAGCGAGACAGTCCTTTTTCTCCAGCTGGGAAGGAGAGGCTCAAATTCACTCTGTGCTGGGGCTAAGAAGCAGGTGGTCCTCACGGTGACCAAGCTGGGGATGGGAGGTGGGACCTGTGATGGCAGCAGGGTGCACGGGACCACCCTGAAGAAGCTTCCCCATGCTCCTGGGCATCCTCCATTTACCCTGATATGCCTGCCCTCGGTTTGATCCCTTTGAGCTGCAAGGCCGATAACAATGACCTTGTCAGACACCACAAAAATAATTGCTCTTCAGGATTTGCGTGGGGCTGCAGGGATTGGAAACGACAGAGGTTTATTGGAACCTTTCAGCTTTTTGGATTTAAAGATTAGGCAGTGAATGGGAATGGAAAATAGCAAATTGGAAAACCCTGGCAGGCTTTCTGGTATGGGCTGGGATGTGTTTGCTGTTGTGTTTTCTGTCTTGTCCTCTCCCGGGACCTCACATGTGTGAATCTCCAGAGTCTTTTCTCTCTGGGGATCATAGGAACCCTGAACAGTGAATGAGTTATCATTTACCTGTTTATCCCTCAATTTCTGTCAGTACAGTAACTCTGCTTTTATCTGAGAAAGGAGTTCAAGATTCTTTAATCTATCTGGTTGGTCATTGCTAAAATTCCACAGCACTAGTTCTCAGGAAGAGCATCACCTAGTTGTTCAGGCCCTGGGCACCAAGCTTTGAAGGGACAGCCCTGGCAGGGGGTCCTCCTCACCTGGAGCCAATGGTCTCACATGACTGAATCTTGCACGTGAGTACAGGGCTCAGAGCCAGGAAAACCTGTATTCCAGTCCTGACTTGCCACTGACTTTATGACTACAACCATAAGTAATTATGCATAAAAATAGAAATTTTGATATAAATATTACAAAAAATTAAAAAACTCAAGAATATTAAAGAAATCCAAAATGTCTGCCTTTGTAACATGGCCACTGTCATCATTTTATGCTTCTCTTCTACTTTTTCATTTTACATATAACTGTAGTTTTCATAGTTTTATCATAGGGAATATGCACTTTATCTTTTACTTTTTTTTTTCCCCAACATTTCCAGTTTGCTATTTTTAAAAAAATTGTGGTGAAGAACACATAACATAAAATTTAACGTTTTAACTATTTTTAAGTATACAGTTTAGTAATGTTAAGTATATTCTATTCTTGCAAAACAGACCTCCAGAACCTTTTCATCTGGCAAACCTGAAACTCTACACCCATTACACAATTAATTTTTCCTCTCCCCTCAGCTCCTGGTAATCGCTATTTTAATTTCTACATTCTAATTCTTTAACTTAACATTATATAAAAAATTTTCCTTGTTACAATCTTTGAGCATATATAATATCCTATAAAGAAGATGTATCAGACTTAAGACCTATTTTTGGATTTTAAGCTGCTTTCTATTTTTCTTGCTTAAGGAACAATTTTGCAATGAGCATCTTTGTTTCTGTAGCATATTTCCATATTTTGTTATATTTTCTTGGGTTACATTCCCAGAAATGGAATTACTTTGATTAATAATGCTGAATTACTTTCTGAAAAGGTTTTATCAGTTTATAATTCCACAATCAAATTATAAGACTATTTCATTGTGGAGTCATCTCCACTAAGTGAAACTCAAATATATTGCTATTAAGTAGAATAAATACAATGCTTACTTATTTTTAATTTGCATTTCTTTTAATTTTTTAAAGCATTTTTCAAGAATACTATATGGTTATTAACTATAGTCACCATGTTATACAGTAGATATCTTGAACTTATTTCTCTTATTTAACTGAAATTTTGCATCCTTTGACCAACATCTACCCAACCACCCTTCCCTCCAACCGCCCCAGCCCCTGTTTCTATGAGATCAGCTTTTTTATATGAGTGAGATCATGTGATATTTGTCATTCTGTGCATGGCTTATTTAACTAAATATAAACTCTAGGTTCATCCACATTGTTGCAAATGAAAGGATTTATCCTTTTTATGGCTGAATAATATGCCATCGTGTATATATATCACATTTTCTTTATTCATTCATCTGTTGATGAACACTGAGGTTGATTTCATACCTTGGCTATTGTGAATAGTGCCGCAAAGAACATGGGAGTGCAGACATCTCTTCAGCACATTGATTTCATTTCCTCTGAATATCCACCCAGTAGTGGGGTTGCTTGATTGTATGGTAGTTCTATTTTTGGGTTTCTGTGGAAACTTTTTACCATTTTCCGTAACAGGTGTGAAGTGATAGTTCATTGTAGTTTTAATTTGCACTTCCCTGATACATAGTGATGTCAAACATTTTAAACATTTACTCTTGGCTATTTGCGTTTCTTCTTTTGAGAAATGTCTATTCAGGTGCTTTGCCCATTTCTTAATTGGGCTATTTGCTTTCTTGCTATTGAATTGTGTTCTCTATATGTTTTGAACATTAACCCCTTATCACATGTATAGTTTTCAAATATTTTTCTCCCATTCTGTAGGCTGTCTCTTCACTCCATCAATTCTTTCTTTTGTTGGGCCAAGCTTTTTAGTTTGATGTAATCCTCTCTGTCCATTTTTTCTTTTATTGCCTGTGTTTTAGGGGTCATTTCCAAAAAATTATTGCCCAGACCATTGTCATGGGGCTTTTTCTCAATGTTTTCTTCTAGTAGTTTCACAGTTTTGGATCTTAAGTCATTAATTCATTATGAGTTGGTTTTTGTATATGCTGTGCATTTTTTTTATTTGAACCAAATTAAGATAAAATAGCTTCATTTAATTTATTTAATGATTATTTACTAGTTATATTTTCTGCTTCATGATGTACCTGTTCATGATTTTTGCCTACTTATCAACTAATGATACAATATTTTACATACATGCTTTTGACATTACAAATAATTTATCCTTATTGTATCATATTTGATTATTTTTTCATTGGATATTGTCTTTATTATGATTTTAAACATGCAGAATTTTGATGTCTTTATGGTGGTGGCAGAGCCTATATTTCAAAGATCGTATGGCTCCTTTTACATATGAAATTAGAAATTCTTCTTTTCAGAGGGCTAATAATATATACCTATATTTTCCTCAATTTTTCTGTCCCTTATTATCTATATTTAATTTTTAATTCATCTCAAACTTATTTCCATTATGGTATAAGGTCCATCATTTCATGATGCCTGTCTTCCTTTTGATCTGTGATGACCTCTTTATTGTCTATAAAATTCTTCTGATATAATAGAGTCTATTTCTCTACTGCTTAGTCATTGTTGCCATTCTTTTATTACTTTCTTATTCTATTGCTTTGTGGTAAATGTGACTTAGATGATTTTTGCATTTTCGATTTTGATGAAATTTCTTTGTGGCCTAATATGTGGTCAGTTTTTGAGACTGCTCATGGCTGTTATTAAAGAATATGTGTTCCTAGTTTACTAATATATGTGTGTGTATTTCTGCCCATACATTCAGATACATATAGATATGAATATATCCCAAGGGATTAAATGCTACTTAAATATCCTATATTTGTGCATTCTTGTCATATTTGCTTTATTTATCTCAAAGGAATACTTTTAGGTGTATAAAGTTTTTTTTGTTACATATTCTTGGTGGATTGTTCCTTTTATCAATATGAGGTATTACTTTTCTTTTTAATATAATTTTTATATAACTTTTTGCAGTAGCTGCCACTTTATTTGGTATAGTCATTGCTCTATTTGTTCCTCTTTGGTCAGCATTTGCCAGGCACATAATTTCCATTCTTTCGTTTCTAACTTTTTTTTTTTTTTATTATACTTTAGGTTTTAGGGTACATGTGCACAATGTGCAGGTTTGTTACATATGTATCCATGTGCCATGTTGATTTCCTGCACCCATTAACTCGTCAATTAGCATTAGGTATATCTCCTAATGCTGTCCCTCCCCCCTCCCCCCACCCCACAACAGTCCCTGGTGTGTGATGTTCCCCTTCCTGTGTCCATGAGTTCTCATTGTTCAATTCCCACCTATGAGTGAGAACATGCGGTGTTTGGTTTTTTGTCCTTGCGATAGTTTACTGAGAATGATGTTTTCCAATTTCATCCATGTCCCTACAAAGGACACGAACTCATCATTTTTTATGGCTGCATGGTATTCCATGGTGTATATGTGCCACATTTTCTTAATTCAGTCTATTGTTGTTGGACATTTGGGTTGGTTCCAACTCTTTGCTATTGTGAATAGTGCCGCAATAAACATACATGTGCATGTGTCTTTATAGCAGCATGATTTATAGTCCTTTGGGTATATACCCAGTAATGGGATGGCTGGGTCAAATGGTATTTCTAGTTCTAGATCCCTGAGGAATCGCCACACTGACTTTCACAATGGTTGAACTAGTTTACAGTCCCACCAACAGTGTAAAAGTGTTCTTATTTCTCCACATCCTCTCCAGCACCTGTTGTTTCCTGATTTTTTAATGATGGCCATTCTAACTGGTGTGAGATGGTATCTCACTGTGGTTTTGATTTGCATTTCTCTGATGGCCAGTGATGAGGAGCATTTCTTCATGTGTTTTTTGGCTGCATAAATGTCTTCCTTTGAGAAGTGTCTGTTCATGTCCTTTGCCCACTTTTTGATGGGGTTGTTTGTTTTTTTCTTGTAAATTTGTTTGAGTTCATTGTAGATTCTGGATATTAGCCCTTTGTCAGATGAGTAGCTTGCAAAAATTTTCTCCCATTCTGTAGGTTGCCTGTTCACTCTGATGGTAGTTTCTTTTGCTGTGCAGAAGTTCTTTAGTTTAATCAGATCCCATTTGTCGATTTTGGCTTTTGTTGCCATTGCTTTTGGTGTTTTAGACATGAAGTCTTTGCCCACGCCTATGTCCTGAATGGTATTACCTAGGTTTTCTTGTAGGATTTTAATGGTTTTAGGTCTAACATTTAAGTCTTTAATCCATCTTGAATTAATTTTTGTATAAGGTGTAAGGAAGGGATCCAGTTTCAGCTTTCTACATATAGCTAGCCAGTTTTCCCAGCACCATTTATTAAATAGGGAATCCTTTCCCCATTTCTTGTTTTTGTCAGGTTTGTCAAAGATCAGATAGTTGTAGATATGCGGCATCATTTCTGAGGGCTCTATTCTGTTCCATTGATCTATGTCTCTGTTGTGGTACCAGTACCATGCTGTTTTGGTTACTGTAGCCTTGTAGTATAGTTTAAAGTCAGGTAGCGTGATGCCTCCAGCTTTGTCCTTTTGGCTTAGGATTGACTTGGCGATGCGGGCTCTTTTTTGGTTCCATATGAACTTTAAAGTAGTTTTTTCCAATTCTGTGAAGAAAGTCATTGGTAGCTTGATGGGGATGGCATTGAATCTATAAATTACCTTGGGCAGTATGGCCATTTTCACGATATTGATTCTTCCAACCCATGAGCATGGAACGTTCTTCCATTTGTTTGTATCCTCTTTTATTTCATTGAGCAGTGCTTTGTAGTTCTCCTTGAAGAGGTCCTTCACATCCCTTGTAAGTTGGATTCCTAGGTATTTTATTCTCTTTGAAGCAATTGTGAATGGAGTTCACTCATGATTTGGCTCTCTGTTTGTCTGTTATTGGTGTACAAGAATGCTTGTGATTTTTGTACATTAATTTTGTATCCTGAGACTTTGCTGAAGTTGCTAATCAGCTTAAGGAGATTTTGGGCTGAGACAATGGGGTTTTCTAGATATACAATCATGTCATCTGCAAACAGGGACAATTTGACTTCCTCTTTTCCTAATTGAATACCCTTTATTTCCTTCTCCTGCCTGATTGCTCTGGCCAGAACTTCCAGCACTATGTTGAATAGGAGCTGTGAGAGAGGGCATCCCTGTCTTGTGCCAGTTTTCAAAGGGAATGCTTCCAGTTTTTGCCCATTCAGTATGATATTGGCTGTGGGTTTATCGTAGAGACATAACCAAAAAAGAGAATTTCAGACCAATATCCTTGATGAACATTGATGCAAAAATCCTCCATAAAATACTGGCAAACCGAATCCAGCAGCACATCAAAAAGCTTATCCACCATAATCAAGTGGGCTTCATCCCTGGGATGCAAGGCTGGTTCAACATATGCAAATCAATAAATGTAATCCAGCATATAAACAGAACCAAAGACAAAAACCACATGATTATCTCAATAGATGCAGAAAAGGCCTTTGACAAAATTCAACAACCCTTCATGCTAAAAACTCTCAATAAATTAGGTATTGATGGGACGTATCTCAAAATAATAAGAGCTATCTACGTTTCTAACTTTTCTATGTGTCTTGTTTGCAATGTATGTCTTTTAAATAGCATGCTTCTGGAATTTGTTATTGTTGCTGTTTTCATGTCCTGTGAATCTCTGTCTTTCCATAGGTGAAAGCAATTTTAATTTAATTTTATTGTGATTACAAATATATTTGGACTCTTTTGCCATTGTGTGTTTTCTGATTAATATACCTTTTATTTATTTTTTTCCTTTTCGTTGGATGGGTTAAAGTTTTTGTTGTTTTTTTCTTTTCTCCATTTGATTAAATTCCTTTGTTCTTTTTTTCCTCTAGGCTATGGAATTTATATCCTTAAGGTTTTGATACACATACTTAAACTAATTTTTTTCTGTTTATATATATGATTGATTGTATCCTATCAAGACAAGAATTTCTGCACACCTTTCTTTTTCCCATTGCCCTCTCTCCTTCACACCTCCATCTTCCATGTATTTCCAGAGATTTTAATTTTAGATCATTGTTATTATTTATTCATTTAAAACATACTCAGTCAACACATAAACAAATCCATTACTTTTATCTTTTCCACATTGCTTCTTGTATCTCCCTTCTTTTGGATTTATTTTTCTTTCAGCTGGCTAAGTATATATTACTTGGTTCAAATTAATCTGTCCTGAGAATTGTAAAGATATCCTTCTTTTGTTTTCTTGTAACCAGTGAAGCCAGGAGAATTGTGACAATAATTTGACTCTTGTTGCTTTGAAGGGATTTATTTCTTCACATTGGTGTTATAAAATTTCTCCCCACGATATGCTAGGATTTAGGTCTTTTAAAATTTAACCTGCTGGACACTTAAAAGACCTTTCCAATCTGAGGATACAGGTCATTCTTTCTGTCTAGGACACTTTAATGTTATTTTAAATGTTTCCTGTTCTCTATTTCCTTCATTTTTTCCTTCTGGCAACTCAATTACATGGATGTGGAAAACTTTATTCCTGTTTCCTGGGTTTCTTAGTTTTTCTTTTGTACTTTTCATTCCTGTGCCCCTTTGTATGAAGATGGCTGTGTGATAATCCAGCCCTCTACTTTGCTGTGTGGCTATGTCTATTCTTCTATTAAGTTGGCCTTTTAAGATTTTGATGTTCAAAATTTTAATTGCTAAGATATTTAGTTGATTTTTTGAGTTGAGATAGTTTTTCACAACTCTTTATATTTTTCAAATGTTTTTCTAAAGCAGTTTTTGTTTAATGCTTTGTTAATATTGTCTCCTTAAGGGTCAGTTGGCCTGAAGTGTAATATGTGCATTTCTGCATTTCTTGAAGGAAAGTTGCCTTTCCTCAAATGTTTGGCAATTCTTTAGTTTTTTTCTTTTCTTTTCTTTTCTTTTTTTTTTTTTTTTGAGACCGAGTCTTGCTCTGTTGCCCAGGTTGGAGTGCAGTGGCACGATCTCAGCTCACTGCAACCCCTGCCTCCCGGGTTCAAGCGATTCTCCTGCCTCAGCCTCCCGAGTAGCTGGGATTACAAGCACCTGCCACCACGCCCAACTAATTTTTGAATTTTTAGTAGAGATGGGGTTTCATCATATTGGCCAGGCTGGTCTTGAACTCCTGACCTTAGATGATCCGCCTGCCTCAGCCTCCTAAAGTGCGGGTATTACAGGTATGAGCCACTATGCCTGGCAACAGCTGGATAAATTTTCATGAAGAGAATGCATTTGAGAAGCCAATGCTCAGCTCAAGAAACAGATATTATTTCCTGTCCCCCTGCCCAAGTCCCTTCTCCTGGCAACCTTCCAGTCACTACACCCCACAAAGGTAACCACTCTCCTGAACATATATCAGTTTTGCCCAGTTTTGAACTTCATAAAACTGGGTCATATAGAAAGACTCTGTGTCAGTCCTCGTTCTGTCAGTGTTATGCCTGTGTGATTCATCCATGTGGTTATATGTAGGTGTACTTAACAGTGTTTGTTTGTTTGCTTGGAGATGGAGTCTTGCTCAGCCTCCCAAAGTTCTGAGATGACGGGTGTGAGCCACAGCGCCTGGCCTGTTTTGTGCTTATCTTTGCATTTGAGATTTTCTGTTAGCCTATATGTGAATGCTGTCTTTGTGTGTTGCAGTTGGTCTGGGGGTTACTGAGATATGCTACTGTACAGTTACTTTCTATTCGGTAACTGGTCTTACAGCTGTGGAGACAGTGTGTTTCTTCCAAGAGTTACAGTTTACTCAGGATATTGCTCTATTTTAACACCTCAAGTGTAGGCACTTGCTGCCATGTAGTGGCTACTCCTGTTTGGCACCCCAGTCAATCAGTGTTATTGTCACAGCCTCCCTCTTCCCAGGGTCAGCCACTTCATTTCACCTTTTGGATGGTTGTTTTCTTCTTCACTGTGATCTCTGCATCCCACCCACCCCCCCATCAACCTCAGTCTTTATGTATTGACCAAAGACATTTTTAATATTCTGTTTATGATTGCGGACATATACATATGTGTGTGCATATGTCTTTCTTTCTTATTATGGAAATATATACATGGAAAATATATGTATATGTTTATATAAATATAAATAAATACATATATGTGTATACCAAGTCAGTTTCTAACAGAATATCTACCCACATTTTGTGTTTGTCTCTTCTGTGTTGTAATCTCCTCTTCTA
Source organism: Symphalangus syndactylus (assembly GCF_028878055.3). Classification (NCBI taxonomy): domain Eukaryota; kingdom Metazoa; phylum Chordata; class Mammalia; order Primates; family Hylobatidae; genus Symphalangus; species Symphalangus syndactylus. The sequence continues at coordinate 96,512,884 of NC_072426.2, forward strand.
TTCTTTTTGTTCTTGTGGGATTCTGCTGTTTCCTACCCCTTCAACATTTGTATTACTTTAGTGAAGTTTTGAGAGGGGGCAGATATAAACCATTGTGATCCATCTGCTATGTTTAACTAGAATGCTCTGGATTATCATTTTAATTCACTGATGAATAATTTATATTGGTATTATATACAGAATTTTGGCATCTATGATCTTAGTGATATTAGAATACAGATGCTTCTCAGCTTAACCATGGAGTTATGTCCTCACAAACCCATCATAAACTGAAAATATTTTAAGTTTGTGAATGCATTTAGTACCCCTCACCTACCAAACATCATAGCTGAGCCTACCCTATCTTAAACATGCTCAGAACACTTACATTACCTACAGTTGGGCAAAATCATCTAACACAAAGCATATTCTATAATGAAGTGCTGAAAATTTAGTGTAATTTATTGAATACCGTACTGAAAGTGAAAAACAGAATGGTTGTGTGAATACTTAAAGTATGGTTTCTGGTGAATAGGTATCACTTTTGCACCACTGAAAAGTCAGAAAATCCTAAGTGGAACCATTGTAAGTTGAGGGCCATTTCTACTTTATTTTTGTGCTTTGAGAGTCAGTTTTTGGTCCTCAGTTTATCTTTATTTTATAATATAAGTTAGTAGCTTTAGATCTCGTTTTGTATTATGGAACAGTTTAGAATTTTAATAAAACGTATGTACAATAATTTAATCATAAATTATATATGGGTGCAGAGTCTTTCAGGGAAGCTGTTAATATATATTTCAATTTATATCTCAATTGTTATCCTATAATGGATTTCTTTTTTGTGTGTATCAAGTTTCAAAGTTTATATTTTTCAGAAAGTCATCCCTCTCACTGAGGTTTTTCACAGATTTATTAGAATATCATTGTGGATAATTTTTTTCTTTTTTTATTGGATCAGCCAGAATTTTATTTTATGTTGTTTGTTTTCTTGTTGCTATTGTTTGCTCCCATAAAATTCTACAGATTTTTAAAATTTTTTTCATATTTATTGGTTTTCTGGTTATTTAGTCATAAACACTAAACTAAAAAATCAGCTTTCTCCTATTGTCAAGACTACTTTTCCCCCAAAATCTTAAGCCGAATGCTTTGTTTTATAAATAATCTCTTATTGTATTATTGATTTAACTTCTATTTAGCCAGTATGTTCTTTAAAATTGATTTAAATAGACTGATAGTATGCTTAGACGGTAGATTACTGGTTTTAAATTACTCAAGTGATTACTCGGTTTAAGGGAAATTTGCTATTTGGAGAAAAAATAAAGCGTTCCCCTTTTGGCATACTACTAGCCAAACTAAATAAATACATCAAGATGGATTAACAAGTTAGAGGTTAAAAAAAGAAAATAAAAGATACTCTAAAGCAGTGATTCCCAAACTTGGCTGTACACTGGACCCATCATCATCCATCATCTGGCTGTACATTAGAATCTTCTTGATTAGAAAAATAAAGCTTGGTCCTTTTGGCGCACTATTAACCAAAATAAATAAATACATCAAAACGGATTAACAAATTAAAGGTTAGAGAAAAGAAAATATATTCTGAACCACTGGTTCCCAAACTTGGCTGCACACTCGAATCAGAATTTATAAAAGTTCTCATGCCCAGCTTGTATCCCAGACCCGTTGAATCTGACGGGAAGCAGGCCTCAGTATTGCTTTAAAATCCTCAGGTGATTGCAATGGCAGAGAACTCTGGGGACCACTGCCTTGCAGCCTTGTTTTCCCAAAGTGTGGTCTTCTGACCAACAGCACTGACAACAGCTTAGAGCTTGTTAGAAATGCAGAGTATCAGGCCCCATCTGAGACCTACTGAGTCAGAATCTGGATGTTTACAAATGCCAGGTGATTCATGTGCACAATGGATTTGAATCCCATGCCTCCAAAGCAAGTGTAGCAAATTAGTGTCCATGGCCTATTTATATGAGTAACATTTTACTGGAATATGGTCACACCTATTTGTTTTCCTATTATTTACAGCAAAGTTGAGTCGTTGTGACAGCCTAAAATATTTATTAATATTTACTATATGTTCATTTATAGAAAAAGTTTGCAATGCTTCTCAGCCTGGATGGCTCATTACAATCACTCCAGAACCTTAAAACTCCCTCTGCCTGAATGTACCCCATGCCCATTAAATCAGAATGCAAGTAGGGGGTGCTGAGACCCAGGTGTCAACAATTCTGAAAGTTTCCCGGGTGATTTAAATGTACAGTCAAAGTCCAGAACTAGTGCCCTAAAAGTACAAAGGAAAAAATATAGATGCAGTAAAAAAAAAGAAATTATCTATATGATGGGGATGGCCAAAAAAATGTTAAAAAAAGGGAACATGGTAGAAAGATTGATATATTTTAGAATTCATAGGGAAAGAAACCCACCTTAAGTAAAATTTGACAGTAGGAAAAATACTTTAAGCCAAATTGAGAAGAATGACGAACTGTGGGAGATAATATATGGTATACAAAATCCTCTTTATATGAGAACACAATTGTATTACTACAATTAAGATAAATACACAGGCAGACTGGCAAAGGCCACTCTAAAGCACTTTAGAGACGAAAATAAAATGACTAATAATTATATGAAAAAAATTAGCTTCATTTGTTAAGATAGAAAAGCAAAATAAAACAGCCATGAGCTCTTATTTGGGGTCTATCAAATTAGGATTTTATTTTTAAATTTTTAAATTTTTAATTTTTTTGAGATGGACTCCCACTCCGTAGCCCAGGCTGGAGTGCAGTGGCGAGATCTCCGGCTCACTGCAACTTGCACCTCCCAGGTTCAAGTGATTCTCCTGCCTCAGCCTCCCAAGTAGCTGGGATTATAGGCACATACCACTACACTTGGTTAATTTTTTTGTATTTTTGGTAGAGACAGGGTTTTACCATGTTGGCCAGGCTGGTCTTGAACTCCTGACCTCAAGTGATCAGTCCACCTCAGCCTCCCAAAGTGCTGGGATTACAGGCATGAGCCACCATGCCCGACCTTGAATTGGGATTCTTACCCTCCTTCCTTCCCTCCTTCCCCTCCTGCCTTCCTGCCTTCCTGACTTCTCTCCTTCTCTCCCTTCTTGCCTGCCTGCCTGCCTTCCTTCCTTCCTTCCTTCCTTCCTTCCTTCCTTCCTTCCTTCCTTCCTTCCCTCCCTCCCTCCCTCCGTCTGTCCTTCCTTCCTTCCTTCCTTCCTTCCTTCCTTCCTTCCTTCCTTCCTTCCTTCCTTCCTTCCTTCCTTCCTATTTTCTCTATCACAGTACTCAATCCAGTGGGAATACAGGCAAAAGAACATTTGCATACTGAAGGGAATGCAAATTGTGAGGACAAGCTTGTATGTATCACAAGTCTTGAAAATGTGTGCTTGGGTCCTAACGTCTGAATTCGAAATGACTGGCTCAAGTCTGTACAGGACAGTGGCTAGAAGCTTGGGCTTTGTGGAGTTTGTCACATTTGGGGTGAAACCTGGCTCTGTTGCTTTCAAACTGTGCTGGATACACTGTCTCGTTTGTTTCTCCTTAGCTATTTTCTTCTGTGGTACGTATTTTTTAAAAAAGATATAGTTAGAAGTTTTAGTGTGTGTAAGTAATTAAATATACTAGATATCATCAATAATAATAGATTGATGTCATTGTCAACATCATCATTTCACCAGTGATTTAAAATGACAGTAACACTATATGTACTCTGTGTGTGTGTGTGTGTGTGTGTGTCTTTCTGGGCTTTCTGGTCCATCTTGATGACTTTTCTGTGGCGTGTGTACACTCCTATGCTATTGTAATTCTCCACCTTCATATGATGAAATTACCATTTACTGAGTGCCTCCAACATACCCACATGGACTCTTAGAATGCTCGGTCTTCTGGTCTGCAGATCACCAGGGTAGGATTTAATGCCCATGCCTGTGAGGGAATAAGGGTGGAGAACTCAGGCTGGGTGCAGCTGCCTGGGAAGCCTCAGCCCATCCCACAGGAAACAGTGCCACTAGATGGCCCTTCAGAGTTATCCCAAATTGAGGCAAGGCAGCTGACTTTTGTCCCTGCATCAGCCAGCCTTTGTGTGGGTGGGGGGTGGGGGGTAGGGGGGCACCACCACTGACAGGGGATGTGGCCCCAGGTGAGGCAGCTTCTTGTAGCAGAGGGCAGTTCTCATGAAGGGACTAGTTCTGAGCCTTTAGCAGGTCACTCTTCAAGAGCCCGGGACAAACAAGGTCCCTGAAGAGGGGATCTGGGCTGTACCCTACAGCATCTGCTATAGCTCATGTCTTTTATTCATTTAATGCAGTCCTAGATATGATACCCTGGTATTTTATTTAGGATTATTTTTGTTAGTCATTAGTGTGATAAGCTTGCCATTTAAAAAAGAAAGTGCTTGGGGAACTTGCGTCCAGGTAATGCCAACTTTCTAAACCAATACAGAACATGGAAAAACACAGATAAGTCCATTTTTAAGGCTTGATCATATAATGGAGAATAGATGGAGAAGTTTACCATTTTTTGAAACTGTAAAATACTCACTTGTAAAACTCTCTGAACCTGGAAACTTTTGGGGAGGGCATGTAATTCCTGGCTTTTGGTACATACACATTTTCTTCTCCACAATTCTATTATAGCTATTTTGTGTTGCCTTAGAAAATCATTTATTTCAGAGATTTTATAGAATAAAAATAATAAAATATGTTATAAAATAGAGAAGATGAATGATTGTTACCATAGAGTTCCCCTCTCAGCTCTTATCTTGGTCTCCTCTCTTAGCCTGAAGTCGCTGTCTGTAGTCTTCTGGGCTCTTTCTGGGTATAGCCAGAGTGGTCATTGGTTAAGGCTTTTCCCTATTGAGGCTACTTTCTACTCCTCAAGAGTGCAGCCCTGACCTCTCTCAGGGGACCCCGCAGGGCTTCTGGCTTTTCCCTTTAGTAGGCAACGTATAGTCTCAGAATTCTGAGTGTGGATTATCTAACCTTTAACTCCGCCATCTAATCATTTCTTAAAACTTTGATTCGCTCATTCAGTTCAAACAAGGATTTATTGAGCCTTCACCTTATACCAGACACTATGTTTAATGTTGGAAATACAGCCCTGAACAAAAACAGACATCAGCCCCTCCCCTCATAGAGCTGATGGTACAGAGAGGGAGACAGAAAGTAACCACATAACCGAGTGCTAGTGCTTCATGCTGAGGAGAAAAGTGAAGCAGGAAACAGGATAGGGAGTTGCACGGGTGGTGTGGGAGGAGTTGCATGTTTAGGTCGGGTAGCCAGGGAAAGTCACGCTGATCAAGGGACATTGAGTAAGAACCCAAAGGAGGTAAGGGAGTATGCCGTGTGGGCATCTGGCAAACAGCATTCCAGGCAGAGAGGCTGCATGTGCAGAGGCCCTGGGGCAGTAGCATACCTGTGTGTTCAAGGGTCACTGAAGACATCTGCCAGATCAGCGGACAGTAGTAGGAGTGGCAGTAGGAAGCCATCAGATCCAAAAAGAGATAGTGCTGGTGGTGGGATGGTGTTGCTTTAGGCCTTTGAAGGACTTTGACTTTTACTCTGTGTGAAATGGGCGACATTGGAGGCTTCTGAGCAGAGACCACAAGGGGTCCAGGGCAGAAAGCGATTAGGAAGCTGATACGGTTTGGCTGTGTCCCTACCCAAATCTCATCTTGAATTGTAGTTCCCATAATACCCACATGTTGTAGGAAGGACCCTGTGGAAGGTAATTGAATCATGGGGGCAGTTACCTCCGTGCTGCTGTTCTCGTGATAGTGAGTGAGTTCTCACAAGATCTGATGGTTTTATAAGGGGCTTTTCCCTCTTACGCTCAACACTTCTCCTTCCTGCCACCATGTGAAGTAGGATGTGTTTGCTTCCCCTTCTGCCATGACTGTAAGTTTCCTGAGGCTTCTCTAGCCCTGTGGAACTGAGTCAATTAAACCTCTTTCCTTTATAAATTACCCAGTCTCGGGTATGTCTTTATTAGCAGAGTGAGAACGGACTAATACAGAAGCTATTGTGAATGATTCCTGAAAGACCAACCATTTCTCCAGATAGTCTGGCTTGATCTGAGGATAAAATGTAGACTGACTTTTTTAACCTATGGAGAACTTCATTGACTCATTTGCAGGAATGAAACTCAGTGCCATAAAAATGCCCAGTATGAGGCAGTCAAATAAGCAAGGGCCACCCTTGTTCAGCCCACAGGGGTCTTGCTCCTACATCACCCTGGGTCCCTATTGCAAGGAGACATTTCCCTCTGGTCTCCATGTTGGGAAAAATAAATGATTCTCTTGCAAGCCAGTTTGTTTTTCTCTCATATGTATACACTATTAATCTTATCCTGTCTCCCTGCTTGCTTTTGTTAAGAAGGTGCTCAGAGCTAGATCTGCACTTTGTGTCTAGCAAGAATATAGGACCCTGTGTCCTCTGCATTCATTTCTTTCCTGCCCTCACTTTCATGCACCTTAATTAAAAGAAAAGCTTTCATTCTACTATATTTGTGTAACTCACTCAAATGTGGCAAGCTGCCAATCAGCAATGGATATACGATACAAACACCATCGTTTAAAGATAAAAAGAAGAAATCCAGTTTGAAGTTCAGGTTGTTTGTATTCTATTTTTAGTTCCATAAATAAAAGCATATCTATGCACACACAGAATGTTCAGGATTAAACCCTAAGCGGCTAATACATTGCTAGCGTGTATTTCTACAGGAGTGCCTCTTATCTATGGTTTTGCTTCCTGAGGTTTCAGTTACCCCCAGGCAACTGTAGTCTGAAAATACTAAATAGAAAATTCTAGAAATAAAAAATTCATAAGTTTTAAGTTGCACCCTGTCCTGCTTGGTCCCTTCTCGGACAAGAATCCTCCCTTTGTCTGGCACATCCATACCATCTGCACTCCCTGGCCATTAGTCTCTCAGTGCCCTTCAGTGAGCAGACCCATGTCTTGCTGTAACCCATGTTACCTGTGTTCAACTAACCCTTATTTTACTTAATAATGGCCCCAAAGCACAAGTATAGTGATGCTGGTACATATTGTCATAATTGTTCTATTTTATTATTGCCATTGTTAATCCCTTCCTGTGCTAATTTATAAGTTAAATTTTACCATAGGTGTGTGTATATAATACATATAGGATTTGGCACTATCTGAGGTTTCAGGCATCCACTGGGAGGTCTTGGAATGTATCCCTCGAGGAACATGGAAGAGTGTTGTTATCTTTCATAGTTTCAGTGCTAACTGCCAGTCGCCTTCTACTCCATGTTTCTACATTTGTCGTTTTAGCTCAGCAATATGCAACAGTGATACTGGTGTGAGATAACAGTCTAGGTTGGGCTGGAAGGTTAGGACCAGCAGTAGAGTCTGTTATAAATTTAATTTCCAGCCCTTGCCCCCTCCCATTCTGATTTAGCAAGTCTTTTGAACCTCTTTGGAAACTTTATGTGCACACTGAGCAAACAATGTATTTTTTGAGACCTTAGAATTTGAAAATTTTTTGTTACTTTTATTCTTGAACAACCACTTGACTGGGTATAAAAATCTTTGGTCAGATTCTGTTTGTCTAAAAATTCTGAAAATTGCCCAATTGCCATTTAACACATTGTTAAATATAATGATCTTAGTTACATTAATGGTAAATAACTCCATCAACACTGGTGGTTTATTTTTATTGCTTGATTTTAATACTTGAAATGTGAAAATGAAAAGCCAGATGCTTCTTGGCATTGGTCTCTAAGAACTGATCCTTCGTTTTACCTTTTAGTCTCCAGTCATTTTTTCATATCTCAAAAGTTCTTTTCTGTTATGTCCTGGCCTTTGCTTATGATTAATGTGATGTTTTGACTTCCCTTTGGAACACTTTTTATTCATGGGTTGGATCTCTGTGATCTCCACTGTGTTTCTATTTTCTGAAGTTTCATCTTTTTTTTTTCTCCCTTTCTCTTATTTTCTCTGCTTTCTGAGATGACTTCTTAGTTTTGTACTCTGCGCCGTGGTCGGTTTTCAGCAGCGCTAAATCAGCCTTTCATCAGCTCAGTTACGACTGTGCTTTTGGCCGTGAGCCTTTTTATTTCATCAACATCCCGTCTCATCTCTGCAATTATTTAATAAAAGTTATATAAGTATTATTTAGCATAGAAGGAGAATGTTTTCAAAAAAAGTCTTCTGTTCATGATGGTTAATCCTTTTCAGATGAGAAATTATTTTTCTGAGCCAATCCTTTTCTCCCTTTTTCCTTGTACTGTCAGATTTTCCCCCACCCCATGAACTTTAAGTTAATTTTCCCTTATTACCTAAACAGCTCCACATTGGGCGCAGTTAGTGTACTCCTTGTTCAAGTAGAAGGTAGTAAGGATTCCTTCCCACCACTCTTCCCTACGCTGCCCTTTACTGGCTCACAGGTGTGGGAGAACAAAGCCCCACTCACGGGCGTGGAGTCGTCTGTCAACTCAGTGCACTGGAGGGCTTCGCACTGCCTTTGGCACGTGGTGGTGCTTAATAAAATGCTTCTAGAAAGTCTGCAAAAGAAAATCCCCTTGGGAGTGGGTGTGACATTCAATGTGTCTCACAGCAGTGACAAACCAGCATTTTGTAAGTAATTCCCTTGCATGATAGCCAAATTGTTATAGCCCAGGACTGACTCTGAATGTTTTGACTCATAAATTTCACCTGAACAGAAATATAATTCACTCTTAGCTGTTAAAACATAATAATTTGCATTTTAAAATGTCCTTGATGTGTTTTTCCTTGTCCATCTCTCTTCTGCCACCTAAACATTGATGCCTCTTTTCCATTCAAGAGAGGTTGTTGATTTAGAAAGGACAAACCATTTATCTTAACACTTAATAGAAGGGGAACTATATAAATTTTGAATCCTTAAGTTGTGGGGTGTGATATCTCACTGATCCTTTTTTATTTTATTGGGAGGAAAATATAGAAGTTTGTAGAAAACAGATAACGCTGTGGGCTGTACTCTTCATTTTATCAGGGCTGAAGATAAAGGTAAAAAATAAAATCCATCAAAGACATAAGGTTATCCGATTTATTCTCAATCTGCTCTTAGCGCAAGGGTTACCCTGAGCTATCACAATTTCTAGGATTTTTCAGAGACAAAATCCTACCAGACAACTAGGTAACTTAGAAACAGTGCTTTCAATCAGAGATCACCAAATGAAAAGTCTCATTAACCTGGCTTCTCCCCATGAGCCCTTCCTCTAAAGAGGTTCTGAACAGGCCACCTTTACAAAGAGAAAGTCCATTTCCCAGTCGAGATTAAACCAGTCAAGAATCAGAATGAAGGAATATGTCCGAAGTACCAGCTGGTTTATCTTCTGCAAGAACTTCCCATCCCTTTGACCCTTGGGAACTGTAAATCAAATGGCAGACTGTGAACATTAAAATCACGCATTGAAAATAATGCATCTCTATTTCATTCTTTTTTCCAGGTTTGAGATTTTTAAGAGCTCTGAGACTGATACAGTTTTCAGAAATTTTGCAGTTTCTGAATATTCTTAAAACAAGGTAAGATGTTCTTCGTCATATTTTTTTCATTCCAGTCCCCTATGCCAAGTTGCAAATATCAGGTGTGCTTGCTTTCATCACAATGATATTATTAATAGTTATATTATTCACAGAAAGAGTGATCTAACACAGAGAGGGAGAGAAAACCCAGAGTAGGGTTTGAGTTGCTCTCTTCTGCAGGGCCAGGGAACTATGTGGTCAAAAGAGAGAAATAGCTGTGCATGCGGGGAAGTAGGGACAATTTTAGGGACACATAGCTGATATCTGGGTGTCCAGTGGGGTTGCCCAGATAAAAGCCATGATGTCAAGGGGAGAGGTGCACAGTGAATGAGGGATAGCTTTGCTCATTGATTGGGAAGTCCTTGCTGCTAGATTCTAAATCGCCCCTTTATTACATCACTAAATAAGAAATTGAACCCAGTCGTAAAGGCAATAGAAGCAATGCTGTGAGAGGCAATCACAAACCTCATATGGCAAACAGAAAATCATTTCATTTCAAAGCACATTTTAGATGTTCACTTTATATCCATATAGCCCTTGGGGCTTGCTCTGTGAATTGCCTTTTGGGGGAATACCTACAAACCTCCTGCCGAATGCACCATGAATACTTCTGTTAACTGCGTTATGATCTGGAAAACACAACTGGACCAGGAGGAAAAGCCCCCAGAGGATCCCTTTCCTGATGACCTGCTGCCTTGCAGAGCTGGCCTGAAACCAGGGCTGTCTTGATGAATAAACTAATAAAAGAGGTTAGACGTGCTCTAATGGAGAATAAGTACAGGCCATAAATTTCTCTTCTAGGAAATTACACTCTAAGAAGCTCACTTCTAATGTTCCATTTCCTCTTTGGTTGCCCTTTATGCATTTGATAAATGATTAAAAACAGGACACCTCCATATTTTGTGATTTGTAATTAATATATCTGTAGTTTTGAGGATTAGATTCAGCATCATTTTCCTGGTAACACAGGCTGGGACCCAGCTTCCTGAATGAACCTGACACAGCCAACAAATTCAACCTATGATTGGCTTTACTCCTTGGGTGTTAGTGTTTTTCTTGCTTGTTTATTGTATTTTGCTTTAATTCCAAATTGGTTTCCTCTCTCTGACTGCTCATCTATGTGACTGTGAGGTCAAATTCACTTTCTATTAGCCAAGTTGAAAAGAAAAAGAGAATCTAATGGCACCGAAGTCTTTAAAAGTTTGTCCTCCTGCCTTTTACTGTTCGTTATCCTGAGATAAGAATTTATCAGTCCTCTATTTAGTAGCAATAATGTTATATCATTCATATACAGTGAATATTGTAATTCTTCATATTTTTCTGAGTGCCAATAACTTTGATTTCTGCCTTTTAATTATTCTTCTATGTGCTAGAATCATATTACTTTTGAAATGTAAATGATCAATGAAGCTAGCATCTCTCCAATATTTAGCTAGTCAGATTCAGTCCACTAGACTGTGTTTTTTTTTTTTTTTTTTTGAGACGGAGTCTCGCTCTGTCGCCCAGGCTGGAGTGCAGTGGCGCAATCTCGGCTCACTGCAAGCTCCGCCTCCCGGGTTCACGCCATTCTCCTGCCTCAGCCTCTCCAAGTAGCTGGGACTACAGGTGCCCGCCACCACGCCCAGCTAATTTTTTGTATTTTTAATAGAGACGGGGTTTCACCGTGGTCTCGATCTTCTGACCTCGTGATCCGCCCACCTTGGCCTCCCAAAGTGCTGGGATTACAAGCGTGAGCCACTGCGCCTGGCCTAGACTGTGTTTTAAAGGTGGAATGCGTGAGTACCCAGCAACAAGCATAAAGCCTTGTTCTTAAGAGACACTTATTTTTTTGGTAGGGATGGTGTTTTGTGACACTCTCTAACATCGGGTAGTGTCTGTCTCTCCCTATTTCACAATTACATCATATGTCAGGGGGATTTTTCTTCTCTGATGCCAGCATTTTGAGAAGGTTCCATTGCTCTGAGGAGTACTGTCTACTCCCTGGACCGTTTTAGAACTTGAGAAAATGATGGACCATCTGAATATCTTTTTCTGACCTTCTGCTAGGACACTCACCTCTCTTTCCTTTGGATGCGGGAAGTGGCTGTGGCATCCCTGGTGGTCAGCTCACCTGCCAACTGCACTCAGTGCCCCCTCTCTCAGTGCAGAGGGGGGAAGCTGAAGCAGCCAGCCAGGGGATGAGGGAGAGAACGGCCCTAGGGAAGAGTTACGGGGTGGAAGGCTGGCTGGGCATCTGCCATCCGGGCCCCAAAATAGCCTTTTTCCAGCACCCGACTTCCCACTGTATGAAACTCTTGTTGTTAGAGGGTGCTTTTCGCCACAAACCCACAACCTGGGTTTTCAGAGCTCCCTTCACTTATGGTCATAACCAGATGGTTGAGATAATTCAGCAAGCCTGGAGTGAGCACCCATTGGTTTCAGCAGCAAGGTGGGTGCTAGGAGTCCTTCTGTCAGAGAACTTGCTGGGTAGGGGGCCAGGCCGCCTGATGGTGTGGTTAATGCTGATGTCAGTATGCCCAGGGGTTGAGAGGGGAGTAACTAAGCTGGGCTTAGCCTGAGTTGTGGGGCAGTCAAGGATCTTTTCAAGGAGAAGGTTACTTTTAGGTAAGCCTTATAGAAAACTTAAGTGTCATCTTCGTGGAGCTGGGCATGTGAGGGGTAGGGTGGGGGTTGACTTCTAATCAAGGAAGCTGCTAACAGCACACTGGTGTGACAGCATAGCACTTGGGGAAACTTTGGGTAATTCTGCACTCCTGGACATTAAGCGTTCTGTGATGGAAAGAGGAGGATGAGGTTAAGAGGGTAGGAAAGGCCAGGTCACCAGGCACAGAAGCAAACGTCATGTAATTGTAAGAAATCTAGAAGCTTTAGGACAACTCTCTGAGGCCATTCTCTCTCCAGGTGCTGGCCTGGCTAATCTTGGCTCCTTCCTTTTGGGCATCCCCAAGTGTGGATCCCAAAGTTCTGTCCCAGAGAAAGTGCAGCCTTGGCTTTTGTAGGGTTTTGCACTTTTGAGCGATTCTCCTGTGACTCTTCCATACTCTGCTGCTTCCATAGTGGTCCTTCCAGGAGGGTGGGTTGGGGGACCCATGTAATCGTCTTTAGGGAGATTTTGTCTGGCTCTGTTTGGCGGTGAATTCCTGCCAATCTGTGGCATTAGGCAGGGATGGAGGCTTTGCAATGTGATTTGAAATAATGATTTGGAGTTGCTGTTTCATTTCCAGTACTTTGGCTGCCTCATTGGGCCAAGAGCTGAAAGAAATAAGGCAGAGAAGCATCAGGTGGGCAGAAAGGTTGATAAAGAATTAAGAAGGCAGCAGAAGGAAAATTAAAGTGCACGGGATGAAATGGGCGAATCACAGCTATGTGACCAGCATCAGGCCCTTTCCCAAACTGCAAGCCCACAGGGGGCCTAGAATACTCCATAGCCTGAAACGGGCCAATTAAAGGGGAGACAAGGAGACTCCCTCTCACTATTGAGGTTTTGGCAGTTTCTCAGTTGCCCTGCAAACTGGAGATCTAACACACAGGTGCTAGAACACTTATTCTACTGTCAGAAGAAAGTCAGCAGCTGTGTTTAAAGGCTGTAATTCCACATCTCATTGACTGTGGTAAATATTGATGACTAAAACATGGATCACTCAGCAATTTTTTCTAAAATGGGAATTTCCTTATTGTTTCCTCTAATTTTTCTTTTCTTTTCTTTTCTTTTCTTTTTTTTTTTTTTTGAGATAGACTCTTGCTCTGTTGTCCAGGCTGGGCATGATCTCAGCTCACTGCAACCTCCGTCTCAAGCCATTCTCCTGCCTCAGCCTCCTGAGTAGCTGGGATTAGAGGTGCCCGCCACCACACCTGGCTACTTTTTGTATTTTTAGTAGAGACAGGGTTTCACCATGTTGGCCACACTGGTCTCGAACTTTTGACCTCAGGTGATCTGCCCACTTTGGCCTCCCAAAGTGCTGGGATTACAGGTGTGAGCCACTGTGCCCAGCCTGTTTCCTCTAATTTTTAAAATATGTTCATGGCAAACATTGCAACAACACACAAAATCATAAAAGGATAAAGTAAAATTGCCTCCACATCACACCTACTTTGAGATAACTATTACATCTACTATGTCACCTTTTGTTTCTCACATAGCATTCCACGATATGCATGAGTCATCATGTACCTAACCAATACGGTTTTGGGAGGCGTTTTTGAAGCTAAAACATTACTACTCACATGAACTTAGAAATGGCTCCAAGATAAAGTTTGTAAAGAAGAATATTCTATATGGAGACTGCAAGAGATGTGCAGGGAGAGGCCAAATCATGCAGGTTCTTAGATTCATGGACTTTACTGAGAACAAAGGAGAGCTGTTGAAGGATTTTAATCAGGAGAGGAAATGTGGTTAGACTGACATTTTAGAAAGATCCACTATTCCAACAGTTGTATAGAGAATGGGGTTGAAGCATCAAAGACCACATAGACCATAAGACCAATTAGGAGGCAGTAGTCCAGGGAAGAGGTATTAGGGCATGGCCTTAGGCAGTGCAAATTGGGGCAGAGAGAGAAGAAGGGATCTAGAGATAATTAAGGGATTGAATTGGCAGAGTTTCACTTTGCTCCACTCATGTTATCGTTTAGACCATTTATGTTAGTGTGGTGCAGTCCAGTTAACGTTTTAGGGGGTGGGTATTTTACATCTGTCCAGCAAAGAGAGCAGTAAAACAGAACAAGGCCAGCAGCACCTGGCAATACCAGAAACAAAGAGAAAAATTAGAGACAAGCAGAACAGGGACAAATGTGCACTTCTTTGTACAAAGTGCATGGCATTTTCTGTGTTCACTGAAACATGTCTTGTTAAACATGTAGAGGACAAAGGAGGCCCCAGAAGCTCTGGGTTGACAGCTGTAATCTCTGGAGCCAGAGCTTCTCTTGCAGCATCCACAGTTTCTTGGAAGAGGTCTCTAATCTACAAGAATCCTGTGCCTGACCTATCATGATTCACTGTGTCCATCGATGTGAATTAGAACTCATGGGATGGAGACTCAGGAATTGTATTGGCAACATGAGAATGATTTACTTTAGATGGGTCAGGTGTTCATGATAAGATCATAATCTCCCTCAAAGCTTAGGAAGCAGGCTAGAATCTGAATGGTTCAAATCATTCTAACCATTGGTAGCTTCATGTTTGGCCCAGATCCCTGGGCTTGACCAGGAAGGCTATGACTATCTCCACACAGAGATGTATAACCTTTGCTATGCAGAGCACACAGCCCTGCTCCTGGCGTGCCCCACTCTTTCTTCCCAAGGACCCCTACTTAACCTGGCAAGATTCACATTTCAGAGTATGGAGAATGCCCACCGGGGGTTAACCTTGCATCTTTTGCTTGTAGCTTTCAGATGTGCGGTCATAGAGTTTCATTTAGAAAGCAAATTACTAAACCTAGGGATCTGTGATAATATTGATGTCATAAAAAAATCAGATTTCAGAGCTAAACATGGACTGTTTTAGCAACAATGATTAAATGTTCTGCATATGGCAAGAGCTCCCTAACACACTACTAATATCACTGTAACCATCATTTAGAGTTTAATAATCACCATATTTAGGTCATTTTTCCAAAGCACCAGGAGGCTCAGACTCCAAATAGGTTTAATATCTCAAGAGGTCTCCACATGGTTGTTGGTGGGACACTGCTGTGTTCAGATCCCAAGAATCCAGGAGTATGTAAGTGAAGCCACTTGGTATTTAACGATACCCTGAGAAAATGAACAACACACACCTCCCTAAGAGCCCTCCCTTTGCCGCCGGCTATCAGTTCTTCATCTATTTCTTACCCTCCAATGCAGGAGCACACCTTAGAGGACTTACAAGGTAGAGGCAGGAGAGAATTCTGCTCAACACAACATCTAACACGTAATAAGGGCTCAATAAATATTGGCAATTATTATCATCTGGTAACTCTAGAAATGACCAAGAGAGACATAATGGACATTTTGGCTATTTTTTCCAAGTTTTCAAGCCAGAAGAAAGTTGTTCCACACATTTCGAAAGATCAGTCTCACCCACAATGTTGAAAGTATCTGTTTATTCTTTCCATGAACTGTCGGAATCAACTCTGGAAAAACTAAGACCATGGATTCCTCTGTGCTGTTCCACAGAAGAAGAAAGATTGTCGTTATGAGCGTTAAATGACTTAGTCTACGTAAAGCACAGGTGATCCTAAAGCACTTAGGATGGTGGCACATGCAGTGAGCACTGGGAAAGAACTGTAAACAAGCTAGCTGATACTATTACTGTGATCTTAAATGCCTAGAATTTAAATCATTGGTTCTCCAAAAGAGAGGTAAGAGAGGGCAGTCATAACAGAGATGAATTGACCAAAACTAATGGGTTGGGCAACCCTGTAGGCTGCATTAAGCCACTACTGGGAAAATGCAAGAGCTAGAAAAGAGAGTTCTTTTCTGCAAGATGCAGCAAGGAACACAAGAGTCAAATAGCAACCTAAAACTTTACAAAAGACATCTTAAGTCAGTAGGATCAATTACCAGTGAATGGCTGGAGATGAGAGCCGGGGAAAGTCACTTTGTCTTGCAGGTGGGTGGAATGACTTTAAGGAAGCAGTAGGGATTGAACTGGGCTTTGAAGAATGGGGAAATTTGGCTAGATGGGAAGGGCTTTCGAGTTGAGTAAATAGTGTAAACAATAGCTATAGTAAATAGGTTTAGCTGGCATGGCAGTTTCAAGAGTTTATGTGAAAAAGTGGTGGTGGGAGAGACTGGGACTTCACAAGGTATTGACAATGGAAGGAGAGAGTTTGAATGTCATCTTTTAGTCAACAAGAAGCCTTTGGACAGTGAAGTGACCTGCTGACAGCAGCGTTCAGGTATACTCCAGTGGGACTGAACAGGATGCAGTTTAGAGAGCAGGGGCAGAGACCAGTGTAGTCAGTGCAGAGTCACAGGGGCCTACTATGCTCCAGGGATCCAGGGCTCCTGGAATCCAGACAGACAAGGCCCCAGCTCTCAGGGGGCTCAAAATATCATAAGGTCCAGTTGATCCACTCAAGGAATACCAGTGGATGCTAAAGCTATTAGGTATAAGGTTGTTGGAGAGCAGGATATTCCTGCAGTCTCAGGGCCTCACTCAAGATGGCATATTCATTATAAAGGGAAATGGGCACCTCTCAGTGGAGACATTAGCATTTCCGCCTTAGCCACATGAATGGACCTACTCATTGGGCTGGGATATCCTGATGTGATGCCATCCCCGCAGAGATTCTTAACAGAAATAAGTAGGGAGCTATGTAGGATGATCAAGTCTAGAGGTCTAATGTACAACATGAGGACTATTGCTAATAAAATTGTACGGTATTTGGGATTTTTGTTAAATATGTAGATTTTAGCTGCTCTTGTCACACACAAAAGCGTAACTATGTGAGATGGTAGATAATACCATGTTGTAAACCTCAAACATACACAATAACATTTATTTAAAAAATAAACTGGGCTGGGCACGGTGGATCACACCTGTAATCCCGGCACTTTGGGAGGCCAAGGCGGGCAGATCACCTGAGGTCAGGAGTTCAAGATCAGCCTGGCCAACATGGCGAAACCCCATCTCTACTGAAAATACAAAAATTAGCTGGGCATGGTGGCAGGTGCCTGTAATCCCAGCTACTCGGGAGACTGAGTCAGAAGAATTGCTTGAACCTGGGAGGCAGAGGTTGCAGTGAGCCGAGACCGTGCCATTGCACTCCAGCCTGGGTGACAGAGAGAGACCTCATCTCAAAAATAAAAAATAAAATAAAAATAAATAAGTAAATAAACAGGATCCAGAATATAGGACATTATAGAAGACAACCTAGGTTCACACAAAATTTAATGTCATTACAAAGGAGTGGTGTCAATTATACATTAAAAGAGACTGAAGTTGGGATTGGCAAACTATAGCCCATGCCCGCTGCCTGTTTTTGTAAATAAAGTTTTATTGGAACAAAGCCATATCTATTCCTGTACATGTTGTCCAAAAGCTGCTCTGAAGCCACAGTGACAGAGTTGAGTATTTGTGACCACGTCTATATGGCCTGTAAAGCCTAAAATGTTTACTCTCTGTCCTTGTTTCCTGACAGTTGGATTTAAGCCACCTAACAGCCAAATGCAGTGCATGAAACTTGGGTCTGGGGGAAAATTAAAAAAAATCAATAAACAATTTTGGGGCAACTGGAGACATTTAAATAAGGTCTGCATATTAAATAGCATTACTGAATTTTTATGTTTTAATTTTCTCAGGCGTGCAATGGTATGGTGATTATGCTGTGCAATGCCCTTCTTCTTAGGAGTGCTAAAGTATTTAGGGCTTGTGCCATGATGTCTCTGATTTATTGTTAAATGGTTTAGCAAATAAAAATATAAATATTTATATATTTTTATCTATAAATATATAAATATTTATATATTTTATCTATAAATATATAAATATTTATATATTTTATCTATAAATATATAAATATTTATATATTTATCTATAAATATATATTTATATATTTTATATATGTATATATACTTATATATGTATATATACGTATATATATGTATACGTATATATACATATATATGTATATATACGTATATATATGTATATATATATATATACGTATATATACATATATAAAATATATATATATATATGTACATGGCAAGAAGAAGAGAAGGAAAAAGGGCAGGGGGGGTTAAGAGAAAAAGCATGTAGGGAGATAAAGCACCCGTGGTAAAATGTTAATTGGTCAGTCTAAATGAAGAGCGTACAAGTGTTCGTTATACTATTCTTTCCACTTTTCTATAGATTTGAAGAGTTTTTTAAATAAAAGTTAATTTTTTACCAAAGTTAAATTCGTTCCTCTAGGCTCTGTCCTGACTTTCATCCCAGCAGCTTCCTCCACCTTCCAGAATTCCCTAATAATGGAGAAATGGTCGGGAGTCAGATGTGGCAGCCTCTCCCGCTAAGTGGGTGCTGTTACCCTGTAAGGCAGCCCCAGCAGGGCCTTCCTTTGGTAACATGGGGATTTTGCTTGTTGTCTCTTGCACAGTAATTCCATCAAGCTGGTGAATCTGCTCTCCATATTTATCAGCACATGGCTGACTGCAGCCGGGTTCATCCATTTGGTGAGTAACCTTGAAGACCCTTCTGCTCTCGCTTGCCTGCAACAAGACCCTCTCTGAATCATTTTATTACCTAAAATTTATCTTACTGGAAAGAAACTTCACCTCGGTTGTAGACAGGAAGATGGGAAGCAACCACACAATTGTCTGGGTTTCCAACCTTTTTACCCCAAACTAGTTCCAAATGGTGAGTAATGTTTGCACTATTAACCTGCATTTTTTCCGTTCATTGCTCATTGGTATTGTCATGGGGGCTTTGGTAGATTTTCCTTCTGTCTGCAATAACTATAGTAAGCCACAAGATGGCAGTGCTTCCTAAGCAAACACCTGGAAAAGGTCTGGGGACAAGGTTGGAAGTTTGACCCACACCTCCTAGTAAACAACAAATTCAGATCCCTCAATTTCTCTCCACTTCCCCCTTATGAAAAGCCACCTTTCATTATTTTGTCGGATTTGTACCTCAAAAATGTTCATTCTTTTTCATTAGTGACTCTTTGAAAGTCTTGTATTAAGTCAAGCCCCTCGCACCACCCAAAGACAGACTTTCCCTCTGCTTTTAGAGAGCACAGCTATTGTGGGAAGTGTGTTTCATGCAAACATAGACTGTTACAACTGGAAGGAGCCTGGTCTAGCTCTGAGACTTTGGATAAAGTTGACCACCGGTGGCTGAGCCTCTATTTGCATAAGGGATAGAAGGACGCACTTAGCTACCCACACTTGGGATTTAGGTAATTATCACTCAAAGGAAGACAGGCCTGAGATGGCAGCGGGTGGGGTATGAGGGCTCATGTACTCACCAGATCTAGGGTGTCCTGCCCAGCCCTTAATGCTGATGGGATTCTTGGCCAAAATCAATCTTAATCACCCTAATTCTTACTGTAACCAAACACCAAGGACCCAAATCACATATGTGGAGGAGATAGTTGTCTTTAATAAGATGATGACCCCACCTTACTATGGGCATTAGTGAAGTCCCTTCAGGTTCACCAGGAAACTTTTGTGAAAATGGCACATTGAGGACAAACTGATGTGTGAAAGAGGCCGGGCCCTGGAAACATTTTGCAGAGGCAGAGGTGGAGGCCTGGGGGCCACCGCCTACAGGTGCTGTGGGTAGATCACGGGCATATTTGAGTAAAATTGGGCCCGCAGCTCCCTCTCTCCTGAGAGTATCTAAAGTACCTTTCCTGCCCACCTCCTAGCCTTGTTGGCAGATCAAATATGATGGAAGGACAGGAAAGTGGGGAAACTGCAGTCTTGGGCCAAAGCTCTCCAAATCCAGCCACACCCATTTGTTGAAGTTTTGCCTCTGCAGAGTTGACCAGGACCTGTGTGGCCCACAAAACTGAAAAAGTTTGCCAGCCCTTGATCTAATGGGCTGTGCCAGTGCAAGCTGTTCTCATGAGCTCACTTTCCATGCCTCTGGGAAGATTCTGGCAGCCTCAAGGCTGGGACCACCATTGACAATTTGCAAAGGAGGGAGAGCAGGGCCAGATCCCAGAGATGCTGTTTGAATCAGAAATAAGCAGGGCCCATATATACTCTTTAGATAAACTGATGGAAGGAGGCAGCCCCCTGTGGAAGGGTTTAGAATTTCTGTGGGAGAGACAGAGCCAGGCCATCTGGGCCTTAGAAACCTATTGAGAAGGTCAGGGAAGGGATCTCTGGCTCTTTCCTTGAAGAGAGTGCTCTAAAACCTGGCCAGAGGCAATGCCCTGAATTTTAGCTGGCTTCTGACATTTTACAGAAGAAGAGAAAAGGCCTAAAGATATTTCCCTTCTTGCTTTCCCTCTCTGTCCCAATCAGTCAGGAAAACATCTCCTGCAGCTGCTTCTCCACTTTCTCTGTGTCCTGCTCAGGAGCTCTGCATCCTGACTCACAGAACTCAGCCCAGGAACCACACATCTCGTGTAGACAGTGGCGTGCATTAGCAAGTGGCCTTCGGGAGTGCCGAGCTTCCACGTTTACTGCATGTATACACTTCAATAGCATGTTTTTCTTTTTTCTCCCCTGTCCCATTTGCTTTAGGTGGAGAATTCAGGGGACCCATGGGAAAATTTCCAAAACAACCAGGCTCTCACCTACTGGGAATGTGTCTATTTACTCATGGTCACAATGTCCACCGTTGGTTATGGGGACGTTTATGCAAAAACCACGCTTGGGCGCCTCTTCATGGTCTTCTTCATCCTCGGGGGACTGGTAAAAAAAATCTTTATTATGATGTTGATTTTGATGGTTGTTAATATTTTCCATGATACATTTCCTTAAAGCTTTGTATTTTAGACTGTGTTCTGCACCAGAAGAAAGCCTTAGTGTTACAATCAGGCTAAGTAAATCCAAACACGATGGTGACTTTTCTGCATAATTCTTGGTATATTACACTTGTCCCATAGATCCAGGTACATTGCCTTTGTCAGGGACAGCCATTTAGCCAGGAGCAAACCTAATTATCTTAAGAAAGTGATGCTGTTAATACGGGAGAGTGTCTACCCCTTAGCAGTGTAACTCAGCATCTGGTATGCTACAAGGACAGTGGCTGTCACCTGCCTCTGGTAGAAGCTGTCAGTACTTTGTAGAGACAGTTTGCGGTTTCAAGAGCTCCCCCTTCCCCTTTATGTTCCTCCCCAAACTTCCAACAAACACTGTGGCGGGGGCCTGCCCTAAAGAGAAGGGTCCCTCCATCAAAGGACAGAGAGCACCTTAGTCTTGTCCAGGCGGACATCCCCATGTGAGCAGAGTGCAGTTTTGCAAACAGCTCACTCCATTCTGCAGTGGACACATGGGGTATTTTTGCTCCTTTCTTCTAAGAAAGTTTCACTGTTTGCTTTTTAAAAGTCTATGCAGCTCTTTATGTTGCACTAAACCATCCCTTCTAATGTAAATCGAGGGGATTTCTGGCCACACATTGGCAGTTGCTACATTTTGTCTTTCAAAGTAGCTCATTTTAAGTTTAGATTTTTTCGCCATTTATGAAGCGAGTGATTAAAATCCTAATCCATACAGAGCTTTCATGTATGTACACTGCGTGCACATTTATATGTAGTGATGCATACACCTCTCTCTGTTTTGTATGCATAGGGCATATACATTTTAAAAATGTATATAAATGTGCACGTGCATGTGTACATTCACGCAAGCATTTCTGCAGCATCCGTGAGGTGCCCATAGATAATGAGACCCATCCAGCCAGCCACAGGCCAGATGTTTGTTGGACAAAACATGGCAGATTTGTGTTTCTCCTTGCTATCTTCTCCTCCCAGGTGACTTCCTAAATTTCCCTTTTGAGCTTTTTAGTGTTTTTTTTTTTTTAATAGAAAAATGTAGTTTTTAATCTTTTGGTGTTTATTTTCTTTTGTTACTCATAAAAGCATTGATTCTCCTCTGAATTTTAATGACAAAGAAAGATCTTCTCTTGTGAAACTGTGTGTGTCTGTGCATGCACACGTGTGTCTGCGTGTGTTTAATTTCACTAGCATGCCCCCCTTTTGCCTATTTTTCTTCAACAAGAAGAACTAGATATCACCTTATTTATTCCTGTCTCCTTTGTGTTTTTCTCAACTGTGATTTTTTTTTGTTCTTTGGTTGTCGAGGTTGGCTAATGTTTGTTTGTCTTGTGTATTTCTGGGAGCTTGCTCTCTTTGTGCTTTTAGTTTTTTATGATCCAACGTATCAATATATACCCTCGCAGGCCTAATCCTTTTGTGTTTTCAGATCTTAGTGCCCCCCGCCCTCTGAACAGGCCCCCCCCTTTTCTTTGGCCTGTCTTTTTAGTCTCTCTTCTGTCTCCTATCTTCTCAGGCCATGTTTGCCAGCTACGTCCCTGAAATCATAGAGTTAATAGGAAACCGCAAGAAATACGGGGGCTCCTATAGTGCGGTTAGTGGAAGAAAGTAAGTATGCCAAGAGGTTTTGCTGCCTCTGCTGCGGTAGAATCCTCTCTGCATGCCATTTTTTTTTTTTTTGGCTCTTGTTTCTTTGTTTCATGCATGTAGGCAATGTTTGCCCGCTACGTGCCCGAAATTGCTGCTCTCATCCTGAATCGGAATAAATTCGGCGGGACTTTTAACAAACATGGAGGCAGAAAGTAAGTCAGTTGCATCAGAAAAGACGTGGTTGAGTGACTTTCAGGAGTCCCCGTGGAGGTGCCATCTGAATTCTGCCCCTCCCCCACCCCATGGGTGCTTCTATGAGGGAAGGCCCAGCTTCTGCATGGGGTGTGATGTCAGAGGTGACCCGAGGACGTTGCCACACTTGGACAAACTCTCATTCACAAATTCTAAGAGATGTAATGAATTTGTCCTGAAAGGAGTCCATTTATAACTGGGCCCATATTTTCTCTTCTGACCCCTAACAAGTAAACAAAACTCATTCATTCTTCACATCATCTGGCTATGTGATAAAATTCTGGTCCCTCAAACTAGTATGATGCCCTTCTATGGTGATTTGTGTGTAGCAAGAATGCAGGATAAGACTCTGGCAGAGAAGACCTTGGGTGGCAGATCCAGGTCATCTGGCCTACTGCAAAGGCACTGTGGCCACTGGGAACCCAGTTCTCCTCTTCATCCAGGAGGCACCGATCTTATCCTTAAAGGGACTCATTACTCAGCTGAAAGTCCTTCTGGGCAAGAAACAGTATATTTCTGGTAGTTTAGGGTACTACATGCTATTCCTGATGAATCTTTTGTTTGGCTTCCCAAACGTGAATGCTTTCTTCTCGGGAACTATTTCAGTGTGTGCTCAGATCATTTTATCACTCTCAATATCAATGTGCAGGTTCAATAGAGACCCCAAGGTTTTCTCCTAAGTAGAGGGCAGTAACTAACCACCTCAAGAGGGGAATGCCGTGGGGGAAAGGGGGCTGGCAACAGCCATCCTTTATTTATTTTTTTAAAGCTTTTTCTGGGGCCGTCACCTTTGTTTGTTTTTGGTTTTGAGGTATAACTTACATAGAGTTAAATGTACACATCTTTAACATATAAAGTGAGGAACTTGTACCTATGTACACCCCCAGTAACTATCATCCTACCATCCGGATCAGGACACAGAAAACTTTTATCACTCATGCCTCTTCCCAGTCATGGAAGTTCCTATCATGGAACTGTTTTGTTTTGTTTTGTTTTCCCTTCTCATTCTGTTTCGAATGAACTCTTAAAGAGCTTCTTTGGTTTTTTTAAGAGGAAATAAAATCAGACCGGGAGCATGTATTTCCCTCCACTGCTGCCTTCTCCTCTTTTTGACAGTCAGCCATGTTGGACAGAGCAGACCCTCCCCTTTGGTCAGTGAGTCCAATGCTTCCTGAGCTCAGGTGTCCAGGCCTCTGCACAGGAAATGAGGAGGTGGACAAAAGGGCTCATTTCCTTGAACTACCCACAGGACACCAGTTTCCTTTCAAAGGCACAAAGGACAGTGGGCCAGAGGAGGCCAGTTGGCGTCTTTTCAGGGAGGCAGCACATCCCTCCATCTTCCCTCTAATGGAGCCCTCCCCTCAATATTATCTTAACAGCCCTGGATGAGGTTAGAACCAAGCTGTTCCGATTTCTGGGCCATTGGTTGGATCCAAAAGGCCAGATAAGTCCAAAGATTCCCATTGGTCATGTATCCCATGCCAAAAGGAAAACAGCATCTCGATTCATTTTGCCTTGAAGGTGTGGACAGGTCTCCATAAAGCAGAAGGCATTCTGAGGGCCTGGGGCTCTCTTTATGGCCTCCCTATCTTCCAGTGTCTCCCCTGGCATTTCCCAATCACTGCCCCGAAGAAGTCAATAAAATCAATTGCCCTGAAGGCTAGGTTGAAAATATTTCTTGACTCTCATTCCAGGTAATTTTTTTTTTAATGAAATAATTTTCCTAGTCAAATGTGGGTGAGCCGGTGAGTGGGCTGGAGGCCGGCAGCTTTTGGTGCCGGCTGACCCAGATGGGGCTCTCAGCCTGGCACTCACTCACTGCCCCCAGTCCGATCCGGTCATCCTTCACCCTGGCAGTTCCACTCAAACTTTCAGGTGCTGATGACTTCAGATCACAGACTTCCTGCCATTCTGTTCTGGCTCTGTAATCTTTTATCACTGCTTTTAGCCTGGTTTTCTCTCTCTCTCTCTTGTTTTTCTTCTCCCTTTATGAAAATGCACTTTGCTTTTAATGTTCTTTTTGGGTCCCCACTGTTCCTGACCCTGCAGACACAGAGTCCGTCCTGTCATCAGCACCGGGCCTGTTCACTTTACTTTACACATTGTTTCCTGGTTCAAAAGCTAATTACTAAGTAGTTTAAAGAAGCCCTTTGGTCACTTAGATCTTTCATCAGAAAATATAAGCTTGGGAAAGGCACGGTAATAAAGGGCCATTAGCACCCTTTGTTTGATGTTGTTTTTCCAGTCAGTAAAACAAGATTGATGAAATGTTATGTTTGGCCAAATTTTGAGTTTTCATTTGGAATTCAGTGTTGAGAGAATGGGCTGTCAGAATCAATAAGTTTTCTTTCGCTTGGGATATGGGCATGTGGTAGTAATTAGCAATATAAGGTCTTTAGTTGAGCAACCAAGCATGGATTCTGGCAGCAAACATAATGAGAAACTACAGTTGTTCTATTTCTAACGTCAAAAAGTTTCCAGATAAAATTAAATGCATTTGCAAAAGGAAAGCAGCTAAACTTTGTTGAAAGATAAAGTTCAGACTCTTAAAACAGTGTGCTGTGCTCTGAGTTTTTGTGTATGCATAAATCCATGTGCTCTGCCCCTGGACACACACATACATGTTCTCTGCTTCCCAGGACCCAATCAAATGAATGCCCAGAACGAAATTAGAATGTATACATAGTTAAGGGATTTGTTTACTTGTGCATATTTTATTCAGAAATGATTTCTCTAACAATATATTAACTTGTCAGAGAACTCAAGGTAACTCATGATCTAAAGCTACAGAGACATAAAACTTTGAAATTCAAAGATTATTTAAAGTACAAAATTTAGGCAGAGAAGATCAGGGTTTTGTTTGTACAACACCCAAATTCAGGATATTTGAGAATATGAAGATTTCATTGGCATTTCATTTTCAGTTTTAGTCAATGGGTTTGGCATAATATAAACACTTCAAGTAGCATTCTCAAAGCCTCTTCACCATCAACACTATTTCAAGGGCCTAGAGTGCCTTACCCAACGTTTTCATCACCTCCTGCAGGATACTCCTGCAGCAGGTATGGGTCCTTGTGCACATGTGCGTGTGTGTTGGCTATTTCATGTATGTTATGATGGATTGGGGCATCTAAGAATAGGGGTTTGGGTGTCCACAACCAAGGGTTCAGTGAGTAGCTGAGGCAGGTAATCTCCCTGAGTTGGAGGGATTAGGGACAATTGGGCTCTTGGGCCGATACCCTAAATCTTATTCAGAAGAGTAGCCCTCCTGCAGCCCAGCCTGCCTCCCAAGGCCACTGCCTCCTCCTCCTTTCCTTTGTGTAAGGTCAAAGCTTCTCAGAGGCAGGGAAGGCCTGAGGGCTGGTGAGGCTCCCATAGCCTTTGGGATCCCCAGCTCTCTCCTCCCTCTCACAGCCCCTTGCAGTTTCCCCCAGAGGTCTCCTCTCTGAGTGTGATTCATTCCACTCCTGGTTAGTTTATGAGAACTGACAAGATCATGGTCCAAGGTCACATGGCCAAGGGCCATGGAAAATAATCAGTCACAGAGAGGAATCCATCTGCTGTAACCCCCTTGTTTGAGAGAGTCCAGCCAGGGAGCCACCCAGACCTTGTGTTTCCCATGTTGGGACTTAAGTGACTCAAGTTTGAGGCAATCCTAGGCCCAGGTGTTTGGGACAGAGAGAATGGGATGGGTTTGGATTATTCTACTGATTCCTGGTAGCCAAATGCTGAGAGGACACATGAGAGGGGAATGAGTCATGAAAGACTAGACATAGCCAAGGTGGGAGAGGAAAGTGAGTGTAATTAACTTGGAGGAAGGTCCCCAGGATGAAGCTGCTGAGCCGCCATTCTGGTTTGGGGAATAGTTGTCACGGACTAACCCATTTCTTGCTCCAATTCAAGAAAGCTGTCTGTGAAACTTAAATGCTGTGGCTTCTCTTGGAACATTTCCCTATAAAGACAGGAGTGCCACACACTTCCTGAAATGAGAATGTGAATCAGTGCAGCCTAAAGCCCCAGGACTGCCTTCTCTGGCAATAGTAATACCTACAAATATTTGCATATTTCAGAATCCTCACAGTGATCCTGTGAGAAAGGTACTACCATCATCTCCACTTGGAATGAGTGAAGAAACTGAGGAACAGGGAGGTTAAGTAACTTGCCTGACATCCCCCAACTAGTAAAGAGTAGGACTGGGATTTGAACCTGGACAGCCTGCTTCCCTGTGTCCTGCTACCTCTCCCTGTCATCTCTTGAGACTCCATTCTGCTCTAAACTCAGTGATCACCTACTGTTTGTATCTTCCTCCACCTTTCCCTGTAAGTGGAGCCAGAACACCGTGCCCATGATGGAGAGGAAGAGAAAAGCATGAGCTTCACTTTGGGGCTGTCTCCTCTCCCCTCCTGCCCACCCACTACCCCTAAGGGTCCTGGCCCCAGGATTGAGGGGAAAAAGATGGAGAGGAGACAAAACCATTTCTTCCTTTATTTTTCTCATTTGGTTAGACTAGAATTCTAATTCCCTCTTGAACACTTCTAGCAATGAGAGGCTCTCAAGGACAGACAGATGAACCACACCCAAAGTGAGATTTGTGCCTTTTTTGTGGATTTCAACATTTTCTTCCCCTTCCTGGCTCCATCCTTTAAAGGTAGTTCCATGGAGAATTGTGATGATCTGCTAAACTTGGACTTCCCCACCGGGCAGATCTCACCTGCAGAGCCTTCTATACCCTTGCAGATGGAACCACTTGTTCCCTTTCACTCCTTAGTTGGTCTGCCGCACAGCACAGAGCAGTTCTCTGGGGATGGTTTCTTACTCATCAGTGAGAGGCAAAGTAGAGCCCCACGTGACCAGTTCTGCAGGGTGCATTCTGTTTGTTTGTTTCACAGCTTTGACTTGGAATATTCACCCTCAGGAGCTTGTATCCCACTGGAGGGAGTTAGGGCTGTCTGCATTCAACCTCGGATGTGGTCTCCACATTGGAAAGAGCCTTACATTCCGAGAGATGGGGACAGTTTGTCGTGCTTTTCTATTTAAATATGAAAATAGAGTACTTAATATCTTCTTTATTGTAAATGTTTACATTTTAAAGAGGACTTCATACTTCAGAAGAAATGATTGAGTATTCAATAGTTGAGAACAAAATTTCAAGAACTAAGAACAGCCCAGCACAGTTAGTGACCTGCCTCACTGTCCATTCCTGTGGCCCGTCTCCATCAGTTCATTCACTCACTCAGCAGGCAGGCATTCTCTGTGTTACATGTCAGGCGTGATGCTGGGTTGTGTTGGGTGCTCAGGGTTCATTGGTGAACAGGCTACCCTCGGAACCTGTCCTCATGGAGTTTACAGTCTCAAGGAGGTTGCAAGCGCTGAGCAAGGGTACAACTAAAGCAAATGCCAATTACACATTTTTAATGTGTGCTGCAAAACCAAAAAAGACTAAGATTCTGCAACTGAGAAAAACAGGGATTAGTTACACTGGATAAAGTAGTCCAAGGAAGCGACACCTCAGTGGAGGAGATGCTAATGCTTGTTCAATGACCTTGACCCAGCTTGCATTACCCACTAAGCTGGGGGAGCTAACGCTCTTGCTTTTAAAATCCAGGTTATGCAAGCCCCACTTGCAAACATAGGTCTTCAGTTCTACCTCCACTAGAGGAAGTCTTAAAAACTGATTGCTCGCTCAGACCCCAACCTGCCTGAGTAGTGCTTTCTTGACTTATCGAGAGAGGGCATCCTGCATATCTTCCCTGCTTCCTGATTATTGGGTTATTTTTAAACTCTGTGTCTTTCCTTATATCAGAATTTGGACTCTCCTTCTCACTCAGACCCTTTGTTCCTTCCTGAGACCACACACTATTCCTTCCTGCCTGGCTGTCTTGTATCAACATGGAATTCCTCTCCATTTCCTCCACCACACTCATGTCTTGTCCACCAGGGTTCTAGACTGATTTCTAAAGGATTTGGAATTTTAAATTGTATACTGTGCCAGAGCATGGATTACTTCTTTACAAAGACTCATTTAATCTACGGCCCCATAGCCTACCCTACCTTAAAGGAATTAACATGAGTCACGCCTTCATGTCCATCCATTCCACATGTGTTTACTGAGGGCTTGCTATACACCAGGCACTGGGGACAGATGCGTTTCTACACATCCATAAAAATCTCCAACTATACCACAGCTTTTCTGAGCTACACATCGTACTATTTTGCCACCTAAGTGGTTGGGAAGTCCAATATCGGAGCTTATTGAAACCTCTTCTCTTGGTTCTGAGAGAGTCTTGCTACAACACCATTTCCCTCTCGACTCTTTCTGGGAAGGCATGGCCTCTAGCACTTGGGAATTGGATTTGAGATGATTTCATGTTATACTGACTTGGCCCGATCCACAGGCCTTTCCTTTCCTGTTTACTTGTGTCTTGGGCAACAGTCATTCTCACTTTTCCTCGCCTGCAAGGGGCGGACTACTCTATGAGGAGTGTTTCCTATAAAATGTCATTTACGATTTCTCTATTGCAGACATGGCTCTGGTCGAAATGTGACTGAAGCTTTGCATCCTACACAGACTTAGATCCCTCATCAAGTAGCCATTCAGCCCTCATTGCGTGAGCCATGTGACTTCCCCAGCCTGAACCCCTCAGCAATGTCTTCGGATTCCTAGATTTTAAAAGCCATAAATTAGCAAATCATCAACATATCACCAGGAAGGATCATCTGGTAGCGATTCTAGTCAGAAGGAAACACAGGCCCCAATAACCGATCTTCACAAAGATATGAAGAACTGTAGACAGACAGATACAGTAAATAAGAAGACAAATAGATAATTCAAGTTGACAGAACATCTTGGACTGATTAGGCATTCTGCTTTGATTAGCATTAAACTTCTTGGGAACAGGGAAAACAAAAAATGAGCTTGCCCTAATACTTTGGAAAAATGACCTCTTGACTATTTCTGAAATGCAGTGCTGAGGGGTAGATACCCACAGCGCTTGTCATTAGATGCCATATCTTCTGATGTGATGTGCTAGGTATCCCTTCCTGATGAGAGGGGTCTTTGTGGGCGTGGGACGTGGGCAGTTCTTTCTTGGCATCTGTTTTGGATTCCTCTAAGCCGTATCTTCAGTCCCTTTCAAACTTGAAGCTCTATTTAAAGAGACTTGGAAGCATATTAAATCAATTTCCTGATAATACTGATAGAATGAAGCTCCCTTCCTTTCCTGCTGTCACTCTTCCTTTCCACACACTTAGCAAAATGTTCCAGCTATTGTTCTGAAAACAAGAATAGAAACGTAGGTGGGAGATGAACTGTGTACCTTAAAAAAAAAAAGTCATATTCAAGCCTACATTTTCACTCTCAAATATTCTTTCTTCCATTAAAAAATAATTTGAATATGATTTCTCAAATTATAATTGCTGAAGATTCTGATCAGTGGCTCCTTTGACTGGGTGAATCCTTGCCGGCTAGATTCAGAATCTCAGGAACAAGTGCAGCCATCCAGACTAGGTTGCCCCATGTTTTCTGTCTTCATACCATGTCATTCACTCTGCTGGACTTCTTTCCAGACCTGTGCAAAATGGTTCTTCGTAGCTTTGGGGTTCCTTCCATGCTGCTGTCATCATACTATAAAACTGAACCAGGAAACTTTCTAACTGGCCAAGTCCAGTGTCTCTTTTTATTAAAACATTATAGAGGCCAATACACTGTGAGAGTTGTGGAAATCTGATTCTGTTGTCCCAAGGGTTCCAGTCTCCACAGCCAGTACTGGTGTTGCATCACAATGGCCTGCTCTCACCCCCAGAACCACAGGGACTGCTCCAAATGTGGGTACCAGTTGCTGTAAAAGTAATCTATCTCCCCTCCTTGTACCTTTCTAATAAGAGGACGTGAGGGCAGTTCAGAGATAGATATATGCCCATCTCCGTGGGAGCTTTTATGACCTTAGCCATTGACTCCAAAGGCAAATGTCAGCTAGTGTATAGAACAGCCTTAGGAAAACTCCCATTCTAACATATTGGCTCAACAAACAATAATTTGAATCCCCACCATGTGCTAAGCTCTGTGCTGTGGGAAAATGTGGTTCTTGCTCTCCTGGAGCTTATCTGAGATTCTGACCAATCAGTACCACCCAAGGAAACAGTGGCAGTGAAACAGAAGCTTGAGTATGCAGGAGTGTCTTCCCAGTGAAATGCTCTTTTTTCAGGAATTTTATTCATTGAAATCATGGAAGTGTACAATAATCATGAAAGCAAGAGACATTAGAGAGAAGCCTCCCAAAAGCATTTGGTAATTCACATTGTTAAACATACCCATTGAACAGTGGAGGGCATAGGTAATAGCAGAGTGCCTTGTTCACTTAAAAGCTCACAGACCCGGTAAAAGAGGGGTGCAGAAAGATTTGGGAGGGTTGGGAATCCGCTGATGTGATCCTGAGGTCCACTCCTTTCCAGACCCCACAAAGGTCCTGCTATGGCCCATCATGCCTCGTATCATGCCTTCTTTTTTCTTTTTTCCTTTTCTTTCTTTCTTTTTTTTTTTTTTTTTGAGATGGAGTTTTGCTCTTGTTGCCCAGGCTGGAGTGCAATGGCGCAATCTTGGCTCACCACAACCTCTACCTCCAGGATTCAAGCGATTCTCCTGCCTCAGCCTCTAGAGTAGCTGGGATTACAGGCATACACCACCATGCCCAGCTAATTTTGTATTTTTAGTAGAGATGGGGTTTCTCTATGTTGGTCAGGCTGGTCTCGAACTCCTGACCTCAGGTGATCCGCCAGCCTTCTAACCTGTAGCTCCTTCCAGTCCCTGTGTGACTAACAGATGCTGGAGGTCTGCTGGGCCTATGCAAGTATGTTGGGTCTACAGAGTGAACGGCTAGCAGCTTATGCTAGCTGTGGCAACACCCTTGGGTGTGGCTGGAGAACAAGGCAAAGATATGTCAAGTTGGTTGTCATTATGGGAGGGTCAGTCCCAACAGTCTGTGCTCAAGGACCATGATACATGATTCACCAGGGTTGTTAGGGAGGGAGGTGGGGCTCGCTTTGCAAATCAAAACCCTCTCCCGGGCAAAATTCAGAGCCATTTCTTTGCTTGGACTCATTCTCCCTCTATTCCACCTTCATCCCTGAAGAGTGAGGCTGACCTTTGCCTGCCTTAGTCTTCTCTCAGTCTCTGCTTGTATAGAAGCAGCATTATCAAATGAAGTCGGGCAAATCTGCTTTGATCTGAAAAAAGGAAAGTGTCATTCAGCTCCCTGATTTCTCTGTAAGAGCAGAGAACCATCTAGCATTGGGAGAGTCGGGTCAAGGGAAGACTTGCTTATTTTAAAATGTCCAAAGGCCACCAAGCCCAAAGTAGTGGGATGAATAAGATGCAGAGGGGTGAGGGTGCTGGGGAGGGAGGCATAGGAGGAATCAGTGCAGTTTGTGAGGGTTCAGCAACTGTGGAATTGCTTACTGAAGAAAGCTGCAGAATTCTCCTTCCAGGGAGGAAGGAAGGAAAGAAAGGAAAGGAGAGAAAGAAACCTAAATGGTGGTAATACTTGCATACTAGGTAACAGTGAGAATTAGGTGAGAAACCAAAGTGAAGGTAAACAAGTCTACCATTTAGGATTCTCTGGTTGCAGGCAACAGAAACTTATTTTTTTGCTGACTTAAGAAGAAAAGGTGTTTTTTTTGTTTGTTTGTTTGTTTTTAAAGGTTAGGGTACCTTAGAGATTCCAAAGAAAAACTGAAGAGCAAGATCCCAGAAAGGACAGAAAAGAGCCAGAGATATAGCTCTGACATTGAGGAAGTGGAAACTCGGGAGTAGTCATTACAGGGTTTTGTCATCAGGTTGAATCAACTCCCACTGTGATTAGCGTCAGCCTGTCCAAGATTTAAAAGCAATGATTGGCCTCACTTGGGCAGGAAACCTTGACTAAAGGTCCCAAGACTGTATGTAATTGGGAGACTGTATTTAATTTGGGAAGGAGCAATTCCCCAAATTAAAATGAGGTGCTGTCCACAGAAGGGAGGGTGTAAGCAGGACAAGCAAAATCTACCAATATCCCCCACACTGAGTTTCTCAGAATTTAAAGACTTGGACTGAGGTTCCTTGTAGGCTACAAGCTACAAAATATGTGTGATCATTTCTCACCGTGGTCTAATTATGGAGGTCTAACTGTGATTTGGGATGGTGGCGGTGTAGCCAGGGATCCCTCTAGGGTAGCTGAGGTTGTGACTGTCTGCATGTGGCAAGATGCAAAGTTCTGGCCCAGGTAGGACATCCTGGTATTCCCCACTGGGGCTGCCAGTTGTCTGTCCTCTGACCTTGGGGCTCTGCTTTAGAGGTGCCTTTGCTGCACTGTTGGGATCTATTTGCTCAGACTTCTGCCCCATTTAGGGAAACAGCAGCACAGCCTGCCACATCCAGAACAGCTCCATTGACAGCTGGAGAAGATGATTACTTTATTCACTTCCTCACTAGGAGGGAGAATGCATTTCCTTCCTTTGTGATTAGCAAAGTACTAGATGTGTCCATGGGTAGGAAATTATCTTATTGCTGAACCTCCTTTTTTTAAAAAAATTATTTTAACAGGAAATGGTAATAGTCAGGGTTTGAGGTTGTGGGACTGATACACACTCTCATTTGCTTTGTTTTTATTTTTCTTTATGTGTACAGATCCCTTACAAACTTGAAATATGCTAGATTCAGGGTGGTAGAATAAGCCTATGGTCTAAAAGGCTTGCAGTGAACTACCTGTTAATTTTCTTCCGCACTTACCATGGGATACAGTCTCCAAGATGCATACTTTGTCAACCAATCCATCAGTTAACAAATAGTTCCTGAAAGCCCAGCAAGTTTCGGGGGTTCCAAGCTGGGTCCTGGGGTAGGGTGGAGGGATGAGGCAGCACAGCCTGGAGTTAGGCTTCATTTGCCCATGATGTCTCCCCTATCTTTACTGAAGTCAGTCCCTTTGAGACATTGAGTAAATGAGGAAGTAGGAAGGTGGGAGTTGGATTAGTCTTATTTTTTGGCAGGGGGGGATTGAGCCTCAAGGGAAGCACTGGGGAACAGTAACCCTGAAGGACATGCCCCAAATCAGGGAAACCTGCATTAAGACCAAGTAGCCAAGAAAAGCACTACCAGGTGAGAAGGAAAGGAAAGACCAGCTTGCAGGAGTGTCATGGAGACGTGGTGATGCAGACACCAAAGGTTCAAGGTCAACCTAGGGGGACAAACGTGAAGCTTTGGTGCTGACCACTGTGTGGTTTGGGTCGTTGGGTCTCTAACCCCCCACACCCTGCTTCCTGTATGATATAGTGCTGCTGGTTCCCTTGAGAAGTACTTAAAATTCATTCCCATCGTGTCAGGGGCTACCAATGGTGAGATGCATTTTGGGAGGAGCAGGACGAGGAAAGCACGATTAGAAGGCTCAGCAGAAAGACAGAGAGAGTCTAGCATATGTATTTGATATAAATATTATAGTTTTACAGAGACATCTAGATCAATATGTGCCACATTTCATCTACCTCTTTGACAAAGTGAGCACAATGTATTCAGGGAAAGCTGTATAGGATTTTCAATTTACTCTGCCTGATTTATTGTGACAAGATAGCTCTGGGTTTTTTAAGTTCTTTATACTCGTTCCAGTAAAAATGGATATAGTATCTTTAAAAATAAACAGCCCAGAGCTGTGCATTTTACATTGTCTTCCTAGAGCGAGGCTCTGCTAAAGAAAGATCTAAGGCCTCCCCGCTCTCGCAGAACCTGATCGCAGTAGGATTTGCTGCCATCCCTTCTCTTCGGCTTTTTTGAGGGAGTATGGGAATGGTTGGGGGCAGTGGGGAGAGTAAATAGGGAAATCAATTAGGAAGCGATTGCAGATGTCTAGACAAGGTATGATAGGGGTGTGAACTAAGGTCGGACAGAGAACTGGAGCCCTGTGTGAGGATTCATCAGTGTCTGGTGGGTGCAGCCCAGTCAGCCTCGGCCTCTTCATTTTAGTGACTGGCCCCAGGTCACTGAGAACTCGCCCCCCCAGTCTGCCAATTCCCAGCTTATGGTGGCCTGCCTGGCAACAGCTGCTTTCTCTCATCAGAAGGCATGAAACTGAGGGAGGTGTTGTGCTCTGGATCTGGCACTCATCTTGCAACCTGTTTCCACATCAAAGAGAAGAAAGGTGCTAGATTAAACAATTGCCAAGGGCTATTCATTCAGATGTTGAGATAAACGTAAGAACGTGGGAGGGGGCCCATTGGTGACTATTCCATGATCACAGTTTCCCTTTTCAAAGGCTACTGGCTCTAAGAGCCAGTATCTGAGGCTTGTGAAAAGTATGTAGATTTTCCTTGTCATAGACCAAAAAGTCATCTTCAGTGGCTCTCTGGATGCCTCAGTCACTGCCCTCCCGTCCTCTTCTGCCTTCTGCCTTAAGTCACTTCCCCTAGGTTGTCCTGTGTACCTGTGGAATTGAGCTCTGAAACTGAAGTTCTGGCTCAACTTGGGCATGTGGGCTTTCCTGGCCCATCACCAAGAAGAGAGCAGAGGGATTGAGGAGAATGTGTGGGATTTCTTTCTGGAGGTGGCGATGCTTAAATGGCAGGAGAAGCACACCCACGTATATTTAGTGAAGATATGCACATGAAATAAGCAACTGGCAAATTTATGGTGACCCTCAATAGTGTTCATAATCATCAAACATTCTTCTCGTGAAGTCATTCTTAGCCCTCCAATGCCATGACCCACCAGCACTGCCCTTTTCAGTTAACCCAGCCCATATTTATGGAGCACTGACCCAGCACCAGGCACTACTTGCTCATACTGGATGAGTAATTCCTCTCCAGAAAGTGCTGTTGGATACTATTTTGGCATCGAAGATGCTTCCTTGTGTGTCTGAGGTGGATCTTTTATTCTAAGCCATGACCTGTCAGCTTATTTTTAGTTTATGTTACCTTTGCCCAAGAAATATTTGTTTACAGATCCAGACCTAGCGTTTAAAACCAAAAAGTTCATCAGATCAGAAATGGTTACTGATTGAGGACTATTGGTCATCTTCACAAATTGAGCGGTCAGGCCCTATAGAAATTGATCAGGACAATTGCTGGTGGTCTAAAAATGTTCAGATCCACATCCACAGATGGGGAGAGATTTAGCTACTCTCATAGCTGAACTTTCCTAAATATTCCCCTTTGTAAATGGATCATTAAGATTCTTGTTATCTTCTAGATTCCGGGCTGGTGAGGAAGTCCTGAGATGTACATGACATGTCTAAAATAGATATTTGGGGTAGGGTGCGGTGGCTCGTGCCTGTAATCTCAGCACTTCGGGGGCTGAGGTGAGCAGATCACTTGAGGTTGGGAGTTCATGACCAGCCTGGGCAACATAGCAAGACCCTATCTCTACAAAAACCAAAAGAAAATTAGCCAGCTGTGGTGGCATGCCTATAGTCCCAGCTACCCAGGAAGTTAAGACAGGAGGATCGCTTGAGCCTGGGAGTTCATGTCTGCAATTACCTATGATTGAGCCACTGTACTCCAGCCTGGGCAACAGAGCAATACCCTGTCTCTAAAAAATAAATAAAATATAATATAAAATAAAATGGACATTTGCATCACTTTGCAACCCCTTGGCTTGCCCCAGTCATATGGCTTCAGTTAAGTTTGGCTTAGAGTTCCTAACCAGTGGGACTTATGATTTCTGCCTGTAATCAGACTTTGCTAAGACTATCATGATACTGCCTATCCAGCCAGACTCTAGTGATCTTGCAAAACTGTGATGGTTTATCCACACCAGTCCCCAGACTAAACCTCTCCCTTGGCCAGTGGAGGACCCCTCCACCACGTATCCAGGAGGACCTCTGTGGGTCCATTTCTGCTTGCCCTGAAGGAGCAGAAGCTGAGATATACAAGCCTCTTTCTTTTCCACCACCACCTTCATCTTAGTGGGAACTGAAGTGGGAGACCCAGATTGCATCCTGGGCAAGTCACTTTTACTTGCTGCGGGATGCCAGGCATATGACTTAAGGAAAGAGTTTCAGAGAGGTTACCTGAAAAGACTCAGGTAGTGAGAACACGGGGTTGTTGAAGGATTAGGTGGGATTGCATAGGCCACAGAATACTTTATATTGGTTACATCCTAATTTACAGATATCATATGGCACTTACCACTTTATAGTGCTTACCATGGGCCAGATTACTTGGCCCTTCCATGTATCATCTCCTTAGATATCAGGATAACTTCATGAATCAGGCACTAACTCTGGCCCCTCAAAGGCTCTGGCTTTTTAATTGTAAAATGCAAAATTGGTACATTGTCCAAGACTATTTAGTTATTTAGTGTCTGAGCTGAGTTAACACAGGGCTATCAGAGTATGAATCTCACATGGTAGATATGTAGGTGTCATGGAACCCAACAGAGATAACTTTGGATGGGGATCTTTTTTTGCATTCTTCAAATCATGCCCTATGAACAACCATTACTCTGCCTCCAATGAGGTCATACCCTGCTCTCTATCTTAGCATATTTGTGATGATATGTCTAATAATTGAGGATGCAATAAATTCTAGTTCTCTTCTTCCTGCAAAGTGTCCTTCCCCAAACTATGGCCCTAGAATCTTCAAAAGTCTTGAAAATATTTCTGGTAAGTAAATGTTCCCCATTCACCATCCATCCCTCATGCTCTTGCAGGGCCCTCCTCAGACACAGGCCGGCGGAAGCAGATCTCCTAATACCAATTGCTGAGTTAGAGGCAGCTTCTCCCCATCCATCAATTCTAACTGCATTCAAACATTTTCAATATGTGGGCTCCTTGATAACTTTCACTGTATGGAAAACAAAATGGAGGGAAATGATTATTGGCACAAAAGGGGGAGACCATAAATCTTCAAATCAGATATAGGACAGATTGGAACAATATGGGTTCTCCAAGGTTGCCATGATAATGTATCTAATAACTCTCCTTGGGCAAAAAGGCAATCTGCTTTCAATCAATCTCGCTTTTTTTCTGAGCAAAAATACCAATTACGTTGAAGGAAGATTTTTTTTTCTTCCTTTTTTGATAAAGACAGCTCTCCACCCCAGAAATCATGCTGTGGCTAAAAGATATATATTTTCAATTGTCTAGAATGGTATTGGATAGCTAGCACCAAATGAAAAAAGTCAATCCTTTTTTTCTCTTCACTCTTGCCAGCATTTGTCTACTTCTTAAGAGAAGTGAAAGTTAATTAAAGGCTTAAGGGATAATATTGATTGCACTGGAATATATTTTATATGTACCCAGCACATTTTCAAGGAAGAGAACCCTGACTTTTTCTAAGGCTGAATAAATCAGCCAGCTGAGCTTTTGATTCAAGGGTGAGGGGGGGAACACATCTTTTCCCCTTGCACTTCTCACACATCTTTCCTAGGGATGAATGATTTCAGAGAGAAGGAGGGGATGCTGGCTGATGTTCTTTCAGTTCTTTGCATCCTGGGTAGGAAGAATGAATGTTCAGGCATTTCCTCAGACCTATCATTGATTTGAGTCTAGCTTTGAGTAATAACCAGGCTTATGCTGGTATAGAACTTCAAACTTTACAATGCCTGGCACAGGAGGCTGGCTAGGTGGTATTAACCTCTCAGCTTCCTCCTCTATTGAATGGGAATAAGTACCTTGCCCACACCCTTGGTTGCAGAGCAGGGAATCACATCTGGCTTACTTTCACATCCAAGTGATGAGAACAGCCTCAACCATATATGTGTCCTGTGGAGATACCCACACATTGGATTCATGTTGGCTTTGCTCCTAATCTTGGAAGTCTATGTGCAGAGGATGTTAGAATGGCAAAATAGCCCTATTGTCAGTTGCAAGGAAGTTAGGTCAGTAGGGGAATTCTGTTTCTCATTCACTTCAAACATATTTGGCAAATTCAAAGTCTGAAATCTTATTCAGAACATGCAAATTTATTTGAAGTATTTTGTCCATGTAAATGTACATGTGCCACAAGAAACATTTTAAAATATATGATAAAATGCGTATCATCCAAATGTTCAATCTATATTGTATATTCTGATATACTGTGTGTCACACTATCTTAGCCTCATACTACTCACCATATACTAACGAGGGGGTTAGTCATATGGGCTTTGGGCATAAAATTTGGATGGGTGGCTAAGGGACCTTCATCAACCTAGCGGGAGAGCAAAGTGATCATGTTAAGACATCTCTTCTGAAGTAGCTCATTGACACTCTTCCTTTCCCTTGGTGGCTGCTGCGTGCCTGATTGCTAAGCGCACCACTGTAATAATAACAGTCTGTAATGGTAATATTATTAACTGCATCGTGCACATTATTGATTTACTCTTTGTTCTGCATCATTATCTTTTCACCAATGAGTTTACTGCATTATTCTCACATACTTAGTCAAGCACCAAATTACAACGAAAGGGCAGGCTCTTATAATGGCATCTAATGGAACATTGCATAAGCCATCATCACTGCCTCCTATTATGAGCCACCTCCAGCCAATGAGCTTTCTGCCTTATTGGAATGTGCACAGAGTAATTATGAAGTGCAAAGGACATGGCCATTCTAAATTTTACCCAAGAAATTACCATGCTGCATGGTCACCACCTGCCCAAGTCTCAGAGCACAGCTAGAGATTCAGCTGCTGTCACTATCAGCCTGGGGGGCACAGGGACGGGAGTCGAGCCTCTTGCTACATACAGTCTCTTCACTAGAAGCCAGTGGTTTTATCTCCACAGTCAGTCCCCGGCTTTTTGTGTCGTGGCTGACTCTTGCATCAAATGCTTACTCCTGACTGGGCATTATGTGGCAAATATAAGTGGCCATGACATTGCCTGGTGCCAAAGTCAGATTGGTCCAGGAACCCAGAGCGGCTGGAGGGACTGTCAGTCTCAACAGTTGTGGATGAGGGGCTCATCTCTTCTGGGTGAGCCACTACTTCCGGAACAGAAGTCCAAACCACCCTCAAACAAGGCGAGCAATTCCAGCCTCATCCCTTCCCGGCATCTCCCCATCTTGAGGTAAATTCCTTTAGCTCTCCTGGAAATCCCAGGCACCCTAAGGAAGCAGCGCTCTGGGGACGCACAGCCAGCCGGCATGATCTTCCATTCCATAGGCATCCTAGCCCCATTTAGCCCTGGGTAATGCTCACTTACTGTAAAGTGTTACATGCCCCCATTGTCAGAGGAGTTATAGTGGAAAAATGCAAAATTTCCTTTTTACTGCTTATGGCCAGCAGAGCCTATAACGTGTCAGGCCGCACATTAGCCACCCTGATAAAAGTCTGCTTTCTTACACACAAAATCATCGTTTCAGCAAGATTTGTTATCTCATTACCTGATAAGCTCTATGTCATAAACCAAGACTCATACAGTAAATCTCCCCAGAGGACGCTTTGTGGGCAGAAAGGGAGAGATATGAATCTGCAAGGGACTTGATAATGCAGCATTTAAGCGCAAGCATAATGTCACTTATTGTTAAATGCATAAAACCACTTGGCCAAACGGTTGAGCTTTTAATAGGATTTTGTGCAGCATCAGGTGAGAAACCATATGCCTTTTCTGTCTAGGAGTCTCTGAGCACCTGCTAGCACCGCTGCTTTGCCTCACTGCCCTCAGGGGATGGGAGCTGGGCTTTTACGGAGGGAGGAGATGAATGCTTCCCCTGCAGCTGCCTCGCTTCTGCTGTCTTGCCGGGGGGTGGGATGCGGGGTCCTGTTGTGGTGTCTGGCCTGATCTAACTGGCCTCTCCTGTTCAGGCACATTGTGGTCTGTGGACACATCACTCTGGAGAGTGTTTCCAACTTCCTGAAGGACTTTCTGCACAAGGACCGGGACGACGTCAATGTGGAGATCGTTTTTCTTCACAAGTAAGAGCCTCCTACTGCTGTCAGACCCTTTGCCCAACCACACACCCTGCGAGGGACTCCCTGAATGTCTATAAGAGTGGAGGTCTTGGGGAATGGCACTGGGGATGGGGCCAGAGTTGGATAAGCCATGATCCCTTTTGGCCTCATTAGAGAAGATATTGCAGAACCAATGGAAAGGGAAGCAACACACTGGTTCAATGATGAGAGCAGAGTCTGCCTCTGTGGATGCGATTCTGGGACCACATCTGAGTTTATCTCTGGAAGAAATAATAGTGGAGCTCATTGTGGTCCAAGTCATCATCATTGTCCCCTTAGCAATCCAGGGTGTCCACAGTATCTGTTGTGGGATGATTAGCTGTATGGTGTGGATATTTTAGGAGTGCAGGAGTGAGTTGGTGACCAAGCAAGACACCAACTTAAGAGGAAGCAGGACAGAAGGTAATAGTAATAACAACTGCCACTCCTAGGAACCCCCAGCGTGGGACCCTAGCCAATCACTGTGCATACAGGCTCCCATTTACTCCACAGACAGAGTAAAAATACATATGCTGGACTCAGATTCCCTGATCTGAATCCTGACTCAACCAACTACTGGCTGAGCAAGTTACTTAACCTCCCTGTGCCTCAGCTTCCTCATCCATAAATCATGGAGATAATAGTAGTTCCTACCTAGTTGGGCTGTGATGAGAATGAAATGAATTAATCCATATGAAGTGTGCATAGCAGAGTAAGGCATGCAGTAAGTCTCGATAAGGGTTAGCTATCAGCCTGAAAAATAACATATATTTGGTTGTATAATCCACTTAGGAGGTAGGTCTTATCTTGTGTGTTTTACAGGGGAGGAAAGCAAGGTATCTCCCTTCTACCTAATGTTGAGGTTTTCAACTTTGCCTAATCCTCTTTTTAGGTAAAAGGTAGTCTGCCCCAGGAATGGAGAGAATTAGGGGGCTCCATTATGGTGACATGTGTGGTACCATGGTCGTCTTCTTTTATGGAGATGAGGCTGTCATGGGGCCAGTCCTGGCACCACATTGCAAAGTCCAGGACAAAGCTAACATGTTTGTGCCGGCTTGACGTGCTGTTGACTACCCAGCACTCGGTCCTACTCTGAGGTTCCACTGAGGTCAGCTTCTCTACAAACTCCCTGTTTGGTGGATTGCCTTCTTCTGGCATTTGCTCACAGAATGCTAGATTTCTGACTTGTCACCATGTTGGGGCACTAGCATTTCTCTTTTCTGCACTGATTTCTCCAAACTTTGAAAAAGCAGACCAGGCTATGTGAGCACAGGAGCAGGTACCCACAGGTTCCGTTCAGTGCTTAGCCACTGATTACCTGCTGTGTGGTCCATCCTCCGCTGAGCATTTTGGAAAGTTCACTAGAGGTATAGTGTGTAGGCTGTGCCCCCACATGAGTTGGGCATTTCAAGATGAACACACATGCAACCATTAGAGACAACATCAACCCTGTGTTATCCAAGGGATGCTGAAGTCATTTTGATCAAGTGGCAGAAGTGACTGGGGCCATCTCTTTCAAGGAGCATGAGTCTATGGTATTACTGGGGCAGGCTTCCGAATAAGATATGACTTGTCATTGGTCTGAAAGACTGGTCAGATTCACATAGGCAGCCACTTTTCTCTCATCCACTGCTTTAGTTTGAATAAACAAGCTGGTAAGGTGTGGTTGCTCATGCTTGTAATCCCAGCACTTTGGGAGGCCACGGTGGGCGGATTGCTTGAGCTCAGGAGTTCGAGAACAGCTTGGGCAACACAGTGAGACCCCATCTGTACAAAAATAGAAAGACTAGCCAGACATAGTGGCATGTGCCTGTAGCCCTCGCTACTCGGTAGGCTGTGGTGGAAGGATGGCTTGAGCCTGAGAGGCAGAGGTTGCAGTGAGTCAAGATTGCACAACTGTGCTCTAGTCCTTGTCTCCAAAAAAAAAAAAAAAAAAAAAAAAAATGGCTGCTAATGCTTCCATTGCTAGGATTCACATTTGTATCCCTAACATCCATCAATATCATACTTATAGTAGATGGCCCAGTTAATTAATTAACCTCTTGAAGCTCTGGGTTAATAACATACCTTCCTATAGGGTTGTTTTGAGATTTAAATGAATTAATGTTCATCAAGGCCAGGCGTGATGGCTCACTCCTGTAATCCCAGCATTTTGGGAGGGTGAGGTGGGTGGATCACTTGAGGCCAGGAGTTCAAGACCAGCCTGGCCAATGTGGCAAAACCCTGTCTCTACTGAAAATACAAAAATTAGCCAGGCATGGTGGCACATGCCTGTAATCCCAGCTACTCTGGAGGCTGAGACACAAAAATCACTTGAACCTGGGAAGTTGCTGGGAGCAGAGATCCTGCCACTGCACTCCAGTCTGTGTGACAGAGATAAACTCTAAGTAAAATAAAATAAAATAAATAAATATTATTTATTTTATGTATTTATTTGTAATACTATTTTACTATTATTTATTTAAAATGTTATCTGCCATATAGTAAATGTTAGAAAACATGAACTATTATTATTATTATCATTATGGACTTCACAAATGTTAGGCAAGTGTTGACTTATCACAGTACCTGGCGTATAGTAGGTTCTAACTAAATATCATCTCCCAGTGCCTAGCATGGTACCTTATCAACAGTCTTTTTCATCTCTGCAGAATTAACAAATAAATAAATAGGTCACTTGTTTAATCCTTGTCCTCCAAAGAGAAAGATGTCAGTACAGATCAGCACCAAGAAGTGTGATGAGTCGCATACACGTGTGTGAATCAAGAACAATAATGAGAGTAAATTCAGTCTGTCTGTGGCTCCTCAGAGTGATACTTTTTGATCCAGGCCTTGGGGGATGAGAAGTCCATGAGACACAGAAGCAGAGATAAGGTTCATGATGGAGGGAACAGCAGGATGGCTCTCCCAGGGGAACCTTGGGCTAATCCTTGATTGTATTAGTCAGGGCGCTCCAGTGAAACAGAGTCAATAGGAAATACATATATCAATATATCTAATACAGATATATATAGGTATCTATATATTGATACATCCATCTATCTATCTATCTATCTATCTATCTATCTATCTATCTATCTATCATCTATCTCTAGAGAGATTTATTAGGAAGAATTGGCTCATTTGATTACAGAGGCTGGGAAGTCCTACTGCCTGCCACCAGCAAGCTGGAGACCCAGGAAAGCTGGTGGTGTTTGAGTCTGAAGGCCAGAGAGTCATAGAGCCAATGTCAACGCCAGTCCAAGGATAGGAGAATGAAAAGAGATGCCCAGTTCAAGCCGGCAGGCAAGAAGCAAAAGGGACAAACGCCTCTGTCCTCTGCTTTATTGTTCTCTTCAGACCCTCAAAGGACTGGATGATGCCCACTCCCACAAAGTAGGGCAATCTACTGAATTCACTGATTCAAATGCCATTCTCATCCAGAGACTCTCCCAGACACACCCAGAAATCACACTGGATTTGGGCACCCTCTGGCACAGTCCGCATAAAATGAACCATCCCACTAGTGGCGCAGCCCATCTTCCCTATTTATGAGATAGGAATTCCATTCATACTGAAGATGACATTTGCCCAGAGGTCTTGGCCTTCCTAAAGCCCATGAACCTCT
Source organism: Symphalangus syndactylus (assembly GCF_028878055.3). Taxonomy (NCBI): domain Eukaryota; kingdom Metazoa; phylum Chordata; class Mammalia; order Primates; family Hylobatidae; genus Symphalangus; species Symphalangus syndactylus. The sequence goes on from NC_072426.2 coordinate 96,557,159, forward strand.
TTCTTTTACCGTGGTACTGGTTTGGTTTTCAGTTGGGCTGGGGTTTTACTTCTCTTGAGTGTGAGTCTTTTATTTATGGCAAGCAAAAGGGTGACTGTAGGTCACAGCCTCTCCCCAGGGCTCCCTGTGGAAATTAGAGAGGAAGGAGCCCATGGAGGCTGAAACCCCCGAGTCCATTAAATTAATAGCGATTTCTTCTCTCCCTGTATAGCATCTCCCCCAACCTGGAGCTTGAAGCTCTGTTCAAACGACATTTTACTCAGGTGGAATTTTATCAGGGTTCCGTCCTCAATCCACACGATCTTGCAAGAGTGAAGGTAAGGAGGAAGAAGTGATTTCTGCTTTTATTCCATCTTGGTGGGGGTCTGGGGGGGAGTCCTGACTCTGTGCTGAGGTGACACACCTCCTAGGTTGGCCACGAGTCATCTCCTAAACACCTAATGAGATCAATCACATACCAGTAACCTTGACGTCACCCTTCCACTGGTCCCAGGACCTCCTTCTGCTGGCATATGCAAGACTACCTATAACCATCCCACACTTGGACTGGTCATAACATGAAACTTGCTTTGCTGGTTTCCTCTAAATCAGCTACTCATCAAGGAAGTAGACCAATTGTATGGATCCAGTAGTCTTTATAAAACATAATAATCAAGTAATTCCCATATTGAACACTTAAGTTGGACTCAATATAGCTCTGACATCTATTATTTACATCTGAAAGAAACATTAGGCTAAAATATAAAATAAAATTTTACTAAGCTGTAAAACATTTGAGCTTTCTTTTTTCCCCATCTAAGACTCAGGGTGTAAAACTAAACATACAGTTATCTGATATCATTGATAATGGGCGAATCTTTTTTTCCAGAACCTGGTAAGTTAGAATCTTCTCATAAAGCACACCTGAGGCTTAGAAGGGAAAGGTACAAGGCAAAATGGCATCTGCTACTTTACCTATGTAATATAGATTTTGTAAGCATGTTCAATATTTGCATGCCAGGGGGTGTACATTAATATAATGAATTCACTGAAGTCTAAATGCTAACTGTGGTCACCGCATAATTCTGTAAATAATATAATTGGCCAAGATGAATAATCCAAAAGGATTTGGATAAATTCTTTCTTTGCATTATTAAAGAAATCAGAGACGATTTGTGACATACCAGGGAGGATATTATGGCCTCCCTCAAAATCCAGGAATGATCTATTAAGTACAACATACCAAGTAGGACAGATTGCAGACCTGAGCCAGCGTAAGAATTCTTATGCTCATAGAGTACAGTTAATCTTAATATTATCCAGACATAACCCAAGTTATTGCTTATGTAAAATCTTATGAGAACGTAGGGACAATTGTTATTTTTCGTGGACCTAATTTAAATGCAAGCAATCATTAGCACATCAAACTCATGGTCCCCTCTAAGGAATAAACCCTTGTGGCTCGTGTTTGGATAAGTCAGTAGGTATATTTTGAGTTCAACTGTGACACACCATTTCATACATAGATTTGTTGTCTTTTGAATATCTGAATACTAATTGGATACTAAGCAATATGGTGATGTTATCTGATTTAGAGCTCTGATCTCTTCCCAGCCTATAGAAAATGAAGATGTGAAAAAGGTCAGATGAAGGACTTCAGAGTGTACATTTCTGAATCCCCAATACTCAGTTAACTTGCTAACTGGAGAGAAGGGATTTAACCCACCCACCTCCAACTCCTGATAGGAAGAATTAGGATGATGGTGCAGATGGTTGAGAAAGGAGGTGGGGAGGAGACTGAAAGGCTTAATTAATTGTTATTTAAAGAAATCTGGAAATCCTACAAGTAAGCAACGATGCCAAATGAAAAGTATAATTACCAAGGTACATGTTGTACCCTCCAACAGCAACAAGATGAAATGTTTATACCATAACAAGAACTTGCAACCTACACTTTTGACAAAAACTATAATCTCTCAGGCTCTCAGGATTTTTTTTTTTTTCTTTGCAAAGCACCAGCTTCCCCAAGAGCTGTCAACAGAGAGAGACTACAGTCGAATGTGGCTATTTATATGTTTGTGTTCTGTGATTTTTCCTTTCGGTGTCTTAGATAGAGTCAGCAGATGCATGTCTGATCCTTGCCAACAAGTACTGCGCTGACCCGGATGCGGAGGATGCCTCGAACATCATGAGGTAACTCTTGGGGCGCTGGGGAAGGCCCTGGGCTTGGTGGTCTGTGGCCGTTCACGGCCCTTTTGGGTCTTCTGCAGAGGACTATCTCTATGAGGCCTTTTTGTCCCACAAGCCACCGTACAACTCACCAGCTGCATAGGCCTGGGGGAGCCGAGGCTGTCTGTGTGGGTTGGGGCAGTGGCACACAGGGTGTCACCAACAGGAAGCTCACCCTCAGCAGGTGGCAGCTCTGGGGCTTACAGCTGGCCTTGGGTTTGAGATTCCTTGAGACAGAACTAGGAAATAGATTGAGGTGGGTGCTGGCCTGAATTAAAGTACCATGTTCCCTAAAGGAAATGGGCCTGAGATATCTTAACTAAAGGCAGATGCCCCCAGGGGACATTTTGCAATGTCTGGAGATGTTTTTGGTTGTCATAACTAGGGGACCGTGCTGCTGGCATCTGATAGGTAGAGCCCAGGGACACTGCAAACCACCCTGCAATGCACAGCGCAGCCCCCACAACAGAGAATTGTCTGGCCCAGAATGTTAATGGTGTCGAGGCTGAGAAAACCCTTATTAGGGCTTTCCAAGTGTGTCTACGGCATACTGATTCCTATCACCCCAAAGGGAAGTTTAGTGACCAGTTAGCCTGTTTCATCCAGTTTCCCAAAATTAACGTTCTTTCTTGAAAGCCTTTTCAGTGCTTTTAATACTAATATGCATCTCTGAGATAACATACTATAGAACACTTTCGAAACCTATTTGACTATAAGCTTCTGCTCCTCTCCCACCTCCCCCAACCATTTTTTTTTGTTTTGTTTTGTTTTTTGTTGTTTTTTGTAGAGACAGTCTCACACTATTGCCCAGGCTGGAGTGCAGGGACGCAATCATAGCTCACTGTAACCTTGAACTCCTGAGCCCAAACGATCCTCTCACCTCAGCCTCCCAAGTAGCTGAGGCTATAGGAATGTGCCACCACACATGGCCGATTTTTAGATTTTTTTTTAGTAGGGACAGGGTCTTGCTATGTCTCCCAGGCTGATCTCAACAAACTCCTAACCTCAAGTGATCCTCCCACCTGGGCATCCCAAAACTCTGGGATTACAGGAGTGTGCCATTGCCCTGTCCTCCCCCACCTTTTTTTTTTTTTTTTTAACAGAACATCTTCTAGGGGAGGTCATACTGGGAAACACTGCCCAGTGCTTTTTGTGCACATGGGTTAGGCCTGTCAACTGCTAATCTTGGCCCCAACACCAACACCTTATTCTTTTCTTAATTCAGAAAAAAGCAATTGTTCAGTTTTTGTTCCTTGCATAAACTCAATAGTCACATTGTGTGACAATGAAATGACTAAAAAGTCAAGGCATTCTGCTCCAGGTAGTTAGAGGCCCTTTGGAATTTGTCTTTTCTGTAGCATTAATTGCAGAAGAGTTCAGAGGGCTGAGAGGAAATGATAAAGGGAAGCTTCTGGAGAGATGAGCTAAATTCAGTGGGATTTCTGTCCCACCGCATTCCCAGGAACTTTGACCTAACTGTGAACAGCCATCTTTCGGGCTAAAGGTTTCCCCTCTCCCTGTGGCTTGGTTTACTGCCTCTTGGGAACTTACCTGAGGTTGAAGGTCAAGAAGTTACCTTTACATCCTGACAATGTTTGCATCGCATTTGTCTTTGCTTTCCATCAGTGGCCCCAAGTGACCGGAGCTTCCCCATCAGTGAGGTGGGGGAATTCCTCCAGTGCATTTCAGAGGAGCCAGTCCTCCCTTAAGCATCTGGTCCTTGTGTCTGGCAGGCAACATCTGGCACCATCTTCTCTTGCCACTCACTTTTCTTTGGCAATATGCTTAGTGAGGTCATTTTAAGGAAGTTGATGCGTGAACTCTTCTAAGCATTGGGCTTGCCAGGCTGCAGAGAGAGGGTGGAACAGATTCTGGCTTCACACCTGGGCCCATTCCCAAATCAGTTACAGCTGCACAGTGGCTACACCAGCATCAGGGTTGGGTGTGTCACTTGTTCCTTTCTTTGAAGTAGGAAGGATTTTCAACTTTTGACACCTTTTTCTGTCATTGGAAATGACTTTTAAAAAAATGTAACCCTTTAAGGAACCTGGCTTCACTGTCTTCAAAATTCCAAATAGAAAACCAAAAGAAGATGAAGCTTAATGTTTTGACTCCACAGAGATGTTTGGGGCTACCTGAGTAATAGTTTTGAAATGGGTGTTTCTCTTAATTATAGTATTTTATTTAAACCCTAACTGTGGTAGGGTTAATATGAAGACACATAGGTACTAGGGTGACTGGCAGGATGAGGAGACATAGAAATTACTGGTCAAGGGCCGGGCTCAGTGGCTCACGCCTGTAATCCCAGCACTTTGGGAGGCCGAGGCGGGCAGATCACGAGGTCAGGAGTTCAAGACCAGCCTGACCAACATGGTGAAACCCCGTATCTACTAAAAATACAAAACTTAGCTGGGTGTGGTGGTGTGTGCCTGTAATCCCAGTTACTCAGGAGGTTGAAGCAGAGGAATTGCTTGAACCTGGGAGGCAGAGGTTGCAGTGAGCCAAGATCGCGCCTGCACTACTACACTACAGCATGGGCAACAGAGCCAGCAAGGCTCCGTCTCAAAAAAAAAAAAAAAAGAAAAGAAAAGAAAAAAAGAAATTACTGGTTAAAGGTAGTATCAGAAATGTGATTAAGTAGAGCCAGAACCGAGGCCTTGGCTGCAAAAAGAAGTGGGAAGTTCAGGGTTAAAAATGGGCTTTGTCTTTCTCTTGTTTGTATAATCCTCCTTCCTCCTCAGTTTAATGAGACCAATCTGCCTCCTTTGAAATTAAAATGTCAAAGATCCATTTGAAATGAGCTAATGCAGAAAACTGGCTGAAGCTGTGAACTGCAAGGCAGGGCTGACAGAGGTTCAAAGTCCTTGAGTTATAAGCATGGGCCAATACAACACTTTTCCAAAAATAAAATGAAATCCTTCAAGTGCAAAAACCCAGGGTGAATTTGTGCTGGGAGAGGCTTTAGCGTGATCCATTTCCTAAATTCGTAAGTTGCAGCTTTTCAGATAAAGCTGCTCCCTGGCTGCCTTCTCTCCATTTCTGCACTAAAAAGGGTGAAGTGGGGAGCGCTGCTGGGTGGGAAGTTTGTGGGGGCAGTCATAATAAATGCACTTGCATTTATGATTAGGCTTAGGAGGTGGGCCTTTCTGTGGAATTCCATTCTTTAGCCTTCCTTGTCACAGAAGGAAATGTACAATGTCACTTCTGACAGACTTGGTAATGACAAAAACCATAACTTACACGTGGAGAGAACTTTAAATGATTTCAAAGCATTTTCACATCTGGTCTCCCATTTGCTGCTCATACCAAGCCTGTGAAGTAAATAAAGCAGGTACTGTTGCTCCTAGTGTCCAGATGAGGAAACAGGAACAGAGAGCCCAGGGTTTTCCTAAAGGTCGCGCAGTTCATTAGTACAATAGCTGTGACTGGAACCCAGGTGTTTCCATTCATCTGGGCTCTGCCACTCCCTTTAGCACCACGATTGATGTGGGGAGGACACGTGAGGGCTGGGGTGGGTGCAGGCCATGCTTAACATTGAGTTTGGACTGGGGGCAGGTAGGAGACAATTTTCCACCAGATCGTGACCCCGGCAACACCTTGGCACTTACTTTTAATCAGCGTTTAATTCATCATTTTCTCTATTAGCTATGGAAGGCTGAGTCCTTGATCTCGTCCTAAGAGCCCTGCTTGGAAATCATTTTTTGTGATAGTGGCCAAGCGTGTGTCACAATTAGAACCATTTGTCATCCTGCTTGTTTGATTTGTCATTGTTGTCTCAAGTTGTTAACTTGGAGAACTGGACTCAGCAGATTGTTTCTGGGCTAGTCCCTAGGGTGTGGGAGATTGCAAACCTCTGGAGGCCCCATGATTTGGGCGTGCTTTCGATGTCTACCTAGGCAATAAGCTGGCAGCCCCTGCTCCAGGCCCCCTACTCCCCAGTACGCACATGCATACATCCCATCCCCAATGCATTCCAGGGGGCCCTCAAATTTTTCATGCCCAGGACACAGACTGTGGCTGTTTTGTGATTTTGTTTTCACACTAGCAAGAGGTATGGTGGTGGGAACACTGTTTAACCTGGCCCAGTGTCTGCAACTCCTCAAGATAGCCCTGGCTGCTGGTCCTGATGCAGGATAGGTGAGCCCCAAACTGGGGCTTAGCCCATGAAGGTTTATAGCTTTCCCCCAGAAAAGGCAAGCTGGTAGATAGGGCAGAAGGAAACAGCTTTATTGAAGCAGTAGTATTACAGCTCCATGACTGCTCCTGCAGAGCGGGGCTACACCATAGAGTAGCAGCTCTGGGCAGTTCTGCTGTTGTATTTATACCTACTTTTAATTGCATGCAGATTAAGGGGCAGCTTATGCAAAAATTTCCTGGGAAGGGGTAGTAACTTCTGGGTCATTGGGTCATTGCCATAGAAAGGCAAGTCCCATGAGCCCAGTGCAGATAGAAGCAAGTTCTTTGAGCTTTCTTTCTCACTGTCCACCCTGACACTTCAGCAATCGTATTAAAGGGTTTCCTCTTTCTTGGCCTTCTTTGTTCCTCATGGTGGCTTCCCCAAGTTGTATGTAGTGAGTGATGGAGCTGGGACTGGAATTCATCCATGCAGTACAACTTGCTTTCAGGAAAGGATCTGGTATGTGCTTGTAAAGTTACGTCACTATGAACATATTCCAAGAGACAGTTGATTTCATAATTGGACAACAGGCTTGAAATATGAAGCATTTCAATCTCCTATGATCTAGTAATAGTAATGTTCTAGGGCCTAGAGGATATAGGGAACCTCCTGGGTGTTGCCATGGCAATGGTAAACTGACAGGGCACACTGCTGGATGTGTCCAGTGAAAAGTTGCTTCTGCCCCATCCCTGTTTCAGCTAGTCTTCAATTTTGTCTGGTATCTGAGCCCTGCCTCTGGAATCAAGTCCTGCCTCCTACCTCAGTCCCATGGGTACCCCATTTGGAGACAGTAAAATTGATCTTTTGGTCAGACACCATGCATAAGGCAGACCTGTCTCAGCATTGGTTCTTTCTTTTTCAGAGTAATCTCCATAAAGAACTACCATCCGAAAATAAGAATCATCACTCAAATGCTGCAGTATCACAACAAGGTAGGAGTGCAAGAGCCCGCTCCAGGTCTGAAGACCCATCCACAGGTCCAGCCTCTTCTTCCTCATTATACAGCCTCACACACACATACACACACTCACGTGCCCACAAGCACAACTCAAAGACCTGGGTAAAGAGGTGTGATTGTTAAAAATCTTCCTGGGACATTTCTTTCTTCCTTCCTTCCTTCCTTCCTTCCTTCCTTCCTTTCTTTCCTTCCTTCCTTCCTTCCTTCTTTCTTTTCTTATTTTGAGACGGAGTCTCGCTCTTGTTGCCCAGGCTGGAGTGCAATGGCATGATCTTGGCTCCCCACGACCTCCACCTCCCAGTTTCAAGCAACTCTCCTGCCTCTGCCTCCTGAGTAGCTGGGATTACAGGCATGCGCCACCATGACAGGCTAATTTTGTACTTTTAGTAGAGATGGGGTTTCTGCATGTTGGCCAGGATGGTCTCGAACTCCCAACCTCAGATGATCTGCCCGCCTCGGCCTCCCAAAGTGCTGGGATTACAGGCATGAGCCACCACACCTCTGGCCCATTTCTTCAGTGTTTGCATTTGGTCACTGGAAGGATGCTCCTTCATGTACTGATTCATTCATTCGGGAAGTGTCTATTGGAACCCGAGGTTCAGAACTATTGATTTACTCTTGGATCCCATCCATACTTAAGTTATAACAACTTTTATTCGTATGTGCTGCAGTCATTTATTTATTCAGTAAATATTTATTGAATACCTACTGTGTGATTAGCACTCTCCCTGACACCGGCAGGAATATCAGTGAAGGAGAAGCCCTATTTTGTGTCCCCGGGGATTTAACAGTTAAGGTGTAGAATGCTCCAGGCAAGTGAGTGATAGGATTTCTCTATCTGAGACCAGGTGAACTAGTGAGTGCATAATGTGCTCTGTAAGAGTGTAATGTGGAACACATTCCCAGAGTCGAGATGAGAATTTGCAGAGTTGAATCAGGAAAATAGTAAGCTATCCAGAGATTAAAGAGAAAGGAATTTTCCTTGTGTTATCAATGGGGGATTGATTAGAAAGAAGACAAAAGTCAGAGTCTATGCTGTTTCCCTGTGATTACTTCTCAGTAAACCAGAGTCCAGTGTCTCATTCAAAGGCAGTGCCCCTTCTCTCGACCAGTCAGTAAACTTCCATAAAAACAGCTTTAGGGGAGGGAAGGTGGCACCTTTCTCCATTTGATGCGGTACCAGTTATGTCCTTAATGAAGCCTAGAAACCGGAGGCTGCCCAGTACCTGGAGCCAGGTGTCCTGTCTGTACAGAATAACTCCCTGCTGGGTTATGAGTGACAGCGTACCCTCTCTTATGGGCCATATTCCCTACGAAATAGGCAGTCAGGTGACGCAGAGAAAACCCCATTCTGCCAAATGCACCAGCGCCATGCCGTTATTTCTTAATTGCTGGCACGTGCTGGCCCATTTTGCTGTGTGGAGGCCTATCAGAGGCTATCACTGAGTGGAGCCTGCTGTCGGTGACTGGCCCACCATCCAGAACGGCTGACTGCTGCCAGCCACTGCCCACCCCTCGGCAGGTGGCTCCCTTGCAGAATGTGTTGTTCTCCAGCCAACGGATTTGGTGGTGGGCACCCAAGGTCACGTTCGCCTGTTTGTCTCTGGAAAACCCAAGGACACTGTAGAGATAAAGTGAGGATATTGATAATGCACAGGCGTCAAGCTGGAGAAGTTTTTGATGTCAGCCCTTGTAGGTGGAGGTGAATTTTATTAGCAAGGCTGTGACTGGTGACAGCTCCTGCAGCAACGAGCTCTCCTTCTTTCATTTGTGATCTGAAATTTCATTTAGTGTGGGAGTGCTTTAAGCTGTTGTTTAGATTTTTGGCTGAATTTAGATTGAATAGGAAAATTAATGTTGTATGTTTAGAAGGGGTTGTCAGTTCCTTTGTTTCTGTTTCCAATGAGTGCTGATGCAGCATCTTCAAGAAATTAAGGAGGATTTTAGCTGTGGTTCTTGTCCAACTCAAAGCAGCTCAACTGGCCTGGGATCCAGACAGTCCCTGGTCAGTAATCACATGATCATAGCAATCTGAATGTCTTTGGCAAACCTCTGTGTTGTAATTATTCAGAGACAATGAGGAAGGTGTCAACCAATTCATGATTATTTGCTTAAAACACATTTTGTTTAGAACCATCCCAAACTATTCGAGTTTTGGGGTTGGGCAGAATCATTTACAGATCCTTGGATGATTAGTAAGGACACAAGGAATAGAGTGACTTTGACACAGGGCATTTTGTTGTTGTTGTTGTTTCATATCTCTCTTCTAGAGAAAGAAGAAAGCGTCCACTCATCATCGTTTGTCTTTCATTCTTTGTAAAATTGCAAATGGACATTCTTCACCCTGTTTCACAGTTTTGCTCTGTTTCCTGAGATGCTTCCTACTCTTTCAATACATTTTCTTCCTCTTCCCTTTCAACATTTTTTTTCTGCCTTTCTTGGCACTTTTTGCTGCACTCATCCTAGATACTTAGAGATCTCCATGCATTACAACTTGCTTTCAGGAAAGGACCTGGTATGTGCCTGTAAAGTTATGTCACTATGAACATATTCCAAGAGATAGCTGATTTCATAATTGGACAACGGGCTTGAAATATGAAGATTTCAATCCCCTATGATCTAGTAATAGTAATATTCTAGGGCCTAGAGGGATGTAGGGAAGCTGCCTACTTTCTCTCCATGTAAAACTGGCCCTGAGTTTGTCATCATCATAATTGTAGACATTCGTGTCATATTTTATGGTTTTAAAAGAGCTTTGACATCCATTATCTCCTTTAGTACTCATTGGACCATCTGTGCATTTTAGCATCCCAGGGTAACTTCAGAGCAGGGCATCTAAGCTCTGTACAGACAGCACAACTCTGCTGGCCACAAATCGTGGCCACCACTCTGCAGCCAGCGAGCAGGGAGACAGAACAGCTTACTGCCACCGACTCCGTAAATGGAGCCACAGCCCATTGAACCAAACTGTGGTTCCCGAGAGTAGGCATTATAGAAGAGCTGATGGTCTCCAAAGTGTATCTTTTAATATCACTAGAATTCTTGGAGAGAAACGCTTTCATGCTGGCCGTCTTTTTCATGCTGGCCCTGCATCTTCTGATTTGAGTGTAAATGGCTCAAAGCTCTTCAAGGAAAGATTGGTTTATAACTTCTTGGAAAAGTATCACTCCTGATGATTTACCTGTCAGTGGATTTTTTATTTTTCCCAAAGACTCTAGTGAAAGAGGCCTTTATCTCTGCAAGCCAAGTCCCATGAGCCCAGTGCAGATAGAGGCAAGTTCTTTGAGCTTTCTTTTTCACTGTCCACCCTGATATTGGACAATTGTATTAAATAGTTTCCTCTTTCATGGCCTTCTTTGTTCTTCATGGTGGCTTTCCCAAATTGTATGTAGTGAGAGATGGAACTAGGACTGAAATCCATCTCTCCTGGTTTTCCAGGATGGCCTATTTCCAGTTCCTCCTCCATGAGATGAAGGAGGGGTTGTGAAGTAGCAGAAATGAAGGGCAGCCAGGTCTGCCAGATCTGCTCTTTATATTCTCCAAGTTAGGGAGAGAGGATTTGCCTCCAGACTTCTGGGCACTAACACTGGCATTTTTCATCAGACTCAATTTACTTCAAATGGAAAAGGATGAAGTTTCCAGAAACAAAGGATTTGTGTTCCTGGGTCAGTCTCTTCTCTTTGTTTCATGCACAGAGATTTCCCTCCAAGCATTCAGCAGGTCACCCTCACTCCTTCCCTGCGTTGGAGAAAATATAATGTCCAAAAAAAGAGGGCACAGAACCCTGAGATAAGGAACAAACTCAACTTTTCTATGTAGTCACATGGCCAAGTGTCAAGGTGGACAGTGAGAAAGAAAGCTCAAAATATGCCTACAGAACTCAAACCAGACAGGGCCACGGGGAACCCAAGGATGAAATGCCTGAGCCTCATACCCTAGATAGCACATGCGAATAGGAGGGACTTTCTCTGAAAGGTTTTGCTTGTTTGTTTGAAGGTGCCATGAAGGTTCGGAGCTGTCTCTTTAGGGCTTGGACCAAAAAAATCTCCTTTCACACACAGTGCTTGACTTGTTCATTACTTAAACTGAATTTCTCCTCATTCTTCTCAGGTTCTCAGATGATATTACTGCAAATGAGTATTTCTCCAGTTATACCAATGTGTTCTCTACGATGCCCAGGAAGTAAAAGGGAAAGTGGCCATCTGAAGCCAGTGGAGAGTAGGGAGAGGAAGGGATAAAGAGTAGGGCTAGTTGTTGGAATTGAGTCTGCAGTGTGGGGAAGGTTCTTTGATAGCTTGACAGCAATTACCACTTGCTGTGGCCCCTCCATGAGACTATTTTAACCATGCTTTCATCAGGGAGGGCACAGTCATCTCTCCCTGGAGTACCCGCTTTTGGCTTAGGATGCACAGGATTGTCACAGAAGTGGATTTTGCAAGAAGGAATTTCACAAGAGTAGTATTTTTGAAAGCAGAGTGTGGAACCCTTGGACTTGCTCTTTGTTTTCACAATGGAGTCTTCCATCCTTCTAGTTCAACTATTGTATATTGTTCTGAAAGTGAAGGGAATGCTCCCTTGGTGCTCCTTGTGTTTGCTGAGATGTGCAGAGAAATAATAACTTCAAAGCCATAGAATCATGGCACTAGCAGAGACTTAGAAGCGCTCTCTGATTCAACCTCCTAGTGCAGAGCAAAAGTTCTTTCCATAGTAACTTGGAGAAATACTTATTGAGTCTTAGGGACAAAGACCTTTCATTTTTTAAGGTAACCTTCTCTGTTTGGTAGACAAATTATATCCTTAGGAAGTTCATTTATAAAACAAGACAAAAATCTGCTTTCTTGGAATATATACCAGTCAGTCTTAATTCTGGCTTCTAGAACAAAGCAGGACAAACCCAATCTTGGACACAGCGGCACCTGAAGTATTCAGATGTAACTATCCTGTCTCTGTGAGGACGAGAGCCTTCTTCAGGCCAGATATTACTGGCTCTCTTAACTGTTCCTCAAAAGATCTTTTCTAGACGCTACCTCCTCTTGTCTTTATCACTTTTCTCTGGAAGTTATTCAGTTGATCATTTTCCCTCTTTAAGTCTGACTGAAAACTGGATCAAGTGCTCTGGAATTAGTCTGACCAATTCACAACAGAATGAAATGTTCATTTCCCTTGATCTGGGGAGCACTTCTAACAAGTAAACGCTGGCGTTCTCTGTAATGTCACATGGCTGGCCTAAAATTTGAGGTTTTAGTTACCCACACACTTAAATTTAGCTTTGTGTGTTTTGTTTTCTTTTATTTCTCTCCTGCCTGTTGCCAAGCTAGGTCTTCTCATTTTGAATTTATATAGTTGATTTTTTTTAACCTAAATGCTGTACTTGACATGAAAGCCTTGTAAATCTTTTTAGTTTGGTCTTTTGCCGATTTTTCCAACTCTGGAGAACCTTTTGAACTTTGAATTCTTTCATTCAATGTATTTTCTATGACTCTCTGCTTCATGCCACTTAAAAATAATTGGATGAGCATGCCTCTGGGTTCTTGTCTCAGGGCCTAACAGAAGGGTTGAATAGGACCAGTCCATTTGCAAAAGATTGGAAACGTCGGCACTCTGATTTACCTAATGTTTTAGGCCAGTGGTTCTCAAAGTGTGGCCCCTAGATCAAGAGCATCACTGTCACCTCCAACTTGTGAGAAATGCCAAATTCTCCAGCCTTACCCCAGATCTACTGAATCAGAAATGCTGGCGGGGGGCCAGCAATCTGTGTTTTCACAAACTGTACAGGTGATTCTGATGCCCGCTCCTGATGCCTGGGAGTCACTGATCTGGAGTATTGGAAAGGCAGGTAAAAAAGAAACTGAAAATATACACGCATTTGGCACTTTTACGGTCTATTAGAGGACTCAACCTAACGATTTAGCTAGACATCCTAGTAACCCGGGCTGATGTGTCTGTCACAAGAGGAAATTCCCTCTGGGCTCTATTTGGCGAAATGACAAAGCCAGGGGAGGACTTGGGCTTGGTAGGTGCAGAAGCAACAGTCCAGAGAGACTGAAGAGTGATGAGCAGAAGAGTTGCATAAAACAGCAAACATCAGACTGCAGCAAGGGAAAAGAAGGGCAAGACTGGATGGCCCTGAGTGGTTGGGCAATGCTGCATTTCCCAGAAGAAATGTTAAACAATTGAACATTTAACAGAGCAAGGTCTCACACCTGCTTTTCTTTCCCCAGGCCCATCTGCTAAACATCCCGAGCTGGAATTGGAAAGAAGGTGATGATGCAATCTGCCTCGCAGAGTTGAAGTTGGGCTTCATAGCCCAGAGCTGCCTGGCTCAAGGCCTCTCCACCATGCTTGCCAACCTCTTCTCCATGAGGTCATTCATAAAGGTAACGTCTCGTCTTATTAGAGCACATTAGCTCAGGATTCCATTTGTCGTGGGGTTGAGTAGAGAGCAGAGCTTAAACTCAAAACAGATAGACGGGCTCTAACCACTTGGGTTAAGGAGAAATTCCTTGTTATGGATTTGGGCATGAAGCCAACTTCTTTCAAAATTATGTTTTTATTTTTATTTGGCACATCCACGGCCATTAAATGATTGTTCAAAGCACAATCCCCTCTTTTTTTAGATAAACCACATGTTTATCTATCAACAAAGCCTCCGCTGTTAAAACAAAAATATGATTTATATACATTCCATATGGCAACAGAGCGCCTAAAGAAAAGAATTATCATTTTGCTCTTTTATATCAAGTGGCTGGTGGACCTCTCACTGTGTGGATAAATGCAGACCATGTGTTTGTGCTGAAGCCCAAACCCCAACAACATAATTCATTTATTTATTTCTGCACAATCAAGGAGGCCAGCAGGACTGACATGCCGCGGTTGTTTGAATGGAGAGCGAAACAATGTACCAAGTCCTCGGCAGCAGTGCCCTTTGCACCGAGAGACAGGCGGTCTGGATGTGTTCATGTCCTTGTCAGAGCTGGCTGGGCAGCCACTCCAAAGTCCCCAAGGTGGCCATACCTGCTGCACCAGTGCAGGCAAGAAGAGGAAAAAACCCAACTCTGTCCTCCCAGGGTGGGCCGGGTTAGGATTGTGTTTCCAGGGCCTTGCATTGAGCACCCAGCCCCTAGCAAGGGGGCTTCTGGAGCCTGGGATAACAATCACTCCAGTCCTCATCCTTAGACTGTTCTTAGATTAGGCAGTCAAGGTGACAAAACCGTGTGTAAAACGGGTCTAGCTTGAGCCTTTCTGTTATGGCATGGCAGGCAGTTAGCTTTGGATCTGGGCTTACATCCTGCCTCTTATTATGTAAGGAGCAGAATTAATAGCTGGCAAGGTGGGAAATTACATCTTTAGAAAGTTCATGAGTCAGCATGAGGTCCATAAAGGAGGCTGGAAGCTCTGCAATCAAAGGTGTGAGACCTCCTGCCTTTTGCTGTCATGTGGCTGCCTAATCGACTGCCAACTTCCTTGATGGTTTTGAGGAAATGGCCTAGGTTGCAACAAGAGGGATGGGTGGGAAGCATGAGGATACAGATGCGTTGGTGCTCACCACGGGCACCTATGAGTGATATTATTTAGAGCAGGAGTTTTTCTAGGTCCTTATCCATCGTACCTGCCAAATCGGCATTATGTAGCCAACTGATAGTTAACATTCCTCTACATAAAGGAACAAATTGCTTTGGAGCTCCTTCAATCACTTTAGCAACACTGATAGCAAGGGATACCTTGATTTAAAAAATCCTCCTATGCTCATTATGCAGCCAAAGGTCTCAGCTCAGTAGAACTCTGAGCTCAGATCCAGCTTACAAAGAAAGATGTTGCATTCCTTTAAGTGTCTTCTTTAATCCAGGCTGCTCTCATCCTCCATGGGTGGAACTGAATGGAGGTGGCAGGGAGGTCTGTGTAGCTGTGTTTAGAGATGAGACCCTGAAGCCAGATGTAGCCACGTGTCTCCCAGGGATCTTATGTTCAACGTGAGAAGCCCAGACTCAGGATAAAGGACTGTCACCAGGAGAACTTCTCTGGCTCTTTCAATCAAGCTCTGGTGGTTTTCTTCCAGGGCATGGCCCGTGGGACCAAGCATGTGGTGTGTGGAGCTGTGCTCTGCTTCCTCGTGTTGATGTAACATGGGCTTTGGCAGGGCCCCACCACAGATGGGGCCCCTTGACATGCGTATGTTTTGATTTTGTGGTGCCTGCATGGTAACTAGAGCTGTCTGTCAAGGAAATTAATAAAATGGATGTGATGCTGATTCTTCAGTGCTATTAGCAGCAGGGAAAACCTCTGCCCAACCTTCCTCCAGACCCTGATGGGCCTCACCTCTAAAGCCAAGGATGTCCACTCCAGCTCAGCTAATCCCATTGCCAAGTTCCTATTTAAGAAGAGCTTGTGGGAAAGGCTGAGCCTGGCCCTGGTGTAACTGAAAACACATTTTCCTCCGGGGGTTATGTTACCACATTATTTCTATATAGGGCCAATTCCCGCCTGTTTGGAAGTAGCTCTCTGAATATGACCTTTTGACACTGAGATGGTCTTTGTGTTGGAATTGGCTAAGGTACGTGACCTGGAAATCACAAGTCTTCCCCTCATATATTTTTCTCAGTTAAAATAGAGATTCCCTATTCACATGCTCCCCATTCTACATTGCTATCTTTGTGTACTTACCTCCAAATCCCAGATCTTTGTCTCCTTTAGGTCGTGGTGAACACCATAATGGCACCCTCCTTGGCATGTTTTATGTATTATCTCCCATTCCAGGGATCACAAAGCCCTCACTTACTTTTGTTGGGGTGGGGGGCAGGTGGAAAAGTAAACCTACAAATGGATTATTGTTTACAGAAATTGCTTCCTTCTCCAATGACCTCCATATCCTATGACGGAGAATTCATCAATATTTCCATGGGGACACGCAGGCCTATTAGGATGGAAAGAGAAGGGGTGAGGCTTTGGCAGCACTTGATCCTTTGGGATCACTTAGCATTTCTGGAAGCCAAAGGTAAAGTGTTAGCTTACCCTCTCCCTTGCCCTAGGCCGGTCGTGTCTGTTTTTTGGTGCAGCAGAACCCCTGCTAAAATAAGAGAAACAAGACTGTAACTGCAAAGATGTAGCACAGGCAGAAGCACAGTGACTATCCACTGGGCTTTTAAATGTTATTTTAATTTTTTGTAGAGACCAGTCTCCCTATGTTGTCTAGGTTGGTCTCAAACTCCTGAGTTCAAGCAATCCTCCTGCCTCAGCCTCCCAAAGTGCTGGGATTATATAGGTGTGAGCCACTTCCACTGGGCTTTTTATCATGCATGAGACCAAAATGCCAAGACTGAAAGTGGGGGTGATATGTTTAATAAAAGAAAGAGGGATTACTGGCCAGGTGTGTTGGCCCACGCCTGTAATATAAGCATTTTGGGAGGCCAAGGCAGGTGGATCACCTGAGGTCAGGAGTTCGAGACCAGCCTGGCCAACATGGTGAAATCCCTTTTCTACTAAAAATACAAAAATTAGCTGGGTGTGGTGGCTCATGCCTGTAGTCCCAGCTACTCAGGAAGCCGAAGCTGGGGAATTGCTTTAACCCTGGAGGCAGAGGTTGCAGTGAGCCAAGATCATGCCATTGCACTCCACCCTGGGCAACAGAGAAAGAAGCCTCCATCTCAAAAAAAAAAAAAAAAAAAAAAAAAAAAAAAAAAAAAAAAAAGAGGGACTACTGGCATACAAAAGAGGCCCAGCCTGGAGGTACCAAGAAATATGGAGCAATGCTTCTTTATCTCTCCATCAGTGCCACTCTCAAAGATACCAACCCTAGGACCCCAAGTCTTTGTCCCTAAAAACCTCACTCATGTGTGGATATATCTCTGAATTGATCTAAACTTTCTAGGAATCTTTTTATATTTTATATACCCCCATATCTTTGGGGGTAATGAATTTCTTAACTTTGCTAACTACTGTTAAATATTTGTTTTTCTGGCTATTTGTCCTTAATTTACTCCATTTAAACTTCAAGGCATGCCCTCTACAGCTTCTGTAGTGCTAGGATTAAACAAATCTATGCTAATTTTATATCTAATACCTTTAGGAAAGAGACTCAAGCTGGCAATCCAGGGATCCTCCAGCTCAGCAGCTGCTGTTAAGGACAGGTTAAGCATTTTGTGCAATAGGATCTTGTTTGAACCCTTGAGTTCCTTTAAGGAGTTCGCACGAACATCCTGGTGCCTGTGACTTATCTGCATTGACATCATCAGCCAGCCCTGGAACATGCTGTTCATTTGCCACTGTCTGATCTCCTACTCCTGGCCTGTCAGGTTCCAGTGAGAATCTCCCTGCTGTCTTCTGTAAAGACCCAGGCAATGAACTTACTTAGCCTAGCTGCTATTGCCTCAGCCCTGAATAAGTGGCCACACTTACTCGCTACTTGGCTTCTTCACTTGGATGTAATTTAAGATCCATTGATTTGTTTTTGTTTTTGTTTTTGTTTTTGAGTCTTACTATGCATACTTAGCTTCTCTTCAGCGTATGACGTTTCAAGTTGGGACTCGGCCTGCCATCTTTATGAATTGTGCTATTATTCTTACTAGGATTAGCTGTCTTTGCACATGACAAATTGTGTGTGTGTGTGTGTGTGTGTGTTTAGAAGGTGATTAACTCTTAAAATTGTTTTTCAATGTACATTGGGACTTCCAATTTAGCACATTTAAATAGTTCTCAGAATTGCCAACTATTTGAAGTCTGTTTATCATTATATACACACACACACACACATGCACACACACACACACACACACACGCAACCTGGAACACAGTATGCTCTCCATGATTATTTCTTTGTTGAATAAATCAGTTTTGAGAATGAAGAAAATATGTATTTCTTGTGTTGTTTTTTTTTTCCCTATGCCACAAGATTTGGAATTTGCAGGTGAAATGTTACTTAATATTGATAACAACACCTGCTTCTCTGTCACATTTTCTGTTTCTGAATAAGAATGTGCTAGAGAAATCAGAAGCATGCTATTCAGATTGTATCTTGGCTGAAGTGGATGTGGCTGGACACACAAAGTTTTTGTCCTAGCACTAACCACAGCCAAGGGAATCATTTAAATATTTTTAGTCTGGGTTACGTTTATGCGTATATGTGTGCTTGTACATATGTATGTATAGAATTAGTCTGGTTTAGGAGCTAAAAATGTAAATCAAGGACTTTTTTTTATTTTTTTTATTTTTTTTTTTGCTTGGAATACTGTCTCAAACTTTTATTTTTTTTTTATTTTTTTTATTTTATTTTATTTTTTTATTTTATTTTATTTTTTTTTATTATACTTTAGGGTTTTAGGGTACATGTGCACAATGTGCAGGTTTGTTACATATGTATCCATGTGCCATGTTGATTTCCTGCACCCATTAATTCGTCATTTAGCATTAGGTGTATCTCCTAATGCTGTCCCTCCCCCCTCCCCCCACCCCACAACAGCCCCCGGAGCGTGATGTTCCCCTTCCTGTGTCCATGAGTTCTCATTGTTCAATTCTCACCTATGAGTGAGAACATGCGGTGTTTGGTTTTTTGTCCTTGCGATAGTTTACTGAGAATGATGTTTTCCAGTTTCATCCATGTCCCTACAAAGGACACGAACTCATCATTTTTTATGGCTGCATAATATTCCATGGTGTATATGTACCACATTTTCTTAATCCAGTCTATCGTTGTTGGACATTTGGGTTGGTTCCAACTCTTTGCTATTGTGAATAGTGCCGCAATAAACATACGTGTGCATGTGTCTTTATAGCAGTATGATTTATAGACCTTTGGGTATATACCCAGTAATGGGATGGCTGGGTCAAATGGTATTTCTAGTTCGAGATCCCTGAGGAATCGCCACACTGACTTCCACAATGGTTGAACTAGTTTACAGTCCCACCAACAGTGTAAAAGTGTTCCTATTTCTCCACATCCTCTCCAGCACCTGTTGTTTCCTGATTTTTTAATGATGGCCATTCTAACTGGTGTGAGATGGTATCTCACTGTGGTTTTGATTTGCATTTCTCTGATGGCCAGTGATGAGGAGCATTTCTTCATGTGTTTTTTGGCTGCATAAATGTCTTCTTTTGAGAAGTGTCTGTTCATGTCCTCTGCCCACTTTTTGATGGGGTTGTTTGTTTTTTTCTTGTAAATTTGTTTGAGTTCATTGTAGATTCTGGATATTAGCCCTTTGTCAGATGAGTAGGTTGCAAAAATTTTCTCCCATTGTGTAGGTTGCCTGTTCACTCTGATGATAGTTTCTTTTGCTGTGCAGAAGCTCTTTAGTTTAATGAGATCCCATTTGTCGATTTTGGCTTTTGTTGCCATTGCTTTTGGTGTTTTAGACATGAAGTCCTTGCCCACGCCTATGTCCTGAATGGTATTGCCTAGGTTTTCTTGTAGGATTTTAATGGTTTTAGGTCTAATATATAAGTCTTTAATCCATCTTGAATTAATTTTTGTATAAGGTGTAAGGAAGGGATCCAGTTGCAGCTTTCTACATATGGCTAGCCAGTTTTCCCAGCACCATTTATTAAATAGGGAATCCTTTCCCCATTTCTTGTTTTTGTCAGGTTTGTCAAAGATCAGATAGTTGTAGCTATGCGGCATCATTTCTGAGGGCTCTGTTCTGTTCCATTGATCTATGTCTCTGTTGTGGTACCAGTACCATGCTGTTTTGGTTACTGTAGCCTTGTAGTATAGTTTAAAGTCAGGTAGCGTGATGCCTCCAGCTTTGTTCTTTTGGCTTAGGATTGACTTGGCGATGCGGGCTCTTTTTTGGTTCCATATGAACTTTAAAGTAGTTTTTTCCAATTCTGTGAAGAAAGTCATTGGTAGCTTGATGGGGATGGCATTGAATCTATAAATTACCTTGGGCAGTATGGCCATTTTCACGATATTGATTCTTCCAACCCATGAGCATGGAATGTTCTTCCATTTGTTTGTATCCTCTTTTATTTCATTGAGCAGTGGTTTGTAGTTCTCCTTGAAGAGGTCCTTCACATCCCTGGTAAGTTGGATTCCTAGGTATTTTATTCTCTTTGAAGCAATTGTGAATGGGAGTTCACTCATGATTTGGCTCTCTGTTTGTCTGTTATTGGTGTACAAGAATGCTTGTGATTTTTGTACATTGATTTTGTATCCTGAGACTTTGCTGAAGTTGCTAATCAGCTTAAGGAGATTTTGGGCTGAGACAATGGGGTTTTCTAGATATACAATCATGTCATCTGCAAACAGGGACAATTTGACTTCCTCTTTTCCTAATTGAATACCCTTTATTTCCTTCTCCTGCCTGATTGCTCTGGCCAGAACTTCCAGCACTATGTTGAATAGTAGCGGTGAGAGAGGGCATCCCTGTCTTGTGCCAGTTTTCAGAGGGAATGCTTCCAGTTTTTGCCCATTCAGTATGATATTGGCTGTGGGTTTGTTGTAGATAGCTCTTATTATTTTGAGATACGTCCCATCAATACCTAATTTATTGAGAGTTTTTAGCATGAAGGGTTGTTGAATTTTGTCAAAGGCCTTTTCTGCATCTATTGAGATAATCATGTGGTTTTTGTCTTTGGTTCTGTTTATATGCTGGATTACATTTATTGATTTGCGTATGTTGAACCAGCCTTGCATCCCAGGGATGAAGCCCACTTGATCATGGTGGATAAGCTTTTTGATGTGCTGCTGGATTCGGTTTGCCAGTATTTTATTGAGGATTTTTGCATCAATGTTCATCAAGGATATTGGTCTGAAATTCTCTTTTTTGGTTATGTCTCTGCCAGGTTTTGGTATCAGGACGATGCTGGCTTCGTAAAATGTGTTAGGGAGGATTCCCTCTTTTTCTATCGATTGGAATAGTTTCAGAAGGAATGGTACCAGTTCCTCCTTGTACCTCTGGTAGAATTCAGCTGTGAATCCATCAGGTCCTGGACTCTTTTTGGTTGGTAAGCTATTGATTATTGCCACAATTTCATAACCTGTTATTGGTCTATTCAGAGATTCAACTTCTTCCTGGTTTAGTCTTGGGAGGGTGTATTTGTCGAGGAATTTATCCATTTCTTCCAGATTTTCTAGTTTATTTGCATAGAGGTGTTTGTAGTATTCTCTGATGGTAGATTGTATTTCTGTGGGATCGGTGGTGATATCCCCTTTTTCGTTTTTTATTGCATCTATTTGATTCTTCTCTCTTTTCTTCTTTATTAGTCTTGCTAGCGGTCCATCAATTTTGTTGATCTTTTCAAAAAACCAGCTCCTAGATTCATTAATTTTTTGAAGGGTTTTTTGTGTCTCTATTTCCTTCAGTTCTGCTCTGATTTTAGTTATTTCTAGCCTTCTGCTGGCTTTTGAATGTGTTTGCTCTTGCTTGTCTAGTTCTTTTAATTGTGATGTTAGGGTGTCAATTTTGGATCTTTCCTGCTTTCTCTTGTGGGCATTTAGTGCTATAAATTTCCCTCTACACACTGCTTTGAACGTGTCCCAGAGATTCTGGTATGTTGTGTCTTTGTTCTCGTTGGTTTCAAAGAACATCTTTATTTCTGCCTTCATTTCATTATGTACCCAATAGTCATTCAGGAGCAGGTTGTTCAGTTTCCATGTAGTTGAGCGGTTTTGACTGAGTTTCTTAATCCTGAGTTCTAGTTTGATTGCACTGTGGTCTGAGAGACAGTTTGTTATAATCTCTGTTCTTTTACATTTGCTGAGAAGAGCTTTACTTCCAACTATGTGGTCAATTTTGGAATAGGTGTGGTGTGGTGCTGAAAAAAATGTATATTCTGTTGATTTGGGGTGGAGAGTTCTGTAGATGTCTATTAGGTCCACTTTATGTAGAGCTGAGTTCAATTCCTGGATATCCTTGTTAACTTTCTGTCTCGTTGATCTGTCTAATGCTGACAGTGGGGTGTTAAAATCTCCCATTATTATTGTGTGGGAGTTTAAGTCCCTTTGTAGGTCACTGAGGACTTGCTTTATGAATCTGGGTGCTCCTGTGTTGGGTGCATATATATTTAGGATAGTTAGCTCTTCTTGTTGAATTGATCCCTTTACCATTATGTAATGGCCTTCTTTGTCTCTTTTGATCTTTGTTGGTTTAAAGTCTATTTTATCAGAGACTAGGATTGCAACCCCTGCCTTTTTTTGTTTTCCAGTTGCTTGATAGATCTTCCTCCATCCCTTTATTTTGAGTCTATGTGTGTCTCTGCACGTGAGATGGGTTTCCTGAATACAGCACACTGATGGGTCCTGACTCCTTATCCAGTTTGCCAGTCTGTGTCTTTTGATTGGAGCATTTAGCCCATTTACATTTAACGTGAATATTGTTATGTGTGAATCTGATCCTGTCATTATGATGTTAGTTGGTTATTTTGCTCGTTAGTTGCTATAGTTTCTTCCTAGCCTCGATGGTCTTTACAATTTGGCATGTTTTTGCAGGGGCTGGTACCGGTTGTTCCTTTCCATGTTTAGTGCTTCCTTCAGGAGCTCTTTTAGGGCAGGCCTGGTGGTGACAAAATCACTCAGCGTTTGCTTGTCTGTAAAGTATTTTATTTCTCCTTCACTTATGAAGCTTAGTTTGGCGGGATAGGAAATTCTGGGTTGAAAATTCTTTTCTTTAAGAATGTTGAATATCGGCCCCCACTCTCTTCTGGCTTGTAGAGTTTCTGCTGAGAGATCAGCTGTTAGTCTGATGGGCTTCCCTTTGTGGGTAACCCGACCTTTCTCTCTGGCTGCCCTTAACATTTTTTCCTTCATTTCCACTTTGGTGAATCTGACAATTATGTGTCTTGGAGTTGCCCTTCTCGAGGAGTATCTTTGTGGCGTTCTCTGTATTTCCTGAATCTGAATGCTGGCCTGCCTTGCTAGATTGGGGAAGTTCTCCTGGATAATATCTTGCAGAGTGTTTTCCAACTTGGTTCCATTCTCCCCATCATTTTCAGGTACACCAATCAGATGTAGGTTTGGTCTTTTCACATAGTCCCAAATTTCTTGGAGGCTTTGTTCATTTCTTTTTATTCTTTTTTCTCTAAACTTCCCTTCTCTCTTCATTTCATTCATTTCATCTTCTATCAGCGATACCCTTTCTTCCAGTTGATCGCATCTGCTACTGAGGCTTCTGCATTCTTCGCGTAGTTCTCGAAACTTGGCTTTCAGCTCCATCATCTCCTTGAAGCCCTTCTCTCCATTGGTTATTCTAGTTATCCATTCTTCTAATTTTTTTTCAAAGTTTTTAACTTCTTTGCTATTGTTTTGAATTTCCTCTCGTAGCTCAGAGTAGTTTGATCGTCTGAAGCCTTCTTCTCTCAACTCATCAAAGTCATCCTCCATCCAGCTTTGTTCCGTTGCTGGTGAGGAACTGCGTTCCTTTGGAGGAGGAGAGGTGCTCTGTTTTTTAGAGTTTCCAGTTTTTTTGGTCTGTTTTTTCCCCATCTTTGTGGTTTTGTCTACTTTTTGTCTTCGATGATGGTGATGTACAGATGGGTTTTTGGTGTGGATGTCCTTTCTGTTTGTTAATTTTCCTTCTACCAGACAAGACCCTCAGCTGCAGGTCTGTTGGAGTTTACTAGAGGTCCACTCCAGACCCTGTTTGGCTGGGTGTCAGCACCGGTGGCTGCAGAACAGCGGATTTTCGTGAGACTACAAATTCAGCTGTCTGATAGTTCCTCTGAAAGTTTTGTCTCAGAGGAGTACCCGGTTGAATGAGGTGTCAGTCTGTCCCACTGGGGGGGTGCCTCCCAGTTAGGCTGCTCAGGGGTGAAGGACCCACTTTAGGAGGCAGTCTGTCCGTTCTCAGATCTCCAGCTGCGTGCTGGGAGAACCACTACTCTCTTCAAAGCTGTCAGTCAGACAGGGACATTTAAGGCTGTGGAGGTTCTCGCTGAGTTTTTGGTTGTCTGTGCCCTGCCCCCAGAGATGGAGCCTACAGAGGCAGGCGGGCCTCCTTGAGCTGTGGTGGGCTCCACCCAGTTCGAGCTTCCTGGCTGCTTTGTTTACCTAAGCAAGCCTGGGCGATGGCGGGCGCCCTTCCCCCAGCCTCGTTGCCGCCTTGCAGCGTGATCTCAGACTGCTGTGCTAGCAATCAGCAAGACTCTGTGGGCATAGGACCCTCCGAGCCAGGTGCGGGACACAATCTCCTAGTGTGCCGTTTTCCAGGCCCGTTGGAAAAGCGCAGTATTAGGACGGGACTGACCCGATATTCCAGGTGCCGTCTGTTTTCCCTTTCTTTGACTAGGAAAGGGAACTCCCTGACCCCTTGCGCTTCCCGAGTGAGGCAATGCCTCGCCCTGCTTCGGCTCGCGCACAGTGCGCTTCACCGACTGTCCTGAACCCACTGTTAGGCACTCCCTAGTGAGATGAAACCGGTACCTCAAGCAGAAATGCAGAAATCACCCGTCTTCTGTGTCGCTGGGGCTGGGAGCTGGAGACCGGAGCTGTTCCTATTCGGCCATCTTGGCTCCACCCCAATTATCAATCAAGGACTTTTAATAATAGCTAAAAAAATACTGATTCCCATGTGCTAAATCCCGTATTAAGTGCTTTAGCTGCAATATCACATTTAATTCTCACAATGACCGTACCCAAACTTGTCACTATTATTATCCTCCTTTTACAGTGGCAGGCACTATGGGTTAAGAGAGTTTCAACAACCTGCATGAGGACATGTGATTTGGAATTGACAAACTCAGGTGTTCAAACCCAAGCAAACTGGTTCCAGGTTTGCCCTTGAGTATACTGAAAGGAAATGTGAGAAGCGATAAGAGAAAACTTTATCTAGTGCCATCATCTTAGCACAAATCTTAGCTTTCTATAGTTCATTCTATGTGAACTATTGATGCAATAGAGATGCCCTGGGCACCTACCATGTTCCAGACAGTGCACTAATCCCATCAGCATCCTTAGGGCTAGGAAGCTCTGGTAAGCTTCAGAAAGCTTCTGTTCTGACTTGGATGTGTGGGCACAGGTTTGCATAGCTCCATTCTGTGCATCTTCTTTACCTTTCTCTCTGCCCAGCTCTGCAAAGGCAGAGGCCACTGCATCATAACAGTTACCCTAGGCTGGGCTGAGTCAGGGTAAGGAATGAACTAGGCTCCCAAGAAGGGATTGACGTTACACACTGCTGTATTGAGGAGGTGAAACTAATTGGAGTCTAAACCAAGTGGAGCTGAAGGGCTGGGGATGACTTAGGTAGGTGCTTCTGGGACAAAGTAAGTATATTAGAGTTCTCTACAGAAACAGAGCAACGGTGTCTCTGTGTGTGCACACACATGTGTGAGAGAAAGAGAGAGAGAGAGAAAGAGAGATGTTGATTATAAAGAATTGGCCCACATGGTTATGGTGGCTGGGAAATCCCAAGCTCTATAAACTGGAGACTCAGGAAAGAAGATGGTATAGTCTCCGAGTCTGAAAATCTGAGAACCAGCAAAGTCAATGGTATAAGTCTAGATCTGAAGGCAGGAGGAGACTGACGTCCCAGCTTAAGACTGACCATCGGGCAGAGGGAGGAAATTCTCCCTTACTCCTCCTTTTTATTCTGTTCAGGCCTTCAGTGGGTTAGATGAAGCCCACCCACATGGGTTGGGTTGAGGGTTGGTGTGGGAGCCCTCTGCTTTACTCACTCCACAAATTCAAATGTTAATTCATGCAGAAACACCCTCCACCCTCAAAGACACACCCAGAATAATGTTTAGCCAAATATCTGGGTACACTGCGACCCAGTCAAGTTAACATTAATCATCACAGCAAGCAATTCTTATTGTCTGGTGGGTGTTAGCTCTGCTAACCAGGTTGAAGGAGGCATACCAGGAGCAGAACTCAACCTTGCGTGGCAGGGTTGGAGTTGACAAGACCTCTGAAATGGGGCCAGGGCTGCAACTGGTAAGGCTGGGATTGAGGTGGCTCTCTACTTAGGAAAGAACAACTAGTGGTACCAGAGTAGAGAGTTTGTCTGGCAAAGTAAACCCACATGGTGGAAATTAGATAGGGAGATGCAAGATGTTGCTTACTCTATTACCCATGGACAAAATCACCCTAACCACAGATGGCATTAGGACAGCAGACTTCTGCACATATTCCTCACCAGTGGAGAGCAGCTCCCAATACAATTATACTCACTTCCTTGATAATCTCAATAATTCTCATTGCTTTTAGACACATAGATGACTTCCATATTTATATTTCCATAAAGAACCTCTCCCCTGAACCTGGCGTCACCGATTCAACTGCTGCTCAACATCTATATTTGAATACCCCATCTCCTCTCAGACTTACCATATCCACAATAGAATTCCTTTTCTTTGTCCACAAACCTGTTCTTTGCTCATTTTACTATTGGCAATGCCATCCTTCCCATGGCTGAAACTAAAAACTCTGGAGTCACCCTTGACTCATTTTTAAAAATTTATTTATTTGCCCTCAAACACCACATTCAATACAGCAGGAAATCCACTTGGTTCAAGTTTCAAAATATTCCCAGAGTCGGAGCACTTCTCATCACCTGCGCTCCTACTACTATCTCCAAACCACCATCATGTCTCTCCTAGAATATTACACCAGCCTCCTAACTGGTCTGTCTGCTCTGCCCTTACCACCCCACCTCCAATCTATCCTCAACAAAGCATCCAGAACAACCTTCTCAAGCATGAATCAGATCCTGTCACTCTTCTACATAAGTCTCTCCATGGGGTCCCATCTCATCTGAATTAAGTCCTTACAATGGCTTGCAGGTCCTAAGCAGTCAGGTCCCTGGAACCTCATTGGCCTAAGTCCTAAGTGTTCTCCTGCTTCTTATGTTAACCACACTCCCTTAGGCTGGTCTAGGGATTTTTACTTCTTGTTCCCTCTGGCTGGATATTCCTTCCCTGAGCAGCTGCTTGGCTCCCCTCTGTCCAACTCTTCTTGTCTTTGCTTAATATTAATTTCTCAGTTGAGTCTTTCCTCTAAGGCATTAGAACTGCATTTTTAAAAGGGATTAAAAATGAATTTTTAATTGAAATATAATAAAAGTGTGCATGTAATAAATGTACAACCTGTTAAATACTTATACCCTCAGTGCTCATGTAACCAGGACCTAGATTAACAAACAGTACATTACAAATATCCCAGAACCCCCTGTTTTTTTTTAAATAACTCAGGTGATACTACATGATCAGGTCTGTTTCTGGATTCTCTTGGGAGAATTGACATCTCCACAATACTGAGTTCTCCAATCTATGAATATGGTATATCTCTTATAAAGGGATACTTTATGATTCAACAACTTCCCTGGCAAATACAGGAAAATCAGGAAGAAAGTAAGCTCATACAAGTTCTCTGGGGCTTGTGAGGGTCTCTAGAGAGAGTAGATACCCCACTTCATATTCTCTAGGAAGTATATAGCTGTTCTTCTCAGCTTCATGGGGGGATAAAGTTTCCATGTGGAAAAAACAGAATTGCATTTTAGGAATCTGCACCCCCTCCACCTCCACACACCATACATCCACAATCTTATTTACTCTCTTGGCTTTGTTTTTTCCTGTGGCACTGTTTGGTGTTTATTGCCTCTTTTCCCTGGGACAAGGTGAGCACTATGAAGATGGGGCTACTTGCTGAATCCTCAGTGCCTAGAACAGCGCCTGACTCATAATAGGCACTCAATACATGTTTGTGGAGTAAATGAATGCATCAGTTGGCCTCAGCCTAGCCTGGCCAGCCTGTATTACAGACAGCTGGGTGGGACCAGGACCAGCAGGGACTTGTAATTTGGTGTGATTTTGGTGCGGAAAACTTCTTTCTTTGCTACTGTATGTGATTCCCTTGCCAAATTAAAGAGCTTTGATTCAATGTAGAAACATGAAATGCAAAGCTCTTTAATCCTTGGCGAGGATTGTGCAGAGGCTGGTTAGATTTGGTTATAAAGCTCTTCGACTGCCAGAAAATCCAGTCAGTGTGTTGTTTAAGTTCACAAATCAAAATAAACACCCATGAATTGAAATGAATTTGCTAAACCCCAGTATCCTATTTGGGTCAACGTCATTGTGTACCCGCTTTTCACCCTACTTAGATCCCATTAGATCAGAGGCTTCCATGCAGGATGCTGCCTCCCACAATGCCACTCAGTCTGACCAAGCCCACTAATGCCCACCTGAAAGTAGAGTAACTTCTGTGAAAACTATTTCCAGTAGAGAGAAGTAATCCATGAGCTATTAACAGGGATCATTTCCCCTATGGCCCTGGTAATTTCTAGAACATTGAATTAAAGAGTTCTCAGACCTTTACAAATTCTCAAGGCAAACATTATTAGCAAAAAGAAGCCCATGCAGCATGTTAGAAGATTGCCAGAAAATGTCAATGGATCTTCTGAATAAAATAAAAGAAGTTGAAACTCCTTTCCTCATCTTCTTCCCTTCTCCCTCCTTCCCCCTAACATGGTTAGAAAGTCATTTCATGTGTCATATGTTTGGTGAATCAAAGGCAAACGTACATGATTGATGGTGACAGGGAACACATTTAACTCATTATTCTATACTTTGCAGCAAAATGATTTGTGTAAACTGTCTGCCTAGCATTAAAGGTAAAGCAAACTTAGAAACCCCAAAATGTTATATTTTCATTTAATATTTTCCTTTTGGTTTTATAGCCGTAATCACATATGGATTCTTTTATATGGGTCTTGGCATGGACTGAACAAAGAGAAAGGCAGCACAGAAAGATTACATAACATACACGCAGAGCCCGGTGCCCAGCAAGGATGGAGCCCGAGAAGCGGCAATGGTCAGGACTTAATGCGAAAATCCAGTAGAAGCTGACACT
This sequence comes from Symphalangus syndactylus, assembly GCF_028878055.3. Lineage (NCBI taxonomy): Eukaryota > Metazoa > Chordata > Mammalia > Primates > Hylobatidae > Symphalangus > Symphalangus syndactylus. The sequence continues at coordinate 96,586,268 of NC_072426.2, forward strand.
CACCCTGGCCCTTCTCGGCTGGCAGGATATTGTCACTGATGTGAAATAAGGGCCATCTTATTGAACAAGCCTCTGGCCAAGCATCAGTCTGAGCTCTTTCGGAGATAATTGGCCTTTAATTAATTGCATGCATTCTTGAGTCCACCTGGGCACCCACAGACTGGGTCTACTCTGCCTCCCCACTCTTCCAACTTTTTGACTTTGGTTTTTTGAGTGCCATCCACTGTTAGTGATTGTTACGTGAAAATCGCAAAGTCTTGTGTAAGCCATAAGGAATAAAATCTCAGATTTCCTTAAGTCTATTGGTTGTTGTTGCCCTAAGGTGATACTAAGTGTTTGTAGTAATGTCCAGAACGATGATGAGGAATTTGGAACTTTGAGGCAACTATTCTACACATCTAGGGGGTGAAAAACAAGGAACCACCATCGATTTGATGCCGTGGGTGTTCTGTTAAGAACTTTGGAATTATAGTAGTACTTTACATTTGCACAGCACTTTTCAGTTTACATGATATACCTTTTTTTTTTTTTTATTGAGACGGAGATTTCGCTCTCTCACCCAGGCTGGAGTGCAGTGGTGCAGTCTCAGCTCACTGCAACCTCTGCCTACCTCTCCCCCTGCAACCCGGTCCCCGCAGCCCCCAGGTTCAAGTGATTCTGCTGCCTCAGCCTCCCAAGTAGCTGGGACTGTAGGCACGAGCCACCACACCCGGCTAATATTTGTATTTTTAGTAGAGATGGGGTTTCACCATGTTGTCCAGGCTGGTCTCAAACTCCTGACCTCAAGTGATATGCCCATCTCAGCCTCCCAAAGTGCTGGGATTACAGCATGAGCCACCGTGCCTGGCCGAGATATACATTTTCACTTAAATTCTTTATTTGACCCGATACACAAGGATTTTGTTGAATATCATATGGAAAACATGCCAAATGCAAAGAACCTAATGTCTCTGACCTTTCTTCAGTTGTAGAATGGTAAGCCACAGGACCCGTCACCATAGCTCTTTGGGAGGAGGAAATCGGAAGATGACTTCTGGTTGCATGGCTGGTTGGGGAATAGTAGAGCTAGGGCCAGGGCGCTACATCATTGACTTCTCAGCTCAGCGCTTTCCCCACTGTTACACATTGCTTCTCCAAGAGAAATGTCTTGAGTGTAAACACTGCTTTGTTTTATATTCAAATCAATAGTTTCTAAGAATAGAAACCACTTTGCAACATTTGTAAAATGAGCTTATCCTAGGTTTCCCCTCAACCACGTAAAACTATAAAAATTAAACTCTTTTCCAAGGTAGGAGATACATATCTCTGCTCCATTCCCCTTGGTGGTAGCTTAGTCTGGAAAAGACCCAGGCAAGTGCTGTCTTGTCTAGACCATAATGCCTTGTAGTGGGAGGATGTATTGCTCAAGCCAAGGGACGCAACTGAGTACAGAAGGGAGATGATGACTGGTTTGTTGAGGGACATGTAAGAAAGCTATAAAGTTTAGTCTCAACCATTTGAAAGAAGGAAGCAGTAGGTTAGAGTGCAGTATGATGGACTTCCCATGTATGAAATGTGTCTGTAAAGAGGGAGTGAGATCCGGACGGGTTAGGTAGTTCTAATAAAAGGAAGAAAGAAAAATATCTTGGAGAAAAAAATATAGTTAATCCTAATGTTTACAGACACCTTCTGATCATAACAAAAATATTCAAGTAACTCAAGCAATTCAAGTGGAGGTGTTGGGGCTTGGGATTGATAAGTCCTCAAGGTTATTAGCAGAGTAATCCATTTGCATTATAGGAAAATGCTGAAGGTACATGATTCCAGTAAGATTTGGAAATGATTATAGTTTTCCAGACGTCTCTTTCATTTTATTTTTTAAATCAACATACAGTAAAGTTGATTTTGTGTATGTGTAGTCATGCAACCACCACCACAATCAGGATACAGGATAGTTTCCATGCCCCCAAATTCCCTCATGCTGTCATATTGTAGAGTCACACCCTCCTGTCACTCCTAGGCCCTGGCAACCACTGATCTATTCTCTGTCATTACAGTTTTGTCTTTTCAAGTCTGTCATGTAAAGGCATCATGGAGCATATAACCCTTTGAGATTGGCTTTTTTCATTTAGCATAGTTCCCTTGACATCCATCCAGGTTGTTGCATGTATCAGTATTCCATCCTTTCTGTTGCTGAATAGTATGGCATCTTATATGCAGGTACCAGTTTGTTTATCCATTCATCCATTGGACACCATTTAGTTTCCTCCAGTCGGGGTGATCATGAATACAGTTGATATAAACATTTACATGGAAGTTTGTGTGGATATAAGTTTTAATTTTTCTAGGGTATCTCGAATTAGGATTGCTGGATTATAGGGTAAGTTTATATTTAACTTTTAAAGAAACTGCCAAAGTGTTTTCCAGAAGGACTGTACCATTTATCATTCCCATCAGCAAGCAATGCAGGAGTTCATGTAGCTCTGCATCCTTACCATCACTTGACATTGTCAATACTTTTTATTTTAAACAGTCTAGTAGGTGGGCAGTGGTATCTCATTGTGGTTTTCACATGTATTTCCCTACTGATGTTGAACGCCTTCCCAGTGGTTATTTGTCATCTGTATATGCTTTTTGGTGAAGTGCTGGGTCCATTTTAATGGAGTTGTTTCTTTGTATTTGTTTTTTACTGTTTAAGAATTCCTTATATATTTTGGAACTTGTTGGATATACAATTTGTAAATATTTGCCCCTAATCTGTAGCTTGTGTTTTCATTTTCTTAACTTAAACTTTCTTTCCTGGAAAGAAGTTTTTAAGTTGAAATATTTGGAGTTTTTCTTAAAAGGTTAAACATTGAGTTACCATATGACTCAGAAATACCACTCCTAGATATCTACCCAAGATAAATGAAACTCTGTGTGTTAGTTTCCTATGGCTACTGCAATAAATTACTACAAACCTAGTTGCTGTAAATATCACAAGTTTTTTTCCTTCCTTTTCTGGAGGCCAAAACTTGAAAACTGAGTTTCAGTGGAGTTAGAGTCAACATGGTGGCGGAGCTGGTTCCTCTTGGGGGCTCTAGAGGAGAATCTGTTTCCTTGCATTTTCTAGCTTCTGGAGGCTGACCACATTCCTTGGCTCTTGTCCCTATCATCGCATCACTCCAACATTGTGCTTCCATTGTCACATCTCCTATTTCTTCTTCTTTAGCCATACCTCCTTTAAAAAGACAATAGAGATTACATTTAGAGCCCACTTAGATAACCTTCCTATCACAAGATTGTTAATCACTTCTGCAAAAATCTACATTCATCCCACATGCAAAATACATTCACCTCATTCCCCCATCCCCAAAAGTCTCAACCCTGCAAAACAATTCAAGTCCAAAAGCAGAGCTGAAGATCATCAACTCACATGTCCCAATGTCATCATCTAATCAGTTATGGGTGAGACTTTGGGTGTGATCAATCCTGGAACAAAATTCGTCTCCATTTTTGGATCTGTGAAACTAGAAAACAAGTACTCTGCACCCCAAATGCAATGGCAGGACAGCCATACGATAACGGTTATAGACAGTGCCATTCCAAAAGGGAGAGTATGGAATGATGAAAGGAGGTACCGGAACCAAACAACTTCAGATTCCAATATGGCAAACTCCATTGAGCTTCAAGGTCTAGGAACAATCTTCTTTTGCTTAAAATGGGCATTACAAAGTTTGAGTCCTCCAAATGTATTCTTTTTCAAAATTGCTTTGGCTATTCTAGTGTCCTTGTCTTTCCATATATACTTTAAAATCAGCTTGCCTATATCTAAAAAAATTCCTCCTGGTGTTTTGATTGGAATTGTATTAAACCTATAGACCAATTTGGGGGAGCACTGACATCTTTACGATGTCGTATCTTCCAATCCATCAATATGGTCTCTTCATTTATTTAGGTCATCTTTAACTTGTTTTACCCAGTGTTTTATAGTTTTCAGCATCAAGATTCTGTACATGTTTTGTTAAATTTATATGTAAGTTTTACATTTTTGGAGCTATTATAAATGACATCTTTAAAAAATTGGATTCCAATTGTTCATTGCTGGTATGTAGAAATATACATTATTTTTCTGTATTGACCTTGTACCTGGCAATCATATTGTACCGGCTAGCACTTCTTGCAGAATATTGAATAGAGGGAGTGGGAGTAGACATCTTTTCTTTGTCACCTGTCTTCAAAGGAAAACATTCATTTGTTTCACCATTAAGTATGATATGAGCTATAGATGTTTTGTAGATACCCTTCTTTTGAGGTTGAGGAAGTTCCTTCCTATTTCTATTTTGGTGAGAGTTTTATTTTTTTCAATCATGAATGGAGGTGGAATTTTGCTAAATGCTTTCCTGCATCAATGTGTAGGATCATGTAGTTTTTCTTCTTTAGACTGTTAATATGGTAAATTACATTGATTGATTGTACAATATTGAATCAGCCACCATACATTCCTGGGAGAGACCCTAGTTAGTGGGATTATTTTTTATATATGTTGGTCGATTTGGTTTGTTAATATTTTTATGAAGAATCTGTGTGTGTATGTTTGTTTTTTGTTGTATATTAGTTTGTACGTTTCTTAGACTGTCTTTGATTTTAGTGTCAGGTAATGCTGGCTTTATAAAATTAGTTGGTAAATCTTTCCCTTCCTTCTGTTTTCTGGGAGAAATTGCGTAGAATTGGTGATTTTTTTTTCTTTAAATATTTAGTAGTATTTGGCAGTGAAATACTACTAGGTTTGGGCCTAGATTTTTTTTTCTGAAAGTTTTTAAATACAAATTCAATGTCTTCAATGGTTATAGGACTACTCAGGTTAAATAGTTAATCTTGGGTGAGTTGTGACAGTTCAAAGTTTTTGAAAAATTGGTCTAATTTATCTGAGTTTTTCAATTTGTGTATGTAGAGTTATTCATAGTATCACATTATTGTCCTTTTAATGTGGGCAGTGATAACCACTCTTTCATTCTTGATTTTGTTATTTGTGTCTTCTCTCTTATTTGTCACTCTTACTAGATATAAAGTTTGCTGATCTTTGTTAAATAATCGGCTTTGGTTTTATTATTTCTTGTGTTTTTTGTTTGTTTGTTTCCTTTCTGCTTGCTTGAGATTTACTTTGCTCCTCTTCTCTAGTTTCTCCTTAAGATGAAGCTTAGATTTTGGATTTGAGACTCTTCTTTTTTGGTGTAAACATTTTGTGCTATGTATTTCTTTCTGGGCCCTGCTTTAGCTGCATTTCACAAATTTTGATGTGTTATGTTTTCATTTTTGTTCAGTTAACAATATTTTCTAATTTCACATGAAACTTCTTTGATCCATGAATTATTTAGAAGTGTGTTGCCTAATTTCCAAGTATTTGAAGATATTCCTCTTATCTTTCTATTATTGATTTGTAGTCTGATTCCATTATGGTTAAGAACCTACTTGGCATGATTTCAATTCTTTTAAATTTGTTAAGGTGCATTTTATGGCCCAAAATGTAATCTGTCTTGGTGAATGTTCCAGGTGAGCTTAAAAAGAATGTGTATTCTGCTGTTGTTGGGCAGAGTGTTCTATAAATGTCAATTATTACTAGTCGGCTAATGGTGTTGTTCATTTCTTCTATACCCTTGCTGATTTCCTGTCTGCTAGTTCTGCATCTTACTACAAGAAGGATGCTGAAGTCTCCAATTATAACTGTGGATTTGTCTACTTTAGTTCCATCAGATTTTGCTTTGTGTGTGTTTGAAAGTCTGTTAAGTGCATATACTTTAGATCGTTATGTTTTCTTGGTGAATTGACCTTTTTATCATTATATATTATCCCTATATCTTTGTAATTTTCTTTGTTCTGAAGTCTACTTTATCTGATATTAATATAGCCACTCAAGCTTTCTTTTTTGATTGGTGTTTTCATGGAAAAAAGTATATCTTTTCTCATTCTTTTTTGTTTGAACCAAACCTATCTTTAAAACTTAAGTGATCTTCTTATGGACAGTTTATAGTCGGGTGATTTTTTAAAAATCGATTCTTTGAATCTTTCTTAATTGGTTGCATTAGACAATTTATCTATAATATTATTATTTATATGTTTGGATTTAGGCCTAATATTTTATTTGCTTTCTGTTTGTTTCCTCTGTTTTAGTTTTGAAAATTAGACTAATTTTTCAAAAACTTTGAACTCTCTTCTTTCTTCTTTTGAATTATTTTGAACATTTTCAGAATTTTATTTTGTCTGTGGTGTTTCTTATACTTCTTTATATAGTTTTTAAAAAATTGATTGCTCATGGGATTGTAATGTACATACTTAACTTTTTAAGTCTACTTGGATTCAATGATTTGCCTCTTTCAGTGAAATGTAGAACCCTTACCAAGCTATAGGTTTCTTTACCCTCCCCATTTTATGTTATAGTTGTATTATGTATTACAGCTGTTGCAAACTCTATCAGACAATGTTATAATTTTTGCTTTTATCTATTTTAAAGAATTCAAGAGAAGTATAGTCTCTTATATTATTCTAATATTTATTAATATTGTTGTTTTCTGTTTCCTTCCTTTTAGTATCATTCCTGTTCTGTTTGTCCAGCCTATGTTAGCAGTTCCTTCAGAGCCATGCTCTGGCAACAAACACTGTTTTCTGTCATCTGAAAATATCTTTATTTCACTTTCATTACTTAGGGACATTTTGGTGGATCTAGAATTCGGGGTTCAACATTTTAAAAGTGTTGTTCTACTTTCTTCTTGCCTCCATTGTTTCTTTTTTTTTTTTTTTTTTGAGACGGAGTCTCGCTCTGTCGCCCAGGCTGGAGTGCAGTGGCGTGATCTCGGCTCGCTGCAAGCTCCGCCTCCCGGGTTCATGCCATTCTCCTGCCTCAGCCTCTCCGAGTAGCTGGGACTACAGGCGCCCGCCACCACGCCCGGCTAATTTTTTTGTACTTTTAGTAGAGACGGGGTTTCACCGTGGTCTCGATCTCCTGACCTCGTGATCCGCCTGCCTCGGCCTCCCAAAGTGCTGGGATTACAAGCGTGAGCCACCGCGCCCGGCCTCCATTGTTTCTGATGAGAAATCCATAGTCATTTGAATTGTGGTTACCTATAAGTAATGAGTCATTTTTCTCCTATTGCCTTCTAGATTTTCTCTTTGTCCCTAGTTTTCTGTTGTTTGAGTACAGTGTGTCTAGGCATTATTCTTTTGGGTTTATCCTATTGGAGTTCATTGAGATTCTTCAACTGCCAGGTTTGTCTCTGGGGAAGTTTGAGAAGTTTTCACTTACTGTTTCCTCAAAAAAATTTTTTTTTTCCTGCACCATATTATTTCTGCTTTCCTTCTAGGATTCCTGTGACACAAATGCTATATCTTTTTCTAATGTATCAGAGGACCCTGAGGCTCTGTGTGAAACTTTTCAATACTTTTTTCTCTCTGTTGTTCAAATTGCACAGTTTGTCTTGATCTAGCTTCAAGTTCATTGACTCTTCCCTCTATATCTTTGCTCTGCTGTTGAGCCCATTCAGTGAGTGTTTTAGTTATTGTATTTTTTAATTGTAGTATTTTCATTTGATTTTTAAAAGTTTGATTTTTACATTATGCATCCTGTCTTTTTCTTCTTTACAAATGTATTCTTTCTTAGTTATTGGGAAATAGTAGTTGCTTTAAGGTTTTTTGTCAGATTATTCCAACATATGTGTCATCTAGGCATTGGCATCTGCTGATTGTCTTTTTCCATGTAAGTTGAGATTTTCCTGGTTACTCTTATGGCAAGTAATTTTTTATTGTGTCTTGGATATTTTAATTTTTTTATTATGAAACTCTGATTCTTGTTTAAATTTTGTAAGAATGTTGATAATTTTATTTTGGAAGGTAATGACCTGCTTTATTTTATTTTACTTTATTATTATTATTGTTATTATTATTATTATTTGAGATGGAGTCTCACTCTGTCACCCAAGCTGGAGTGCGGTGGTGCAATCTCAGCTCACTACAACTTCTGCCTTCTGGGTTCAAGCAATTTTCCTGCCTCAGCTTCCCAAGTAGCTGGGATTACAGGTGCCCACCGCCACGCCTGGCTAATTTTTGTATTTTTAGTAGAAACGGGATTTTGCCATGTTGGCCAGGCTGGTCTTGAACTCTTGGCTTCAGGTGATCCACTCGCCTTGGCTTCCCAAAGTACTGGGATTATAGACATGAGCCACTGCGCCCAGCCTGACCAGCTTGATTTTAGGCTACAGGTTCTTATGAGGCTTCTATGGGTTGTGATTTCAATGTTAGTTGAGTTTTCAAAGCGTTGGCAGTGCTATTTGGATCTGTCCAATATTGCCCTCAGACTGGGTGGTGGTCTATATTGTAGTTTAGTTCTTAGAATCTAAATGTGCTGTGTAGGGTCAGTTTCATCCATGCACAGCTTAGCATGAGCCCCAGAGTTTATAAACAATTTAGTGACTACTTCCCCATGTCCTCTTTCTATGTGATCTCTGCAATATTTTCAGGTTCCCTGGGGCCTTCCTTTTTGATCTTTTGATGGAAGGGCTGCTGAGGCTTTAGTTATCCGGCTTTCTGTATACTTTCTGTGATTGTGTTCACATCTGGGGCCAACTGGTAGAAGGGCAGAGAGAGACAAAAAGCAATAGGGTTTTGTTTTCATTCTCTCAGGACCATAGGTTTTTTGGCCAGAGAGGAAAATTCTCCTATCTCCTTTAATCTTTTTCTGGCTTGCATTATCACCACTGCTACTGCCACTACTAGATGGCTTGGTGTTGGGGCACAGGAGGAGAGGAAAAGAAAGGAAGGAAGGAAAGAAGAAAGAAAGGAAGGAAGAGAGGGAGGAAGGGAGGGAGGAAGGGAGGGAGGGAGGGAAGGAGGGAGGGAAAAACAGTGATTTCCTCCATTTTTTCTAAGAGTTACCTCTCATTAGTTAGTTCCACTATGAGGCTTCTCCTGGAGGTTTTTTGTCCACATCTTGGTGATCCCTCCCAGGTTCTGGCCGCCTTGAGGTCAGGCTGGAGGATACCAGAAGGGAACAATGGTAAATTCACTGCTGATTTGGTGGTATTTCTAATTCGGGTCTTCTTCCTCAATCTACCTGCCATCGTTTATTCTCAATGTCTTCAAATAGCTGCTCCATGCATTCTGTCCAGGTCTTAGAACATCATTCAGTGGGAAAGACAGGATGAACTGTGATTACTCCATCTTACCCAGAACCAGAAACTCAGATATCTCTTTAGCTGCCATATTCTATGTTTGCCCTGCACAGCCAGAATGGGGAGAATATTGCCTTTAAGTCAGGGTCATCAGCATCATGGCTTTTTAGCATATTCAGTAATCATTCTCTGTGGGGCAAGTTTCAGGTAATTCACCTATTTTTTTTTTTTAATCAGAGACTATGAATACTATAATTCAGCAAACTGCATTACAGTGGCATCCTGTGCGTCTCCTGGTAGAACAATGTGAGGTGGCCGTTTCAACTTCAAACTCATTTGGCTGATTTAGAGAAACTTAGGGGCACCTGTAACATGACACTGAGATCAATTTAGGCAGCCATCTGCCATCTTGAAGAATAGCATGCAATAAAACTTTAGACCTGAGCATAATTTTTGTGGTTTTTATCATTAACTGCCATATGTATTTCATGGTAACAAGAGTGATGCAGTCCCAGTGATTAGGGTTTCATGTTCGGAGAAATACAGGGGTCCTGTCTTGATGTCTGTGCTCTGTATACACTGGAGGATGGGAAGTGGATGTAACTAATTAATATTTATGAGTGAGAGTCATCACTTCCTCTCTTTTTTCCATACCCTGTAAGTAGATAGGGTATCTCTGCCCACTGAGAAGTAACATATATCTCTGTGCCCACTGATGCTGGTGTGCAGAAGCTCTTTGTTGTCAGTCTGGCTGTGGAAGTCTGTTTATTCCTAGCCCCCATACCTATGGCATTGCTTTTTAGGGTGATGGATTCTATCCTTTCTCCTTTTTCTAGACTGGGAGAAATAGGTATAGTTTCTTAAGAAGCTTCTGTTGATTTCTTGTTTTGGCTAAAATTTGGCAATGAGAAGGACATTTCTATCTGTGGTTGAGTATTTTTTCTCCTTCTCCTTAAATAGACTAGAGAGGCAAGAACAACTGAAAGAGGAATATTTGATGTCCCTTCAGAATGGGATTGGGTATTCCAGTCTAACTAGGATTAAATTTTGATCATCTGAAGATCTCAGATAGTATTTCCCTGCCATAAGTACCGATGGACCACTATATTATCCAAAATTGCTACCACAGCCCTCACCCTTCCTGTTATCCCTGGCTTGTGAAGTGTGAGGGGGGTTGTGCGGCTGTGCAGTGGGCAGCAGGATGGGACAGGGCGAGGATTATAAGGCTCTGATTAGGACATGATTTGCTGTAAGACCTGGGGAAGTTACTCAACCTCTCTTAGCTCCCTATTTACCTGCTGTAAAAAAATGGAAGAGCTTATGGTATTTTTGAAAGATTATCCGTATATGAAAGCACCTACCCCTCAGTCTATAAATTCTCTCCTTCAACTTTCTTAAGAGTTGGAGGTAGGTACTGTTTGGCTTTCTATTTGTGATGAGATTTGAGACTGGGTCAGAATTGGATCACTGTTGGGAGAAGATAGAGGAATAATCCTGATATAAAACCACCCTCTAAGGTGGCATAAAGGCATCCCTACCTACAGTGCTTACAATTTTGTGTTGCCAACACTTTTGTAAATGACTGATGTCAGGGAAGGTCCCTGGAGCTCTTTGTGGTGAGATACGGAGTCAGCAGAATTTTCTGACTGAACACATTTTTTAGGGCAGCAGCATTGTTCATCAACCTAAACGACATTGGTTTTCCCAACCCCTTCAGCCTCTCTGGCAATCCACCCTCCACTCCATAAGGCTAGATGATTTTGTCTGCATGGATAGGTGAGAACTAGGTGTATCTGTCTGGTTTTTCCCAGTCCTCTGCAACAGTGAAGACTTGCTGACTATTCTTTCCCATATGTTAATGAAAACCCATCCAGCAAGTGCAGCTTTGCCCAGGGAGAGCTCTGCACTGGCGTTGACTGGAAGGAGAACAGCTGTGTGCTGGAATGAGTTACCTCAGTGGATAGACATGTATTATTGACTTGAACTTGCTCATGGGACAAGTGAGCATGGGGACAGGGAGGGGTCTCTTTGCCCAAACAGGATCATAGCAAGTCCTCTCCCTCTTTCCATCTTATACCAACTGCAGGGTGATGGCCTGCCTAGCAGTTTTCTGGGGATGCTGAACTACAACGAGTGGTAAAACAGTCTAGAAATGCAACAAGAAAGAAAAGCATGCTTCCCAGAACTCTTCTCAGGAGGCAGAAAGTTTGAGATACTTTGAATACTTTAATAAATTATTTGGGGGAATACTTTGATAAGGTTTTTGGGCTAGGAGGGATGAGTCCCCTCCTCCCAAATGGCATGTACAAGTAATGAGAAATATTTTATAACTTGCTTTCTAAAAAGCATGGGTCTGCTTGACTGCAAAACTTTTCTTTTGCTGAGTATGCAAATTTGCACTCAAGATTGAATCATTAGGGTCAGTAGCTGAGGACTCTGACCAGGGATCATTCCTCTCTCTATCACCCCACCTACTGCTCTGCCTGTCCTCCAAATACAAGCTGGACAAGTATTTTTAAAAAGAATATTTTGAATAAGTACCCCCTTTTTTTTTTTTTTGCACACTCATCCTGTGGACCAGGGATATGCCAGGTATCCATTCAAAATTAGTCGTGGAGGCAAGGCTGGAAGTGAGTAGCAAAGCCATTTGATAGGAAGGAGAACGACAGATATAAATAGTGTGCAGGGAGTACTAACTGAGAGATGTGGGCAAGTGTCATTCTGGTCATCAGGGTCCTGTTTGCCCAGGGCTCCTTTCAGAAAGCCAGGCTGGGTGATCCTGCATCATGTTAATGGTGCTACCCACACATGATCCATTTTCTATTTTGGGAGACCATCATGTCTCCTCAAAATATCAGCTTCTCCCTTCTCATCATATCTACCCAGAGTTAACTTACTGGCCATTAGGAAAGTCCATGGGTGGCAGAGAGGACCTCCAGAGAATATTGCTGTCTTTTGGGGACAAACTCAGGCTGCTTAATGTTTCTCTTCAATTCAGAGAACCACTGTATGATCACTGATGTTCCAGCCTTTTCTAGCAGCAGCTAAGCAATAGGAAGCCATGAATCACAGACCCCACATCTAATTGGCGTAGTTCCTTTGTCTGAGCAGTAGAGCTATCTTGTCTATCATCACCATCATCAGCATCATCACTATCACTATCACTTATTACTTAAAATGACAGCTGACATGTATAGACTGTCTACAAGGTACATACTCAATAAATGCCATCTTTTAGTATGGTTAGAACACATGCTCGTCTGTTGCATAGAAAGTACTCCACAAATGTCAGCTATTTGCCAGGCACTCTGCTAAGCACTTTACGTGCACCACCTCATTTCAGCTGCCTTCCTAGGAGGTAGATACTAGTGTTGCTCTCGTTTTGCAGGTGAAGGGAATTAAGGCTTGGAGAGCTTATGCTCCTTGGCTCAGGAGCACATGATGAGGCTGGGATTTTTTTGAAGCCAGAGGCTGCGTGAACTTAGGCACTTCCCTACTGTACTCAGTGTGCACTCAGGATCGTGGTTTCCTCCTCAAAGGAAAACTGCTAAGCCCAGCTAAATACCTCAGCAATTTATAGGCTGCCCACTTTCAATCTCTGAACCAAATGTCTTTTTGATGAGGCCTAAAATCCACTCTAAGAAACTGCAGAGGGGAATTTCTGAAATCGCTTCTAACTTCCTGTGAAAATATTCTCTAACTGGCAAGAGATTGTCCAGATAACAATGAACACACAATAAAGCTGGTGCTTCTGCCTTTGCTACCTGGCTCACAAATAACTCATTTGGCTTCTCAATCACTCTGATACCTAAAACTAGAAGAATTTATGCTCGCGGCTGGAATGGCTCTGTTCAGCCAGAAAGCAAAAGTTTATGACCGAACCCTTTGCTCTGAAATGAAATCTAGTCTCTTTGGCGCGACTTTATTAGGCCATATTGTATGGCGATAGGAGACATAAGTACCCAGAATCTGCTGTCACTAAAACGGGACTGGGTTGGCGAGCGTTTTCGTCCTCACACTCAATACTGTGTCCTAAAACGGGAAAGTTGAATAGAAATTAGGGATGCAAATCAGGGCCATTTTCTGAAACTTTATTTTTAATTGAATTCAATATAGTCATGTCATTGCTTCTGTAGCTACACAACCCACATTCTAATGGAGATTCAGCTATTACTAGGGTCACTGAATCAATGGAGAGAGACTAAGCAGATAAATCTGGACCCCTGAAATATTGTTTAGGCTAATTATCACAACAGCCCAAACACTTGGATACCCATCTTGTGCTTAATTGTCTAAAAGCTTTCTCTGTAACTGGCTCCAATATCTAGCAATACTTCATGGAAAGCATTCTTTTTCATCTCTGGTTCAAATCCTTTAGGCTGTAATCGATTCTTCTGAATCTCTGGTCCTCAAGGCATCATGGAGAATACTTGCCCCTTATTCTTCACCATCTTTGGGAGCAGCTCCTTGCTACTCAAAATGTGGGCCCTATAGGGGAAGCATCAGTATCATCTGCGAGCTTGTTAGAAATGCAGACTCATAGACTTGACCCCACCCCAGGACTAAGGCATGAGAAACTGGATTCTGCCAGGACCCTTGGGTGATATACATGCATATCAAAGTATAGAAAACGCTGGACTCCATGTTTCAAAGGACTTTCATTAAGTAAGCCCTCAGACAAATCCACTGGTGAGACCTTGTCATTTGTTAGCAGCAGTGGCTGGTGGGATTCTCACCGAACTGTCTAAAATACTAAAGATCCTTCAAAGGCACAGGCAACTCTCTAGTTTTTTGTGTTACCAAAAGCAAGCTCCCCATTTCTATGTGGATTCAAATGTTCTTTCTAACTCCCTTCCTCTTTTCCCAGTTTTGTTTTTTTTTTTTTGTTTGTTTTTTTTTTTTTAGAAAAGATCAAGTTGTTTTGGCCTCAATTTTAGAATTTAGGAATAATGAACTTGCCGAATATCACCTTCCCTGGGGCTCAGTCTACTTCCTGTTGAATTGTTGTTTGACTTTACTTTGGAATGCAAAAAATGAAGACAAGGAGAAGACAAGGAGGGCTGAGTCACATGGGGAAGATAGAATAGGCATGAGATGGAGAGGGACAGGGCTTCCTCTCCCAGAGGAATGCAGGCAGGACTTCTAGCTAGTAGGAATAACTCCAGTTAGATTGGTGGCAATATACCAGTTCTTGAGAGTTTTGTCTTTCAAATTCAAGCCTCCAAGTTATTGGATTTAGAATTTAGAAAACTATAAGCCACTTGCTAAGAAGTCCAAGATGTTCTGTAATGAAAAATTTCCCAGAAAATATTGCTCATAGTAAGAAGTTTTTTAGGAAGTGTAAAAATGACCCAGTTATACATACTCCCTGGTGATCCTAACAGTGCAGAATTTTTTTCCACGCTCAGAAGCAGAATTGGTTTATTTCATGCCCCAACACTAAACGCTATGAAGTTATTCATGCTTACTTATAATTAGGTGCCTGGAAAAATTGTTCTTGTTTCTTTAGGTCTCTCTCTCCAGTTTTATCTTGCTTAATTCAACTCAGCAGATATTAACTCAGCACCTCTTATTTGCAAAGTACTGTGCTGCTCATTCTAGAAGATACAGAGCCGAGTAAGACAGCCCTTCCTTTAAGGAGCTTACAATCGATACGGAAATGGAATTCCACCTCATTGTAGTTCTCTTCAGATGTCAGAGAAGTCAAATGCTGTGATGGTACTTAATGCTAATCACCACACAGGGAGCACTTACTAAGTGCCAGGTACTGTTCTAAACATTCTGTACTGATCATCTCCTTCAGCCCACATGGCCTCCTGAGAGATGTGTGTAGTTACTATTCTCATTAAGGCAGGGACAGCACAGCACATTGGTGAAATGAGGAAAGGCCTCAGAGAGGAGGTAGTTTATGACTTGAAAGTTACAGGAAGCATTGGATTTTGACAACTGAAAAAGGTCATAGAGAGACATATTTGTGATAGAAGGGTCAAGGGAAACAGAGATTTCAGGGTGGGAAGTCAGGAGAGGAAGTTTTTAGATTAGCATTTCCCATCTTCTTGAGCTGCTCCTTGAAATAAAGGATTCGGTGACTAAATATCATGTTCTGGCCGGGTGTGGTGGCTCACGCCTGTAATCTCAGCATTTTGGGAGGCCGAGGCGGGTGGATCTCCAGGTCAGGAGATCGAGACCATCCTGGCTAACACAGTGAAACCCCGTCTCTACTAAAAATACAAAAACAAAATTAACCAGGCGTGGTTGCAGGCACTTGTAGTCCCAGCTAGTCAGGAGGCTGAGGTGGGAGAATGGCGTGAACCCGTGAGGGGGAGCTTGCAGTGAGCCAAGATTGCACCACTGCACTCCAGCCTGGATGACAGAGCGAGACTCCATCTCAAAACAAACAAACAAACAAACAAATCATGTTCTCTTCTTGGAGATTTACAATTCCTCTTAACATGTTAAATACTCTAAGGAGCATTGCGCTAGAAGTAAAATAACAAAATTAAATAAAACAAGTTGGCTTTGTTAAATTCTGTGCTTCCCAAGTTTATTTCATTCATTCAGAAACTATTATTGAGCTATGACTATGTACCACACACGGTTCCAGGCAGTGGAGATTCAGGTAAAAATCTGTGCCTTCGACATTTCCCACATTCTAGTAGAGGCCACCACAGAATCCCCTCCCCATTCTCCTTTGTTTCAGATAACACCTGCTATTAAGTTTTGTCAAGTTCATTCTGTGAAATATTAGTTGAGAATAATTCTGCCTTTCTGAAGCAGGGGAAATTATGGGAAGTCAGATTTTTAAGACAGAGTGGTGCCATGTTGTGGACCAGCACAATTCCAAGTGTGGTCCATGGTCCATAGATGGGGACTGGGAGCTATTTGATACTCATCTGTGATGAGTTAAATACAGAAGGTGAGAGTAAGTGCTTAGGAACTTTCAAAGCAATTGGATGGATTAATTTTATATGGATTGTGAATCTATGAAAAAAATTTTGGATTTGTACCTTGCATATTGTCTTTTCATTTTATTTTTTTGTAATTCATTTTTATTTATTTATTTATTTATTTATGGTCTCATCATGTTGTCCAGACAGGTCTAGAACTCCTGGGCTCAAACGATCCTCCTGCCTTGGCCTCCCAAAGTGCTGGGATTATAGGCGTGAGCCAGTGCCTGGCCTGTAATTCATTTTTATTAGATTTTGCAAAAGAATGGATATTAGAAATAAAAGCTAAACCCTGGTCCCTCACCTCAGATGGGGTAAGAAGGGCTGCCCTGAAAACCTTGCGTACGAAGCTGAACTATCCTTAGGTTGGTTTGGCAGACATCTGTCTGAACACATTTACTTCCTGCTCAATTTACCCAAATAAGAATTATTTTCAGTGGTATTTTTAAGAAACCTTATTATCTGAAGGACATGTAAATATGTTCTTTACTATTAGCAAGGTTGCAAAACCAAATTCCTATCTGGACAGAGAGTGAATAGGCCAATCTTTAAAAAGGTCTCTTAAGTGTAAACACCTTTTCTATATTGGAGAGAAAATTAAGGAGAGGGTGGCAAAACCTTCTACGTGTTAAAAAGAAATAAGGACCCAGTTTCCTGCCACATATGTAACACTTTAAAAAATAATTTCTCAATAATTATTATTTTAAAAAGTTCTCGTATCACTCTTGCTGTTAACCCTTCCTTTACCTTCAGTTCTTCTGGCACTCTGTCTTTCCAGAAATAATCCTGGTTGGGATAATGGAGTGAGGGAAAATACCATGTATTCTGGTGCTTTTGCTTGTGGTATAGTCTTTTAATCTCCCTCTGAACACCTCACGTGGGCTGATTCTTTTTCATAATGCCTGATGGAAGAAATCTTACTTCATAGTCTGCAGCCCACGTGGCTGGGAGTAAGAGATTTGGCTCAAGTCTGCTCCGAAATTAATATTTGGAGTTGTTTATTTATTTGTTCATGGCTGAAGCAACCAGTTTTCTGGCATTCCATCAAATCCCCCCAAAATTGTTTTAATTGACATTGTCCTGAAGCCTTTGGAAAAATCTGAGATCTTTTTGTCCTAGTCACACATTCTGGAAAATGCTCTCTGAAATAGGCCATAATTGTGGAATGCCAAATTGTTATGGAGTCCCTGAAATCCAAGCAACTTTCAGAAAAGCAGCTGAACTGAGTCCACATCCAAGAAGTTCAGCGTTGAGATGCAGTTTGGCACAGAGAAGAAATACATTCTGAAAAGGTGCAAATCACTATCCTCTTCTGCTTTCTTCCTTTGGCTTCAACTTGATCACTAGTTCGCTCCACCCCAGAAAGCTGTGCGGCAAGGCATTCTCTGTGCTGGCACCATTTGGACCTCAGCTAACAAGACTCAAACATTTCATTTTGTTTATTCTATGAATTGCTTTTAGGATTTGCAATTATACTGAAGAACGAAGAGGCTAAGAAGGGGTGGAGAAGGAGATAACCACATGCCCTTTGATAAAAACTGGGGCAAGTTTGTTGACATTGGAACATAGAGGGAAATAGAGGAGGAGAGAATCTGACAAGTCCCATGATGAAGTCTTCTTAATACCTTGCTGGCCTTAACATCGTACTTTTCAGCAAGAAATGAGAAAATGCAAGATTCAATTAAACTTTTCCCCTTGACAGAGCATACTGTTGAGGAATGGATACAAATGACCCCCCATCCATTTTAGTAACCAGCCCAAACATTCATCAACTTAGAGCCCATCGATTTTGATTTCATGTTTAGTATTTTAGGCAAGGACTTGACACATTTTGTGGGGTTTTCTTGGGGAGTGTGGGGTCATGATAAATACGTTTTAATGGCATCTAAGATATGCCAGTGAGTTCATATGACTGCATTCTGTTTCAGACAATCTTATTATAAAGGACAGTGACAATGTGTTGCATAATTTATATATATATATATAAATATTCATTCAAATGTGGCTAATTCTTATTAAGCACTTCTAAGATTTAAAACTGTGGATCCTTTACAGGAAGAATATTCACTGAAAATTCAGATAGACTTTTTAAAAATAGTAAATGTAGTAAGTTCTTGTGAATACACTAACCTTCTACTACCCGTTTTGGGCAGTGTTAGTGTGTATATGTTACGACTCATCTCTTCTTATTGCAGCTATTAACATAATGGTCATTGGTTTTTATAATTTCCTTTTAGTTCTTTATTTTTGATGTGCATAATATAATGTATATTTAGGTTAAAAGAATATGCCTGTTTTCAATTAAATAAGGACTAGTATATGACAATCTTTGGAATTATTTACATGACTTCACAGGTAGAGGTGGACTTTTGCAAGATTATCTGGCTGTAATCAACACAGTTACTCAGACTTTTTACTGGGAACAGAAATCATGATGGCTATAACATACTCCCAGCCAGGAGAGTTGAATTTTTCACATTCACCGGGCTGTTAGCATTAGAGAAACACAGTTTCACTGTAATCAGAGGAAGCATAAAAAATAAAAGGCATCATTACCAACCCACCATTAGTGACACACATGGAACCTGGGATCAGGAAGGTGTGACTTCCTGTGGAGCCAAGGCTGAGGTTTCCAGTTGGAAGGTACATTTGATGGGGGAGCTGTCTGCCCATGGATTGGTGTGAAACCATTTGCTTGGGAGGTTCAACTAGACTGGTTGAAAAATTAGATAATGAAGAGTAGATAAATAAGACAGTGAATGAGAGGTGTAGGCAAGCTAGTTCATTGGCTCAATCCTCTGTTCTCACTGATGATCCCATGTGTATTTGATGAATAAGGACCCACAGAGCATCACCTGCTCATCTTTGCTAGGCGTTCTTCTAAAACAGCTGGGGTTTGATGTGACAGCCAAAGGATAAATTGCTGCCTCAGGAAATGCTCTGCCTTTGACTGATTGCTGAATGGCTGGCAAATTAATTCTGGCACCTTTCCCTAAGTCATTTTGGTCCCATTCCTTCATTTTTTCTGCTGAGAAGTGTGTCTTCACATTACAGTTAAAAATACATTGACAGCACAAATGTGGGGAACAGCATGTACTATTTTAAGAAAGAAGTTGTAGGCTAGGAAGTTTCCATTTTGTATAATAGAAATCATACTTTTATGCTCTGAGAGGAGGCTTGAACCACCCTTTCAGCTAGAGCCAAAATGGATTATTACTCCTTGCTAGACATCTCATAAAGTCATAGGCTACAGAGTTTGGGCTTTTGAGTCCTTGATGGGCTTCGGTTTTGAGATTTCCCTCTTTGGTACTTGTACACAGCAAATCCTCCCCATCCCCCGAAATCCTAACACCACAACCTCCCTACACCTCTATCTTTGTGGTGGGTGGTTAAGAGTGTGAACTCTGAATCCTGTTTGTACCACGGATTCACTCTGTGACTGTCAGCAGGTTTCTTAACCTCTCTGTGCCTCAGTTTTATCATCTATAAAAGGGGAGTTCATAATGACAATAACTCCCTTCACCTAGTCCAGATTTCTTTGTTCACTTTCATTTTCTTAGTATTAAACACAAGGTTTTATTTATTTATTTTAGAGACAGGATCTCTCTCTGTTGCCCATGCTGGAGTGCAGTGGTGCAATCATAGCTCACTGCAGCCTTGAGCTCCTGGGCTCAAGCTATCCTCCTGCCTCAGCCTCCTGAGTAGCTGGCACTACAGGGGTGTGCTGCCACATGTGGCAAATTTTTTAATTTTTTGTAGAGATGGGGTCTTGCTGTGTTGCGCAGGCTGGTCTCAAACATCTAGCCTCAAACTTCCTGCCTCAGCTTCCAAAGTGCTGGGATGACAGGTGTGGCCAAGGATTTAAATTCAATGTATTTTACACTGATTTTTTTTCTGTCCTAAGAATGAATTGTATGAGAAATGTACACTTTTGTTTTTGCTTTTCCAAAGTAAGTCAGAGATATCACACTCGAGACTTAGAAAAGTAACCTTGATAGAAGGTGATAATTTCAGCCCTTGGGTAGGTATAAAAACAAGTTCTGTTGCTGAGTTTGTGATGCACTATGATGTAATGACTCTGGGTTCTCACTCCTGACTTGTCTGATGTGATTGGCCTATTCCTGTCCTTGTTCTGGTATGACTTAAGGATTAAATGGTCTCAGTATTAATTATAATTACTGATTCTCCTGCTCTTATGTTATACATAAGGGTTTTTAAAATCTTTTTAATTGTGATAAAATACACATATAAAATTTACTATCTTAATCATTTTTAAGCATGTAGTTCAGTGGTACATTCACATGGCTGTGTGACCATCACTACCATCCACCTCTGGAACTCTTTTTATCTTGCAAAATGGACACTGTCTCAGTTAAACAATGACTCCTCATTCCCTCTCCCTCCAAACCCTGGCAGCCACCTTTCTACTTTCTGTTTCTGTGCATTTGAGGACTCTAGGTACCTCATGTAAGTGGAATCATAACACGGTTGCCCTTTTTGTAATTGGGTTATTTCAGTTAGCGTAATGCCTTCAAGGGTCATCCATGTTGTAGCATGTGTCAGAGTTTTCTTCTTTTTAAAGACTGAATAATATTCCATTGTAAATTACCACACTTTGTTTATCTAGTCATCTGTCCATGGACGCTTGGGGTGCTTCCACCTCTTAGATATTATGACTAATGCTGCTGTGAGCATGAGTGTACAAATATCTCTTTGAGATCCTTCTTCCAATTCCTTTGGATATATGCCTAGAAGTGGAATTATGAATCCAATGATAATTCTATGTTGAATTTTTTGAGGAACCACCATACTGTTTTCCACAGTGGCTGTGCCACTTTACATTCCCACCAACTACATACATTGCTTGAGAAGATGACAGTGTAATTCAATTAGCAATTTTAGACTCTTTTTAAAGTGAAATTCCTTTACCAGAAACCTCAAAAACATATTGACTATCCATATGGAAATAGTGTTAAAGATGTGGAAATCTTAAACAGATGGCGATGACAACGGATTTAAATGCCCCAGCATTTATTCAGTTGATTCGATGCTACTACGTCTAGTGTGTAGAGACTATCCGCAGGTCTACGCAAGGATGTGGAAGAGGCATTTTGTTTTCTAGAACATTCTGTACTTTTTTCCAGTTATATGACTTTCAGTCTTCAAGCATTTTCGATTAGCCACAAAGGCAAACTTGCAGGAAAAAAGATATGGAAAAATCAGTAAAAGTCAGATATATGTGGTGAGGTATATCATAGTCAGATACATCTGGTGCTTTCTCTAGCAAAGAGAAAAATATGGGGAAGTAAATATTAGTTTTGATTTAATCAGAAACTAGAACAGATCCTAAGATGAAAAATATATGCAATCAATATTTGCTGAATGAATGACTCAATAAAACAATTTTTGCTAAATTCAAAACAAACATGAATAATATTGTTATCCTACAAAGAATGTGTTCCTTCTCATTTAAAAAGTTTAGTGATTCACCTACAATAAAATTTGGTATAAAGAATAGCTTCATTAGGACATAAAGGCATGAAAATTCTGACCAAAACTAAAAGAACCTTGTTAAAACCATATTAATTGAGGAGTACCACCAATGATCAATAATAAAGGTTTGTATTTTCATTATTTTTGATAATCAGTTGTTGTATTTAAATTAAACCATAAACAACACATTATAAAAGAACACATATGAAAGGAATAGGCCGAATTATTTTACTTCAGGAATACTATTTGCCCATAAGGCTCTAGTATGGAGATTTGTAATTAGTGATACCTCATATAGTATCCTATTCATTAATAAAACAAATTATGCTAATACTGTTTCCCAAATATTCTATATTCCAACATTTTTTTACTAAGGCAGATTAGGCTTTCTTCAAATTAGTTAGAGTTAATGACCTTTGCTTATAAGTCAAGCATATCTTTTATTCGAAAAAAATTATTGAGATCTTATGGTTTGGAGAAATTAAAAAGTTCATCCCTTGCTAAACACATTGTAGTTAATTTTTAAAATCATACCATTTAGCAATAGAATTGGTTGAGTGACTTTTTTTTTTTTTTAAAGACCCCACTCTGGAGAAGGCCAATTTGTAGATAAACAGCTCATACCCAGCAGCACTGCCTAGCTAATGTCTAACCTGTGGGAGTAGGCTGGAAGCTGCTCAAACTAATAAGGTTAACCTACATAATCTAATCACCCAGACTGAGCTAAAAGCAGACAAAAAGCACAGAGCCATGGAGCCTTCAGTTTATTTCTAAATTTTTGCTGGCTTTTGTATGCTGAAGCGTCACCAAGTAGATGGTAGGTGTGCCCTTGCCCACTGTTCCTAGCTCTCCTTCTGGTCCATGTGTTGCATTTCTCCCAGTTAACTGACTGATTGGCCGCAGGCAAGATGCCTTTTACCACAAGATCAGCACAAGACGTTCTAAAGAGCCACTTCCTGTTGGCAGGGTGGCTTCCTCTCATCTTCCTCTTACCCACGCCCCCATTGGAAGGGAAGCCTGAGAGGCTGCAGCCAAAGACACACAGCTTGCCCTCCTTCCCTCAGGGAGGCCTGTGAGATCCCTAAGCTCCCAAAGTGGCTCAGCATTCTCCTTGTAATTCACCAGTTTCTAAAGACTGACTCCATTGTAAGCCGGCAGCGGTGGCTCATGCCTGTATTTTGGGAGCATTTTGGGAGGCCGAGGCAGGCAGATCACTTGAGGTCAGGAGTTTGAGATCAGTCTGGCCAACATGGTGAAACCCTGTCTCCACCAAAAATACAAGAATTAGCCAGGCATGGTGGTGCACACCTGCAATTCCAGCTACTCAGGAGGCTGAGGCAATAGAATCTCTTGAACCCAGGGGGTGGAGATTGCAGTGAGCTGAGATTCCACCACTGCACTCCAGCCTGGGTGACGGAGCAAGACTATCTCAAAAAAACAAAAAAGAAGATTCACTACATTGTGAAATCCTTCCAAAGATGCCTAGCGTGAAGAGGGTTGCTGGGAAAACCAGCTAAACTTGACTACTTAGAAAAAAATGCATATTTTAATGAAATTTGGAGCAAGACCTCTCTGAAACTAACATTTTACCTTTTGTGATATTCCTTGTGGGGTCAGAAAAATCTGTCATTTTGTGCAAAGTAGAAATATACTGTTTCATTATAATATATACATGCTCATTATAAAAGCCTTCAGACAATACAGGAATCTATAGAGAAGAAAAGTATCATTCTACCACTCAGAGGTAACAACTGTTAGTGTTTTGATATAAAGCTTCCTAGATTTTTTTTTGTGGCTTTACAAACATTCAGATAACTATAGGGCATCTAAAAAAATAGGATCAGATTATATACACTATTTTATAATGTGCCTTTTTACAGAATTTCTGTATGAACAGGTATACGTTTTCATTATAATTTTTAATTGCTTCTTAGTATTCCATTGTATGTGTGCCATTTACGGTTATTTCCCATTTTTCATGAACAGAAAGGATGTTCTTGTATATTTTTTTTACCTCTGTTTTCCTGTTTCTTTGCTATGAATACTTCAAATGGAATTGTAGTATAAAAGACTATGTACTTTTACAAATTTTGAAAATAATTGCAAAATTGCTCTTCAAAACAATTGTATCAATTTCCTTGCCCACTAATGTGGGTGAGTGCCCATGTCTCCACACCATTAGAAGTCATTACAGATTAAAGACTGGGCATGGTGGCTCACACTTGTAATCCCAGGACTTTGAGAGGCAGCAGCAGGATGATCATTTGAGGCCGAGAGTTTGAGACAAGCCTGGACAACATAGCAAGACCCTGTCTCTTAAAAAAAAGAATTCCAGGCGTGGTGATGTACACCTATAGTCCCTGCTACTCCAGAGGCTGAGGCAGGAGGATTGCTTCAGTCCAGGAGTCCAAGGCTTCAGTGAGCTGTGATCCACTGCACTCCAACCCGGGCAACAGTAAGACCCTGTCTCAAAAAAAGAAAAAAGAAAAAGGAAAGAAATCACACAGGTTAAAAAAGAAGTGGTGTTTTAGAGGGCACACACTTTATGAGTTTAGGGTCATTGAAGGCTTTATATGGGTGCAGAGGCTGTGTTCCTGATTGCTGAAAAGGTCACCATTATCTAACCAGTGCATTCATTTGTTTGCCTAAGAGTGTAACTCAGGTTTCCCTTTTAGAGCCCACCGTCATATTTTAAACTCTCCACATGTGTTCTTTTCCTTTAGATTGAGGAAGACACGTGGCAGAAATACTACTTGGAAGGAGTCTCAAATGAAATGTACACAGAATATCTCTCCAGTGCCTTCGTGGGTCTGTCCTTCCCTACTGTTTGTGAGTAAGTGACCTTTAACTGGATGCTCTTTGGCTCTCAGGGATATCGAATGTGCCCCTTGCAAGGAAGCCTCCCACCTCTGCTGGGTACAGTTGGAGCACTTGACAATTGCCGAGGGCATTCCATGTGCTCGGCCCCATGTGATGAACCGGAGGGTGGGTCATTACATGGTCTCTGCCTGGGGAATTTCCACTGGCCCCACTTTTCTTGACAGGCCTGAGAGTCTTGGACTCGAATTCATCATTTATGCTAACTTACGAACTACAGTTATCCTGCATGCCTTCTGTGATGTAGACACATTGATGAAGAGTGGCATAAACCCCTGCTTGTCTGATTCTAATAAGGCAAAACAAATCTTGCCAGCCCCTCAATGAAAGGAATTTTAATCTGTCTTCCCATCAAGTCTGATCATAGAGACAACAGAGAAGCTACTGAAATAAAGCCATTCAAAGTGTTTTCACCCTTTGCTGAGGAAATGTGGAACCAAATATACAGAAGGAGGCCTTGAGCCCCCATATAGACAACTGCCATGTTATAATAATAACAAGTCTTAGCTTCTCTTTGCACTGGCTCAGCAGGATGGATCAAAGCCACCCGCCATGGCCATTGCAGGTATGCAGGTAGAATAGATGGACACCTATGGGGGATGACCTCAAGAGCTCCAGGTGTCTGCCATGAGGCATGACAGTGCCTCAGATTCCTCACTTAGAGTCCTCATGTCTGCAATCCCAGCACTTTTAGAAGCTGAGGTGGGAGGATCACTTGAGGCTAGGCATTCAAGACTAGCCTGGGCAACACGGTGAGACTTTATCTCTACAAAAAAATAAGGAAAATTAGCTGAGTATGGTGGCACACACGTATGGTCCTAGCTACTCTAAAGGCTGGGGTAGAAGGATTGCTTGAGCCCAGGAGGTTGAGGCTGCCCAGGAGGTTGATTACGCAACTGCATTCCAGCCTGGATAACAGTGATTATTATCTCTAAAATAATAATAAAAAAAATCTCAGATGTTGAGTTTAAGATGAACGGGGTCTTTGTGCCCTCTGAAAACACAAACTCCCTGAGGTTGGTGAAACATTAAGCCTATTCTCCTGACACCTTATCAAAGGATTTGACAAGGATTCTTCTCACTGGGAAGAAACAGGGGGATCTGGGAGCTCACTGGGCTGAGGAAGAAAAGCCATTTGCTTGCACTTCCTGCCTACTTACAAACCAAAAGAGAGGTCTGAAGACATTGAAACAAAACTGATCAGGCTTTACCACAAAGGAGAGGACAGTCCTGGGTGCCCATGGCCTCCTCTGTATCGCGGTTTTCTTTCTGTATGCAGAAGGGAGGGAGGCGGAGCACTTGGTGGCTTCGTGTTTACCTGGAGCCTCCTGTCACTGAACACAGCAGGTGCACTCTGTCAGTCCCTGGGCCCAGGCCCTAAGCAATCCAAAATGGTTTGGCTGTTTACTGAAATTTCTCACCCTGTCTCTAAGCGAAAGTTTAAATGCTAAATGGACTGGAAAAGTGAATAGGTAATTGATTCGGAAGAAGTTATTTTCTGAAAATGGATGCCCTATTGTGACTCCCATGTGTGCCTTTCTTTGAGAGCTATTTCTCTTCCTGCCACTGAGAGGAGTTAACCATTCAGAGGCATTGGGTCCTGGAACACTGAGGCCGTCCCAGGGGATCTCCCCCTCCTTGGAGCTTGGCCTGCCTAGGATACAAAGCCCCGGGGAAAGCAGGCTTTTTAACAGAAGCTAGTTTTATAAAAAGGCAATTGAAGCCTTGTCTGTCTAATGTGGTGGTGGTCTGAGCACATAGCAGAGCTGCCAGCGCCTGCCGGGAGTCTTATGCTGGTGAGGGCGTCAGCAGGGGCTCCGTCAAGCCCCCTTCCTTGGCTGTAGGATTTCCCTGGCCTAACTGGTGTTTGTGTCTAACAAGAGTGCTCCCTCCCCAACCCTCAGGCCCTTCTTGCTTTTCCACCCTTCTCTTACTCTGCTCTTGGGAACTGAGTCGGTTCCTCTTATGGGTAACTTGAAGGGTCAGGACTGCTCCCCCTACAGGCTCTAACTGGGATGCTCACTAGGTACGTTTGACTCCCATAGATATCAACTAGTTGCTGTTATTTCAAAATAGTGGTATTTCACGTAAAAACTAGATTTCTGGCTTCTTTAGAAAATCTAATGTGACGATGCAAGACCTGCATTTCCTCGGAATGCTAACTGGCTCCAGTTTGATGTAGCAAAGGGGTTAGTATAGTCATGTAGTCACTCCTCCCTGACATCTTAAACCAGGCCAGATTTGCACATAAATCCCAGGCCTGGCCCTGTGGTTGTGTGAGTTTGCCAACCCTGACCCACTGGGTGGTGTGGAACTTCACTGGCCTTCAGCCAGCTCAAGAGCTGGCACTAGTGGCTCTGCGAATATTCCCTTTGATTGATTTTTGTATTTAGAACATGTCCCAAGGAGGAGACAAATTGTTGTCAGATAATTTAGTATGTGCTCAGTAAAGTTTCTGGAATATATATATATATTCCACTTCTGATGTGAGTGAGAATGTGTACAACTTAGTGCTATTATTCGTTTAATACAATGATACAGCAGAGGTAGAAATGATCAGTAAAGGAAGGACATTTAATGAGATTTAGGAACATCCCAAAACATTGAAGCTCTCCTCAAGCATTTGATTATCTGGAGGCTTAATTATCTGTGTTTTCTACTTTAAATTAAAGAAAAGCCATAACTCAAAGTTACCAGCAGTTTAATGATAACACTCTTCAATTCAGGTTAATTAAAGCACAGCCGTAATTAGAGTGTAGTGTTGTATATCACTGGGCTGGCACGTAAGTATTTTCATTACAGTAAGAATTGGCTATTCAATTTCAAAATGACATAAAGGATGCCAAAATATATTTTAAGCTGGTTCACGGAGAAGAGAAAGAATTGGGGAATATTCTGGGTATCATAAAGCACAGATAAAATATACAGATTTTCAGAGCAGTTTCTGTAATTATGCGCTGCACTAAAACAATGTGCAGCCAATAACATCTTAAAGCATGGAAAGAAATAAATGTGCTTTTTCTCTAGGCTGGCAAAATGCTCCCTTGCAGGGTGGGATTGGGAGAGCTTGGAGTTTTCTCAGAAGCTAGGAGAGTCATTCTATGAAAATATATGGGAGCAGGATGTAGGGGTGAAATTTGAGGTTGTTTCCCAAGAGAACAGGAAGGGGAACAAAAGAGGCAGTGGGGACAGAAGGTCCTGCCACCCCGAAAGCTATCTCTATGAAAATTTCAAGCCAAGAGATTGTCAGTGTAGCCTTCAGTCTGTGGCCAAAGGCCCAAGAGCCCCTGGCAAATCACTGGTGTAAGTCCAAGAGTCCAAAAGCTGAAGAACTTGGAGTGTGATGTTCAAGGGCAGGAAGCATCCAGCGCAGGAGAAAGATGAAGGCTGGAAGACTTCACAAGTCTAGTCCTTCCACATTCTTCTGCCTGCATTATCCTAGCCATGCTGGCCGCTGATTAGATGGTGCCCATCCAGAGTGAGGGTGGATCTACCTCTCCCAGTCCACAGACTCAAATGTTAATCTCCTTTGGTAACACCCTCACAGATACACCCGGGAATAATACTTTGTATCCTTCAGTCCAATCAAGTTGACACTCAATATTAACCATCACAGGTGTTTACCCCAATTTCCTTCTCTGAAATAGGAGTGCTATGACTTACCTGTCGGTACGGGTTAAGGTCTTTTCCCCTCTCCCTCCTCTCCTTTTCCCTCTACCATTTATCTTTCTCATTGAATATAATAGAAGCACTTAGAAAGAAAGAAGCACATTGCGAGCTATATGTGTATCCAAGTTGTATTTACTTTTAACCTTTAGGAAATTCTCTTATCAGTTAATCACCAATTAACCAGATATTTAATGAATTGGGATATGTGCACCATTGTGCCAAGCTTGGTGCCACTTCTAGAGGAAACTGCTACTAGATTTGATCAAATACATGTGCATGAAAAGATTAATAGCAATACTTACAAATGCCAACAAATGCCAAGTAAAATATTCAGTTTCCCTAGGGTGGCTGCCTCCAGAGTTTACTGTCTGGCTAAGGAAAATAGTACCCATCCTCAGAGAGATCTAGACACCCACGGATAAGTGCTGTGGTAGATGCACACAGCTGGAATAGAGATACTGAGAGTTATAGGGACATCTCCCTGTAGGCTGGGGGGACATGGGGGTTCTTCCTGGAAGAGATAACATTTGAGCTGTGTCTTGTTGGGAGTTTTGATTCAGATGGGGGATAAAGAAGGAAGAGGATATTCTAAGTGTTAGGGAATCTGGAGGCTGCACCACATAGTACCATAGGGAGCTCTCTCAACACCTAGGTCTCCAAGATTTTCCAGTTACAGCAAATTGCTTTCCTCTTTAGATGAGACAAGGAGATGCATCAGATTTATTTTGACTTGTGGTTTCTGGGGGGAAACTGATAACAGTGTTTTTGGTGAGCACTTGCAAAAGTGAGGGTGCACTCCCCTACCCCCAGGGAGGGCAGAGGGGAGGGGAGGGGCTGGACAAGGAGGACCTGCAGGAAACCACAGGTTCAGCAGTTGGGCTGCCTCAAGAACACTGTGTTCTAGGTTCTGAATCTCACAGGGAACCTATTAGTCAGTCATTCATCATTTGCAAAATATAAAAGCTTAATTGTATCCGGTTTTACAGCTCAGAGGGGATTAGGACAAAAGATGTATTTAAAATATGGTGTGTGTCTCTCTCTGTCCCTCTGCAGCTGATGGAGCAGTTAAAATTCAGGTTTGATGTGGAGTATTTAATGCCTAGGTAACTTGGGGAACTCCAATCAGATCTTCCTCAGCTGTGCTGAAGGGCAGGAGTTCTGTCCCCAAGCCCAGGGGCAAGTATGGATGCTACTGTTCTGGTTTAAGAGTGCAGGGGGATTCTCTATTCCCTCCTCTACCTCCCTGCATTCAGTGCTCCCCTCCTAAATTCAGAAAATCATGCTCTCAAACTGTGTTATTTTGCACAGACAGATCTTTAAAAAGAAGCTGCTTGGGGAAATTTAAAATTTAAGACCGCCTGGAGAAAGCTGGGCCTCTTGCCCAATGAAAACTGTAGCTAGTTTAACTTGACTTCTGTGAAATCATTAGTTTTTGGAGAAAGACATCCAGATTTGAACATGGAACAGAAAGAAACCAGGCAGACCCAATTGTTATATGATAGATTTCTTTAGCCTGGCTGCAAAAATGAGCATTTTAAGTGAATTTTTGGAGAGGCTCAGTTCTCTCTCTCTCTTTTTTTTTTTTTTTTTTGAGATGGAGTCTCACTCTGTAGCCCAAGCTCGAGTGCAGAGGTGTGATCTCGGCTCTCCTGCCTCAGCCTCCCAAGTAGTTGGGACTAGAGGCGTGCGCCACCACACCTGGTTAATTTTCTTTGTATTTTTAGTAGATACGGGGTTTCACCATG
This sequence comes from Symphalangus syndactylus, assembly GCF_028878055.3. Lineage (NCBI taxonomy): Eukaryota > Metazoa > Chordata > Mammalia > Primates > Hylobatidae > Symphalangus > Symphalangus syndactylus. The sequence continues at coordinate 96,616,118 of NC_072426.2, forward strand.
TTGCCCTGGGTGGTCTCAAACTCCTGAGCTCAGGCGATCCACCCGCCTTGGCCTCCCAAAGTGCTGGGATTACAGGCATGAGCCACCGCACCTGGCAGATCTCATTTTTTAAAAAATATTTTCCCCTCACAGAACTGGCTGTATTCATCCACTTGATTGGGGAATATTGTAATTAGGGTTGAACATATATGAATAGAGATGTGAATACAGTATTGGTGGTTATTTCTACTACAGAGACCCAAGAGGTGACCTTCTATGAGCTAGTGAATAAACCGTTGACCCTAAAGTCTATTGAAATCCTCAATAACAGGCTACTGAGGCAGTGGTGGATCCAGAATTCTCTACAGAGGGGTCAGGGAAGGAGTCCTGTTGGAAATGGGGTGGACGCTTGGGCTTTGACTCAACATTGGGTTCTCATAGCAAACACACGGTTTTTTCTTTCATATTATGTTTCTCATTAATAATAATAGCAAGGCTCTCTAAAAATGTGGTTGTTCACACTTCAGGCAAAAGCTAATTGTCTATATCAAGTAATGTATTTTTAAATTCTAGTGTCTTAGGTGTGCTAGTGGAGATTGTGTGTGTGTGAGTGTGTTTGCGTGTGTGTGTGTGTCTGTGTGCGTGTGTGTGTGTGAAAGAGAGAGAGAGAATAAGAGAATGGGAGAGAGGGTGGGGATATTCTGAAACCTTCCCACTCCACTTCTATCAAAGCTTCATAGAGAAAAAGAGTCTTAACATTTCCATGAACATTTTAAATCACTTCTGTTTTCTTGGTGCTGAGTCTTGGAAATCCGGGTGTTTCAAAGTTTCTTTACCTAGATATTTTGATTTCTAGGGCCTGTCATTTTAAATTAAAGCTCCTGAATGTGAAATCTTTTCCATCCAGCCCCTCGATCTAGAAGACCTGATTTCCCAATGTGCAGTGTTTGTATCCGTATCTACTTCAATTGCATGTGCCAACCTGACATTCCCAGGGGCGCTCTGCATAGCTGAAGAGGGGCTGGTGCTTTGGGTGGGGCTGGGTTCAGGGGGAATGATGACAGTTGCTTCTTTCGTCCTCCCTCACCTGACTTGTGGGGTGAGTCCTCTTCAACAGCCCCAAACCTCCTCTTTGTATGTTCTTCCTGAAGGTGCAAACTCTATGACCGGTTTCCATGTTTAATCACACCAGCAAGTAATCTTTCCAGTCAAGGGGGCTGATTTAATAGCAAGAACAATGTATTTCCCTCTGGGTAGGCAGAAACAGTTGGACTCTAATTCTTAAGAGCATTTGTTCAGGAACATCTGGGTTGAAACTACTGTAGTTAACAGATGATGTTGGCAGTAAAAAAAAAAAAAAGGGGGGGGGCTTTGTATAATGTCGTTGTCAAATTTGGTAGACCTCTACTTAATAATTATCAAGAAAGCAATCTAACTTGTTATTACAACAGTTTTATTGCAGATTGCTGGCTTAAGACCTTTTTGTGACAAGTGGCGTTTTTTCTTGAAAAAAGAAGTCATTTCTATTCCCCTGTAATTATTTTTGCAACCAGCAACAACTTCCTGCATTGGACATATTGGGACATTTTATTTTAGAAACCAAGAATTAAATTATTGCTAGCTTATGGCTGATTTTATCCCATTTATCACATCGTGAAGGCTTTCTTGCTTCCTTTTTTCCCCTTACGTCACCTGACCCTGCTTCCTGATTTCACACCAATTCTGTATATGTTGAAACACTGTAAGCTGAGTAAAGGCAGAATTAGAATAAGGATTAGATGGCTAATGCCCATTCTTCTTTACCAAAAAATGGTGTTGAGTGATGCAAGTAAATGTTTAATCAGAGAACATCAGTTCTGGGTAGACTGAAAGTATATATATTCTTGGGAGTGTAAGGGGTACATAAGGGTATAAGAGGGTCTCTAGAAGGTCTCAAGGACAAATTGTTGTATCTTAGAATTGGACTTGCATCTTGGCATTGTGGATTGAAGGCAAAAATTAGATTCCCAGAGCATATCACTAATCTTATTTCCTTCTGTATCCTTCCTTTCCCATCTGTCTGCTTCTAACAAATAAGACAAGCTAAGAAGCAGCTTGTTTCATGATTCTATACTCACTTCCAAGCTTTCTCTGCGTAGACTTTCCTAGTTTGCCACTTTATCTTTTCTCCATCACTCTAGCCACTCATGAGATTCTACTCCCCATTCATACATGCATTTATTTATCCAGACTTTACTGAAGGCTTACTCTTTGAACTTTGCAAAATGCCAGTGAGGCAAAGCATGCATCTTCTACAGGAAAAACTCAGTCTAGGTGGGAGAGATAAGTAAACAAGTGATTACCACACCAGCTCCCCTGTTCATTCACCTTGCTCTGCTCTTCCCCACTGGACACCTCCAACAGAGGCTGTATCTCTGCAACAGGCTGCAGTCCTTAAGCCCAGGATTGTGACACTGGCCAACTCTCTGTGGCAGGATCTAACAAAAACGTGTGATTTGAACGCTCACAGAGGGAGCCATAGCTCTTGCTTCCAGTGTAAATCATGGTTTATCATACTTGATTTGTGTTTTGCAATATCTAGAGGATACCTGTTATAGTAGGGATTAAAAACTTAGATACCTGTAGGGTTCAGGAAGTTAGCAAGAAAGAATGAAGAGTGAGGCCATCTGAGACAATAGAGAGTGGTGGGGACTGTGACTGGAGAACAAACATCCCATCCAGAGGGTTAAGTGCTTCACAGCTGCACTCTCTTTTAGCCATGTGGAATGTGGTGCCAATGTAGCCCTATCTGATTTTGCAATGAAAGCTGAAAAGCCGGTTTTTATATGAATTCACTTGTTGGCATCTATTTACAGTTTTTGAAAAAACACTGTACTTACCAAACAGAATGTGTCTGCCTGTTGGGCTTGTGACTGCCACTTCATTTCCTCTCTTCTGATGAGAAGCATCTGTGTAGCACATTGCAGCAAAGACTCGATTTCCACTTTTGGCGTTTTACATAAAAGTCAATTGACCTTGACCTAGTTGCTCTCCTGTGTTTGGACTCAGTTTGTTATCTGCATAGGAAGGGCAGGATCAGCCAATCTTGAAGGGCTTGAGTCTGAAAATCTGTGTTGTGGCACGGCTTGCCTGTGTTCTGTCTGTTCACATCATTCTATCCCTCTCCTTTCCTTTGGCCAGTGGGCAACAGCTTGTTTTGGGTCAAAGGACTTTTTAAAAGGGGCTTCTATTAGGCATTGTAGAATCATCTTAGGTATGGATTTGAATGTTTTGAAGTTATGGATTTAAAACTGGAAGAGGACTCAGATCTGCGGGTCCATCCCCTATAAGGTTAAGGAATGAATACAAGGCCACATAGATTTTAGGACTTTCTTGTAGTAGGAAACTCTTTTCTTTTTATATCCAGTTGGTAAATGGTACAGTAGTAGCTAGGAAGACATAATTCGCCATTACTATGAACTGTTACTTCCCTTCTTACCAGCGGGATTAGGTTTATAAAAGCAATGAAGATCTTTGATCCCATGAACTACCAGAGTCCCAAATTGGACTGGTCATTGCTCATAGGATATTAGCAAATTAACCTTTGCACGATCCATACTAAGATCAGCCTTCTCCCTGATGTTTTGGTATTTAGCTACTACTTACATTAGAAAGTGGTTACTTAATTTGGTAATTTGGTTCAATAAACATTGCATAAGCTATCTTATTTTTTTAAAAAACAATTTAAGCTCCAGAAGTAACAGTCCCATAAAGGGTGCATGTTAGCAGTGCTCTTTGGGACATAAATTAAGGAAGGCATTTTCCAGCTGTAGTTGGATATGTGTGTTGGTGTTTCAGCAAGCTGCATAATCAGCACAAAGCCCAGGTCATTAGAGTCTGCTGGCAGGAATCAGAAAACCTGCAAATCACCAGGAGATCCCAGATATGCCTGGATAGAAGTGGTCCTTGGACATCTGACTGTCTGCTGAAGGCAGTGCTGTGGACCACAACCTCACATGTAGGAATGAGCAATTGGTCTCACTCCCTGGAGAGCATGAGGCCTTCAGCAGCACTTTCCTTGAGAGCACCACATCCCCCTATCCAGCACATCTGATTATGTCACTTTTCTATTTTAAACCAACGAAAATCCCCCAATTCCGCTTATAATAAGCTGCAGACTCCTTGCTCTGGAAAGCAAAGACCTCATGATCTTGCTCCCACCTCATTTCCTGACCTAATCACGATCACGCTTGACTTTGCTCACTCAGCTGCAGTCTTACTGGATTTATTGCTGATCCTCAAACACCCAGAGCTCTTCCCTGCCTCAGGGCCTTTGTGCTTGCTGTTTCTACTTCCTAGAAAACTCTTTCCCCATATCTTCTCATCATGCTGTTGTGCTCCCTGCATCCTCAGAATGGTCCTCCTGAACCATCACAGATGATATACCCCTTGTGAGTTACTCTTTATATTCTTAGGTTGTTTTATTTTCAACATAGAACTTGTCATCATCTAGGAATTTATTATTTATTCACTTGGATATTTGCTTATTGTCTGTCTCTCCCAATACAAAATAGGCTTCACTGGAGATCAAGATGTAGTGTATCCTGCCAGGTATTAGCTAGAGACCTTAGGCAAGTTACATGGACTTTCTGATCCTTGGTTTCGTCATGTGTAAAATGGAGCTATCAATAGAAGTCTGAATAATTGGGGTATTAGCTTCCTCTTAGGGATATTGAGGGGATTAAATTGAACCACCAAGAAGCCCTCCCCACACTGTGACCCAGTACCTTATCCCCCTTACAATGCTGGAGCTAAATAAATAAGCATCAACTCATTGTTCAATCTATCAGTTAATCAATGTTCTATTATTCAAAATGGTAATGCTCATTGCAGAAACTTGTCATACATCATGTATGTAATTATTTTGTTTATGTGAGCTTTTATTCTGTAAGTATATAAGTGTAAAGTTTCATCTAACTGTATTGTGCTATTTACATGTTCATGTCTTTTTATGTATTTGTTCTATTTACATGTTCATGTCTTTTTATGTGGTATTATTTGTTGATCTTATATCTTGAAATATTCTTTGAAAAGCCATTTAGAATGCTAATACCATATCACACTGTACTTTATTGCCTTATTATTGGACATTTAGGTTGTTTTCTATTTTTCTACTCTATAAATAATACTCTGAACATCTTTAAGTGTAAACATTTTACTGCACCTTTTGTTATTTTCTTAGACTTGAAACCCAGTAAGTGGAAACCATTTGTTTGTTTAGCTTCTCTGTATCGGTGGGTCTATTCACTATGCATGATGGAAAATTCCAAACAAGTCCAGGACTCTTAAGGAAGTTGCTCTGGTTAAGGAGCCAAAGTTCAGACGCATGAAACAATAGGGAGCGACCATAGCCAGTATAAAATTGACTAAAGGCTCAGTGATTTGGTTACAGACAAGGTGCTGGGAGAGTTTTGAGAATAGAAAATCACAGGGTAGCAGTAGCTGGAGAAGACCTACTGCTTGCAAGATTAGAGTTGACGTGGCCTGGGAGGATGGGTTGGGAAGAGAGAAGAAGGGATTGAGAGTGGGGAACGCACAAGGGAAGGGATGGAAACAGGAACAAGCCAGCCTCAAAGCAGTCTGCTCTGCAGTTGAGAGCACCAGGCAGATGAGGTGAGACAGCTTGGATGGAGCCAGGAGTGACAATGCCATCGTCATGTGCTGGGCACTTACATAGAGGCCAAGTATTATTACCATCATTGCAAGCACACAGGGGTCTGCTCGGAACAACAATATGAGCCATTTGTACAAAAGACCGAAACAGAATCCAAATAACAGGTCCAGCTGGTCCAAATCTTTCCCTCCCCCTGTAGTTAACATTTTACTACCCGACCGAGTAACTAATGAATCTGGCCCAGTGTAAATCCCCAGGCACAAATCCCCGCTTGGGCTCTGTGTCTAGACAGCCAGACCTGAGTGCAGTTTGCACTTTGAGCATCCAGCACCTTATCACTTGCAAGAAATCAGGTTTAATAGGGAAGATGGGGAGGTGTCGCTTCCACCCCCTCCCTTTGGCACAGTGCCGGTGGAATGAGGATCCCCTCGGTAATGACTGCATTAGGAGACTGAAACATCGTAATAGTGTTTGTTATGTGGCTCTGGTCATTCAGAAGAACTGATTGGGAGGCTTCTCCATCTCATTGCAGGCTGTGTTTTGTGAAGCTCAAGCTCCTAATGATAGCCATTGAGTACAAGTCTGCCAACCGAGAGAGCCGGTAAGTTTGCGGTGACCCAGCAGCCAGCTGACACTTTTGATGGTGAGAGTGCATTCCGAGAACGGTCGGTTCACTTCTGCTTTCTTGTGCATTATTTATCTGCATGGAACCAGATGTAAAACTTCTCTGACCCTAGAGCACATTTCGAGGCATGCCCCACCAGACACTGCAGCTTCTATGCCAGACCAGCCTGGCACCCAAAGCCCTGCTGGGCATTCAGAGAGTGTTTTTCCAGGGAAGAGGGATGAGTCCTCGAAATATCTCCACCTGATCATGCCGACCTGGACTTTTCACCTTCTAAGTGCTAAACCAGAGCTTAAAACCCCTTTTTACTGCTGTGAGCAAAAAAGCAGGTGGACTCTGGCCTCCTTTACAGCAGCCTTGGGGTAGAGCTGTGAGGGGAGACACGAACTCTCTTGATAGCCAAATTACAAGCAGCCTATTGTGTACCATATGTGCTTCTCCCGGTGCAACCAAAATCCAGGTGGCAGAATATCAGCTTCATGTAAATGAGCCAGGAGAGTGGGGCTGAGGCAGGAGCTCTCTTTATTTATTTATTTTACACTTAATTATGTGCAAATCAGACTGATGAGGGACTGGGTCTGGTTGAAACAGATAACATCCCAGTCAATATATGAGTTCACGCTGGAGGTGGGAAGCATCATGCTAACAAGAAATTTTGCTGATGGAGTACTGTACGCCTTGCAGATAAAATAGAGATGATTTTTTTTGCTCCCCAATTCTTGTCAATAGTTTTGGAAGACAGCTCATTGAGAAATGCTCAAGCTTTTGTTCTCTGAAATGACACCCGTAGTCTATTCCTCTGTAGTTCATATATTCTGCAGATGCCCAAATGTAGAGTGCAGATCCCCTCCAACAAACACCTTAATAACTGAGCAGAGTACAGTGGAAGACTAGAAGTTTCCTTTGATCATCATTTAAGGAGTTTTCCTTATCTGGGTGAATAACCCAATACAGCCAGACTTTCAAATGTACAGTCTGTGTCTACGACAAGACAAAACAAAAGAAAGTAAAACACTGGATTGTTAGCAGATCAATCCAATGTTTTCTGTTACCTTAACTACCAGATCAGATTGCTCACAAAGCCAATCTGATCAAATGTTAAGCTATTTTGAAAACCCAAATCAACCAAAAGGAAGAAAAAATGGTAGATTTGGTGGCCATATGTAGAACATGGCTGTAGCAGTTAACAAATATGTAGATAGATAAATATTTTCTTTTTCATGTTGGCAAAGTGAAGAATATTGTTTGCAAAAACCGACAGTCCTGGTTATTAGTTGTTCAGCAGATGAGGTGGAATTTCCTGGGATTACTCTTTACCCAAGTTTTTGCCAATACTCACTTGTACCTGTGTAAGGCAACTGTGTGTATCCTGGATTTTTGCAAATGATATTCTCCGTGTTGCCAAATTGCAAATCTTTGTGTAACTCAATGTTCTCTATTTACTTTTGTGCATCTTTCAAAAAAAAAATGTCATGATGTGGGTGATGCTGATGCTGCATAGTGTTTTTCGACCATTCTGGAATAATCTGACTGCAGGAGATTGCACCCTGAACCTTGAGCGTTGTCTTCCACTCGTTGCCTTTTGGTTCCAAGGAGAGAAAAAGAGCGAAAGGCTGTTAATGGTTCATTGTGAACTCAATGTCACTATTCTAAGAAAACTAACTCAGAGCACTCCCTGAAGATGAAACTTTTCTTGGATAGGCCCTTCAATTGAGTCACAATTCTGAGATGTTTTCAACAAAGCCATATTTGTAGATATAGTTTTTAGTATATATATATATATATATATATATATATATATATATATATATATTTTTTTTTTTTTTTTTTTCTGAAAAGGGGAAAAAGGACTTGTTTGGCTTTGTTTGGGCTTTCTTTGTGCAGTTGCTAGCTTTAATTCTCAAATGTGGCTTGGTCTCAGTGTGGAAGCACATTGGTTCTTGTGGAAAAAGGTGTGTTTGAGGGAATGTGGATCATGCCTCTGAGAAAACACAGGACTTATCAAACACAATATCCACGTTAAAGATAAACATTTTTTAAATCTTCCCTGAGATAATAATTTTAATGTTTTTCTTTATTTAAACATGTCCCACTTCTTTCCCTCTCACATTTTCTAACTGACTGGGTGTGAAAATTCAAAGGACCTGCTTCTCCCTCCCACCTTCTTTAACCTGTGTTTAACTGCCTTCTTTGTTGTTGGTTTCACCCCATGATACTGTTTTCATGCTTTGCCGAAAAACCTTGTTTTCACATGCATCCTTCAAGTGATTTGAAACAAAGGTTTTATTCCTTCTTTCCTTCTGGTGTCAGTCGATTTATTATCAAATTGTTTGATTTTAAATTCTTTTCTTGTCGTTTTGCAGAAGCCGAAAGCGGTATGCACTCTTCGTTAACTTTTCTTCCAACCTCCACCCTCTATCTTCACTCCTAACCACAGGACTAACCATTTGCCAAGAATTCAAGAAGAGAGAGATTATATATATGTATATATAATCTCATTCCCTTGTCTGGTGTATATATATTATATATGTGTGTGTGTGTATATATATATATACACACACCCCTCTCCAACTACAGTACATAAATTGGAAGTAGCCTATTTCTGTTCCTGTTTGATTTGTTGGTTCTTTTGGATGACGCACTAACTTCTTTGCAGGAAACCTAAAAAAGGAAAGGCACACTCCTGTTTTCAGTCATGGCACCAATAATGGGAACAAATACTATTAAAGTTGAACAGGAGGATGCTTCTCTCCAGCCCTTTGTGTCTGTTTCTGTATTGTCCTGATGTGTCTTGATGTCCACTGGACTCTGGTGCCATTTTGTCTACACACCACATCCACATTCCCAGCGACCTCCTCCTCCCTATGTCGAGTTTCTTGCCTATAGAGCAGAATTCATGTCCTTTTATCCACAAAACAGAGACCAAGCCCTTACACTTCTATTTTTCCTTACATTTATTATGGTGATAACATTTTGAATATTTTATTTCTTGGGCAGTGCTCAGTATAGTCTTAGAACACTGCTATTAAATTGCCAGATTATCACACTTGATTTACAGAGTTAGTACTGTTTATTAAGACAGACTCATGGCTTTTTTTTCCTAGTGTGTTTGGGCATATTTCTTAATGTGAAGTTTCTCAATTTTCACCACGTGATTTCACCCTGTTTTGCTGCTGTTTTACATTGCATGAAGCATGACTAAATCATCATCAATGGCATTTTTAAAAAAACCTTTTGGGTTAATAGTTCCAGGATAGCTTTTCAGTAATGTGTTCTCTAAGACAATATTGTTGAAAACATACTATTGAGATGCCTACTTGTTCATCTTTTCAAGTTACTTTTCTCTGTGATTGTAATCACTATCATGTGTTTGTGTTTGTAACTGTGTGTGTGTGTGTCTGGGTGTGTGTATTTGTCTGTATCTCTTTCCAAAGTCCGATTCTTCTGTTGTTTTTTTGAGTACATGTGTATAAATAGAGGTGGCTTCCTGTCAGTTTGGTATTATTGATATGATCCAACTGCAAGAAGTTACTGCAACACTTTGCATCTTAAAGGTCCACAGTGGTTGCACCTCTGCTGTTGGCTTTTGGCCTTTGAGTCCTTTTATCTTGTGGTGAAGGCATGTTGTGATGTAGGCATGACTTGTCCTAAGTATACCAGAAAATGATTTGGCTTGCTCCCAGAACCAAATATCCAGCATTATCCTTTCTAGATCACCTCTCTCTTCCCCATCCCATATGGCTAATATTTTTCGTATGTGCAAAATATATTTGAAAATGCCATTTCTAAAGTTATTGAGATGGATGCAGGCTGAGTAAGTCCTCACCAGTATCTCTGGTGGACCACAGTGGCGGTCATTTGAGTCTGACCAACTGGGAGCAATCTTTATCATGCTGTCTGTGTGTAAGTGAACTGGGCTTAAGTATATTGACATATGAAATACACAACTGTGTCTCCAATGGTATCCTAAAGTAAAAGTGTGTGTGTCTAGTTATGTGGGACTCCAGCAGCATGTATTTTAAAGCCCAGAAAAAATGAAAAGTTCCAGAAAGGTGATAAGATTTGAGATGTGGGGTTTCTCCAAACTGTGCCTGCACATAGCCTGTAAACTACAAATGCAGTCATACTCCCTGAGAGGGGACATGGATTGGTTCAAACAAAGTTCCAACTGAGAGTCATTGTATATGAACTTGTGTGATCAAAGAAGCCTCTTCTCAATGGCATGATTCATCTGGGCATAGCGTGAACGGAAACCCTAGATGGTTCTTATTTTCTTGCTTTAGTTAATGAAGTCCCATTAGCTTGCTAGACACAAATATAATTACTACGTTATCAAGCACAAACTATGTTCTCATATGAGTCATGCTATTTTTTTAAAATTGCCTGAGGAATGGTACATTACACCTACCAAAAATGAAAGGGAGAGGAGAGAAATGTAAGTCTATCATATTTACCCACAATGGATAGAAGTCTCCTTAAACAGTATCTGTTTCAGTTGAATTACCAATCATAGGTTGTCTCCAGAAACAGGAAACAAGTAAAGTTTACAATGATTGGAGACAAAACTAGATGTCCCCCAGTTATGCACAAGTGGTGGAGAAAGGAATACATTATTTCCTCCATCAAGCTGCAGTCTTCCAACCTGACCAGTGTTTAGCGAGAGATACCCAATGAAATGTGACACAACTTGAGACGCGGTGCTCCTCTCATGGAGGGACCTGATAGAGACATTTCCCCGCAGGACTGAGCCCCGCTAGCCAATTGCATGTAGATGTGTTTTACGTCTACAAACCCAAATTTCTCTTTGAAGTTTTGCTTTCAATGTTGAAATCAATTGCCCCAACTTCGCAAGTGGCACGCTGTTTACATATTGGGATATTTACATATTCACACTTAACGCATCTGAGAGATTGCTAGTTCATTGGCCAATCCCCTAGCCCTAGCAGAGGTGTGGTCACTCTTTTAATTGGCCTGACTGATGAGAATTGTAGCTTGTTCTTTGAAAGAAAACTGTGACCTCCTTTCCACTTATTTGTGAAGAAAAGGAAAACTTTTGGAACTGAGGCTTTAAAAACTTACGTTTTTTTATTCATTCAACAAATAGTTGAAATGTGCCTGTTGCGTGCAGGCTGTAAGCCTGCTACTCCAAGAAACTCAAACATAAATAGAATGTGATCTTGTTTTGTACCCCTCTACTCAACTGTGGGTTCCTTACAGAAAATACGTATTTGCTCCATGTAGGAGGTGAGTAAACAAAGAATAAGTCGAGACTTAAAACTAGTCTGAGAGCAAAAGAAATAGAGAAAGCAAGGGACCACACCAGCCCCGTGCTTCCAGCTGTCGCTGGATGTTTTCTGTTGAAACCAGTAAGGTCAAAGAAGAAAGGATAATTTATATGTTCCTTGAAATGAGGGAAAGTCCACCTCTGCCAACATGTCCTTGTGGGAATTCTGTTAATGGATATATGGGCTTTTTCTCTTAGAGATTTTCCTGATTCTTCACATGACACATGTTGAAGTTTATCTCTGATAAACTAGTGAATTACATAAAGTTGGAGCCAGAGAACTGATTTAGAGTGGTGCACAGAGAGAGAGACTTTTGGCAGTCATTAGAACAAAACAAACTTAACATTGGATACTCTCCTAAAGAGATCAGAGATCCTCGGAAAAATTTATGTATTCCTCTTAGAAGGTCAATAACAAATTCTAAAGATAGTAGGCAAAAGGGGGAGAAAGTTACCACTATCCAGAATCCTTGTCTTTTTATATTTTGAAGAAGAGGGGGATCAGCATTTTATTTAAACTTTCTAGATTTGGAATGTGTGTAGAAGACTTAATGTCGAAAATATTTTAAAAAACCCCAAAAAACCCAGTAATGTAGTTCCTGATGCTTCAGCACCAAGAGCATCTTTAAGTGTCTAGATTTCTTTCTTTCATTATTTCAAGGGCTGGGTCCATTCTTTAGATTCCCACCCAGAAGGCTGCCTTAGCCTTAGCTTAGTATCTGCAATGGTTCTGCCTCACACCTCACATGGGGATGGTTTAAACCCCCTCACCCTTGTTCACAGGGAATAAGAGGGCATCCTGGAATCCACACGATCTTTGAGGTAATTAGAGATGCTTTCGGTTCCTTACACAATCAGCCATAGATTTAAGGAACACAGGATACTTCACTGTGCAGACAAAAGTCAGTCTAAGTTAGCCAATCACCAGATATTGAGCAGGGATAAAATGCTTTGGATTTCCTTGCAGTCAGTGGAAAAGTCTTTCAATGCCAATAGGGCACCTCCTGGGTCATTTATTAGCAGCAAGGACAAAGTGGAGGGTGATGGTGCTGTGAGGATTTTTTTACCTCTCAGTTTTATAATCACCTAGTTCACTGAGAGTAGCAGCTAAGAATTTAAGACCTTCTATGTGTCAGTCATGTAGCACATAGTACATACTTGAACTCTCTTAGAGACATTGTAAGCTAGCAATTATTCACCCATTTTACAGATGAGAAGTGTGAGGCTTACCTGCATTTGCAAAGCCAGGACCCAAATAGGTGAGACCTGATTCATGTGCCTGAGCACTTAACCAACATCAGCAGCAAACCTGAAACACCGATGTGGTTTACATTAGAGCCCCAAATCTTTCTTCTCCACTGCACTAACTGGACTAAAGCAAGCTCAAAGGCTGTAATAAATTATCTCAACCTGCACTGTCTAGAATGCCAATTCTAAATGTTCACTGTAGGCCAATTCTTGTTCATTGTTGATAAAGAATAATGAAGCACACAATGTGAAAAAAGGAAACAGCATTCTATGTGATGCTTGTGTTGTTCATATATGTCACCAAGACATTGATGTGGGTCAGACTTTTCCTTTTGAATTCTGTTGTTCAAATCATGATAGGATTTTTTTTCCACTCAGAATTTTTTCTTGCATATTTTATATAAATACATGTCAAAATGTAAGCTTTTATAACTCTGAGGAACTAGCTCCTTTAGGCTCCCGAAGTGCATGGAATTTTTTGTGTATGTCCTTATACATTATTTTGTAGTGTATGGTTCTTTATCCTATAATTTCGTCTCATTAATGGGCAAGGTATTTTGATAAGAAGACTATTATATTCCATGGGGTCAGCTAGGGGAAATCTGTGATAACTTTGTTGAAAATGAAATGCACTTTGGATTTTTTTTGCAAGAATTAAAAAAAGGAACAATAACCCACATGCATTGAGCCTTCTATACATCATCTCTCTTAATTCTCTAAAGATTATTGTTACCATTATCTACCTCTTGTAGGTAAGAAAGTTGAGTTCTAGGGAGATTTAGTAACTGGCCCAAAGTCAAACAGCTATTAAGTGGTAGTGTTGGAATTTGGACCCAAATTCTGATTGCAGAGCCAGGGCATGTAAAAACTGCCTTGCAGGAAAGGAGGTAAAAAAAAAATATATGCAAAATTTAGAATCCTGCCTTTCTAAAACATCATACTGAATTGGCTTTGAAAGATAAATTCATCTAAACTGTATGAGCTCTAACACTTCACCCTCATGACTGCATGAAGTCAGAGGGCTCGTTATATCCATGTGAAGAGTTGGCGGAGGGGTCATTAGGAGGTACTTATGGAGAGCCGCTGCTCGGTGCAGGCTGTGCTGTTAGTGTGGACCGCTGCTCTCTGATTTGGGAGGAATCTCATTGCTGCCTGTGGTTGTAGGGCAGAACAGTTAAATCTTCATAGCCTTTTGATATTATTGTAATAGCCATGACACGAGTACAGTTTCCTCCTGTCAGGTCTTGTTATAAGTAATGGTATATGTTCTTGTGACCACAAACAATTATTTTGCAATAATGATCTGCTCAGAGGTCTCCCAACCAGGTGAACAAAGGTTCACCTGGGTCCTTCCTGTATGACTACAGACATATCACTTCATGATCACAACACTTTTCTGGAATGGTTTACCAGTAGGAAAAAAGATTATATGTTAATTACCATCCTCTATATTTTGATTGTTTGGGGCAGCTGAGAACTTCCTTTAGACTGATTCCAAATATCTATTACCTGATTAAGCAACATCTTTTCAGAACAAGTAATACCTCTGTTGTATCTGTTGCTTTATTCAGAGTCCCTAAATTCAGTATCCATTAAGCTTGAAGTCTTTTCTCAGTCTCTGCATTAGACAATCTTGTATTCTGCTTTTGATCTGCAGAAAATTAAACTTGTTTGTTTCATCCATTTATTAGATTAGGATACATTTATCCCTTCTGTCAGTCCAAACAGAACTTGATCAGCTAATCTATTTACGCCACTTTGAAATAGGACAATGTATATTTAGGTTCCCACTTCTCTGCAGGGCAAGTTTTTTTAAGGGGTGGTTTGCATTTGTTTTCTCAATTTGCCTCAATTAGGACATGCGAGACACACATCTTATTCAAACACCCTGAACGTTTTTATAAACAGCAGACTGGAATCGTTAAGTGTATCCAACTGCTGACTTAAAAAAAAAACTGTTTGGGTAAATCCAATTCTTCCTATAAAGGCTGTACATGGAATCAATTTCCATGTCCTTATCAATGTCATGAAGACGTTCAGTTTGCTTCTGCATTGGTTACGGGTGTCTTGTACCATTCCCTGTGGTAATATGTGGTGTGTGTACATGTATGTTTATGTATATCTATAGGGGTCCCATTAATGCTTTGTCACTTAATGGAAAATTGTTGTAGCAATAGCTTCATCAGGCCAATAATGCTTCCGTGTTGACCACCAATAGCAGTTTCAAAAGAAATTTATTCTGAGAGACTTTGCTTCAAATCATGTGCCCATAACGGCAGCTAGACTGCTCCATTATATAAACCCAGGCCCTAAAACCTTGATTTGCTTTGATTTCCTCAACTGGGAGCATGCCAGCCTGGGAAGTAAGCAGTAGTGCTTAATGATGGCATTATCCAACTAAATGTATGGGGCAGTGGACATTGGACTCTGGACAAAATCTTTGGGGAAAGCTTTAGACTAGTGGGCCCCCTATAAACACAACAGTATGGTGTAGCCTTTGAGGTTTTGTTCAGAATATGACCTCACAAATGTATCTTCTCTGTTTCTTTTTGTTCACTGAGCAGTATATTAATTAATCCTGGAAACCATCTTAAGATCCAAGAAGGTACTTTAGGATTTTTCATCGCAAGTGATGCCAAAGAAGTTAAAAGGTAAGAGTTTATTTTCAACTGGCTTTCTTTCTAGCCCAGCCGTAGACACCCTAACCCACAGAAGTAGGCAGGCCTCCATAACCCCAAAACTCCTTAACATGTCTATGGCCATCAACTGGTGTAAGAAAAACTTCCACAGACTCCTGTTCATGTAGTCAATTCCACATCTTTGAATGAGAATAATAAAATTTTAGAACTAGGAAGCCTAGTTACCTGCTCATTCATTTTATGAGAGAGAAAATGGGGGCTCAGAGAGCTGAATGACTGCTCGAGGTCATCATGATTCCTGATGACTCAGAACAACATAACAAGACAACTGGCTCCTTATCTAGTGCTCTTTACTTAATATTATCTGGGAAATTTACTTGAGAATTGTCAGTTTTCTACTGTCCCTGCCAAATAGAATTTCAAAAGGTTGGGATTAATTTCAGATGGAATATGAAACTGGCTCTATTTCTATTTGTGGTCTAGGTAAGTGGCTGAAGTTGTCAGCTTCAATTGTTAAGCCACTGTAAGTGCAGCACAGGATTTCACTGGCCTGCATATTTCATGACATTTTTATTCGTATCCTTAAACCTGTTTAAGCAGCCTAGGAATTCACAGGGCCCTTTGCAGCACAACATGGAATATTATTGTATTTGATTCTATCTTATGAACTTGGAGAAATTTACTAGCAGAAAATGTGATGCAAATGTTCAGACAGGTCATTCAGCTCAACAGTAATATTGCATAAAATATTTTAAGTACATTATTAATTGTGAAGGTCTATCATTAGTTATTTAAGCCTATTGTCTTCATTGAATGAGTTCCTAGTCAAAGCCAGGCCTGTGCTAGGTGTGCTACATTCTTTATTGCTGCTCTTCAAAAGAACCCTGGAAGGTAAGTCTTCTCAAACACTCAGAGCTTTGGTTTCCTCATCTGTAAAATCGAGATAAGTGATTTGTCCAAGGCCATGAGGCACATAAGTAAGTGGGGGAGCCTGGAATGGAACTGGTCTTTCCTTTTCTAAAACCCACTCTCTTTCTACCAAATTTAATAATACTACCACATTCTTACAGAGGAGGGTTTATTATACCCCAGCACTATTCTAGGTACTAGGTTCTTTGTATCTAAAACTTGTTAAAATCTCACAGCAACCCCATGAGATAGGTAGCATTACTCTTTCCCACTTTACATATGAGGAAACTGAGGCACAACTTGGCTAACTAACTTGCCCAAAGCCATACTGCTAGTGAGGAATAAAGCCAGGAAGTTGGATTTTCACTCTTAATTATTTGCCTAGGTTAAGCCTGACACGCTGAGCACAGAATGATGACATGTGACCATGGATACTTAGGGTCCTCTTCCTCCCCATCCGCTCTAGCAAACTAAGCCATACTGGCTACAGAAGTTTTTGGGAAAAATAAAATATGGGCTGATGGAAGAAAAAAGAATTTTTAAACTGAGCCCTCTAATAACTTAAATTTATTTCTGCAAATTGGGGAAAGATTGCCATGATTGAGTTGTGGGGGAAAAATACCTCCCTACTCAGTTCACGGAATCTCCCGGTTGTTCAAGAGTATCCTGAGAACTGGGTACACCTGAGAAGGGAAATTAGGATTAATGGGACTGAAGCTTCCCTCTCCCTGTGCTCCAATCAGGTCTGCTGGAGAAGAAGCTTGTGCCCTTGTCCAGACTGTGAGACACAAAAGCTTGAAACAGCATCTCAGCACCAAGTACAGGAGGCTGGGGAGCACAGGAGAACCATATATCACATATACCTCCCAGATAGCAAATAAAACATGAAACTCCCATTTGTGTAATTCTATTTCCTATTGCATCTCTCACTAATGAATGTCACAAATACCAGGCCATCCAAAAAACAAATTACCTCCTATATTAGGGAGTGCAATATGTCTCATTTCAGTGCTTTATGGTATTCACAAATACATGCTGACACAATCAGCTACAACACTAGGCTGTAATTTTCCATGGTGTGTGATGTGTCAAAGCAAATGCTGTCAGTTAGGGAATTCCAAATAGATGAAGACTGCAAAAAACCACAGAAAGAACTTTGGAGATTTGAATGAAACTAAACAAGTTTTGTAAAAATGGAAAAGTAGATTATGATGATGTAGTATCGAGTTTGCACCCTCCACTGCAAAAAAGCAACAAAAGAAGTTAATGAATTCTAGCTCATAGAAACCTTCAGATGCAGTGTTTTAGAAAATGAGGAGTGAAACCATCCTACTGCAGTCTTAAGAAGCTCACTTGAGGATGGGCATTTGGGTACTTGCTCTTTCCTCCTTGCCACCAAATATTTTCCTTTTAAAATAACGTTGGAACATAGACTTTAATATAGGAGTCACAAAACGGGTGGCTCAGTGACTCAATTTGGCTTGCACATATGATTCTTTTGAGTCACAATTTTAAAATATAAATGAGTTGCCAAGGTGAAAAAAGTTATGAGCTTTTATATAAAAATCCTTATTACTCGTTTCTCCTGAAAAATTGGCAGACCCAACAATACTGGGAAGCAGTCTCAAACTCACTCATTCGTTGGCCCATCAAATGTGTGTAAGTCATTTACATTTAGAAGGCTCTATACAAGGCACCAGGGAAACAGTGGTGAAAAATGAACAATGGGGAGAAGTCCCAACTCTCATGGGGCTCATATTCTAGGCAGGAAAGAATTACAGTTTTTTTAAAAAAAATTAGTGGTAAAAGAATTAATGCAACTAGGTCACTGATTTGGGTTGGTTATAAGTGAAAGCTTCTTAGAGGGGATGATATTTGAGCAGAGATTGAGATGAAGGGAAATAATCCATCAGGCAGGGATCAGATTGGAAGAAGAGATGTGCTGGGAAGAAGTTCATTGTGGGTAGGGACCCCAAGAGGGAAAGTGTGGCTAGGGAATAGATTTGGGGAGAATAATATGAGATGAGGTTAGAGAGAGGCAGAGGCTGGCTCCTAAAGCACTTTATAGAAAGGTTGGATCTGTTATAAAATGGAAGTCATTGATGGCTTTAAGCTGATCTGATGTATATTTTGAAAAAGTCATTCTTCCTGCATTGTAGAGAATGAGAGGAATGGGGCAGGAGAAGAGGTGAGAGACTCAGTGCCTATTGCATAGTTTAGGTAAGAGATGATGGCAGCTTGGACTGACAACTGAGTGGAGGTGGAGAGAGGTGGGTCCCATTCAGACTATATTTGGGAGATTGTGCAGAACCCCCCAATGAACTGGGTAGAAGTGAGGGAAAAAAGAGGAATGAAAGATGAAGGCTAGAGTCAGGGCTTAAATTGTGTTGATCTTAACCAAGATGAGGGATACTAGAGAAGGAGCAAGTTTTGGGTAGTAGGAAGTTAAGCATTCTATCTGGGCTATGTTAGGTAGGAGATGTGTACTAAACATATACACAGTGATATCATAAGGCAGTTGGATCTTAGAGTCTGGAGTTCTGGGGATAAGTGTGAGTTGGAGATGAATATGTAAATGTGGGTGCTGTTTCTTGTCCTGGCAAGAAACAGATGACACACTTAAATGGGAAAAAGGAGGAGAGTTTTATGAAGAGACTGTAAAGTTATGGGCAAATAGTTAAGGAAAACCAACAAGGGATGGCCAAGCACTGCAGAGCTAGCAAGAAAGGGGAGCCACCTTCACCCTAGATCTGTAGGATCAAGGGGAAGGAGGGCTATCAGGAGCTGGAGAGAGAGGCTGTCATATGCCGTTTCATAGACCTGTACAGGAGGGAACCCAGGGGGTCAAGGTGGTGACCTCATCCCCCTCACCCTAGTCTCCTGCTGACTCCTTCCACTGGAAACGCAGACCAGAATACCAGAGGACAAGGAGACCGTACAGGCTGGCCTTGCAGGACACAGAGCTGGTCTCCTGATGATGGGTGAAGCAAGATCACCAGCTGAAGGCTGCTTGTGGGAGGGGTACGGTGAGCTGGAGCAAGTGGAGAGGAGAGAGAGCTGTTTTGGAGTGTGAGAAAGCAAGCACCAGGAGAATGGGGTAGATCCCAAAGAGTGGGAAAGGCCCCTGAAATCCATGGTTATGGGTTTAAAGTGAGGTCAGCGTGTTTGCTTTCCCAGCGAAACTCCGTTGCTCAGGTGCAGGTGTGCAGTAAGGGAGGGGCTTTGCAAGGCGAGTATGACAGAGGAGGCAAAGATGGGTGGGGAAGAGAATGATTCTTGCAAAGAAATGCCGCTTGGCAGAGGTCAGCTGAGCTTACTCTGCCTGCTCCAGATCACCATGGACACCCCCCGCCCCCCCCCCACCCTTGCCTCATTTCACTCATTAACCTTAATTGCCTAGCCCTGGAGGACATTATGCTTGGTGAAATAAGCCAGGCAAACATCGCATGATCTTATTTACATGTGGAACCTACAAAAGTTAAACTCATGAAAGTGGAATGGTGGTTAACAGGGGCTGGGGGTGGGGGGGATTGGGGAGATGTCCATCAAAAACGTGAAATTTCAGTTAGACAGGTGGAATAAGTTCAAGAAATCTATTGTTCAATGTGGTGACTATAGTTAAAAATGAATTGTATACCAGAAAATTGCAAAGACAGAATTTTTTTTTTTTTTTTTTGAGACAATGTCTTGCTCTATTGCCCAGGATCCCAGGCTGGAGTGCAGTGGCACAATCTCAGCTCACTGCAACCTCCACCTCCTGGATTCAAGCGATTCTCCTGCCTCACCCTCCAAAGGAGCTGGGATTACAGGTGCATGCCACCATGACTGGCTAATTTTTTTATTTTTAGTAGAGATGGGGGTTCACCATGTTGGCCAGGCTGGTCTCAAACTCCTGGCCTCGTGATCCATCCACATCAGCCTCCCAAAGTGCCGGATTACAGGCGTCAGCCGCCACACCCAGCCAAGACAGTAGATTTTAAGTGTTCGTACCACAAAAGGTGTGCTTCAGTTTCCTTATCTGTATAAAGTATATGTTAATTAGCTTGATTCAACTATTCCACATTGTATATGTATTTCAACATGTTGCATACCACATATATATACAATTATTATTTGTCAATTAAAAAAAATTAAAAAAGAATCCAACTTTAGTTCATGAAGTAATCAAACTTTATCTTTTCACAAGTCTATTCAGGCTTATCATCGTGTCATCATCTCTTTAGTGTAGACCTTGGGCTCTTGTGCCAGGCTATGTGAATTCAATCTCAGCTTTTAGCCGTGTGGCCTTGGGCAGGTCACTTAGCTTCTCTGTGCTTCAGTTTCCTTATCTGTAAAATAGAAATAATAATCATACCTCCTTCAAAGGGTTGTTTGAGGATCAAATATGTTTAATGCTTATAAAATACTTAGAACCACACCTGACTTGTAGTCTGTTTTCTATAGATGTTAGCTATATGATTGTTACCATTATTGTCATTATGTGTTAAGAGCAACAAAGGGGGAGGGAAAATGGCCACAGGAGGTGGAGGCAGAGTTACTTTCCCCAACGTGGATGCTTTCTACTTTCCTGTTCTTCCTGTGCCAAGGCAGATGGATTGGGTTCTTAGCCACATTGCCACTCAGGGTCAACAGTCAGCTAGGATTTCTTTTTATTTTATTTTTTAATTTTTTTGAGACGTAGATGACAGCTGGCATTTAAAGAAAGAGTGAAGAAGTTGCTAGGATAGAGCAAGCATTGGACTTGGATTCAGAAGTCTTGGGGCTGGCTGAATCCCAGCATGGAATGACTGGGCAGTCCACGACAACCTCCTCAGTTTACAGATGAGGACACTGCGTCCCAGAGATTTAGGCTGCAAGATCTCCAAGACCTCATGTGGATCCAAAAGTCTTAACATTGGTTTCCAGTGGGTGCCAATTATAAATCCAAGTCCTGTGAAAACATAAAAAGGAACCTAAGAATCAAATGGTCATGAATTGTGTTTATTTCTGCAGCCCTGGTCAAGAAAAGGCCATGTTTATAGCTGGCATTCAATTTCCTGTTGGGAGTGGTAAAGGCACCAAGCCAGGGATTTTGTTAGTTCTTGGATCCAGAAGGTTGTATGGTTGTTCCAGTAAATTTTATCACCTCCCCAGTACTGAAAGGGCACAGGCCTCTTGTGCTGTTCTAGGCACTGTGATTTCAAATAGTGCTTGAATGATCTTATTTTTCTTATCCAGAATATCTTTGACACAGCTAATGTACTGTGGAATCACCTACGGATATTTAAGTCAGATTAGGGGATTTTCTTTTTGAGTGCTTCATCTCATTCTCCTTCTACCTACCTATTCCTTCAATAAGCTCTACTCACCCCCTTCCAGTGGTCAGCTGAGCTTTGCTCCACAGTGAGGAGAAAACCCTCATTTAGTGCATGTTCTCAGGGCTGGATAGCATGGGAATTGGTCCAGTCAGCTTTGGAGTAAAATAAGCTATGAAACTCCAGAGGGGGTTTGACAGAGGAACCCACTGACTCGTGGCTTTCGTTTTTCCCTCTCTGCAGACCTCCTCAACTCTGTCTCACTTTGGCTGACCAGAAAAGGTGCTTTCAGAGTGACAAGGTTGATATTTTTATTTGACTGAGAAACGACATACTGCTGCCCCCTTAAATATATATTTGACCAGACTGTGGGAATTTTGGTGTTGTATTTAACTTCCCCACCAAGGGCCCAGGGCTCATTGCCCACGTGTCCCCACGAGTAGCAGCAAAGGCTGTTCTCAAAAATGAAAGACAAATGAGCAGACACAGTGTGTCACATCAGCAACTTTTTTCCCAGTTTCTTTGCCAATGGAAGTTTATGAAAAGGAGCACTAACTCAAATCACAGGATCCTGTGTTTGAAATAAATGGTCTTGCAACAAACATTTCCGTCTGCAAATGTCTAAACCTTTCAAAAGATTAAAGGAAATTAATGCTGGCATGTTTCATTAATTTGGCACCACTGTGGAGGAAATGTGGTACTCATTTCATTTGGGTGGATTATGAAACGTGTCAGTTTTTCCATTCTCTTTCTCCAGGGCATTTTTTTACTGCAAGGCCTGTCATGATGACATCACAGATCCCAAAAGAATAAAAAAATGTGGCTGCAAACGGCGTAAGTAGTGTTTCTCTCCCTGTCCCCTCCCTCTCTCATTCCTATTCTCCAAATTCCTTTTCCTTCCCTTTTCTTATTAGAGAAACACTAAACATCAAGAGTTTTCTTGAATATGTTTATGTTTCACTCAGCAGTTTAAAGAAATATGAAATAAATACCTGTCCTTGCTTTGTTAGAGCAGAGGATGAAAAATCACCACCGTCAACACCTAGGAATGAAACCTGTGCCTAGTCCCTGCTTCTTGACTCTAGAGGTGCCTCAGTAGATGTGTCCAGTCTAACAGAGACAAGTAGGATGTATAATAAGGAGGAGAACTAAAGCCACAGAGAACAAAGTGTTTTTGTATCGTGATTTCCAGTGGATTGGGGGTCCCTGAGTATATAGGGTTAAGAGAGAAACTAAATCTGAGGACTTGGTCTCCAAAATGGGAGTTGACTCTTTCCATTTGGAATTCCTGCTAGTTTTAATACCACAGGCCAGAGTTGGCAACTGTGATGCCTTCAGACTGCCCCCAAGAAAATAACTTTCCATTGCCAAAGGGCTTCAGTTGCCATCGTCCAAAGGTCGACCTCAAGCATCATTGCTCTTTGGGGTAGACTAGACTGGGCTCAGTTGTTTCTGGAATATTCTGTCTCAAGTCACTTCTAAAGCAGTTTGCCACTGGGGCCTCTTGAGAAAGATATAGTGAGTCCAGAATGTGGAATTGTGAGCTCCTGAGATACCATTACTTAAGCGGCCTTTGCTTTGAGAAGGTTGTGCCTTTTGCAGTAATTATGCTGTATTGCCTAATAGAAATTGTTCTCTACCCTTGAAAAAACAAACAAACAAAAATGATGCCATCCTTCCTATGGCGAGTTAGTCTTTTAAAAGCTCCTTATAATCATTGCTTTGATTCTCACTCTAACCCCATGTAATTGGCAGGAGCGTTATTAATCCCATTTTACAAAAAGAGGAAACTAAGCTTCCAAGTTTGAGAGGATGAGATTGCTGACAGTCACACAGCCAACATGCAGGGATTTGGGCACACCTGAAGGCCTCTATTGATTCTCTGGGTGCTCTAACATTTTTTTTGTAGAAGGGAAAGGCAAAATGGGCAGTCTTGGGTCTGATGAGTAAGAACAATTATGAAAGACTACCCCATAAAATCCTTGTTCACAAGCAGAAGCCAGACAGAAGAGCACCATTCCTAAGGTATGCCACTGAAGGAAGGACCTTTTTCATTGTACTAGAGGCGGGTACAGAAAATGTAGAACCAGTCATCTATAAATATCACTCTGCTGGAGGGTAAAGAAGTTCCTCAATCCATGGGGAGAATTCCCTTGGGGTGCACTCTTGGTCTAGAGAAGTTTCTGCAGAAATCCCCTCAGGATGGGGCAGCTTAGGCCCATGGATTTCCTCCCCATTTCCACTGACTTAATACAGCTGGTCCCCTTCTCCCAGACTTAATATAGCTGGTCCCCTTCCCCCAGACTTAATACAGCTGGTCCCCTTCCCCCAGACTCTTATCGAGATGAGTATTTATTGATATCTCAAAACAAGAGCCTCTAATTTCTTGGGACAATAATTCCCCAATTCTGACAACCTACCGAGAAGAGCATCTAAGAGAGAACAAGGCCTAGAATGAACCTCACTCCCCATTCAACCTCCACAGACCCCGTGAATCCGAAGACCTTCTTCACCAGGTAGTCCATCCCAGCCATGCTCAGTTGGTTGTGGACACAGCAGCACGGCTGAGTTGACCAGACATCTCCTGAATCATTTCAATCAGAAGGAGCACGACAGTTTGAGGGTTGAGGGAAATAAGAGAGAACAACAAATACAAGAGGTGAACGCTTCTGTAAAGAAACGCTTGTAGTGAGGGGTTGGGAAAGGGAGGAAAGGTGAGGCCGATAACCCCTAACGGGGTATTTGCCAGACCCTCATCCCACAGAGTATCAAGGAAATAGCAAGACTGTGATTCACATATTGATAAGCCGTCCACATATTTTTGAGTATCTTCTTTGGATGAGGTGCTATTTTTGGTTCCAGGGATGGAGTGGTGAACAAGGTAAAGTCCCTGCCCTCCTGAATCCTTTACTCCAGTGAATGGAGACAAACCATGATCATGTAAATAAATAAATTCAGAGATAGCCAGTGCTAAGAAGAGAGAAGAGACTGCCCGAGGGTTGAGGAATCCTGCAGCGGTGCTACTTTATAGCTTGGAAGGTCAGGAAGGCCTCAGTCAGGGGTGATGTTGAGGCCAAGACCCAATCCAGATAGGGAGAAGAGCAAAGGTCAAGGTCAGGGGGCAGGAATAAATTTGTGGTGTTTGAAGGATGGAAGAAAGGCCAGTGGCACTGGGGAGAGCGTAGTATGAGATGAGATTAGAGAGGGAGAGAGGGGCCGTGGTAAGAAGTGTGGGTTTTAGTCCTATATTAGGAAGCCTTTGGAAGATTTTAAGTGAGGAAATGTCATCATTAGTTCTTAGTTTAAAAGATGTCCCTGGTGTCTGGATGGAGAGCATTCTCGGGAGGAAGGAGTGGAAGTGGAAGGATGAAGTGAGAACTTCTCTGACTCTTGCTCTGACATTGGAATGTCCCTCATAGGACACCATAGTGGAACACAGCAGACTAAATTGTCCCTAGAAATAAGAAATAAGGATTTGGCCTCTAGGGTATTTTTCCACCTTGGTTCCAGACAAGTAAACAGCAGCAGGCTTTAGCTTCATCCTGGAGAGACAGGCCCATAATTGTTTGAAATAATTTTCTTCTTTTCATTTCCTTTAAAGTTGGTGGAGCTAGTGAGGTATATAATCTCCCATTATGCACTGCACCAATTGCTGCAAAAGGCCTGCCTCTACAAAGCCAAGCCAGTGTAACAAGGGCCTCGCTTCCTTCTCTGTACACCCCCATGCCTCCTCCCCCAACCTCAGCTTCTTCATCTCACAAAGGCCTTTGGCTATGTAACAATCAGAATTGTCCGAATATTGCTCCTACTAATTAAAAGGGCATAGAACAGAGGGCAGGATGCAGATGTGTGTGTGAGGTGAGGGGGTGGTTAGAATAAAATGAATTATTGAAAATAAACCTCCCCATGTAGGTCAGGCAAGTGAGGAAATTGGAGAAGATGTTTTAGTTGCAAAGAAACTTTAATTAGAAGAAACTAGGATTATTAATAACACACTGGAGGGACCCCCATGCCTTCGAACAGACATTGCTTGGTTCCCTGTCTAAGTTGGAGAAGACAGCTGACCCACATACTCATCTGTCCAAACGTGTTAGTCCAGGTATTAATAATTCACCCTGGAATGGTAGATCCCATGAGGGCAGAGCTCATGACAGTCACTGGCCCTTACCCATAGCTTCCTAACCCTCCTTCCCCAACCCAGTCTTCCCCTTTCACTTCCACCCCTACCTCCTCATTCACTTTCATTCAATAACCTTCAACATTTCACGTCATCTCATCTGGAGAAATATCAGGTGCGGACATTCCATTTCTGGAAATCCTGTGATAGTATAGTTTAACGTTTGCATTTCTTTCCATTTCTTCATAGCTCTCTATCAAGGAAAAGAGTCAAATTCAGCTGTCTGGCCGAGGAGCAAGTTCTCAGGGTCTACTATTTACTCATTTTCTTTTTCTGTATAACAAACCTTGTCTAATGATTTACATTTCTTCCCCCAGCCTCTAAAAGTTTGCCGAAGTGTGGACTCCTAGGGGACAAGTAATGTCTAGTTTGATGTGTTTGAAGGAATTTTCTTTGACTTCAAATCATTGACATATCTTTGATTTATTTTTTTTCTCTTTGCTGCCTTGGAATACGGCCCCTACTCTATTTTAACTGCACACTGGTAGTGATATATTGTGAGTAAAACGGGTTCCCAGCAGCCCGGAGTCCAGTTCCCCCTGTCTTTCTCTAGAAGAGATACTCTTTTACTTTTCTGTACAGTTTTAATTTCCCTTTTACTTTTGGTATTTATGTTGCATGTAGCAGTGACATCATGCCCCAACTCCTTCATCCCCCAATGCAGTCTACAGAGTAGCCTGGAGCCAGAGAGTCCCCAGGGAGCCTGCTCTCCATCGATCCACCCCAGTCCCCAGGCTCTGGCCAGCTTTGGGCACTGTCTTATTTTTCCATTTGAAAATAAGACCTTGACAACAGTGTGTTTCTCTTGAAGGCCTTGTCTCAGGACTTTTAAGGGACACTGATTAGGCTGAAGTAATTACCACTATAACTCTAGATGCTTCATCAGCTGGGGTAATTGTCATGCTTGCCGTTGATAAATTATACTTGGTCTCCTTTGCTATAGAGCTTGAATTCCTCTCCTGAAGGAAACACATATGCCACATATATATTCCCATGTTGTGATACATATATATATATATATATACACACACAATATGTACCATGATGTATCAGAGTATATGTACATTCTTATATGTAAAAATTCGTATTTTTACATATAAGAGTAGAGATATTCCATAGAGTGATATATTTATTGCAGTATATGCCTCTCTGTATGAGAAGTGCTTGCTAGATAATTAATTGGTTACTCAGCTTTGGGACTGTATCTCAATTGTCTTACTGGAGACAAGTATTTGCACAGTGGTAATTATTATCTGCAGTTTATGAAGTTCCCTTGCTTTACAACGAAGTTTTTCTTTGAGTCAGTACTCAGTAGGACACACCCAGTTGCTTTATGAATGTTAGTCAGACATCTTGGAAGATCCCTTTATGTGTTTAAGGCAGAAAAGCTGACTGGAGGAGAACATTCCATTTCAGCAATGAGCAATGTATAAGTCTGAACAAGTCAATGCAAGTGTCTGAACCTCTAACTTACTCAAGGAATAGGATGCCCTTTTACTCAACAAGATGTGGCCATTGAGGAGGAGCTTTTAAGGCCAGCATTGAGCTTTGGGTGTTTTCTCATGTTCGTAAGGCTCTACTGAAAAGGAGACCCAATCTGTGGAACAGTTCAGTCCAATGGCTCTGGAATTTGGAGAAGATGTTTCAAATTCAGTCCTCTCATTCCTTTGCAGCAAAAGAGGCAAGTTGATCATCTGATTTTGGTTAGTCATCAGTGTTTGGAGGGTATAGATTGCTCACTTTAAAAACAAAACACAACGATGACCTTCTTCAGTTCAACTCACAGTCTTGCTAAAATCGACTCTGTGGCTTTCTTCATCGACAGAACCCTTTAACCATGGCTTGAGGACATGGCCCAGTTTCATACCTACAGAGCTGCATACTAAATTGAATGATCCTTCAGAATTGGGGAGAAAATGTGGTGTCAATCAACCAACAACTCTAGTGCCAAATACTTCTGCCTTCCTCAGCCACAATATGGTCGTTAGGGGCACAATCAACTAGTTCGGCGTGCTCTGTGCTGCCAGCATGAACTAGCTTTTTCTTTCTCCTCCTTCTGTTTTTGGAAAACCACCTAGAAGACCTTTCTTCTTACTCCAGAAGGTAATGGGAGGAATTTTGCTAAGTGAAGACATCATTTATCATTTATAGGACTTGAAAGAATATTCTCTGATTCCCAGTGCCACATCAAAGGCCTCAGCTTAAATCCTGGTGGACTTTTTCTTCTGTGGATATTTTTATTAGTAATGTTAGTTGCTGCAGAGTCCATGAAGAGTAGCTCCATGTTTCTTGCTTGGAAATAATCCCTCCTTCATTTGACTGATTTTAAAAGTGAGGTTGTGACCTGAAAAGTATCTATTGATTGAATGGCAGACTTTTTTTTCTTCCATCCCAGTCTTCCATTGAATTTGCTCCATTTGAAATCTAAAATATTTTCCCCAGCAGTTGGAAAACTCCACCTGGGCCCCTCAGTGCGGTACTGCTTTTTCCTGCCCCTTCCAATCCACCCTGGAAATTAAGATTCTGCAACTGGAAATTGGCTGACAATTTGGTTGCTGATGCAGGAGGCAGATGGTGCTGAGGATAGGATGGAATCCAATTCTTCCTTCCATTCCAGGCTTGGCTCAGAAAGGCCAGCCAGCAGAGAACCTGAGTTTGACAGATGATTATCCATTTGACTCAAGGAAAGAGCAGTAACTGAGCTGCATCTTCACCAGCCACTTTCCAACAGGTTTCTAGTCTCACGATCACGGCCTTTGAGAATAGAGGAAAAGTTGTCCAAGAACACTTCTGAGAAGCCTTTTTGTTTTAAACACTCAAGAGTAAACAAATAGTTTTGATGATGTCCATTAGGGAAATACTTTTATTTTGTCTCTGTAAATAGTACTATGAAGTTATGATGGAAATGTTGGTTGAATATCCACTTCACTGTGATGAAGAAAAGCACATAAAAGCTTTTTCTCAAATTGTGAAACTGCCAGGACCTAGGTCTTCGGAGGAAGGTGAGGCCCAGGGTCAAATTCTTAGCAACCACATAGCCTCATAGAATCCATGGCCCTGGTCCAATAACAAGAACCTTATGATGTGAACCAGAGGGTAAACTGAGTCCCTAGAGCCTTGTGTTTCTGCTTTCCTAGAGTTAAGTTGGCCTATCGGGGCAATTAATTGAGCATGAAGTTTCAAGAGCCCTAAGATGGAATGACAAGTAGCTTCAGTGTTTACACTTGCCAGAGACACACTCTTGTCTGCTCCCAGTCTCAGGAAGCTGCAGCAGGGCTTTAAAAAGGAGACCCAGTCAGCTGCCACTGAAATAGTCCTCCTGTGCCAGCTGTGGCTGCAGACCCTAGGCTCATCTCC
This sequence comes from Symphalangus syndactylus, assembly GCF_028878055.3. NCBI lineage: Eukaryota > Metazoa > Chordata > Mammalia > Primates > Hylobatidae > Symphalangus > Symphalangus syndactylus. The sequence goes on from NC_072426.2 coordinate 96,645,283, forward strand.
TAGGACCTCTCACCCTTTCACTCCCCCTACCCCTAATCATCTGCTGTGGATTGTGAGAAGCCATTGAATTGAAATGACACTGCATATATTTCAATTCTCAGAGACAGCAGGGTCCTCTTTCTGCTCATTTTGGAGAAAGGCTAGTTCCAACTGCCCATGAACTAGCTGCTCTTCCACATTGATCCACTAGATGTCCTCATAGATCTACTTTGTATTACCATTGACATCCTGGGGAAAACCTTGTCTGAGAATTGGGATTTGGGAAGGGAACAATGGGTGACTATGTAAGAAAGAAAATTAGCAAATGCCAAAGGAGAGAGGACGCTTTGTGTGGCCAGGGAGTAGATAAGAAACTTACTTCTGTTTTAAATAAATCCTGAAATTTTCAAAGTTGCACTTTGAGATCTAACCTTGGGAATTTAAAGTGGAACTCTTCGTATCTAAAATTAACCTTCTAACCTAAATCAGCTCTAGAAAAGGAAACAGTCACTGAGAAATGGAAACAAAACACCAGTGGTTCTGAATATCTATGATTCACTGAAACAAAATTGAAGGATTAGGAAGCCAGAGAGAGTTGAGAGAGATGAGGGGTGGTAATTTCCAAATTAGGAGGTCCATGACTTAACTTTGATATAATTTAATTTTACAACTTGAGAGTATAATTTTACACAGAGAGTGTTCAATTCTTCTGGAACATCTACCACCAGGGAGACAAATCCTCATCAGCTTTTAGTTAAAGAGTTTGTTCATGATTTGTATAATGGCCCAGAGGAGAGCTCTTCCTGGCCAGTACTCATATCCTTCAAGCCTGATGAATCGCTCCACCAGATGGGAGCTCTTACCTTTTAAGAAAGCGGATCCAGAAGTCTCTAGGTGAAGATACCTGACAGGGAATCAATGGAAACGGACTATGCCAGCAGTAGTGAAAAAGAGCCACCTTCCCAGTTGGTGGCACCTTGATCTAGACATTCTGATTCATGAAGGTTTGTCAACATGTGGGGCTCAATAGTTTTTAACTGTTTCTGTCTTGTCTTTGAGCCTCTCATTGATTGTTCTTGCTGATTTTTTTTTTTGTGTATGTGTGTGTGTGTGTGTGTGTGTGGTGGCACTTGTTTGTCTTTTGAGATTTCTATTTTGCATTTGGTGTGAGTGTAAAAATGATTGGGAAGGAATGACGAGTAATAGCATGTTTTCTTTTTTATGCATATGCTGCTTTGGAATGTGACTGCTTATAATTAACAGTTAATCTTCTTATAGCAAATGGTTTTTTGCTGCTTTGATTTCCAGTTTCAGCCTGTTCCTGCATGCTAACAATAAGAAATTTTAGAACAATGCATGGTCGCCAGAACGGCTAACAATAACAGTTGCAAACAGTCCCTGAGAGCCACTTGTTTGTCGCTGTGTTTCCTCCTGAACTCATATCAAGTAGGAGGTTTACATCACCCATTCTGATCCGTTTGCCTCTGAACAAATAGTTTCAAAAGTTATTTCATCCCCATCACCCCTCTCCTTATCCTTAAAGATGGTATATTTATAAGAACTTTCTTTCTCCATAAATGTGTCAGATTCTATTATTGTACATAAACCCAAAATGGCAGTATGGAAATGAAAACCAGGGACTGTTGCTAATGAGAAGCGTAGCATTCTAGAGTTTGATGGGCTTCTCTTCTGCTACAGCATTTGATTAAAAAAATTGTTTTTCAAAATGATTTGTCTAGGGTGAAACAAAAAAATCATCCTTGTTTCCCTCTTCTGTGTAAATAACAAATCAATATTTCCGGTAAAAGAAAGAAGAAAGAGAAAACAAGGGAATGTCTGCAGATTGTATGCCAGATATGGATGCATTTAAGATAAATTTATGTTCATGTCTTTAATTGAAGACTTTTTTCCCTTTCTTGACTTCAGCCGTTGCTGTTTGTTTGGGATGTCTGGGCATTCACACCATGCCTTCTAAATTCCTCTGATTCAAATGCTATAGTGGAACTTTTTTATTTTTTATTTTTTTGGTAAAAGCTAAAGCTCAAAGGAATGATATACCACCATTGAACAGGGCTGGGGCTGCATGATGATCTGAACAACAGACTAGCTAGGACACTAAAAGAACATGTCACTAAAAATGTGAGCCAAGTTTACAAGAATGGAGTTGCTGCTGAAGAGATCTCTCATTCATCTCCCCCAGTGCCTGTTCTTCACAATCATAACGTTACCCTTGCTTGACAAATATACTGTATGGCAAGTCATAAAGGTCTTAGAACAGGACTTGACCCATTTGAGAGATTTAAACCCCTCTTCCTGGTGACTGTAACATTCAAAGAGGGCAAAACCACAAGCCATATTTTAAAATGAGAGTGCAACCATTCTCTACAAAGAAAAAGAAAGAGCGGGGGAAATGACTTTCAAAATGGAAGGTGCGGGTGCAGGGAATAACACCTCCTCAGTTTAGGTTTACTATTTGGCAGTAATGCTTAGAATAAATGTGAATTCTTCTCCCACCTTGTGGGAGAAGCAGGCCAGTTCATGATAAGTGATAAGCAAACATGTTTGCCTGTTGTAGCGTCAAAATGAGGTACAAAAACCTTCTCTTGTACTGAAATATAAATTGGCTTGAAAGGCAAAGGTGAAGGGCATTGGAAACTATGATGCTGACTTCCAACAACTTTTATAGGTTACCACTCAGTTTGGATCCCCAGGCAGTGCAGAACCTATCATACCAGCTTTAGAAGAGCTATCAATGCTGCATGCAAATTGTGTTAAGATATTTCACATGGAACCTATTCTTTTATTTCATGTTTTGTCAGTTTTAATCGATTTTGGCGAATATTTTCTGTATAAGGAAAAAAAAGAATATGATTAACCAATAGCCTGATTGCTTCCTGAATTTCTATTTGGTGGGGAGAGAAGGGCAGATGCGATTTTCAGATCCTCTCAGCTTTAAGCAGAAAATACACCCATGAGTAGCTAAATGTATTCCAATAGAGCAACATCTCATATGCTTTTGGTGATTTCTTATTTGTGAACTGCCTTTAATGTCAAATCTGCAGCATTAGTCTTGAGTAGCTGCATTTCTTATATGGACAGATTTGGATATTTGTTCTGTCAAGAGTAAATTTAAATTCCTGTAGACATCATGTAAACTCACTCTCGGGAAGTTCAGCAAAGGCATCCTCAGATTCTATATTAACACGTAATCGTTTCACATCTAATTTGATGAAAGCTTGTCCCAGCCTCTGCCTAATGCCCAGAAATGGATGGAAATTAGAAAGCCTACATATTAGATATTTTTGCATCTTGCAAAAACCATTTATTATACCAAATAAGCAACTGATTTCATTGATTGGCAGTGTGTATATTTTGTCCTCCTGTATCAATCATATCAGGGGAAAAGTGTTGGTTACATTTTTTGCTGTCGATAATTTGCTCTTCTTTCCATTTGAGAACCCAAGTGTATTCAGCCATGCCCTTTTCCTGTGGTCACCGCTTTACCTAGGGGAGAAAAATCATGTGCAACAGCCTTGGGAGACGATAAAGGCAATTTATATTTTCGCTGCTTTTTTGATGTACAACCAAACTGTTACCAACAATCACTCTGCATTTTTTTCTGGGTCAAGACTGTTAAAGTGAACTAAGACCTGTGTTAAATCCCTTCAGCTCCCTTCCAGCTGCCTTTCTGTGTGTGACCTTGCCATTAATTGCCGCTCTTCCTCTCCTCCCATCCAACCACACGGTTATAGCCAAGATGTCCATCTACAAGAGAATGAGACGGGCATGTTGTTTTGATTGCGGACGTTCTGAGCGTGACTGCTCGTGCATGTCAGGCCGTGTGCGTGGTAACGTGGACACCCTTGAGAGAGCCTTCCCACTTTCTTCTGTCTCTGTTAATGATTGCTCCACCAGTTTCCGTGCCTGTAAGTTTAACCTCGACGCACGTAGTTCCATGTTTGTGCTGTCTGTGGTATCATCCCTGTCTTGTGCTGTGCCCTGTGATTCTGAGTCAGTCGGGCTGATGTCTTCTTCCCAGTGTGAACTCCTGTGTGGTGACATGTTGCCCCAGCTGCCTGTGTCTCTGTGTACGTGCCAAGGAAGGCCTCCCTTCTGATTTTCTTAACTTGTGCTTCTCATAATAGCATGCAGGATTGTGATATTATAGTCTGGTGATATCTTTCCTCTCTCTCCTTTAAATAAATATAAATGGAAATTAAAGTGACAGCATATCACCTACTGTATTAATACAGAGATATGCAGAAGTGTACATGTTAATATTTTTGAAATGGCTGTAAATTGAATTGTATCAAAGGGAGGAAGGAAAGGGTGTAGCGAGAACAAGCCAGCTCTAGCATTAAATTGCTTTTAGTGAGCTTAGATAGTTTCTTAGATAGTTTCCAAAATACAACAGAGTTTTGATGCAGATGGATATATATATATATATATATATATATTTATATATATATATATATATTTTTTTCTTTTTACTGTGTCTCTCTAACCTGTGCCTCATTCCTCTAGTGCCAGATTTTGTCTTTTGTTCTGAAAACGAGTATTCTATGTCTGTCAGCCTGCACTGGGCTAGTGGATTCCAGAGCTTTTTCTCAGAAAGGTGACGATTTTGAAGGACTGTTCCGTTAATATATTTTATTTTTCCAATAGTATAGCCCCTGTTTAACTACGGTATCTTGTAGCAATTGTGATTCCAAATGCCAACAAAAAATTTAAGTCAGAAACCTCTGTGATTTCCCTGAGTCCATAGCACAGGCCTCTGACGTCAGTCTTCTTTGTCATCCACAAGCTCAGAGACGTTAAAGAACCTGTCAAGGCTATGCAGCTGGTAGCTGGCAAGGCTGAGATGTGCCAGTTTCCTGAGACCTCCCTTATCCTTGCCTTCACCATGGACTTTGCTGTTTTCCTGATACGGTTCTTAAGTGAAGTTCCTGAAAGCTCCAGTTTGAGATCCTGGGACTGTGGGTCTTGGTCCAAGTGCAGAAGAGGCTGTGGTTCCACTGAAGGACTTTACTTGAAGTATAACTATAACTTTGTTTTCATGTTATGGTAGCATAGAAGGTAGGAGATGGTTCTCATTTCTGCACTTCCTCCATTCCTCTTTAAAGCAGCCAACACATGTATTGCTAACCTCTTGCTCCCTGTCCTCTCACCTTCCAAGTGCTCAGAGCTGGTTGAGCTACACTTTCCCCAGCAGGGGTAGGTGTACACTGATGACAGGAGGAAGATCACTGAGCTCTTAAGCATTTATTCCCATGGAAAATGAACTGGCTTGACTCCCCTGTGCTGGTGTTGAGGCTGGTCCCCGCGGAGTGCAGCTGTGTAGCAGGGATCTATGAGGCCTCCAGGGCTCAGGGAACCGGGACTTTACTGTGTGCCATGCCAGGTGCTTATGTTTGGGCCCAAAGTTCAAGTGCAAAGCATGATTTGTGCATTGAGCCGTATTCGAGGCATTTGGAAAACTTTGATCTAGGACCGGAGAGTCATTCTCACTGATTCACGATTTCCTGCTGCTCCAGAGCAGTGCCAAGGGACAGGATTCACTTCAAAGTAATACGTAATGGAGGTTGCATTGAGAGCGAGTGTGGACTGCCACATGGGCCTAAAATCTTGGAAAGATTTCTGTTACAATCCTTAGATGCTGCCATATGAATCCTTATCACTTTATTTTCCCCTGAAGAGTTATCTGTAGTTTGTATGCCATTACAGAGACAAGCTAGGGCACAGCTGCACAGAGAACTTGTCTGTCTACGATGTGCAGCAAGACACCAAGTTCAAAGATAGGCGCTGGGGAGGAAGAGCAGAGGAGGGCCTGAGGTGGCATGAGTTGGTCACATCTCTTTGACTGATGGTGGTGAAAGTAACCACAAGCTCCCCGGATTACTCTTCTGCCTAATGCACAACTTCTGTTCTCAAATAATCATGAGGCTCTAAAACCTTAGCCTAGACTCAGTGGAGAAAAGAAAGGAGCCACTCTGGCTCTGAGCTAGGGCCCCTTGGTCATGTCTTGGTGCTGGCCAACAGTACCAATCACAGCAAACTCTGTGTCCCCCACGTAGACCCCATGGTGCTCAGCGTGTATAATTTCCATTATATCCAGGAGAAATCTTAATTAGAGGGATTTCTCAGCTGTGCAATTTAATCCAACCATTGATGGAGACCAGGGAGAAGAAAATCTTGGGGTAGGATTGTCCCATTCTCTAAGAAACATTCTGTGAGTGGCATGTTGTCCCTCCCGTGCCTCCAAAATCAGCCCCCACTAGGGAACACGTGGAGCTTTGGGCTGCGTGTTGAAGCCTTAACTGGTATTGACAGCTCAGGGGGCGGTTTGCCTTCTCCGTTTCATCAGTCATCCTGCCGTCATCACTCCATCAAACAAAAGCAGATTTCATCCATCCCTGTGTGAGACCACTCACCTTTGACCATTAATAATAAGTTAGAAAAATCCATTCCAATTTGAGCCCCTTCTTGGGCCTGCATAAGCCCTTCTTCTCCAATTAAAAAAATGTCTGTCTCTATGTGAAATTCCACTGGCAGCACTCCAATAGCAATCCCCAGGCATCCCTCGCTGGTGGTGGAGTTGGGTGGTGCCCATTTGACAGAGCAAGTGGACTCAAGAGTAGTGGTGAGAGTGGGCTTTTCATTAAATATGAACAGATGTGAAATGTAGAGGGTTTGACAATTAGAAATGGCAGGAGAAGGGCCCTTGAATCAAAGTGAGGTCAGATGGGCGGATCAGATTACTTCTCTTACATTCTTTAGTTGTTCTGAAAATCATTTTGAATTAGTGTCAGCAGAGCCATGATGAGTTTTGCCCGTTGTCTTTTATGCTAGGGCTGTATTGTTTCCCAAGACACTCATTAAAGGTCATTATACTATTATGGAGCTTGCTTTGGTCGCAGTTTCCCAGTTGAGCCAGTGTGCTTTGGAGACTGCCTAATTCATTTCTCTCTTGCCTTTCGTCTCCCTCTTTACTTTATTTTTTTTCTCATACGGGGAAAAATTTCCGTTTTCAAGGGATGTTAAATTGAAACACAAAGTCCCATTATGTGTTTTGTGAAGTGGGAAGAGAAGTAGCTGATTCCCAGAGGAATGGTAATATATTAAAAGTACTCACACAGTTCTGAAAACCTGCCTTCTAACAGCGGGGGCTGCCTGCTCGGTGCACCCCTCTATGGAGGTGTGGCCCATTACCATGGATCGGTTGAGTCATGTGCTATTATGATAGTTGTCTTCTGTTGAACTCAGGAGGAGATGGAAGGCCAGACTGTGTTGACCAAAAGATCTTCAGAGGGGAAGGACTAGTTTAGGAAAGACAAAAATCAAAATAAAAGGTGTCAGAAAAGTAAGGCAAATTGTGACCAATAAGGATTCATCACAAAAGGATTTTATTTCTGGCAAGACTGAAATGTTCAATATGGTAGGCTGGAATCAGTGCATAGAGTGTCATTTTATGATCATCTTGGTTTTGTTTCCACTTCAGATGGTCCTGGGCAAGAGTCCCAGCTCTCTCAAAAGACATCAGGATGGTATGGGCCTCGGCTTTTTCACAAGTAGCTGTGTTCTAGTACTATTAAATGTAAAAAATGAATGTCTAGCAACATACACACGCACATAAATATAGAAGTAGATTCCAATCAGTACGATTTCTTCCCACTATAACTTTTTAAAATGGACCTTTCTCTCTCTTTAGAAGTTTATTCTTGTTATTTCAGTCTTGCCTGCTATCTGATTGCTAAATGTAATAGAAAGAGACAATTAAAATTATGATGCAGTGGCAACGTAGGACCATATTGATTCAGACCTGCTGAGACCTGCCTGACATGATTCTGGTCACAAAGCATCAGTAACTCTGGCACAAACAAATTAATCCTGTGGTAGAAGAGAAGCAGACCTTTAGACTTGCACTTAGAACCAGCTTTAGCTAAAGTACATGTGTGATTACTCACACCAACCTTTCAATTTACTAATAGTTTAAACCTGCACAATTACATGCAGCCTTTTGCAAACTACTGTAGCTAATTTTAAATTATACATGATTTTTATTTCGGGTATAAATATAATACAAGTAGGCATTCAACTCTGATGGTTAAGCTGAGAGAAGTCCAATATGATTAGGTTGAAGGGAGACATACCAAAATCAGTTTAGTGTAATCTCAAGTCTTGTCAGATAATAAACAAAAATCAGCTTATCCTGAGTAGCCTCTGGTTTGTACAGACAGAGAATTAACATTGTCAATAGAACTAAAGTCACTTGAGTGAACTAATGGCATTTTGAAGTACATAAAATCAGATACAAGGGCAGGGGGTAGAAACAGCTCTAGGAAAATGTCTATAATGGGACACACCCTATCCTGACAGTCTCCAATGCCTGTTAAAGGAGAGTTAATTTAATAAGCTACATTTAAAAATCAACAGCCTATAATTATCTTCTTCCTTTTATGTGCAGTTTTGGGTGACTTCCTCAAATTCCCCAATCCTAAATTCTATTTGCTTATTTTACTTCTGGACCCTAAAATCAATGACTCCCCTCTTTCCACCACCACTGCCAGTGAGAAAAAGACAGAAAAAGGACAGAAAAGGAGAGCCAAGGATAATAAGAATCAATGTGATCATAGTTTTTCATGTATTATTTTTAAAGCCCATTTGTCTGAGTCTCCATTTTTTCCCATCTTCCCATGCATGCCATGCCGATGTGAGCGCTCTCTCTCTCTGTCAATGTCCATCACACATGTGCACACCAAGGACTACCAGAGCCTTTGGGTTCTCCCCTGGCTCTGTAGTTACCTTGGCGCATGCGTCCTGATTTGACCCTTTATACTTCATTGCAGGAAGTAAAAACAGAGTGGCAGATCGGCCTAGGCAGCCATTGGGTCATCTCCTGTGACTAAGACCTAGTGATGGGCCTGGAAGGGGCTTCTTAAGACACTCTTGTTGGTAGCAGGCGAGGCTACAGAAGCCACTGCCTCTTGCTTGATTTTGTGATAGCCACACTGAGCCATGGGTTGACTGGAAATATGCCTTACTGTGAGCCTTAGCTCACTCTGTGCAGTAGGCAGCTTCTTAAATCAGCACTGTAAGGCAGAAATCATGCTCGGGCAAAATTGCCTTTGAGAAGGATCCCTTACATCGCTCATCTGTCAAGAGCTCCCAACACACTGGGTTCTTCTCCAGAATAAATAGCTGGTTGTTTCAGTTGAGTGTCAGGTAAAGTCACTGGCTTGTATTTGGGGACCTTGTGCTTCCACCACCTTCAAAAAAAAGAGTATGATTGAATTCCTGAAGATGAATACACTATGAAGATGTACTGCAGGCAGATGAAAGGAGACAGGAACAGTGGGCAAAAGGCAGCCAACTTCTCAAAAGAAATTCTTTGAAACAGGATTGAGAAACAAGAAGGAGAAAGGTCAGAATGAGGGAAGCTGACAGGGTCCTTTGTGTATACCCCATCATGGGACACCTCTCTTCCCAGGGACATCATGCTGTAATAAATGACTCGGCTCTTTAAGGACAAACTAGAAAAGACGTTGGCATGCCTCACGTAAGCCCAGAAGAGGCCCTTATGCAAGGTGACATAGAAATTATGTTTGCTTTTTTATTTCAGGACAGTGGCCAGTTGTCAGGATACTCATCCTGACAGCTTCTACCACCAGGCAGTGAATGCTTCCTCTTACCTCCATGGTGGAGGGCAGATGTGGCCAGTTAGCTCCTCATCTTCCATCCTTCTCCACTATCTCAGGCGACAGATGCCAGGGCCAGCCCGCCTTCCACTTGAGCTTTCTTGTCAAGGCTCTGCCTTGAGCCCTAATCCTGACCTTTACTGTATGAAATGAAGTACTGATGAACAAGCAGAGGTTTGAATTAGAGCAGGCTTGGAGTAAATGTCAAGTCCATCTCTGCCTCCTTCCTCCACCTGCACCAGGAGCCTTGATTAGACCCAGTCTGGAGTTTGCAGTGCCTTAGGCTTTATGGGTCTGGGGAGACATAGCTTATTAACAAAGAGTTATTAAATTTTTATCAATTTTACAACACAATGTAAGTGCCTCCTATGAATCTACATTGTATTCATTATCATTTAAAACGTTAATTAAGTCGAAGTTGCATTTAATTTCTCTCTAAATGGGCCTCTGGGAAGAGGCTTTTAGAAACATCTGTGGGAGCGTGCAGCTCACGGAGCTGGGGAATCCCCCAGCCCGCATTCAGGATCGCCCCCTGAGTTGATTGCTATCACGTGTCTGTGGCTGATTTGTTATGATGTGATTGGGCATTGTCTCAAATTAGTATCAGACCAATAACGGTGTGAAGTCACTCGAGAGAGGCTTGTGGGGCAGTGGCACAGGCTTCACTGCATCCTGCCTTCCTTCCCCATCCAGACAGAAATGGACTGTGGGTCTGCAGCACCTGTGGTCTCCGTCATGCCTTGGGATTCTCCATCTCATATGGTGCCCATCATTTCAGTTGGATACTTCCTTCATCAGAGATGGATGCTTGTCATCTGGCCCAGCACATTTAGGACATTTGCCAGCATGCTGTTCGGAACGATCTTAACATTTGTGATCTTTGACTCCCAGTGAAGCCTAGAAGCCGCAAGCACAGAGCAGCTAATAAATGGAAACCAGAATGGAGTGGACGTAGAACTTATAAGCAGGTCATGCTCATTGGTGAGGAGAGTCAGAGGGAGGCATACTACCAACATTTGCTGAAAAATTATGTTTCTCTTTTGAGGCTAGGGTCATGTTTTAGTTTTATCTGAACATGGGGTCACTCCCCAAAGAGATCTATATTCTATGTATACTGCATCACCAAGGGAGTGAGCTTGTTGACATAGCAGTACTAAGAAATGGCTAGTTGGTTAACTTGGATTCATGTTATGACTAGACTTAGTGTAGTCTCTACTCTTACTGTGTGCAAGCAACTCTGAGTACACAGGGAGGATGTGTGTATGTGTTGTTGTTGTTAAATTTAACACTTATATAGCATTTGCTGCATTACGGGCACTACTCCCCCTATTACCACAAATATTAATTAATTTAACCCTTATTATGTGGTAACTGTTGTTTGCAGTTGAGGCAACTATAACCTGAGACATCTGCAGTGTGCCCCATTACAGATGAGGCAACTAAGGCACAAGTGTCTCATAGCCAGTGAGTCTGGCCAAGGGTCTCATAGCCTCCTGTCACAGTCTCATGACTTGCCAAGGGTCTCATAGCCAGTGACTGGTGGAGCTAGGATTTCAACACAGGCCGTGTGGCTTCACAGTATATGGAATCGGTTGAGTTGCTTAGTTACTCTTGGAGTTGAATATGATGGATAAGTCACTTAATCTCCAAGGGAGGAGAAAAAAGTGAGGATTCCGGTAATGAAAACTCGAGATAATGTAGAGAGTCCTGGGGGGCCTCCTGCACAGCAGCTGGCCACCCAATTTGGCTAGAGTTTAAGACTTACTTAACATGCAGGGAGTGGACCCCCCTGAAGGGTAAAATGGGGCCCCATTCCTGGCAGGGGCCAGGCCAAGGGTTTTGTTCTTAGTCTGTAATATGATAGAAAGTCTTTAGACAATGCGACACTATCATATTGGTGTTTGATCAGGGAAGTGACCTAACAGAGGCTTTGTTTTGGGAGGGCTGCTGTGGCTGCAGGGGAGGAAGGGACTGACTAGGGGGGAGCTGGAAGCCCCCCTCTCAGGGAGGAGACAAACAGAGGGGAGCCTGTGGTGGGAGGGCCAGGGCCCAGCTGCTCTGAGAAGCCTTCGGAAGGAAGACTTGATCTATAGTCTACAAGGCCCTGCAGGTGAAGCACATTACCCAGATGCAACTCCAAGAAGTTACAGTCTTTAAAAGACAGTTTAATTAGTGGCTCTGGAGCAGTTGAATTCCATGAGCCTAATTCTCCCCAGCTGACCTGGCAGCCATTGTGATTCCTAGCTGGGCTCTCTAGAGTTTCCTTCTTATTGGAGGAAGATTTCCTGACTTCTGACCCAGGACTAGGAGACCCACTTGTCTGCATCTACTACCACTGGCCTTGGGGATCTACTCCTTCTGTTTCCTTTTCCTAACCAGTATTTCTTCCTTCTTCCTCACCATCCTCCCCAGTTCAAATATGTCTCACATCTCGAGTGTGTTGAAGGTGACAGGCAGCTCTCACCTGCGGGTGTGAAGTATTGGCTCAGGCTGAGTAGCAGACACAAAGCAAGTGGGAGCCACCAGTGGGGACAGCTGGCCAGCGCTGAGGCTCTTGCTTCAAGCTGCAGGTGGTAGCTTCAGTTAGAGCTTATGGGAATTATTCTTTAAATCCCTGTATATGGCAAGGAGACTTTTCTCCTCCTTTCTCAGGAAGTCAGCTTGTCTCCTTACATCGATGGGGGAAAAAAAATAATAAAGTGCTTCACATCCCATTCACTGAAAATCCACTGTAGTTTTCAACCACTTAACCTTCTCGAGTGGAAATACAAAACACATTTCCTGTAAAGTACTGCCACACAGAGTCCTAAAGAAGTCATGTGGCATTTCTAAGTATCATGCACAATTTTCTTTTCGGTTTTACTGCTTTGTGCATAAGACCTTTGTCTGTGTCCTTTCTTATGTCAGCATCCGTGATTGTGGCATTTGTGAACACCATTGACCTCAGAGGGTCATTAAAACTGCATGGAAAACACTTGAGTCCTGGGTTCCCTCATGGTGGTAGGCTGTACATGCTGAGAATGCCAACTTCTGGAAGTGCAATGTGGCAAAATGTACCAAGCCAACCAGCTGTGTGTTGTCCTTCTCTCTCTGGGGCTTTCTCCCAAACCAGCTTGTTGAATTACCTGGATAGTCAGGGGACCCTCCATCGCCACATCTGCTTACAGGGGTTCTGCTTCCCTAGGTGACCTTTTTCTCAAAGGGAATCTAAATGGACAGAGCTAAATCCAGCATTGTCAGACCCTTGCATTTGAAATCTCAGAGGGAATTGCAAAGGCCTTTCTGTAAATAGCTAGATAGTGCCTGCTTTGGAGGGAGATTGCTACACATGCCCATAGATTTTTATTCTGAGGAGACCTTCTTCTGATGTCCAGCTCAGATGAGCAGGACTAACAAAAGTGGCCTTTCTTCTCTGACTGTCTCATTTGGTCATCCTCAGGGGGAGCTAGTCTCTCATATTCAAGGGAAACAGCAAGAAAAAACTCCCCCAGCCTTTTCTAGTAAATCTGAAAGTTTTCACTCTAGCCCCTTCAGTACAGCAAGATGAGTCCCACCAAGTGTTCCTAGAGCTGCAGAGAAAACCCTATGCAAATAGAAAGCGGAATCTTTTGAGGCAGATCTGCATTAGGGATGATCGACTGCACTGAGAGACTTATAAATGAAGTGAGAAAGACTCCAGCTCTAGAGCTGGCACTGCACCAGCTGTATCGACAGTGCATAGATGGGCATCTGCACACCATAGAGCATGGGCTATCTTTTGGGAAGGGAGCTGACTGCTTGCATTAAAATGATCTTCATTTTGGCCAATGTCAGCTTTCTGGGCTGGAGCCTGTTGGATCACACTCAGTCAAGAAAGGACCCAGGGGCTGCCTTCCCTCCCTCCAAGGTCAAAAATGTAGCATGCTGACATCCTTGGCTGGGCTTCCTATATTGGCAAGAATACTTGAATAGGAAATGGCCTGAAGGATTCCAGTTCAGTAAATATTTCATGAGTAAAAGAATGAATAAATGAAGGGGTTCCCAACCCTTAAAGGAATTGGTGATGTGCTAGAAGCCAGATCGCCCTAGATCCATGAAGTTTTCCAAAACTTTCTAAGCAGCAACTTACTATATAGTATATGTATGTAAACATAAAAAACTGGGATCTACAAGAAGATTAAGAGGAAAAAATGTAGTAAGAAAGAACAAGGACATGACTGAAGGAACTAGAAAATGATCAACTGGTAGGTGCAATTGATATTCTTTGTGAAGGATAAATTATGGGAAAGAAGATCTGGAAACAAAGTACCGGAAAAAACCACATAGGCAAAAATCCACCAATGCTTCCAATGAGGAGAGGCAGGGTTACCACCACATATAGAGCATTTGCTCTGGAAAATCAAGGACTTGTGACATTCACATTCAGTTTTATTAATTTCAGCAAACCTGATTATTTTGCTGTGAGTCAAGGCAGCATAAAACCAATGCATTGGGCAGGCCTCATGTGAGGAAAGGGGCCTGTTGTAGCTAGAGAGGTGTCAGCATCTGCAGGCGGGCACATCAACCTGCCCAAATGTAGAGCAACATTGAAGGCCTTTTATGGCGGTCAGGGTAATTGACTCTGACTTGAGGTAGGCAGCTTGAATCCAACAGCAGCACCCAAATGATGATTCCTCCCACGTGGAGGTATCCAAGAGCTGAATGTCTCATAGCTATTTCCTGTTAGGAGCCATTATTCTGTTTGTTCTGCTCAAGCCAAGGAAGAGTTTTCCTGATTGTTCTCAAAGCTCTCTGAGGCTGCACCAAGCATTCCCTTACCTTTGAATGATTCTGAAATGCTCTCTGCATTTTGTCAAGGCTGATCTGGCCATTTCTTCAGTGCAGATGAGTAAATTTCCACATACGGCCTGTAATGTATCCAACTGAGAGAAGATATCCAGCAGGGATGCTTCAAAACCAAAGCCCTAAACAGGTGTTACTGAGAAGGGACGCACAATGACCTGCAGAGAAGAGGGATGCTAAGTGAAAATAAAAGTTGCAACTATGCTAGGAATGAAGACAGAGAGGAAGGGGCTCAGGTCATGTCACAGGGTCCGGAAGTTAGGGCATGAATGTGAAATTTGCAAGGGGCTGGTTGCTGGAAACACTGCTCCTTCACAAACATCTATTAAGATGAAGATGGGAAACAGGCAGACATCTCCTGTCTTTCCTCCTCTCTGTCTTAGGGGATTCTGAAGCCGTTCCCCTCACTGTGCAGTGAACTGAGAGATCTTGTTGGCAATTATAGCCTGAAATTCTAGGAAACATCAGAGCAGGCAGATACAAGGGTGAGATCTGTGAATTTTCTGGAAACTTTAGAAGTAAGTCCTGGTGAAGTCATGCTTTGGCGTGTTCACCAAGTAGATGCTCATGGCTATAATAAGAGTAATGTCTTATGTGTGTTTGAGTGTTTGTGCTTCTCAAGGCACCAACATCATCTCATTTCATCTAGGCATCCCCAGCATAGAAATCATGTCCTACTACCATGTGACTTAGAGTAAGTTCCAGAACTTCACTATTTTTTAGCTTCCTCATCTATAAACTGGAGATAATAAGGACCTGTCTCACAGAGTGGTTGCATGAATTCAGTGAGTGAATATATATAAAGATTGCTTGGCATATGTTGAATTATTATTATTATCATCCTTCATTAACATATGAAATTAACAAAGAAACAGAGATGAACTTGACCAAGATCACATAGCGGATGAGTAGATTGCTAGATCCGAAGCCTGCCATCTCCCATAGTATTGATGGAAATAATAATGATAAGCCACTTTAACCATAACTAGTGCTTTTTTTTTTTTTTTCAAATGACTGACTGTCATCAAGCTAGCCTTATAATAGGTCATATCAGCTACAGGCAGACAAGCCCACAGATAGTGGCTGAGAGTTGAACAGCTTAGTATAACAGACTATAAAAGTTAAATGGAGTCAATTTGTTTAATTTCTAGGTAACGGAATAATTGTCTCAACAGAAATAAGCCAACAAAAATACCAAGAGACAGCTATATCTCCCCAGAACATTGGTTTCCATCTTGACTACCCAGTAGGCCTTGCAAAATTTGTGTGTAAAATGAGGAAATTGGAAGGTCATATTTCTAAGTTTCCTTTAAACTCTGAGACTCTGATTATCTTCCTTCTTCTGATTGAAAAAGGCTAAAAGTCCTTTTTGCTTCAACCCTTACTGTTATAAACCCTTCTAAAGCGCTGATGTCTATTACCCAACATTGTGGTAGGTCCTGTGAGGAACAATTATGTGTGTAGAAACCTCGTAGTGTATCAGTGTTAGTCTTCTGTCTGTGAGTTCGCAGCTTCTAGGGCAGGAACTGGGCACACAGGGACACACTGAAAGAGCCCAGAAGATTCTTACAGGTTTCTATTTTATTGTCAGCTTGTTTTCTTCCAAGATGTCTTTTATTTTCCTCAAGGAAAGCACAGAAAAAGGCCGTCTCCCCAACTCGGGGTCCGGGTATTATCTACGCTCCAGTGATTTGGAGGTTATTAGTAATCAGAACTTTGTCAGCTACTGCAGCTATCCCAGACCAGTTCATATGCAGTGTCTCTACAAATGGCCCCACCCTCCCACAATGAATGCTAACTGTTGACCTCCCCGAAGAGCCTCCTTGTCATATTTGTTACACCTTGTTTTGTTATTGCCAGGTCTCCAGGAATGAACTCGTGTAGCAGGAAGCATATAGGGCCAAACGGGAACACCATCTCCAGGCAAAAGAGGCTTCCTAGTTGGAATAGTACAGATTTGATGGATGAAAACAAATGTGTGTCTTAGATTTTAGCCCAGCTGTTAGAATCCTTAGGTCCTGGGATCATTAGAAAACTGTGACTTCAGGTCTCATCATTCCTCATTCCCCTGAAACCCCTTCTTTATGGCTTGTGCATCCCTAAAATAGGTCTGGAGATCGTCAGCAAATTCGATGGGTTTTTGGGAGAGGGAGGGAAAGTTGGAACACAAAAAGAGGGGAACAGATGGAGAAAGAAGACATTCATGTCCTTTCAAATTCTATCAGAATTTCTTTTTTTGATGATGATCTTGATCTCAACTCATCTTTTTCTGTTGTTATTGTTGTTTTTTGAGATGGGACCTCCTTCTGTCACCCAGGCTGGAGTGCAGTGGTGTGATCATAGCTCACTGCAGCCTTGAACTTTTAGGTTTGAGCAATCCTCTCACCTCAGCCTCCCGAGTAGCCAGGACAGGCATGCACCACCATGTCTGGCCATATCTTTGAGGTCCGGTTGGTGTTGAGACTTCACATCATCACCTTTCCTACCTTGCTTTATGAGTAGTTGGGCTCTGCTTCTTGTTGATTTTGTCATTAATTAGATGAGTGCTTGGAGCAAGGCCAAGACTGGGCCCAAGTTTTTCACCCATGCCTTACCACTATCCCTTTCTTTCAGCAGACCTGATGTGTGGACAGATCTAGGGATGAGTGAAATGAGCATCAATACGCACATTTGAAATTCTGAGTTTTACCCTGTACCGCTCTCTCTTTCCTCCTACCGATGGCCGAGTCCTCTGATTTGGCCTCCAGATTACATTTCGAACCTTTTCTCACCATTGCCAGTAGCACTGCCAAGCTCACATGCTCATTTCTCCTTCAGCTAGTCTGCCATTGTTGCCCTTCAACCTTTCAATTAATTCCTCTTGCCACCAAACCACCACCAACTTTAGTATTCTAAAGCACAGACTTTGTCATGTTATCCCATTTTAAAGAGAGAGAGCTTTTGATGGTTCCTTGTTTTTTAAGAGGATAATTTCCAATTTCTGCTATTAAAATGGCATTCAAAGCCCTTTGCAGTTTGGCCTCAACCAGTTTCCCTAGTTCCGTTCTTCACATAAGCATCCATCATCTAACAATTCTCTAGAAGCGTCTTATTCTCATTACTTAACACATTTCTGGAACCTTTTCCTGAGACTGTGATTCTTTTCCTCTCTGCTTCTAGCAGATTAAAACTTACCCATCCTTCAAAGCAGGGGTCAGCACACTGTCCCATGAGCCCAGTCTGGCCTACCATCCATTGTAGTAAGTAACGTTTCCTTGTAACATAGTCACACCCATTCATTTGCTCAGTGTCCATGGCTGCTTTCAGGCTACAACTGCAAAGTCGAGTAATTGTAACAAAAAGGGTATGGCCCAGAAAGCTCAAAATGTTTACTATCTGGCCTTTTAGGGAAAAAGTTTGCCAACCTCTGCTGTGAAGGTACAGCTCAAGTACTGCCATCTCTGTGGAGCCTTCTTAACTAGCCCACCCTGACCCCAAATTAGAAAAAGTGAATCTCTTTTCTGTAAGCCTGTAACATGTCATGTAAACCCCATTAGACAGTTTTTATGTTGAGGTTTTTGTAGAAGTCAAAAACAGCAACAAACACCACATCTCATTGGTCTTTGAATTCTTAGCATATTGCACACAGTAACCAAGGCACACAGTGAAAATTCAATAAATTGCTGATTAACATGTAAACTCTGTTGAGAATATGTTTCCATAGTTTATTAAGCATGTATCTCAAGGAAAAAGGTCTTTCAAGAGAACTTGAACCAGAGGCAAAAAAAAAAAAAAGTCTCAAGGCTAGAGATCTTTCTTTCTTCCTTCTTGTTCCTTTATACCTTCTTGAACAGAACCTTTGTTTCTGAACACCCAACAGCCAATTCCTTTGACTGCCGGACAACTCTTGAATAGATTGATCTCAGATTGATCACTGCTTCTTCTGAAGGTAACACATTTGTTCCATTGTTTCTGCTGACGGCACACAGTGGGCTCTGTAGTGGATCTGGGGGTGCTGATGTTTTCTCCTTCCATATGTCACTGGGTATTTGAGTCGGGGTAGGAAACCGTGGCAAACCCATTGCTTCTGTTCATCCACCTATGTTTCCTCATTGATTTGAATTTATCCCAAATAAATTTCGATATTTAAGGCTCTTAAGGCAGGGCATGCACCTTTAATGGTTCAGACCCTAGCCAATGGCCTAGACCTTATCTCACTGGACTAATACACAAGCTAACGCTAGGAGTTATATCTAGGCAGGGTAAGCCCCCAACTCAAATCTTGACAGCCCTGAACCCCACCAGATTCCCCTTCACCCTTCGCATCTGTCCAGAATTGCTTCTGGAAACCCTGTCTCTCCAGAGTGAGCCAGCTGAGGTGGGAGATGGGATGCCCATGGCCTATGCCTAAGACCCTCCTAGTCAAGCTCCCTGTCTGGATAACTGGAGACACTTCGTTCTCAAAGCAAGCATTGTGATATTTGGTTCTCTTCACACATGTGCCTTACCCAGCTTAGACAGATGGAAGAATTGAATGTAAAGAGATTCTACAGAATGTATTGGAAATAACACAATTGTGTATGTGTGTTTTTAAAGGATACCCTTTTGGTTGCTGCATGAGTTATTTTTGTTATTGTTGTTGTTAGAGATTAAATCTCAATGACTTTTTGGAATTAGAATGGGCTTCCCATCAGCTGAATGGTCTACATACTCGCCTCCTTTTTATAGCAATCCAAGAACTCCACTGCCTTCCTCACATCCCCTGCTGTGTTATCAGCATGGTAGTTTTGCTTAAGATCAAGTCAGGGCAACATAGGAACTGTCATTTTTCATTTACTGGGGCCCTTTGATCCCATTTGAGGTTTATTTGTTTCAAGTGAAAAATACAATCCCTATTGCATACATCTATTCTTTAGAGTACTTTTTTATTTTATTTTTCTATGTTAGAGATCAAATCAGAGTTGTAAGTAGTATGGTCATTAGTTATCACCACTAGATTTCACAGGCTACACTTTATTTCTGTTCTTACAAAATCACCAACCTTCTCTGTTGCATAATGATCACTTCCAGTGAAGCCACAATGTGCCTTTCTTGGGTACTTGGGTGTTAATTTATTTCACAGTTTCCTTTGCAGATACAATCAGAGTCACCTATCACATTCCTGTTTCTGCTTTTTATTGTGTTCCTTTGCTATCGCGTTTGTGTGATCTTTTTCTGAAAAATGACAGGTAGTGTTTCTCTGCTCACTGTATCAGTGACATATTTTCCACGACTTCTCTATTGCTATTTTAAAAATATAACATTTTATAGATGTAATCTTAGTTGTTTGTAACTTAGGTTTTGTTATAGGAGCAAATTTCCTAAATGACATGTTGGTTTAGGTACATTTTTTAAAGAAAGGGAAAAATCTTTTCTGCAAAATAGTTTCCTCTAAATTGTAAGTGAAGGAAAAGCTCTGTTAGTAAGATTATAATGCATTTTCCTGATTTCTTAGTACATCGAAATGCATGAACATTATTTTTATGTAAGTGATTAAGTTGCGGTTTTTAATAACACGTTGTTAGAGCAAAAAGAGCTATCCCTTTTGATTTATTTGTATATTTACTGGGTGACTTACAGTGCTTTACATATTAGAATTAGTTTGTCAACAATTAACATTCTAGGTTTTTATATAACCCATACTTCAGATAATAGAGGATTATTAAACTGCAACCAGTGTGTTAGAAATCTGCCTACTGGTAATAAAATTCTTATGTATAACAGCAGCTGAGAAATACTGCTGTATATTTATGCATAGATTGCAAGATAGATGGCCTGCAAGCCGCAGAAGGGCCTGACATGCGGGTCCACCAGCAGGTGGCGCTGCTTTTCTAGAAATAAATCCTCTACCTGGATTCTAGGTACTCTCCTCCTCCTCACTTTCTGCCTTTTCTCTTGCAGATTGTCTCCTTTATTTCTCTAAAATAAATATCTAAAACTGTTGTTGCTGTTGTTTGAAGAGATATACTGCCAGTACGACAATGCCCCTCAATTGCTGAGGTTTATTTGAAATCCGACTTGCCTGATGCAGTGCTTACTTGAAGCAAGTCCCAGTTAAATACATGTTACTGTTTTTAAAAGGTAACTACACAATACTGGATTCAGCGCTGAGACTGGATTACTTATGCTGTCTGATTATTGTTATGTGGCAAGTTCCCATTTTAATCTAATATCTATTTATACAAATTAATCCTGTAGGCTTCTATTCACCTCAGGATAATGAGGGGCATTTTTATTAAAATGACTGATTGATATACTGAATTAATGTTTTATATAAAAATCACCTTAGTATCATATTCCTTCATCAAGAGTTACTCTAGAATCCAGGCTGGGTGCAGTGGCTCACGTCTGTAACCCCAGAACTTTGGGAGGCTGAGGCAGGCAGATCACTTGACGTTAGGAGTTTGAGACTAGCCTGGCCAACATGGTGAAACCCCATCTCTACTGAAAATATAAACATTAGTCAGGTGCCTATAATCTCAGCTACTTTGGAGGCTGAGACACTAGAGTTGCTTGAACCTGGGAGGTAGAGGTTGCAGTGAGCCAAGATTGCACCACTGCATTCCAGCCTGGGAGCCTGGGCGACAGAGCGAGACTCCGTCTCAAAAAAAAAAGTAAATAATAATACTAATAAAAGAGTTACTCTAGAATCCGAGTCATCCAAAGAATATTGCTTTTCTCTCGGGGCCAGAACTACATTTCGACAAACAGGATCAGTGTTTTTGTTATGTTTTGTTCTGTTTCTTAAGAAGACTTTTCACAGAAAAGCTGGTCAGCTCATCAACTTGGGCATCATAAATGAGGAGAGAAATCAAATGTGCAAGCAAAACTATTTTTAAAAATTATTTTGTCCACACACACCCAATTTTTCAACCATTTTTTTAAAAAGACACAGCTATATCTTTTTATTGTTTTTTCATGGTCTGCGGTATTCCTTTGTACAGAATATTTAGTGCAAACATTAGCTTATGTGGGAGAAAATGAATTTATTGAGGTTACAGAAGGGGAGAATTGAAATATGTCTCAGGATGACCCACTTATTTGTTTATTTTCTGCATTATTAAATTTTCTTCCTTTTTTTTTTTTTTTTTTTTAAACAGTGTCTCACTGTGTCATCCAGGCTGGAGTGCAGTTGTGCGATCTTGGTTCACTGCAACCTCTGCCTCCTGGGTTCAAGTGATTCTCCTGCCTCAGCCTACGAAGTAGCTGGGACTGTAGGCATATGCCACCATGCCCAGCCAATTTTTGTATTTTTAGAGATGGGGTTTCGCCATATTGGCCAGGCTGATCTTGAACTGACCTCAAGATATCCACCTGCCTCAGCCTCCCAGGGTGCTGGGATTACAAATGTGAGCCACCATTTCCGGCCCTTCATTATTAAATTTTCTACCTATCAGGCCATAAAGAACTTTGGAAGCATAGGCAGTATTTTACTCTTTGAATAGGATTTCTCTTTTTTGAGTTTTTAAACTTTTCTCAGGCATACTGCGCTAAGGGCTGCAAGTTGAGGATCTAGATAATATAATGTACGTTCTTATTGAATTCACCCATGTGATTTTCACAGAGAACATCTTGAAGTGTTATTGATTCAACAAAATCAAGGAGGAGAGGATTGGGGAAACATTTTCTTCTCAGTGAATCTATTTTAAAGCACTGGTTTGGTTGAAAATGACTTTTTGAAAATATGGATTGCAGTCAGTTTTCATGTAAAAGTCAAACCCTGATGGGTTTCCTTCCACTTCCCTGTAGAGGGGATGGGATCAGCTGGAGTAGTTGAAGACAAGAAATAGCCATCCTGAAATCAGGGTAAATTTACCTGGCTGGGCTGTGAGGAATAGGCCTTGTGAGTTTCATGGGACCCCTTTCCAAGGCATTAGATAACTTTATTTTCCTGTTCAATAAGCTCTCCAGAAAAAAAAGAAAAATGAGACCTTCAATGGAACTGGACCATTGCCAAGGGCCTCCCCACTTTATTTCCATGCACGAATGTGTGTTTCTTACCTTGGAAAGAAAAGTGGGCTGAGCGAGCTAGGCAGTTTCTGATAGACTTTTCAAGACGCAAAGCCCACCCACTATCCTCTTTGAACTTCAGTATTTAAATCGAAAGAAAAATAGCTTTCCCAGAGGATTCAGATTATTACTAAATATTGCCCAAATTCTATCATTTGGAATGTAAATGCTTACACTATCTGCCCTTTATACCTCCAACTGTGCCCTCAAATACATTTTCCTGCTCTAGCCAAACTGACTTTCTTACAGTTCATACTGTTTATTATTTTCCAACCACCTTGCCTTGGTTCAGGCTGTGTCTTCCACCTGGCATGCCCTTCCCGCCCTCGACTGCCACTCCTTAGTCTGTTCAGCATCATGGGTCAAGTGCCCCGAGTGCCAGGCCCTGTGCTCCATCTGGGGATATACGGTAAATAAGGCTGACCTCTCTATTCATCCTATTCTTGTTTCAAGTTGTCTTCATTTTCTTTCTTTCTTTTTCTTTTTTCCTGAACAATTCTCTCTCTAGAACTTACTTATTGTCTAAGACATTTCATGTAGCCCTCCCTTGACATTCTCATGCAACATCTTTTGTACTGTTGCTTTTACGTAACTTACGAGTTTGTGTATTCGTATTTGATGCAATTATCTAATTTCTCTGGCTAGGCTTGTGGTTCTCTCTTATTGTGCAGCTTTAAAAAGATTTTAAGGAAAAGAACAAGAAAAAGGTATGCCCGACATTAAACTCAGAGTCATTACAAATCAGAGCCAGAAGGGTCTCATACTTAACTAATGCTCATCCCCCCAGGAAAGGGAAGTGTCTTGCCAAGGCCACACAGTTGATCCAAGGCAGGCCTAGAACCCCGGGGCTCCTGATCACTAAGCTGTGCTTCTCCCCTTTGCAACATCGCCTCTGTAGCTGCCAGGAGCTATTTATTGGGAACTCTTCAGGGCCCAGCATTGTGAGATATGTGAACTCCAACAGAGGAGCTTGTAAGCCTAGCTGGGGGAGTAGAACACATTAGAATTGAAAACAAATTATAATAATGCAAGGTATGAGATCAGAAGTGCCAGGGGATTTTTTAAAGAAAGGAGAGAATTGATGTTGTCATAATAATCTGGGAAGGCATCCTGGAGGAGGCAGCCTAGCCTGTCCCTTCAAGGGTGGTCAGGTAGTCAGGTGAAAGGAAGACATGGTGGGAGGGCTTGGTGAAGGAGTCACTGCCTCTCTACCCTGCCATGCCTCTGCCTTCTTCTGTCTCCCACGTGTCTACATACGCTGATCAATCCCATGACCTCCCAGAAGAAATTCAAGGGAAAGAAAAGAGGCCCTCACAATCAGGCGGCGTGAATTTCCTGTAATTTAGAGGAAACAGTGGGGTTCCTCTGTCCCCATCTGTCTTTCATTTGTTCTTGCCCTGAATGGTTCCAGCCTTCTCCAGTTGAGGTCCGTTTAAACGTTTTCTGGCTTTTCTTGTTTTTATGACATTTGGCAAAACCTAATTATTTAACTTGAGCACTTCATTGGGGCCATATGAAACAAGGGACAAAGGTGACAGTTGAATGAGATGCAAGGCTAGGGGTCAGGTGGGGGTGGGAATGCTCACCCCATTCTGAGGGTTGGTTACTGGATCAATTGCTTGGGGAAGGAGAGAGAGTATGGACCCATGTGAATTACACCATGTCCAAAGGTGGCAGACTGGTGTGGAGAAGGACCCAGCAGCAGAGAACTCTCATTGCTCTGACTCTTCAAAGCCAAGGCAATAATCATGGGTAGCATTTAGAAAGCGCTCACTAGGAATTCTTTTAAGTGCGTTTCACATTTTCAGTCCATTCTCACAACAACCCATTAGATAGGTACTCTAATTCTCATTTTATTGATGAGAAAACTGAAGTTAGATAATTTGCCAAATACCTAGGTTCAGACCCAACAGTGTGGCTTTGAGGCCTGTGTGGTTAACTCTTACCCCTCTACCCACTCAATGTGAGTTGGCATTTGTGGAGGGATATCCCATGCCTTAAAATCCTTATTTCAGGGATGGTACACTTGAGTGTCACACGTTCCAGGGCCAGAAATGCAAACATGGGGTGTCTGCCCTATATCTGAGGGTACAGTAGGCAGCAGTGGGGCATTTGAGCAGCCGATAAGCTCCTGCCCCAGGAGAAAGGCACCCTTTTGGAATGAAGACTCAGTCCTCTACAAGATTTTTAATTACAAGTTGGAAATCCATATTTGTGTGGACAATCTTCAGACTTAAAGATTGTCCCACATGTGAAATCCTGTGTGTCAGCAGGGCAGTGCCAAGCTCAGCACACTGGGGACAGTAGTTGGTTCTCAGGCTGTCAGCCTGCAGCCCCCGGTTATGTCACATAATCCCAAAGCATCTCCCAAATTTGATGTCCTCCTTGGTCCAGTAGGGATCACAGTAGATCGTAGGACATCGAGGTATGGAGTAACTGGTCTGAGATCGGAGCTCTAAAGAGGGTCACAGCTGGGACGTGGGCAGGTGGACTGACTCAAGAAGCTCATATCCTCATGCTGTTCTCACTCACAGGCAGAATTCTGGCAGCAAATGATCTGAATTAGAAATCAGCCGATCTGGGTCCTGGGTCAGAGTCTGCATATGAGTGCAGCTTTGAGGCAAAAGAGGGTGAGGCCAGAGCATCCCCAAGCCCCTTCCAGCCCTTCTGTTGCACTCCACATCTTGTTCTCTAATGCATTGACCAGAAAGGGCCCGCCATACACTAGCATTATAAAATATTGCACAGGATGTGTCCGAGGACAAATTATAATAGCATACAGATAATGATTTTATAGTTCAAGAACATCTATAGAAGGTGATTATGCCCTTAAGAAATATACTAAATGCTGTGTTTAGTGTAAAGTCACAATCCACACTGGTCCTTACCTCCCAAGGTTAAAAGCATACTGTATTTCTAAATTGTTCTGGCAGAACATTCTTCATCGGGCACCTGGGTTGCACTAAAAACCCATGCATTTTACCTTTATCTGAGTTTCAAAGAAAGTATCAGTGCACCCACCTGGAATATATATTAGAATTCTAGGGGCCTCTTGATACCATTGGCTCAATGGAAGATATGATTTCCGGATGAGCTAATAGTAATAATGTTAATAATAATAGTGGTTTGTATTTATATAACATCTTATGGTTTAGAAAACAGTTTCACATGTACACAATTAGATTCTAGGCTGGTCTTTAAATATCACAATCATCGGGGCAAGCATTAATTTAAAGAATGTAAACAGCAAAGTGAAAATGGAAATGAAATATGATTGACATCTTCTGCCAGTCATGGCTATTTGAAGCTGTTTGGGGGCAGGGGGAAAGAAAAAGAAAGAAAGTAACATTGGTGTCAAAATATGTAAGCAAATAAAAACTTTCACCCCAAAGTGGAAATGTAAATCAACATTGTGTTAACCAGGAGAATTTGATGTGGGATGTGAAATAAAGTCCACGAGAGACCTGACCCCAGCACTCTTTTCTGTTTCTCACTCTGGGCAGGTGGCAAATCTCAGATTCCTGAGGCAGCATGATCTTTTCTCCACTCCTTTGGATGCCTGACAATTTGTAAATCCACGAGGAAGCGTTTGTTGCAAGGGCCTTCCTTAACAATCTCATGCAAACAGCATGAAATGATCAAAAGAAATAACTCTTCTCTTAGATTTGCCTTGTCCAGTTCTGTGGGGTGGCAGAACCGGTACCTCAAACACCTTTGAGAAATGGTGTTCAGGGCTGGAAATTGGGTGAGGTGAGAGAAGCTTTTGCCCTGGGCACCAAATTTAAGAGGAGACCCAAAACCTCAGGAATCAAGATAAATGATAGTTTCATGCAATATTTTCAAACTATCAAAATATTTTCAAAATATCAAAATTAAAAAAATCCAGGATGAACAGAATGTCATAATTTTACATAAAGACAGTATAAATATTGATTTCAAAGCTGACATGTAAGCACTGAATTCACTAGGGGTGGAAACAATGAGGACACCAGGAAGCTAGTAGCTGCAGCCATAGGTGTGAGCCCTTCCAGGGTGCCAGGAGCAGTGTTTGGTATCTTACAGGAATTTTTTTCTTGATACACATCGGGGGACCTGATTTGACCTACAGTAAATCCAAATCTGTTTGGTTATAAACCATCTTAGAAAAAGAGTTCCTTTACAGGCTCCATAAATTCCATTACAGTCCACTTTGTCTTTGTTAAATGTATGGGTTGGAAATTACAATTCTTTTATTCACAATGATGATTTCAGACACACAGCTCAGAAAGATCAGCATTCACTTAAAAAATATATTAGCATGCTTGTATCTGTTAAGCACTATTGCTTTGTAAGCTCCAGCTGATGATTTTATTAAGTAGACTGCAAAAGGGGAAGAAAAATCAAGGATAATTATAAATTCATAAATACATAATTCATTGGCATAAAATGATTTAATGGAATGGATGTGGAATTATCTATTTTCTCAAGAAAATAACAGAGATATTCTGATTAAGCCCATAATCTAGTATATGTGAAATTCTAGCCAAACTGATGGGGCACATTTTCTTTTCTGAAACTACCTTTGATAAGAAATGCATTACAAACTCATCAGTTTGGCTTCCTGTTAACAAAGAGACAGCAGCCGTCTGGATCATTCTGGATTCACAGTGAAACTGCCACACCATGTATCCTCCAACTAAAGCTGTGCAAGTTTGACAAGGGGCAGATGAATCCAGGAGTTATTGTGCAGGGGTTTAAATCTATGCGGCAGCTGACGGTTGAAATAATCATCTATATATCGCTCTGAGCTAGCTGGGGAAAGGTTGAAGCTGTATATTTTCAACATATCTAGTCTAATGGTTAATCTGTTGTCTTGTACGGGGCTCTCGCAGGGTGGACTGGCAGCACACGCTGACAGCTTCGAGGAATTGCTCACGGTAGATGTGGTTCGCCTTGCTTTCCAAAGTACTGGATGGATGAATCTAACTTAGCTTGAGTTGGAAAATGTGAAACTCACCTGATTCATGACCTCAAACACAAGTGGACCAGCGGGGCTAATAGCAGGTTGGGTGGTAGGGACAGTAGAGTCACTAAACTACCTCTGTTCCTCCCAATGTCCCCAGATCTGTGCACTTCAGGTGGGTTCCATGGGTATTTCTTTTGTTATTTGGTTGTCTTGGCAGGTTGGGAAGAACATTGTTCTTTGTGGAGACTGGAAAGCAAGGGAAATGTGAGAAGATTAAACTACTGCAGGGGTCAGCAAACTTTCTCTGTCAAAGGTCAGCGAGTTAATATCTTAGTCTTTGCAACCCATGTGGTCTCTATGGTAAGTCCTCAACTTTGTCGTTAGAGGTGGAAGCAGCCACAACTGGCTATGGTCTGATAAAATTTTATTTATAGCCACCAAATTTCATATTATTTTAGTGGGTTACAAAATATTATTATTCTTAGATTTTTTTTTCCCCAATGACTTCAAAATGTAAACACACTCTTAGCTCATGTGATGTACAAAAACAAGTGGCAGGCTACAGTTTGCTGACCCCTGAACTTGAGAAAGATGAGAAGGAAGCAGCTGTTGGTGCCCAGGATATGGCAGGTTTCATCCCTACTCTAAAAGTTGTCCCTCACAAACATTGACTGCAAGTGCTAGGGCAACCTAAAGGAGTCAGATTTAACTTCTGCCACAAAGCCAAAAGTTGGCTTTTGGTGTCAGGAGTAGGGAGTAGGGAGAGAAGGAAAGGAAAGTTGGGAGAGGCTGTTTGTATGGGACTTCTATGCATTCCCCACCCCTCCCAGTTGGATGTAAAGTAAAAATTATCTCCCATCTCCTAGTACCTTCCCATTCTCCAAACCCCATAGCAAAAATTCAGGGATGTTCTTGAATTTCTCTTTTCAATTGTGCATTTCCTCTTAGAATTCCATTGTTCATCTCCGTGTCTCATCTCTAAGAAACTAATACCTAGTGATCTTTGCTTGAGACTTTTCTTTGCCCTTGAGGTAATAGAGAGTCTATTCCAGGGAAAAAGAAAAGGGCTAAAGGCAACCAGAAAATTCCAAAAGGATTTTCTACTGAATACTGAGCAGGGCAGAGTGTTGGGCAATGATTCTAACAGGTCAAGTCTACAGTGAAGATATATAAGCTGTGATTCTAGATATGGGGTGCTTTGGTACATGCTGAGTTCCTCTCAGGATGCATACAGAACATAATTTGAGATTGAGGTTGAGGGCCTATGGCATGGGTAGCATGGGCACATCTAATTTACCCAATTGGATTCTAGAGGATCCATTAGGCCCGCAGTATCTTGTAGAGAACACTGCATTCCAGGTCATGTGAATTCTGTTAATATATTTATATAGTATTTTTTTCTCTCTCCCATGTAGGAGCTGAATTCTTTCATTACTCTGTGTTGATGGACTCAAACTTATACAATTCAGGTTTCCTAGGCAGTGAATAGAGCCAGAAATATACCCTGTGATTAACTTCTACATAACCTATTGTTCCTTAAAGTCTCCCTCCCCATTTTCCTGTTAGCTCCACAAAAGCCAGAAATGCAAAAGCTCCAACAAGCCTCCCTTCCCTGCCCTGGCAGCCTACCATGGGGTGGGCACTCCCTATGCCTGTCCTAGGGCAGTACAGGTCACTTAGGCACTTTTTAAAATTCTTATTCTGCATAACGATAGATTTTTAAAAAACTGATGCCCATTAGGTTTCCAAGTAAATGTATTTCCTATTTCCTAGCTAGAAGTTGTGAAATTATCCTGCTGGAATAATGTATATGATAATGTGGTTGTTTAATTTTAGAGAGGTGTGTATGTTTGAGATATTATGATCGTTGGGGTTGCTTTTATGGGGCAGCATCTTTCTTCTTTTCCTAATCTGTGGATTAATGTTAGCCGTGATGTCAGAGGTTGCAGTGAACTAAGATAAGGCCACTGCACACCAGCCTGGGCAACAACGACCTTGTCTCAGAAAAAAAAAATTAGCCATGATCTTTCAAAAAATAGATTTATAGTTGATTTTCATGAAGAATACTGCAGTGCTTATCAAACTTCTTGGTGATATGTGCTATTCCAAGGTTGTCAGGCAAGAAACTCTCATTCCAAGGGCATCACCCACTTTAACTCCCCTGCACCCTGATACTGCCCACTACTCTCTGGGCGTAGAACTTGGCTCCATTGCCTGGCTTACCTGATCCTAGCTGTGCTTAACAGCTCAGCCTTGTTGATGGACACATGGCATTCCCCACTGTGGGATTCATCCTGAAACAGCAGTCAAGTGCTCCTTTACAGCAATCATACTACCAAATTCACAGTATGGGTTGTTCAGCTGGCATGTATTATTATTTTTGTGGTTGTTTTCCCATCATCGCTTAAGGAAATAACCACACCCTCTCACCAGTCTGGTTCGTGTGAGAAACAGCCAGGCACCATTCCATCCTCCAATCCAAAGATTGCACTCTTGTGGCCATGCCATAAGACTTTGAGAGTTAACTTGCGCAAACTTTCTGGTGAAAGTCTTAAACAGTCATATCAAAGAGAGCTTAGGTCAGCTTGGGAGTTTAGTCCGTGATGAATTACATTTTGCAACACGACTGTTGTAAAATTCCAGGAATTTTACCATCACTCCCTACCCTTCATTTTAGTAAAACAACGTTTGAAACACCCACTTTTCATTGGTGTCGCTGACGGCCGAAGGAAATGCCGTGGATCTGTCTTTCTGAGGAGTGGCAAACTCATGGCATTTAATGTTAGGCACTGATACTGCAACTAAGGGGGCTGACCAAGCCAGCAGTTCGAGACAGACAGCAAAAGTTTATCACCAAGGATTGATGACTCAGAATATAATGATTATCCAGTAGAATTTATTTTAGCAGACTTCAGTAAAGAGTGGGTCTGATCCTGCTGCTAAACTGAGTTTTCGGTGTCTGTACATGTTGTGGGGTGACGGGGAACTCTGTATATTTTTGGAAATTATACCAAGAAGATTGTCTTCTGAATTTCCAGAAGTATTATCCCTACTGATACAGATGACAATAAAACAGCAAAAAAGAATTGCAGGAAGTCATCAGGGTAAAAGAAAGGGAAAAAAAAATGGCAATTCAGCTGTGAGGGAGAAACATCTAGTTTGATTCAAAGCTATTCAATGTTAAAATTGTTTGAAACTTTTCTAAAAGAAATTTCACTAAGGATTAATTTCTATTTTCTTTTCTCCTTATTGTTTGGCAGTCAAGGTTGCAGCTAGATCACGCTATTCCAAAGACCCATTTGAGTTCAAGAAGGAAACTCCCAATCCTCGGCTTGTGACCGAGCCAGGTGAAGGAAGACTGGGACCCATTCCCATTTTTAATAACTACCCTGCACCCCTCAACATTCTACTTTACCATGCTGTGCTCAGTTGAAGAAGAGCGTTGCACTACTGTGGATTTCAGCTTGCACTTAGCTTGCTGGGCAGCAAAATACCAAAAGGGAAAACCATGAAAAACGATTAATAATAATTAAAACGACCTCACCCCCAAACTGGCAGCTTGTGCAAGACTTTAGTCGGAAGCCCTGTTAGCTAGATGCCTTTGTGTTCAAACCACTTTGCATGACTCTTACTCTGAGTGACTCCAGTGTGAATATGACATTACTAATGACCTGCTAAGTGTGTACAGATGTGAGTTTCTCCAGATGTGGTGATTAATAACATAATGGAGATGGCAGTTGACTCATGTTTATGAGTTGTTTGCCTTTTATTACGTTTCCGAGTTTATTTGCTTTGAACTGTTTTTTAACTCCAGCCAACAGACTCACCTTTAAATCTTAAAGGGCATCATCCCCTTACATCTCACTGGGGAAACAGGGCAGAGGGAATGTGCCCCAGGCTAGAGCTGAGCATCAGGTCCATCCTATGCAGGCATTAGACTGAATTAGGGAAGGCTGGGAGTTGCAATCATTGCCCCATTTCACTCCAAGGACCATAAAGAGGCTTGGTAAACCCTGACACAGTGTTTGCAATCTGGCGAGGCTGATAAAGGAAGATACTTCTTTTTTAAAAAATCTAGTGAAATACGTAATCATTTTGAAGTAAGCCCAGAGTTCTGGCCAGTGTTTCTGGAAGACGTTGCTTGCTTTTGCTTGAAAACAGAATGCTGATGAAAAGTCGAGTAAAATGTTGTTACAGATGTTCAACTCTGCATTAAGGCTGTTGGAATTACCACCACATCTTAAATCAATTCCCAGAACATTGTCTGGAGGTTATGTCATTGAAATAACGAATCCTCTTTAGTCAAGTGTAAGCAAACATGTTAAAACATCATTGTAACTTTAAATTAAACTCTAGCGCAAACCAGGGGATCTGAAGCCTCATTAGACTTGCCTGACATTTTTCTAGCACTGAGTCTTCCCAAACTGTAAAACTGTTAGATTCAGTGCCTATTAGACAAGGGAGCGCTGGGAAGTTACAACAGCACATTAAGTGTTATACTTAGGGATGTGCAAAAACAAGCCCTTGAATTTTATGAGTACTTGGAGACTGGATGGAGTTCAGCTCCTATAAAAATTCCGCGTTAGATTCCTGAACTTGTTTGTGTTCTAAAGAAGTCAGGTTTCTTTAAAGGATGATATCTTCATGTGGCTTCCACAGCATGAAGGCAAGTGAAAATGCCAGAGATTGAGGTGTATTGTAATTAGCTGAAATGTAGGTTAAATAAGAGCTTGGAAATGTGCATCGTCATGAGGTAGTGGCCCCTTACTTCAACACATTTGTCTTTCATGAAAGTGAGTAAATTTAAGTCTCCTTTTTAATTCCATTTTTATTCCTCTCATGTAGTCACAGAAGCCATGAAATGAAAATTATATTTTATAGCTTAACTAAAAGTTTTCCTAGATCTGCTTTCTTTAAATATGCAGAAATTGATAGAATCCATATAAAGGCTAATAATTAAATATGGTTTATATCCTACTTATGAGAAAGAAGTTATCACTGCTTCTCTTGAGGGACCTAAGCCATATGTAATGGTCTCCATTACACAGCGTTCATATATTTAAGCTGGAGACATTTTCCCCCATCTCTTCAGGGAACAGATCTGCATTTTCAGGCTGTGAGTGCAGGAGGAAACCTTTAAACACAAGTTTCATTTAGGAGAACAAATCCCAGTTTAAATGCAGTATGATTATGATGGATGATCTTTCTGAGTTGCAATGAAAATAATAGTTTCTTTGCGTAGAAGAGGCACAACTTTACTACCAGAATGAGGTGTCTCTCTGGAGCTGGCTAACAGGTATTAACTTGCAACTCTCCCATCTGAAGATCAGTGTAGCAACAAGGTGTAAAGATAATGGCCACTTAACCAAAGAGGATTATTTGTTATAGGCCCAATGCAAAAAGGGAAGCCAATGCTAAGCAAAATAATCCCACAGGCATGCTAGGGAGGATGACTGCTGTTCAGGTCTTAACTCATCTAGATTCATTGTGTAACTGGACACAACCATGGTAACATCTGGTGACCTTGAAAAACGCTAGCCGTGGTAGACGAGGTTAGATAAAAGATCTTTGAATGTGGGATTATAACCTTAAGAAGACTAATTGAATTATAACCTTAAACAGAACTTGCACCCCGACTAGAGTGACTCACTTGCACGCACACAAACACACACATGTTATTTGCTCCAGCATGCTACACAACCAGTCTAGGTCACCCTGAACACAATACGCCAATTGCAAGTGGCCCATATTAAAAGATGACCTTGTCTTATAGGTCTAGTCTGTGCAAGACTTTCTACTTCATTCTAACATGGGGAAAGTGCGAAAGCATACCTACACACACACACACACACACACACACCCTCGCTGCCTTTCTACCACGTTATTGCCTCGGATGCTTGGTCCCCTATCCTGTGAAAGGAAGATGAATTCAGGTCAAGCTCAGGGTGCCTGTTTGCTTGCCGAGAGATGCATATCAACTCTAAGTGATTTTTTCAATACCATTTATGTGGCTTGTATTTATTTCCTTTAATCTTTTAAGTGCTGTTTAGTCTCTGTGTGATTTGCTTTGGATACTCATTTCTGATAAGATGCGATATCATCCCAGCCACATAGTCTCTGCCTGGAGCTCTAAATGACTGATACGGTCTCAGCCTGAGCTTGGGCCCTGGTGGGTGTCAGAGGAAGCAGGTGATACAGGGGGTCGGCTGTGGGTGTTTGCAGGTGCTTTCTTGCCTTCATTTCTTCTGGTCTCACTCTCACCTTACACCACAGTCATTCCCTTTTTCTGCATCAGCCAGGGTTTAGACAAGCCCAAACTGACAGCAGAATAGGAGAGTATAAAATGTGTAATACTTTGAAGCAGGTTTGGAGGGTAGTTGGATTATTAAAATAGCTTTGGAGCCATGTATCATAACCTACTAAATTTATTTAGCATTTTCAGGGAAGTACCATATAATGCATGCTCTAATATGGGTCTTCCTGGATAATACCAAGTAGCTGACATGGCACTTTCTCCCCCATCTAAGACTCCTACACCATTAACATATATCAAGTCTCTTTTGATGTCATCACTGCTAATATTTCTCTTCTTAGCTTTAAGGTAACTGCTGTGCATTCTGAGTTTCAGGGTGCTTTCCTCCTAGTCTGTGTTGCAGTCAACTATAAGAATCCGAAGATCCTATTTTTCCTTCTTGACATTACAGCTTTAGCCTGAATTGTGGGGGTGGGGAGAGGAGGACTAGAATTTTGCCGCTGATGCCCTTGGGTGACAGGCTGGGTTTGCATCTGCTAATTATCAAGCAGTTCTCTTAAAAAGAAGCATGATGCAGGCTAATACATCTGCAAAGCTTATTAGTGGGTGTCTTTGGGCAAGAGCAGTAGAGTGTGCTGTGGTGTTTCTAAGTGAAGCTTCACATTGCTTAGCAATCTGTGTGGTTTAGACATTTGGAAAACAGCTTTTGGTTTCCAATCCCCTGTGCTGCCCTCCATCCCTGCCCCGCTGCCGCATCATCAGAGATTTCATTCAATGGCAACCTCCTCCTTCATTCCGGGGCTCTCCTCCAACCTCACCAGCCCCGGTGCTCCTGTCTTCATGGGTTAAAAAAGGACCCCATTGGCACAGCCCCACAAGCCCTCCCTCCTGGCAGTTGGAGGGATAAGAGCTGAGTTGGGCTGTGGATTCTTGAGCCAGTATGCACCAATGTGCCCTGATCTGATTGAAACATTGGCTGTCAAGGCCTTGAATCCTTGCCTCTTTTCAACGCTCTTTCTCTGGTATGCAGGGATTAGGAACCAACTAAGTTGGTTCATCTGGAGAAGCAGCAGGCTGGCAGTTATGCTGACATTTCAAATACAACTTTATTTCTGATTTTGGTTACAACAAAACGCACTCGATTACTGGGCAAAGCAAAGTAACCAAAATTAACTCTAAGAATAATGATAAGTATTTTTTTTGGTAAACATATAAATCATGATTTATTTATTTTTTTTTTTCTCATGGCAGGGTGTTTACAAACTGTTTTAGTCTGTTTAAAATACATGTCCAAAGGCTGGAGTGTAAAGAGGTGATGCCTTCACCTTCTCTAAGCCGGCCTCTTTGACTAACACATTTGGTCTTTGTCATTGGGTCCTAAAAGACAGCCATGAATTCCTAGTGAGTGACTGAGCCTTGAGTGTGTGTCCTTTGATATTTTGCCTGTATTGCACAGTCTGCCCTCAAACTGTTCATAATCTCATGAGCTGCCTGTATTTCCAGTTGAAGATGAGCAGCCGTCAACGCTATCACCAAAAAAAAAGCAACGGAACGGAGGCATGCGGAACTCACCCAACTCCTCGCCTAAGCTGATGAGGTAAGGAGAGGGGCTGGTTGCCCACGGTTTCCCTCTTAGCCCTTCTCTTCCTCCCCTCGCCCCCTCCTCACCCTGCCAGGCCCAGAGTCTCCCCTCCCCAGCAAGCCCTGGGTGGGGGAGGGGAGCGAGATCCTTAGATGGCTTCTTAAAGGCTGGAGTATTTATTCTGTCAGCTTGTCAGCAGTTAATGATAGAGCTGAAAAAATTCTGTCATGAAAAACAGTTTGAAAAGCTGTTTGAAAAATACATAGGCTTTAAAGTCTTAGCTGTCACCATGTCCTGTCTGTCTGTCTGTGTGTAGTTCCTAAACAGCAGTGGCACTAATGACGGCGGTAACCAATCAGAGGAACTCATGTGGTTAGTTTGCCTGCGGCAGTCTCTTTCTGCTGGAGTCCCTCCGAGGACTGTTTTCTGTACTTAAGGCCATATGTGAGATGTATCATCACAATCAAAAATGAACCTGAAGATTACCTTCCTTTTATCCTGTCGATTGAAATCAAATTTCTGTTAATTGATTTTGACTGATAAAAAAAAGTCTAATAATCTGTTGACTTGCCAAAGCAAAGTTCAAAAGTAATCCAGTTCTGCTCAGGCTAAAAGCAATATTAATTATGAAATACAGCATGCATGTACATGTTCCCTCCCTCCCTTCCTTCCTTCCTTCTTTCCTTCCTTCCTTCCCTCCTTCCTTCCTTCCTTCCCTCCCTCCCTCCCTCTTTCCCTTCTTCCCCCCTCCCTCCCTCCCTTCCTCCTTCTCTCTCTTTCTCCCTCACTTCTTTCTTGACTATGGCTTCCTCTGGCAAATAGCAAGTGAAGTCAAATTTCAACAGCGTTCTGCAGTTTCTTCTTCTTGGCCTATCTGTCTTTTATCTCCCCTTTTTGTCTTCAATTCATCTGCAAATCCCAGCATTTTTTTCCTCCGACATCCTGACTCTCTACCACCCAAATGAAACAGGACTGATTTCAGATTTGCACTGCTCACCCTACGTGTTTGCTGCTCTGGAAATGCCTGCCATCTCGACATTACTTTTGTCTTTTCATGGCCACTGGCTTTGATTTTTGAAATACAATAGTGGTGATTTCCACTCCCCATCTTCAATAACATTTGCATGTCCCTGGCCCTCCACGTCTACTTTTCTGGAAAATAGGCAAGGGCAGTCTTTCTTCATGTGGTTGAGGACACAAGGTTTCCGTGGAAGACTCACCCCGCCCAACTCCTTTTCCATATCACCATCTATTCCTGTTAAATGTTTCCTTAAAAGTTCTCTGCCTTCCCGTCCACCCAGCCTTCCTTGGGTTTGGCTGATTTACATGCTTGTTTACAGTTTATGAGGAGGAATAAAATGTGCCAACTGCCAAGCTTTTTGTTTTTATGATGCCAGTTGTCATGCTAGCATTCATTTCCTATTTACTCACCTTTAGATAATTGCCTTATCTAATTCTAATAGTTATTCCCATTTAAAGTAGAGAAAAGCCCAGCCACTTTCCTGTGCCTAAATTTAGAGAAGCAAATAAATAAATAAAGAGAAGTCTGAAAAATCTGAAACCTTTGGATCCAAATTCCCTGTCCCTGTTTGCTATGTAAAGTATGGCTCATTTCTTTGATCTTGAGTAATAATAATTCTGAGGAGTTATACTGTTTTCATATGCTTCAAAGCTGTGTCAAAGTTTTGCTGCTTAAGGGTACTTCTTTATTCTGTTGGCTCTTGGGTACCAAGATGACAGGTCTTCTGTATGAGGTGGAGGCTTTTTTAAGTCGTAGCCTTCAGCAAAACATCAAATTACCAAATCCAGGGTAACATACTTCTACACAAATGCCTTTCCTGTAGATATATTATACCATATATATTAAATACTTTAGTGTTACATGCTACATTTTATGTGCAATAGAAAATGATGGTTTGAGGTAGCCTTGGGGGGACTTTTTTTCCACAAGCAGAAAAAGCTAGTGTATATCGTATCAAGTATGGTTTTTACAGGACTTTCTGCCCGAAGGCCTTTGTAAATAAGTAATGATCAACAGATTGGCTGTGGGTTTTTGAAAAGCGTGCCTATGTCAGTTTGCATGATGGGGGAGAATTTTCAAAGTGGATCTTGCTTTCATTCGTTGCCGGAGAGGGGCTGAGGGAGGCGGTCATCCTGGGCTGGAGCTGTCTGCTTCATGGTACATCAGAATTGCTAAACGTGGGTCAGGTGGTGAGTGGAAACTTGCCAAGCTACAGAAGTCGGGCTTCTCATGTTGGTTGCCTTTGGGCTGCTGCAAAGTCCTCAGTTCCTGTCACTGGGATGTCTTATCCCACCAGCCCACCATGGTCTCCCTTCTCAGCCTAGGTGGAATGGGCCATCCCATGACAAGTGAGAAAGTCTTAGACACTCCTCCCTTACCATGTCTTTCTATGTCCCAGGTGCTCCACATTCTCCATCTGACCTGGGAGCAAAGATGGGCCCCTGCTGAGCCCTCTCTCCATTTCCCTTGACTTCCAGTTTACAGAAAGACCCCAGGGCCCTTTGTTTTACATTTGAGTATCTGGCACTGGCAATGAAGTCATGGGTCCATTTTTGCTAAACCCCTTTTGTTGATTGGCAGAAAACAAGGGCTCCCCCAGCTCCCTGTGGCTTTTCCAGTTGCCCCTGCCTCTTCAAACACCTGCTTTCTACTCTCCAGTAAATGGGACTTTCAGGTCCTATTCCTCATGACCTGAAAAATCCATAAAGGAAGCTAATGACTTATTTGAAGTGGATTTTGCGACATCAGTTTGTGGCTTGCAGTTTGAGCAGAATCAATCATTCTGAATGCAGGCAGGTTTTAGTGGCCTATGGGCAGTGGTAGGAATAGCTCCAAGAGGAACTGGAGAGCCCAGAATGGGCTAGGATGGGCTTTAGTTTACCACTGTGGCTTCTGCAAATAGACTCCTGCATGAAGGCTCCTTCCAAATCATCTGCCAGCAGGAGATGCAATGGGGACTGTGCACTAATGGTCTTTTCCTCCCCTTTGTTCTTGTATCAGGCTTACCCTAGTGTTTAAGTGTCACTTAACTCTGCATGATCATTAGGTGAACAGCCTTGTTTTGTATGTCTGGATCCTGAGGTAGTATGTTTTGGAGTCACCTCAACAGAAAACAACCCTCACGTCCAGATAGAGCTGAATGGTGAGTGTCTGGGCCCCAGGCCGAGGACACACTTGTAATGATGGATAAATTTGGCTCCACACCTGCCGAGGAGGTGTGAACCATGGAGGCTTCCAAGTCCCCGGCTCCCTCTGCCTGTTATTTCCCTTCCTTGCCGGTCTCTTAATGTGGAATTATTGAAGAAGCCTCACCTAGTTTTCCTCTAAAATCATCAAGCACCCGTTGCCCAATTCTCTCTACTTATGGGGTGGTGACTTGTAAGGATAGCTACGTCTTTCCTCATTTGTAAAGTCCTAGTGGGGCACAAATTTTGTCTCTAAATAGCTAAGTCAAGAGTTCTTAATTTGGGGGCCTTACCAACCCTATGAACATTCAATGAAATCTCTCTAGGAAGTTTCTCTAGGAAAAAATAAAAAGTACACTGGATCCCCTTTTGACCACAGTTGAAGCAGATTAATGGATTCCTGAAATCTCCATTCAGGATCCCTGGTTACAATCACATTCAGTTTATTCCAGAGCCACCTCCACATAGTTGCATGTACAAATGCTTTTTTGTTGATGAGATTTCTCCAGTGGGCAGGTGGTATGGAGTAAACACCTGGGTTCTCACATTGAATCCTCACGTGGAATCCAAAAAGTCTGTGCACTTCGGCTGCCTGCTTTTAATCTTTTTCTCAGATTAACTCCCATCCAGCAAATATTCAGCGAGAGCCTACTATGTGCAAGTTGTCGTGGAAGTTCTTTAAGGGATCTAAAGTCTACCACCCAAATGACTTTAGATCCCTTAAAGAACTTCCACACAGGCTAATGGATTAGACTAGATCCCTGCCTTCAAAATGCTCATAGTTTAACAGAGGAGAAGACAAGCACATAAAAGCACTGAAGTGGGTAAGAACAAGTTGGAGGTTCCACTAGCATGGGCTGTGAGAACAGAAAGAGCTGTCATTACTTCTGGTTTGGGAGGCTGAGCCTGGTTTAGGAGGAAGTCTTATTGAACCTAGTTCCATACCATGAGGAGAATGTTCAACTAATAATATTACCTGTCTAGGTTTACCAGATGCCAGGCATCATTCTGAGACTGGATGCCTGTAACTCACTGAGTTACACCTCTATAAGTAGATATTACTCTTGCCCCCATTTTACAGGTGAGTATGTTGAGGCACAGAGATGTAAAGTCTGGTAAATCTAGGTAAGTTTTCCCTAATTAGGATGATGGAGGACATAGAGACAGTGCTCAGACCACAGTAAATGCCTGGGTGTGGCCATAGCCAGGGGTCTTTGGAGTGGCCTAGATGGAGTGGAGAATGTAAGAGTATCCTGGCACCCAGTCATGAAGGCTTTGCTTGTCATAGGCATTGGGGAACCCCTGAAAATTTTGAGGAGGCAGTAACCTAACTTGTGTTTTGGGAGAATCACTGGTGGCAGCAGAGAGAAGGGTTGGGAGTCCTCCATCAGGAGATTTCTGAGACACATACTACATAAGCACAGAGGTGTGAAATAGAAGGCCCACTCAACCCCAGCCTCTGCCAAGGCCATTTGGGTGCTAAGCCATTCAGGGTTTGCTGTAGAATAATAGACCAGGACTGGGATACATAGTTTTCCCAAGGACACACATAATTCTTGACATCAGTCCTGAGACCTAGAGTTTTCCTCTAAAATCATCCTAGTTTTCCTCTAAAATCATCAAGCACCCATTGCCCAATTCTCCCTACTTAGTGGGGTGGTGCCTTGTAAGGATAGCTACATCTTTCCTCATTTGTAAAGTCCTGGGGGGCACAGACTTTGTCTCTAAATAGCTAGATCAAGAGTTCTTAATCTGGGGACCTTACTAACCCTACGAACTTTCAATGAAAACTTCAGTGAAAGTCAGGATTTATGTAGGATGTATCAGGTGGACAGTTTACACAGATAGCACCCAGCCGGGCTGGCAAGGATAATTGACAACACCCAGAACAGAAAATTGAACATTTTGAGGACAGTTTCATGTCAGGAGACCCAGAAAATATTAGACATTAGTTTCCTGAATGGGAGGCAAAATATGATTTGAGGAAAACAGATTATCCTCTTGGGCATCTCCTGGTCATTAAGTGAAATAAACTCATCTACTTGTTAAATCTCATCACCTCTCTTTTGACTCAAACCTTTCATGGGGTCATTTTGTTAGGACTTCCCACATCACAGCCTGCTAGCATGGAAGATTTTAGTTATAGAAAATGGCAAAACAGCCTGAGCCAAGTTACCCTCACAATTCCTTCCACTGGGTAAAAGAAAGAAGGAAGGCAGGGACAGCTTAGCTAAGTAAATTCACCTCTTAATGCACAAACTGATAGCATATGACAGGCGTCCCCCAGGACTGGAGAAGAAATAAATAGTTGGTGTCATGGTACTGAGGCTTGGGTGGACCACACAGGTCCCTGGACAAGTTCATGCTCAGCAGATGGTCATGACCTTGCCTTCTTGTGTCAAGAGCATCTTGTACAACCTCCTCTAGGACTGATGAACATGTTGGTTCTCCCAGGCTGTCTCCCAAACATAAAGGCAACAATTTCCTTCTTCTGAGAATGCTGGCTGCCTAACACGAGATGACATCTTAGGTGGCAGCAGGGAAAATAATGCAAGTAGATAGAT
The DNA here is from genome assembly GCF_028878055.3 of Symphalangus syndactylus. Classification (NCBI taxonomy): domain Eukaryota; kingdom Metazoa; phylum Chordata; class Mammalia; order Primates; family Hylobatidae; genus Symphalangus; species Symphalangus syndactylus. The sequence goes on from NC_072426.2 coordinate 96,686,357, forward strand.
GCAGAGAAATTGAAAAGGACCCTAGTTCTGCCAGGGTGGCTAGAGCCTGACCTGAGAGTTTTGTCAGTGGGGCTCCAGGGATGGCCATCAAGTGGGAGATGGGGAGAGAGTGCTGAGCAGTGGTGTCTCGGGGTGATGATCGTTATCAGGAGAGTGGAAGCCCTGTTGAAGGATGAGTTAAGGCAGGAGCCAGGATTTGCTCTGTAAATCCTCAAGAAGTATCAGGAAATAGTAATCACCCAGGAGCCAAGGCACCCAAGAATGAGGCAGATCCAGTTGGAACCACTTATGGTGCTGAACACCCAACTATGAGCCCTTTTGAGGAGACCACCTAAGACCTAATCCAGCCTTCTGTGTCTGACACAGGCTGAGACACACCTGTGTGGTCTGATATTCTTGAACATTGTGCTCAAGGTCTTAGCGACTAGATACCATGTTGTTAAAGAAGGGTAGAACACTGAATTCTAAGTATTGCACTTTGCGAGGACTAGTATTTAATTTGCTTGTTTAAATTTATTTGCTGATTAGCTCATGGGAAGAGAAGTCAGCAAGAGAGAGTCATTAGTGCAGCATCTAGTCAGTAAATCCCCATCAAGAATCAAGTGTTGACACAATGCCTCGAGTTCCACAGGGTCACAGAGAATCAGAGTAGGCACCCAGAATATGAGGCGCCTCCTTCAGTTTTGCACCCTAGGCACCTCCCTTGCCTCGCTGTAGTCCTGGCTTTGCTGAATAGAACTACAGCCTCATAATCTGTGTGTTGTTGACAATTGCTAACTTGGGTAGGATTTACTCAAGCCATATAGATTCTCCATCTGGACAAAACTTTATAGTGGTGGTTCTTATACTTTAGCAGGTGTCAGAATCACCTGGAGGGCTTTGTTAAAATATGGCTCGCTGGGCCACTGCCCTACACAGTCTAATTCAGCAGATCTGGTCTGGGGATTGGAAATTTGCATTTCTGTCAAACTTCCAGGTGATGCTGATGCGGCTGGTCTGGGCCACAGTTTGAGAACCACTCTTTTGAAGAATCAGAACAGTGAGAGGAGCTCGAAGTGATAGGGGCCCATCTCTAAAAAGTGTTCAGACTTTGCACTGGAGAACCAAATAGTTGCTTAATTAAGAACATCTGTCTGACCACTGTTGACATCATGAGTCCTCCCTGCTGATTAGTTACAGCAGCTGGCTCCAGGCGAACTTCAGGCAGCCTTGACTGGTTAGAGACATAATTTCGGGTTGTCCTTCACATCGCAATGCCCTTTTTATAGCAAATGCTCTGTGTCCTAATTCATACACAGTCCCTGTAAATGAAAAATGATGCAAGAACCCTGATTGTTCAAAAACAAATTGCTGCAAGATATCAAAGGTAAATGGGTTCTCACTGCACATGTTTTGGATCTCCATGAAAGGTTGCTGAGTCTCTGTTGACTGCCTGAAGAGTGTTCGGGGACTAGAGATGATTCATCAGTACCTTTTGTTAGTTTGATTGCATCCTCTGCTGGATTCTGGAAATACATGGAAGAGCAAAATAGATCCCTGCCCCTAAATAGTTCACCATCTAATGGATAAAACAGACATGGAAATTATTGTCGCCGAAGGAGCATCTCTAGAAGTTCCTAGGAAGGGAAAGTAACTTCAGTCTCTCTGGCTGTTCAGGATGATGGCTTTTTGAGGAACACTTGAGCCAAACTATGAAGCCTGAGAAATGTCTTGTTAGCCCGGTCACGGTGCCTTACATAATAGATGCTCAATAAAGTCAGTATTTGCAGCTCAGATAAAAGGTCTGTGGGGAGATGAGAAATTCACCTCCTTTTAATCAAGCCACTCATCTCCCAGGGAGACCACTGTAGGATGTGCTTAATTTGGATGGGATGCTCATAATGACAGAAAAGGCCTTATCGTGTGATAAGACACGAGGCCTGGAAAATCAAGCAGAGAAAAGAATGCAATTTTCTAGCCATTTTGTAACTTTGCTTTTTCATAACATTTGTGTGTGTTTGGCTGGTTATTTGTACTTTAATGTAAATTTCTGAAGTCCAGCGTTGAACCCAGTGCCACAGAAGGAACTGGGATTTGCTGTCTTTGCCTGTAAGGGAAATTGTGCACTTTAAAATATGATATCAGCTTCCTCAGAGCAGGCTTGCTAGAAAAGGGATTTGTGGTTTTGCTTTAGGTTGTTGTCTTCAAGGCGAGCTTTTTCTGTTTCTGTTGTAGCAGGGCATTTAGTTCACTTCCTGAGATTAATTGATGCCAAGTGGCATTTCTTGCTCTGCAAATCCTCAAAACAAAGATCTTTTGCAGACACACCTCAGAGATATTGCAGGCTCAGTTCCAGACCACCACAACAAAGTGAATATCGCAATAAAGCAAGTAACACACATTTTTTTTTGTTTTCTAGTGCATATAAAAGTTAGGTTTACACTCTTCTGTAGTCTATTAAGTATGTACATACCTTCATTAAAATAATTTACTCCTAAAAAAATGCTAGTAATCATCTGAGTCATCAGTGAGTTTTAATCTTCTTTCTGGGAGAGGATCTCGCCTCAGTGTTGATGGCTGCTGTCTGATCAGGGAGGTGGTAGCTGAAGATTGTGGTGGCTGCGACAATTTCTTAAAATAAGACAACAATGAAGATTGCTGCATCGACTGACTCTTCCTTTGACAAAAGATTTCTCTGTAGCATGTGATGCTGTTGGATAGCATTTTACCCAGAGTAGAACTTCTTTCAAAATTGGAGTCAATCCTTTCATACTCTGCCGCTGCTTCATCAACTAAGTTTATGTACTATTCTAAATCCTTTGTTGTCATTTCAACAGTGCTCACAGAATCTTCACCAGGAGTAGCTTCCATCTCAAGAGACCACTTTCTTTGCTAACCCATAAGAAGCAGCTCCTCATATGTTCAAGTTTGATCATGAGTTTGCAGCAATTCAGTCACATGTTCAGGCTCCACTTCTAATTCTATTTCTCTTACTTTTTCCACCACATCTGCTGTTACTTCCTCCACTGAAGTCTTAAAGCCCTCAAAGTCATCCATGAGGGTTGCAATTCAATTCTTCCAAACTCCTGTTGATATTTTGACCTCCTCCCATGAATCACTAATATTCTTATTAGCATCTAGAGTGGCGATTCTTTTTCAGAAGGTTTTCAATTTATTTTGCCCAGATTCATCAAAGGAATCACTATGGCAGTGATAGCTTATTAAATATATTTCTTAAGTAATAAGTCTTGAAAATCAAAATTACCCCTTGATCCATGGGCTACAGAATGGTTGTTGTTCTAGCAGGTATGGAAATAACATTCATGTTATACATCTCCATCAGAGCTCTGGAATAATTGGGTGCATTATCAGTGAGCAGTAACATCTTGAAAGAAATCTTTTTCTCTGAGCAGTAGGTCCCAACAGCAGGATTAAAATATTCAGTATATCATGCTGTAAACAGCTGTAAATGCCTGACTTCAAAGCTTCAAAGGACAGGCTGATTCTTGTTGGAACTAATGCAGCTGGTGACTTTAAGTTGAAGTCAAAGCTCATTTACCATTCTGAAAATCCCATAGGCCTTAAGAATTATGTGAAATCTACTCTGCCTGTGCTCTAGCAATGGAAAAATAAACCTTCAATTTGTAAAACAAACCATAATATCTGCAAAGTGCAATACAGCAAAGTTGAATAAAATGAGGTATGCCTATGTTCTTTTTTTTTTTTTTTTTTAGACAGAGTCTGGCTGCGTTGCTGGGCTGGAGTGCAGTAGTGTGATCTCGGCTCACTGGCAGCCTCAACCTCCTGGGTTCAAGCGATTCTCGTGCCTCAGCCTCCTGAGTACCTGGGACTGCAGGCATGCACCATCTACCTGGCTAATTTTTATATTTTTTGTAGAGATGGGGTTTTACCATGTTGCCTAGACCTGTCTCAAACTCCTGAGCTCAGGTGATCTGCCCACCTCAGCCCTCCAAAATGCTGAAATTACAGGCATGAGCCACCGTACTTGGCCATGCCTGTATTCCTTATTAGAGTTTAGGCACACTGAATTTCTAGCTGTGGACATTGGAGGGTGAGCTGAGATGCAAGGGTTATGGGGTGAATTTCTACTAATCATTCACATAAGTGGTGCATTTTGTAAATGCCTGCGATGCTGGTTTCCCTTTATTGGCTGCTTAGAGCACTGCAACTTGGGGTGTTTTGATGGAGAATGAACAAGATATGGCTGCCTCCTTAAAGTGGAAGGGTATGAGGTGGGCACCCAGCAGCACTGGCCTTCAGCCAAGTAGACCTTTTTGTTAAGGCTTTGCCTCTCCTCTCACTGGCTGTGCCACCTGAGCATGTTACTTATCTATTCTGTTTCCCATGTATACACAGAACTCGATAATAACAGAAATTACCTACAGGTGTTCTTGTGAGTAGCAAATCATAAAATGTAGGTAAAAGTTTTAGTGCATCAACATTTGGAAGGGTTGGACTCATGGCAGCTATTCATCATAGTAACAACAATGGTAATAGTACTAGTAGCAGCAATAGTAGTAGTAACAGTAGTAGCAGTAGTAGAAATAATAGCAGTAGCTCTATATCTTTATTATTGAACTGCTCTCCCTTTCCTGCCTCCTTTCACCATAATCAGAGCTAGTAATACATGAGTGGGTCCTAAGCAAAGTATAAAGGATGATAATCATAAGACTAGTTAACACTTCTTGAGGACATGCTCTAGGTCAGATGCTATATTCAGGGCATAAAATATCTTTACTCATGTAATCCTCAAATGGAATCCATTGAATAATGCTAATGATTAACATTCCCATTTTACAGATGAAGAAACTAAGGCAATGTACAACTTAGCAAGTAATAGGTGAGCCAAGCCTTGAAGACAGACATTTTGGCTCTGGAGCCAGGGCGCTTAACCACTATGGTATACTGTCACTAAGGAAATAGGTGGTTTCCCGCCCTTAGTGGTATCAACCCCTGAACACTCCATTTGGAGATGGACTCTATAAGTCAGACTGCTCAAATTAGCTGGCTAGTGTTCAGGCTTCCTCTTTGCTTTAAGCTGGGCTGTCATTGGCATTGATCCTCAAATGCATGTCTAAGTTAAAGACAGAGAGAAGTTACCACTCTGGCAGAGCAGATCTAACATGCCTGTATGTTGGTGGTGGGGTAGAGAAGGTGGTTGGAGAGGGGAGGGATATTGGCCCAAAACCTTTAGAGGAGACACTGGGTATTACATATGTATGTCTATGTATTCCTGACATAATGGCAGGATGCTTCCTCCCCCACCCTTAAATGGACAAGAAAAACTTAAGATTCAAGAATGGCAGCCGGGGGCCTTCAGCTGAGGGATATCTGATATATTGTGCCTGTTTTTCTTCAAGGTGGACTATTGTGTTAATTTTCTAGGAATGCTGTAATCAAGTATCACAGACCCAGTGTCTTAAACAACAGAGCTTCTCACAGTTCTGGTGGCTAGAAGTCTGAGATGAAAGTCTGGGAGGGTTGGTTCCTCCCAAGGGTACTGAGGGAAGGATCTGTTCCAGGCCTCTCTTCTTGCCTTGCAGATCTCTGTCTTTTCCCTCTGTCTTCACATGATCTTCCCTCCTGTGGAAAAGCTGGCCCAAATTTCCTCTTCTTTTAAGGACACCAGTCCTGTTGGATCAGAACTCACCCCAATGACCCAATTTTAACTTAATTACTTCTTTAAAGACCATATTTCAAAATACAGTCACATTCTGAGGTACTGGGGATTAAGACTTCACATAAAAATTTGGGGGAGAACACAGTTCAGCCTACAAAAATGAAACAGCAGATATACCTCACATCATAGAGTTTCTATTACCCTAAAATAGGGCATGTACATTGGCTAAGTCGCAAGTGACAAGTGAGCCTTGAATTAATTATGGTGCCTTTTAGGGAAATCGAAAATTACTTTGTGAGTGGAAGACTTAGGTAATGTCATTATGATGTGAAAGACAATATCTAATCCTGGTCCTTGATTTCAACTAACTGGTCTTTGAGGAGTTGTGGGAGAGGCTTTGGAAGTGGGTCTCTATCACCTTGCAAACTGGAGACGTTGGGATCCCTTGTTCAGGGAGATTTCTCATGACCCTCCTTTCCATACAACAAACTGCCCAATTCCTCTGGGGCTCCCTGGATCACAGCAGTGTTGATTGGTGTGCTCAATGGCAAATGCTTGGACTTTCTTCTAGTAATAGAAGCTTTAGAAACTTTGAGTTAGTCTCTGTGGACAACTGACTGTCCACTCTCCACCTGTTCCAGACATCTCTCTGCAGCATAAGCCAGCCTAAGGCACTTGAAATTACTACAGGAACAGCCATGGTAAAGAAATTTATACTGTCTGGCCAGAAACAGTTACAGACTCTGTTGTTGCTGGAACGAATTGTGTTCCCAGCCTACTCCCAGACTGTGAAATCCAATGAGTGCGTAACAGTGCTGGCCCTTACTAGAGCCATAAATTAATCCCTCTCCCACGCTGCTTACCTCTCATCTTCATTCTAGCAGCATTTCTTCACCTACTCAGGGCTCTCCAGCCTTCTGATATCCAACAATGGTCCAGTACTTTCAAAATTCTTCTAGCTGTGTCTTTCTCCAATGACAGCACAGTACTTCAAACCTTCAGGATCTTCTAGGCTCGCCCAACCTTTATATGCATATCCTCACTGTATCCCTTGCTCTTCTGGAATGTCTCAATGATAGAAAACCCACTGTCTTGGGCAACAACTCATTTCATTTTTGAATTACTTTCAATTTTTTTTTTAACACTCTTCCTTTTTTGGAAACATGATTTTTGTTCTCTCTAAATCTCCATGCATCATTCTTAGTCTGCTGTCAATCAGTCATACTCAATCAGTTTAATCCATCTTCTACTTGACTGTCATTGCACATCTGGAGACAGCTGGAAGGCATGGTCTGAATCTTCTGTACCTTAGGTTGGGTGGTATGGTATCTGGCATCTTCAGCCATGGTTTTAGGTGCCATTATTTGGCCCTTTTCATTTGGGCCTCAATTCTCTGAGTGGGTCCTACTGGCTATTAGTGGATCAACACTGCAACATGCTGAGATTCCTCTTCATTTCTCATGGTTCAGATCAAATGCTACTTTTTTTTTTTTTTTTTTTGAGATGGAGTCTCGCTCTGTTGCCCAGGCTGGAATGCAGTGGCCTGATCTCGGCTCGCTGCAAGCTCCGCCTCCTGGGTTCACCCCATTCTCCTGCCTCAGCCTCCCGAGTAGAGTAGCTGGTACTACAGGCGCCCGTCACCACGCCTGGCTAATTTTTTTGTATTTTTATTAGAGACGGGGTTTCACTGTGTTAGCCAGGATGGACACGATCTCCTGACCTCATGATCCGCCTGCCTTGGCCTCCCAAAGTGCTGGGATTACAGGCGTGAGCCACCGCACCTGGCCCAAATGCTACTTTCTTTGCAAAACCTTCCTTAATGCTACCCAAATACCAGGATATGAACAGCTTTTTTCTTGGTATTCTCATTATCACCTTGTGCTTTGCTGTAACACTTGCCACAAGGTACCATAACTATTGAACTATTGGTGTGTATTTTTTTTTTCTCCTGCTATCTTGTGGACCTCTCTTTGACTAGGGATTTTATCTTAATCATTACTATAGCCTCCATTCCATGCTCAGAATAGGGGATTCTTATTGGTTGCTTTACTGATTCAATTGGTTGCTTTACTGCTTATTGGTTGCTTTACTGATTCAATAAACTAAAGTTAGAATTCCAGGTACCATGCTGGTCAGAGAGGGTAATGTCTTTGTTCCGGGAGGTTTTTGATGTTCCCCAGGTCAGTCTCTTTGGAGGAAATCCTATATTGTTTATATTTAAATGGTCCAGGCCAGGCTGAGAGATGTGTGGGGAGTAGAGTGTAGCGTGGCATACCTCTAAGACTTCCTGGATGCCTCTGGATGTTCCAGTGCAAATCATGGCTTGTAGCTCCAGTGTCAAATTATGCCTGGTTTCTAGAAACCTCTACCCCAGTTAATGAAGCTTGACATTAGCTGTCTTTTTTCTTTTTATTGAAGGGTGATTGATCATCAGACTTGCTTATTTGCTTTTCTGGATGAAAGTTGTAGGCCACTGTTACCAACGTCTGACTCCTTCCCAGAAAGGATCAAATATATCAAACCAAAATGTATCTCCTCTTCCCCAAGGCACATATTTTCTAAAAGTGTTTGTTTTCTGACAGCTTGCTGTTTCATTTGCTTGCTTGCTGATGTTATGGGAACATAGTTCTGAGTATCTTTTAAATCTTAAATGCACTGGGCGCAGGTCTCAGGTCATCCTGAGGTAATACTTTCTCTCCAACCAGTAAACAGGGCAAGGGAATTTGAACCTGTCTCTATATCTTCAGGGCAAGTCTACTAATATCCTCTTGCAACTGAAATATGTTCTTCAAGGGCTGGAAAGGGTTCATTTTGTTCATTTTCTCAAACCTCCATGATGGCTTTTGTCTACCTACCTATTCCAGATAGTATTAATAGATATCTATGCAACTATTAAAGATTCTTCAAGGACAAAAACATCCCTCAAAATTTGCTCTCACCCTGATCTGTAAATAGTTCTTATCAGCTTTTTTATCTTAACATCTTTGACTAAGTTCAGTATTTTGAAGATGGCCTGGTGGTTTACATACCTCAAGACCTCTCAACAATCCAGTCACTGAGATGCTACTACTCGGAGTGGGATTGTTCTTCTTTTAAGATCAGATATGACAGATATTCCTGTAGTAGTCTAGCATGTTCGTTGAAGATAACTTTGCAAGTTTGCTTCACATAGTATTTGTCATTTGGTGTAGTCTAAAAGCAAATTCTCAGGCATAAATAAATGCAGTGAGAAAGTTTTCTCACCTTATGTGGGAGTGGTGAGCATATTGGAGGGTCATGGTAGTTATTCAAAAGCTTAGTCCTAGGTTTTTGGGCCATGGAAGAGAGATTGCTCTTCCACTCTGTACTCTTGACATATAAGTGGGAAGTATCAGAGACATTTCAGAGGGACAAATAGTAAAAACTAAATAAAAGTCACCCTATGCAGAGCGAGACTCTGTCTCAAAAAAAAAAAGTCACCCTCTGATGTTGAAATATAGAATTCCAAAGGTAAAATCACTTTACAATAAATTTATGGAATTTGACCCTATGTATGTTTTCTGTCTTGTGTTGACAATATTACTCAGAAAAGATAGCTTCATTGCAAGAATGGTTAAGTATAGCCAGGACAATGTCCTAATTATATGGCCAGTTTTGCAGGAAGGAACAATGACTTCCCAAACCAGGGGTGCTGAATCACTATCAGGGATAAAAGCATGGACATTGACTATGATTCAAGGTGCAGGAGCTTATTTATTGTGCTATAAGCTTGTTAGACCTGCCTGATTCCATTGCAGTTCTTAAGGTTGTCAGTGAGGCTCTGCCAACCCACTAGACGGGAGGCCTTTATGGAAGCATCTTCCTTTTTCACCAATAAACAAGGCAATAGAGGGTGAATGTTGCCCTGAGAATTTGAAACAAGTTTATTAAGATGCATCTGAGCTTGAGGCTCTCATCTAAGGAATGCAGCAGTTGGGAGGTGAAGGTGGCGGGGAGCATCATTGGATGGTTAGTGCATATACAGTTGTCAAGGCAAGGAGAGAGGGTGTTGTTTAGTATTGAAATCATGTATTCCAGATATGGGCATTTGGTAGTCAATCTGCTCTGAAGTGACATGCTACTGAATCTTTAAAGGCTTCAGCCAGGGAGAGCAAAATCTGATTGGGCAAATTGCTAAAATATTTAAAGTGCAGCCTGTTAAAGCTTTTACTGCGAAGAGCATCACGTCAGAAGTTGTAGTCAGAAGGAGCGAGTAATTGGCTTTCCATCCTCATGCCAGTCAGTCAGCATGAGGCTCTATTCCTATTCCTTCCTCTTCATTGCCGAGGCTAATAGCAACCCTTTGGTGTGTGTGTGTGTGTGTGTGTGTGTGTGTGTGTGTGCGCGCGCGCGCGCGCGCGCGTGCGTGCGCGTGCGTGCATGCGCATTGGGGAGATCGAATAGCTGGTAAAATGAGAGGAAGAGGAGTGAGGTAGCCTTAAAAAGGGAGGCTGAATCCACAAAATGTTAGGAAGACCATTTAGGAAAAGAGTTGCTGAGGAAAGGCAGAAATCCTCCTGACAAAGGTCAGCTGCACTTCCAGATGCGGGGTGGTGGTTTGGGGCAGTTGTCTCTCAAAGGATGGATTCTGTAAGCAGAATAATGGCCTTCAGTGACAACCACTTCCTCTGCATCTTTCATATCCTCTGAGATGTAATTCAGGGGGCACTTTCCATTTATAATTTATCACATTTTCCACTTAGGTTTTCCTGTCCTTTTCTCCCCAGGCATGACCCCTTGTTAATTCCTGGCAATGATCAGATTGACAACATGGACTCCAATGTGAAGAAGTATGACTCTACTGGGATGTTTCACTGGTGTGCGCCCAAGGAGATAGAGAAAGTCATCCTGGTGAGTGAGGGACTGTGCATCTGATGTTGCCGGCTTCTGCCCCAAACCACATTTGCTAGGGATGGGGTTTCCCTAGTGGGACAGTGGGATAATACTGTCCCTGGTCCTAATTATTTTTGATGATTGAAATTCTGAGCATAGATTGAAGCAGCTAGACCTCTGATCAGAACATGAGAAATATTCAGAATTTTCAATCTCTGAATATATTGGCTCCTCATAAGAGTAGGTGAGCACTTGCTGTGGGAAAGGCATGGTGGGAGGTGGTATGAACACAATTCCTGTGGCCATGGCACTGGTGTCAGAGCCTGCCTGTACCAATTATTAGCTGCATGGTTTGGGTAATTTATTTGACTTTTTGCACTTCGGTTTTCTTATCTGTAAAAAGATGAGATGCGAATGACCCTAACTCATAGGGCTGTAGTGAAGATTAAAATCCAACATATGACTCAATAAAGTTACCTCTTATTCTTACTATTATTAAATGCTGTGAGGAAAGCTGAATGCTGCCTGTATTGTTATTGGTTTATAGCAATGTTTTGTATTCTTACAGATAATAGCCTTGCGCATCTGTGAGCTTTCTTAGTGCATGTTGTAGACAGGCAAATGCATGATGATGCATGACATAATGATGACAATAATGAACTACAGTCCCCTTGGGGAGGCTGGAGCTCAGAGCCCTATTTCGTGGAAGGCTTGTGAACATCTTCATAGCAGCAGTGGGCTCACCCAATCTCTCCCAGCAATGTCAGCGTAGATAACAATCCATTCTACTCTCTGCCCTTGTTCTATTAGCAGCTTTGGGTCTTAATGCCTACATTGGCTTTCCTGCAGTTTATTGTCTTGCTAATCCATGAAAAATGGATTAATAATCAGGAAAGTCAGATGGAAGGGTTCTTTCTCCCTTGTGCCTCTAATCCCCAGATTGGTATGGGTCTGTTCCTTTCTGTCAGCCAGGAAAATCCTATCGTTTCTGATGTCAGGACCACCCTTCCTAAACAAGGACTATTCTGGGTCCTCGGAATGGCTTTGTATGCTAACACACTGGACTTTCCCCTATGCTTTATCTATGTGAATGTGTGTTCTCAATTATAAATGAGCATTAACAGCCAATACGATATCAAGCTGGAGGCTGTCTCAGAGGTGGGAAAGTTGCAGGCAAGAGCACAGAAAGTCAGAATTCTTAGCAAACAGCCATTGTCCAACTGACCAGGAGTGCAAATGGTTCTACTCGCAAAGCTGCTTCACGTATGTACATTCTTTTTGTTTTGTTTTGTTTTTTCGAGACAGAGTCTCGCTCTGTCACCAGGCTGGAGTGCAGAGCCCTATCAGCTCATTGCAACCTCTGCCTCCCAGGTTCAAGGGATTCTCCTGCCTCAACCTCCCGAGTAGCTGGGACTATAGGTTTGCGCCACCACTCCCAGTCTTTTTTGTATTTTTAGTAGAGACAGGGTTTCACCATGTTGGCCAGGATGGTCTCAATCTCTTGAGCTCGTGATCCACCAACCATGGCCTCCCAAAGTGCTGGGATTTCAGGCGTGAGTCACCCCACCCAGCCATGTATGTACATTCTGATGTATTCATGGCACTTTTGCTCTGGTGGCCTAAATTTAGCCTGATGTTACCACTTGTGGCAGGTCATAGGCTGGATGCCCTATCTGGGACCTAGGGTTTTAATGACTTGCCTGGATATTGGTGTAGTATGCGTGCCAACTGATATTCAATCAACATCTCCTGCCAGCATGAAAAAGTTTAAGGAGGTGAGTTACTACTTCTATCCTATGAAAAATAACATCATTTAACAAAACATCTCCAGGAGGCCTACTATGTGCCACATACCATTCTAGTTACTGGAGATGCAATCCCTGACAACGACTGCTCTCACAGAGCTTGTATTCTAGCAGGGTGGGGCTGGGGGATGAGGAGTTATCTCTAGGTAGACAAATGAGTACTTAATAACATTTCAGATATTTATAGGATGCTTTGAAAAAAGTAAAGCAGCATTGTAGGCTAGAAAGAGACTGGGAGGTGCTGTCTGGAAAGTATGATCCAAGAAGCCCTCTCTAAAGTAACACTGGGCTGGACATAAGAATGACAGGTAGGGCCAGCTACATGAGGATGCTTTGAGGTTGTGTACCCACTGGGCACGGGAAACCAACTACTTTGGGGATTCGAAGAGATACGAGATAGTCCCAATTGTAATTTCCTGGATTAATTAGAGAGAAGATACAAAATGTAACCCATGAAACAGTGTATTTAAAGCTAAGTGGTAAGAGGTGCAAAATGTTATTGAAATGTAGAGCAGAAGGACTAGGGTGTGTTTAAGGGGCCAAGCAAGTCCCATCATATACACACAGGTTGTGCTTGGGTTGGGCCTGGAAGGATGCATGGGAATTCCAGATACATAGAGAAATGATCAGTTTCTCTCTCTAGTGTGCTTTAAACCCAGCAGAATCAGACACACCAGGGCTGAGGCTCTAGAATTAGGATATTCATAAGGTTCTCTGGGTGATGTAGCTGTGGCCAGTCTGAGGATGGGTGTTTTGATCCCAGATCGAAGTTCCTGGGGTCAGCATCTGTGCCTCGGCCATTTGGCTAACTGTGCCTTCCCCACCTGCCTATTCTAGAATTCACTTCCACCCTGGGCCCAGTTTATATTCCTCTGGCTTGTTGAAGGAAGCTAGCCTCCCAGGTGACCTGGCCAATTAAAAATAATTAGGAGCCCCATCACATAACAGTGTGTTATAGACTGGTTGGCTGTCTGCTGGTGGCACCCAGGCACTTGCACTTCCATGCGGCCCAGATAACTAACTCCAGGTCTTCTGCAGGAAGTGGGGTTATGTGATGTGAGCTCCCCAGTGGGTCTTCCTTGGTCACAGTTTCTAAGGCATTTCTTATAGCTTGTGTCTCCGGTTTCCCTGGACTATTGCAGAGGGAAACCAATAATGGTGACAGCCCCTGCTTTATTCTAATGATCAGGGAGTGAAAGCTAGTTTCCTCCTCTCCTTGGGGGTTACTGTAATAACCCTGACATTGTCATGAATTGCAATATTGGCATTTATACAATCAATGCAGTGGTCAATTCTAGAGATTAAATCAAGCACCATTTGATATGTACAGTGGACATTAATATGCCTCCCCCAAAGCATTGTAAGCCACATGGGGCCATCCAGGCATGCAGTGGGTGGACAGGAATGGGAGGCATTGGACCAGAAGGAGAGTCAGAGAAAGGTCCACAGCTGGCCTCCTGGCTTCACTAGCTCAGTGAATCAAAGGACCAGCAGTGACTAAACATTTGTATTTCCTGGGAAGTTGGGGTTCTCCTCTAATAGAGTGACTGTGTTCTTTCATTTGTCTCCTTTGTAGATAGAGGTTTGGAGTTGGAAGAAGACACTGGCCTGTTGCTCTTACTAATCTCTCTCTAGCCCCTTGTAATGATTATTTGGGGAGATCTTTTCTCTGAATGATTTAAGCAAAACAGGCCCCTCCAGAAATGTCCCTGGAACCTCCAAGGCAGCATTGGACAGGGGTCAGCAAACTTTTTCTGTAATAAGTCATATAATGAATAATTTAGGTTTTTCAGGATATAAGATCTCTGTTGCTACTGATCAGCTCTGCTGTTGTAGCATAAAAGCAGCCATAGGCAATACCTAAATGTATGAGCATGGCTGCATTCCAATACAACTTTATGGGAATTTGAACTTTATGTAATTTTCAGATTATGACAAAGTCTTCTTTTGATTTTTTTTTTCAACCATTTTGAATCACAAAAACCATTTTTAGGTCACTGAACATACAAAAGAATGTAGTGGGCCAGATTTGGCCTGTGGGTCATAGTTTTCCACTCCTGGCTTTAGGTAGCATGTTCTACCTGCTGATGCATGGACATCTCACTGATAAGTCTAGAATTCCAAACTCAAATTTCTCCAACTGAGCCCAGTGCAGGCATCTGACCATTTTGTCATCATCTCAGCAAGCAAGCCAGAAAAGGCAGCTCATTTAATCAACAGTTTCATGGAAACTAAGACTTCTCTTTCCAAACAGCATAAATATTCCTTTTCCTTTTTATTTTACCTCCTGAAAGTTATTATGAAGATCTGCTCACACGTATTTATGGCATATCTTTCTTAAATCTTTTGTCAAAGAAGGTAGCAATGTGTATGGCTATACATTTGGATAGATTTATTACAAAAATATAATACATATACACATGCTCAAATTATAGCTCTATATGGCACGTATATAACATTGATGAAATAAAAATAATAGCACATAGTAAGCTCTCAGCAAATATTTGTTTGATTCTTTGCACAAATGATTTTTTTCACTCCTTACAACAGCCCTATGCAGTCTTCTCTCTGACTCTTACCCACTTCTCCCTGTTGTAGACTCGAAGTGAAGCTGCCATGACCGTCCTGAGTGGCCATGTCGTGGTCTGCATCTTTGGCGATGTCAGCTCAGCCCTGATCGGCCTCCGGAACCTGGTGATGCCGCTCCGTGCCAGCAACTTTCATTACCACGAGCTTAAGCACATTGTGTTCGTGGGCTCTATTGAGTACCTCAAGCGGGAATGGGAGACACTTCATAACTTCCCCAAAGTGTCCATATTGCCTGTAAGTCCAAGGTCACATTATTGATGCCTTTTTTTCTTTTCATTCACATAAGAAAATCCCGGATGGATATAATAGTTGTAGCTTTGATCATGCCCGTGCTTCTTCATCTGGGTATGGGCCTGAGGACTCAGCACTTCCCCTATGCTCTGTCAAGGAAAATCCAAACCCTGGGAGACCTTATTAAAAGGAATTTGCAGCCAAGTTCAGTCCCTCATCAGGGATGAAGTTTAGCTTGTATCAAGTATATTAACCATATCAGTGTCTAAACACTCTCTCGCTCCTGCCTATACAAAACCTAGAGCATTGTTATATTATGATGTTGATAGTAAGGATTTGCTTATAGAACTATTTATAGCATTATGCTTATGGCATTTTTAATGCTTGAAGAAACCTTGATCTGTGCCACCTTCTGTTTTTAACTAAATAAATGCAAATAACAGAGTTCTTTATTTCTGCTGTACAGAAGGCCAACTCCTTCTGCAGCTCAGCCCCTAACCCCTGTTCATTTAGAAGTCCAGCAATGTGTTCATGGTTGTGTTTGTGTGTGTGTGTGTCCATGTGTGCATGTGTGCATGATATTCTTGACTGCAAAACATTAGGACTTCAGTCTGAAAAAATAGTCTGGGACTCCACAATTTAGTGTGAGGATATGGGATTTAGGAGTCGTGTAATTAACTACTTCTTAATCATAATGAATGCATAGTCCACAAACTCTCAAAACGTTGTAGAGAATTATGCATTTCAACATTTGATGTAATTCTCCACATCACAAATTCATGCAAATCTCACTTATCCTCCAAACATTTGTCTTGTAAGTTCACATCCCTAAAACTGAGAAACAGGGACCGGGTGCAGTGGCTAATCCCTGTAATCCCTGCATTTTGGGATGCTGAGGCGGGAGGACCACTTAAGCTCAGGAGTTCATGAGCAGCCTGGGCAACATGGTGAGACCTCTTCTCTACAAAAAGTTTAAAAAATTAGCCTGATGTGGTGGCGTGTGCTTGTAGTTCCAGCTACTTGAGAGGCTGAGTTGGGAGGATCACGTGAGCCTGAGAGGTGGAGGCTGCAGTGGGCTATGAAAGCACCACTGCACTCCAGCCTGGGCAGTAGAACAAGACCCTGCCTCAAACAAAAACAAAAACAAAAACTGAGGAACGTGGATTTCTCTACATGTCAAGAAGTCTGGGTTTTTTCCCACTTACAAAGCTAAAATCTATTATTTCTGTTATCAGCTTCCAAAACCTCAGAAATGTGGGGAAAAAGAGCCAAGTAATATAATTCATTAAAGAACACGTAAGAATCTATCCACAAGTAGTACTTGTTACTCATTAGATGCCACCATGTGTCTTTACATAATGCCTGGCACAATAGGGACTCAATAAATATTTAAAGGAGTGAGAAAAAGATCAGACAGTTATCTTTTGGATGCTGGGCCCAAAACCCACTGCCTTAGTGAGCACAGGAAATTGAAAATAGTTACCTATAAACAAACCTTCATACACAGAGGAGAGCATAAGCATATACATACTTTGCTAATTCCAGAAATATGGTCGAGTTGATTATATGATTCCATGGCTATCTTTCTTTTTTTTTTTTTTTTTTTTTGAGATGGAGTCTCGCTCTGTCACCCAGGCTGGAGTGCAGTGGCGCAACCTCGGCTCACTGCAAGCTCCGCCTCCCAGGTTCACACCATTCTCCTGCCTCAGCCTCTCCAAGTAGCTAGGACTACAGGTGCCCGCCACCATGCCCGGCTAATTTTTTGTATTTTTAGTAGAGACGGGGTTTCACCGTGGTCTCGATCTCCTGGCCTCGTGATCTGCCCGCCTCGGCCTCCCAAAGTGCTGGGATTACAAGTGTGAGCCACCGCGCCCGGCCTTCCATGGCTATCTTTCTATCATATGCTCCTCCACATAGTCCCCTGACCTCTAAAAGTGTCTTTGTAAAGGGTTTATTATTTTACCAGGATACATGAGTCTGTGTGTGTATGTGTGTGTAGAGAGATGGGTATATGTGTGATATTTGGTATTTGTGTGTGTGTTTTGTGTGTTTGTGAGTGTTTCCTCCTGTATGACCTTTTTTTTGTTTGTTTTTGTTTGTTTGTTTGGTTTTTTGATTTGAGACCGGGTTTCACTCTTGTTGCCCAGGCTGGAGTGCAATGGCATGATCTCAGCTCACTGCAACCTTCACCTCCTGGGTTCAAGTGATTCTCCTGCCTCAGCCTCCTGAGTAGCTGGGTTTACAGGCATGCACCACCATGCCTGGCTATTTTTTTTTGCATTTTCAGTAGAGACAGGGTTTCACCATGTTGGCCAGGATGGTCGCAAACTCCTGACCTCAGGTGATCCACCCACCTCGGCCTCCCAAAGTGCTGGGATTACAGGCATCAGCCACCGCACCCGGCTCTGTGTGCCCTTGTACACGTTCACTCATCTGTCTTCATATATATGAATGAACTGTCATCTTTGCAGGTCCTTTCAAACCCTCCGAAATTTAACATACTCAAGCACAATAGATTTTCACAAAATCGGCCTTCACCTATGTCTTCACAGAGTTTATTTGTTAAACAGTACCCCGCCCATAGGGCCAGCCCAGAGAAACATAAGCGATTTCTATGTATGTCATTTGTATTTCTTGTAGTTTGAAATCACTTGTGTACAACTGCACAGGGATCATCTTATATCACAATTACGGCTGGCTTCCCTACAAGGTGAAAATTAAAAGAATATGGATGCAAGCAATTGAAGCTTATGCACTGGCAAAATGATTCAGGAAGTTGGTTGGACTTGTTTTGTACCAAGAGATCACAGGAGAAGAGGGCGTTCTCCTTCTCTCAAAAAGACGCTGCTCCAGAGCTTGGAACTAGTTGTGTCTCAGCAGCAACCACAGTGCTAAATGCCCCTTCCTCCATAGTTGCACAATATTTTAGGTCTTGAGAATAGAATCATGACTACCAGTGACTCATAAAAGAGGGTAGATAGGCTCCATCTCTGCAGCCAAGTCTCTTCTTCTCAAAGCCAGTTTCTCCAGAAAGGCAGATTAGAGGAGGACATTCACAGATACGTGACAGTTGGCAAACCCTTGGTCTACACAATCAGTGAGTTGAAGGTAACTCAGGTCACCACACAGGCAAAGAGGAAGCTAGATTCAGGCTAGAGGACCAGTGAAGCTGGTGGCCAGACAGGAGCCCCAAAATGATGCTGCATGGCCACTGGGGAGCTATGGCATGGGGTGGCTTGATGATTTTGCTGTGGCTCCACCCGAAGACACAGAGCATGTGGAGGCCATGGCCCTGTCCTAACCTAACCCTTCTATTTTCCCTGTGCTTGCATTCCCGGACTCTGTTGTTACCTCCTGGATCTGGGATTTTTCCACTGTCTTTTGTTGTTATTTTTTGTGTTAAAAAATCTGTTTACTGGCTTATTTATTTTTTAAATGTACCTGTAATATACAAATATGTTCTTGTTATAAAATATTCAAACAATATAGAAGTATATAAAGTGAAAAGCAAACTTTCCCCTCACCCCCACCAATCCTATTTCCCTTCCCAGAGGGAATTACCATTATTAGTGTAATGGCTATTTTTCCTGTGCTTTCCTTCCAAATTTACATACATTTATATATACGTAATTTTATTTTGTGGTTTTTTTTTTTTTTTTTTACATAAATGAAACTATACTTTTTTTTAACTGCTCTAGAACTTTTTTTTTTCACTTCCCCCTCTATCTTAGAGAGGCTTCTAAACCTATGCCTGCATGGAGAGCCAGCTCTACCTCTTTACCTCCTGCATACATTTTCACTGTGTGCATGTCCAAAAGTATATTTCACCATTCCTATGTTGTTGGACAATTAGGCCATTTCCCTGTGTATTTTTTTCTTGCTGAAAATATGCAATAAAATATATGACCTGAAGCTTAACTCCTTTCCATATTCCTTTTGCATTGCACACATTAATTCCACTCCATCCATAGCCTCCAAATTGAGCCGCACATCCAGGCCCACCTCATCGCTCTGTGCTCACTGGCCATTTCCCCTTGGCTGCATTGGAACTGCTGTCTTTTGCCTGAGACGGAAGTGACCCGCTATTA
Source organism: Symphalangus syndactylus (assembly GCF_028878055.3). NCBI lineage: Eukaryota > Metazoa > Chordata > Mammalia > Primates > Hylobatidae > Symphalangus > Symphalangus syndactylus. Next base: position 96,705,541 of record NC_072426.2, read on the forward strand.
AATAAACAGGCACTTGAAACTCACCCCCTCGTTACATTCTGAAAGCCAGAGGTTGCCACAGGACAGTTACTTAAATCAAGACAATTTCCAGGCAGGAAGAAGATGTAGAACCCTGGCATTATTCCTCTCCCGTGTTTGTTAGTAATAGCTTGATTGAGTATTGACAGCAAGCTTAAAATGCTGCCATCAGCACCGACTACCCTTTAGATTAGCACACAGCTCCTATTCCCTTGAATGTAGTTAGGCCAGCTTAATGTCAAGGCATAAAAAAGATACTTGTTAAATAATTTCCCAAAGCTCCGACTCAATCTTTAATTTGTTTTTATTTTTTTCCTCTTTCCCTCTCCTCTCACTTTTGCTCCTCTCTCTCTCTCTCCGTCTCTCCCCCTCTGTTTTTTTTTCTTTCCTCTATGCCAAAGGGTACGCCATTAAGTCGGGCTGATTTAAGGGCTGTCAACATCAACCTCTGTGACATGTGCGTTATCCTGTCAGCCAATCAGAATAATATTGATGATACTTCGCTGCAGGACAAGGAATGCATCTTGGCGTCACTCAACATCAAATCTATGCAGTTTGATGACAGCATCGGGGTCTTGCAGGCTAATTCCCAAGGTAAGGACAGCCTGTAATACTTCTTTGCTGTGCCTGCGGGGGACAGGGGCTGGCAAGAGGGATATCCTTCACTCAGTAATTCAAAGAGGCTCACATCAGCCTGCCTGGCAGTGAAACCTGCAGTCGCCATGATGGCTTTCAAAGGGGCATCTGCTGCCTCTTCTTTGCATTCCAGAATGCAGGCTTGAGACCTGGTCACCCACACACAGACTAGGTTGCCTTTCCAGAGGATAAACAAGCCTTTAAATAGCCACCCCCTCAGCTTTCCCAAGGAGTGGCTTCATGACCAGTGTCATCAGCTAAATGTCAGAGCACTGAAAAGAAGCTGGCTGCATAATTCTGACCGTTTCCTTCCAGTATATGTTTTTGCCATTGAGCTGGGATGGGAGTGAAGCTTTGCTATCGTTAGAGCTGCCTCTAGGACTCTGCTGACTGAGGGATGGTAATCTCTGGAGAGTGGCAACTCTATGGACACTAAAAGTCATTTAGCAAATGGTGACACTTAGACCACACATTTTCCTATAGGAGGCAAAGCAGCCTTAAGTGACACACGTCTGCCTTCCTACTCTGCCCCTAGTCTTTCCTGTCATTTGCTTTGGGACCCTGGGCAGGTGGTTACAAGTAAAGATGTCTAGGGGTCTCAGAAAGGCAACACAGCAAAACCTTCATAACAAATGACCTCTGTAATCAAGATCTGGCAGGATAGGATGCAAAGCATTTTCCTTTGAGTGACACCTCCGTGTAGGCTTGCCATGAATTGGAGGATCGTTGTTACAGATGAGCTACCAGAGGGTGGCACTGGCTGCCTGATGGGGACCGGAATCCCATCAGTCCAGGATGGAAAGCCGTAGGAGCACAGCCCATGAGAGCTATGGCTACTGGGATATGAAGCATCGCCTTATTGATAGCTGGGCAAGTGTCTGACCTCCTCCCCATTATGCCAGGCTTTCTAGAAGCTCAGCTGAATCATGCATCCTGGATCTGTGAGCTACATTATTTTTTGTCAACTTGACATCACCACCACTGCCTTCTAACATTTGCTTAGCATTGCAGAAAACCCAGGAACAATAGTTCCTAGAATCCTCTTCCCTGCATGGCTCTGGGCTAGAGTCAGCTGGTGGGAAATGGGCACTGGGGTGAGATTTGGAAAGTGGAGGAGAAAGATAGGCTTTGATTCTTTGGAGGCAACTGCAGCCAGACCCTGGCAGACCTAGGTTCAAATCATCTATCAGATGAGCTTTCTGGGAGCCAGTGTCTTCACTGCTATGGACTGAGAGAGGGGCTGGGGCTTCTCTGAGGATCTTGAGATTCACAGCAGCTTCTGGTCAAGCTTAAGAGAACCTTCCCCTTTGGTGTTGCATGTGAAATGGCTTCTGTCCTTCTGACATCACCCCGATACAGCCTGAAGCCTAATTTTGACCTCTCCATGCCACCATCCTCCCTGCCATACCCAAATCTAAATCTTGGTATCCACCTGCTCAGCTGTGCTTGCAGGACAGCAAAACATGTGAAGGCCTAGGAGAGGCTCTGAGCTTACTCCTAGCTGCATCCTGAAGAGGTAGAGCCCGCCTCCTGTGCGGCCTGCCCGGGTAGCACAGGCGAGAAAGGATGTGAGAAGACAGTAAGCTGACCTTCTAGGAGGTGAAAGAGGCAGGCTGGCATTTGGTTCCTGCCTTTAAGCCCTTGACCTTCAATATGTGTCCTCTCTGCCCTGCCCCAGTATGGATGTCTGTTGGGGGAGCCTGTTAGAGTTACAGAATCTCATGGCCCATCCCAGACCTGCTGGGTTAGAATCTGCATTCCAACAAGATCCCCAGGTAACTCAAATGCGCCCCTTTAAAGCATGAACAGGATGTGACCAACCCTTGGTAGATGCTCCTCCTCTCCTGGGGAGGAGTGAACCATCAAGGGGAAAGGAAAAAAGTGAAAGCAATGATTCTCCCTTTAAGTACAGACAGAAGGCAGCAGGAGGAGGCAGGAAAACACTCCCTTTCCCAAAAGGCCTGTTTCCTCCAAACTCAATCATGATTTTCCAGGGCCACAGATTAGAATCTCAGTGTATAATTTAATTACATACACATCTGATATAGGTGTTCCTTCCAGTTCTCTTAAACCTTATCCCAGCCTCTTAGATCCTATATAAAGGCCAAACTGGTAACAATTCTTCCACTCCCTGGTGCCCAAAGGTCTTCTTTATTCTTTTATAGCACAGGATAAGCAAGAAAAATAGGTTTTGACAGGAGATATGGAGGAAAGAGAAAGGGAGCTTAATTTTCCTCCAAAGAAAAAAAGGGCACTCTTTCTTTTGTATACACACATGCACACAGTTATGGTCTGAGTGTTTTTGTCCCCTCCACCTACTCCCTGCCAAATACATACATTAAAATCCTAACCCTCAAGGCGATGGTATTAGGTGGTGGGGCCTCTGGGAGGTGTTTAGGTCATGAGGGTGGAGCCCTTATGAATGAGACTGGTGTCCTTATAAAAGAAGCCTGAGGCCGGGCACGGTGGCTCACGCCTTGGGAGGCTGAGGCGGGTGCATCACCTGAGGTCAGGAGTTTGAGACCACTTGGCCAACATGGCGAAACCCCATCTCTACTAAAAATACAAAAAAATTAGTCAGGCATGGTGGCGGGTGCCTGTAATCCCAGCTACTCTGGAGGCTGAGGCAAGAGAATCACTTGAACCCGGGAGGTGGAGGTTACAGTGAGCCGAGATGGCACCACTGTATTCCAGCCTGGGCAACAGAGCAAGACTCTGTCTAAAACAAAATAAAATAAAACAAACAAACAAACAAATAAATAAAAGAAGCCTGAGAAAGATCCCTCATCCCTTCTGTCATGTGAGGACACTGCGAGAAAGTCCTCACCAGAGACTGAACATGCCAGCGCCTTGACCTTGAACTTTCCGTTCTCCAGAACTGTGGGAAATAAATGTCTGTTGTCTATCAGCCACCCAGGTTATGGTGTTTGTTACAGCGGCCCAAATGGACTAAGATAGCACACATGACAGAAGAAGGCAGAGGATGTGTTTCTATGCTCAGCAGTGATTCTTGTAGACCCCTGGTCAGCAGTGGAGAGGAGCATCTGTCTCTCACTAGCCAGCAGTCTGTTCTGCTCCCTAAGAGAGAGTGTCAAAGCTCTAGGCCCACCAAGACTTTATGTCCCATTGTTTTCTTGTCTGTCTGCTCCTCTCTTGTTTTTGAATACTGTTCTCTGGTGACACTCTAACCTTGTAAAGGCAGTGGTCCAGTGGGAGCCATCAACACAGAGAAATCGCTTCTTCTCCAGTGCTCACCTTTGGCTGCAGACCTGGCACCCCACTCCTTGGGCTCCTCCCAGCCTGTGAGCTGACTCTGTGAGCTGAGTTTCTCTGCCGTTCTATATCTGAGACCCTTTTGACTAACTGGAGTGCCCACTGGCCTCAGATACTTTTGTCATCCTTCATCTGGGAGTTTGGCATGATCGAGCTCCAAGGGAATAGGGATTATGGGGAACAAAAAGGATTTCAGGTTACTCTCCTTTTTTTTTTCTTTTCTTTTCTTTCCCTCCTTCCCTTCCTCCCTTACTTTCTCTTTCTTTCCTTCCTTCTTTCTTTCTTTCTTTCTTTCTTTCTTTCTTTCTTTCTTTCTTTCTTTCTTTCTTTCTTTCTTTCTCTTTCTTCCTTCCTTCCTTCCTTCCTTCCTTCCTTCCTTCCTTCCTTCCTTCTCTCTCTCTCTCTCTCTTTCTTTCTTTCTTTTTTCTTTCTTTCTTCCTTCCTTTCCTTCCTTCTTTCTTTCTTTTTTTTTTTTTTTTTTTTGAGGTAGAGTCTCTCTCTGTTGCCCAGGCTGGAATGCAATGGTGTGATACCAGCTCACTTCAACCTCCACCTCCTGGGTTCAAGTGATTCTCCTGCCTCAGCCTCCCAAGTAGCTGGGATTACAGGTGCGTGCTGCCACACCTGGCTAATTTTTGTATTTTTAGTAGAGACAGAGTTTCACTATGTTGGCCAGGCTGGTCTCAAACTCCTGACCTCAGGTGATCCACTCACCTTGGCCTCCCAAAGTGCTGAGGATTTCATGTTACTATTATCATTTTAGAAAACAAATCTAACTTCCTCTGAGTGATAACTACACAGATTTCTGGCCACTGACACCTTGCTTTCACTCTTATGTATTCTACGGTCCTTTATGGAACCTCATGCTCTGCATTGTCTGAAGAACTGTCTCCATGTCTCTAGAACCTCGCTGGGTAGAAATGTGGACTCAGGACAAATGTCATGCTCTTGGGCCAGAATATACATGCAACCCTATGGAAAGCTTTCCTAACATGATATAATTTAGCATGAAAAATGTGCCTTCACATTGAGAAAGTAGATCCTTCATTGGACAGCTGCCACTGCATGTTATTAGGGCTCCTAGACTAACAAAGCCTCTCTTTTCTCTTCTGTTCTCTTTTTACATTCCCTTTTGATGTCACTTTTCTAGCCCACATGGTGTCAGAACTGACCCAGCCTAGGGATTCTGGACCAGACACTTTCTGAAAAGACCCAAGATGTGATGGCTTGTTGTCAAAAACAATTACAGAAAAAGGTGGCATATCCCAAGCCAGATGGTATATCCGATGTGACAGTCGGGTCTATGAGATGCAGTTTTAATATACAGCAGACAAAACTGCAGTGACAATTATATAAAGCAGATGAAGCTGCTTCTTGCTGGTCAGCAAACATCAGCTCAGAACCACTTTACAGCTCTTTACCAGCAACTAAGTGCCTTTATTTACAGAGTGCCTGTCACTTCCCTTTGGCTGGAGAGCTGGTGTATTATTTAGCACGCATTTATCTGGGGAAAACATTTCAATTTAAATCAGCTGGTACAACAGTGGCTCTTGCCAGACTGTTTTCCTGTGGTTCAAAAAGATGAGAACTGAGCCTGATCTTGGAAGAAAGGGTAAGCAGAGGGAGGCAGGGTCCGCTCTCTGAGCTGCTTCAGTTTATATCTGAAAAGAGGGAGCATGCCATGGCATTTCCCATTCTGCTTTCATATTGTTTGGAAATGATGATCTTGTAGTTGCTTCCTGCTTACCCTTCCATGAAGGGTAACTCCTAAGGAAAAGAAAAAGGAATAAATGGCTGTTCTCCATGCATCAGGCACTCTAAAGGCCCAGAACACAAAGGTGACAAAAGGTTGCTTGGATTCAGCCACTCACTATGCTTGCAGGACTCAGGTGAGTGGAGGAGGTATCCCCATAAACAATGACAGTCTAAGGAAACAAGGACGAGGCTAGAAATAGAGGAAGACAAAGGGATCCTTGGCTTGTGTATTTTGAGGAATTGAGAAGGCTTTCAAGAAGAGGTGGCATTGGCCAGGCACAGTGGCTCACGCCTGTAATCCCAGCACTCTGGGAGGCCAAGGCAGGTGGATCACAAGGTCAGCAGATCGAGACCATCCTGGCTAACATGGTGAAACCCCGTCTCTACTAAAAATGCAAAAAATTAGCCAGGCCTGGTGGCACGCCTCTGTAGTCCCAGCTACTTGGGAGGCTAAGGCGGGAGAATAATTTGAATCCAGGAGGCGGAGCTTGCAGTGAGCCGAAATCATGCCACTGCACTCCAGCCTGGGCGACAGAGCAAGACTCCATCTCAAAAAAAAAAAGAAAAAAAAAAGAGACGGCATCTGTGGATGACTTGAATACATGTGGCTATGGCTATGGAGCACTTGAAATTTAGGAATTAAATTTTTCCTTTTAATTTAATTTTAACAAATTTATAAAAATTTAAAGTGACCCGTAGCCAGTGGCTACCATATTGGATAGTGCAGTCCTAGAGTGTCTTGCTAAGGGTTTGGATTTGGGGGAGTCATCAAAGATTTATAGGAAGAGGGTAATTAATTCCATGCTTGAAAAAGATAACAGGTGGAGGCAAAGCGAGCTGGCTTGAGACGGAGAGAATGGAAGTGAGGGCAGAGGTCCCTGGGGATGTGTTAGAGGGACAGGGACAAGTACAATTTGGCCCCAATACAGGGTACATGTGAAGCAGCAGGGAGAGATGAGGCTGAAATGTGGGTTGGGCATTGAGGAGTTTCTTTTCTTTCTTGAGTTAGGAAGCTGTAAATAATTTTGTATGTGTTTATGAGTTAGGAAGCTGTAAATAATTCACTAGGCACTGGGGAGCTACAGAAGGTTTCAAAGCAAAAGAGTGATGGGATTGGACCTGAGCTTTAGGGAGATGGATCTGGCAGCCCTGTGAAGCATTGTTTGGAGTGGAAAGGAAGAAGATGCAAGGACTCTGGTTAGGAACTGTGGCTATCCAGATGGAAGCCTGAAACCTTGGACTGGAAAAAGAGTGGGAGGTTCTAGAAGGAGTCACTGTAGATACAAAACAGTCTGCATGGACGTGTGTTTCCTTCTGGGGGTCAGAGGATGGCAGAGTGGAGGGACAGGATGCAGGAGAAAGCAGTGTTGGGAGGATTGGGTTTTAGTCATGGTTTATTTCCACGGGGACTTAGTGGAAAATCCAGATGGGCATGAAAAGCTGAAGGGTGGAAATGAAGTCCTTAATCTAGGAAAAGTTTGCTTCTAGCGATCTGGCCCATTGCTCTGAGGAGCAAAGGAGAGCCTCAGAGAGAGGGAGAGAGGCAAGAGACTTGCAGGACAGAAGTATACGGACCATCTTAGAGAGGGTAGAGGAAAACTTTGGTAGAAGCCGGAGAACCAAAAGCTGAGCCTGTCCCGAATGTCCCAGGGGAGGGAGGAGCCAAGATCTCAAACCCAAGACATATGTCCACTGCCTTTTTTCCATATTCTGTGCCTCTTTATAGACACACACACACACACACACACGCGCGCGCGCACACACACACACAGCTTTCCTCCCGCCTTCCCTGACCTGAAGCTATAGTTACACTAAATGAACATCCACATCTAAGCGGACACTCTCCTTTCTCCACATTTCAACAAAGGTTAAGAGCCTCAAGTAGGGAATGACATTTTTCTTTGGAAGTATGGCAGCAGTCCTTGGAGAGACAGCATTAATTGGGGGCATAGGGTACACCTTCCCTATCCTAAAGTCTGAGATGTCTTTTACTGTTCCAAAGACGAAAATGTGATTTCTCTTTTATCTTTGTGTGAGACAATGTGGATTAGGATCTCTAAATTACTGGATGACAAAAAGCAGAACTAAAAGGGCCTTCCTAAAGTGGAACTCTGAGATCAAATCCACAGGATAGAATGCATTGAGGACCTCTGCATGTTAATTTTCAAATGATCAATAAAGACAGCCTAGATAAACCTTGGTGATAAAAGCATCATTTCTTTTGAGCAGTGATTGTTTCATCTTTGTTGGGATAGGAGGGAATGTGTCAAGAGCTATGAAGATTTGAAGGAGAATTTTGACAAACAAACAAAAAAATGTTGTAAAGAGGATAGCCAGAATGGGGCAGTGCCTGGACAACATGTCACTTGCCAAGTGGTTAAGAGAACAAAGTCAGCAGGCTTAAAGGGCCATTTAATCTTCTGCTCCATTGGACAAAAACCAGGGCCAATGGTTAATAATTAAGGAGAACGAGATTTTAGCCCAACATAAGGAAGATATTTCCAGAACAGCATGGACCGCCTGCAAATGTAGCGAGCCTCCTATCCCTGACTGTCTCTTTGCCAAAGGAGAGTAACTGACACACTCTTTGTGATGGGAGGGAGATTGGTAGAGAGATGAGTTCTGTGGTCCTTTATAACTAAGGATATCTAGCCTGTTCTTGATTTTTATTACATAGGGGTCTGTGTTTTATATGATTTGCATTGTAACTCCAGAGGGAGAGCTATGGTGTTTGTCAGGATTGGGGTCAAGAGTCTTTTAGTGGAAGTGTTCATGTCCTTCCTGAACAGCACTGTCTATGTGTTTACAGATGGGGAGCAGACGGCATTGGGGTGAGCAGCTGCACATCTGGCTTTTCCATTAATTGGACAGACCACCCCATCTTCAACTTCCACGCCACCCTTCCACACCTGCCTTTTTCCCAGGGCTCTGCCTTCTCCCGCTTCTACAAGCCTGGCTTTCCTGACCCCCAGGCTGCTCACTGTTTCTTGCAGATGCACCTATACATGTATCCTCACACACATTCCCCCTCCTCGAAATCAGAGAAGCATTTTTTCAGTTGCTTCCATATAACATTTCATTACCACAATATTCTCTCTCAATTCTGAAATGGTGATAGGGGAGAAGCCATTTCTCTTTATACCCACTGAACCAACAAAGCTCGGCGCTAAAATATTTTTCTTCCGTTGTAACTGAAACTGCTGTTGGCTTCCGTCCCAAAAACCAGAAAGACAATTATACTTAACTGTTTAGAGATTTATAAATACCACACTGGAGTAGCCTCTAGGTAGTAACTTTAGATACCCAGCCCAATAATTTTCTTTTATTGGTTTGTGATTTAGATCTTATTTTGAGTCCTCTATAATAGGAGTAGTACATTTCATTAAAAGAGCTTACTAAACAATAAAGAAAATCTGGCTTAGGGCTCTGAGCAGGTCTCAAGTACAGAAAGGGGCCTGCCCTGTTACATTTCTTCCGTGGACGTCACAGGATGAATCTCATCACAAGAATCTCAGGTGCAGATGTATTTCAGCAAAGCAGCAATTGCAGCTGTTTTCTAAATGACTTCAACTTAGGAGAATTTTTCCTATGTAGCCTATTTCATCACATGAGAGATCCTCTTTAACCCTGCCATTTACTATTCTGGTAATGTATTCCTAGCAAGAGAAACAAGGAAAAACAACAGCAGCAGCTATAATAAGAGACTGAGAAACTTGGACTACTTTTTGAACTCATGGAGGGTTTTTATGCCCTCCATACGTGAAAGACTTTATTGGAGAGTGGATGTGCAGAAGAAAAAGTAAAAACAGACAGAATCATCTTTTCCTTCCAAATGCATGCAGAGCAGATTCACATCCCCACTCAGGCTGTGCCCAGCTGTCGTGAAGGGAAATCTTAGCTTCAGAGACAGAAAGCAGATGTGAGGTGGTCTTGGGGTTGGACTGAACTCATGGATTTAGCATCTGGCTCTCACGTGCCAGTTTACTCCTCAAAATTTGTGTGCCTCTTTTAAAAAAAATGTAATTTTTTTTTCAGGTGAGCCATACACCAGGCACGTTCCTATGTAATATCTTATTTAATCTCCCTGACAACCTGCTGAGGGAGAGTTACCACCTTCATTTTACAGATGAGAAAACAGAGACTCAGGGGAATTAGGCACTTTTCCCATAGCCTTATTGCTAGTCAAGGGCACGTGGAGTTGATCTCCAAACATCTGATTTCAAAGTCTATGCTTTTCTCAGCACATCAGCCTGTCTCATAAAAGGCAAGTGTTGTCCTGATGAGAATGGGCCTGAAGCTATCCATGTACTTTCAAGGGTCACGGGGGCACCCCCAGGACAAACACTCAAGGGGATGAAAGTGCTCAAGGTGTGCCAGCCTCACTTCTAAGCTGGTCCTTGCACCCAAGGGGCTGAAGTTTGTTTTCAATGGTTCTTGTCTCCGTGAATCCCCATTTTTTGAGCCCCTTGACCCTAGCTGTTCCAACAATGAGAGATACTAGGATTCTGTTGGCTTCAGTCTTTCTTGCTACTACCACTGGACAAATGAGTAAATCTGGGGGCAATGTGAAGCACTGTGCTTAGCCTGTCTCTGTGAGCAGTATGACTGTTGGAGTCTTTCTCTTCTGTTTTTCTTGGGAATATAGATTGGACTTTGAAGCTGTAAGGAAGAGGGTGGAATACTTGAGACCTAGCTGTTACTTTCTTTGTGAAGACACTTAAATAACATTTTTAGGGTTTATTTACTCCTTCCATGCTCAAGCGGAAGTTTCTATGACAGGCAGCAGATGAGAATGAAGAGACCACTGTAGTGCCCAAAGCCTAGGCTCAGAAAATGGTCCAGAGAAATTGTCTTATAGAGGGGAAACCACAGCTGTAGAATCAGAGAAAAGTAAAGGAAGTCTTGTAATCCCATGGACCCTCTAAGACACCTCATGAAATTCTGGATGAGGATAGGTCAACTACCCTATCCTGAGTGTCAGTTTGGTTTGCATCCTATGCCTGAGGTTAGTGCCCCTGTTCTCTCCATAGTCTATGCTGTCATAGAAGTAATGGGATCTATAGGCAAAAGGGACAGAAACATAAAATAGGTTGTATGGAACAACTTTGACACACATACTTAACGATACAGGGCTTGGAACATTCCAGTGTATTCCTTGTTCAGAGTGTGAGCCATTTCATTCGATACACCTGCTGTGAAGATAGCACACATGCCTCAAGCTGGCAGATAAATCTAGCCAGCTATTCAGTGCATTTTTGTCTTCACCTATTCTCTTATAGGCAAAAACTCATGTGCAGTCTTTAAAACTTTACTTCTTTTCTTAAAAGCGACAAGAGCGAAATTCTATCTCAAGAAAAAAATAAAGAAATAAACGGCCCTGAGGCCAGATGCAGTGGCTTATGCCTGTAATCCCAGCACATTGGGAGGCCGAAGCAGGTGGATCACTTGAGGTTGGGAGTTCGAGACCAGCCTGGCTAACATGGTGAAACCCCATCTCTATTAAAGTACAAAAATAAGCCTGGTGTGGTGGCTCACATCTGTAGACCCAGCTACTCCAGAAGCTGAGGCAGGAGAATCACATGAACCCAAGAGGTGGAGGTTGCAGTGAGCCGAGATTGCACCATTGCCCTCCAGCCTGGGTGACAGAGTGAGACTCCATCTCAAAAACAAAACCAAAAACAAACAAGCAAAAAAAAAAAAAAAAAAAGAAAAAAAAAGTGGCACTGCAAAGAAGCCAACTGATTTATAAATGACTTTAGTTCTGGATTTATTGAACATTTAAGGATATGGCTAGTCCTTAAATGCTTCAATTATACTTCATGGAATGGTCTGGAGGAAAATAATTTTCTGAATTCTAGAAAAGCAGGATAGTCCTTGAGCATCTTGTTACAGATCTCCAGGAGAGATGTTCTACCAGATGTTTTCAGTGTCCCATACATGCTACCACGCAATGTGTTATGAGAAGGCAGAGGTGGCTTTGGGCTGTGGTAGTCGGGAAAGACTCCAGAGTAAAGGGACCAGAATTTGAAAATAAGTGTGATTAACATAAATAAAAGTGCCGACAGGCATGTGGAAAGGGCTGAAGCTGAGTAATAGAAGGCACAGAAACAGGAAAGGCCAAGTGTATTTCACAGAGGGTCACCTGGCCATTTGTGTACTAATGGTATAACCGAGGTACTTAAAGGGCTCACTATGTCAAAGGAAATGCTTGTAGGTGGGTGCACTGTTAACCTGAGTAGATCCTCCAAAGAAGAGCCTGTTCTATTGTTTTGCTGAACTCTTCATGCTCACCAACTGCCAGAAATCTTTTTAAATGCTTAGCACAGCACCTCACACCTAGTAGACACTTAGTAGAGGTTTGTGGAGGGGATGAATACATGAATAAATGATTTAATCCCGCTATCTGTTGTTTGCAGCCTGTTCCCTCTTGATGTGCCCTCAAATGAGATAAAGCAGCCAAATACCTTTATTAAAAACCTACCCTTTCTCTCCAGGCTTTAATCTCCCTTCATTTGACAACTGGGCACTGGACAAGGGTTACAGAGATCAAAGATGTTGCACTTGTGTGGAGGAGCCTTTATCAGATGGCCAGGTTGTCTCTAATATAAACTGTCCTATTCCCTTAACCTTTACTAATAGCTCCTGGCCCTCAACCTTTGACCGGCCTCGCTGAATGTACTATTACACAGTACCAACCCAGGGCCCAAGGCTGTAGGACTGAGACCTCCAAAGTTCAACAAAGGGCAGAAAATATCTCTGCTTTCTACTCCAGGGAGCTGTGAATGCTTCCTGAGAGCTTCCCTGGCCATGTAGAAATGAACATTCCTCTCAGCGGTAGACTGGAGCAGGAGGAACTTGGAAGATGGGTTTTGTTGCTCTAGTTCATGATGGTGAATCACAAACATGGCTGTCAGAGTAATGATGCAGTCATGGAGGGTTAAGGAACAGGTTTTAAATCCTGTTTCTGTCCATCATGTGCAATTTGACGTAATAAAGACTCCAGATTTCATTTTCTCATCTATATATCTATATATTAAATGACTCTACCCCACAACACCGAGGGATCAGTGTATGAATACAAAGACATAATGGCTGCAGAAAAGTTATTAAACATCAAAGCCTATAGAAATAGCACTTACAGTGAAGTTCAGTCATGGCACACATGGGGTCTGGAATGACAGCTTGGGTTTGAATCCCAGATCTGCCACTTACTAGGCCTGGGAAAATTACTTAACCTCTTTGTATCTCAGTTTTCTCACTAAGAATACTAAATGCACCTGGCATATCAAATGATTATGAGAATTCAGTGAGATACAGGACTTTCTATTGTCCATACAGTACCTTTAAGTAAGCCAGAAAAAGTCACTCTTTTCTCAAGACACCTTACTTTCATCTGCTGAAAAAATGGTGATAATCTACTAATATGTTCGAACAATACATTTTTCTGTCATCTGCTAGGAAAAAATATTGTCATAAATATGCAAATATACAATGCCCATTGATATGAGTGGTACCCACTTAGATTAGCTACTGTGTAGTGCCCAACCTTCACAACCATACATGGCAACCCTGAGTGAATGGCTGTTAAAGCACTTCCTACCTAGGATGGGAGAACTCAAGCAATGTTAGCTATTTTTGTTATTATTGTTACAATTTTACTATTTTATTTCATCCCCTCCTACTCCCAGATTAACAAATCATAAGTTAGGGTTATCCACTTGTACCTAGCAGCCAGAATTACTGTTGATCTGTTTGTCTGTAAATATGCATAGAAAATAGATGATGATAGAAACCAGCACACCTTTGGAAGGTGAGCAGACCAGGTAAGGTAGACTAACAAAAGCCTACAGAGGAGTTGAGGAAGAACTAGGGCAGATGAACAGCAAGCATGGGGCTCTTCGCCTCCATAGACAGGCTAGCATGGCGCCACGCAACGCAGCTGCTCTCTGAAGCAGAGGTTGGCACAGCTCGCTGACAGAAAACCTCATACACTTCCAACCTCTGGGATTTGGTTGTGGTAGGAGCCCTGATGTTGGTGAAGTGACACCCTTCCAGAGCAGGACCCATGCTACTCCACCTAGTCAACAGATGTCACTTGGCCTCCCTCCTTTGCCTCTTTTTTTTTTTTTCCTTAAAACAGTAATTTTGGGTCTCAGCCAGAAAACCTATAGCATGTTAGTTCTCAACTGGGAAAGGGGTCTTGTACCCCTTTAAATAGCTAATAATGAATCTTCTCTGTGACCCTCCTCCTACCTCCTCATAGACACATAAATTTTATATACAAATTTAAGAGGTTTGTCTACCCTAATGATTTTCTTTTTTTTTTTTTTTTTTTTTTTTTTTGAGACGGAGTCTCGCTCTGTCGCCCAGGCTGGAGTGCAGTGGCGCAATCTCGGCTCACTGCAAGCTCCGCCTCCCGGGTTCACGCCATTCTCCTGCCTCAGCCTCTCCGAGTAGCTGGGACTACAGGCGCCCGCCACCACGCCCGGCTAATTTTTTGTATTTTTAGTAGAGACGGGGTTTCACTGTGGTCTCGATCTCCTGACCTCGTGATCTGCCCGCCTCGGCCTCCCAAAGTGCTGGGATTACAAGCGTGAGCCACCGCGCCCGGCCTACCCTAATGATTTTCTTCCTCTCCAGGTTTATTGAGATACAACTGACAAATAAAAGTTGTATATATTTAAGGTTTGAAACATGATGATTTGATATACATATACATTGTGAAGTGATTACCAAAATCAAGTTAATAAACACATCCATCATCTCCCATAGTTACTATTGTGTGTGTGTGTGTGTGTGTGTGCCCGGGTGTGTGTCATGAGGACACTTACGATCTATTCTCTTTGCAAACTTCAAGTGTACTACACAACACTATCAACCATAGTCACCATACTTTACATCACAGCCCCAGAAGTTATTCATCTTATAATGGCAAGTTTGTATCCTTTGACCAACATCTCCCCATTCCCCCTGACCCTCACCACAGTCCCTGGCCACCACTGTTCTACTTTCTGCTTCTATGAGTTCAACTTTTTAGATTCCATGTATAAGTGAGATCATACAGTATTCGTCCTTCTATAACTGGCTTATTTCACTTAGCATGATGTTCTCCAGTTCATCTATGTTGTTGAATGACAGGATTTCTTTCTTTTATATGGCTGAATAATATTCCATTATATATATGTGCAGGTACATACACAACATAGACCATATTTTCTTTATCTACTCATCTGTCGATGGACACCAGTAGTTTCTATGTCTTGGCTATTGTGAATAGTACTCCAATAAACATGGAGGTGCAGATATCTCTTTGAGATACTGATTTCATTTCTGTTGGATATATACCCAGAAGTGGGATTGCTAAATCGTGTGGTGGTTCTATTTTTAATTTTTTATAGAAACTTCATACTGTCTTCTATAGGGCTGTACCAATTTACATTCCCACCAGCAGTGTACAAGGGTTCACTTTTCTCTCCACCCTCACCAACACTTGTTATCACTTGTCTTTTCAATAATAGCAATCTTAACAGGTATGAGGTGATATCTTATTGTGATTTGCATTTTTCTGATGTTTAGTGATATTGAGCACCTTTTCATATCTACTTGTTGGCCATTTGCATATCTTCTTTATAAAGAAGTCTATTAGGTTCCTTTGCCCATTTCTTAATCAGGTTATTTATTTTCTTGCTATTGAGTATATAAGTTATTTATATAGGTGGGATATTAACCCTTTATTGGATAGGTGGTTTTAAAATATTTTCTCCCGTTCAGTAGGTTGGCTTCTCACTTTGTTGATTGTTTTCCTTGCTGTGCAGATTTTTAGTTTGACGTAGTCCCACTTTTTTATTTTTGCTTTTGTTGCCTGCGCTTTTGGTGTCATATCCAAGAAATCATTGCCCAGACCAATGTCAAAGAGCTTTTCCCTTATTTTTTCTCCTAGGAGTTTTAGGGTTTCAGATTTTACATTCAAGTCTTTAATCCATTTGATTTTTGTATATGCTGTAAGAGAAGTGTTCAGATTTATTCTTTTGTATGTAAATATTGTTTTCTGAACATTATTCATTGAATAGACTGTCCTTTACCTATTGTGTGTTCTTGACATCCTTGCCAAAGATTAGTTGACCATAAGTGGGTGGATTTATTTCTGAACTAGCCCACTGTTTTTCAACCTTAGCTGCACATTGCACTCACCTGGGGAACTTTTAACATTCTTGAAATGCTCAGGCCATACTCCAGAGCAATTAAATTAGACACTGATGCAGGCAGGCGTTGGTGATTCCAACGTGCAGCCCAAGTTGAGAAACACCGGCCTAGCCCCTTACTTACTCAAGGAAACCATCTCTGATCCTTGTATCAGGGCAGCTGATTTACTAAAGCTTACATTTCCATAGAAATTTATCTTAGAAATTTATTTATAGAATAAATCATTCTCCTAGGCATGATTGCTGGGAGATTTGGAAAGCATATAATGGACATTGTGAAAATGCAAGATATATGAGAAATTCACAAACTTCCACATGGTTCCCAGCAGGGAGCTAGTGGGAGCTGGGAAAATAAACCAGGGGGTGTCCATTTGAGAGGTCAAGGCAGGTGGGCACAAACAATTCTTTGAATACCTAATCGGCATAGGAAATGGAAGAATTCTGAAAATCAATCAGGCCATGGGCCTAAAGGCAAGCAAGGAAGGTAAATAATAAGAACATCAGGGTTGAGGTTTCACACTTAATCTATAAAACTACTTTTAATAGGCTCCTAGGTGATTATAAATTCATGGTGGCTTTCTCTTTATTGGGATTATATGGGTCTATTCCATATTTCCAAAGGAAGCCCTTCCTATTATGCAGGTGTGTCTCCTTATTTATTTATTTGCATTTAAGATATTGAAACTTTTTTAAAAAAAAAACTCATTTCTGTGAGCATTAAGTATATGCCATTCAAGGAAGCAATTGTCTCTATGTTATGAAATATTAAATCAAAATGCTTCCTGTTCCCACATGTCCCAGAGATAAATACAGCAGTACTTTGAAGCCCCTCTTGGAGCTGTTTTGCCTGCAAATTTATTGTTTTGTCTCCATTTTCAGAAAGCCCTGTTTTCTATGAAGTATAGCACTCTAGGTAGTTTTTAAGGCGCAAACTCCTCTGGAGTTGCCTGTGTCGGCAACAACTCTTATGTAGATGGCACACGAGGGATGGCGCGTTGATCGGCTCCTTTAAGATGACAAATGGGCAGAGAGTGTTATTGTCTTTGATTGCATGCCTTACATCATCTGTATGTAGGAATAAGAGGGCCATACTTTATCTTTAGCCATTTTATAAATATTTAAGTCCTTATAGTTGCCTAAAGATATTAAAGCATATTTTACAGTAGTCGGAATATAAATATTATATATAGCACAAGATACCAAAGTAGTTTAATGAATTCATAATTTTCTGTTCACATTTATTGGAATGTGTTTTATGTTCCGAAAGTTCCATTTAAAGAATAGGATACCATTCTACTCCCTGACAACACACCAAGCATTGGCCAGTGTTGGGGGCGGGGTCTGAGTTCTAATGTGGGGAAGATTCTATTAGGAAGCAGGGAGGCAGGAAGTCTGTTCCCTGGAATATATTTCTTCTCTCTTTAGGTCTAAATATGTGTGTGTGTGTGCGTGTGTGTGTGTGTGTATTTTTCTGAATAAATTATTCTGATGCTTATTTAAGTCCTGTAGCATTTCAAAAAGAAACTTTTATAGCCCCTTTCTTCTATTTCAAGGAGATTAATTCAAATAACATAAGTAAGAGCAATAAAGATGAAGTTTGCAATTTTTCCGTCCTCCCATCTCCAACTCCCTTTTGTAAACAGGGATGCAGATTCTATTTGCCAGTATACAATGGTGATCCAGGGTCTTAATGTGGATAGTGACTTCCCAATGCATTTTGAATATTTCTCCTGAAATTAAAGAGTTCCAAGTTGTGTTTTCCTTTTCCTAAATGCAAAAAGATGACAGGGAGAATATTACTGCACCTCTTTTCAATTTTCCAGTGAAATATAAAGGCTTTCTTCTTTAATATTTCACAAAGTTCCTCCAGTTCCCAGTGGGAGTCTATGCTGGGTAATGTTTGCTAATTACCAACAACAAAACTAGACACACAACGTTGGTAAATTACCTGACCCTTTCCTTTTTAATGAGACAACAAGGATTTCGCGAAGTGATGTTGTTTCACTGGATAATGGTGTCAGCAATGTTGTAATTGTGGGTTGAGACACATTAGCTGAACAACCACATGTAGAAAGGGCTTTCTCTCGACAAGCCGTTTGGAGACTAGAACCATATTATCATTAAGCCTATGTCATTTGCATGCTGCTAATCACTTACTTTATTATCCTGCGTATCCATTGTCTTTAATTGCTCTTTAAATTAAAATTAAAAATAGTTTTGAAGCCCACAATGCCTGAGATAGCATCTTGATTATGAAGATAACTTCAAGAAAATGGAACAACTGGTTATATATTGCCTGGATTATGAGAGTCCCATCGTTATGTACTGCGCCTGCAGGCCTCAGGGGCCTAATTGTGGTGGTTTCTCTTCCTTTAGCCCATAGTGTTTGTTTAATAAATGGTTATTTATGGCCTTCTCAGCCATTAGAGCAACTTTGGAGAAAGTACATCCTTCTCCTTGGTTTGAGAAGTGAAGTTTCATCCTCTGGGCAAAGGTATAAAACTGAATCAAAAAAATCTGGATCTACACTAGAGCTTGTGAAGGAGTCTATAAGGAGATCCTCTGGATTCCCTTTACTAGCTTATTTTGTTGGAGATCACTTTTAAAATTTGGGGTCATGAAAGAGACATAAATCTCAAAGCTGAGAGGGTCTTAGAGTCATTCCTATTTTACAGATGAAGACACCAAGGGCCACAGCCATTGCCGCAACTGTGATCGCATAGCAGCAAATGAATGATTTGACTGTTAGCAAATGGAAAGGATGCAGGGCTCCTGGAGGAAGGATCATGCCTTAGGGGCTACTCCTGAGAGAGGATATGATGTTGTGCCTGGAGTAATGATGTGCAAGCTACACGGTTGTTGTGGTTTAATGTATTTGGTGTACGTCTCTTGTATGAAATTTTGATATGTTTGTTGATACAGACAATGTGATAGGATTCTGGAAGAGAGGGCTCCTATGTTCCACTTCCTTAAAATAACAACCCCATGAATGACTCCACAGACATTCCCGAAATTGAGTAGCTGAACACAGAATTATCATGGTTTCAATATTATGTGTGATGCACGGTAATCTAAAGGGATTTGGGACATTTCTACTACCTCATTTTACGGATGGGAGAACTGAGTTTGGATAAGACATTGAATCCTTCTGCATTCTCACAGAGAGGTAGGAGTTGACCTGGGACTAAAACCCATGTGTTTTGTTTTCTCTGTCGGCTTACAACCCTGTTGTTGATAAATAATAATAAGTTAGTACTGATGAAGTACATGCTCTGTGCCAGGTGCTGTTGTAAGCAGTTTCCCTGCATTATTATTATTAACTTACTCAATCTTCATGACATCTTCCTCTTCCATTTTGCAGATGAGGAAACTGAGACACAAAATTTAAATAAATTGCCCCAGATCACAAATTAGAAACAGAAAGAGGCAGGACCTAAACTCATTCAGTCTAGCCACAGTGTTCAAGTTCTAGACCACAAATGGTATGGCTTATTTCAGGTAGTGGTCAAAAGTTATTGACCACGCTGTGCAGAGAGATGCTCAGAGTCAAACCAGCATCAAACCCTCATCTAGTGAAGATTCGTATGTGTATGTATGTGGGAATGCCTGACCCCAAGATCCAAGGTCCCAGTTACGTATTCATCTGCCAGCATAAATATATATACAGGAAACACTTCAACACTTAAGAAAAAAAAATTCTTTCTTTTAAAGAACCATCAAATGTTTGGAACCTTAGCGCTATCTTGGGCCAGGCGTCTTGTTTCTAGAACCATTCAGAGACAGCTGGCTGAAAGTTGTTGTTGATGTGATTCTGCTTTCCTGAATTTCATGGCAAGGCCTTGGATCACTTGGCAAACCCATCTTTTACAGCTACTTAATTTTCTGTGTGCTTAAGATATGGATGTTATACTTTGCTTGTGATTTTGGAGTTCTGGTTTCTGCTGCGCTGGCCATCGATTCATACTAAACCAAACAACTGGAGCCCATTTGGCATTTGGTGTTTTAAATGTAAAAGGACATTTGAACTACATGACAAATGCTGAAAAACAAAGCCCATAGCACCAAGAACATAAAGAAACTGTTTATAATGAAAAGGTGGTTACATTTTCAGTCAATCTATCATTTCAATGAGCTCTTCACATTTCTTTGATTAATGCTTGCAAAACGGGAGAAAAAAATGATGTAATGGAAACAAAATGGTATATAGTCTTGGCAGCATGAGGGGGGGTGTCTGTGTGTTTTATTAGTATCCCCTTGATATCATTGTCTTGTAATGTATATATCTGCCTTTTCCCTGGCATAGTAAGCCTCTAGTTTACTGGAACTGTGATCCATCATGAAAGAGGAGATCCCATGTTAGTGGCAAAACAGTCTTTGTCCTCTTGTGGTGGCAGCAAAGAGGAAGGGTCCCAGAACAGGAATTAAGAATAAATAAAAACAATAAAGAAAGGCTAGCATAAGCTGTGCCATATTGAAATTGGGGAGTCCAATGGGTATATGAAGATAAAACAGAGAGAATTAATGATGCTTAACAACATTTAAACATTAATATGTAGTAATTTGTATGTATTTAGTAATAATTCATACATTTTAAAATAACAAATAAAGGGGATGGAAAAAAAGGCAGAGGAAAACATCTTCATAAAGTAACTAAATGTGAGAAGTTATTCAAGGCAGACTTCCTGGAAGAGGTAAAGAAACGACAGGAGCTGGGTTGGGGGGGAAGAAGGGGAACAGCGTTTCTGAAGTGGGTAAGGCTGGTGGGGGCAGGGATGGGCATCAGCAGGTGCCACTTTCCCTCTGTGTTGGAAACCAGCTCTGACTGCTCCTGTGTGCAATTCCCCTGTGTGCATGGGGCATTGTGGGTTTCTTGGGCTCTTCACTGCCCATGTGTGCTTTATGTAAATGGCCTCTGCTCTGAGATTGAGTAGCTCTTACAAGATGGTGGGAGGCTGAAATAACAGAGAACTAGGAAGCCTGAAAACTCTCTCTGGGCCCTGTTCTTTTAAAGCCCCTTTGCTTTGTAACCTTGGCCTGATCACTTCCATCTCAGAACTTCAGTCTCCTTAACTGCCAAATCAAGTGGATGTTCAAAGACCTGTCAGACCCTTACAGATGAACCAGCTGTGTCCATCCATCATGTTCACCAGCTGCTCTCAACCCATAGAGATCATGTGAGGTTTCGAGATTTCAGGGTCTTTAACATCAATTTATAATTTTTAAATTTTTTTCATTACATAAATAAAATGTGTTTATTTTAGAAAATTTAGCAATTATAGAAACCAAAAAGAAAATGCACGTTCCCTGTAATTTTACTGCTCAGACATAAGAAAGTTGACATATTAGTCTTATTTCCATAGATATAAATACTTTTACCCTCAAAAAATGTATCGTACATGTTAGTATGTTACCTGTGGTTTTTCACAAAAATTTTATCATGACCGTTTTTCTGTCATTAAATGTTTTTCTGCATTATTGTTAGTGGATGCATACTTAACCAATTTCCCTAAAATTGGACATTCATGTTGTTTTCAATGGAATATTGTTACTTAATACCTGTGAATGAAGACCCTGGCAGCCAAATTTTTAATATAAGGAAATTATGGCTGTACGCATATTTTTAGAAGTACAATTGCTTAGGCCAAAGCGGAGGTAAAATTATAAGTAATTTGATCCATACTGACCAAGCAAGTATGTCTTATTTTATTTTATTTTTTGAGACAGGGTCTCACCCTTTCACCCAGGCTGGAGTACAATGGCACGATCTTGGCTCACTGCAACCTCTGCCTCCCTGGCTCAAGCAATCCTCCCATGTCAGCCTCCCAAGTAGCTGGGAATACAGGCACACTCTACCACGCCCAGCTAATTTTTGTATTTTTTTTGTTTTAGTAGAGACAAGGTTTCACCACGTTGCTCAGGCTTGTCTTGAACTCCTGAGCTCAAGCAATCCACTCACGTTGGCCCCCAAAGTGCTGGGATTACAAGCATTAGCCACTGCATCTGGCCTTATTTTTAAATTGTAAGCTGAATTAGAATAAGGTAAAACTGAGAAATTGAGATGTTGTGGAAAAAGCAATGATACTATGAGCTCTTGGGTAAACGGAGACATTAGACCAGGTGAATATTAGGTTTCTCTCCAAATCTGTAGTTTTAGGTGTGTTTGAGTTGTTGCTAGCTTTGTCTTTTTCTTCCTTCCTCCCCTTAACCAACCCTTCTGAGAAACATCTTACACAGTAAGCTCTTTAAGCTAATTCTTTTTTTTTTTTTTTGAGACAGAGTCTTGCTCTGTTGCCCAGGTTGGAGTGCAGTGGTGCAATCTCGGCTCACTGCAAGCTCCGCATCTGGGGTTCAGGCCATTCTCCTGCCTCAGCCTCCCGAATAGCTGGGACTACATCTTTAAGCTAATTCTAAGGAAAGAGACTGTCTGCCTGGAGAGACAAGTCTTGTAAATATATTTGTTTCGTGTGTGAGACTTGTCTGAGAGCTGAATATATTTTACAAAGCTTATTGGGCAAATAACTATAGAGAAGTTTTGTTTGTTTGGTTGGTTTAATTTGCTCTGGTTTGGGTTGGACCCAAAATGTAATGGGGGACATTTTGGCGCAAGTGATATCCAATGCAAAAAGGCTTAAGTAAAAACAGAGACATATAACTGGGATGTCTCTGGTTTTAGGCACATTTGGGTGCAGGAACTTGAACAATGACAGAGCTCTATCTCATTCTCTCCACCTCTTGGTTCATTTGCCCTATTTTCATTCACCCCATGGTGGGCTAACTGCTTGCCAGTAGCCCCACACCTGCAGGCTCCTGACTTTGCAACCACAGCACCTTTACCATCTTTTACATAATGTCCTGGGGAGAACATGGACAGGCCCTAGATTGAGGGGGACAGACTTATCTCTAAACCGATGATGTGGCCAGGATTATGCATGACCATCAGCGGCCCTGTGAAGTCAGGATGCCTGGCTTCACATTGCCACTCCTGTTTCCAGGGTAGGGGCGGAGTTTCTTCCCTGCACCCCCAACAAACACTGTGGAATGGGTTTCTTATGCATAGAAGGAGTTAAAAAGGAACAGAAAACAGCAGATATCAACTATCCTGGTTCTGCTGCTAACTGATTCTGTGACCTTGGATATAATAACTTCTTCACTCTAAGCCTCAGTTTCTTCATCTGAAGAATGGAGGAATTGATTAGAGGATTTTGAAAGCTCTCGTATCTCTAGCATAGACTGATTGCTGAAGAGGCAAAAGACATCTTATGGTGTGGCTCAGGATTCACAGAATTATCTGTTTATACAGTTTCCAAGCACTGTCATTAGGCTTTGTGCAGGGGAGTCACAAATTGGCAGGGGCATTTCCCCACTTCCCTCCTTGACACTGACCTCCAGCACCTTGTTGGGGGCTACCTCTACCCTGTTGGGGTAGCCTTTAGGGAGTTTCAGGAGACGCTGCTGCCTTGGTAAATAATCTTTTTTTTTATCGAGTAAACATGGTCATCTGCCTGGCCTTCCTGACTCTGGATTCTAGCTTCATAGGAAGCCACTGAAAACCACTGTGAAAAAATATTACAAGGTTAAACTGAGGTTTTTCCTTTGGCTGGATTTTTCTTGCAGTCATTTCCAAAAATCTATTTCCCAAATCAACCCGGTGTGCGTGGATTTTCTTCCCCTACAAGTTAGAAAGCAATTGTGCTTCTATACATGGAATTTTCTTTACTTCAGCTGCTGAAGCATTTGTTGGAATATATACTGCAAAAATGACTGCTGTGGCTATTACCGTAGTTGCTCAGGGGAGCTATTCAGATGCCTCATTTATTGGAGCTTAATAGATTAAAAGTCCAAATTGAGTCTCATGATATAAGCCTAATCAAGTTCTAATCTGCATAATTTTCCCATAAGCAGCAATGGGAAATTTGGATAATTTATGTTTCAGCAGTTGCCAATCATGTGTTAAATAGCATTGTTGCATTTACTTATCAAAATATTTTTATTGATCTGCACTTCATCTGACATTTGCCTTTGAGATTTTTTTTCCCTGGCATTAACAGGAAATTTAATTCATCTCATAGATGATGTAATATGAGATGTTTCTCTTGATTTTAACATGTCTTTATAGATCATTTTTAAAGGTGATCTTTCCCTTTTACAACTTCATATTGAATACCTGTCTCAGCAAACCTAGATGACTCGGCCTAATTTATTTCCCTAGTTTAAAGTAGCATATGGATTTCTAACCATCATTTATATGCACACAATAAAAGATAATTTGGCCCACCATTTGAACCAATTCCTTTATGTTAAGTCTATGGGGGTGGGGGAAGCACTTACCTTCATTTCTCCATCTATTCTAGGGGAGATGATTGATAAGAATTTCCATCTCCCTCTCTCCCTGGAAAGGCTCGGGGATTTAACTAGGGAAGATTTAGAAAGTACTTTATGTTTCCCCCATGGAAAAGTACTGTAATAAAGCATTTATTATATGTACTGAGTTGTGCATGCTGCCATACCAAAGCAAGTTAAGCATAACTACAATGGGTCCCAGTTGTTATCTGCTATTGTTTAAAAGTGGAAACAATAAAAAGTAAGACTGGCTCAGGCCTCAGACTTGCCTGCCAGGGACACTACCTAGAAGGAGAAGGCTAGCACCCAAGTCAGGGATGCGGCACAGCCTGCAGGTGTCAGGAGTCTGAGGTCAGACTGCCTGGCTGCGGCTCCCAGAGACACTTACCAATTGGGTATGCTTGAGCCAGTTATGCCACTGCTCTGAATCTTATTTTCCTCTTCTACAAAACGCAAATATTAACAGTCCCTAAACACACAGGGACTGTTAAGAGAAATAACCAAGGTGGCCCATGAAAAAACCCTTAGCCCAGCCTGGCACATAAGAAGCAATATGACGTGGTGGCTTAGAGGAGACACTGGGACTTGTTTACCTGGGTTCCGCTCTGAGATCTGCTAATTCCTAGATGTATGTCCTGGGGCAAGTTGCTTACCTTCTCTGTGCTTCAGTTTCCTCCTCTGAAAAATAATAGTATATACATAGGATGGTTCTGAGAACCAAAGTTATTACATGAGCAAAATTTAGTACATAGTAAGCACTCAATAAATGTTGGCTATTTTTTTTTCTTTGGGTTCTATTTCAGCCTTCCTCTCTCTTCTTCATTCTCAATTATTAACCAGTTCAGATCTAGAGCATTCTTGCCTTTGCTTTGAGTCTCATAAAAACAATGCCGTTGAGCCTTTCTCATTTCTGATGCACTTGGGTTTACAGTGTCCTGGAACCCTTTTCCAGCCATTACTTGTGTATATCTTGTCTGAGCCATAGTCCTTCTTTCCTTATGATCACATAAGGAGTATTGTGTATACACACACACACACACACACAATGCTCACCTTCTCATTAGTATTCTAGGATTTTCTGTGTGTGAAAAATCATTTTTAAGAATCTACTAAATACTTTTTCAGTTCTTTATCCATAGGGAAGGGGAAGTGATCCACAAATACTTATTGTATACCTAATAAAATATTAATATTGGTAGCCAGCATTTTTGAGCACTTGCCTCATACCAGGTATTGTACTAAATGTTTTAAATACATTATTTTATTTTATCCTTACAATTGTCCTTTGTAGGAGGTATTTCTGGTTTATCGATGAAGAAGCAGACTTGGAGAGAGTCTGCACAGTGCTTATAGTGCCATGGCTTATAAGTAGAGGTGCCAGAATTTGAATCCAGGACACCTGACTTTACAGCCCATGCTGTTAACAATTTCATTCTATTTCTTTTCTATGTGCTGGGCATTTTGTAGATAACCTGGGAAGTTCAAAGAAATGAAAATCCAGTCTCTGACCTAAAGTTCTTATACAGTATGTAGAATGAGAATACCTGTCATAGGATAAAGTTGGTCAAGTACTTATGCCTCATGCTGAATGAATAAAATAGATAACAAAAGCCTGCCACACCGGCCACTGAAGATTGGAGTGGGGAGAAAACTTATAGTGTAAGGAGGTCAGGTGGTCTTTGGAAGTTATTTATTTTATTTTTATTGTTTCCATAAGTTATTGGGGTACAGGTGGTATTTGGTTGCATGAGTAAATTCTTTAGTGGTGATTTGTGAGATTTTGGTGCACCCTTCACCCAAGCATATACACTGCACCACGTTTGTATTCTTTTATCCTTTGTCTCCCTCCCACTCTTAACCCCTAAGTCCCTGAAGTCCATTGTATCATTCTTATGCCTTTGCATCTCCATAGCATGGCTCCCACATACCAGAGAGAACATATGATGTTTGGATTTCCATTCCTGAGTTACGTCACTTAGAATAATAGTCTCCAGTCTCATCCAGGTCACTGCAAATGCTGTTAATTAATTCCTTTGTATGGCTGTGTAGTATTCACTCATATATATATATGTATATATATACATATATATATGATGTGATATATATATACATATATATGATGTGATATATATACACATACATATATATGATGTGATATATATACACATGCATATATATATATATATATCACAGTTTCTTTATCCCCTCATTTATTAATGGGCATTTGGGTTGGTTCCACGATTTTGCAATTGTGAATTGTGCTACTATAAACATGTGTGTGCAAGTATCTTTTTCGAATAATGACTTCTTTACCTCTGGGTAGATACCCAGTGGTGGGATTGCTGGATAAAATGGTAGATCTACTTTTAGTTATTTGAGGAATCTCCACACTGTTTTCCATAGTGGCTGTAGTAGTTTACATTGCCGCCAGCAGTGTAGAGGTGTTCCCTGTTCACCGCATCCATGCCAATATCTACTGTTTCTTGATATTTTTATTATGGCCATTCTTGCAGGAATAAGATGGTATCACATTGTGTTTTGATTTGCATTTTCCTGATCATTAGTGATGTTATATGCAAATGGCCAACAAACATATGGAAGTCATTTTTAGCATAAAACTTGCCTCCCATGGCCATGATCAACAAAGTGCTATGGGGACATAGCTAAAGAATCAGGAGCCCATCTGGTGATAGCTTCGGCTGTGGATGATTTAAACTTCAGTCTTTTCCTGATTGAGGACTTCTCATTCCACGTCTCTAATGGTGATATTCTTAGTCATCTTTTCTGGCAAAATAAGTGGTTGTTTCTAAAATTAACTTCCCAAGTGTTAGTTTAACTAATGAAGGGAGTGTTTCCCAGTTTCACTGTTCTCTAGCTGTAGATCTCTGGAATATATTCCATGTGCCAGTGTTTTCACATGCAGAACTAGGGCATTGTTTAATGTAGAGAGACTTCAGGTGCTACCCATGATACAGCCATGGCTGCAAGCAATAATGGGAAGGGGAACAAGACGGTCAGAGACTGGGCCACAGTTTAGACTTGCCCCTTTATCAAATGCAGCTATGAGGAATGGGGTGGACACCATGCTATGGCATCAAAGGCCAGATTGCCTCATCCCTTTATGGAAGGTGCTTGAATTTCTCTTCTCTCCAAAGCCATTTAAGGAATCTGGGGCAGTCCTGCCATTTCTGACCATAATTTTCCCATATCAGAACCCGTAAGAAAGAAACAATGCTAATAAATTATGTTCACCTTTAACATAACTCTACACCAGGGAAAAAGAGGAAGCCAATTTCGCTTTTATTGTTGCCTTTTGCTTTTAAAAATGTGTGACTAGAAAAGTAGGGAAACAAAAAGAGGCATGAAGTTTTCTTGCCAATAAAAGCACACTTTTTTTGGGAGTCATGCATGGGGGAGAGTTGGGCCTTCAACAGAGAGATGTCTTTGGACACCCACCATAGTTTGTCAGTTGCAGATGCTAATGAAACCAGGCCTGGTGACTGAAGGGGAAAATGGAATATGAAAGCAAAATGAAAGAAGCCTATGAAGCAAGCATGTCATTTCTAAATGAAGGTTTCATGCAAAGGAATTGAGTCTTTTCACAGCTGAAAATGGAATCTTTAAATAAGATAAAATAAAAGGATGCCATGGCTTGTTGCGAGTTCTGTAATGAAATACAGTTTTCCTAATACCGTGTGACCTGCATTTCTCCCTGCTTTATGGGTGCTATTCCTTGACGTACAAACCCGTATTTTCTCAAGTCAGCATTTGATGATGGATGTCAAAATACAGGCCATGTATTATGCATATAGCATTACCGATTTAAGGTGTTTACTTGTCAAGTTGAAGAAATTCAAAAACGTCACATCCACTGAATCTGCACAGCTGTCACTTCCAGTTTTTCATGCTTTTGAATGAAACTTCTGATGAAAACAGTTTAGTTTTCCCTTTCACCATCCTAGAGGAAGAAAACAGCTAGCATTTAAAAATGCATGTTTTTGGTTATGTGGTTGGCTGAAAAACATATATTCCAAAGTTTGAAAAGATGGACGCTACAATGTCAATCAAAATGACTTACCCTTTTCATAGTATATTAATGTAAAGAATCAATTTAAGTGCAGTCAGGGAATGGATATGAAGTAAAACTTTGTTTTTCTTTTTGAAAGTATGGCACTCAGTGATAAGAAATGTATACACAGGAGAGCAGAAAGTAAGAAAACCCTTTTATATTTCTCTGGCATTTTATGCATTATGCACCTCCAAAACAACAGGCAATTATTGAGCTCCCGTATTTCATTCCTGACTCACACCTAGCCAAAATGCCAGACTCAACACAATCTTGTCACATTGCTGGAAAGTGAGTCAGGGATCTGGTCACATAATAATCTATTTGGAGTTTTGTCCTTGGAAATTTAGCAAGTGACTTTGTTCCTAAAAGTCCCTAATTCATTGATAAGCCCATGTAGCATTCCGCTGAGGGCAAAAATGAGAAACCGAAGTGAATGTGAATGCTTGCCTGTCATCTAAATGTAATTGCATTGGGTCTTGCCACTTGTGTGGAGCTGCCGTATGCTTCGTTAGAAAAATTAATTTTCACCAGATGAATGTAGGAGGTAAATAGGTTTCTAATACTGATATGTGTCCATGCAAAACCTTAATGAGGCAGCCATTCTGCCTAGCCAGGATATTTCTCACTCTCACTAAACTGAAAGTTACAGTTGTTCCAACCTCTTCCAGGTATGTACTTGGCTTGGAACTGAGACCCAAAGAAGCCCAAACTGCAAAATCAGAGACCAAGCAGGCTGCTTTCCAATTTTCCTGTGTCCACATATACCTTATGTGGTCTGTGTTGGGCACACTGGGAAGTTCAAGGGATCAGCCATAAGCAGGTGGCATATACATTAGTCAGGAGGATTTAGATGCAAGTAAACTCCTTCTCCATTTAGCTTAAACATAAAGAAAAAATGTGTACATCTTATTATATTGTGTGTATGTATATGTATAAATACATTTGTGTGTGTGTGTGTGTTTATGTGTATACAATCTCACGTAGGGAGAAATCCTGAGGTGGGATGGCTCCAGGCTGCCTGCCCCAGGAACTCCAGGACAGCTCTTCCTGTCATTCACTTGAGCCAATATCACTAAGTTAGTTATGCCCTCAGCTGGTGCCTCAGTTCCTGGCACTACAGGCACATAAAACAGTGCTTAGTAAATTAAAAGAGAATCTCTTCATATGTGTTTCTTTTTAAGAGCAAGGAAACACTTCCTGAAAGCCCCAGGAAGATTTCCTGACACCTCCCATTGGCCAGAACTCTGTGAAAACTGAGGCCTAAGTCACTCACCAGCAAGAAGATAAGCAATTGATTGGTTTACGGTAACAGGCCAGGTTAGGTTATGTTGTGGTAACAACAACAACAAACAAACAAACAAACAAATCTCAGCGGCTTAAAGCAACACAGCTTTATTCTTCATTCACTCAGAATGCTTTGTGGGTCTGGGTAACTGTCCAGGGCTGCTGTCTAGCCTTCATCTCCATAGTAACCTGTATCCTCACAGTTGCCATGGCCTGGGAAGAGAGAGATGGCTGTCCAATACCTGAACCAGCAGTGATATGCACTGCTCTGTTCACTTTTCATGGGCCAGAGCATTTCATGTGTCACATGGCCATACCTAACTTCAAGGGGGCACAGGGGATAATTCTCCTGTGTCCCTGGAAAGAGATGGGAGCCAAAATCTATGAGCAGAATAAATAATTGGTATGGAGTCTGGACTTTTTAGGGAACTATGAAGTGAGTTACGATTATTTATAATGGTTTCCTACCGTGTCCTTCTAAGGAATTAATCATCAGAGTTTATCCTGGGAATACTAATTGTTGACCTGTGAATAATGCATAAGCTACATTTTTGGGGTCGTGTGTATAGAGTGTACTCTGATTATTTCCAAATTTTCTACTTCTCTGATTTCTCTTCCTCCTCTGTTTCCTTCCCACTAGGGTTCACACCTCCAGGAATGGATAGATCCTCTCCAGATAACAGCCCAGTGCACGGGATGTTACGTCAACCATCCATCACAACTGGGGTCAACATCCCCATCATCACTGAACTAGGTAAGGGTCAATGTCAGCTTTGGGGGGAGTTTTTGTTCTCTCTTTCAAACCATACAGGATATGAGGAGGTTGGTTTGTTTCTTAGCCCTTTCAACTTTGTAGCTGCTATGGGGTTTGTTTTGAGGGGGCTGGGAGGAAGGTATGGGTAGAAATATGGCAGATTACCGGAAGGGAAAACTGATCTATCTTTCTTCTGAGATGAATAGACAGTTTCCTTCATGCTGGTCACTGTTTTCAAAGGAGCATGAGATGATGGATTTGCGATTGGGGCATTCAATTGGGAATGGAGAGGAAAGGAGGAAAGGCTTAGTTCATGGATTCTTTCTGGTGATTTTTACTCTAAGAACCTCTTATGAGCATTCTGATTGGACAGCTCCTAAAATCTGAGCCCTCCACTGATATACAAAGTCTCAGATCTAAGCCAAACCTATTTTAGGAACAAGGTAAAAGCCCTGGGCTAATGTGTAATAACTCTACATTTAATGTATCGTAGTTGAATATCTCAGCCAAAAGCCATTTTCAACAAATGCCATCCTGGCCCCCAAAATGATGGGGTTTTGAGGGCCATGTTGGTTGGACAATAGAATCTAACTTCTAACCTGGCCATGGCACTCCCTGTTACCATTAGTGGAGTGTGCAAAACTGTAGAGTGGCCTCTTCCCCCAAGACAAATGCAAACTACCTGTGGTCCGGGGTCCCTTTACTTGAGAATGTTTCCTCTGTTATTCCCTCACTGTCTTCTTTTTCTGTACTTTCCTCCACTCCCTTTCCCCAACCCTTAAATGCTGTATCCAATTAGCTAAACCGGGCAAGTTGCCTTTGGTATCAGTCAATCAGGAAAAAAACAGTGGGACGCACATTCTAATGATAACTGAACTGGGTAAGAAGCACTGTTTTCCTTCACATCAGTATTTCCTTTTGTTCTGTTGTTGGTGTTTCCAACTATCATCAGCTTGTTTTTATTTCACCGGCTGTAACAGAAAGGCTACCCCATGGCACTGCTTTGAATGTGCTTTATTTGTGGCTCTGGTTGGAATCAACTGTCTTGTTCTGGCCTTTCTTAATGATTTTTTCCCCACACAGCATCAGTAAACCTTTGATCACACTCATCTGACCTGGCAGTTGTTTCCAAAGCATCTTTGCTCTAATTCATTTTCTCTGGCCTGAGCCTTTTTTCCCCACTTTTTTTTTGTCACCCTGCTCTCCTGCCTTCTCCCTTCTACTCCTCTTCCAACACACTGTCAGTTTGAATGACATGTCTTTACAGCTCTCAGAGGAAGTCAAAGGAGAATATCAAAATTTTAAGATAAGAAACCTAAGATGGCGCCTTCCCTCCAGCTGTTTATTTTTCTTTATTCTGACTTTATTTGCCCTTTCCCCCCCCTCCCCCCCACCAGGGCATTTCTCAGAAGCCCTGGTTCTGAAACCATAAAAACACCCGGCCCCTAGGGAACCTTTTTTACTAAAGGCAGATTTCAAGAAGGGTGCAGAGGATAAGGTTAGCAGCCACCCAGATGCAACACTGCACTCTGGCCCCCAATCCCAGCCCAGAATCCTCTCTGGGAGATTCACAATGGACTCAGGTGGAAGATAAAGGCCTCCGGTCATGACTGCATTTGTTAGGTTCTTCCCCACTTCCCCGTGACTTGGTTAATAACCCCATGAAGGGCACCCATCAGCAGCAGGTCTCAGAACTGGGGATTGATCTTCTAAATAGAGACAGCAAAAGTGCTGCTCAGCAGAGGGGTGGATACAGAGGTGGGAGCACCTGCCTTCACATGACTCACAAATGAAATGAACACTCCATTTTCTTGGCCCAAAAATATATTTCAGAATAAGAGAGCAGGCTTTCAACACAGTAATCTTGCTTGTGAGGTGTCTAGAAACTAAGGAATAGATTGTCCACCACTCAGCAGTGCATTATTGTAGGTATAGCTATTTATCAGGACAAATTCACTCAGATCAGGGAGTATCACACTATTTTCTCTTTCCAGCTGTAGGAAGGGTATCTTTTTCATGTTTAGTGTAGTTGTTTAAAAGCCCTAGGTTTCTGGATTGCTCTCCTCAGAACTGGAGGGCCACAAAAGACCCAGGGCTCATGTGGTCCACCCCTCTGGTTGGAAAATTAATCCAAACATCTCCATCTCACAAACCTACAGCAACATTTCAGAATCCTCACTGCCAGGAATTTCATTTTCTAATTGGAATTCACATGCCGCTGACTAACTAGGATATCTTAATTTGTCATTAGTAGACGAGAAAAGGAAAAGCTTGGTGCCCCAAACCTAAGGCAACAATTCTGGTATTTGATTAGCATCATTGACTCTCCTGAAGCCTTTGTCCCACACCAGATTTCTTCCTTGTGTTCAGAGAATCTTTCAGGTGCTCACACCCCCCCTTGTCTTCTGCCTTGAAACCTATTTCTTTAGCTGCTATACTGCCCTCCTCAGACCACTTCACCTCCCACATCCCCCACAAATACTTCTTATTTATCTACGTGTTCTGAGATGTGTTCTGCATTATGCCAGGCCAGTATAATGAATTTTAAGAGACACAGAGGGCACCAAGGCCACACAAGCTTTCAAAGCTGTGTAGCACATTCCACTCTTCATCTACTTGGGGACTCTCAACTGACGTTAGCATGGCAAAGGCTCCTCAGAGTCTCACAAGAAAGGACTATGTTAAAGCTGTTTCGCCTGACTATTCCAATTGTATTTGACCACATATGCTTTGGGGTGATTATGTGGGTACCTCTTATCACCCACATAATTACTGTTCTGTGGAACAGGCCTTGAGTAGCACTGCTTGCTCTCCTTCTGAGACTCGGTATTTCAGAACGATATACAGGGTATTCACTGGACCCTGGCTAGTCTCTTGGAGTGCTTTTCCCATTGCCCCAGATGTCTAGCTCACTGACAATTTGGAGTCCCTTCCCCCTACTTGGAGTCACTTCACCTCCATATCTGGTACCAACCCTTCCCTGTCTTCCTGATAAGAGGTAACAGATGCTGTGCTTTTCGGAGCATTGCCACACACACCATTGGTGGCTATTACAAGTAACTAAAACCACATTCTTCCATATGTGGTCTCCAGTTTACATTTTATGATTCACAAATCAGAAAGACTAAATGGTGGCCTCCAACATCCCTTTGGACAAGTGAAGGGAGGTGATGAAAAGCTACCTCTTGAAAGACCCCTGGGCAAGACCTTCAGTGTTTCCAAGAGAGGCAGAGGGAAGCTGGGCATTTTCATGCTGTAATGGGTGGACAGGTATTTAATGTCGGAAGGGAGATCATGACAGCAGCTGGTATTTATCAAGTCATGGCATGATCCAGATGCTGGGCCAGGCTTACTGGGCACAATCCCATTCGTATGAGCCTCCTGACAGCCTCATGAGAGAGCTGCTATAACTCCTCAATTTTACAGAGACAGAAACTAAGGTGTAGAATGATGAAATGCTTTGCCCAAGGAAGTTGGCAGCACAGGCTGGACTGAAGCCCAGTTGTCAGAGCCTGGATTTTGGACTTAGACCACTAGCCTGCAATTCAATTGCTGCTGAAACAATGGGGACCCAAATGTGACCAATTTTGGAAGAACAGAGCAAAGATTTTCCCCATTAGAATCTTTCTCTAGGGAAACAAGATGGTGTCATTGAAAAATACTAATTCCATGCCTAGCCTTTCATGCTAGTATCATTTATTCTGCTTCATACAATAAACAAAAGTTGTTTTTTTTTTTAAAAAGAGTTATCAAGAAAGTTGCTTAAAAAATTAAAACAATAACTCTAGAAAAGAGAATTAGCTGTTGATACATTTAGAAAGGAATCAGGGAAAGGAAACCTCATCTGTTCTCTAAAATAATTATTTTAGAAATTGTGAGTGCCCCCTTCTTCCATCCCCTCACCGACTTTTCCCCTATTACTTGCTCTGCAAAACTGATAATTTCCAAAGCCAAGATAGGAATGGAAATTAATTTGTCATTTAATCTTTAATAAGTTAAAGACATCTGAGTGACACAACTAATCAGTCTGCACGTACTTGAAGGAGGAGTCCTTGAGGAATCCTCAGATGGAAATGAAATACAGCATCCAATGCTGCATCTGCTTGAATGCAAGCACATAAAAGATTGAGCTGTTTAGGAGGGGAAAGGGAGAACGTGGGCGTCCCCATGCAACTCAAAATTCAGAGCAAGTCCTTGTCAGCAAGCAGCAGGAGACAGACAGTCATCCGTCCCACCTGGAGTTTCCTGAGTATTAAACAGGGCTTATTGGGTGTGGACCTGGATTTAGGGCCTGGGACCCGGGGAACAACCCAGGCCAATCCCAGTGGGTAGGCTGCGGGTTATGCCTGCGGGTGAATTCCTTGCTATCTGCCTTTGCTGTGCTCCCCTTCCAGCGCTCTTTAATCCCAATAAGCTGCTTTCTTTTCATTGTGGCTAAAATGACTATCCCAGCATGGCTGCTCATCATTGAAATATGTCCATCTCTCAAAGGACTTGGTTACCAAAAAACACTGGGAAGTGTTTTTAGGTCATGATCCTAAAGCTATGCCAAAGGACTGGCAGCACAGTCTGTTGGTCCTCCAGCGGCCTGCCATGGAGCAAGCCTGCTTGAACTCATTGCTCTCCAGGTCTCAGACACTTAAACAGTGACACAGGAACAGTCCATTGAGTCCCACTGCCCCCCTTACCCGAAGATCCATCTACAGCTTATTCCATGCTTTTGTTTCCTTCTCAATGACTTCAGTGTTTCTAAACCAGTAGCCTGGTCTCCCTCTGGCTTCACTGCCTGTGTGTGGTCTTCAGAGCTAATTCTTATTTTATGCTTTTTCTAGTGAACGATACTAATGTTCAGTTTTTGGACCAAGACGATGATGATGACCCCGATACAGAACTGTACCTCACGCAGCCCTTTGCCTGCGGGACAGCGTTTGCCGTCAGTGTCCTGGACTCGCTCATGAGTGCGGTGAGTTATCCTGTTCCCTCCTCCTCACTCAAGGGTGGAGGATGTGCCAATAGAGCACCTCCAACCTTTGAGGCTCTGGGCTGCACTGGGGCCACAGTGGAGAGCAAGACTCCTAGAAGCTCACACCCTAGAAGGGGAGACCTACATTATAAAACCATCACACAAGTAAATGTTTGATTATAAATTCCTCAAGTGCAAGGAAGGCAAAGCAGGCTAGGAGGAAATATAGGTGAGGGCCTGACCTGGTTTTGGGGATCCCAGAAAAATTCCCCAAGGAAGTTGTACATTTTATGCTAAAATTTGAGCCATAAAGAAGGGAGATCTTGGGGGAAGAGCATTCTCTGAAGAAGAAAGAAAGCAAATGCAAAACCTGGTGATGGGGGGGACCTGAGGCTCTCAAAGAATGCAAAGAAACCCTGTGAGGCTGGACTGTGATGAAACAAGGGTGCAGGAGGATGGCCAAGGTTAGACCTGCAGGACCTTGAAACCCATTTTCATGGTTTTGGACTTTTTCTTAAGAATAATGAAGAGGCACTGAAGGATTTTAGTTGGAGAGTGACATAATCAGGTTCATGCTTTAAGAGGATTGCCTTGGCTGTTTTAGGGAGGATGATTCAGAGGTACAAGATGGTGGCAGGGGGTCTGAGTAAGAGGCTGTCATGGCTTGGACTAGGATAGAGCTGGTGTCGGGATCGAGGGAGGTGGATGGAGCTCAGCGGTATTGGGCAGTACAATTAATAGGACTTGGGAAAAGATTGAACATGAGCAGAAGGTGGAGAGGACAGTGGGTCAAAGGTAACTGCCAGGCCTGTCACTGAGACTGAAATCCTTGGGAGAGAACCAGTCATGGAGGCAAGGCCTGGCTGGGTATCTGCTGCAGGGAGGAGTTAGTAGCAGATACAGGAGAGTGGGCTGGCCGAGGGATCAAACACATCTTTGGTTTCTTTTATAACTTGATGTGCATCTAGCAATCAGGCATTTGTTTTTTCACTTTTGCAACCAAAAAACAAATAACGATTAAAAAATGGGTCCCAACATAACGGAGCCATCTTTCACTGCAAAAGGCAAAAGTAGGCATTTAGAATGAGTCATAACCTGGGTATTATGAAGTCTTCCCACTGAGCATCTTTATTTATTATATAGAAAAGCTTCTTTATTTTGGAGTTCTCAAATTCTCAATTTGTGAAAATGCAGACATAGGCTGAACAAAAACTGACCTTTGGAGAATCCATGATAAAGAGCTTTTCTGAACACATTAAAACCATAAACAGAACTCAGAGTTTTTACACACGTATATTTCTTAAAGTGCTGAAGGTTATTCTCCTGAATGTGCTAAACAACTGATATGCTAATTATGCACTGGTCTCATCTATTCATTAAATAATGCTAATCCCAGAAGGACCTCTATTTGAGGAAAGAAAAAACATAAAACTTTTTAAGACTAATTTGGGTTATTCTGTATGCCTGAACATTGTCCAACTGCAAGCATATCTTAGTTAAAAATCAGGATTTTGGATTTAAAAATGATTGTGAAATGACATTCATCTGAATTAAGGTTGACTGGGCTTCATGCCATGCCATGACTTTCCAAGCCAACAAGGAGATAAAATGGTCCTTGGAAAAGGGCTCCCTTGGTTTCCTGGGGCTCATGATCTTTCTTATGGCCTGATGATACCAAGGCTAACCTTTCTAGCTGCTAGTGATGTTGGGCTCAGTTTGGGCAAACTCCTTGAGCAAGCCAGAAGGAATGATAGAAGCCTCAAGATGTGTTCCTAAGAAGACCATATTCTCGGTCATAGGCCTCATATTCTGCAAATCCAGTTTCAAGTGGATTTTGGTAATTCATCTCATTAGAAATTTTTATTTTAGTTCTGATCCTAATTACAGAGATTTCAGAAAACTGTTCTAAGAGCTGGTTAAAGTATTTACAGTAGAATTTTTTTTTTCAGAACTACAAAATAATCATAACATTTTTAAAATTCCAAATTTATAAAATTGTTTATGTTTCTACATATCAGATATTCAGTATGTTTCTAGCAGGATGGGCTATATAATTTGCAAGGTCACTTTTCATGAATTGCTAAGAATTTCAAAATGGTGACAGCAGAGTATTAAAACAAATGAGACTTGGGGCTGGGCGCGGTGGCTAACGCTTGTAATCCCAGCACTTTAGAAGGCCGAGGTGGGCAGATCACTTGAGCCCAGGAGTTTGAGACCAGCCTGGGCAACATGGCGAAACCCTGTCTCTACTAAAAATATAAAAAAATTAGCTGGGTGTAGTGGTGCGCACCTGTAATCCCAGCTACGTGGGAGGCTGAGGCATGAGAATCGCTTGAGCCTGGGAGGTGGAGGTTGCTATGAGATGATAAAGCGCCACTGTACTCCAGCCTGGGTGACAGAGTGAGACCCTGTCTCAAAAAATAAATAAATAAAATAAAATAAAATAAAATAAAATAAAATAAAATAAATAAAATAAAATAATAAAACAACAGAGACGCGTCTGACTATGGCCCTGTGCAACTACATAGGCTGAACACCCATGAAACCAGCCCTGTTTCCAAGGAATAAAATCAGTTTGAGCACCAGAGAACTTCTTCTCAACACAGCCAAAGGGGCATATGGTAGCCACAGGGTGGAGGTGGGGGCCCATCTGGATTTGAGTTGCACAAGCATCTATATCATCAGTAGGTAGTCAGTTCTTGGAAATTCAAATGAGAATTTAAAGTGAATTGATTAGAAATTTTTAAACAAGCCATCTCCCATCTCCTTTGAAATGCAAACAAAAATGTTTGGGATAGTGTGACTAAGGCATGTTTGGATGCAATAGTATGGGAGCAGCATGTCTTCTGCATTCTAGCCTAGGATAAAAGGGTGTCAGGAATCTGGTAACTGTCATTGTATTTATCATCAGGAGCATCATTTACTAAGTGCCCAGAACTGTGCGAGGCACTTTAGCTACACTACTGAATCTTTTGGACAATAATGTGAATATTCTTGGTTTAAGTGTTGAAGCAAGACATATTTAAGTAAGTCATTGATGGTAACTTTTCAAATCATTAATCAAAATGCCTATCAAATTATTCCAGGTCTTGTTTTCATTGTCTAGGAAGAACAAGCTTCATAATGAGGTCTTGAGTAGAATCCAGTTGGATCCAGATGTTTTGATAAAATGTTACCTATGATTTCTTTGCATTCTACCCCAACCCTAATGTATGAAAAAGCAGATTAGTCAAGTGCCAAGGCAGGAACTAGAAGGAAGAAAAAGGGCTGTCAGGAATATAAATTGAGAAAGTGAGACTCCTCCAAACAGCAAGAGACACAGGTAAACTTTCACTGCAGGCATTCACTCATAAGCAACATCACAACATCCACACACAAATCTCTTCAGATGTCGACAGTCTCCTTTTTCTAGCGCTCCTCCCCAAATTGTCATTTAATCATGTGTCTAAAGATTCTCTGAATATTGTCCTTCATAACCCAACTCCTGCTGCTTACTGCTTCATTTGTTAAAAGAATAATATTTTGATTCATCACAGGCATCCCTAGAACAGATCAGGATGTTACAGACATGGCCCTGTGGCTTCATCTCACAAATCA
Source organism: Symphalangus syndactylus (assembly GCF_028878055.3). Classification (NCBI taxonomy): domain Eukaryota; kingdom Metazoa; phylum Chordata; class Mammalia; order Primates; family Hylobatidae; genus Symphalangus; species Symphalangus syndactylus. The sequence continues at coordinate 96,744,432 of NC_072426.2, forward strand.
ACAGCAGAAACGCAGGATAAGAGGGAATAATTAGGTTTTTGGATATATGTCTCTAAGAAGATCACAACTTAGAAATGTATTTTTCAGAATGATACCATCTTGATGCACACAGTCGCACCAGATGAAAGGAATCCTCTCTGTTTTTAGGGGTGAGACTCACATATGAGTATTCAGATTTCTTTTTCATCCAGCTACCACTTTCGCCCAACCCCAGCCCCAATTTAAGCTCTACTTGGACCCTGAAAAGTGAATACTGGACATGGACTCAAGAGCCAGATGGCTTAGATCTGGATTTCAGAACTGCTGTTTACTGGCTGCCTAACCTTAACCTCTCTGTGCCTCAGTTTTCTCATCTTTAAAATGAAGATAATAATAGTACCTATGTCACAGGGTTGCAGAGATGAGTAAATGAGTAAAGGTTGTAAAGCGATTAGAGCAGTGCTTAGCACTTGACAAGCTCTGTATGTATTTATTGTTGCTAGTGTCTTTAATCAATACATTTATTGGGCACTTACTGGACACCAGGCATGATTCCCCATGCTGGGGATTCAGTTGTATACTACAAGGCTACAGTAACCAAAACAGCATGGTACTGGTACCAATACAGAGATAGAGATCAATGGAACAGAACAGAGCCCTCAGAAATGATGTCACATATCTACAACTATCTGATCTTTGACAAACCTGACAAAAACAAGCAATGGGAAAAGGATTCCCTATTTAATAAATGGTGCTGGGAAAACTGGCTAGCCATATGTAGAAAGCTGAAACTGGATCCCTTCCTTACACCTTATACAAAAATGAATTCAAGATGGATTAAAGACTTACATGTTAGACCTAAAACCATAAAAACCCTAGAAGAAAACCTAGGCAATACCATTCAGGACATAGGCATGGGAAAGGACTTCATGTCTAAAACACCAAAAGCAATGGCAACAAAAGCCAAAATTGACAAATGGGATCTAATTAAACTAAAGAGCTTCTGCACAGCAAAAGAAACTACCATCAGAGTGAACAGGCAACCTACAAAATGGGAGAAAATTTTCACAACCTACTCATCTGACAAAGGGCTAATATCCAGAATCTACAATGAACTCAAACAAATTTACAAGAAAAAAACAAACAACCCCATCAAAAAGTGGGCGAAGGACATGAACAGACACTTCTCAAAAGAAGACATGTATGCAGCCAAAAAACACATGAAAAAATTCTCATCATCACTGGCCATCAGAGAAATGCAAATCAAAACCACAATGAGATACCATCTCACACCAGTTAGAATGGCGATCATTAAAAAGTCAGGAAACAACAGGTGCTGGAGAGGATGTGGAGAAATAGGAACACTTTTACACTGTTGGTGGGACTGTAAACTAGTTCAACCATTGTGGAAGTCAGTGTGGTGATTCCTCATGGATCTAGAATTAGAAATACCATTTGACCCAGCCATCCCATTACTGGGTATATACCCAAAGGACTATAATTCATGCTGCTATAAAGACACATGCACACGTATGTTTATTGTGGCACTATTCACAATAGCAAAGACTTGGAACCAACCCAAATGTCCAACAACGATAGACTGGATTAATAAAATGTGGCACATATACACCATGGAATACTATGCAGCCATAAAAATGATGACTTCATGTCCTTTGTAGGGACATGGATGAAACTGGAAACCATCATTCTCAGTACTAACTATCACAAGGACAAAACACCAAACACCGCATGTTCTCACTCATAGGTGGGAATTGAACAATGAGAACACACGGACACAGGAAGGGGAACATCACACACCGGTGACTGTTGTGGGGTGGGGGGAGGGGGGAGGGACAGCATTAGGAGATATACCTAATGCTAAATGACGAGTTAATGGGTGCAGCAAAACAACATGGCACATGGATACATATGTAACAAACCTGCACATTGTGCACGTGTTCCCTAAAACTTAAAGTATAATAATAATAATAATAAGTAAAAAAAAAAAAGATGAAGACCTTGCCCTCTTGTTATTTAAACTTTCATTCTAGTGGGTTAAGAGTAAATAGGTAAGTGAATAAATGAATTAGTGTCACATAAGGATAATTGATTTGAAGAACATGAAATAGCTTGAATACGTGTGGAGACCTGTTTTACCCTCAGTGGTCAGAGTAAAATTATCCTAGGAGGCAATATTGAACCTGACACTGAAAAAAACAGAAGGAGAAAACACTGCAAAGGCAAAAGCTGCACAGTGGTGACAAGCTGGATTTGGTTTGTTGGAGGAAGCAGTTGGAGGCCATTGTGGTTGGAATGTGGTAGACAGGAGAGCAATCAAGAAGGCAAGGCCACTGGCCACACTGAGTATTCTGAGTAGAATAGACCACATCCCGCCAAGTTCTAAGTCTAGGATGAGACACTTCAGACTTGGCGAGAGGATCCACCTTCTTCTGAAAGCCACCAGCATCCTCCTAATGCCGCTGTTTATGGATACGCTGGCTAGGACAGAGAGCCTGTCACTGAGTTGATTCTTGAAGTGCAACCCTTGATTATTTTTTTTGTCCAACACCCCATCCTCATGCACTCATTTTAGAAGAAGAAATAGCACAATATATTGGCATAGTACTTGGCTTGATATCTTGTTTCTAATAAAAGATCTGTATAGAAGTCTCGAAATGTCACATTGCAGTCTACATCCACCCCACAGACAACTTCTGCATTTATCAAGTTTTTATTTTTAAATTGAATTTGTTGCCAATATTTTAAAATAAGATTTTATATAAAATCTGGGTTCCTGCCTTCTTTAAATTAGAGTCAGAAGGCAGAGTCCCAGATTCCCATAAAGCAGCTATTGGCTTGAGCTGAGCAGCTGCTCCCTTTAGCCACAGTCCACACTACTTTCTGTTGCATCCCACCAGGCCTGCTTCATTCATGTCCCTTCCCCTTGGTTCATCCCACTGTCCTGGCCTTACCAGCCTCCCACCTTTTGCTTCTAATCTTACGTGTCTGCATTACAATGTCTGTGGTCAGACAGCATGCTTGGCCTTCTGGTCATTTGCTTGTCCTCTGAGTTAGGAGGTTGTGCACATGATGTCCATTTTCCTTGAGCCTTGGACCTTTCCTAAACAGATACCAATCACACTGAACCATCATTATTGAAGGAGCAGTGAGGAGCTACCTCCTTCTGAGGAGAAAAAGGGGAACCCTACTACAAGAGCTAATGAGTTCCAATGCACACAAGTTGGGAGTGTTGTCATTTTTTTTAGAAAACAAGATTTAATGAAGCTTTAGGTTTGTGGAAAAAGCATATCATAACAGTTTTAAGAGAAAGAGCAGAGAAAAGCAGAGGCCCCTGTTGCTGGTGTACAATACATCTGAGGAGTGTGAATGCCAGCCTATGAAGAGACCCCTGCTGCAGGATCCCCCAGCAGCTAGAGAGAAATTTCAGTGTGAGCCAGTTAAGCCAGGTGTGTCTTTTCTCTGCCCACTGCACCACAATGCCCAGGGCAGGAGTTTGCATGTCCAGTGCATTCATGTTTTCAGAATAAAGGCAGTGACTTGGAGGAGGGAAACTGGGCCATGAATTAGGACTTGTAGCTTCTGGTCCTGGCTCACTGGCAGCCCTTGCACATTTTTTCTACTGTCTGGGGCCCAGCTGTTAAATGGGAATGATGTTACCCCTTACGACTTTCTGCTAATCAGAGAATGGCAAAGGCATATGAAAATCTTTCACAGAGTAGATACGTATTTCTTAAGATCACATGTAATTACAAAGAAGCAGATTTTTTTGGTATATATGCATGTACATATATGTATATATATTTATGTGTTTGTGTGCACTTATCCTCTCTCTTTCTCTCTTTCATGAACACACATCTTAGATAATACTTGGGAGCTTAGTGGGTAGATGAGTCGGGGTACCCAGAAGATATGATTCCATGTTCTCATCTTTAATATCAGAGAGCTGGCCTCTGTTTGCCAGAAATGAAATTGTGTCAGTAAGACTGGAGAGTGTGACCATCTGGAATGTGGGTTCACATGATTTACTGTCTTTCCTTTCATTAAGGGCCAAACCCTTGAACCTGGTGTTATGGAGAGGCCTGAGTTCTCTATCAGTCCAAGCTAACCTAATGCCATGTGATTTTAGTTACATAAACAATTTATTGCTCCGTGACCCTATTTCTTACACTCCACTCAAAAGCCTCTATTTCGACTGCTCACACAGAGACAGAGGGAACATGGCCGTCCTGAGGCAGAGGAGCTAGCAGTGGTGTCAATCAGGTACATGGAGGTATGTCCTGCTAGACTCAGGACAGACCACTGCTGTCACATCAGGCCAGGCAGGCCTGGGATAGGGAAAAAAAAATCCAATCATTTTCATCCCTCACGAAAGAAAAATACTAAAAACAAAAATCTACACCATGAAAACTAGCAAATATAAAAAATGGCAGCTATGACATAGAAAATGACAATTTTAGAGCAATTATAAACGAAAGGCAGAGAGCCATTAAAGTTAAGGCAATGTTATTAAAAGATGTGTTAATTTTCAGTTAAATTTTCTATAAAAGACCAATTAGTTTAAAAGGCTTGACAGCATTAACTGTGAAACATAAGCTCCGATAATTATACTTTAAAAAAATAAAAAGAGGAGGATGCTCGGGCGGGTTGCACTTGAAGGCACAGCGGGGCGTGGGCCAAGCGGGCTAGATGGCGCTGTGGGCTCAGGTTTCCCTGTTACAGTGCCTTGGTCCCTCCCCTGGCATTTCATGGTTTCCTCAGTGTCCTTTTATAGGACCTGAGAATCATCAAACTTTAGAGGCCAAGAGGGCCACCCTTGTGTTCTGAGCCAGCTCTCAGAGATTAGAATCAGAACGCCGAGACACCGGGAGAGGGAATTGTCTAAATTGGTTGCATTGCTAGTTGATGGTTCTTTTTATAAATTCCCATTTTTTGAGTATGCTTTGTCTATCAGAAGTTTCACAAATACTCTCATTTAACTCTAATCTATAAATTTTTGTTTTGTCTTGTCTTTTCATCTCTGTTGTATGGATGAGGAATTGGAGGCAGAGAAAAGTTAGGCAACTTTTTCATTGTTGTGGCTATTGGATAGAAAAGCAGGTATTAAAAGCCACACTAATTGGATTTGGAAATCTGTACTCATAACCAGGGGGCCATGTTGCCTTAATCAGAAGAAGAGCTTTGCTAGTCAGGTTTGCAACCTTGTCCTTGGCAGTGGGAAGAGGGACTCCTGTCTTCCTTAGACTATGCAAGGTCGCCTGATCCTAGTCTCTGAACAGGATCCTAACTCAGCTGTCTTATACTCCCAAATGTCCATGTGATGCAAGGATAGCTATTGAGAAGGTCTCTGCCTGAAGCATCCCTGAAGACTAACCCTGCCAGAGTTGGAGGTTCTATACAAGAGCTTCCCAGAAGGCTTCTAGCACAGGTATCATGGTAAGGCACAGAAAAGACTGGCAGGACAAAAGCTTAGGAGGCAAAGGATCTCACCTACATGATCCTGCCTTTAGAATGTTGTATTCCTTCAATTTTAGCATTTATGTTAACCCAGAAAAAAATGTGTGCCTTCTGGGTCAGGTGAGTTGTAGAGAGGTTTCCTCCACAGGAAGCGCCTTTGGTAATTGGTATTTGAAGTTCTAGCACCTGGTTTGTCCCATGATGCAGAAACAGCCATCACCTATGCAGAAAGCCCTGGAGTGATGCTTAATTGCAGATTGCTGAATGCTCCGTGAAGTGCCCTACCCCAACCCTCACTCCCATCACATAAAGAAATTTGCACCCTCCAATATGACTGACCTGACGCCCTTTTCCCGAAAAGGTATTGTCTTTCCACCAAATTATTCAGATCCTGAAGACATAGGTGTGCAGAACACACCCGTCAGCAATGCTCAGAGTCCTTCTCTGCATCTGAATATTAGGGTATCAAAACAGGAGCAAAAGCATCTGCTGGCAAAAATACATCATCATTCTCTGTCATCACAGATTCTGCTGCCCCACAGCTCTGTTCCTGGATGCCTGCATGGAAAAATCAAGGAGAGCCATCTGGGATGCAGTGCCAGCTCAGAGAGCAGACAATTATGCTCAGAGATATGAGTGGCCCCAGAGTTGTTCAGACACCTGTGAAACCCTGGGACTGACTTTGAAATTGTACCCATTGATGAGCAGTTCTAAAAGTCATGCACTCTTTGACTTTCACACAATTTCAGGCTAAACCAAGGCCCAGCAATTAGTAGGTGCTCAATAAATGTCAGTGACTGATCAAAAGGGTTTGGGTATAACTGATTTCAACACAGAAGTGGGACATGTTAGGGTCAAACCCCAAAGACCTGACAAAAACCTCCCAGGCTGACCTTCTAGATTTATCATTGCAATGGATAACCTATAGTGCCTTTTGTTTTAAAAAAAATTGACTGTGTTTTTATTAGAACAGTTATTCATACTTCTTGATGAAAATTAGGAAAGCACAGAAACATATAAAAGAAGACATATAAAGAAGAGACATATAAAAATAAAAAGAAAACATATAAAGAAGAAAATATAAATGGCCTATGTTTCCAACACCAAGGATAAGCATGGTTAATATTTTGGTGTCTTTCCTTCTAAATGGATAGATAAATACAGAATTATCTCATTTTATAGGTTGGTTATTTTTTCCCTTTTCAGTTAATATTTTATCCAGAGTATTTTATTATTTTCTTAGGTGTCATGATTTGCAGAGCCTCCATAGGACTTTATGAGATTCCAGTCTGTGGATGTTCCAGAATCTATTTATTACTAAATTGTTGGCTATTTAGCTTTTTAAAATTTTTGTTATAGTAATGATTAATCCTGTAATAGAAATTATTGTACATAAATCTTTGAACAAGTAGCAACTTATTATATTGAGGCAAATGTACTGTTTTTTTTTTAAACAAATATGGACATTTTAAAATTTCTTGATACATATTGTCATGATATCTCCAAGAAACAATTTTACCAATCCACACTCTCATTATACTGAGCCATCTCATGCATTATGGCAAGTGCCGATTGTCATTTTTCCTAGGAGGCCCTTTAACTGTGTTTATGATAGTTTTGAAGCATATCAGTTTTTAATCTGTATATAATGATGTAAATACATATTTTATATAGTGAATTCATAGTTTTTATTCGTAAAAAGTGCATGCTGAACATGAGAACTATCAAGCATCTTGAGATTAAACAGTTTGCTATATTTTTGTGAAGTTGTTTGTGGCTACATTTTTTGCCTTTAACTATTTAGTAACATTTACTTTCTTTTTTACAGAAATTTAAAATAAGTGTATTTTCACAGCAGAAAATATATAAAATAAAATTATAGGAAAAAAACCCACAATTCTAAAACCAAGAGTTAACTACTAAGTAGAACTTTTGTGTACTACTTACAGTTACTTTCACATAAATATATCTATCAGTTCAGGTATGCGTTATTTTTCCCTCTGGAAGTCCCCAAATCAGAGCATTATGTACTTTTTGTAATACTTTATGGTAGAAATAAATATGAATGACCATAATAATAAACAGGATATCATTTTTCTGATAGTTTTCCATTAAACTTTGAAGTTTTATATTTAAAAAATAACAATTCAAAAAGTAATAAGTGCATGATTTGTTATATTATGAAACAGTGTATATTATAAAGTTTAATAATAAAAATGATCTCTACATTTTATAAACATTTGATAATTGAAAACATTAAAAGGAATCATTAGTATGAAAAAGCCAATTAAAAGTAATATTAAAACTTAAAACCCAGTACCATAAAGATTCAATATTTAAAAGTGGGTACTCTTAAAATTAAATTTTAAATACAGAAAAAGTTAATTTCCCCAGCCAATAGTTTTGCAGGTATGCATTTTTAACATGAATTGTGATTCATGATGTTTTGGGGATCCTACTTTTAAAAAACATTTTAGTATTATATAATTATTACCATGCCATTTAATATTATCTGAACGCACAATATTCATGTCTGTACAATGTAAGTCACGTCAGAGAACCATTGTTTAATCATTACCATATTGTTGAAAAATTTTTATCAGTGAGCCAGTTTCCCCGAAGTCATTCATTGAGTAAAATCCCTTCCCCGTGGTATGCTACGCTTTCCTTATTATATTAAGGAATGGATCAGCAAACTTTCTTGTAAAGAGCCAGATGGTAAATATTTTCAGCTTTTGAGGGCCACATAGTCTCTGTCACAGCTACTTAACTCTGAGTTTGTTAGCACCAAAGCAACCCTAGACAATATATAAACAAATGGACATGGCTGGGTCCCAACAAAACCTTATTTAAAAAAAGTAATGGATGGCAGAGCAAGATTTGGCCCAAGAGCCAGATTTGCCAACTTTTGTATTAAGGTCTTATACCTACTAAGCTATGGTTCTCATAAATCCATTCTGGTTGATCTTCTAATTTTTCACATTGTCTACAATATTTGGTTAGGAAGTCTTTAAAATTTACTATACTACATGAGAGGACAATTTTGTACGACTCTTTCCAGGGGAAATTTAGCATAATTTTATCAAGTTTTAAAAAGTCCAATTCAAATCTGTAATTAGGCATATATCAAACAACAATTTTACTAGAAAAAATGACATTAAATGGCCTATTTACATGTTAAGGAACATGGAATTTTAATTTTTTCCTAATACTGTCTTCTGTCTCTTCATAGATGATTACTACTTTGCTTTTTGCCTAAAAAAATAGCGATTCTTATTCATGTCCAGTGACTGGTATTAAAGAGAGTATCTGGAATAATAATGTTAATTCTCCTATGTATCTGACATTTTATTCTCCTTATTTCTAATTTTATTTGTGTTTTTTCAGTTATATTGTCATAAGTTTATTTTTTCAAGGAATTATTTCTTGAATTTAACAATTCACTAAATATCCTCTTGCTAATTCATTAACTGACGCTTTTCATCCTGCTTTTTTTTAAAAAAAGAATTCTTTCAATACTTAATTTTACTTATTATAATTCTGTTGTATTTAATAATAGCATTAAAGGCTCTGAATGTGTCTCTATAGCATTGGCCTCAAGACATGGTATTTTTATATGTCATTCTCAAATATTTTTTAATTTTAAAATATTTCATATTCTAAGTTTGATTTCCATCTTGACCTGGTAGTTATAGGATACTTAACAACATTTTTTTGACGCTCTGGAATATTTACTTTTGCCTCTATTACATTGTATTTAATTTTTAAAATGTAGGTTATACAGCTTATACTTTGTTATATGTATTGAGATTTGATGGTTTTAGCCATTGATCTTTTTTTGTAATTGTTGTTACAAAGTTTAGCAAAAATACACTAAATCAACCTGATTATATCCTCAATTTTCTTATCTTTTGATCTATTTGACCTGTAAAAGCTAAAAACAGTGATAGTGGGAATATTTCACATATTACCCTTAGTCCAGATTTATTCTAGTGTAATTCTAATTAGTTTTGCTTTCTATATTTCAGTTATAATATTTGTCCATAAAAAGTTACAGCTTTATTGTGTCAACTATGAATATAAAATTAACTTATCTAACATAATAGTTTAAAATTTTTCTTTGAAGTATACTTTTTTTCTTCTCTTTGTCTCTTTTAAAGATATCAGAGTTTGATTTTGGCATTTGAACAAGTCTGAAAATCTTTGCCATTTTATAGGATCATTTAGCTCATTTATGTTTAGTTATATAACATAAGATGCTATAGTCTTGCATTATGTTTTTTACATGCTTCTATCATAATTATATGTTTTATGATCCATCTTTTGGTATGTGGACTGTATTTTGTATGCTTATTTTCTGTAGTGTAAACCTTCCATTCTACTTTTAACTCTAGTTAGTTGTTACCAGCCATTCTATAGATGTATTTTCTAAGTATTATTGTCTAGAAAAATTTAGTAGTTCTTGATTCCTCCTTGTATAAGATCAGGCAATTTTCATGCGTTTACTTCCGTCATCATCTCTATCTCATCTCATTTTTCTGACTTTAAAACATAATTTTAGCAATACTATATTAATGGCTAGTTTTGTCATGTTTTTTTAATAATTAGTTTTGACATTTGCATTCCATTTTGTAATAATAGATACAACAATCTTTTACAATTCTGTTTTAAATATATTTTAACAGTAAACCAAATTTGCTCATATTTTCGTTACTAAGGGTTTAAAATTATCTTTAAAGAAGCTAATTTTTGTTTCTGAGTATTTAAAAAAATTAAATCAATAAATCCTTATGTATGCAAAGAGTCAAAAAATATTTCAGTTGCCTTCACAAATTATTGGCAATTTAGCTGTATGTAGAATTTTTGGAACAAATGTGTCCTGTCAAAATTCCTTTGACATTCCTCTTACATTTTCTAGAGAAGCTTCAGCCTAGCCTCATTTTATGCTTGTATTTCTTACAGCATTGTTTTAGGTCATTTTTATTCTCCATTTAATATTTCGAATTCAAATATTCACCAAGTACAGGTCTAGGAGTTGGCCACATTAACTTGCTGAATGCTTTTGATCTGCATCCTAGATTCATTTCCCAGCTCAGGACAGGTTATTTTTGTTTGTTTGCTTGTTTTACATGCTTGCATTTTGTTTACAACTTTGATTTGTAAATATTTACTATTTATCACTTGACCTCTGTTGTCTTTTTCTCAATATCAACCAGCACTCTTATTAAACAAACAAACAAAAATCCCTATATCTTTCTCTATTTAGCTTAGAACTTCCTGGTTTTACTTCTATATCACTAATTGTGTGTGTGTGTGTGTGTGTGTGTGTAATTTTGAGCTCTAATACTCATGGCTTCTTAGATTAAAAAGTTGGCCAGTGCAAATTTAGTTGTCTTTTAACTATTTCTTTTTAAAAAAATGAGACACAACATACCATACAACTCATCCATTTGAAGTGTACGATTCAGTGGTTTTCTTTTTAGCATATTCACAGACATGTACAGCCATCACTACAGTCAATTTTAGAACATTTTCATGGCATCAAAAAGAAACTTTGTATTTTAGTTATCCTCCCCTCCCCTACAACTCTACCCATCACCCCACCAGCCCTAAGCCACCACTGATCTACTCATTATTTCTGTAGACGTGCCTTTTCTGGATATTTTATATAAATGGACTCTTGTTGCGGGAAGTCAGGGACCCCAAACGGAGGGACTGGCTGAAGCCATGGCAGAAGAACATAAATTATGAAGATTTCATGGACATTTATCACTTCCCCAATCAGTACTCTTAATAATTTCCTATGTCTGTCTTTACTTTAATCTCTTAATCCCATCATCTTCGTAAGCTGAGGATGTATGTTGCCTCAGGACCCTGTGATGATTGCGTTAACTGCACAAATTGTTTGTAAAGCATGTGTGTTTGAACAATATGAAATCTGGGCACCTTAAGAACAGGATAACAGCGATTTTCAGGGAACAAGGGAGAGAACCTTAAAGTCTGGCTGCCTGTGGGCTAGGCGGAACAGAGCCATACTTCTCTTATTACTGAAAACGGGCAAGGGAAATATTGCTGAATTCTTTCCTCAGTAAAGATTATTAATAATTAACAGCCCTGGGAAAAGAATGCATTCCCAGCAGGGGCCTCTAAAATGGCCGCTCTGGGGGTGTCTGCCTTATGGAGTTGCAGATAAGGGATGAAACACGCCCTGGCCTCCTGCAGCTCTCCCAGGCTTGCTAGGATTAGGAAATTCCAGCCTGGCGAATTCTAGTCAGACTGGTTCTCTGCTCTTGAACCCTGTTAAGATGTTTATCAATGACAACGCCTGCACAGAAGGATATGGAAGTTCCTTAGTAATTCTAGTTTCTCCCTGAACTTGTGATCTCACCCTGACCTTCTGCCTTGTGATCTTTTTTTGCCTTTGAAGCGTGTGATCTCTGTGACCCACACCCTATTCATACACTCCCTCCCCTTTGAAAATTGCTAATAAAAACTTGCTGGTTTTGTGGCTCAGGGGGCATCACGGAACCTGCCGACGTGTGATGTCTCCCCCAGACACCCAGCTTTAAAATTTATCTCTTCTGTACTCTTTCCCTTTATTTCTCAGACTGGCCGACACTTAAGGAAATAGAAAAGAACCGACATTGAATTATCAGAGGTGGTTCATCTGATAGACTCTCAGTAAAATGTGTTCAAGGTTCATCCATGTTGTAGCATGTATCATTGCATCACTCTTTTTTACAGCCAAATAATACTCATTGCATGGATATAACACATTTTGTGTATGCATTCATTAGCTGATGGAAATTTGGGTTATTTTCACCTTTTGGGTATTACCAATAATGCTGCTATAAACATCTGTGTACACATTTTCATGTGGACATATATTTTTATCTTGGGTATATACTGTAAGAGTGGAATTCCTGGGTCATATAGCAACACAATGTTCAAACATATGAGGAACTGCCTAGCTGTTTTCCAAAGTGACTGTGTAGCAGGACGAGCTGCAGACAAAACTCCTCAGACACCAAGTTAAAGAAGGAAGAGGTTTATTCGGCTGGGGGCATTGGCAAGACTCCTGTCTCGAGAGCTGAGCATCCTGAGTGAGCAATTCCTGTCCCTTTTAAGGGCTCACAACTCTAAGGGGGTGTGCGTGAGAGGGTTGTGATCGATTGAGCAAGCAGGGGATACGTGACTAGGGGCTGCATGCACTGGTAATTAGATTGGAACAAAAAAGGATACGGATTTTCACAGTGCTTTTCTATACAATCTCTATAATCTGTAGATAACATAACCAATTAGGTCAGGGGTCAATCTTTAACTACCAGGCCCAGGGTGTGGCACCGGACTGTCTGCTTGTGGATTTCATTTCTGCATTTTAGTGTTTACTTTTTCTTTCTTTGGAGGCAGAAATTGGGCATAAGACAATGTGAGGAGTGGTCTCCTCCCTTAACTGCACCACTTTACATTCCCACCAGCAGTGTGTGAGAGTTCCAGTTTCTCCTTATTCTTACCAATTCTTGTTATTATCATTTGTTTTTTTTATTACAGCTATTCTAGTAGGTGTGAAATATCTCATTGTGGTTTTGATTTGCATTTCTCTGATGACTAGAGCTGTTGAACCTCTTTGCATAAGTTTATTAACCATTTTTATGTCTTTTTTGAGAAATGTTTAAGTCTTCTGCCCTTTTAAAAAATTGGGTTATCTTTTTTGGTTGAGTTATAAAAGGCTTTTTAATACTGAATATTAGACCCTTATCAGATATATGATTTGAAAACATGTTCTCTCATTTTGTAGGTTGTTTTTTTCACTTTTTGGATAGTGTCCTTCAAAGCACAAACATTTTTTAAATTTTTATGAAGTCCAATTTAATCTGTTCTTCTTGTAGTTTATGCTTTTTGTGTCATGTCTAAGAAACTATTGCCAAATCAGAGGTCATAAAGATTTACTCCTATATTTTCTTCTAAGCATTTTGCAGTTTTAGCTTTTACATTTAGATCTTTGACCGCTTTTGAGTTAATTTTTGCGTATAGTGTGAGGTATATGTCCCACTTTATTCTTCTGCCTGTGGATACCCAGTTGTTGCTATGCCATTTGTTTAAAAAACTATATTAATTTCTCCATTGAATGGTCTTGGCACCCTCACTGAAAATTAATAGATCATAGCTGAATGAGTTTATTTCTGGATTTTCAATTATTTTCCATTGGTCTATAGGTCTATCCTATGCCATTACTATCTTGATTACTATAGTCTTGTAGTATGTTTTGAAACTGGGAAGTATGAAACTTCAAACTTTGTCTTTCTTTTATAAGACTATAAGATTGCTTTGGCTATTTTGAGTCTGTTGCAATTTTAGAGTCAATTTTTCCATTTTTACAAAAAAATGGACTTTGTGATTTTGATAGGTATTACATAAAATCTGAAAATCAGGGTAGTATTCCATCTTAATCAAGTCTTCTTAATCAAGTCTTCCAATCCATGAACATGGGATGTCTTTCCATTTATTTAGGTCTTCTTTAATTTCTTTCAGTAATATTTTGTAGTTTGCAGTATACCAGTCTTGTTCCTCCTTCAGTATATTTACTTCTAAGTATTTTATTCATTATATTTCTGAGACAGAATCTCACTCTGTCACCCAGGCTGGGGTGCAGTGGCGTGATCTCAGCTTACTGCAACCTCTGCCACCTGGGTTCAAGCAATTCTCCGGCCTCAGCCTCCCAAGGATCTGGGATTATAGGTGCCCGCCACCGTGCCTAGCTAATGTTTTTATTTTTAGTAGAGACTAGGATTCACCACGTTGGCCAGCCTGGTCTCAACTCCTGTCCTCAAATGATCCTCCCACCTTGGCCTCCCAAAGTTCTGGGATTACAGGTGTGCACCACGCTTGGCTGACCTCCCATTTTCTACCACATCGAGTTTAAAATCCCTTGCTTGGTTTTTAAAGCCTGAGTTCCCCACCCCTCAAAGAAAAAAAGGAAGATGAAAAATTCAAAGGAAGGTTGGGAATGGAGCTGACTGTTCCTCTCCTTGGCAAAGGCCTTGTGTCTCTGATATGAGGCCAAAATGTTTATCAGTGCTTGCTATGCACCAAGCATGTTTCTAAGTGCTTCATGGGTAGGTCATAGAGCCCCACAGCACTCTATTATTACATTTTATAGATCATGAAACGGAGGCACAAAAATGTTAAATAACTTTCCAAGGTCACACAGCTTCTGAGAGGTGAAGTCAGCATTAAACCCCTCAGCCCAGCTCTGGATCCCTGGATCCCAGAACCTCTCCAGCAACATATCCTACTTTAAGTATCCTTTTTCTGCTTCTGTGCCTAAGGGCATATCTTAACCCTGAGCATAAATTTCCTTTAGGGTCTGGCAGGCCATGGATAACATTCCTAGTTTCTTTTGCGGTTGGAATTTTGTATCACATTGGGTGTTTTTGTAAGTATTTCAATGAGGATTGTGAATCCAGCCCCACTAGTAACTATTATCTTAATTCAGAAGTCCTCATGGAATTATATGAATATAAATTTGGTTTTAATGACCACTCTTATTTTACAGATGAGAAAAATCAAAGCCCAGAATGACTAGGCAACCTCCAAGACATAGAACTAGTTAGCAAACCTGGGATGGGAACTTGAGCTCACCCTTACTTGGTTTGTTCCCTACTATGCCTTGCCAGGTAAACTCTCTAAGAAGCTGCTGAGGTGCAATTGCATCTTTCCTTACCTCTTTCCAAAGTACATCCTCAAAAGCCACAGGCAAACTTTGATTTGAGTTTTTTAGCCTGCTTGATTTCTACTTACATAGGAAAATGGAATGCACACCCTTACCTGAGAATTTCTCAAATTAGGCTGGTGACAAATACCTTTTAAAGCTCCTTTATTTGACATCCTATTAATTTTTTTAAACTCCCATTGTTTTGTTCCTGACAGATCTGTTATGTTTCAGGTGTGACACAAATGTACACTTAGAGGGAAACTTCTTTAATAAGTGATATTTGCCTCAGACTACTGAGGTTATTTTAGAAAACAAAAGCCAAAGTACACTTACCAGGACATTCACCTTGTCATAAATTTATCCGGCATATTTAATTGATCGAGATTTCTGAGTTAGACAGTTATCAACGCATGTGATAAATTGTTGAGCATGTGGCATTAATGAAAGGTTTTGCCGTTGTCGTGGGGAGGAAGCTTCCTGGCACATGGGTGACAGGGCCTCAAGACAATGCTGCTTGGGTTAGTAGCTGGGGCAGGCTGCATTTTATTATATGTGTCCAGAGTCTCATAGCAGACATGTAGGCTTGAGGAGGGGGAGGCAATATTTGTATCCCTACTAAAACCAATTATGGCAAACACTAATTATTCAGATTTGAGCCCTTTACTAAAAATCCCCTGAACTGGGTTTTTTAAGTCAGGCTGTCGTGGCAGAGCCAAGCAAGAGAGAAAATAATGGAATAATTGGAGGCTGCTGTCTTTTCACTTCCCACATAAAATTATTTGAAGAGACAGGCCAGAACTTTAAACAGGAGATACCAAGAAAAGTTGTAATTTGGATGTCGGCTGTCATGACTTTAGGGTGTTTGCTTAAAGAACTTTTCCCCCACTTTCTCTCCTTCCCCAGACATACTTCAATGACAATATCCTCACCCTGATACGGACCCTGGTGACCGGAGGAGCCACACCGGAGCTGGAGGCTCTGATTGCTGAGGAGAACGCCCTTAGAGGTGGCTACAGCACCCCGCAGACACTGGCCAATAGGGACCGCTGCCGCGTGGCCCAGTTAGCTCTGCTCGATGGGCCATTTGCGGACTTAGGGGTGAGTCCACAGCACCAAGGTCACCTGAGCTTGCTGTTTGGGAAAAGCTTGATCCTGAAGAACGTGGTATCAGATGTGACAAGCTAGGCATCTGTCTTTTCTCCTTCCTATTGTGGATAACTGTAAGAGGTGATATTTATTTATAGTTTACTCTGTATCAGGCACTTTGCTCTATGCATAGTCATTCATTTTTATCTTCATAGCAACCCTTTGATGTAAGTTCTAGTATTACACCTTCTAAGTCAACTGAGGCCCAGAGAGAATGAGCACCGGACCTATCGGGAATTTGCACCAAGGCATCCTGGCTTCAGAGCCAGTGGGCTTTCTCCCTCCTTGGTGTTCTCTTCACGTATCCTCTGCACAAGGTGGGAGGCAGCAGGTGATGCCAGCATGCAGCCAAGGTTGGGAAATATTTCCACAGGCTCTTAGCATAGCTTAGGGATACTCAACCCAACTATACATTAATAGCACATGGAGGTGGCCAGCCTCAGCCTACAGGTTTCTTAGTTTTTATATGTGAATATGACCCAGGCACTCGTGGTTTTCAAAGCACCAGGGTAGTCAGTAGTCAGGTGTACCCAGAACCACTGGCCAAACAAACAGAATCTTATGGGGATCCTTTAATGCCTGTAAATCAAAACCTAGATGTTGTAATTTCTGAGAGTGGACCCAGTCACTTTCCCTCATGTCCTCCCTGTGATGGAAGTGGCCAGCGTCTCCCTTCTGACTCCATGTACCTGCCTAGTGTAGGCACTGTGACAGAAGTGTGCTGTCTTTGCCCTTATTCCCAGCCCAAACCCACAGATGCATTTAAGAGATGCAGCCATAAGTCATAGAAACCGATAAACCTGTTACACAAACAATAGTGTTGCCCAGAAAGACTAAATAGTGGAAAAGGAGCCAATGAAAGGGTCTGTCTCTGTTTTTTCTGAAACAATGCTGCATACTTCCCCGTATTTTAGTTTGATCACGGGCTGGGACCTATGTTAGACTAGGCTTTTTTCGAAAGGGAATTTTCATAGCTAGTGGCTCTTTATACCTATCATTTACTTATTGATGTACTTGATTAGGATAAAGACTTTAGACAATGGTAAGATTTGGTCCCATCAGTGTTCTTTAGTATGAGACCAATATGAGAATTCCAATGATTGGAAGGACAAAGACATTTTATACCCAGTGAAGCCATCCCGCAGTGCCCAGTGCCCTTCCTATAATACAGGTAACATCTACCTGAAGCCACCTGGCCGCTGAAGCCAGCATTTCCAAGTGGATGCATTTGCTTTCACATCAGGCCCCAGACCCTGGGAAGGTGGCTGTGAACTGATCAGAACTGCGAATCCCAGTTATTCAGCCTGCAGATCCCTGGCTCCTAGGGAAACACATTCTCTTCCACCCTTGCCATCTCTGAGGTCTGTAAATTGTGCTTTTCACAGGGTCCTTACCTCCTGAAACAGTCTGTCACCATAGGACCTGGTGGGGTCCTCCTCCTCGCGGTGGTTTTCATTATCACCCAGGCAGTTTTGACAACACGATCCTATCACAGCGGTTACAGCTGAGCTGGGACTGAACATAATCACCATTTTGCAGAGAAGGGTTCATCTCCTCAGCTGAGCATACATCTGAGACCGTCAAGCTTTATACTTTGACTTAAAGTAAGGGAGAAGCATAATCTCCTTAGAGCTTTCAAACCCCATTGCGACAGGTGGAAAACTGGAGAGACACCAGAGGAAAGCCCCATTGTTACCTGATCCTTAAAAATCACACATATTGGGTGTAGTCTGTTAACAATGTTGACTTCTTCCACTGCCATCCCTTGGCACATGGACCCTCCAACTTGGGAGACACCAAAACAAGCTTTGATGAAAAGACCCATTTCCCTGCTGGCCCTTGATTTTCAGGCAAATAAAAAGGATGTTTCTCTCTGTTCTTTTGCTGTCTCCCAGGATGGTGGTTGTTATGGTGATCTGTTCTGCAAAGCTCTGAAAACATATAATATGCTTTGTTTTGGAATTTACCGGCTGAGAGATGCTCACCTCAGCACCCCCAGTCAGTGCACAAAGAGGTGAGTATTGGTTTCAACTCTGCCCTCCCACCTAATCACAGAAATATTAACATCCTCTCCTGTCTCCTACTGTAAAGGCAAAGGTCTGTATACATCTCCTCAACATGCAAATTACTCTGCCCATATTAAATCCAACACTGAGTTTGGAGGTGATGGGAAGCATTTTTCTATAATTACTAAAAGTAGATGTAAAGACATTTTGGTAAGAATTCAAGTTTTGTATTAATAGAATAATTCCATCACCCAATTACAAAAGTCTGAATACACAAACATCTCTCCCAAACTCCAGCTACTAGGATAACATCTGTTGGTACCTAATGTAGAGATATTTCACATTGCTAGTGTTTAAGATAAGTTTTTTTGTTTTTTTGTTTTTTTTGTTTGTTTGTTTGTTTTTTGAGATGGAGTGTTGCTCTGTTGCCCAGGCTGGAGTGCAGTGGCACAATCTCTGCCTCCTGGGTTCCAGTGATTCTCTTGCCTTAGCCTCCTGAGTAGCTGGGATTACAGGCACACACCACCACACCCAGCTTATTTTTGTGTTTTTAGTAGAGACAAAGCTTGTTGGCCAGGCCGGTCTCGAATTCCTGACCTCAAGTGATCCACCCACCTTGGCCTCCCAAAGTGCTGGGCTTACAGGTGTGAGCCACTGCACCCAGCCCTAAAATAAGTGGTTCTTCTGCCATATCTCAGAATCCCATATTTTTACTTCATACATTTTAAATTGACTCGCTTTTTAACTTTTATATATTTATTTTTGAGACAATTGTATATTATCACCTCAAGCAGAAAAATAACAGTTTAGATGTGCTAATTATATTTTTCTCATATGCATTAAAATAAATTCATAGCAGGCAAAAATTAAAAGTACATCCTAGAATTACCAAGATCAGTGAGTTCGCATAATATATCCCAGGCAACAGTGCTGCAGAGACAAACGTTTCTCATCCCTGCTTGCATAGCAGAATCACCTGGGGAGCTTTTAAAAAATATTCTGATTACTCTAATTTAACTGGTCTGGAAGGAAGAAAACATCATATATATATTTTAAAATATGTAAAAATTTTATATATAATAACCAGGGATTATAGTGTATAGCCAGAATTGAGAACAATTGCTATAGACCAGTGGGTTCTCAAAATTTAGCCATCATGAGACTCACCTGCAGAGCTTGTTCAACCACAGATTGCTGGACCCCATCCTCAGCACTTCCAATTCAGTAAGTCTGGGTGGGGTTGCTTAAGAACTTGTATTTCCTAGTTCCTAGGTGATGCCAAGCTGTGTGGCCTGAGGACCACACTTTGTGATCCACTGCTCTAAATGAAACAGGGTGACTTTCTTAGTCACATCTGCTGTTGACCAAAGAAAGCTCCAACTAATTGTGAAGAACAACAAAGTAGTGCTGATAAGTAGGCGGGGTTCTTAGATTCTACCACATGGTGAATTCCAAATTCCACATTCTCCCACCAAAGTAGATTTTAAAAGGTAAAGAGTGAGAATAGTCTAAGGAGACACTCTGTCATGGTAAACAAAGATCTTGTGATGTATATCTGGGATTGTCCGAAAATTATGAAATGAAAGTTGCATCACACTTCATGAAACCTCTTGCAGTTGGGCTACTTGGAAGTGACTTTGACCTTGTATAGAAAGGTACATGTAGACCACGAGAAGCGAAGTTTGGTTCTTCCATTTCTGGCTCTAATTCCACATCTCTGCCTGGCCTCCTAGCTGGCCTCCTTTATTGAGTTAAACAGAGGAAGTTTCCATTTAACAAGGAAAAGAATGTTTAAGGCCTCAGACCAGCTAGAAGTGCATCTTCCAGATCCTCTGAAAGTCTTGAGTAACCAGGCTATTGCTTTTGGTTCAGGGAGGGTTGAATTCTCTACTCAGTTACTCTCAGGAGGTGATATCTCTGCTTTCCCTGTCCAGGTATGTCATCACCAACCCCCCCTATGAGTTTGAGCTCGTGCCGACGGACCTGATCTTCTGCTTAATGCAGTTTGACCACAACGCCGGCCAGTCCCGGGCCAGCCTGTCCCATTCCTCCCACTCGTCGCAGTCCTCCAGCAAGAAGAGCTCCTCTGTTCACTCCATCCCGTCCACGGCAAACCGACAGAACCGGCCCAAGTCCAGGGAGTCCCGGGACAAACAGAAGTACGTGCAGGAAGAGCGGCTTTGATATGTGTATCCACCGCCACTGTGTGAAACTGTATCTGCCACTCATTTCCCCAGTTGGTGTTTCCAACAAAGTAACTTTCCCTGTTTTCCCCTGTAGTCCCCCCCCTTTTTTTTACACATATTTGCATATGTATGATAGTGTGCATGTGGTTGTCATTTTTATTTCACCACCATAAAACCCTTGAGCACAACAGCAAATAAGCAGACGGACCAAAAGTTATTTATGATTCTAGGGGAAAAATAACCCAAAGGCATGCTCCAGACATAAATAGCTCACTGCAGGAACGAGTTCACAGATTAGAAGGGAGCACTTGTGATCAATGTCAGTTAGGCAGAGCAAGTTTATTTAATGTAAAAGAAAAGTTGATTCTGATTTATCAGGATTATCAGGGTGCTTTGGGTTTTGATTTTGTTGTTGTTGTTTTCCTTTCTTTCTTTTTTTATACACACAATAAGTTAGCACATGTTTATTTGAAACAAGCAACCAAACAGCAATGAAAACATATCGATTGTTTCCAGTCTCTGGGCTGAAGTATTCCGAAGCATTTGAAAAGCTTTCACGATTTGTGTAGATGATTATGAAGGACCTGCTTGTTGCAAGAGAACATCAGAGATTTTTTTAGTTACTCACCAAGGCCTTTTGTCCCAGAGCCAGTTCCCTCTGGGAGTTCTTATGAACATTTCTCACCTTAATATGGAGGAGAGAATAGTATTCCAATCATGGTTGTATCAAATTCTAGTCATTTAGTTTAAGTGAAAAGAGGTTTGATTGCATATTAAATTGTTATTCTGTCTCCTTATGTTGCCATATGAATAGCTATCTTTTTTCTTTCACTTTTGACATTTGGGATGAAAAGCCATATGTATCATAAATATCAAATGTAAGTCATTAAAAACTGCCTTCCTGGGACTTTTACATCTTTTAAAAGGTGAATTACTTACCTTATGTACAGAATAAATAATGCTCAGGAAAGAGCAAGTATTTTTCCATGCATTCTCAGGGGATCTTTTTACTCCCCTTTGTTTGATTAGTTAGGGCCCCAATGCCAGGTAGGAGGAAAGGCTGGGGCAATGGTAGAGTGAGAGGAAGACAAACCCAGCTGCAGATCATGTTTTTCTAGGAGCCGACATGCTAAATAAATTAGAATGTAGGAGGATCAGCCACAGTTGACTCAACAAAGACAAAAGCCAGCCACCACCTTCAACTATTGGCGCAGCTGCACAGTGCTGGCTGTCCCAATGCAGAAAGCTGGTGGGAAAGAATTCTTCATCATCACTTTCTTTAACGTAGCCAATTTAGGCAGGGTAATGACGGCAATAGAGAGCTGCTCCTTGTCATTATGAGACGTGGGATAAGAAGAGTGCAACAGTGAGCCAAACACGTTTTGGTGTAGTTATTTTTTTCTTTTGTTTTCTTTCTTTTTTAACACTTAGTAAGCATGAGAGGAGAGGTAGAAAAATACCCTTTTTTCAACATATAGTTGTCAGATGCTTTGTGCATGCAAATCATGCTTTAGGCAGTGCTGTAGTTCTTAAAAATTGGCCAATTCACCATAACCAATTTCTCTTATGGATGGACTAGGCTGCTATATACATATTTGAAAAGTTTACTTCAAAGAATTCCATCGAATAGAATAGGGGTAAAAGGGAGGAGGAAAACATGTCACAGCTGTACCATCTCTAAAAAGGTGTTTTTATGGTGAATGTTTTGGATTTAGATTTTGGATCCCCTGTCCCCTCAAGCATGATAGTTTTGGAGATTTGCTTGCTGTGTGAATTGACAAGCACTTTTACTGACAAATAGTGAGGCTCAGTCAGAACCTCCACCCTCCCCCACACCAAAGACAGGGGCAGCGTAGTATTCAAACCAGTATTGTGGTGGAGAATAATTGTATACATGTAAATTAACAAGCCCTATGAGTGGAAGAATTTTTTCAAACTATTTTTGTCTCTTTATATATTGATTTATATTATGTATAACTATCTCTTTATATAAAACTGTATATAATTATATATATATAACTATATAATTATATATATATAACTATATATATATAACTATATATATGTATCCCCTAGTATTGGATCATGAAGAGCTCTTCATGCATTCTTTGCAAAGGAGGTTATAAAGTTACGCCCTCAGAACATTTATAACTATAAGAATGTGCCAGTTAAAGTGCTCAACAGGAAATATGACAGTTTAAAAGCATTGTAAAACTCACATAGCTTACTTCTCTCTCTAAAGTGCAACAAGGATGAATAGAATGGGCCAAGGTATGACAATTAATGGTTCTGCATGACCTAGCCACTGCTGGGGGTTTTCTTCTATAACGTTGTCCTTGTGAAAACTTTTGTGAAATTAAAAAAAAGGAGTTACAAATTTTATTCTGTTATTGGTTTGTTTATTTTTATTTATATTGTTCTGTTTGTGGTTTTATTTATTTTATTTTGCTTTTCCCCCCCTCCCCGTTCCCTCTCCTTTTCCCTTCCTTCTTCTCTTCCTTCCTTCTTCCACTTTCTAAATTGCTCAGCGCAATGAGGCTGTGCTGCTGCTATTGCTAGATTCCTTAGAGTTTGTTTTGGTGTTCTTGGGTGTGGGGTTGGGTAATTTGGGGTAATTCTCTCCATCTGGCTTGCCTTTTAATATGCACGTGGCCTCCCTGCCCACCCTGGTACCTTGCTCCAAGTCCGAAAGCATTTTCCCATCAAGAAACCCAGCTTCCTTCACTTCCCCCATTGCCACCCCCCAATCCCAGTCCCCCCATCGGTCTGTTCACATCTCTGTGTTCATCTTGGCAAGACCTACTCAATCAAGTGATGATGCCAGTTGGTAAACTTTTCTGGAAAACATTTACAGCTATTCCATTTGGCAAACCTACTTCTCTGTCAATATTTCATCCTCCTTTAAACCAGGAGGGTTATTAATGGCAAAAGCATTGGTCTTCTTTATGCTTGATCAGTATGACTCAAATTAAAAGTGTTCTGCTATGTATATCAACTCAATAGCCCACACCCAGTTATCTGGGAGCTGATGGTTCAGTCACTGTATTACCCAAATCTTTCCTGCCAGCTGCCTTTCAGACATTTGTTAAATCCCAACCAGAGATCGGGCAGATAGAGAGAAGTAAATCCGAAGTGCATTTTATATACAGTCTGTTAGCAACTCCAATGAGATGATATTGTGATGGGAATGGAATGGGAACAGACGATGATAAGAGATGGAATTTTGAGGTTTTCCTGGACTTTGGGCACACAGTCATGCCCCAGTGGTAGATAATTGAGAATTGACCGTATTTGACTAATGATAAATTTGATGATGGAGAAGGATCATTACTACTTCAATTTTATTTGCCAAAATTACTATATTATACTTTCCTTAATAGAGTGAAGAGTCCCCTCCATTGTTTTCTATCTGACTCCAAACTTCTCCTCCCTCTTTCGGTGGAACATCTGCTTACTTAGGAAGTAGGCATACAAGTTTCTTATTATTATATCTCTTCCTGTTCACTGCCTCCCGTAACAACAACAACAAAAAAGAAACAAGGAAGTAAGGTTAGAAAGTGAAAGAGTTCTTTGAAAATAAAGTATATACATTTAAAAAGTTAGGAACTCTGCTATCTGCACCATTCTAGAAGAGATTTGTAAGCCATTTAGTCCAACTTGCTTTGGGCTTTGAAAGGGGTGAACAATAAGTAGGTTGGTAAACCAGAAGGCACGGTGAAGCCTTCTCAGTGTCAACACTCGGGTGATCATGGCATCATCAGTGTCCCTAAAGTCTGCTACCCAGGGTTCTTCCCAAAGCCAGTTCAAATGGATGGAGAAAGCTGGACCCTTATACATACAGTTAAACTTCTGCCACAATTGGGACAGGTTTCAAATTCTGTTCTGAATATTAAAGATTATGACCCAGAACCTTACCATCGATGCTCAATAAATATTCGATATAAATTGACTTTACACATTTTTATACCTTTAACCATTTTCTATATTATCCTTGTCTGCTTGGTTTAATTTTTTTAAAAAATATGAGTGCCTCTACATGCCTCATGATGCTGCTGTGCTGGTGGCACTTTCTCAAGCTGGTCACACGGCTTCTGAGAAAGGGGAATAGCCCTGTAAGCTCAATGAGTAGAGAGACTGACTATGCCTCTTGGCAGCATCGTCAAGATCCCAGATGACCAGAAAAAGCTTTTGCCTGGCTCTTCTGCAGCATGGCAAAAGCCTAAAGGTGTCTGCATCCCGATAGAGACAATTAAATCAACCTGCCAGGTTCCTATAGCAACAGGCTCCTTGAAGGAGAAAGAGGAGAGTACAGAAACTCCAGGGCCTGTGGAAGTCAAGACAGGGTAAAAATCAATTTCTCAATCAGCTTCTTCAGCCCATCCCTGCTTTGTCACAATACGATAAGTAGCTGTGGGCACCTGTCACTACACTGGCTGACTGTCTCCCATGCAAGATTGCATGCCCATTGCAACCATTGGAGGTGAGAGGGATTATCCCCTGCCACCCGAAAGGGAGTAGTGAAGAATCTGTCTTCAGGGTGTTGGCTGGACCAAGGGCCACAGAGGAGGGCTGGGAGAGAAGTTTGCTCAAAGAATGGCAGCATCAGACTTTCAGTTAAAAGAGACAGAGTCATGGTAGCCAATTGCAAAGAAGTGAGAAGGTTTTTCATAAACGGTAATTGCTTTTGTTCTGGTACAAATAATTTGTATCTCTATGAAATAAGCATACTTTGCTCACAGAGAGGAGAGGAGGTAGTATGAGAGGGTGGGGACGGTGGAGGCATCAGGGTTTGCTGGGCAGAGGAAGTGTGCCAGGCTGTCTATCACAAATATGGGACAGGAAACACACAGCATTACTCGTGAAGGTCGAAGCTCCTTGTTAGCCCTTACTGTTCTCCACAGTTATCTCTCTCCAAACATAATCTTTTCTTTTTGAGCCTTTTCTCTCTCAACCTCAGCTTGTGGTGTAGTGAGAAGAGGGCCAATTATTCCAAATGCTTTTGTTGTATCATTGTCTCCCCTTTTCTGCAATCTTCTCTAGGGAGTACTGTGAAAAGGGTAAATCCCATGGCACTGACAACCCGCAGAGCCAACAGAGAAGCTCAATTCTCACAGTGCAGCCTGTTTCTTCCTCTGCTGGTGGCAGCTCAGTCAGTCCAGCTCTGGGGCCCTTCCCTGCAAGAGCCCATTCCTCCAGGGTGACCTGCAGCCCTGTGGCTGGAGGTTTTGACCCTTATTTTAAGCCCTGTGAGCTCAGTGATGAAACTAGAAATGCAAGAAACAGATGGCTCTCAGATGGGATAGGATGCCTGGTGAGTCAAAGCCAGTATTTCAGAGGCACAGAGGCACCTTGGGAGGGGAGAAACCCTAAGCTCCCCAGAAATAACACCAGGTTACCTCTTCCTCTCATTTACCTTCCAAATGAAGATGACCAACCACATCCCCCTCTGTCACCTCTGCTGCCACAATCCATGTTCTTCAGGATACACCCCAATATACACACCCCTGTTCTCTACCCCCAGCATCTCTGCTGAAGGGCATCATTTGTCATCACATTCAAGAGGTACGACCCATGCTTACATCATCCTTTAGTACTGATAGTACTCAGGCTAGTACTAAACTTACTCTAAAAGCTAACGCTTCAGCAACCGCCTTGGGCCAGGCACTCTCATGAGCACTCTTTAGTTACCTATACAAACTCAATCCTCACAACAGCTTCAGATGGAGATGCTGTGTCTCCATGTGAAAGACATAGAATCTGAGAGACACTAGAGTCTGTGAAGTTAGCCACTGTGATAAAATGCCCGCTGATATTATTCATAATACTCATAACCTTAACAACTCACATTTACTCACCATGTATCTAGAACTGTGTAAGTGCTTCAGGGGTACTAGCTCCATTTATCTAAACAACACTATTAGGAAGTTTGTATCATCAGCCCTATTTTACAGAAAAGCAATGAAGCTAAGATAAATTTGCTAATAACTTGTTCAGAGCCATGCAGCTAGTATGTGAGCCAGATCTGCTTAACTTTCACCTCCTGCCCTGCGCTGTCTCCTTAGCCTGCATCTCCTTGCTTCTTCACAGTGGACAGCTCATAGCATGGCTGGTCTTGATAGGTGACGTCTCCCAATGGCAGTGGCAATTGCTCTACCAGCATCTCTCTGCAGTTGTTTTCCAGATTTTTATCTTGTCCCACTAGCCCCCTCCCAGCCACAGACTGAAATGACTCTTCTTTCCTAACTCCACGAACTCCTGGCATGTCACACATTGTACTCAGAACACTGACAGCAGGAATCTCATCCTTAAGAAGCTTATTAAGAAATGAGGCTATTTTTCTCTGGCAGTGAGGAAGCCCTCCCCACCCCCGCTCAATTGCCCTTCTCATCTTAGAGATGAAACTAAAGCCCCTGGAAATCTTTCCGGTGTGTGAGATGAAACAGGGAGTGGAGATAAAGTCAGGGATTTGGATTTATCCTTGACCATGGCAGCATTCATTAGAGCTGCTTCCCTGAGTCCTCTTCCTCATGGTCAAATTTGTAGTGACCCATTGGCATTGTTTCTTCTTCAGAAGGCAAGATTCAATACATCAAATTGTCATTGTCCTACTTGAAGCACTCTCCATGGATGCTGAATGGCTGGCGATCATCGAAATGTGTGTTCCTCGGAAGCATGTTGGGAGAATCTGTTCATAAAATACCTTTGCCACCAGACATTTTAGTAAAACGCCCAAAGCATTCATATAGTTCCATTTCCTGAACATCCTACATAACCAAGTCTCCAAAAACACGCACATTTATATCTTAGGAGGCACCCAAATTAAACAGCTGTTTCTCAGGCAAAAGGAAGACCTCAACTCCTCACCACAATGTGTATTAACACAACTCACTCCTTGTGTTGAGGCAGCATGGCCAAAACATGGGCTACTCTGCTTAGAATTTTTTTAATGGCAAGAAAGGTAAAAGAAAAGAGAGAAGCTTAAATGAAGAAATAATGCTCTCTTTCTTACAGACAGCAGAAGGAAATTGATATTCTCTCTGCCGCGAAAGGTCAAAATGCCAACTTTGAATTGAACTGTAAAGACTAAATTCTGAACAATTATTCTCTGCAGCAATTGTAAAAATTTCAGCAAATTGCAGCTGTCTTAGGTCTTTCACCCAAAAGACCTACTCATTTCCATCAGCTGAGTTCACTCTTCCAACCTGGCATGTCCAACCTAGCACTAAATCCCTTTGCAAAATCAGTCTGCATAACAGCATGGCCAAAACCGAGGGCAGCTCAGGCAACCTGAGCACAAACACCAGGCTCAACCTCTCTGAAAATCATCTTTACACATAAACCCCTGGAAAAATTCATAGTTTGAAATTGTTTCAGCGGCCTGGCAAAGCTTTTAAAACATGATAACCATCACACTTTACTCCTCTCTGAAAGGTTAGTTTAATAGTAGATCACAAAAAATTGGTTTCCACAAATGCATAATGGTTCATCTATGTCACACTTGAACTAAATGGTTTTTTAAATGGAGCTGAAATTATTTTGATGTGTACACAGTCCTGGATTTCTATACAACCTTTTTTAACCAGCCCATCAGGAACCTTGCCTCTAAAGCCTCATTAATAATTCAGATGTGCTGATGACTTTAAAAGATCTATGGAATTGAAGCTTAGGGAAAAAAAAAAAACTCTGCTTGACAAAAAGATAAATGAATGTAGAAAGAAGCTGTAGGAGTCTGGCAAGCTGTAGATCATCTCAGAACAGATTGTAACTTTATCATTCTGTCAGGGGGAATAATTTAAAGCACTTAATCAGTTAGCTTCACTGTGAGGATGTAGCATTATGAATTCCTATCGTCCAATCTGTTCAAATCAAAGTGAACTTAATTATAATAGGTGAGTGAGCCAGAGCAGGAGGGGGGTGGGGAGAATGAGGCAAGAGGCAGCAAGTTTCCTGTGGGGTAAACTGAGCTGCCGCATAAAAGTGGGGCGAGGCTTTGACTCAGGCACATCCCAGCTCCAGTGACAGCCCTCCTTGACATTGACAGCTCAGGGCACTTGAAAGAGCAGAAGTAGGAACTGAAGAGAAACAAGCAGAGTGGTCATGAACTGATTATAGATACTTAATTTATAAATCAGTAGCCAAACATGCCCATACCCCCACCCCCAACACCCCCTATCAAACCGGGTGAGCAGTTTTCACTAATGTGTCCATTCAGGACCACTGACAAAACAGTTACAAATTGTTCTGGTAAGCAGAAAAAGCAGCTAGAGAGGCCATTGTCTCTATAGCAGTGGACGTGCTTGATAGCTTTTACCCCTTTTCTTTTTCTTTTCTTTCCCTAAGCCACTAAAGTGAGGCGTATGATTCCCAAGTTAGAATGTCCTATTTGCCCAGTTCTTTCCTATCTATACACATGGCCAATTTCCCAGAAAATTTCAATCCTAGAAAGAGGCGGGAATGAGGGTTGAGTCTTGTAAAATAGCTTTGCACTGCTAAGAGGATGCTAGACAATTTTCATTCTCACCCCAGCCCCCAAACGCCCTGACTCAGCATTCTCTCTCAGCCATTTCTGTATTTAGGGTGGAAATGAAATGCCAAGACTTCATTGAGCTCCCTTGTCGACAGCTTGGGTTATTATAGTCAGTTAAGATATTGCCACTTGGAACTCTATTCATAACTTTATACCAACACAGAGTTTTCTTTCTTGAAATAAAAGCCACCTCAAAATCCTCTTTAAAACATTGGTCGCTATTCTGATTTTCATAGATTTTTGGCCAGCAAAATCTATGGGCTTAGTTTAGACCCCCCAAAGTGGCTACAAATGAAACAGGAGAGTGGTATAGTTGAGACATGGCTTTAAGTGTGTGTGTTATAAGCAAAGCCAAGAAAAGGCTGGGAGGTGGTGATTCTGTATGATTCTAGATCACTCGCTCTGCAGCAAAGGTGGTGGTGCCCTTCCGTTCCACTCAAATCAATGGATGCACACATCTCTCTGCAGGCACAATGTCTGTACCCAGTGGCTGATATATGCAACATCCCCTCCCCACCAAACCTTTTCTGGCCATGAAATTAACTCCAAGGAACATTGCCAGAGTCCATTCTCCAATCCCTCCTTAGCCTCTGAGGTCCGCCCATGGTGCCTCTGAGTCCCAGTGGCACATTTTGTTCATCACTTGCTATAGGAAGCAGAGGTATATTTCAGGTTCTGGGGTCCTCCCTACACTGCACTGTCTCTCAGCAATTACTCACTGTCGGCTTCAATCGATTACCTTTTTGCGTTTTTCAATGAGCTTCCCAAAGCTTTACCCTAGGACTAATTAAACTTCTCATTTCTCCTTCTTGTTCTCTATCCATTTTGCCCTTTAGCAGAAAAGAAATGGTTTACAGATGAACCGGATAATGCCTATCCCAGAAACATTCAAATCAAGCCCATGAGTACCCACATGGCTAACCAGATCAACCAATATAAATCCACAAGCAGCTTGATTCCACCAATCAGAGAAGTTGAAGATGAATGTTGACTCCCAGGAGACCAGAACTATTTTTTTAAAGCCTGACAAACTTCATAAATGGTGATGTGACTTTTCTTCTTACATGCTGAATCACTGGTGGAAACGTTAGGATAAGCAAGAATTGCCAGAAAATAAAGTAGACAGATCTTTCTCTTTGTCTGCCTTGAATATTGCTTCCATGTATTTTGGAAAAGAAAATGATTTCATTTGTAAATGAACATACTAAAATAGTCATGTATAGCCTCTAGCATTTTAAATTATTTTTATTTATTAGAAAGAAAATATATTTTTTCTTTTCATTGTCAAATATCTTCCCTATATCTAAACGATGCAAAATCTAAATGAATAAGTAAGTGGTCAGACTCCTTAATGCGTTTTTCTCTTCTTTCTCTCTTTTTCCTTGAGGAGAATGATGGTCACCACCACAATTAATTGTAATTAAGGGAAATGAATTATTAAAACAATTTTAAAATGGCCAATGATGTATACATGTATTTTAGTAAATCCAAAAAAGAAGACTAAGGGGACAGGTGAATACCTGCTCCTCGCCTGGATGGGTGTGTATTTTGATCTGCATTGACACCAGCTCTTAATAAATGGAAACATTTATTTTCACAGTTGAAAGTCATATTTTTGTAGTTTTAGTTTTCATTCTGTAGTTCTCACCCCTTTGTTCATATTCTTAAAGGGAAGACCTTCTTGCTGCTTTTCTACAATTGGCAGATCAGGTTTGTCTGGCCAACTAAGGACACCAGGAGGGTTGTGGGCACGCCTGGGATGTGGAAGCTGAGGACCAGATGCACAGAAGACATTGCTCTGTTTGCTGTTCTGGTGGTGGGGACTCCTACGTGCTGTTATGCTTCTCATTTTATATTTCCAAACCACCTGAGCGAGTAATGTCAACTTCGGGAGGGTCTGGTGGACTTTCTCCCCGCTCCCCAAGTCTCAGAACTTTTAGCCTGGAAGTTTGTAAAACTGATCAGTAGTTTTACTTTACCATAGGATATGAGAGGGCATTCATTCTTCTCACTGAGTTTTTGTTTAAAAACCAGGAGATTTCTACAATCATGGAGACAGATTTTAATTTGCATGCTCTCCTTTAGTTGCTGGGGCCAAACACATGAACTTGTTACAACAATTTAAAAAATAATAATAACAAAAGGAAAGCAATGAATGCACTTCATATAGACTGTTAGAAAAGGCCTTTGAAAATTACCAGCAGTGAAATCAAATATATCAGCCACTTTAAACTGCGGTCAAAAGATTTTTCTAGCCATCAGATGCAATTATGATGTCTCAGAGCTCTGCTGTCGCTTGCATGCTCGGTGTACAGTCTCCCGGCAACTGTTTTGTTCCAATCAACTTAGCAAGTCTTTCAACTTTAAAATTATCAATCTTTGATATGATCATCAAGGTCTCTGGAGAAGCATGGATGTAATAGTGATTTCTGTTTTCTTAAAAAATGTAAACTGTGGACACTTAATGGAACCAAGCTAACCAAAGTATCTCCCCGAAGTTTCATGATATCTAGTCCATTAACTCTTTGGGCCATGATCTGCGGTACCTAGTTATGGTAGTGCAAATCAGATCAGAGGAAAGCAATGAGATCATCATGAAGACATATGTCCACTAAGTGCTCCAATTACCAATGTAGGCAAAATGAGCTTCCACCTCTGTCCACTCCCTGCAGAGCCAATATAGTCGTGCTTCCACCTCGTAGGCATTGTCCTGCAGTGACTTGTCGGACTGTGGTTACTCTGTCGTCACATTTTGTAGAATTAGTTCTATAAAAGTATTGTGAATAAAATGTATGTCCAATTGGATTGTTTAAAAACTACTTATAATTAATCACTAGCCTACTCAGCAGACTAAAATGATGTCAACAGTCTATATTCAGGCTTATAAACATTTCTTGGTTTCCAACAGAAGTCAAATGTGTTTGTGGGGAGAACGTTTTGCTAGGATTTTGACAACTTTCCTGAAAGCTAGGCCTTCTTTTACATAATGATTTTGCATTGGGGTCACCTTAGTATATTTATGTCAATCCACGCTCTTCTTTCCTTCGTGAACCATAGTGGGCTCTTCACTCCTGCTCATAATAACCACCTCCAAATTTGTTAGAGTGATTTGGTCTCCTCTGGCAGGCTGTGGTGGCCACATAAAGGATCTTCCATTAGAGGGACACAGGACACAAAGCTCCATTCCCACTACCCTCTTTTCCCTGTGTCACCCCTACCAAGGCAATCTGGAAGCAGAAATGCAAACTCCAGCCCCACAAAACATCCACTGATGCATTTGTGGCTAGAGATTTTAATCTAAACTTTTTTTTAAAAAATCATAATAGGATAGTTTCCTATAGCAAAGGGCTACTTGATTCATAAGCACCCCCCTAAAAAAAAAACCCAAATTGGTAGAAATTCATTTTCTTTTAAGTAAAGCAATAAGTTCATACTGTGTTGCCTTTGTAATAATGAATTGCTCTGGACTAGAAAACAAAATGAGGCATTTTGTTAAGGAGGTAAGAAAATGACTGGTTGTTGGGCCCTTTGGCAAAAGCTGGTGCCTGGTAAGTAGAAGCGAAATGGAAACAGAAATAACATTTGTGAAATCACTGGAGGGCTCAAGCAAATGCCAGAGCTTCTCCCTGGCTTGTTCCTACTCATTGAGCTCTTTGGCCCCGAGACCCATCCACCTCCACTGCGACAGTCTGTCTTTCTGCCTACATCCACCGGAGACCAAGAAGGGTCTTTGGTGCAGTCCACATTATGAGGCTCTGATTTCCCATCCCAGTTTAGGGCTCCAGAAAAGCCATTCTCTCAAACTATTGATTCTTGGGTGCTGTGGGTCACCAACAGGCTGTTTACAAAGCAGAAAATATCATCACCATCATAACCTTTCTCCTTGAGAAAACTTTTATTTTTGTCTGAGCAACTTTATATTTTAGACTATCATCTTGAACCATTATAAAACACCTTAAATAAAAGTGATTTTTGACTAAGGCACATTGGAGAACATTCCAAAACTCTTTCCTCCCAAGGGTTCTGGCACCTTATGATGTACTTTGTAAAAAAATTGATTGAAGATTTTAAATAAACAGGAAATTAGAAGTTTTTGTTAGGGTTAGATAAAGGAAAAGTGAAAAAGCATAAGAAATTTGGGACATTTTCATGTTGAAAGGAGAAAAAGCACAAGTCCCCTAGTTACCATTTAATACGAGGGTGCAAGAGCCATATTTACAAACAACTAGCTATGATCTTTAAAAATGTTTTTAAAACTCTCTGAGTCTCAGTGACTTCATTTGTAAATGAGAGTGATTCATCTAGATGACTCTAAGGTCCCTTTCAGGTCCCAGGGGACATGATCTAAGTTAGGAGTGGGAACATGGGAGTGGCTGCTTCTCCTTGGCTAAGCCCATGCAGACTATTGTGTCCAGGACTGGAATAAAGGTCCTATTTGCTGCATCACCCGGGCAACACTCCCAGCCTTACTCAGGAGTAGTGAACATTTTCTGCTCTGGACATAGAATAGGTAGGTTCATTCCTGTGCTTTTCACTTTAGATTCTCTTTAGGTTCAAGACGCAAATTTCTCAATTTGGACACACCTGAATCACGTTGGTCAAATTTTGCTGCCTGTTTCTAGGGTTTTCTTCTCAATTTCATCCCTGCCTTCCCTTTGTTGTTGTTGTTTTTTTTGGTTCAAGGCCCAGCTTCAGTTAGTCCCTTCATCTCTATGCCATGTCTCCAATTCCTGGTATGTAACTAGAGGTTCAAGAGACCCCAGATTCCTGCCATTTTCCCCATTTGTTTCCCCATGTAAATCTTCAGGAAGTAACCAGTTTTCCTTCTCACTTCATTTCCTGTCCTCTGTTTCTTTGGTTGTTTTCTTTCATTAATAAACTAACCATTCCTTAGCTATTTACATTCAGAAATGTAATTTTAATCTATTGTGTTTTATTGTGAAAGAGAATCTCATTGAAGGAAGGAAGGGCGAAATTGAGGAATAAAGGTAGGAAGGGAGAGAAACAAAGACTATCCAACCAATTGACTGAGATGTGAGCCGCCTTGACCCCCAGGAGACTAAGTAGATCCGTTCAGCTGGAACACTGGGTTCCAGGGCAGAATCTGTCCATTTTCTGTTTTGTTCTTACTTGCTGCTTTTGGAATGGTGGTAAAGCCACCAATCACCATGACCCTTTAAAGGACCTTCACTAATGAGGACTTGACTCACCCTCTTTAAAAAGCAAAAGAAACAGAATTTACTTACAATCTTCTAGTAAATTACCTTTCTGCTCCTCTCCTTATTCCCAAAAGGCACATTTTTTAATCCAGCAGAGATGATTTAGCATATAAATCCCAGGTCATTTGAGGATGTGATGATGCTATTTGGATTTATTTATGAGAGAGTAGTAATTATAAATGAATCCTAGGGAGTTTTTACTAGTTTGGTCATATTGGTTGTTTAAGTGGAGTCTCTTCTGATTGGTTGTTTCCAATAAAGTATCAGTTGTTAACAATTTCAAAATTTCCATAAAAATAAGGAAACTTGGAAAACATTTTTAATTTTATTTCTTAAGAGACCACAGAGCTTAATTTTCAATTTTTATGGTAAGCTTGCTTAAAACATGTATAAAAAGAAGCCCATGTGCTCAAAGGCAGAGGCACCTTTAGCCCTACAACAGTTGGAGCTCCATGATATCACAGCCCCACATGGATAGATTGGAGAAAGAATTCTGACTTAGACCACCTGTAGCAGACCTTCCTCTTTTGGCATATTTTTTTTTATCACAAAAAGGACCTGAGAATCCTTATCTAAAGATAAGCCAAACTTGGGGTATACATTAAGAATCTGGGAAGAAAGAAAAAAAAGAAAAAGATATAATAAGCAGTATTTTAAAATACCATGAGTTATGGGCATGCATATGGTACAAAGAGTAGTTCTTTGGGTTGAAAGAAAGAAGAGTTTGCATTGAACTGCATAGGCTGGCAAGAATGCAGAGGCATATAATGTTTGATGGGCTTTGGAGGCATTTCAATAGTAAATGGGTGACAGGACTGGAAAGATGTGGAATATGAGGGTTTTCCAGGGAGGTGGGACTTAATGGGCCATGATGTATTTGTAGGAATGTGATTTCAATAGATTGACTATTTTGTCTACTGTGATAAGTTTGTGTAGGAGAACTGAGGAAAACTGAGATGGGACTTCATGGAAGGGGCTACAAAGTACAGTCTAAAGGCCTAGATAAAAGTTTGAAACTTGATTTAGAAAGTCATGAAAAGCCACTAAGAGTTTTAAGCAAAGAGTGATGGGGCAGCAATGGCTGTGCATTTTTCAGGTTGAAAGTAGTGAGATGTCAGTTCTTCCTGGAAGATATCATGCGAATGCACACAAAACTGAACATTTTCTCAGCAGCAAGGAGTGCTAAAGGGTGCACACTCCAAGTCAACAACTCATCGTATGAAGCACCTCCCTTCCTCACACATTTTGCTTTGCTTTCTGTCACAGGACCATCAGACGTAGAACGTCCTGACTCTCCTGAATTACTAGAATGTCAGCAACAAACTCACAAAGTAGATTAGAGGGTAGGAATAGATACATAAATTTTTAAAAACCTGCCAATCATACTATTTTCTAGACAGTAATATAATAAGAACATGAGGCAGGACATCCACAAATTGTAGAGAATAATTAGTAGTCCAGAACTGCCAAATAGGAATTCCCATTATGAAAACACCCTTGCAGCTAATCAGGTAGCCCTTGTTTAGAAACCAGTTAGACTCATAAAATATTTGTAAAAGGAGTGGGTGGGGGAGAAATGAGCACAATATAGGTTCTGCCATCAATCAGCTTATAATACAACTAAAGAAAGAACATGTTCAAAGTGCCATTAGAGAAAGGGTGAGCCCTAACCACATAGTTTCACATTCAATATGGTAGGAGTTGAAACAAGGGAGAAATGCTGTGGTTTGAAGTGGTTCAGCAAGGTAGGATTACTAGAGAAAGGGGGGTTTAGGAGTTAGATAAGTAGAGGATCAGCCTTCTAGGTATGAAGGCAGGATTATCTGGCATGTGGCAGCGTGAATGGTGTTAATCAGTAACTGCTAATTGATATTTACTGAGCAGCCGCTGTGTCCTTACGACGGTAAGACTATTAGAGGAAGGCAGCCCACCTGCCTAACTGGGAACACAAGGCACACATATATTGGAAAGATCATGTTGCACAAAATAGGTGTTCAATAAATAATTTTTGAATAAATGTGAACACTGAATAGCAAATAAATGTTATGGATCGTAATAGTTGTAGAAGATTGGTTGGGATTGTAGGGACTGGATGTGGGGCAACGGCTGTGGGTCTAGAGTATATTCATTGTGCAGTGGACACACACCTAATCTGTCCTCAAGGACAGAACCATGTGGAGGAATAGGAAAACAAGAGAAGCAGGCAAGAAGCGGAGGCAGTGAGTACAGCAGCTAAGAAATGTTACGTTGGGTTCATCCAGAGCAAGAAAAGCGGAGAGCTGTCCGTGAGGGAAGGCCACACAAGCAAGAGGAGTCGGACAGGGGAGTAAAGGAGTGGGCTACAACAGGCCCTGCAGATGTGGAAGCCAGACCCACAGAGGCACTTAGAAAGTGAGGATCCTGGATGAATTATTTTAGGAAGAAAGTGTAGGCTTAGATCAGCTGGCAGATGTGTTTGTGGGCTACAGCCATATTTTTCAGGACTAAAAAGGAGCAAAATAAGTAGATCTTCTTGGGACAAGAGATCTAGGGTACTCCAGAACCAGGGAAATGAGAAACAAGAGGGGAATTTTAAGAAAGAGAGGGCAGATCATCTATGAGGTTGGAGATGAAAGATGTTGGAGATGGTGAGGCAGAAGTCAAAGACTCACTCAAAGGGCAGGAACTCTGCTTAGGTGTCCATATTCCCAGAGCTTGTCATGAGGTCTGGCCCAGGTGGGCAGTCACTCGGGCCACTATGTGTCACTGTGGCTGCCATGGTGGATGGAGGCTGGACAGGACGTGTGGTGATTGGCAGTCTTTCTGGAGGACTCACCAGGGAGGGGTCTCAGGTTGGCATCTCCTTTCACCTTCCTGTGCATGTCACTGCACTGTTCTTCTTCCCTCCCTGAAAAGCACACACACTGCACCCTTAGTTTCAGGGGTCTGAAAACAAATGCTACAACCACCTTGCTTTGGTGGCTTTTCCGAACAGGCATTGTGAGAAGAGATGTTCTGGCCAGGTGAAAGTGGACTTTATCTTTAGGTAGGTTTTTCAGTTAAGAAAGGTTTCCTTTGCTTATCCCTTGAGGACTTCTGTGCTGCTGCTGCTTCTCCTCCATCTTGCTAGTTAACAGAACAGAGGTGGAAGTGACACCAATGCTCTCAGCCATGCCTGCCTTGGGAAGCACTACCGGGCCCCACTGTTTAGCATCTTAGATGGAAATATACACAAGGCACTGACACACGCCTGCGGGAGTGACCCAGTGCTTCCCTCCCATGGGACTCAGGGTCAGTGTGGGAAGGCAGCTGGCAGGGACAGGAGCCCCGCCTGCAAGGTGGACCGAGCCTCACTTCCACACAAAACCAGAGTCCCATCTGCCCCAGAGTGCTCGCTCTCCTCCCCTTCCTTCCACTCAATGCAGCCTGACACGCCTTTGACCAGAACTGCAACATTTCAAACATAAACCCAGATCTGTTGGGAAATCCTAATTAAAAAACGTTCCATTCCCAGGTGGCACAATCACATCCTGCCTAAAACTTCTGGCCCACATCCCACCACCCAGATGTTGAAAAGAAACCTTTCTCTGCTTAACACCAAAACCCTGCACTTCAAGGTTTCTTTAGGGGACAAAGAAAAAAAAGTACACACATGCAGAGTTCAGCCTACATGTTCATTGAGGAAAAAGAGCGTGGCTTATTCATCTTTCAATCTTTTGATTGTTGGCATTATGATTATGATTAATTACTCTGACCTGACAGGAATTGAAGAAGAGAATATATGCTGGTGCTCTGAAATGATCTACCCAACTCTGTCATCTGTAACAACCAGTGATAACTCTCTTGTCTTGTAAAAAGGGTTTGTACATAACTTGTACATGGTTTCATTTTTGTATTTTTCGCAGATTAAAAATTTATGTATTTGTGTTCTAAAACAAGGAGTGTTTCTTGTGTCTTTGTAGCAGTCACATGCCATGGGGGTGAGAGGTGGGCTGGGGTTGGTGAGGTCCCCAAGTTCTAATCAGGCAGCTTTTGTCTCCTCCCTTCATGCTCCTCCATGAAGGCAAAGTTGTGGATTGATTGAAACCATGAGCTTCCCTTTGCAGCTTCGAGTGCAAATAGACCTCCCCACCTCCATGGTCTTCCAGGAGCCAGTCAGCGGGTGCTGCCCAAGACTGCAATAGGCATGGCAGAGAGGAAGAGCTGCTGTCATTTAACGTGGTGCCTGAAAGCCCTACGCAGCCACACTGGGGCCAGTGGGACAGGTGCTCCTGCAGAAGGCTCCAGCAAGCAGGCCACTAAAGAAATGCACAGCATTCAACAGGTCCTTGAAAAGCTAAAGCATTTCTCCCCTCAGCCACCCACTCTCAAGCTAGTTACCATTTCCTGCCATTTGCACAGACAAATGGTGTTCTTTCCCCTGCATTTATCTTATCAAAACCCAGGACAATCTGTTAAAGGTTTGACTCATCCTGCTCCATACTCATCCCCAACAGGGCAACAGAT
This sequence comes from Symphalangus syndactylus, assembly GCF_028878055.3. NCBI lineage: Eukaryota > Metazoa > Chordata > Mammalia > Primates > Hylobatidae > Symphalangus > Symphalangus syndactylus. Next base: position 96,783,170 of record NC_072426.2, read on the forward strand.
GGAACTTTTAAAAGCAAAAAAAAAAAAAAAAAGCCCTTAAAAATGAATGTTGCCATGTTGGACCATGCTCTAAACCTTCTTCAGAACCTTCAGAGTTTGTGCTCTTTTCAGGGGCCTGGACTCCCAAGGGCGAACCTGGTCCAGCCTAGAGAAAGGGAAGGATCTGGAGAATAGGAAAAAGCCATCCAAGGTATATAGATGTAATGTGCAGAATGTATTGAGACTTAATGTATTCTAGAGATTGTCTCATTTGCTCATTAGCCAAATATTTACTGAAAGCTATTATGTTAACAGTCCTCTGTTGGGAGCTGGGAAAACAACAGTGAGGAATTCTATAACTCCAGTTCTCCAGTCTGGGGGAGGGTTGGGATCAACAAATAAACAGGTGATAGTCACGTATTAAAAATTGATCTGTACGGGAAAGCACAGTTTGCCATTGGGAACACATCAAAGGGGCACTTAGCTATTTGAAGAGAAGTATACCAATTGATAGATATTTTAAAAAACAAATCCCCTTTCTACCTAAGTCAGTATAAGCCCTAACTGAAACTTATTCCCAGTGGTCAGCAAATGCAGGTTTACCTGTCAGAATGTGCCAGTTCCTGACAGTCGTTTGCACTCCAGTTTCTCAACTTGCCTTCTCCAATATTTGCTAACAAATCTGAATGTTGTTGGGGAATGTAATTGCAGAGCATATGGTCCCCATTATTTAGGCAAACTCCACTGCCAAATTCAGCTCCAAGGAAGGAGTCTGCATAAAGGATGAAGTATTAGGAAAACATCGACAGTGACAGAGAAGGCAAATATAAGAGATGAGACAGTGAGTTACAAAAGAGCAGGCTCGGCAAACCCAGCACAATGAATGTGGAACATAATTTTCCATTTGTTGAGAAAACAATATATGTGAATTTGTACTAAAATCTCCCTGCAGCAAAAATCAAAGTAGACCATTCACCAGAATCAATGTTAACTGCTTTGCAATGTCAGATAAGAGAGATTCTGCTTGGGAGAAAAACATGGGTGGAACAGAATAGACAGTCTGCTAAGGAAATAAAGCATGAGTGACATCAAAATGTAAATATAGACTTAACGCTATTTTAAATGTTACTGGACCAGCCTTTGAGAGGAGAAACAGAATCTCATGCTTAATAACCTCTCACATTCAGAGAGTATAAAAACGTAGGCTAAATGTAGTCAGAGACATGAGGTCCCCCAAGACCTAGGAAAGATGATTGGACAAGGTGAGAGCCTGGAGCTTCATCAGGCAGAAGGGAGATTCCCCAGACCAGTCAAACTTCTGAAAATCAAAGAGGGACCAGGGCTGAACCTGAAGCCATACTCAGCCTGGCTGCTTGGCCTCCTCTCCCAAGGAGCTGATGCTATGGGTCCTTCACCCCAAAGCCTACCACATGCTCGCTGGTTTTTAGTCTATTGTAATTAACTCAACCTATACCTAATTCGACAGCTTTTTTTTTTTAAAAGCATTTTAATTAGGTGTTTCCAAAAATAATCAACTTCATTTTTCTGGAGTCAACAATCTCTTTCCTTCACTTCTATTTCTCTGATTAACATACTGTTTAATTCAATTGCATACTACGATAAGTACAGATGTTTAAATAAGCTCGGACTGCTGGTCAGCTCAGCTGGTGAAATCCCAAGGACACAGGTGAAGTAAGGAGTTCTGTGCAAGGCACACAATTTCAGTATACCACGGAAAGCCGTTAACTTGTTCACAGGAGAAAGGAGACAGACATCAGCTAATCCAACTAGTGGATAACTGGTGCTTATTTAAGAGAGCTTCTAAGGGAACTGACTTTTAATATCTATATATGGGTGACTATTAAAGTGAATTTGTTCACCGATTCCATGGAGTGCCAGTAAAAAAGATGAGGTAGACTTAATTGTTACATGTTAGGGGTTGGTGAACTAGGTCTTGAAGGAAAATGCAGCCTGCCACTTGCTTGTTTTCTAAATAAAGTTTTATTGAAACACAGCTATGCCCATTCATTTACATATCATCTATAGCTGAGTTTCTGATACAACAGCAGAGTTCAGTATCTGGGACAAAGGATAAGGTTCATAAAGCCTAAATATTTACCATCTTACTTTTCACAAAAAAATCGTGCTGAGTCTTGATCTATATTGCATATAGGGAGAAAATAAAATGTATAGTAGAATCCCATCTGTGTTAAACAATTAGGTTTATTTATTCGTTTATTAAAATTGGGAAGGAAATAAGGTCAAGTCATAAGCAGCGATTATCAGAGTAGTAGGAAGCAAAGGGGAAATATTAAGAGACAGAAAGGAGTTTTGCTTTTCACTTTATACATTTCTGTTTTATTTAGGTTTATGTAGATCCAACATGCATAATTTTTACTACTGGAAAAATGTTAAAGATAATTCTTTTAGGAAAATTAATAAATAAGTTTAATTAGCTAACAAAATACATTTATAATAAATAAAAGCCTATGGTTACCCTGGGTGTAAGTGGCATTGCCAGGATGGGAACGCAGTTCTCCTGACTCCAAAGACCATTCCAGAGCTCTGCATTTCGTAGCTGCCAGTTTCCCAGTGGCCTGTATAAAGCAGGAAAGTGAGACATAGTGACAGTTTATCCAGTACTCTGAGTTTGCTGCTTTGCCACAGCTTTTGAGCACTGGACCTGCCAGGCTAGCAAGCAGGAGTCTCATTCCCCAACAAACTGTTCTTCCTGTAATTGCATCCCCAGCACCAGTGCAGCAGCAGGAGAACTCTACCCGCCTGCAGAAGGAGGCTGCAGGCCTGAGCTACTTAACTCCAAGGCTCTGCCTAAGTTCATCCTCAGGGCTCAACTCGACAGCACCGCACTGGGTCCTGACCTCATTCTATTTTGTGGAGTCCTTTTTATATAAAGGCATCTTCCCAAGAAAGGATATGCCCTCCAATAATCTTTTATCTATTAATTAATTAAAACAAAATTAATTAAGCATAATAGATTATTCATACTATTGGCACACATTTTAAAGATACAGAATAAACAGTGAAAATAAATATCCCTCCCATTTCTGTTTTAGACATCCAGCTCCCCTCCCTAAGACAACCATGGTTAATAGTTTCTTCTTCATCCTTCCAGAAAGTCTTTGCATATACAATCATAATCCAAAAATAGCATGCTATATACTTTATAACACTTTAAATGCACTCTATATATCTTTTTAAAACAATATAGTGTGTAGATTTTTTGTCCATCCATCAATTTTCCTAAGGGCTGCATAGTATTCCATATAAAAATCTATTTAACCTTTCCCCTGTTGATGATTATTAGGTTGTGTTTATTCTTTGGCTATTTCACCCACAATTTCAATGAACACTCTGTGCATATATTTTTGTGCACAAATGTAAGCACAGCAGTAGGTTAAATTCCTGGAAGCAGAATTGCCCTGTTATTAAAAAAAAAGTTTTAAGTGCAGTTGTAGTTGATTTGCCAAACTATCCCCAAAGATGTTTTAAATCATAATTCTGCCCTCTACCCCTGCATTCTGGCTTTCCACACCCTCTTCAACATGGGTTATTATATTAACCAGGATTTTTTTCACATAAGTAATAGAATGTCCAACTAAAAATTAGTTATGGAAATGAAAAGTCCACAGGTGTGTTAGTTATAGAGTTGGTTGATTCTGCAGCTCAACCTTGTTACCAAGAACCTAGGAGCTTTCCATTTTTATGTTCTGTTGTCTTCAGCACACTGACAATGGCTGTGCTCATTGCCAAAGGACAGCTACAACTATTGTAGTGGTCACATACAAACAAAATAATGTTCTATAAAAAAAGAAGAGGCTAGTTTTTCTCATGGGACTTTCTTTTTAATTGAAGAAAAAACATTTTCTAGAGTCACCTAGTACACTTTCTTTTGGATCCTATTGGCCAGAATGAGGTCACATGACCACACTCAAAATAATAAAAGAATTGATATGAAAAGGGTATAATAATTACATGTTTGACTTAGACTTTGAACCGCCCATGTTAGATTGGGAGTGAGATCACCTCTTCTGCTGCTTGAGTGGGGAATCCAGCAAACGAAAAAGGAGGAGTGGTCATAGAGCAGGCCACCAAATAGTGGCCAATGTGAGATTTGAAAGTAAATTTTTATTTCAACTACATTTAAATGTTTAAATTATGTGCAAAGTTAAACATCTTTTGACATTTTGTTGCCAGTTTTTCCATTTATATGTCTCTAACTGAACTTCCTATGTAATTTACTTTGAAGTTATCCAGGTTTTAAATTTCTTAATTAAATTTCTTTTTAAAATTTCAAAACTAGCATATGCTCACCGTAAATAATGAAAAGATACTTATATTTAAAGTAATCTCCTTAAACCTCCTTTATATTTTCCACCCCTCCATTGTGAAACCAATGCAAATATATAAAATAGGTGGGGAAATGTTTAATAGTTTTTTGGCAAATAAAAAGCTCATACTACAAACAAGATTTTGCAACTTGCTTTTCTTAATTAAAAATACATAAGTATATTCCCTCCAGATTAATAGATATAGTTAACATCCTTTTAATTAATGTATCCTTTAATTATCTATTGAAAGTAGTAAAATAACAAAATTAAATTTTAAGAATAAAAAGCTATAGGAAATTAATATTCTAATTGATGTATAGATCTAATTTAAAAGTCCACCCACCTTTTATGACATTCAGGTGTTTCCTATTCTTTTCCACCCTCTGGAGTTCCTTTCTCTCTAATAGACACGGCCACTGCTTCCCTGAAGAGACACAAATGAGCAGGTGAGTAAAATCTAGGATAAGACCAAGGCTAAAAGTTTTAAGGATTGTCATCTGTAGGTCAGAGTCTCCCTGCCCCGCCAAACTCAAATAACTCTTGAATACATCAGAGGAAAAACTGCTGTTAAAAGAGTGGTGCTAGGGGCATTAAAAATGAAATACAGAGGAAATTTCTGAAGTTTCAGAACTATCACACCTGCATAAAGCAAACATAGGTATGTAGTTTACTAAATTATAGATGAACCATCAAAAGGGGCAACAAAAAATAGAAAAGATAGAAAATATGATGGCAAATCTGAGACAAACATATTATATGAGTAAATAAAATGGGCTAACTTTTTTTTAAAGACCTATGGTGGAAAAGTAAACCCAAAAATTATGCTGCATATAAATGTTATCAAAAAATAAACTTTATGGCAGCACTATTCACAATAGCAAAGAAATGGAATCAACCCAAATGCCCATCAATGATAGACTGAATAGAGAAAATGTGGTACATATACACCATGGAATACTATGCAGCCATAAAAAGGAATGAGATCATGTCCTTTGTGGGGACATAGATGGAACTGGAAGCCATTATCCTCAGCCAACTTAGCCACAGAAAACCAAACACCACATGTTCTCACTGTAAGTGAGAACTGAACAATGGGAACACATGGACATAGGGAGGGAAACAATACACACTGGGGCCTGTTGGCGGGGGTGTAGTAGGGGGAGGGAGAGCATTAAGAAAAATAGCTAATGCATGCTGGGCTTAATACCTAGGTGATGGGTTGACAGATGCAGTAAACCACCATGGCACACGTGTTAACCTATGTAACAAATCTGCACATGTACCTCAGAGCTTAAAATACAAATTAAAAATTAACAAAAGCAACTTAGAACAGCTGAAAGTAAAAGCATATGCAAAGGCATTTGGATCAATTAGAATTTTTGGTTTAAGCAGAGAATAGCAAATTCATAATATCAGATAATGTTAACATCAAGACAAAAATTATTGAACAAGAAAAAGCATGATATTTTTTATGATAAAAGTGCAGTATGATCACACAAGGTCTAACAACCACAGATACCAGACTCAAATTATCACACCATCAAATTCCATAAAGCAAAAATAGGAGGGAACTTCAAAATATTCATGGAAAAACTGAAATAAAAAATAAAAATTAAAATCATAAATCTTGTTTATCAACATGAACTCCATCAAGGTCAAGATACTTTGTAAGCAATGATACCAGCTCTTAGTCCATCCCTAAAGAACTAAGGGTCATGGGAATTTAACCATATTAATTTGGTCTATTTTACATTATTAACAGAAGGAAAATGGGTGCCCTATACAGACTTTTTAAGATTAGGAAACAAAAAGAAGGCAAAAGGAGCCAAATCAGGACTGTAAAGTGATGCCTAATGATCTCCCATTGAAACCCTTACAAAATTGACCTTTTTTATGAGAGGAATAGGAGCATTGTCCTGCTGGAGAAGAACTCTCTGGTGAAGCTTTCCTGGACATTTTTCTGCTAAAGCTTGACTACCTTTCTCAAAATACTTTCATAATGAGCAGATGTTGTTGTTCTTTGGCCCTCCAGAGAGTCAACAAGCAAAATGCCTTGAGCATCCCAAAAATCTGTTGCCATGAACTTTGCTCTCGACCAGTCCACTTTTGCTTTGACTGGACCACTTTCACCTCTTAGTAGCCATTGCTTTGATTGTGCTTTGACTTCAGGATCATACTGGAAAAGACACACTTCATCTCCTGTTGCAGCTCTTCAGGAAAACGCTTCAGGATCTTGATCCTCCTTGTTTAAAATTTCCATCAAAAGCTCTATTCTTGTCTGCAGCCAATCTGGGAGCAATAGTTTTGGCACCCATCAAATGGAAAGTTTGCTCAGCTTTAATTTTTCAGTCAAAATTGTGTAAGCTGAATCAATTGACATGTGGTGTTGACTATTGTTTCTGCTGTTAATTGTTGGTCCTCTTCAATTATTGCACAAGCAGTATTAATTTTTTCCTTGCAAATTGATGTAGCTGGTCTGCCACTGTGGGCTTCACCTGCAACATCATCTCATCCCTTCCTAAAATAAGTTATCCATTTTAAACTGATGATTTCCATGGGGCATTCTCCCCATAAACTTTGTGTAAAGCTTCAGTGATTTCACCTTTTTTCCACTCAAGCTTCACCATACATTTGCTGTTTGTTCTTGCTTCAATTTTAGCAGAATTCATGTTGCTCTGATAAGGGCTCTTTTCAAATTGATGTCTTACCCTTCTTCAATCCTGTTCAGACATGTTATAAGAAGTTAGTACTAATTTCTTTTTGTGCCAAAAATGTTTTGAAATCCATGCATAGTTTTTTCATAGTATACATTTTCATAAACTTTTTCAAGACTGCTCATATATGAAATGTGGGGAGAAATACTTAGAGGCAATTAATAGTAGGAGATATTAATCTCTCTTATTCCATGAAAGATTGAGTGAATAAACATAAGCAAGACTATGAAAAATTCAGCATTGTTAATAAGATAGATTCTATATGTAAGTTTTATAATAAGGTATGTATATATGTTATATGGACATATGTGTGTATATGTATATATGTTATATGGACATATATGTGTGTCTGTATATATGTGTGTGTTTATATATACATGTATAATTATATATATAATGAAAACAGAATATGTTCCCTTTTCATGAAGCATTCTTAAAACTACCACATACTATTCTGCAAAATACCAATATATTCTAAAAATAGAAATTGTACACATCATTTAGTGAAAGAAAATTAGTAATTAACAACAAAATCAGAAAGAAAAAGAAACTTACTAGCTGGAAATTATTTTAAAGCAAAAATCAAAGCCAAAATTGGAGATTATGCAGAAAATCACAATAATAAAATACTTTATATTATAATCTATGGAATGCTGCTAAAACACTGCAAAAAGGAAAATTCATGTCTTTAAACACATATATTTAAGCAAGAAATAATAAAACAAGTTCAGCATACAACACAAGAAGTCAGAAAGAAAGTGAAGGAAATCTTTAGACAAGAAAATAAACTAAAAAATATTAAAGCAGGCATTAATGAACTAGACAACAAAAAGTTATAGAACTAATGCATATACAAGAGCAATTCTATGAGAACAAAAAACAATGAAATAATAAAGGAGAAAGTACAAATTCACAAAAATATAAATGGTAAATAACTATAAAAACAAATAATATGAATCTCAAGTGAGTTTAACTCTGTAAAAGTAAATTTGAAAATTTTGATGAAATGAAAATCTTAGGAAAATATAAACTAGTGTTTAGAAAAGAGATAAGCAGAAATTAACCTATTGCCTTGGGAAAAATAGAGACCATTGTTGAAGCATACGCACCCATAATAAAAAATGTGTTAGGCCTAGTAATTTTGTGGGTGAGTTTCACCCAAAATTTAAAAACAGGTATTTTCAATGCTATTCCAGAGCATAGAAAAATAATGCCTTTGGCCAGGCGCGGTGGGTCACGCTTGTAATCCCAGCACTTTGGGAGGCCGAGGCAGGCGGATCACGAGGTCAGGAGATCGAGACCACAGTGAAACCCCGTCTCTACTAAAAATACAAAAAAAATTAGCCAGGCGTGGTGGCGGGCGCCTGTAGTCCCAGCTACTCGGAAAGGCTGAGGCAGGAGAATGGCGTGAACCCAGGAGGCGGAGCTTGCAGTGAGCCGAGATTGCGCCACTGCACTCCAGCCTGGGCGACAGAGTGAGACTCTGTCTCAAAAAAAAAAGAAAAATAATGCTTTCAATTCTTTTATGAAATGTTCAAAACATTGTTTACAAAACCTGACAATTACAGCAAAAAAAAATAGAGACCAATTTCACTTACAAATATTAATTCAAATATAGCAAATATGAAAATAAAGCTTGCAACATATGTATAATATACATGTTTCAATATTAGGAATTATTACAGAGTAATTGTCCACACTAACAGGTCTGAGGTGAAAATCATATTGTAATTTCTATATATGGTAAAAGAGATTTGATAAAATCTAACACCTTGATCAAAAATCACAATAAAGTAGGTAATTTTCTTAACATTATAAACAGTATGTATTTTTAAAATCATCATTGGATATAATGAAAGAACTACAGAACTCGTCTCGTTCCAATAATGATTCCAGAAAGAAAGTTTAAGAAACTCACCTTTGTTGATTATGTCTAGCTTATTCTATTACACAATTTAAAAAGTGAGATGTCTTTAAAACTTGGAAAGAAGGCAAACTTTTATTATTTGCACATTATGATTATATCTATGAAAAATCCAAGAAAATCAACTGGAAATCACTAACAAATTATAAAAGAATCAAATAAGTTGATTGGGTAAAAAAAACTGAATAATATACAAAAGAGAATAGTCTTCCAAAGTACAATTATGAAATATAAAAATGTGAAACTATGAAGAAGTAAAAAATTGTATAAAACAGTTACAAATAAAATATTAATTAGCTTAAAATAAATATTCAATGAAAAAATACTCAATATTATTAGTCATCATGGAAATGTAAATTAAAACTACAATGAGAAACAACTTCATGTACACTACGATGGCTATTTTAAAAGACTGACAATACCAAACGCCATGAGGATGTGTAGCAACTAAATCTTCCATACATTGCTCATGGTAATGCCACTTTGGAAAACAGTTTAGTAGTGCCTAGTAAAGTTACAGATGTACTTTTTATTAAAAAGAGACAATTCCACTCATAGTAGAAAACCAGATATTCATAGCAGCTTTATTCATAATAACCCTAAACTGGAAACAATTCAAAGCTTATTGACAGGTGAATGTATAAACAAATTATAATGTATTTATGCTATGAACTACTATACAAGAAAGAAAAGAAATGAACGACTGATGCATATAAGAATATGAATAAATTTCAAAAATATTATGTTGACCAAATAATCAAAACAAAAAAGATACATACTGTATGATTTCATTTATATAAAACTCTAGAAAAACCTCTATAGTGATAGAAAGTAGACATGTGGTTGCTTGGGGACAGGCAAGAAAGGAGAAGATTGATTAGGATATGATATGATTGAAATTTGGGGGTCATAGAAATTTTCTATATCTTTATTGTGGTGATTGTTATATGGCTGTATAAATTTGTCATAATTAATGAAATGCACAGTTAAAATCAGCACATTTCATTGTATGTAAACTATACCTCAATATAGTTGACTGAAAAAAAAACAGACAAATTATAAAATGACAATAATCAAAATTGCGTACTACTGATGCTTGACTTGACAGATTAGAGAGATAGAATAGACAGACAAGAAATTCTTCCCATATATCTAATCATTTAGCATATGAGAAAGATGGTATTACTTATTAGTGAAGGAAAGGTGGGTAATTCAAATGATATCAAGATAGAGTAGTCATGTATAAAAGATACAGCTTTATGCCTGTTATAGGTTGAATTCTGTCACCCAAAAAGATATGTTGATTTTTTAATGATGGCCATTCTAACTGGTGTGAGATGGTATCTCACTGTGGTTTTGATTTGCATTTCTCTGATGGCCAGTGATGAGGAGCATTTCTTCATGTGTTTTTTGGCTGCATAAATATCTTCTTTTGTGAAGTGTCTGTTCATGTCCTCTGCCCACTTTTTGATGGGGTTGTTTGTTTTTTTCTTGTAAATTTGTTTCAGTTCATTGTAGATTCTGGATATTAGCCCTTTGTCAGATGAGTAGGTTGCAAAAATTTTCTCCCATTGTGTAGGTTGCCTGTTCACTAAAAAAAAAAAAAAAAAGATATGTTGAAGTTTTAACTCACAGTACCTCAGAATGTGGCCTTATTTGGGAATAGTGTCATTGCAGATGTAGTTAATAAAGATAAGGTCACACTTTACTCAGTGGGCCCATAATCCAATATGACTGGTGTCCTTATGAGAAGATACAGACAGAGATTGAGGTTGGCTATGTGATGATAGAGGCAGAGATTGGAGTGATGCATTTATAAGCAAAAGAACACCAAGGATTGCTGGCCACTACCAGAAGCCAGGAAGAGGCAAGAAGGATTTGTCCTAGGGTCTCAGAGACAGCATGGCCCTGCTGATAACTAGATTTAGAATTTCTCACCTTCAGAACTGTGAGAGAATACATTTATGTTGTTTTAAGTCCTTCAGACCAGTTGTAGTATTTTGTTATGGCCCTAGGAAATTAATATAAGGCCTATACAACTCCTTTTGCAAAAAATAAGTGACTGAAAAGATTAAAAAGAAAAAGCAATAAAAGAAAACATGCTAGACATGAAAAGTAAATCTCAGATTGGGAAAGGTATTATAAAAATGATGAAATATTCAAAAGCCAAAAACTGGAACATTGTTGTAAACAACTAAATCATTTAAAAAGTATTCATATAAAAATAATAAAATACGTACAGCTCTTGATTTGATTTGCTAAGTTTTGAGAGAATTTTTCTATCTATGTCCTAGAGAGGACCTTGTTATTTTTCAGTGTATGGAAAGCTTTTTCATTTGTTGTCAAACGTTGGCATCAAGATTATACCGGCCTGATATAATGAGCTAAAAAGTGTTTCCACTTTTTCAATTCCCTGAGAGAGTTTATATAAAATTAGTGCTATTTTTCCCCCATAGTCTTTGGAAAAAAATCACTGATGAAGCTATCTGTACTTGGAAATTACCTTGTGAGAAGTATTTTCATCACAGATTCAATATACTTAATAGATGTAGAACTATTTAGATTTTCTTTCTCCTTTCATGTTGGTTTTTGTGAATTCTGTTGGTTTAGGATTTGTCTATTTCATGTAAATTTCCAAAAATTTTAGTATAATACTGTTTATAAAATCTTTTTATTATCTTTGTAATATTGGAAACATCTGTCCTTTTTTATGTTATTGGTAATTCGTACCTTTCATTTTTCTGATGTAAATCTCCTTTCAATTTCCTTTAGGCAGAGTATATTTGTGATGAACTCTCTTAGTTTTTTTGCTTGTCTGGAAATATCTTTGTTTTTTATCTCCCCTTAAATGATAATTTAGTAAGAAAATATAATTCTAGCTTAGTTTAGGCAATGTCAATATAATAATCTTTCCTTTTGAGTTTTCTCTCCTCTTTCTGGCTACATACAAGTTACTATCTTGATCTTTGCTGTTTTGTGGCTTCATTGAATAGAATTTGTCTATTTCATGTAAATTTTCAAAACTTTTAGAATAAAGTTGTTCATAATATCATCTATATTGGGAGCATCTATAGATATGTCCTCTTTATTATTCTTGTTATTGGTAATTTGTGACTTTCTTTTTCCTTTTTTTTAAAAATTAATCTTATTAGTTTATTAGTTTTTCAGAGAATCAACTTTTAGAATGAAATAAGGAAAATTATTCTAGAAGTAAAGTGTGAAATCCAGAATGAAGAGTGAGCAAATAAATTAGTAAACATGTGGGTAAATAAGAAAACAATGACTGTAAAATGAAAAGCAATAAATATGAGCTAAGGAAAAACAGTTTAACAATAGAAGAGGAGTGGATATAGAGTGATGATCAGAGTTAAACATTCTATATTCTATGACTTGCTCAGAAGATCAGAGCTATTTTTTTTTTTTTTTTTTTTTTGGCAGAGTCCTGCTCTGTCACCCAGGCTGCAGTGCAGTGGCGGAATCTCAGCTCACTGCAACCTCTGCTTCCTGGGTTCAAGTGATGATCCTGTCTCAGCCTCCCCAGTAGCTGGGATTACAGGCGCCTGCCACCACGCCTGGCCAATTTTTGTATTCCTAGTGGAGACGGGGTTTCTCCACGTTGGCCAGGCTAGTCTTGAACTCCTGACCTCAGGGGATCCACCTGCCTTGGCCTCCGGAAGTGCTGGGATTACAGGAGTGAGCCACCGTGCCCAGCCACTGTTTTTTTTTTAAATATCACTAAGTTTAGTGTGTAATGTTAAAATTTAACAGTAACCATCGGCTGGGGGTGGTGGCTCATGCCTGTAATCCCAGCACTTAGGGAGACAGAGGTGGGCAGAGTACAAGGTCAAAAGATCGAGACTATCCTGGCCAACATGGTGAAACCTCATCTTTACTAAAAATACAAAAATTAGCTGGGCGTGGTGGCACATGCCTGTAGTCCCAGCTACTCGGGAGGCTGAGGCAGGAGAATCACTTGAACCCCGGAGGCAGGGGTTGCAGTGAGCCAAGTTCATGCCATTGCACTGCAGCCTGGTGACAGAGCAAGACTCTGTCAAAAACAAAAAACAAAAAACAATCAAAAGGAAGAAATAGGGCTTATAACTTCCAAATCAGTACAGGAGAAAATGCAACCAAAAAATCTACCTGAAATAAACCACAAAAAATGTTAAAAAGAAGCATCAAACAAGCAGTGCAATTAAGGTGGTAGAAGTAAATATAAACAGATACGTAAATGGACATAAGTGAACCAAAACTTTAATTAAAAATTAGTTAAAACATTGTTTATGGAACTTCCATCACTTCTTGGTCTCATGGCTAAGATCAAGTGTGGAACTTCCAGAGACAGCCAAGGGGAAGTTGGGCAACTATAGCTACTTTCTGACTTGTTAGAGATTACCGAATTATTGATACTGATTTCTAAAACGTCTCATCTGAGTACTAAAAGCAAATACTTCTGGACCCTGAAGGAGTCTGATATGTAAACAATAATAATAACACGGTGGTTCACGCCTGTAATCCCAGCAGTCTGGGATGCCAAGGCGAGTGGATCACTTGAGGTCAGGAGACCAGCCTGGGCAACATGGTGAAACCCTGTCTCCACCAAAAACTACAAAACTTAGCCAGGCGTGGTGGCATGTGCCTGTAGTCCCCAGCTACTGAGGAGGCTGAGACAGGAGAATTGCTTGAACCTGGGAGGCAGAGGTTGCAGTGAGCTGTGATTGTGCCGCTGAACTCCAGCCTGGGGGACAGAGTGAGACTCCATCTCAATAAATAAATAAATAAGTAAATAAATAAATAAAATAACTAGACTAACATGAGACAAAATATGAGAATGACAAAAAACAGCTTTACAATAGACATGTTGAATGTGGATGTGGATAATTTGCCCAAAGTATATACAATTCTAAACTCATAGGCACCCAATAACTTGACATCTGACCTCAAAATATGTTTTAAAATAGTAACTCTTACAAGTAGGAAATATTAAACACCACCATAATGAATGAAATATTCTATTTCAGTGTAAGATAAATCATAAGACAAAAAATTAGATAAACTTAGATACAGTTTCAAATCAGTACGTATTTAAAAACTAAGAAGTTTAGTGAACTGGCATATATAGAATACTGCATCCAACATTTCAAGAACTCATTATTATTAAGTACACAGGAAATAGGAAAAAACAGCCATGTAACTAATCAGTAAAGCAAACCTCAATAAACTTTAAAGAAATAGTTTTAAATAAAAGAACAAATCATTTGGGAAATTAGAAAATCTTTGTACGTGAACATTAATGAATATTCTACACATGAAAATTTATGAGGTGAAGATAAACTGGTACTTAAAGGGAAATTTAAAGCCATATATACCTAAATTAGAAATGAAGAATGGCTCCAATTGATGAGTTCAGTATTTCTCTTAAAAACTAAAAAAAGAGAAACGCAAACAAACATTAAGAAAATAAAAGGAAGTGAATAATTAAAGATAACCGTAGAAATTTATGAAAACGAAGATCTAATAGAATGCACAAGCTTTAAAGCCAAGAGTTGTTTCTTTGAAAAGTCAAAGATTAGTAAAAAGGAAAATAATAATGACAAAGAGGAAACAAATAAATTATATTAGATATGAAAAATGGGCATAGGTAGAGATATACCTAATAATAATAAGAAGAATAAGAATATAAACCATTTATGCTAATACATTTATAAATAAAAACGAAGTTAATTTTTTAGTTAAAAATTTTTTTAACTGTCTTTGATACATAGTAGGTAGATATATTTATGGGTTACATGAGGTATCTTGGTACAGGCATGCAAGGTATAATAATCACATCAGGATAAATGGGGTATCCATCACCTCAAGCATTCATCCTTTCTGTTTCAAACAATATGATCATATTATTTTAATTGTTTTAAAATGTACAATTAAATTATTTTTTACTATAGTCACCCTGTTGTGCTAGCAAATACTAGGTCTTATACATTCTAACTATTTTTTGTACCCATTAACGATCCCTACTTCCCCCTATCCATCCACTACACTTCCTAGCGTCTGGTAACCATCCTTTTACTCTCTATTTCCGTGAGTTCAATTATTTTAATTTTTAGCTCCCACAGATAGACGAGAAAATGCAACGTTCATCTTTTTGTGCCTGGTTTATTTCACTTAGCATGATGATATCCAGTTCCATCCATGTTGCAAATGACAGGATCTCCTTCTTTTTTGTGGCTGAATAGTACTCCACTGTGTATATGTATGACATTTTCTGTATCCATTCATCTGTTGATAGATGCTTAGGCTGCTTCCATGTCTTGGCTATTGTAAATAGTGCTGCAATAAACATGGGAGTGCAGATATATTTTAAATATGCTGATTTATTTTCTTTTGCATATATACTTACGAGTGGGGTTGCTGGATCATATGATAGCTGTACTTTTAGTTTTTTGAGGAACCTCCAAACTGTTCTCCATAGTAGCTGTACTAATTCACATACCAGCAAAAAGTGTACAAGAGTCCCCTTTTTCCACATCCTTGCCAGCATTTGTTTTGCTTGCCTGTTGAATAAAAGTCATTTTAACTGGGGTCAAATGATATCTCATTGTAGTTTTAATTTGTATTTTCCTGATGATCAATTATGTTAAGCACCTTTTAATATATCTGCCATTTGTATGTCTTCTTTTGAAAAATATCTATTCAAATTATCTGCCCATTTTTAATGGGATTGTTGGATTTTTTTCCTATAGAGTTTTTTGAGTCCCTTATATATTCTGGTTATTAATCCTTTGTCAGGTGGGTAGTTTGCAAATATTTTCCCCCATTCTGTGGGTTGTATCTTCACTTTGTTGATTGTTTCCTTTGCTGTGCAGAAATTTTTTTAACTTCATGTGGTTCCATTTGTCCATTTTTGCTTTGGTTGCCTGTGCTTGTGGGGTATTACTCAAGAAGTCTTTGCCCAGTACAATGTCTTGGAGAGTTTCCCCAATGTTTTCTTCTAGTAGTTTCATTGCTTGAGGTCTTAGATTTAAGTCTTTAATCCATGTTGATTTGATTTTGTATATGGTGAGATATGGGGATCTAGTTTCATTCTCCTGCATGTGAATATCTAGTTTTCCCAGCATCATTTATTGAAGAGACTTTCCTTTCCTCAATGTACATTCTTGGAACCTTTGTAAATAATGAGTTCACTGTAGATGCATGGAAATATTTCTCTAGTCTCCTCCACTGGTCTATATGTCTGATATTTTTTAGGACAGTACCATGCTGTTTTGGTTACTATAAATCTATAGCATAATTTGAAGTCAGGTAATGTGATTCCTCCAGTTTTGTTGTTTCTGTTTAGAACAGCTTTGGCTATTCTGGGTCTTTTGTAAGTCCATACCAGTTATGATGTTATAATATTCTGTGTGTTTCTATTTACCTACTATTACCCGTGAGTTTTGTACCTTCAGATGATTTCTTATTGCTCATTAATGTCCTTTCCTTTCTGATTAAAATATTCCCTTTAGCATTTTTTGTAGGATAGGTCTGGTGTTGATGATGTTTTTCAGCTTTTGTTTGTCTGGGAAAGTCTTTATTTCTCCTTCATGTTTGAAGGATATTTTCACTGGGTATACTATTCTAGGGTAAAAGTTTTTTTTTCCCTTCAGCACATATAAGGTTTCCACTGAAAACCTTATATGTCTATTGCCAGACATATTGGAGTTCTATTGTATACTACTTGTTTCTTTTCTCTTGCTGCTTTTAGAATCCTTTATCCTTGACTTTTGGGAGTTAGATTATTAAAGGACTTGAGGTAGTCTTCTTTAGGTTAAATCTGCGTGGTGTTCTATAACTTTCTTCTACTTAGATATTGATATCTTTCTCTAGGTTTGGAACATTCTCTGTTATTATCCCTTTGAATAAACTTTCTACCCCTACCTCTTTCTCTACCTCCTCTTTAAGGCTAGTAACTCTTATATTTGCCCTTTTGAGGCTATTTTGTAGATCTTGCAGGTGAGCTCTGTGATTTTCAATTCTTTTTTCTTTTCCCTCTTCTGTGTAATTTCAAAAAAACCTGCTTCAAGCTCACTAATTCTTTCTTCTGCATGATTAATTCTGGTATTAAAAGACTCTGATGCATTCTTAAGTATGTCAATTGTATTTTTCAACTCCAGAATTGCTGCTTGATTCTTTTAAATTTTTTCAATCCCTTTGTTAAATTTATCTGATAGAATTCTGAATTCCTTCTTCGTGTTATCCTGAATTCCTTTGAGTTTTCTCAAAGTGATTGTTTTGAATTCTCTACCTGAAAGGTCACCTATCTTTTTCTCTCCAGAATTGGGCCCTGGTGCTTTATTAACTTTGATAAGGTCATGTTTTCCCAGATGGTGTTGATGCTTGTAGATACTCATTGGTGTCTGGGTATTGAAGAGTTAGGTATTTATTGTAGTCTTTGCAGTCTGGGCTTATTTGTACCCACCCTGCTTGGGAAGGATTTCCAGGAATTCAAAGAACTTGAGTGTTATGATCTAAGCTGTATCTGTATTAGGGGGGACCCATGGCCCAGTAGTGCTGTGGTTCTTGCAGATTCGTGGAGGTACCACCTTAGTGGTCTTGGATAAGATCCAGAAGAATTCTCTGGAATACCAAGTAGAGATGCTCATTCTCTTCCCTTATTTTCTCCAAAACTAACAGAGTCTCTATCTCTCTGTGCTGAGCTACCTGGAGCTTGAGTAGGGTGACACAAGCACCTCTATGACCACCACCACCGAGACTGCACTGGGTCAGACATGAAACCAGCAGACCACTGGGTCTTGCCCAGTGCTTGCTGTAACCTCTATCTATCTACTATCTACGTTTGCTCAAGACCCGAGGACTAGACAATCAGCAGATGGTGAAGCCAGACAGGCTTCTGTTTTTTCCTTCAGGGTGTCAAGTTCCCCAGGCCCAGGGTGGGTCCAGAGATGCCCTACAGAAACCAGGGATGGGAGTTAAAAACCTACCAGCATTCAAATGTACTGCTGCTGAGCTGGCTCTCAAACAATGAAACAAAGTCTTTCTTACTCTTCCCTCCCTTTTCCACAGGCAGAGGAGCCTCACCACGTGGCCACCACAACCACATTCCCACGAGGAGTGCTGTCAGGCTTCCACCAATGTTCACTTAAAGCCCAAGGGCTCTTCCGTCAGCTTGTGGTGAAAGTTACTAGGCCTGGGAGTCACCCTTCAGGGTGGTGGGCTCCTGTCTGGCTCAGAGCAGGTTCAGAAATGCAATGCAAATGCCAGTGCCTAGAATCAGGGACCTTAAGAGCCTGCCTGGTGCTCTAAATCTCTGTGGGCCAAGCTGGTACCTAAGGTGCAAGACAAAGTCTCCTTTACTTTTCCATCTGCTTTTCTCAAACCATAGCCACCACAGCTGGGAATGTGCTGCTGTTTCACCTGAAACCAATACATCTCAGAATCTCACCCAAGGCCCACAGCATACCTCCTGGGTATCACTGCAGGTGATGGGGACTGCTATAACTGAGTCCTTTCCTTTGAGGCAGCAGGTTCTCTTCTGGCACAGGATATGTCTGAATGTCATCTGGGATTCAGGTACTGGACTGGGGGCCTCAAAACTCTGACCAGTGCTCTATCCCGCTGTGGCTGAGCTGCTATCCCAGATTAAGACAAAATCCTCATTACTCTTTCTTCTCCTCTCCTCAAGCAGGAGGAAGTAGTCTCTTTTGGAGCCATGAGCTGTGCAGCCTGGGGTTCAGGGATGGGTGGCACAAGGACTATTTTAGCCATCCTGGCTGGTGTCTTAGTAGGTCACACGTCTCTCCAGTCCACTGGTTCTGAGCCCAGCTCAGCACGAGGACTTTCCTAGAAGTTGCAGTACTTGTGACCTAAACTACCTTTCAAGTTTATTTAGGGTCCTAGAGCACACCAGCCTGCAGTGGTGAGACTTGCTGGAACTCAAATTCCAACTGCTGGGATGGGGAATTCTCCTCTGGCTAGGGCCAGTCCAAATGCTCTCTCCACAGGTAGGCATCAGCTAAGTACAGACCAGTTCTGCTTTCTGCTGTGGCAGGGGAGCACTGAGTTCAATGCAATCATGGAACGCAATTGCATTCTCCCTTGCTAAATGCACAGATTCTCTGCGCCACATAGCAGCTGCCACGAGGAGGGAGTGGCATCCGCAATTCGAGACTGTTTTTTGTGCCCTTTCCAGTGCTTCTTTCAGTAATATGAAGTTAAAACCAGGTACTGTGAGTGCTCATCTGATTTTTGGTTCTTATGAAGGTGCTTTTTTGTGTGTAAATATTTGTTAAGTTTGGTGTTCCTCCTGGGGGGATGAAAGATGCAGTCTTCTATTCCACTTTCTTATTCCACCCCTCTTCTGTGGCTCTTAAGTTAAAGTTGTAATAAAAAATAAAACATGAAAACTGGTTTAAGAGATAAGAGGAAAGTCAAATAGAGATCAAAGAATTAATTGGTAGACTGTCTGGTGAACCTATTCAAGTTTAGAGTTTTCTTTGTGGGAGTATCTACATTTGAGGGATAAATTATTTCAGTATAATGCAAGTTATTCCAGAGTATAGAAAAAGGAAAATGACCTTATTAAATGAGAGAGAAAAATTACGTGTTGTTAATATTCACTAACACACAACATGCAAAAGCCCTAAACAGAATACAAGCAGACTAAATTTAGTAATGTATTATTTAAAAAGATGATACATCAACACCAAGTTGGGTTTAACACAAGCATGCAAGTTTGGTTTTCACTTTTTTAAAAAAATTATTGTAAAATTTAATAAATTATTTTTTAAAAGAAAAAGCTTATATGTGATAATGGCAACAGATGCGAAGTCTGTTAAAAAGTCATCGTTCAGTTACATTAAAACAACTTAGCACACTAAGAAAAGTAAGAAATTTCCATAAACTAAAGGCATCTAAAAAAATTGGCAGCAAACAGTTACTTCACTGTTGAAATTTGACATTATTTACTTTTAGAATGGGAATAAAAGAAGAGTTTTCACTGTTACTATCTCTACTTTATATTAATCTGGAAGTCTTAACCAATACAGTAAAGATACAGAAGTGAGAAAAAATGGGAAAGAGGAGGGGCAGAAAAGAAGGGAGGAAGGAAGGAAGAAAGGAAGGAGAAGGGAAGGGAAGGGAAAGAGGGAAGGAGGGAAGGAAGGAAGGAGGGAAGGAAGGAGGGATGGAGGAAAGGAGGGAAGGAAGGAGAGCAGGAGGGAAGGAAGGAAGGAAGGAGGGAGGGAAGGAAGGAAGGAGGGAGGGAAGGAAGGAAGGAGGGAGGAAAGGAAGGAAGGAAGGAGGGAGGGAGGGAGGGAATGAAGGAGGGAGGGAGGGAAGGAAGGAAGGAGGGAGGGAGGGAAGAAAGGAAGGAGGGAGGGAAGAAAGGAAGGAGGGAGGGAAGAAAGGAAGGAAGGAAGGAGAGAGGGAGGGAAGGAAGGAAGGAGGAAGGAAGGAAGGAGGGAAGCAGGGAAGGAAGGAAGGAAGGAAGGAGGGAGGGCGGAGGAAGGAAGGAGGGAAGGAAGGAAGGAGGGAAGGAAGGAAGGAGGAAGGAGGGAGGGAAGGAAGGAGGGAGGGAGGAGGGAAGGAAGGAGGAAGGAGGGAGGGAAGGAAGGAGGGAGGAAGGAAGGAAGGAAGGAGGAAGGAGGGAGGGAGGAAGGAGGGAGGAAGGAAGGAGGAAGGAGGGAGGGAGGAAGGAAGGAAGAAGGAAGGAAGGGGAAGAAGGAAGGAAGGAAAGAAGGAAGGAAGGAGGGAGAGAGGGAGGGAGGAAAGGAAGGAAGGAGAGAAGGAGGGAGGGAGGCAGGGAGAGAAGGAGGAAAGGAAGAAGCAGGAAGGAGGGAGGGAGGGAGGGAAAAAAGGAAGTAGGGAAAGAAGGAAGCCTATGGCTTAGGAAGAGACAAACCATATCTTTTTCTTTTCTTTTCTTCTTTTCTTTTTTTCTTTTCTTTTCTTTTTCTTTTTTTTCTTTTTTTTTTGAGATAGAATTCTGCTCTTGTTGCCCAAGCTGGAGTGCAATGGTGCCATCTCGGCTCACTGCAACCTCTGTCTCCCGGGTTCAAGCGATTTTCCTGCTTCAGCCTCCCGAGTAGCTGGGATTACAGGCATGCACTACTACACCTGGCTAATTTTTTGTATTTTTAGTAGAAACGGGGTTTCACCATGTTAGCCAGGCTGGTCTCGAATTCCTGACCTCAGGTGATCTGCGTGCCTTGACCTCCCAACGTGCTGGGATTACAAGCATAAGGCACCATGCCTAGACTTCATATCTTGGATTATTTCATTTTTTTTAATTGTTGAATTGTGAGATTTCTTTATGTGTTCCGGATACTAACTCCTTATCAGAGATATATAATTTGAGAATATTTTCTTTGATTCCATAGCTTGCCTTTTCACTCTGTTGATTGTGTCAATGTTTTTTTTAAAGGTTCACCCATGTTTTAGCAAAGATCAACGCATCATTCCTTTTCATAGTTAAATAGTATTCCATTATATGGATGTACCACATTCATTAATCATCTACAAATTTTGGTTGTTTTATACTTTCTGGCAATTACAAATAATACCACTGTGGACATTCATGTGAAAGTTCTTTGTGGACAATTATCTTCATTTCTCCTGGGTAAATGCCCAGGAGTGGAATTTCTAGGTGATATGATAACTCTATGTTAACTGTTTGAGTAGCTACCAATTTGTTTTCCAAAGGGGCTGCACCATTTTACATTTCCATCAGCAATGCATGAGGGTTTCAAATTCTCCACATACTCATCAACACTTGTTATTATTTTTGTTTTAATGTATATGTGGCCATCCTACTGGATGTGAAGTGGTGTCACCTTGTGGTTTTTATTTGTGTTTTCCTGATAATTAATGATGTGGAGCATCTTTTCATGTGCTTATTGGCCATTTGTTTATCTTCTTTGGAGTAATGTATATTTAGATTCTTTGACTATTTTTAACTGGATTTTTATTATTGAGTTGTAATAGTTCCTTATACATTATAGATGTAAGTTCATAATTAATAACTGATTTGCAATTTTTTCTCATATTATGAATTGTCTTTTCACTTTCTAAATAATATTTTTTGATATAAATGTTTTAAAAATTGATAAACTCAATTTATCTATTATTTATTTGCTTCCTTGTGATTTTGGTTTCATTCCTAAGAAGAAAACTGACTAATTCAGAGTCATGAAGACTTACTCCTATATTTTCTTCTAAGGATTTAATAGTTTTAGCTCTTACTTTGAATCCTTGATCTATTTGAATTAATTTTTTATTTCATTCTCTACCTTTTACTTTTCATTTCACATATGTCTCATGTCTTTTTTGTTTCTCTATAGCTCCTTTATGCTTTCCTTTGCATTCATCGAACATTTTCCAATATAACATATTATTTTTTCAGTATTTTTACTGTATTTTTAAAGTTATTTTCTTAGTGGTTGTTCTTTGGCTTGTAATACATACCTCACCAGAATCTGCTTCTAACTTAATCCCAATGAGATATAGAAATGTTACTGATATATAGTTATATTCTCTCTTTATCTTTTTGTTATTACTTTACATATCTTATATCTATATATGATAGAAACCCAATAATACATTGTTATAATTACTACTTAATATATTGTATGTTTCTTAAAAAAGCAGAAAGATGAAAGGAGAACAAGTATATATTTATATAGTTTTAAAACATTAACCTTCACGTTTATCATTTCTGGTTTCTTCATTTGCTATTGTGGATTTTAGGTTATCATTTATTGTAATTTCCCTATTCCAATATAGCTTTGCTCCAGATTGCCTCTTTTGTGCTGTTCTCAAATATATTCTATTTCTGTGTTATGTGCTCAAAAATACATATCCATGTATATTTATATAGTCATTTTTAAAATAAGGAGAAAATATAATAAATATTAATACTATGTCTTGTAATTGCATAACTACTTTTACTGGACTCAGTTTTTCATTTGAATTTGAATTACTGTGTTGGATCACTTGCCGTCAGCCCAAAGATATTCCTTAAGTATGTCTTGTAAAGTGGGTGGTAATGTCTTTATTTTTTCTTCATTTTTTGAAATAGAGTGTTGCTGGATGAATGATTCTTGTTTGCTTTTTTTTTTCTTTCAGCACTTTCAATACACAATTCTATTGCCCTCTGGTCTCCATAATTTCTGATATGAAGTAAGTTGTTAATCTTAATAAGGATCACTGTTGTGAAGAACTGTTTTTCTCTTGCTGCTTTCTCTTTGTCTTACATCATTTTTACTGTGATGTGTATGAGAGTGAATCTTTTTTGTTTATTTTGCTTGGAGTCCATTAAGCTTCCTGAATGTGTAGATTAAGGATTTTCATCAAATTTGGAAAATCTCAGGCCATTATTTCTTTAAATATTTTTTCCTGTTCCACTCTCTCCTCTCTCATATCTTTAATGGTGTCCCACATCTCTTTATTTTTATTTATTCTACTTTCTGTTTAGACTCTGATTATTTTTATTTATTCTGCTTTTCTCTCCTTTGTACCTTTGTATTGTATTGTATATTCTTTTTTTTTTTTTTTTTTTTTTTTTGACAGAGTCTTGCTCTGTCACCAGACTGGAGTGCAGTGGTGTGATCTCTGCTCACTGTAACCTCTACCTCCTGGGTTCAAGTGATTCTCCTGCCTCAGCTTCCCAAGTAGCTGGGACTACAGGCATGCACCATCATGCATATTCTTTATCAGTCTGTCTTCAAGTTAGCTGTTTCTTCTCACAATTGAAATCTACTACTGAGTCCTTCTAGTGCAATTTTTATTTCTGCATTGTGCTATTTCACTAAACATTTCCATTTTGTTCTTCTTTAAAAAAATAAAACTTCTTTATACTTATTGACATTCTCTATTTGTTATGACATTGTCATCATACCTTCCTTAACTTCTTTAAGCATAGTATGTTTTAGATCTTATAACTTATTTATAATAACTGTTTTGAAAGCTTTGTCTGCTAAGTCCTACATCTTAGTACTCTTTAAGTAGTTCCTGTTGCCATCTAATGATCTTGTGTGCAGTTTACTCTTTCTCCTTCCTTTGCATGTCTCATATTTTTTGTAAAAAACTGGATATTTAAAATACTATATTGTAGCAACTCTGGATACTGATTTTTCTTCCCAATTATAGTTTGTTATAATTATTACTTTATATAACTTTATGTCTTATGAAGAAGCCAAGAGAAGAAAGGAGAACAGCTATACATTATAGAGTTTTTAAAAATATTAACTTTATTAGTATAGTTTCTTAGGTAATTTTTCATTGTTGGTTTGCTTGTTGATTTGTTTACTCACTTCCTTGAACTCATTTAATACATTCTATTTCTCCCTGCAGTGTGACACCTTTGATGTTGCTCCTGAGAGGTTACAGCCTAGGGATGGAGATAGTCACCCTGGGATTTACAGTGGCTTTGGTGGGGCTTTCTGGCAGTCTCTTTATGGGTTTCTAAGTTAAGCTGCTTGCCTCTCTTGGTATCACACCCAGCTGTTGGGGTACACTAAATTGTAGGCTGATTGTTCTCTTGTTTTTGACAATGACATGGTGCATAAATAGCTTCAAGGTCTCATCTAATAATGTAAGAGCCCCTCATAGGGGTGGTTTTTGAAGCAAGTCACTGAAATTTGTTTTGACTCCAGGAGGGCTCTTCTTGGCTGTCTTTTTTCTTGTTGTTGTTTTTTTTTTTTTTCCTACTAACTAGTTGGCCTACAGTTTAACTGATGCTTTCATGGTTCTACCAACATCCTTTTAATTGCTTACATCTGAAATCTCCATTGTTTTTGAGAGTGCACTTAGGCTTGAACTTTTCTACAGTCTGTTTCAAATGAAGTCAGTTCCACTGGGGAGAGCGTTGGATCTTTCTGTTCTTATGGTCTGATTTTTCTCGTGAGCAAAAATTTTAGGCCACTTCTCCAGAGGTAGGGGTGGGGACAGTGGCATGCTACTCTTGAGTGACATCCTTGATTTATGGGCAGAGTGCTGGGTGGAGGCAGTGGCCTCTGGTCTTTTCTTGCCTCCCCAAGCATGAAAACTTCACCTTACCAACACGCTCAGGCAAGGGTAATTAGAACTCCAGTGTTCTTAGCCTTCTACACCTGAGCTAGAGACTTTACAAGAAGCGGGTGGGTAAAGGGAGGGAGCCTCTGACCTTTTACCCATATTCACCTGGAATTTAGCCTCTGCTACATGGAAGTAAACAGGTATAAGAAATGCTAGTAACCTGCCTCAGCGAGAGAGATACAGTAGCACCTACATGGGAACTGGATGGAGAGACCCATCTTATTGACCAAGCTCAGTCAGAAAGGCACTTCCACCACACCGAGCTGGAAAAGGGGAGACAGGGATTAGGTCATAGCTCAAGTGCCACAGACACTCACTATTCTTACTCAGCTTTAATAGATTTTGTTAAATATTCACAGAGACTTTAAATAGCTGTTGATTTTATAATTTTTACCAATTATAGTTATTTCACTCAAGAGAGGATTTGCATGGCTCCTCCTGATACCATTCATGATGTTGTCTTCTTTGGGAAATTATTTTGCAAGATAGGAAAAAGCACAACCCACAAAAGAAAAGTACACTTAACTGCATTCAGATTAAGAAATTCTCGGCCGGGCGCAGTGGCTCACGCTTGTAATCCCAGCACTTTGGGAGGCCGAGGCGGGCGGATCACGAGGTCAGGAGATCGAGACCATGGTGAAACCCCGTCTCTACTAAAAATACAAAAAATTAGCCGGGCGTGGTGGCGGGCGCCTGTAGTCCCAGCTACTCGGAGAGGCTGAGGCAGGAGAATGGCGTGAACCCGGGAGGCGGAGCTTGCAGTGAGCCGAGATCGCGCCACTGCACTCCAGCCTGGGCGACAGAGTGAGACTCTGTCTCAAAAAAAAAAAAAAAAAGAAATTCTCTCATTAAAAGATAGTATAGCAGCAGTAAAAATAGGCACAGGTTGCGAGAAATTTTTTGAAACAAATATAGCCAACAAAGAACAGGTATATAAAATATCTAAAGAACCCTCCACACTCAATAAAAAAGACAACAATCCAATGGAATAAAATCAATGATAGATGTGAATTGACAACTTGGAACAGAAACTGACATGATCAGAATATTCCTACAAACACTCAACCTAAGTAATTATCTAGGCAATGCAAATTAAAACCACAGTGAGCTACTATTACATACCTATCAGATTAACAAGCATTAAATTATTTCATCAACAACTTGCAGTGCCCAGAGTATAAATGCCAAATGCCATTCCCACTGAAACACACACACACACATGCACACAAACACACACACACACACACACACACACACCAAGGATCCCTGGAGAAGTGGATAATTTCAAGGATAAATATAAGATAAGTGTGCAATATCCTATCATAGAAAATAACAAGAAAGGTATCAAAACTGTCAAAGTGACTCAAGGTCCAACTCAGGGAGGCTCCATCAGACAAAGTTGAAAAATCTGAGTATCAGAAAGAACAAGAACTGAGATGGATTGAACCCCATCAATTATATTTAAATTCATGAGCTTTTATACTTTATTATTTTGAATTCGAAATAATACAAAAAATAAATTTATTAGTCATCATTGAAGAGTGGTTGTAAACCAACTCATTTTTTTCAAGAACAGTTAAATGTTATAAAACAAATCATTTTTGTTTCATATTTACTGTATGAACTCTACTACTAAGTAACTCAACAGTAGAAGGGAAAGTTTCTCTTCATAAAAGTATTCCAGCTATTTAGTTAAGAAGGGGTGAGAAAATTAGAATTAAACATTTTGCAGCACAAAATAAATTACGAATATAGAGATTGAGTACCAACTGCTAAAATCACAAGGATAACCAGGCATTACAATGGAAAAATACAATACCAAACCTGTAGCCTATAGTCCTAACTAGCAACTTACTGGTCATATCAAACAACATCATGGAGATGCAATCAGCAAAATCCAGTCTGTGGGAAATTCTACAGGACAAAACATTTAATTTCTTTAACAAGTAAAGGAAGTGGGGAAACAGAAAATAGGAAAAGGAATCTGCAGACCGAAAAAATACGTGAGACATTAATCATTTCCAATATGTGAATTTTGTTTGATACTGATTAAAACTATTAAAAATGTTTATGATGATACTGACACTATTGGATATTTGCTGGTAAGAAATTTTTTTTGAGGTGTGGTAATGGCATTGTGGTCATTTTTTAAATAAAAAACATCTTAAAGTTGTAATACCATACAATATTTACAAATTAAATGATAATTTTTTTTTTTTTTGAAACGGAGTTTCACTCTTGTTGCGCAGGCTGGAGTGCAATGGCGTGATCTCGGCTCACTGCAACCTCCCCTTCCTGGGTTCAAGTGATTCTCCTGCCTCAGCCTCCTGAGTAGCTGGGATTACAGGCATGTGCCACCACACCCAGCTAATTTTGTATTTTTAGTAGAGACGGGGTTTCTCCATGTTGGTCAGGCTGGTCTTGAACTCCAGACCTCAGGGGATCCGCCTGCCTCAGCCTCCCAAAGTGCTGGGATTACAGGTGTGAGCCACCGCGCCCAGCCGGTAATGATTTTTATGCCTGTGGTTTGCTGAAAAATGACATGCGATAAGGGAAGTGGATATCAGC
Organism: Symphalangus syndactylus; assembly: GCF_028878055.3. NCBI lineage: Eukaryota > Metazoa > Chordata > Mammalia > Primates > Hylobatidae > Symphalangus > Symphalangus syndactylus. The sequence continues at coordinate 96,810,775 of NC_072426.2, forward strand.
ACACATGAAACAATACTGACTATGAGATGATAATTCTTGAAAATGGGTAATGGATACTTAGGATCCATTATGTTGTTTGTCTATTTTTTTATGTTTGAAAATCTCCATTAAAAGCTTAAAAGTTTTAAACAATACCATATTTTAGTAACGATTTGGAGCAATGAGTACTCTTACAGACTGCAGAGAAGAAGGGGAATGGGTTCACTTATGGGGCAGAAGTAAAGCAATCATTAGCATACTTTAAAATGTACATCAGGGGCCAGGCACGGTGGCTCAAGCCTGTAATCCCAGCACTTTGGAAGGCCGAGGCAGGCAGATCACGAGGTCAGGAGATCGAAACCCTGTCTCTACTTAAAAAAAATATATATTAGCCAGGCGTGGTGGCGGGCGCCTGCAGTCCCAGCTACTCAGGAGGCTGAGGGAGGAGAATGGCGTGAACCCGGGAAGCGGAGCTTGTAGTGAGCCGAGATCGCACCACTGCAGTCCTGCCTGGGCAACAGAGCGAGACTCCGTCTCAAAAAAAAAAAAAAAAAAAAAAAAAAGATGTACATCACCTACAACCAAGCAATTCTGCCCCTGCATATGTGATGACTACGGAGGTGTTCTCCCAGATGTGCACAAGGTGGCAGGCAAAATACTTTCAGAGCAGCACATATTTGTGCATGCCAAAAATTGGAAGCGGCCTTGATGTTCATCAACAGAATAGACAGAGTGTGGTGTCTTCATCAAATGCGTTTCAATAGAGCAGTAAAAGTTAATGAATTGTAGCTACATAAATCAACTTTGATGACTCTTACAGATGCAATGCTAAGGTGAGAAAAAGAAAAAGCAAAAAAAAGTAAATTTTAGAAAAATTCACATATTTTTATAAAGCTTTAAACATATAACAATATTACACTCACCTATATGGGAATAACTGGAGATGTTATACAATTATAACGATATGAAAAGACGGATAGGTACCAAATCACAGGTGGAGAGTTACCTGTCTAACAGAGAGAAAAATGTGTTTCAGGAAAGGTACAAAATAGGATTCAAATGTATGGGTCATCTATTAACTGTTATGCTCAGTTGTACACATATTACAAAGTGTTTATTTTAGTATTTTATAGCATTTTATATGCCTGAAGTTTCACAGTTTTAAAATGTCAAAATGAGGGAAGGAACTGAGTAAAGGTTACGAGTCTAGAAAAGTAAAGCAGGGAAAAGAGAACGTAGGACCCAACACATGCAGTCTCAGGAACAGCCATTGTAAGGAGATATTTGTGCTGATTCTTGAAGGATAACAATGAAATGAGCAAATGCTTTCTTCTAACAGACAGAAAAAGAAAGAATGTTCAAAGTAAGATAAGCCATTTTTTTGCAGGGCCTGCAGGTCAAATACATGAGGCTGATTTTTTTTTATAGCAAGGGAGTTAAGAATGGTTTTTACCTTTTAAAACTGTTGCATTTAAAATAGTGTGTTATGTTACTCTGTGCTACTTTAACAACACACATGAGATTGGGTAATTTATAAACAATACACATTTATTTCTCACATTTCTGGAGGTTGAGAAGTCCAAGGTCAAGGCACCGGCAGGATTGGCATCTGGTGAGGGCTGCTCTCTGCTTCCAAGATGGCGCCTTTTTGCTGAATCTTCCAGAGGGGAGGAAGGCTGTGTTCTCACATGATGGAAAGTATGAAAGGACAAGAGAGCTCTCCTTTCAGCCTTGAGCTGTTTCATAAGGGTGTTAATTGCATTCGTGAGGCCAGAACATTCAGGACTTAATCACTTCCCAAGTGCAACACCTCTCAATACTGTTGCATTAGGAATAAGTTTCAACATGAATTTTGGAGGGGAGACTATCATTCAAACTACTGCAGATGGCTATATAAGTATCTACATAGTATCCTGAGTTTTGCCTCTTGGTCCACAAAGCCTAAAATTTTACTATTTGGCACTTTAAGAAAAAGTTTGCCCAGCCCTAGAGCTTTAAATATTTGTTTCCCAGTACTTCTGTATGTATATTTCTGGTGCTGATATAGAAACAAAAAAATACCCTTAGTTATAAAACGTCTCATGAGCTTAAGGGAGTAAGTGCAGTTTTATATTAGTCAGTGGCAAAGGATGGAAATATAATTAATACTGCCTTAAACAAAAAGGGTGGATTATTTGCTTATGCGTCTAAAAGTCCAGCATCATGGCTTTAGGTCAGCATGGCGAGCTCAGTGTGTTCAATGACATCATGTGTTGTCTTTTTGTGTTTCTAGAGTCTGCTTTCTTCTGCACTGACTTCATTCTCAAGCAAGCTCTCCTGTTTTTTTTTTTTTTTTGAGGCCAATATTACTTTAATACCAAAAGCAAGATAAAGGTATTACAACAAAGTACAATACAGACCAGTATCCTCCAGTGTCTTCGACAAAATATTAGCAAAAGATATTCCCCAGAAAATTAGCTAATAAAATTCAACCATGTATAAATTACACACAATGGTCAAGTAGGATTTATTCAAGGTATGCAAGGCTGGTTCAACATTCTAAATACAATCAATATAATCCACCACATCTATAGATGAAAGAAGAAAACTTATATGGTTATATCAATTGCTGATAAAAATCTTCAGCAAAATAGAACTGGGGGCACTTCCTCAATTAGATAAAGAACATCTACAAAACAAACAAACCTCCAGATAACATCATCCTTAGTGGGGAAAAATGGGTGCTTTCTCCGTAAGACTGAGACCAAAGCAAGAATGGCCCTTCTCCCCACTCTTACTTACACCATACTTGAAGCTCCTAGCGTAGTAGAATAAAAAGCTAAAATAAAAGGCATATAGTTGGGGAAGAAAGAAACCATATTGTCTGTAGACAATGTGATTGTCTATGTAGAAAATAACAAATAATTTTTTAAACCCTTCTGTAACAAATAAGTGAGTATAGCAAGTTTGCAGGACAAAAAGTTAATATACAAAGGTCGACTCTTTTCCTTTTTTTTTTTTTTTTGAGAAGGAGTCTCACTCTGTCACCCAGGCTGGAGTGCAGTGGCGCGATCTCGGCTCACTGCAAGCTCCACCTCCCGGGTTCACGCCATTCTCCTGCCTTAGCCTCCCAAGGAGCTGGGACTACAGGCGCCCACCACCACGCCAGGCTAATTTTTTGTATTTTTTTTCCGTAGAGACGGGGTTACACCATGTTACCCAACATGGTCTTGATCTCCTGACATTGTGATCCGCCTGCCTTGGCCTCCCAAAGTGTTGAGATTACAGGCATGAGCCACCATGCCCAGCCAGTCGACTGCTTTTCTTTGTTTCTTCTTCTTTTTTTTTAATAATACTTTAAGTTCTAGGGTACATGTGCACAACATGCAGGTTTGTTATATATGTGTACATGTGCCATGTTGGTTTGCTGCACCCATTAACTTGTCATTTACATTAGGTATTTCTCCTAATGCTATCCCTCCCCCTGCCCCCACCCAACAACAGGCCCTGAGGTGTGATGTTTCTTCCCCCCCCTGTGTCTAAGTGTTCTCACTGTTCATTTCCCACCTATGAGTGAGAAAATGTGGTGTTTGGTTTTCTATCCTTCTGTCCTTGTGATAGTTTTCTGAGAATGATGGTTTCCAGCTTCATCCATGTCCCTGCAAAGGACATAAACTCATCCTTTTTTATGGCTGCATAGTATTCCATGGTGTATATGTACCACATTTTCTTAATCCAGTCTATCATTGATGGACATTTGGGTTAGTTCCAAGTCTTTACTATTGTGAATAGTGCTGCAATAAACATACATGTGCATGTGTCTTTATAGCAGCATGATTTATAATCCTTTGGGTATATACCCAGTAATGGGATCACTGGGTCAAATGGTATTTCTAGTTTTAGATCCTTGAGGAATCACCACACTGCCTTCCACAATGGTTGAACTAGTTTACACTCCCAACAGTGTAAAAACGTTCCTATTTCTCCACATCCTCTCCAGCATCTGTTGTTTCCTGACTTTTTAATCATCGCCATTCTAACTGGTGTGAGATGATATCTCATTGTGGTTTTGATTTGCATTTCTCTGACGACCAGTGATGAGCATTTTCTCATTTGTCTGTTGGCTGCATAAATGCCTTCTTTTGAGAAGTGCCTGTTCATATCCTTCGCCCACTTTTTGATGGGGTTTTTTTTTCTTGTAAATTTGTTTAACTTCTTTGTAGATTCTGGATATTAGCCCTTTGTCAGATGGGTAGATTGCAAAATTTTTCTCCCATTCTGTAAGTTACCTGTTCACTCTGATGTTAGTTTCTTCTGCTGTGCAGAAGCTCTTTAGTTTAATGAGATCCCATCTGTCTATTTTGGCTTTTGTTGCCATTGCTTTTGGTGTTTTAATCATGAAGTGCTTGCCCATGCCTATGTTCTGAATGGTATTGCCTAGGTTTTCTTCTAGGGTTTTTATGGTTTAGGTCTAACATTTAAGTCTTTAATCCATCCTGAATTAATTTTTGTATAAGGTGTAGGGAAGAGATCCAGTTTCAGTTTTCTACCTATGGCTAGCCAGTTTTCCCAGCACCATTTATTAAGTAGAGAATCCTTTCCTCATTTCTTTTTTTTGTCAGGTTTGTCAAAGATCAGGTGGTTTTGTTTCTAGAGTCTGCTTTCTTCTGCACTGACTTCATTCTCAGGCAAGCTCTCCTGGTTTTTGTTTGCTTGTTTGAGAAATGTTGTATTTAATGGTAAAGCTTGGCACATCCAGCACCAGGAATGATGTGGAGTTGCAGCAGCAGGGATAGGCAGGTGACCGTCAGAGAGGGCAAAGAGGATGAGCAAGGCAGCCATCAAACCGAAGAGCCCCAAGGCCTCAGGCAAAGCCCAGAATGACATAGGAGAAGAACTGCTGCTTGAGAGACGGGTTTCTGGCATAGCCAATGATCAAGCTGCCAAACACTGTTCTAATGCCAGCCCCTGAACCAGCCACACTTACTGTGGCTGCCCCAGCACCAATCAACTTGGCTGCTGTGTCAATGTCCCATGAGACAACACTGGTCTAAAACTCCTGTCTGGTCACCTGGAGTGGGGAGCTGCTATAGGAAGGCTGTTTAGATGAATTATCTGGGCTATTCAAGACGGAGGCAGACACAGGCCTGATTAGACCCCTGGTACAACAGCACATCAGAGCTGGAGAAATGAGTAGCACCCCGGTCTGCATTTTTTCAATCTGCACTCCCACTGCCCTGCAGCCCCTGCTCAGCCCACAGTGCTCGCCTGGCTCAACGTGACTGACTCACCTCCCAGCTTTAGCCCTTGGCAATGGCAGCTCCAGGCTTATAACATTCTATTAATTATTAGTCCAGGAAATTTCCAAGGGTACATATTCCTTATTCTGGCTTGTATTAAGTGCCCATCCCTGGATCTGGGGGTGGGTATTATAACTCCTTGAACACGTAGCCAGAAAATATAGGAGGCAATTTTCTAGAGGAAAATGACAGGACTGTTCCATAAGAAGAAAGAGTAGATATAGGATAGTTCAGAAACCTTCACACGTTCCCTTTAAACTCTGTGCAGACAATGTTTTTTGTTTACTGGAAAGTTATTTCCCCTCTACTCCCACCCCTGCCAAAACTGATGATAAACTGACTCTCCCCAACTCTTTGGGTAATATAAAGTTTTCTATAGTCCTAGGCTGCTCACTTTTTGGTGGACCAATGTATGGATTTGTCTGCTTTTGTTTCAGTATGTAGCTTTTTTTTTGTTTTTTTTGAGACGGAGTCTCACTCTGTTGCCCAGGCTGCAGTGCTGTGGCGTGTGATCTCGGCTCACTGCAAGCTCCACCTCCCGGGTTCACACCATTCTCCTGCCTTGGCCTCCCGAGTAGCTGGGACTACAGGCACTCGCCACCATGCCTGGCTAATTTTTTGTATTTTTAGTAGAGATGGGGTTTCACCGGGTTAGCCAGGATGGTCTCGATCTCCTGACCTTGTGATCCACCTGCCTTGGCCTCCCAAAGTGATGGGATTACAGGCATGAGCCACCGCACCTGGCCTTCAGTATATAGCTTTAATTTACGTTTGCCACATCCTTGTAACTTAATTACTTTTTTTTTTTTGCTTTGGTTTCTCAATAATGCTTGTGAAAATTAAATTCTCTAGTCCACATTATAAATTAATGGGAATGCATCTATTTGACACATGAAACAGTTACTGCCTGCTGTTATGGTTTCCACTACAGATGCAAGAAAAGAGTATCTTCATGCTTTCATGGGATTGCTGCTGCCGTGATTGAATGAGGAATACAGGAGGAATATAGGAATACAGGGAAAAACAGAGAGAGATCTTTTGCAACTCAGAAATAACCTTGCAAACATTGAAAAGCCTCAACCCGTTTTACTCCAAAGAGGGATCTAAAATTTAAGTTTACATGAGAATTGTTCGAAAATTATTTCCCATATACCCTAATATACCCTAACATTCTGGTTGACTTCACTTTTAAAAGCTTAAAAGTTAAAACTAAAAAAAAAAAAAAAAAAAAAAGTACTAGTGGGAATTATGGCACATGTATAAATCCAACAATTAACCAACATTTGGGAACACCTACAAGGCAAACCTTTGCTTTACTATATTTTCAACACAATTAAAACATTTTAGGTGATAATCTACCTCTTTAGTCAGTTTTACCAAAGCCCAATTCCTAAGAGTAGGAATGGGGAAAGGAGAAAAGGAGGTGAAGAGGTAACAATATTCTGCCACATGTATGGTGAAAAGCCATCTAAGACATACTTTCTCAGTCCCTGTCTGAATAGGAGGGTGAAGTTCTCAGCCTTAGTAATTGCCACCAATGTGCCATCTGATTAAACCACTCCCTCTTTAAGTCACTCCAGGAAATCAAGCATGGACAGAACTTTCAGGCCCTGATAGTCTGCTTAAAGCTGAAAGTCTAAATAATGTTTTACGGGGAAAAAAAAAGAAAAATGCACACACATATGGACTACCCAGACAAGTAGTTCCTCTGACATTATATTTGGAGACAGAGAGGTAAGGATTTCAGAAAACGTTCTCCTTTGGCTGAGCTACATTCAAGTTGCGGCTACAGAATCAACAATTAGACAGCCAACCCCTAAGAATATGTGCCAATAACTCTCTCTTGCCAGCTTCTGTCTTGGGTCCCAAACCCACTCTATGCCACCCTGACCCTCACTCCATATCCCTCACATCCACGCACATCTCTCAGTGAATTGGCTGGTTTAGATGTGGGCCCTTACTCCATCCCTGGCACTGGAACTAATCCTCTATCAATGGGTACATCTAGCCTCTCCCTTGTTGCAATTTTCTAACCAGAAACTCGTTATCCCACTTCCAACTCCTGGTGCTGAAGCCTGACCACATCCCTCCCATAAGCACACACAGCCAGGAAGGCAGCCAGGTAATCTCTCTAGCCAAATTGCCTGTTTGAATCCTGTTGTGTTAAACATTAGCTGTGCAGCCTCTGTTTCACCCCTGTTCCTCAGTTTCCCTGCTTGAAAAAAAATGGGGCTGATAATAATGGCACCTACCATCATTATTATGAAGATTGGGTGAGTTAATAGTGGTTGCTATGCTTAAGACAATGCCTTGCACATACTGCTGTGTGTGTTGATCAAAATAAGAGCCCATCCAACGCTGTCTTCTTGAGACACGGCTGTTCAGTTTCTAATCTGCATTCCCAAAACCAGAAAAGGAAAACTGTAAAGGATAATGACAGGTTGGGGAGGAACTGAGCAAAAAGGAAACCTGAAAAGGACGAATGAAAAGGCTACTACATAGCTCATCCCGGGAAACAGTCAGCATCAAACCCATGCAAGGTCCCATAAAGCCAGCATCTAAAACCTCGACTCCACTTACAACAGTGGAGACAATGAAGAGGGAGGCAGAAGGCTCCAGTGAGAGAAATAACAAGCTTCTGTCCATTTAAGAAAAAGAAATCAGACAGAAATCTGGTTGTAGCTACCAAGGCGCTTCCTGGAGGAAGGTGGCTGACTTTTTATCTGATGTGTCACTTGGTGAAATAATTGCTGGCAATAATGGTGCAATAGCAGCCTGCTCAGGGTACTATTTATCTGTGTCTGTTCTGTCTTTCAACCTCAAAGTGCCCACTGCCTCACGGAGCACATCAAAATGATGCCACTGTTGTTAACAACAGTGGCCTAATGCAACACACAGAAGTCAAGTGATTTCTCTAGATATGCAAAATTAAACACACACACACACACACAAATCATGGAGAAATGGGGTTTGTGTGCAGATCCTGACACTCCACTTTAATTCGCAAGTTGGGAGATGGAAGTGGATTGTAGGTTTAGTCACCTTCAGGAAACAGTAGAATCTGAGACGGGCAGGGGCACAGGAGGTGGGACACAGAAGTATAATGCCAATAAAAAGATTAAAGAAATTGAATTCTCTTTCTGGTTTCCTAGTAATTTGTTCCCATATTGGGAATGACCAGGTCTCTTTGTGAAATCAGAAAAAAATATGAATTCAATTGTGATTAAGAATGCAAGAGACTTCTACTGTCTCTCACTTTCATCCCACTTCAGATAATGACTTGTACCATCACATCTTTACCTGACCCTATCAACCTCCACCTCTCCTGTTATTCACTGCAGGAAATTGACACTTAGATATCATTGTATCCTTAAGTCTCTTAGCTTTGGATAAGGCTCCTCATCACCTCCCTCCATCCTGGGATCATTTCCATCCTATGCCCATGTGGTTAATGTGGTTTAATCAAATCAAGGACACTCTCTTAGTAGTTTCTTCTCAAACTCCTCAGTTTCATCTTCTTCTTGACCTTTTGCTCACGTGTCCTGCTGATTTCATGAATCTTAGATAAACACACCCCTCACTTCTCTTAGCATCCATCCCCAAGCTTGTTACCAAGAGCTCACATTGAGAATCCTCTGGCCACGATGATGAGCTACTTTGCATGCTTATAATTTCCAACTTCGCCTGGACCCATAATTCTCCGTAATCCATTTCCTCATCTCTGGTCAATTGCTTTTCATATTTCTACAGCATCGCTTCAGCAAGTTTAACGTGCATAATAGCCAATTGAGGAGCTTATTAAAACACATATTTCTGGGCCGCATTTCAAGAGATTCTGATTCTGTAGGTCTGGAATGGAGCCTAAGAATTCATAGACAAGAATTTCTAACAAGTTTCCAAGTGATATTAACCATATTGGTCCATGGGCCACACTTTCAGTAGCACTAATATTAAGGTCCTGGCATATAGTAAATTTTTATTAAATAATTATTTTTAAAAGACCTCAATCCTTTCCTTTCCCCATTTCAACAGACCTCTTTTACTTGGCAATGACAAAAAAATGCTTTAAAATATAAACTTTTAAAATGTACTTTCTTTCCTTCTTCAACTTATGTTTTTATCTATCCCTAAATTTTCTCTTCATATGCCAGAAGAAGTAGTGACTGGATTGCTACTTCTTGAAAGAATAGATGTGTGTTGTTTTATTCCACTTTGCTATAAAGAAACACTTGAGGCTGGGTAATTTCTTTAAAATCAGGGTTTATTTGGCTGATGGTTCTGCAAGATGTACAGGCATGGCACCAGCATCTGCTCAGCTTCTGGTAAGGCCTTAGGAAACTTACTGTCATGGCAGAAGGTGAAGGGAAGCTCAATATATCACACAGCAAGAGAGGAAGCAAGAGAGAGAAAGGGGAGGTCCCAGACTCTTTCAAACAAACAGATCTCACATGAATGAGCTGAGCAAGAACTCACTCATCAACAAGGGGATGGCACTAAACCGTTTATGAGGGATCCATGCCTATGATCCAATACCTCCCACTAGACCCCATCTCCAACATTGAAGATCACATTTCAACATGAGGTTTGGAGGCAACACACATCCAAACCACATCCAGATGGCAGCAATGTGGAGTTTCTAGAGGAAGGCCTGGGTCAGGTCTTCACCTGATTTACTCTGTCATCTGCCCTTAGCACTGCAGAGAAACAGAAGCAGGAAAGATTAGGAACACCCTCCTGGCGAGACCCAAAAGCCTGACACAGCTGACCACTTTCCCCTTGACTCTAGAAAACAGGAATGTGCAATCTAAATGGAATAGCAACATGAGCAAAGATTCTTGACCCAAGAAGACCTAAGCTTATATACAAGCTCCATCATTGTGCAGCTGCATGGCCTTTGGAAATCCACTTAACTGCCTCCCCTAGATGCAGTTTTACCGATGATTGCAAGCACAAATCTTTGACTGTAAATTTAGCAGCGCAAAAAATAGAATTTCCTTTTTTTTTCAATATTTTAAGCTCCCATTCTATTGGCAGGCAAATAGACAACCTTAATCTTTTCAGGGGTTCCCCACGACCCCACCAAGGCTCTTCCTTTGTTCTCAGGGAGTCAGACAGTTCAGGTTTTAGTTGAGGATTTCTCATTTGGGGTTAGTCAGGATCCTCTCACACTGACATCTGCCGAGATGCCTATTCCCATCTGGTCTTTTGTTGTGAGTCCATGAAGGTTGCTTTGGAGCCATCTCTCATTTCTGAACCCAAGGCCTCCTCAAGCTTACCCCTATCCGAGCTAGCTCATGCCTTTTTTGAGTGTATAAGAGGCAGTCCAAGGCCGGGCGCGGTGGCTCACGCTTGTAATCCCAGCACTTTGGGAGGCCGAGGGGGGCGGATCACGAGGTCAGGAGATCGAGACCACGGTGAAACCCCGTCTCTACTAAAAATACAAAAAATTAGCCGGGCGTGGTGGCGGACGCCTGTAGTCCCAGCTACTCGGAGAGGCTGAGGCAGGAGAATGGCGTGAACCTGGGAGGTGGAGCTTGCAGTGAACCGAGATCGCGCCACGGCACTCCAGCCTGGGTGAGAGCGCGAGACTCCGTCTCAAAAAAAAAAAAAAAAAAAAAAAAAAAAAAAAAAAAACTTTGGTCAAAAAAAAAAAAAAAAGAGGCAGTCCACTGCTACACAGCTTTATAGGGCAATAAGAAGCTCAGCGGGTTTTTAGAGATCTTCCTCACTCCCACGCCACTCTTGCCTTGAATCCTTCTCCTCTTTTACCTTGTTGGGACATGTGGAATCCTGTGAGGCTGCCCGTGACCCATCAGCCTGGACACACCATGGTCCCAGGCCTTTCTGTTTCCCAGAGCACTGAGAACCAGAGACACAAATCTCTCCTTTCAAATTTCCTAGAGCTATTTATTTTTGAACATTAAAAGTCTAGGCTCTTTAAATCAAAAGTCTGTTTCTCCTACTTTCTCTTGTAACATCTGTTCTATGAGCCAATGGATGCCACATGGGAAAAGGCCTATGGGTATAAAGAAATTGCAGGGAAATGTCAGTTAATATTTTGAAACCTTCCAATCACATGTATAAAGTGGAGTAAAATTATTTTTAAGCTTACTGTGGGGATTAAATGGCATAACCCAGGTTAAGTTCTTTGTAGCATTTGATTTAAAATAAATACTAGGTAAATATAATTTCCCTTCCTTTAGTTTCTCCTACCTTTCTGACGATTTTGGCTTTTACTCAATGATTTTTCTTCCCTTACCTTTTCCTTCCCTTCTCTTTAAATCTAGTGGTTCCTTAAGTGTTAAGCATTTGTCTCTGGAAACATCTTTGCAATCCTCCTGAACACCTGACAGACATCTCACACTCATTATGTTAAGAACTGCATCCAGCCGGGTGCGGTGGCTCATGCCTGTAATCCCAACACTTTGGGAGGCTAAGGCGGGTGGATCACGAGGTCAGGAGATCGAGACCATCCTGGCTAACATGGTGAAACCCCATCTCTACCAAAAATACAAAAAATTAGCCAGGCATGGCAGCGTGCGCCTGTAGTCCCAGCTACTGGGGAGGCTGAGGCAGAAGAATGGCGGGAACCCAGGAGGCAAAGCTTGCAGTGAGCCGAGATCGTGCCACCGTACACTAGCCTGGGTGACAGAGCGAGACTCCATCTCAAAAAGAAAAAAAAAGAAAAAAAGAACTGCATCCATGCGATTCCCCAAATCTATCCCTCTTTCGGGATTTTCTGTGTCAGAAATAACACAACATTCACAACTTTGCTTAAGAGAGAAGCATCAACATCAGTCTTGATATCTTACTTCCACACCATCACCTCCTACAGTGAATGAGTCCTCAGTGAATATTTCTCCAATCTGACCCCCCTGCTTATTTTCACAACCACTGGTGTGGCTGTTTCTCAGCACATCATATTTCATACCTTATCCTCCTAACTAATCCCTTTTCCTTCTATTTCTGGCCATTCTCTAGTCATCTACTAACAGTATCCTTTTTCTAAAACTTAGACATTGTTATGTTGCCCTCCCAAATTAAGTATTTACCATGTTTCTTCATTCCCTACAGGTAATGGTATTCAAAGACCTTGCTTTCTAGTGCAAATCTTCCCATCCATCTCTATTTCTTTCTTTTTCTCCTCCTCCACTGCCCTTCACCACATCCCAAGGCAGTTCACAGCAGTGGTATTATAAAAATCAACTTGAGGGCATGGCCAACTGTGATATGATACAAGAACTTTGTTACTACTACAAAGTTAGAGGTTTGGACATGTGTATACTTATAAAGTGAGCTCCTTTAATAAGTCACTTTCATAGGGGAAAGAAAACACAAGAAACGGAGAGAGGAAATAAATAAAAGTGAAGTTTCAATACCCTAACCACATCATCATAAGATTTATTGTGTAGTCCAGTGCTCCGGACATAGAAGATTCCTAAAAACAATCTCTGAGTAACTGAAGGCACCCTTGGAGGTTTTACTGCTGTCCCTTCCTGGGACACTCCTGGTGGGTGATGAATACATGATGCCATGCTCTTAGGCACAACACTGCCGAGAAGACCCTTTTGACACACAAGGCTCTATGTTTTCCATCTTGCCCAACTACACTCACTTTTCAAGCTCAGCTTAAATATCAGCTCCTATGTTAAGCTTTCATGGACACCGTGGATCATTTCTACTTTCCCAGAGATATTAATCATTTTCTTCTTTGTACTTCCACACCACTTGGGGAATATAGTTTCCAAGTGCTTCAGTGCTACATCGTTATTTGGTGTCTGTATTACATCTTATCATTCTGATACAAAGTGAGCTCCTTGAAGAGCCTATCTTGTTCTTTTGTTTCCAGTATCAGCACTCAGAGTGGCAATCTCTGAATTTTTGTTTGGTTAAGTTGAGTAACAAGTTGAAAGCAAGAAAGCTAAGAAGTGTTAGCCCAGCCATATACATTGAAACAAATATGCCTGGGTCTTATTTTTAAGCAGAAACATGATGATTGGCCTTTCCAGGATGGTAGAATCATCTTTACCTAATAAATACTTTATCTCTTCTGTTTGTTCATTTGTCCTAATCTCAGGGAAAATCCAGGTCCTTGTTGTCCAGGGGTTTCTCAGGGGATGGAAGACCATAAATCCATGGATTTCTTCCCTCCCAAACTTCCCACACTCCAGTGAACAAGCATGCATAGAAGACCCTCTGTCCAAACCAGAGCCATGATGTAGAGCAAGTAGCAGAAGTATGGGAGATTAGGCATGGAAGGCCAAGGAAACCTTGTCCTCGTGGCACACACAGTTTCATTCAGAACACAGTGGGATGCCCATTCTGCAGCTCTTTTCAAGTGTACCCATTTGGTTACAATATACTGCAATTCCTGAAACATGATGCCTGCTCTTTCTCCCAGTGAAAGTTGAAACGTATGATCCAGTTTTTGAAGGTAAATACATGTCCCCACCTGTATTCTGCAAAGGCAAAACCAAACACTTCTCATTGGAAAATTTCCTACCTCTAGCTAGAGGTCACCTGTTGCTTCACTGTAAACCTCTGGTTTCAATTATGTCCCTCCAGGGGAAAAAAAACGACACTCTGGAAATTTTAGAAATCACTTTCTTGGGTTATTTGTTCTGAGGGACTAATCTGAAAAGTTGTACTATCCCCAAGGTGCCTCAGTCCCCAAAAGGGCGCCATCCACAGTCCAGCTGGTCTCAGCCCCCATATATGGAAACTAATTATTACAGCCATATCCTTCTTGATTGAAGATCTTCTAATGGACAGCTAGAAGCTTGGCCATTACTTTCCACCTGCCATAGTGTCAATCAATTGTGGGAGAAAACCATTTTTATGTCAATCAAGAAATCCATGGGGATGTTGTAACCTGTTATGATGCATTACCCTTTGACCACTGTGACTTGAAGGCTCTGGCATTAAAGAGCATGTGCCAAAAATAATTAGAAGTTACTCTTAATTGTATTCACATATAAATGAAGCATTTAGCACTGGAGCATTTATACTGTCTGGAGAAGAAGCCTGGGAAGTCCATCTTCCTTGGTACCACCATTAACATCACTATTAATCAAATGTAGTAGGTTGAGATTCAAAGCTATTGCCCTAACACTGTAAATATTTAGCACCAATGTGATTACTATTATCCTGTATTAATGTCCTGCCACAAGTGTTAACAAGACCAGTATAGCAAACTGACTAATTTTCAATGCCCTTAGCACCCCGTGGTGAAAGAGATGGATTTTCCAGGAAACAGCCATTGTGGAAAACAGCAATATATAGGGCTGAGACTGGCCTTACAAATTTTAGTGGTTACAAAAATGTCTCCCCCCACCCCTGGTGAGTTACAGCTCTCGGAGGTATGACACTGAATCTCCTTATCTGTCCCAGTAACTGCTCTGTTGTGCCTGGCTCAGGGGCATTCATCTGAATGACACCGACCTCAAAATTGGAATTTGGGCTCTAAATCTTGAGCATGGGATATTTTTCTTTATGGGCCAGATTTCAGAGAGTCCAAAAGAAGAGCAAGAGAGAGAGAATCACCAACACACACCTGGCTTGCACTTGTTCACAATTCATTTCGGCCATTGCAACATCCTGTCCTTAGAATGACCTTACAGAAAAGGAGAGCTAAAGGGAATAGCTACAAAAATGAGAATGGCTGAGAAGTAAATAAAACAACAGGAGGGCAGGCAGGAGCCACAATGCCCAGACTGAACCAGAATAAAACAAATTCATTATACTGTAAATTGCTCACACTATATGAGAGTCTATTACTTTACGGGGAGTTCGTGAGAACTGGGAAGAGGGGCGGTAGATTCTTACTATAGCAAGAGCCCATGGATCACTCCAAAATCCCTAGGGCCAAACAAATCTAAGTCGTGATGGATTGCTCATGGTTGTAGAGGGTGAGTGGAGAGTAGGTAAATTAAACCCCCAGATTGCCGTGTCCATGGTGTGAAGTACATTACAGGTTTTTCTTCTGTATTTCTGCTATGAGTGCTTGAGTGTAATTCGCCATCCTGAGGGCCTAATACAGGGCCAGCCAGAGGGTCTAGTATTCAGTATATTTCTGTTGACTTCAAGAGGATTGTCCTGAAGTGTTAAAGCACTGACAACATAGTCTAGCAGAGATAAACATCAATAATTCTGTAGCTGCATAATCACTATAATCACTTCCTCCATTTAAGCTTCCCCCCTCCACCATGGATGTATAATTCACAAGATATATAAGCCCCCTCATTCTCAAATTACTGCTGCATTCATTCTTTCATTCATTCATTCAGCAAATATTGATGGAGAGTTTGCTATGTGCTAGGCACTATATCAGTCAGTGGCTTGGAGTCTGGTAAAAGCTTTGGTATTGAATGAGTCTGAGTCCAAATTCTGGCTCTGTAATATCGATGTTATTAAATTCCTTAATGTCTTTGAGCTGCAGTTTCTGCTCTGCAAAATGAATGTAATCATAATGCCTACCTTGAGTTAATGTGAAGACTAAGAGAGCTTGCACAGTGGATACTTAGCACAGAACTCTGCATGTGGTGAGCTTCGTAAATGTGGTGGCTTCAAGACCCTGCCTAAATCCAGGGATCACTGTGAAGCCTACCTTGGCTTCCACAGCCTTTGTGAATTGTCTTCCCCTGAGCCCAATGAGTATTTGTTATTTGTTCTTTAGGTTTAGTTCCTGACTTTTTGCTTTATTTGGTAGGCTTTCTGTTAACAACAGAAATACAGAGAACGCCACAAAGATACTCCTTGAGAAGAGCAGCTCCAAGACACATAATTGTCAGATTCACCAAAGTTGAAATGAAGGAAAAAATGTTAAGGGCGGCCAGAGAGAAAGGTCGGGTTACCCACAAAGGGAAGCCCATCAGACTAACAGCAGATCTCTCGGCAGAAACTCTACAGACCAGAAGAGAGTGGGGGCCAATATTCAACATTCTTAAAGAAAATAATTTTCAACCCAGACTTTCATATCCAGCCAAACTAAGCTTCCTAAGTGAAGGAGAAATAAAATAAAATACAGACAAGCAAATGTTGAGAGATTTTTGTCACCACCAGGCCTGCCCTAAAAGAGCTCCTGAAGGAAGCACTAAACATGGGAAGGAACAACCGGTACCAGCCACTACCTTGGCTCTTTTAAAAGGTGATTCTGTTTCTCCACACTAGCTTTGGTGCTCCTTAGGCAACACTTTTCCAATTCAGTCCAGCCCCTTATCTCTCCAGCTTATAGGTGGAATGTCCACTGAGCTCACTTGGGGCCTGGATCTTATAGGGAAGATGTGGGTATCCACCATGCTTTAGAATATAGACCACTGCATAGATGCCTTCCAAGCGTTTCAAGCTCCAAACTCATTCATCATGTCTTCTGAAACCCAGAGGGCATTCAAATCAGTGTCCAGCCAAACACTAACCCCAATGGCAGCCCATCACAGTGCACAGCTGGCTGTAACTCTCAATCCCTCAAATTTGAATGATACAGAAGATGAATAAAACAGCATATTCACAACAATGGGAAAATAGTAAGAAAGACATACTATAGTATATCCATTCAATGTAATCATATGTGGACAATCTAAATTGATACTTACAAAGAATATTTAATGATGTATGAAAATATGTATGATTAAATCTTATGTAAAAAAGTAAACTCAATTATACAATAGCTTCCTGAGAAGTAATGAATAAGAGGCAAAATTTTTCAGATGTTGCAAACCTTTATGATTGTCTTGGCTATCTCTAGTGATTACAAGATGGCTGCTGCAGTTCTAGCCATCAGGTGAGCATTCCAGCAGGAACAAAGAGGGAAAAATAAGGAGAAAAGAATATTACCTTAATGAGGAAAGCAAAACTTTCTCTGGAATTTCTCCAGAAATTCCACAGACAATTATGTTTATGTCCCATTGACCAACACTGTGACACATGATCAGGCCTGGATGGAAAGTAGATAGGGATAAGGAGGTTGGGAACAGGGACTGGATCAGCCTGTCAACACTGAATACCCCCGGTGGTAACTGAAAAGTCACCCTGAGCTTCATTTAGTCACTTCCCTGCCAGACCACAAAATTATTCAAACAAGCCAATCACACCTTCCTAAGTGAACGAAGGGTCACCCCACCCCTGTGTCACTATAAAGCCTGCCTGCTACAACTCTCCTTCCAGTTCTCTCTGCTCCCAAGCAATTCGCATGTGGCTCTGCAGGGCCTGTGGTGTTCTCCCACTCTGAGCTGTGAGTATATATGACTAAGAAGCTGCTGTTTGTCTCAGCTGTATGGTGTCAGATGTCTGTTCACCCTTCTCATATTATTTAGGGCAGATGGTCCCTCCCACAACAAGGAGGTGAATAGAAAGTGATCAGACTACTCTCCCATCTCCCTCTCTCCTCCCTTCTTTTCTTCATTACTTCCTTGACTTCTTTCTTGCTTGCTTTCTTCCTTCTTTCTTTCTAATATTACATGCCAGGCACTTCTCTGGGCACTGGCATTACAAGAGTGAACAAGACACATTCAAGCCCTGCCCTCAGGTAGCTTACCACCTAGTCAGAAAGATATCTGCTTATATTGTGTATTTTCTTCTTCAAGTACTGGGGACACATGAGAGGAGCAACATATCTAGAGCAGTGTGTGTGTGTGTGTGTGTGTGTGTGTGTGTTTGTGTGTGTATACATACATCAGAAAAAATTGAGGTATGTGAGAGGGAAATAGCCAAGCAGAGGGGTTAGAATGGTGAGAGAGGGGATTTTAAAATTCAGGGTGGCTGAAGCTAAGAGTTTAACGAGCTTGAGAACATTGTAGCGAGGTGCCTCTACAAAAGAATTGGCTGGGGGAGAAGGTGGAGAGAAATGTAGAGGCCAAATCTTAGAAAGCCTTCCCAGCAGAGAGAAGGCTTTCATGAAGGAGCATTGGAATGGTGGAGAATATGGATCACATTTGCTTCTAGGAAAATCTCAAGGGCTGCAGGGTGGAGAATGACTGGGAGGGTACCACAGTGGAGAGGAAGGTAACTAGGGAGGCTGTGGCAGTAGTTGGGGCAGGAGAATATCATGCACTGAGCCAGTAGAGTAGCAAAGCTACAGGGAGAAATAAAGGGAGGGTCTATGAAGTCACTTTTTTTTTTTAACCTAGTGGGAGAGTGACATAATGGGCTCTAAATGATGTTATACTCAAGGGTTTTCGTTTCTGCCATCCTCATAAAGGTCAGAGAATTAAAATTTACCTGTTCACTTATAGAATAAGGGTCCAATTGTTAATCACACACCTAATTTTCTGCAATTTCATATCAGTTAGAATTTTCTGCATATGCACTACAAAATGCAACTAACAGTGGCTACAAAAATAGAGACTTTCATACAGAGTGAAAGGCAGTTGGGTCAAAGGTATCAGAGCAGATACTACTCTTGGAGTTTTCCTCACTCTCACAAGATGGCTGCTGCAGCTCCATCCCTCATGCTTTCAAGGCTGTAGAAACAGTAAGTGGGAAAGGCTGTGTCAGCATTATGTGCCCTTATATCAGGAAAGAGAAATATTTTGCAAAATCCTCTTCCTGAAGGCTTTTGCTTCTTCCTCATGGACTCTGGTCACCCTTAGATGCATAGGAAGCTGAGATAGCAAGTACTGGTTTTCTGAATTCTATAAAAAGAGACAGAAAGGGAGAAGGGGTTGGGAATGATAACAGTGTTTGCCACAAGTGCCTTACAAGCCTGGGTTATATTTGAGGGTGGAAGAGAAAGTCGTGGTGGCAAGCATGTAGCAGAGGTCAGCCACAGTTATGAATTTTATGAAAGGTTTGCTGGGAAACTACATTTAAGAGAATATATATAGTGACTATGATTCCCTCGACAGCACAACTGAGTGATTTGCAATGTACTTGCATTTCATGGCCCTTGTTCCAAATACTGTCTCTTGCTTTCATGTCAGACACTTGAGTTGTTTCAAAATCACCAGGCTGGCCCACTATTAAATTACACACACACACATACACACACACACACACACACTTTAGAAGCCCCTAGTATATGGTAAGAAGTGTGCTTGCTCTTCTGATGGCTGCAGCATCAACATTATTGGTTTGTTTGGGCAAATATGCTTTTTGCAAGACTGAAACTAAAGCAAGATTAAAACTGCCCTCTGCCCCAGATCTTGCCAAAAATCTGAAGTCTAAATTCCTTTAAAGTAGTTTTTCATCCATGGTATCATTTGATTCTCATGGGAATCTTGCAAAGCAGGCTTTGCTCATCCTTTTAGAAGAGAAAACTGATCCAAAGATATGAAACGATTTGCTTAAGATCACCTAGTAGAGTGAGGGGGTCAGAAACACTTCTTGAGTTCAAATCTCAGATCCTTCGAATGCTGGATAGCTCCAAAGACTGTGGGAGTAGCAGCGAAGCAAGGTAACTGGGAAAAGAATTTCAGCATTGATAAGCTTAACTATAACTGTAGTTTAGGAAAATCTGGAAAGAAGCTGTTCTGTAATGTGCTAACAATGCACCCCAAAACTTAATTGTAGAAAACATCAACTGTTTTATTATGCTTATGGGTTCTGCGGTTCAGAAACTCAGACACATCACAGTGGGGAGGATGGTTTGTCTGCTCCGTGATGTCTGGGGCTTCAGCTGGGAAGATTTAAATGGTTGTGGGCTACCGGCTGAGGGCTGGAATCATCTGAAGACTTTCACTCACATTTCTGACTCCTGGGCTTGGATGACTCCAAGTCTGGGCTCTGATGGGACCCTTGACTTAAGCACCCATGCATGGCCTTTCCATATGGCTTGGGCTTTCTCACAACATGGCGACCTCAGGCTAATTGGACCCTTTACATGGCTGCCCAGAATTCTAAGAGAATGAATTCCAGCAAAGAAAGCAAAACTGAATGACCCTTTATGGTCTAGCCTTGGCAGTCACAGAGTGCCTCTTTTACCATACTCTGTTGGTTGAAGCAGTCTCAAATCCACCCAGATTCAAGAGGAGTGGATTCCTGTCACTAGGAGGAGTACCAAACAATTTGCAGCCATGTTTTAAAACCAGTGCAGGGGCCAATCTATGTTGGTTACCTTTATCTTGAACAGACATTCGATATGAAAAATGTATTCTACTATCTTTCCAGAGAGTATCTGTAAATGCATTTATCTGGCCCTAATACTAACACTTACTAGGCATATAACCATAAGAATCATGCCTAGTTTCCCAGAGTCAAAATTTACATGTCTTCAAAATGCAGATAATACTAATATCTCACAGAAGCATTGAGCTTCTGTAAGAAGGAAATGAGGTGCAAAGTGCCTAGCAAGGACCCTGTCGATATTTATTTAACACATACATCTAACACTTACTATGTGCTAAACTGCTCTAAGCATTTCACAAAAATTGTCTCATTTAATCCTCATTTATCCTTATGACAAGGAAACTGCTATTATCCCTATTTTAGGGATGAAGAAATTGAAATGCAGAGAGGATAGTTAATTGTCCATGGTCACAAAGCACATAAGTGACAGACCAGGACTTGAACTGAGCCGTATGGTGCTAGAGTCCATACTCTGTTTTGAAGTACACAGTGTAGATGTAAGGGTATACTTGCATATACGGTTTCTTGAGCATGCACAAGCGGCAGCATGAGCCCAGGCTTTCGTTTTTTGCAAAGACTGTTCATCTAGACCAGAGGTCCACAAACTATGACTGTGGTCCAAATGTGGCCACTCCCATTTGTTATATATTATCCATGACTGCTTTCACGCTGCAATAGCAGAGTTAAATACTCATGACAGAGACCGTATGGCCTGCAAAGCTGCAAATATTTATTATCTGGCTCTCTGCAGAAAAGGTGTGCCAATCCCTTTTCTAGACCTTACCCGTGACAACCCTTTATCCTGTGTTTCTTGGAATTCAAACACATTATATCTTTGTTCTGATTAATTCCTTCATTTAACATGTGCTTATTGTGTTCCTAATACGTGGCAGCCATAGTTCTAGACCCAAAAGCTACCTGGCAAATAAGAGACAAAATCTTTGTCTTCACAGAGTTTATGTTTTTGGTTGAGGAAAATAAAAAATATATAAAGCAATAAGCAAAACCCAGAATGATTGTAGAGTGTAATGATTGCTGTGAATGAAATAAACAGGATAACTGAGGTTACAGAGGGGACTTCTTATAAATAGAAGCCATTTTAGTTGAAAACTCTATAACTGCCACTAAAAGCATTCTAATGAGAAAGTATGTGGGAAGGAGAAATAAATCGTCATCTCTGAGAGAGAAATAGAAAGCTTCCTAGAAGGTGTAGGAGGATGGCTGCTCAGGGTGAGTGCCACGTGTGATGTGATACTGAGTTGTACATGAAGCTGGTCAGCCTGATTGCGTTAGTTTTCTTCTCTTTAATGTGAAGCAACATGGATGCAGACATGGAGAAAACAGGGAGTTCAATGAAAGTTGAGATTTTAGAAGATAATAACGAATGGAAATAAGGTGAGAGGTGACATGAAAAATTTAGCCTGGAGACAGATTTTGTTTGGCTCATTCATTGTATTAAAACTATGCATTTGAATGCTTTTAGATGGAGCACAATCAATTTGGTTCATCCCATCTGGACAAGTTCTTGCTGTATTTTCTTTTGCCAGATTTACTCATTTATGCTGCCTGCCTGGCCCCGTAAGCTTGTGAGATTGCAAGCATTGAATTGTGGTAATAGGTGATGGACTCTTACCTGCATAAGGAGGAAATGGAAAGACAGGGAGAAGTAAAGACTTATAAGAGACTGGTTGGATTAATTAATTGGACTGAAGTTTTGATGAGGCCAGGAAAAGTGAAAAAAGGTTTTCTAGCTATGTGATGCAGTCATTAGGAAAGTCTAAATGCAAATTTCTCAAGGGCAAGCCTGGGCTAGAATGCAGGGAACCCTTTTCCTGACAAAATAACTTCTCTTTTTTTCTCTATATCTGTCTGCATTTATACATATTCAAAAGCCACATCCTCAGAATAAATAGAACACACAAAATACCCAAATTTCAAAGTAACTATAATTTTAAAAAGATAAAATATCAAATTCCAGTGAGCAAACTTTCACACTCTCACATTTGAGGTCAGCTGGGGCAGTTCAAAAAAACCTCAAGAGAAGAATCAGCTCATTGTATAGGCAGTGGTTAGAAGTTAACCGGTACTATGAAAAACTGACAAGTCAGATGGCAAAAGGCTACATAAGGAAACACTGGACTAGGGGTATTCAATAAAGTATAAGTGCAAAGGTAACCAACAAAACAATAATATAAACCTTCCAAAATGGAAGAAATAAAAGGAGAAAAAGAGGAAAGAAAAAATTAAACATACACATCAAATGAAAAATAGCAAATAGAATGCAATTAAAAATTACTTTGCCAGAGTTGAAACTAAACATACAGTCACACTGATAAATTAGAATGGATGTTATCCACTTGATAAAAGAAAAACATTTGAAATATACACAAAATAAGACTAAAAGATATGTTGTATATAATAGATATACTTAAAATGATTTGAAATGTTTGGAAAAAAGGTATGGGTGGATAAGGGTATACTAAGTAACTAAGCTAATTGGAATTAAAAATAAAGTAAGTAAAAGGAACATGTTCTTATAGTAGACAAAAAAGAATTCAAACCAAAAAATTACATTAAATGCAGAAAATTTTTAAAGGCTAAAAGCCACAATTCACAATAAAGGTATATTATAGAGATCTATGCATCAAATAATGTAGCAATCACCTTTAATAAGCAAAACCCATAGAAGATTCAAGGATACACTTTAACAATAGAGAATTTTAACATAACAGTCTCAGTACAAGAACTATCAAGTGGACAAAAATGCATAAGAATATAGAAGACCTAAAAATACATAAGAAAAATGTAGATCTTATGAATATATATTGATTTTTATATATTATTATAAGTTGAATTATGTCTCCCAAATGATAAACTGAAGTCCTAACCCCTTGCACCTTAGAATGCGACCTTATTTGTAAATAGGATTGTTGCAGACGTAATTAGTTCAGATGAAGTTACACTGGAGTAGAGTGAGACCTTAATCAATTGTGACTGGTGTCTTTATAAGAAAAAGAGAAGAGACAGAGACACACAGAATAAGATAGTCATGTGATGATGAAGGCAGAGATTGGGGTGATGTACCTACTAGCCCAGGACTGCCAAGGATTGTCAGCAAACACCAGAGCTAGAAGACACAGGAAGGAGTCCCCCCACAGGCCTCAGAGAGAGCATGACCATGGCTTGATCTCTGACTTCTCCTCTTTGGGACTGTGAAATGATACATTTATAGTGTTTTAAGCCACGCAGTTTGTGGTTCTTTGTTATGGCAGCACTAGAAAATGAATACACACTCTACTCATAGAGAATACAGTTTTTCAAAGGCTCATATAACCTCTCACACACATACACACACACACACACATCAAAAGGAAACATCACTGAATCCCATACGTTAGCAGTATTAAATGCACATGCAACAGTCTCTGATCAAAATACAGTTAAATGAGAAGTGTCAATATACTAACAAAAAAAGAAAGCAGAAAAAAACTAATAAAATGCAAAGAGAAAATTAATAAAATGCAAACAAAAGAAAAAAGGGTTAATAAAGTACCTGGAAAGTAGAAAAAAGTAAACCCTCCATTTTAAAAACTCTTGGTTGAAAGAGGAATTATGGAAAAAAAAAATGAACACAAATGAATTAAATTCTAAGCTCAAAAAAAGAAAACCAAAGTATGAAAAAATAATTTCAAGGTAGGAACTAAAAAAAAACATCAAGAATAGAAGAATGGTAAATCTAATTAACAGATAAAATCCTGTTTTGTTGAAAAATTAACAAAATAGACAAACCACTAGCTAACTTAATCAAGAAAAGAAAAGGAAGAAAGATCTCTAAACAAATAATTTTGAAAACATAGGTGAAATGGAAAATTTCCTAGGGAAATTAATTGACACCATTAGGGATAGAACACTTAAACCAATTTTCATAAGAGATATAGAGACAAAGTTATCAAGAAACTATCCCACAAGACAGAATCTGACCCAGATAGTATTGCAGATATTAATAGTGTGACAGATGCTATCACAGGCAAACTTCATAAAACCTTCAAAGACTGGGTAGTTCCAATGCTCCAGATATTGTTCCAGAGCATTAAAAATGAAGAAAAACTTGTTAATTACTTTTATGATGCAAGTATAACATTGATATGTAAACATAATAAAAAGAGTACAAGAAAACTAGAGACCGATACCACTTTTAAATGTTGATGCAAAGTAACTAAACTAAATATTAGCAAATATACTCCAACACTTCATTGCAGTAAGAAAATAAACGCCATAACCAAGTATCGTTTATTCCAGGTGTGCAAAGTTGACTTAATACTAGGAATTCTATTTATGTAACGAACTATATTAATAAGTCTCAGAAATAGACCAAACCTCCATAAATGCTGAAAAATCTTTTGGGAAAATTCATCACTTATTCTTTAATAAATAAGAACATATAAACTGATTAATACTTTCTTATCATGAACAAATATGTAAACCTTCATCATAAAGCTAGCATGTTTCTTATTGGGAAATACAAGAGATATTTACAATAACATCAATCAATTGGAGGAATAATAATGGTAAAGAAGGGGTAAAGTTTCTCTATCTGCAGATAATATGATAACATCAGGAACAAGGGAAGGAATCTATCTCTACTACTTCAATATTGTATTAAAGGTATTTGCTAGTGCCATAAGACAAGAGAAATCAATTGGATATAATGATGGTAAAGAAGAGGTAAAGCCCCAGGCAATCAATGATAAAACTAACATAAGAAACAAAATAATTCAGCAAGGTAAGAGGATACAAAATTAATATCTAGAAATTAATAGCCTTTATATGCATGAACAACAACCAGTTAGAAGACATAATGGTAGAGAAACTCCACTTATAATAGCAACAAAGAAAATTAAATAGTTAAGAATAAGCTTAACAAGAAATGTGCAACATCTCTATGAGAAAGACTTTTTAAAAAACTTCTGAAGACACAAAGTAAGCTTGAACAAATGGAAAGACATGCGTTCTTCTTGGATAGAAAGACCCAATTTGATACAGATGTCAGTATCCTAAACTAAGATGTACATTTACCTCAATCCCAGTTAACAGCACATGTTTTACATGAAGCTAGACTAGTTCATCCTAATGTTTATTTGAAAAGTCAGCCATGATAAGAGTCTGGAAAACCAGTATATATATATATATATACATATATATATACGTGTGTGTGTGTGTGTGTGTGTATATATATATACACATATATACACACATATATATACAAATATACTCACATACACACACACACACACAAACACACACGCATATATGTATGTGGAATATAAGTGGTAACTAGTCTACCAGCCATTAAAACATTCCATAACATCTTTATAATTAAGAATGTCAGGTAGGCTCATGAATAGGTAAACAGACCAGTGTACTAGAATAGAAAATCCAAAAATAGACCCAAGAACATATAGACATTTAGTCTATATGATAAAGACATTTCAAATCAAGGGACTTTTTAATAAATGGTGCTAGCACAACTAAGCAGCAATTCAAAAAGATCAACTCAGAGCCCCACCTCACACCACACACAAGAATAAACTCTAAAGAGTTTATATGTGTCAAAGATTTGGATCTAAAGAGTTTCTATATTCTACTTTTTGCATGAGAAATAGAGAAAATTAAAAAATGTACATGTTAGGCACAGGAAGCTCTGGAAGGAAACCAGAAACTGGTTTATAACTTAAAGAATAAAACAGGAATTCACAAATTCATACTATTATAAATAATTGAATAAATTAAAAAATAAAGGAGAAGGAAATGTTGTCTTACAGTTGAATGTCAGGAAATAAATGTAGAAAGAATGATAGAAGTAGAAAACCACCATAGTAATTCTTACTTCAGGTATTTATCATCAATGAATTCTAAAACTGGAAGGAGAAAAAAGTGTGATGAGAAACAGGATTCTCAGGTAGTCTCAAACCAACTTTTTATAAGGTGCAAAGGGAAAGAACAAATCCAGATAATTGGCAACATTACCTTAACAAAATCATTGAAGTTAATATTGCCAGTCATGGGACAAATTGGCCAATAAGAATGGGCAAGGAAGAGGTAAAACTTCCGAATTACGCACTGAGAAAGACACAGTATCACTTTTGTTGTATTCTTAATAAAAAAATGTAAAACACCAGTTTAGTCATAAAGAAATATCAGGCAAACTCATACTGAGGGACATTCTATAAAATAGCTGGCCAGTACTCTTTAAATTTGTCAAGTCATGACAGACAAAGACTGAGGAATTGTTTCACATTAGTGGTTATTAAGAATGTTACTGAAATCCCAGGGTTTTTTCCCCATTCCCAATTTTTTTTTTTTTATTATACTTTAGGTTTTAGGGTACATGTGCACAATGTGCAGGTTTGTTACATATGTATCCATGTGCCATGTTGATTTCCTGCACCCATTAACTCGTCATTTAGCATTAGGTATATCTCCTAATGCTGTCCCTCCCCCCTCCCCCAACCCCACAACAGTCCCCGGAGTGTGATGTTCCCCTTCCTGTGTCCATGAGTTCTCATTGTTCAATTCCCACCTATGAGTGAGAACAATAGCAATAGCAATCAAAGAGTTGGAACCAACCCAAATGTCCAACAACGATAGACTGGATTAAGAAAATGTGGCACATATACACCATGGAATACTACGCAGCCATAAAAAATGATGAGTACATGTCCTTTGTAGGGACATGGATGAAACTGGAAAACATCATTCTCAATAAACTATCACAAGGGCAAAAAACCAAACACCACCATTCCCAATTTAATAATGAAGTAAACACTTTTCTTAACTGGAGAATCTTTTTTAAAAAATAGTAAACTCATTGTAGTTCATTAGCTAGAAAAAATTAGTAAGGGCTCAAGATATCACCAAAAGATTTTCTTTGGGGTGTGTGTGTGTGTGTGTGTGTGTGTGTGTGTGTGTGTGTGTGAATTGACCAAGGCAAACACATAGCTCCCCTCAAAAGTGTTATTCACGTACCTGGGAAATTCCTGTTGACCTCTTTATCTGGGCAAATGGAAAAGTCATAATTAACCAAATGTATATGGTCAGCAAATGTTTCTTCTTGGATGCAGGGTGTTACTGTTTCTGTTGCAAGGGATAAACTGATAGCAGCTCATGGGCTGGATTGGAAATTGCAAAATGTGTTTAAAGAAAGTCTCATTTTTGTACAATGCCTGAGCCCTTCTGAGTACTCACATTGCTCCTCCTGTAAATGATCCACACTAGCACTTTCTAGCCCATCACCACCTCAGGTTTGATCAACTCAGGTTTGATCAACAGTCGTGCTGCATATAAAGTTATGTCTTACAGGATGTCAATATTAACCTTTCAAGTGTGCATCTTTCATGATTTATCCATCAATAGCACTACTAAATATGTTTTATATGCTGCAAACACTTATTTCCACCAGGCAGGGAAACTGACATTTCAAAGCTAACTACCTTCCGTCAGGAAACTCTGCCTCCTGAAATCAGGGAGGCATCTCACCTCACTGAGCTGGAACTGACCAACCCTGTGCTTACCATGGAAACTGCAAGGCAGCACCTCTACACCCTTTGCAAGGGCAAATATTTTTAACCCAACACAACACCTAAACATTTACAAACTGGTTTCACTATGAATCGACACCATTCATTTTTTGATGACTATACTTTTTCAATCACTTGTTACATGGTAGGTACTGAATAAATGATTTGCCAATTTTAAACAATTTCATTTAACCCTCAGACAAACCTCAGAGGTAGATAATATTATCCCATTTTATAGATAAACAAGTAAAAATAGGTAGGGTAACTTCCCCAAAGTCACTTAGCTGTAATAATACAAATGGGAGAGCCAGTATTTGCAGCTGTGAATGGCATGAAAGTGATACTGAATCATTATACAATGCATGAGCACCACCCATGGGGAACAGACCTTAAGAGCCCTCCCTAGTATTTCAAGTCTGTCCTGTAGTTAGGGGCATTATGTGTTATTACCCCA
This sequence comes from Symphalangus syndactylus, assembly GCF_028878055.3. Lineage (NCBI taxonomy): Eukaryota > Metazoa > Chordata > Mammalia > Primates > Hylobatidae > Symphalangus > Symphalangus syndactylus. Next base: position 96,839,124 of record NC_072426.2, read on the forward strand.
GCTGTTAAAATAACTCCATTATCTAAGATCATTTTGCGGCAAGGTTACTAGAAACAAAATTTGAAATTTTGCCTGAGGCACCATGATGCCTATAGTAGTTTCCTGTTACTATGATAACAAATTGCCACAGAATGTGTGGCCTACAACATCACAAATTTATTATGGTACAGTTTTGGAGATGAGAGATTCACAGTCCACCTCACTGGGCTGCAGTGAAGGTGCTGGCAGGGCTGACAACCCTGCCAACAGATGACCCCAGGGGAGAATCTGTTTCCTCGCCTTTTTCAGTTTCCAGAGGCCACCTGCATCCCTTGGCTCATGGCCCCTTCCTCGCATCACTCGTTTCTTGCTTCTATCGTCACATTTCCTACTCCTGTCTCTGATCATTCTGCCTCCTTCTTGTAAGGATCTTGGTGGTTACATTTGCTGTGCCCAGATAATCCAGGATCATCTCCCCATCTCAAGATTGTTAATCACATTGGCAGAGGCCCTTTTATCATATGAGGTCACATATGTAAAAATTCCTGGAATTAAGATGTGGACATATTTGCAGCACAATATTCAGCCAGCCCCAATACCACAGGTATAAAATTTCCAAGTGAGTTGACACACCAAAACGGAAATTTTCAAAGTAAATAGCCAAGCCCAATTCCATGACTCTTGAAATCCCTCACCCACAGTGAGGGCATAAAATGATCAAGAGTGGATTTTGAGAGGAGGACTTCTTTGGTGAAAACTGGGCTATGAGCTCTTCCCCAACGGAAAGGAGAGGAAGTAAAAATCACCTCACTTTATGTCTTTCGGGGAACCACTCAGGGAGCTGATATATGTCCCCTGGAGTTTGGCCACAATGGGGACCATATCTGAGGACTCTCAGAGCAAAGGGCTGTGGCTGCTGGCATTAGCATCAGGGCCAAAGGAAGAAGTTTGCACTTGAAAGGAACATTAGGTATTTTCTATGTCCCCAAGCTAGACCATACAGGAAGTCTACCATTGAGTACTACCTGGAGGGGCAATAGGACTGCAACAGAGAGACATCTGTGAGGGGCAGTCCTCCAACAAATTAGGGCCCAAGAGAGGCCTGAAGGAAGAGTTGCGCTTCTCACATCACAGGATTACAGTTGAAAGAGCCCAAAAATACCTCAAACATTTTAATCACCACTTTAAACACTAGTGGGATGGATATGACACATTATAATAGTGCCCTTCAAACAACAGCTCTCTGTTTCCCCCTTCCTGCCTCAACCTGGGATGGAGCTAGTGAGTAGGAGAGGAAGTAAGCAGAAAAGAGTGAACATGTCAACCATAACTGCCTTCCCAGTGAGTTTTCTGCCCTCTGGCTGCCCAGGGAGGTGAGGAGGTTTAATCATCTAATGGAGACTGTATTTGAAATCTACAGTGACCATACATTCTTCGATGACCTAAAAGTCAGCAGAGAATGCTGTTGTATGTAGTTTTATCTAGTGGCAGGGAAAATTTTGCCTCATTTAATAAATTAAAGAAAATGGGCCGGGCGCGGTGGCTCACGCTTGTAATCCCAGCACTTTTGGAGGCCGAGGCGGGCGGATCACGAGGTCAGGAGATCGAGACCACAGTGAAACCCCGTCTCTACTAAAAAATACAAAAAATTAGCTGGGTGTGGTGGTGGGCGCCTGTAGTCCCAGCTACTCGGAGAGGCTGAGGCAGGAGAATGGCGTGAACCCGGCAGGCAGAGCTTGCAGTGAGCCGAGATCGCGCCACTGCACTCCAGCCTGGGTGACAGAGCCAGACTCCGTCTCAAAAAAATAAAAATAAAATAAAATAAAATAAATTAAAGAAAATGGCAGCTGATTTTACATTGGGAGTGGTTGAGGAGGAGGAGGGAAGGCATTTGGCAACGCGGCTCAGAGAAGGAGCCTGAGAAACCAGTGCAAATACTAGAGCAAAGCTGAGCAGAGGAACACTGGAGGGACGGAGAAAGCAGCAGGGCTTTGGACAGGAAAATAGATTAGGTCGAGGGGAAGGCAGGGAGTTTCAAGACCGCAACTGGTTTCCCTTCAGGACATTTGCTGAATCTTGCAGCTGTGCAGAATAGAGGCTAAAAGCCTAAGTGACAAGTCTTTGAGAGGGAGAAGAGAATTCTTAGCACTATTTTGAGACAATGATCAGGGTTCAGGATATACCAGTGGGAAGGACCTAGGCTCTTGGTTGAAAACCATGAAACCTCAGGAGCAAACCAGGTATAGTCTGTGTCTTACCAGGACTTTGACCCATCTTAGACTCAGGATGGATTGGATCAAGGGAGTCAGCCTTTACTCTATTTTCCCTGCAAAGGGAGAGGAATCCTTCTGCAGAAAAAGATACAAACTTGCATCTCTATGTTTTTATTATATATTTATAAAATAGATTTTATATATTTATATATTTAATATAGATTATTATATACTTAACAATATATTTATAAAATAAATATATTCTTATAAATTACATAAGTATAAAATAAATATATTGTTAAAAACAAGGAATGTATAAATAGGTACTTGATGTTCTTCATCATCGGAGAGATCCAAAATAAAACCATCATGAGATATTGAGAATGGCTAAAATTTTTTTTTAAAGCTGACATCAGGTGTTGGAGAGGATGTAAAACGACTGAAGTAGCTTAAATCTGGGGAGTCCGTGAAAGTCTTTGACTAAGTGTTGGGCTATGCTTGCACAGGACAAGATTATTTGAGGATTTCCAAAAAGTAGGTTCTATGGAGAGGAGAACAGAACTTTCGAAAAAACATTTAGAAATATTTACTATAGCTAAATATACATATACACTATAAGCCAGTAATTCCACGGTTTGATATATACCCATGGAAATGAAAGCTTTTATCTATGAAAATTCATGTACAAAAATGATTATAGCAGCTATATTGATAATACCATCAAACTGGAAGCAACTTCTGTGTCCATGAGAAGAGAATAGTCAGTAAAATGCAGTAAATTCAGACAATGGAATAATACACACAATGGAAAAAATATTCTCACAGATTACTGATACACAGGACAACATGGATGTTTTTAAAGACATTGTAAAATGAATGAAGATAGACACACTAGTATATAAAATATTATTTCATTTATATGAAGTTTAAAAACATCTGTAGAGATACATAATCCGAATAGGTTATACCTAGGGGTCTAGTGACTGGGTAGGACTAGAAGCAAGATTGCTGGAATTCTGAAATATTCTGTGTCTTTGATCTAGGAGGTTGTCACACAGTCATCACACATATGTTATAATTCATCAGATTGTAAACTTAAGATGTTTGCATTTCATTGTATGTGTTATAGCTTGATTTTAAAAATAGTAGTCACACAAGAAGACAGGACTATGCAGCCAAAAACTAAGACTAAAACAATACAGAAAATAGATAAATTGTGATTTGGCTGACAAAGGCTTTAAGATAAATGTGATTAATTTGGTCAGGACAATAGACATAAAAATGGACAAAGTAAATTAAGAGAGAGAGAATTTCACTAGACAATATGTTTTGAAAATCAAATATAATTTCTAGAATTAAATAATGCAATATCTGGATTAGACTTTTAGCCACAATGAAGAAATGTACTGAACTAGACCTCCCATTATTAATAAATATAAAAACACAAAAGTTTATCAAGCATTAGACAGCAAGGAGCACAGGTTTGTGGTCCCTGAAGAACAGAAAATGAAGGAGTGGACCCCATTCAATAATAATTGTCCTAGATCTCTGCTGAGAGATAATTTTCAGATCGTGGTGCAGGAAGGTGAAGTGCAAGCAGAGTTCAGCACTCTTGCTGAACTGAGAAGGCAGAGATCGGAGTGCTGGGCAGCTAAGAGTCTGGAATCTAAGGATGGGACATGAGAAAGGAAGAAGTTGTGCAAAGAGGAGATTCAGAAGCATATGGGAAAGTACATGAGGTCACAATTCTCTGGAAGTCTGTGACGACAGGCTGGGCATTACTTGCACAGGACAAGATCATCTGAGATTTCCAAAGAGCAGGTTCTACAGATATGAGAGCAGAACAGAGAAACTAGAGGTCAAGCAGTGATAGAGAACAGTGGAAGTCTAGCCCAGCTGTAGTGAAGAAGGTTGTGGTGAAGACGTCCCAATAACTCCTTATTGCCATCCTAAGCATCCAGATAAGATACTAGAAAGGCTACATCTTAAGAATAAGGACCTACTCTAGAAAGTCTATTCTAGAACCTCCCTAATATGGTCTAAAACCAAAATCTGGCAAAATTCCTAGAAAGGGCAGTTTAGAAGAGTAGTATTTCCAAGTTAAAAAAAAAACAGTTTAGGAAAAAGTTCAGAATTTTCACAGGTGTGGTCCAACAAGTGGAAAACTAAGCCTATACAAATTTAAGTTGATCAATCCATAATTGAACCATTTACCTAAACAAAAATAAACTATTCTCAGAAGAATATAATAAAATCTACAGTCTCTACAATGTATCATCAACTATTTAGTAGAGAATAAAAACCCACTAGAAATGGAAAAAAGTAAAAAAAAACTGTGACCCGTAATCAAGGAAAAAGAAATAGTCAATGGAAACAGACCCACATTGCCCCAGATGTTAGACTTAACGCACAGAAACTATAAAGCAGTTATTACAATAAATTCAAAGATCTAAAATAATATATGTTCAAGGAAATAAAATATAAAAATATACTCTTCATAAATGAACAGATAAGAAAACTATTCAGAGAAATGGAAGCCATAGAGAAAAAAACAAATAAAAATTTTAGATCCGAAAAAGGATAGCAAAATGGAAAGAAAAACAGACGTGTTGGCAGCAAAAGGGAGATAACAGAAGAAAGTGACAACGCATACAGATAAATAGAAATTATCCAAACTTAAAAACAGAGAAAAAATGGGGGAACTGTAAGCAGTGCATCAGGTACCTGTGGGACAATATTAAATAACCCCAAATAGGTATAATACACATCTCAGGAACAGGAAAGAGTTGTGATGATGAGACAGGAAAAGGTTTTGTAGGGTTAATAGCCCAAATGTCCCAAATTTGACTTTTTTAAAAACCCACATATTTACAGATTCAAGAAACCTGGGAAACCCAAAGCAGGATAAACACACACAAATCCCTATGCACAATGCAGTAAGATAGCTGAAAACCAAAGATTTTCAAGAGAAAGCATTGAAAGCATCCAAAGAAAAACACACTTTATATACAGGAGAAAAATATTATTAACTTCACTGAAGACCAGAAGACAATAGAATGAAGTATATATCTAATGAAAATACACTTAAATTGAGGATTAAATTGTTGGTTAAACAAAATCTGAAAGAATTTGTCAATAGCAGATCTTCACCTTAAGAAGTGCTAAGGGATATTCTGCAGACTAAAGAAAAGTGTTACCAGATAGAATCTCATAATTACAGGGTTCTATAGGAAATAACTAATTTTTATTTAAAACTCTTGTTTTAAATTTTAAAAATAGCACAATATGTATATTGTGGTGCTCTTTGCAAAAGCAAAACATTGAAAACAAAGCAAAAGACTGAAAACTTTTCAAAAAGTTTTGAAATATACATATATACAATATGTATACATATACATACATACGCAATATACATATGCAATATGTATATTGCGTATGTATATTGTGTATGTATATATGTATATATGTGTATATATGTATATACACATATATACACATATGTATAAACATATGTATATACATATATGTATACATGTATATACGTATATGTATATATGTATATGTGTCTATATGTCTATATGTATATATGTGTGTATATATAGGTGTATATATGTATATATGTATATATGTATATATATGTATATGTATATATATACATGTACACAATATGTATACATATGTATATATGTATATGTATATATACATGTACACGATATGTATACATATACATATACACAATAAACATACACAATATGTATATTGTGCTCTTTCAAAAGCAAAACATGGAAAACTTTGCAAAAGCAAAACATTGAAAACAAAGCAAAACATTGAAAACTTTGTAAAAGAAAAACATTGAAACACGCTAAATGTTTTGTCATTTAATTTTATATACATCTATTCAAGATAAAAACTACAAAGACATTAAAAATAAAATTGAAGATCTAAATGACACAAGAAGATGTCCATGATACCTTTCATTTTTTGTTTCCTTTAAAAAGCAATATTTTCTTTTCTTTCCTTTTTTTAACATACATAATTAGATTTTAATTTATTTGGAACCTCATATGCACATGGGCCCTGAATGTTGTCAATTACATGCAAGCCTGCCTATGTTTCAACTACAAGCCCTTAAAAAAGTTAAGTCAGTGACTGATGGAGACCTGATGTGACAATAGCTCATGGAGACAACCTCTAATGGCCTGAGTCCGGGCCTCTTCCCCCAGGCCCTGTTGCTGAAGACACATTAGGGTGGTTAGCCCTTGAGCTCACTTTCTCGATCTGAAAGGGTCATTTTTATAAATAGAGTCTTCAGAGATAGACAACTTACTTCCTGATGTATCAGAGAAGAGGAGGAACACCTGTCCATGTTCCTTGCGGGGGTCTAGTCCTGGCATAGAAGCTTGTCTACAGCCTGATTGGGTGTGCAGGAGCATCTCAGCGATTATGTAACATTTATATACATAGTATATTACCCTCCCATTTCTGCTGTAACAAATTACCACAAATTTAATAGCTTAAAACAACATAAATTTGTTATCTTGCTGTTCTGGAGGTCAGAAGTCCAAAATGGGTCTCAGTGGGTCAAAATCAAGGCATCAGCAGGGCTGTGTTTGTTTCTGGAGGCTCCAGGGAAAATCGATTTCCTTGCCTTTCCCAGCTTCTAGAGGCCGCCCGTGTTCTTGGCTTGTGGCTCCTTCCTCCATTTTCAAAGCCAGCAGTCGTGGGTCAAGTTCTTATTGCATCTTACTGCTTTAACGCTCCCTTCCCAACCTTCGATTTCCCTCTTTCTACATTAACCCTACTTCAAGGATAAATTCTATCATAACGTGAGTTTATTACCATCCCTTATCCCGTCTGTTGCCTTGATTCCCTTTTGCTGTATAATGTAACATATATACAGAGTCCTGGGATTAGAAATGTGGTGGGAGAGGGCATTGTTCTGCCTGTCCCACAGAGACCTGCCTTCTCTCCTGCACCTCTTTGTCCTCAGTCAAGCCCCAGGCACTGGTCTTTAATGAAAAGGGGTAAAGTAGAGGTAGGTTTGGGAACGGGTGCACACAGGAACCTGGAAGAACTTTGGCTTAAAAAGCAATAATTTGATTATTTCTGAGAAAAGTGTGTAAAATCTATCCCTATGATTGTGTATGTGTTGTCGTAGTTGGATACATATAAGTTCATGATTTTTATACATTCTTGATAAAATTCTGCTTTTATCTGCAGTCCTTTATATTTCTATCTGTAATTTTTGTGTCAAGTTTTATGTCATTGATATTGACCATGTCACACTAGTTTCCTTCTGGTAATATTTGCGTTTTTTTTCCCCAAAATTGTTATATTTAACTTTTCTGCATCTTTCTGTGTCATTAGCTTATAACTGGATTAGGTCCCTGCTCCATTCAGTTAGATAGTACCTGTTTTTAATAAGTTCATTTAATCTGTCCCTACTTATTTTGACTCCTGAGGTGTTAGGACTTTTCTGCCATTTTATTTTGCCTTTTTCCTATATTTCTGTCTTTTGTCTTGTTTACCTTGTTCTCTGCCTCTGTCAGTCCCTCTTTCCTTACCGAAAATAAGGTGCTATTGAAAAATTATAATTAAGTGTATTTGTTAACATTTTAGGAATGGAAATACAATTCTAAAGTTATTTTTATATTATTTCCTGAACATAGAAATTAATTATCATGCTTTAACTACCCATTAACACATTTATTTACCTAACCACCTCCTTTCAAGCTGTCAGTTTGATCTAACAGAACTTAAAACACACAAAAGAAAACCCAAAAGACTTAAAAATTATTTACTAATATATTAAGCAGACTAACTTTTCTAACAACAGTAAAATAAAATTAGAAATAAATATAAAAGACAGTAAAGAACAAATATAAATTTGGAAATAAGCAATCAGGCCTTCAACTCTTGGATTAGAGGAAAAGCTACAATAAAATATATACACAAGTAGAACAGAATTACAATGACAACATTGTAAAAGCTTCTAAGATGCAGCTAATGTATTACTCAAGGTAAACTATGTCCAATTAATCTTTTATAAAGATATTTATAATAAAAGATAACTGAAAATAAAAGAGTTATTCTTATAACGATGTAAAGAAAGACAAAACAAAATAAAGGTTTACACTGAAGTAAGTTAAATGAAGGGCAAAATAAAGCCAGAAGCAGAAAATGAAAACAAACAAACAAACAAAAAACAAGTGAAAAAATAAAAGAATGACAATGCAGGTAACAAACTGAAAAGCTTTTTAAGGGAAAAAAGATCAATAAAATAGATTTTAATCCTATATTATATAGATCAGGAAGACAGAAATAAAATAAATGATACTGGTAGTGGAAAAGAAGGCTAATGTATAGACACTGCAAATAAAAAATTGTTTAAAATGCTATGAATAATTATGATGATAAATTTGGAAAATTAGATGAAGTGGACAATGTTTGAGAACATTACTGATTGCTTAGAAAACAGCTTGAAGATTTGGATAAACAATAACCATTAAAGATCAATTTTAAAAGTCTCTCTTTTCCAAATAACAACAAAATAATTTTATAGGAAAGTTTGTTATGCTTCAAGAAATCTATATGATATAAATGGTTTCAGAGAATAGAAGATGGAACACTGTCCAGCTCACTCTCTTAAATTAGTGCAACTTTGACAACATACTCTGACAAGTAAATAAAATTAGAGATCACTTTCACCTGCAAACATAGATTCAAGAATCCTTTATATAATATGATTAATTATATGTCAGCACTGTATTAAGTACATATAATATAAAATAGCAAATGAAATAGTGTGAATGTATATTTATAAAGAAAATATATATGTAGCTGTATATGGTTTATATGCTTATTTGCTTATGGAAACTATGCAAGCATAGTTTATTATGAAACAAAACTATGCATTTCACATATGGTAATATGGTAACATTGTATTACTATGAAATACATTAAATAAATGTTATATTTATTGATTACATATTTAATATATATTTTAATATATTTATTAAATAATATCTATAAAGGTGTTAAATATTAAAATGTTTATTAATATATATTTATTCTATATGTGTATTAAACCAAGCAAGGATGATTTAATATCAGAAAATCCACTTATATAAGCCATGAGACTAAAAGAGTAAAGAGAAGGAAATATGATCATTTTAATAAACAGAAAAGGAATTTAATGCAATGTAATTCTCATTGTGGAATTTACAAAAGGTAAAGATCTTATCAAAGATCTTTGCAAAATGAAGGAGTTTGGCTCAGTGGCTCAGGCCTGTAATCCCACACTTTGGGAAACTGAGATGGGAGGATCACTTGAGAACAAGAGTTCTAGACTAGCCTAAGCATCACAGTGTAATCTTATCTGTACAAAAAATAAAAAAAAATAGCTGGGCATGTTGTCATGTACCTGTAGTCCCAGATCCTCACCAGGCTGAGGTGGGAGAATCCCTTGAGCCCAGGAGTTCAAGGTTGTAGTGAGCCATAATCATACCACTGCACTCCAGCCGGGGCAAAGACACTATCTCTAAAATAAAATAAAATAAAATAAAATAAAATAAAATAAAAAGCAAAATGGAGGAACCCTTCCTTAACTTGATAAAATGTTATTTCTCAAAAACTGACTGAAAACAACATACTTAGTGGTAAAACTTTAGAAGCCTTTAAAACCTTTAAAGTTTGATGCACAATGAATATTCCAGCTATTGCTGCTTCTATTTAACATTTTGTTAGAGCTCCTCACCAATGGAATAAGAGAAGAAGAAGAAGAAAAACTACAAATGTTGGAAAGAAAGGAAACAAACTCTTTTGCAAGAATGTTATTTTCTATATTAAGAAATCCAAGAGAATCTGCAAAGTATTAGAAACAATAAGATTACTAGATAGAAGACCAACATACAAAATTTGTAATATTTCTATATGCTAGCAATAACCAATTTAAAATGTAATTTAAAAAATAGAATTTCCCACCACAATAGAAGTCTTAGAACATCGTAGATAAAATAAATAAGTTTTAGTGGTAAACTTACAAAATATCTAAATAAGTAGAGAGATGTAACATGCATATTGGTGAAAAGTTTCAATATCGCTAAATTTTTATTTTTCTCTAAATATATATATCCATTAAATGCAGTTTCCTTCAACATGTGTGGGGGAAAAGAACTCCCATTAATACTAGAAAACAGATAACAAATAAAATCATCAAGAATGCTTGCTGTAAATGTAGTTCAAATGCCAAAACAGACCAGTGCCTAAAATACTTTTCTGGAAGGAAGCATTGAATTTTCATGAAGTGATAATGTTACCACCAAGCAATGGGCTTGCTTCCCAATGTGCATAGAAGCCAAAACTATGGCACTGTTTTGTTTTGATTGTTTGTTTTACAGAAAACAAAGGCTTTATTGTGAGGTCCACTGTTAAGTAGACAGGAGGCAATGTTCAAATCTGTCTTCCTGATTTGGGGTTTGGGCAAATTTTATGGGTTAGGGAGGGCAGGTTGGTATGTGGAAGCATTGATAGGACAGGCTTTGATTGGAAGGACCTCAAACAAGACAATTTGTGGTAAGGCATGGAAAGGGGTCTTATTATGGGACATTCCTAGACAATGGACCCCTCTCTTTCAAAAGTATTCCAGCATTTGCATTCTTTTGGTTTCATGCCTCAATCTTTTGGTTTCATGGGGTGGGGGCTGAGATTCATACAGATATCAGACAAATCATACTGATAGTGTAATCTCCAGGGAGGGAATAAGGGAGACTAGGATTCAGGTCAGGTACTGAAGGGGTTTCAGATGTACCCGTAGTATTTTATTCCTTTTTTAAAAAAAAAAGCTTAAAGCAAAAATAGCAAAATGTTCAGATTTGCTGTACCTTAACATATAGATAGTAGGTACATACATGTTCATTATATTATTTTCTACTTTTCTAAATATGTGAAATTTTCATAGTAATAAAAATATGAAAAGCAAAAGTTAATTGCAAAACTTCATACTGAGTCAATTTTGTTTAAAAAAATTATGTGTGTGTGTGTGTGTGTGTGTGTATTACTTTGCTAGGATTGCCATAATAAATACCACAGGCTGGGTAGCTTAAACGAAGAATTTCTTTTCATATTTTTGGAAGCTAGAAGTCTGAGATCAAAATCAGCAGGGTTGTTTCTTCTAAAGCTTCTCCTTGGCTTGTAGGTGTCCATCTGCTCCCTATGTCATAGGGTATTTCCTCTGTTTGCATCTGTGTCTTAATCTCTTCTTACAAAGAAACTAGCCATACTGAATTAGGCCCCACCCTAGTGACTTCATTTAACCTTCATTACCTCTCAAATGCCTTATCTCCAAATATAGTCACTTTCTGAGGTACTGGGGACCAAAATTCCAGCCCATAACAGTGTGCATGTGAGTATGTGTGTGCTCTGCAAAGAGAATAAAGTACCTAGGAATATATCTAAGAAGGGAAGCAAAGGACCTCTTCAGGAAGAACTACAAATCACTGCTCAAGGAAATCAGAGAAGACATAAACAAATGAAAAAACATTCCATGCTTGTGGATATGAAGAATCAATACAGTGAAAATAGCCATACTGCCCAAAGCAATTTATAGATTTAATGCTATTCCTATTAAACTACCATTGAAATTCTTCATAGAACTAGAAAAAACTATTTGAAATTCATGTGGAACCAAAAAAGAGCCCAAATAGCCAAGACAATCCTGAGCAAAAAAAGAACAAAGCTGGAGGCATCACGCTACCCAACTTCAAAGTACACTATGAGGCTATAGTAACCAAAACAGAATGGTACTGGTATGAAAACAGACACATAGACCAAGAGAACAGAATAGAGAATTTAGAAATAAGACTGCATGTGCACATGTACCCTAAAACTTAAAGTATAATAATAATAATAATAATAATAATAATAATAAAAAGATTTTACTAATTCCAAAAGTAAAAAAAAAAAAAAAAAGACTGCACACCTACAACCACCTGATCTTCAACAAACCTGATAAAAACAAGCAGTGGGAAAAGATTCCCAATTTAATAAATGGTGCTGGGATAACTGGCTAGCCATATGCGGAAAATTGAAACTGGACCCTTTCTTTATACCTTATACAAAAATTGACTCAAGATGGATTAAAGACTTAAATGTAAAACCCCAAACTATAAAAACCTTAGAAAAAGATCTAGGCAATACTATTTAGGACATAGACACAGGCAAAGATTTCATGACAAAAACACCAAAAGCGATTGCAACAAAAACAAAAATTGACAAATGACATGTAGTTAAACTAAAGAGCTTCTGTACCACAAAAGAAATTAACATCAGAGTGAACAGACAGCCTACAGAATGGGAGAAAATTTTAGCAATCTATCCATCTAACAAAGGTCTAATATCCAGAGTCTACAAGGAACTTAAATTAATTTACAAGAAAAAACCCCATTAAAAAGTGGGCAAAGGACATGAACAGACACTTCTCAAAAGGACATTTATGCAGCCAACAAACATATGAAAAAAAGCTTAATATCACTGATCATTAAAGAAATGCAAATCAAAACCACAATGAGATATCATCTCATGCCGGTCAGAATGACTATTAAAAAGTAAAGAAACAACAGATGCTGGTGAGGTTGTGGAGAAAAAGGAATACTTTTACACTGTTGGTGGGCGTGTAAGTTAGTTCAACTATTGTGGAAGACAGTGTGGTGATTCCTCAAGGCTCTAGAACCAGAAATACCATTTGACCCAGCAATCCCATTACTGGGTATATAGCCAAAGGAATATAAATCATTCTGTTATAAAGATACACACACGTATGTTCATTGCAGCACTATTCAAAACAGCAAAGACATGGAATCAACCCAAATGCCCATCAATGATAGAGTGAATAAGGAAAATCTGGTACATATACACATGGAATACTATGCAGCCATAAAAAGGAATGAGATCATGTCTTTTGCAGGGACATGGATGGAGCTGGAAGCTGTTATCCTCAGCAAATTAACACAGGAACAGAAAACAAACACCACATGTTCTCACTTATAAGTGCGAGGAGAACAATGAGAACACATAGACACATGGGGAGAAACAACACACATTGGGGCCTTTTGGGGGTTGGGGGGAAGGAGAGCATCAAGGAGAATAGCTAATATAGGTTGGGCTTAATACCATAACACCTTGGTATTAATACTTTAATATCTAGGTGACGGGTTGATCTGTGCAGGAAACCACCAAGACACGTGTTTACCTGTGTAACCTGCACATCCTGCACATGTACCCCAGAACTTAAAATAAAAGTTGAAGAAAAAAATGAAAAATGTGTGTGTGTGTGTGCACGGAGTATTTTTTCATCTTCTCATCTTCTTTCCCATACAGGATCTCAGCCTTGATGCAAATTTATCAGCTCAAGCTTGTCCTGCATCTTTCTCCCAGAAAGTTAAATCACATACACATGGGCATCCCCTGTGAGCATCTGATTCCTTTCTCCACTGTACTACCCCAAACACCCCTGTCCTATGAGAGGGTACCTGCTAGGAATTTGAGAAAGCTTTTCCCTTGAAACATCAATTTTATATCACTTCAAACTGAGCCCCACAAAAACAACTATGCCACATGTACCATGGATTATACTGTTGGCTTACTCCATGTTTTCTATCTTATGTGGTTCTTCTTGTTAGGTTTTCTTTTGTCACAGTATTTCTGTCTTTAAAAAGCAAACAAATAATCATTAGTGTGCAGGAAGCAAGAATCTATATGGACAAGTGTTTTTAAAAGAATCAAATTAAAAATGATCTCATTCTCAGCAAACTAACACAAGAAAATAAAACCAAACACCACATATTCTCACTCATAAGTGGGAGTTGAACAATGAGAACACATGGACACAGGGAAGGGAACATCACAGACCAGGGCCTGTCGTGGGGTGGGGGGCTAGGGGAGGAATACCTAATGTAGATGATGGGTTGATGGGTGCAGCAAACCACCATGGCACATGTATATCTATGTAACAAACCTCCACATGCTGCACATGTACCTCAGAACTTAACTAAGTATATAAAAAAAGATCTCATCGTACCTAAAATGCTGCAAAAAAGAAAATCTTCCTTTGCACCTAACTGTAAATTTTCTATTCTACTTCGATTTAGTGTTTTTCTTTTCCATTGATCATCTCCTCTCCCCCGTATAGGTAATTTAAAAAAAAACTAATTGATGTCATGTGACCTGAAGGAGTATAGACTCATTTAAAGAAAGAGCACATTATTAGAGGTGAGAACAGAAGCTATCTCCAAAATGTGGCTTAAAAACTATTTACTTAATCTGTGGTATCTGTTTCTAAACTCAAATGGATACATTAGAGGTGAACCCACTTTTTGCAAGAATTATGATTGTGCAGATCTAGAGAAAACTCAGCTTAAATTATGATCCTTGACACTGAACAACTGAGTACAAACTAAAGAAATAAAAAAGTCCTAATCTTTAGGAGGAAATTGGAGAGGAAGGATTTTAGGAATTTTAAAATTTGTAACCCCATCCATTGAAAATCCACATCATCAGCAATTATTTTCTAAGCATAGATTGGGTGCACATTTCCCCACTTGGTACTTGGGTTATGTCTAGTGACCTAAGGAAGCCCAGAACAAAATGTAATATGCATTCATGCAAGCCACCCTCAGCTGTCTTCCAGGATTATTAAGTACTCAGCACTGTAAACTCCTACTTGTTTCTTTAAAATTGTTAAAGCAGAAATGCCAGCATGCCAATAGCAAAGTAATATCCAGATCATATATTATTTCTTTCAAGAGGCTGGAAAAAAGCACCATGCATCCCCCAATGAGGACAAGACTAATCACAGAGCCAGTGCCAAGCTGTGGAGATTTCCCCGGAGAGCTCATCTTTTCATCACATGTCATGGCTTCTCTCAGTCAACATGCTCTCCAGAGCAGCTTCCCTTCCATCCACAGGCATCACCATTCTGGGGAAGGAGATCTGTAGCAAAATCTACCTAGGAGAAGACTGTCCTGGTACAATAGTCCACAGTAGCAGCAGACTAAGAAAACAGAGAGAGAGACACACCAGCATGTAGACCAACAATTGGGAATTCATGGTGACCACCTGCCTTGAGTACTTGGGCAAAACAGTGTGGGCTGCCAACAGCCCACGTGTCGTTCCTTCTCATACTGTTTGTTGTCTTCTTCATCCATCCACATACATAGCTATGACAGGCTTTGGAAGCATGAGTGTGCTCCCACAGATGTGTGCATACACCAGCACCAACACAAACACACACACACACACACACACACTGACACATATTTAGAAGGAAGAGTGTCAATATAGTTTGTCAGTCTGCTTTTGAAATTCTTGCTCAGCTAGATCCAGATACATAACCCTTATGATCATAGAAGGCTGCAAAATTTTGCATTATTGCCTTTCTCTTAGATTGTTCAGGTGAGGTTAATTCTGTCACTCCCATATCATCTGTAAAACAAAATCTCAGCTTTGCTCATTTGCCCATTTCTGCAAGTCCAGAGAAATGCATTCATTTATCCATTCAGAATTGGTGCAACTAACCCTCGTGAAGGTGGAGAACACCAAGCAGTGATGGCATGCAAAGTGTCAAGAAATCACCGCAGCACGTGGGGTGACTTGGCCCAAGGTCACCAGAAACCAACAGCTGCCTATAGTGACAGAGGCCTCAGGCAGATCGAACGATGATGGATGGACCACAATGCTGGCCACAGGGTCAAAGAATTCTAGGGTCCTCTAGGGCTCCTGAGGAGTGGGTGAACTCTTTCTAGCTCTAAAATTCCATGGTTGTTGGCTCAGAGTCGCCTCAGTCTTGCAGCCACAAAAAAATATTCACTGAAGTGGCATTGAATTGACCCAGCCAGAGATGAAATGTTCTTTCTTTCCTTGTTTGTCCCCAAGCTGTACTGCATTCCCCTAGCCACACTTCCGGGAGAGCCAAGATGGATGATGAGGCATTGTTAAAATATTTCGCTGACAATGAATAGAAATGAAGAGATTGTCAGCAAGGACTTCTGTGGAGGTGGCAGGGACGATGGGAAAGGGCAATTGTTTTCTGAAGTACAGTTGTCACTCTGTGTTAATAACTGCACATGACCTTTCCATGACAAAGGTTCTTTGCTGGGTTCCACAGTGAGTGGCCGGAATGATTTAAAATGTGAGCCTTGCCAACGGGGGGACAGTGCATTTGAGTGAGCAAAGCCCTGCACTTTGTTTTCTCCAAAGCCTTTGCTTGTCATGGAAGCTCTGTGGAAGGCGAAAAAGAAGGAAAGCGTGAAAAATATCACAAGCACCACTCCCCTGAGCACGCTATGCTTGGTAACTAAAGAGTTGCATGCTTAAAACTGCAATTCCAGTTTGTTTTAAAGATCAACGAAGGCTCCATTTCTTCCTTTTGCCTCAGGGATAAATAACTAAAAATAACTCATAAATATTTGTGAATCTCTCTTTACTGCTAGACCTACCCTAACCTCCCAAGTTAGACTCCCCTTTCATTAAAATTGATCTCTCAATTCAACCCCCACTCTTCCCTTGATGTCTTTGTCCAATGCTTGTTTTGTATTCTTCCTGTCAGCTTTCCTAGAGCTTCATGTGCACTGATAACCACTATACCCTGAGCTGCCAGCACCAATCCCAAGCTCTCTGGAGAGCTTTATGCTACATTTTCCTCAGCTGTTGTTTGACTAGGATCTTCTACTTCTGCATGAACCCATCAAGCTTGCCTTGTCTCAAGGAGCAATGGAAATTCAATAGAAAAATGCTAATTTAATATGGAGACCTATTAGTCAAAGTCTAATAGGTTCCAGGGAATGGCAGGAAGGGTCAACTGTGAGCTTCCCTCCCAAGATACTTTCAGTCCAGCAGCACAAAGACAGCCAGAGGGGAGCTGAGGGAGGAGGCCGTTCAAGAAGACACCTTCCAAACTGAGATTGCAGGAGCGTGGGACCTAAGAGCAAGGTAGTCCTAAAGGCAAGATGCCTTAACTTTGCATAGGCCAATCTGAGGCCCAAAAGGTGAAATGATTTGCTATTAGCAGAGATCAGCAGAGTTGGGAAGGTGTAATGTTAGCAGGAGCTAATAATAATGTTCACAATATTTCATGAACGCTTGCTAAGAGTCAGGACCTGTGCAGAGAGCTTTACATTCAGTCTTTCATGTCATTCTCACTTTAACCCGAGAGGTTAGTCCTATTATTATATAAGAGTAACTCTTATAATTTCCACTTATAAGGTGGAAATTAAGAGAGTAAATTACTTTCCAAGGTCACAGAGTCAGAGAGTCAGAGAGCTAGGCTGAATCCTGGGTTCTGCCAGCACAGTCTGTATACCTTTGGCCTTCTATCATTTTTGTAACTTCCTTCAAATAAGAAGAAAACAATAAACTACAATCAAGTGAAAACGCCTTACCCATGTGCCTGATTTCCTTGCTCTTTTGAATCCTGAGCCTGGCCTTTTCTGTTTCGGGACTCCAGGTGTCATTAAAAGCATCCATCACAGAAGAGATCTTTCCCTAAAGGGCCTTGGTTCCCTCACTTGTAAAATGAGAGGGTCAGACCAGGTAATCTCAGAGGTGCTTTCTGGTTCTTACATACTATGATTCCAAACAAGGATAGCCATCCTTGAAGACTGTAAATTTCAACCCTTTTTACAAGCCCTAAAGAGGAAAGAGAGGAAAGAATAATTGATCACATGCTTGTGCAAATTTAAGTAATAGAGAACAGAGATGCTACCCTTGTGAATTCCTGGGTGATATGCATGACTTGGAAAAAGAAGAAAAGTATTTCATGTAATACCATAGGGCACCTTTAGCTCAGCCTTTCTTCCTGAAATAAAAATACAGCCGAGGTTTTCAAGTTAGTTGGTGGATAGATCACCCTGTTCTCCCTCATCATTCTCCTATGATTCAACAAACATTAGAGAGAAATTTTTCTGCTTAAGTTCCTTCCTACAACAGAAGTAAATATCTTACTTTTATAAAAATACATTTCTTAAAGATAAAATACTATTCTACAATGCTGTTTCAGATAGATTTCCCATAAGTCAGATACCCTTGTTCAGATAATGGACTATGAACATCATCCATCTTGGGGAGTCAAGAAGTACAGAACTTGGTCTTATTAAGGTGCTCTGTTATGAGGCCCAGTCACTGATACAATGAATTGTTTTTCAACAGCGTTGTGGCTGCCACCATAAGTCTTCAGCTTGAATGAAAAGGCAATTAAGAAAGGAACTTGGAACAAGAAACCCAAACTAAATACTCTTCTTTTTCCAGTTCTAACATAATTAAAATGGTGTATAACTGCCAGCTGGCTAAAACTAAATAAAAATGTGCAATTAAGGGACACCAGTGAGACCAGCTATATCTCAAAAACTCTCTTTCCTGCTAGTGCCACTTGATTCTTACTTTTCTTTCTTGCAGGAGTTTCTGCTAAGCTGTAGTAAACCCTGCATGTGGGCAATGGAAAGGTTGTATTTCCTGATTTCCCATTTCACAACCCTCAGCTACTCTGGAGGTGGTTGGCCCTGAGGGATTTCATGCACTTCCGGCTGCTTTGCACAGAGCCCATTAGCCTGAAAGTGTTTAAAACCCGTAGCCCATGTTACCTTCTTATGTAACCAAGCTAAGAAAGCCTTAGTCTTCCAAGAAAGCAAAAAATCATACTCCATCAAGGACTGTAATAGCAGTATATCATTGCATTAAAAAAAACTATAAAACTTAGTGACTTAAAGAAAATTATATATAATTATTATCTCATTTTGGGTCAGGAATCTGGTCATGGCTTAGCTGGACCATTGACTTGAGGGTCTCTCACAGGGCTGCCATCAAGGTTCAACTGAAGTAGGATTTGCTTCCCAGCTCATGCAGCTCTTGTTCTCAAACTTTAGTGCCTGGGGTCCAGTCGCACTAAGAGCCTCAGATTCTTGCTGGCTGCTGGCTGGAAGCCACCCTCATTTCCTTGCCATGGGGCCTCTTTAACACAGCAGCTTCTTTCATCAAGACCAACAAGACGGAGAGTCTTGCTTGCAATCTTTCATAACCTAATCATAGAATTGACATCACGTCACCTTATATATTCTCTTGATTTGAAGTAAGTCACTAGTTCAGTGGGCCAATGGCCCTCAAGGGGAGCAGATTACACAAGGATGTGAACACCAGGAGGTAGGGATTATTGAAAGTTGTCTTAGAAAGCATCTACCACAAGAACAAATAGGGTTCAAAGATGTGACCATCCCCAAATGATAGAGGCCAAGATCTAATCAATTAGATTAGCCTCCTGCCCAATTTTTACAGCAATATTAACATCCTAGGAAAAATACCCTCTTCAGTTACAGGTGCCCTCCTCCCACTTCCAGTATGACCTACACATGTGTGATCATCACAGATACTACTTGGAAATAGAATCTTTTCTTTTATAGTAGTTAAGCCTAGAATATTGCATTACTTCTCACATAATTTACAAGGGTAACTCTTACAGTTGCTGTTGATGTGAACTACACATACACAACTGTTTTAAATTTACCAATAAATCCTTGTGGCAACTTGGGCAAGTTACTTTTCTGTTTTGGATGTAAATTTCCTTTCCTGAATGGTATTCCCTAGGTTGTCTTCCAGGGTTTTTATAGTTTTGGGTTTTACATTAAAGTCTTTAATCAATCTTGAGTTAATTTTTGTATATAGTGTAAGGAAGGGTTCTACCTTCAATCTTCTGCATATGGCTAGCAAGTTATCTCAGCACCATTTATTGAATAGGGAATCCTTTCCCCATTGTTTGTTTTTTCCAGGTTTGTTGACAATCAGATAGTTGTAGGTGTGCAGTCTTATTTCTGGGTTTTCTGTTCTGTTCCACTGGTCTACATGTCTGTTTTTGTACCAGTACCATGCTGTTTTGGTTACTGTAGCCCTATAGTATAGTTTTAAGTTGGGTAGCATGATGCCTCTAGCTTTGTTCTTTTTGCTTAGGATTGCCTTGGCTATTCAGACTCTTTTTTTGTTCCGTATGAATTTTAAAATAGTTTTTTCTAGTTCTGTGAAGAATGTCAGTGGTAGTTTTAACAGGAATAGCACTGAATCTATAAATTGCTTTGGGCAGTATGGCCATTTTAATGATACTGATTCTTCCTATCCATGAGCATGGAATGTTTTTCCATTTGCTTGTGTCATCTCTGATTTCTTTGAGCAATGCTTTGTAGTTCTCCTTGTAGAGATCTTTACCTCCCTAGTTAGCTGTATTCCTAGGCATTTTATTGTTTCTGTAGCCATTGTGAATGGGAGTTTGTTCGTGATTTGGCTCTCTGCTTGAGTGTTGTTGGTGTATACGAATGATAGCGATTTTTGCACATTGGATTTTCATCCCGAGACTTTGCTGTCCTTGCTTATCAGCTTACGAAGCTTTGGGGCTGAAACAATGGGGTCAATTTGTAACAGGGAGCTATGTGTCAAAAATTACCACACAATAAATATTATGGGGAACTTTGTGTGTCATACTGAATCCTGATGTTTTAGAGCATTTTAAAAATATAACTCCAACAGGGTTCTTTTTGAACTTTCTTTGGTTGAACACCATAAAATGTATTTCTTTTGCATTTAGTGGCCATGATATGTAAAAATGTGTATCTTTAAACATTTTATGACAGGTCTCAGGAACTGAGGGGAACTGAGCAGAAACAGACTCATCTGCCCTATTTGTGCTTCTTCCAGGACATACACTCACGCCTATGCTGCCTTTTTGAAAAGTACAGGGTCCCTAAAGACATTCACACTGTTGGACCCAGTACAGCTACAAGTTGGAAATTATCATAGGAAAACAACCAGAGATATACAGGGATGTATACTCCTGTGTTATTTTTAATAGCAAAATTTCAAAGCAATTAAAATGTAAAATAGTTGCAAAAAGGTTAAATAAGCTCTTTAGGTATATGTATAATTAAATTGTCTGCAGCTTTAAAACTCTTGCTTATTGGTAGTAAAATGTTACCATGCCCATTTTACCAGTGAGGAAGCTAAAATCAGAGAAATTCAGTTCCTTGTACAATGTTAAAGTGTTATAACCTCCAAGCTGGAAAAGTAACCTTTGGTCATTTAGTCCAACTCTAATTTAATGTGAAAGCCATCTCCATATTGCCCTAAGTCATCTTCCAATATGCCTGCTACTTCCAGTGGATGGTGTGATAGACAGAATAAGGGACCCCAAAGATATCTTCATCCTAATCCTGGGGAGCAGTAAATATGTTATTTTACATGGCAAAGATGAATTAACTCTGCAGATGAGATTAAGGTTGCTAATCAACCGACCTTAAAAGAAAGATTTTCTTGGGTTATCTGCATGGACCCAATGTAATCATAGGGGCCCTAAAAAGTGAAAAGAAGAAGCTGGAGGCCAGAGGAAATTGTGACTATGGAAAAATGGGTGATTGCAGGCTACTTATGGCAGCTGGAAAAGGTGAGGGAACAATATCCTGCAGAGCCTCCGAAGGAATGCAACCGTACTGATTTTCGCCCAGTCAGGCCCATTTTGAACTTCTGACCTCCAGGCATGTAAAATAATACATTTGCATTAATCCACTAAATTTGTAGCAATTTTTTAGAGCACCCATAGGAAACTAATACCCAAGTAGCTCTTCACTTCCCCAAACAGCTTCCACATTCCAGATCTTGCAAGGCAATGTAGAAGATTGAACTAAATATTTATTGACTAGGATAAACCTGAAAGATACACTTTGGAATGAAAGATAGAATTCATAATACTCCTCTGATGTCTCACTCAAATCTGAATGCAAAAGCACATTTCAATCCATGGAAATTATGTGCTATAACAGATCTCACCATGTTATCTTGCAATTACATTCCACACTGGTTGCAGAGGCTACCTCCCAAATGTGGCGGTATATGGTATCTTGAGATCCTCTGGTTTCTTAAGAATTCTTAGACATAGATATAGCGATTAATTAAATGTCTCATTCAGTGAACAGATTGTAATAATTGATGAAATTGAAGGCTTATTTAAATGCTATTCATAACCTATATCCTGGACATTTTCAGTAGGGATTTAATAAAGAGTGTTTTACAATTTACCAGACTTGAATTGTTAGAGAGAAAATAAAAGAGTCATCACCTTATACATTAATCATTAGATTTCATAGTTGGTCATAGTTATTTTATTTATTACCATTATCTGCATAAAATACAATATTCAAATGCATATAGACAGTCACATGTATTCAGGGGCTTATAACCTAGGAAAAGGAAGCTCGGTTTCTCTGTGTGCCCTTTGTTTACTTTCATGAACCCAAAGATGCATGTCTAATTATGTGGGGACATCACCCAATAATGCAACTGCTGTTAAAAGATCACAAATTAAATGGCAAGAACCGAAGGCAACATGGAGTTTTTTAGAGCAATCTTAGAGCTTGGAGAATTCATAAACCAAGTAAACCTTCTGACATAACTATAAAATGTGGTATAAACCCTAGAAAAAAATGGTCATCTTGAAAGGGTAACAGCACTTTTATGAGAATTCCAACCGCACCATGGCAACATCAACCCGTCAAAGCAAATGAAGGGTAGTAAAAGTAAAATTAAACATGATGAAGGGGACACCAGCTTGCTAACAGCTTTCCAAGCAGTAAAGCTTTCAAATGTTATCTCTTCATTGGTCTGTTCAATCACACATGTCTGCTACCAAGCTTTATCATATTATGTATCTTTCTCATCACTGCAGCCTGCCACAGCTTTGATGGACTTGTCTGTGTATTTACAAAGGAGGGGAAGAGAGCACTCCCCTTCCCCCACCGCACCCCTCCTCATGCGCCCTCATTCCTCTTCTGTAATTCTTCTCTCCCACCGTCCTCTCTTGCCCTTGTTCTGATGTCCAACATGAGTCTCTCTGGCATCCACAAAGGTTGTTGTGCAGCTCTGAGCTTTGGGGACTAAATATAGATCAAAGCCCCATCCTATATGCAGTCATCCAAGAAACAGGTTCCAACGTGCGTCTGACTTTGTCCTCTCTTTTTGCTTTCAGAAATCATCATCCTTTCTTCCTCACGGTTCTTTTTCCTCCTTATAATCCCTCTTCCTTACCCGTTCTACAACCTCCTACCGGGAAAATTGTGAGGGCATTTTCATGTGTTAACTAACAGACTCGCTAATCCCCTGGTCTGAATACCTTTCCCTGTTTGCAAGGACCCAGAAATCTCAAGGTTACGTTTATTCCCTGACCTACTCCACCACCAGGGAGTCAGGACAAAATTCTGTCCCTTTCTTTCAGTGCTGTAAACCTCTCTTAACTCTATTTCCCAGTTCGAAACAAATAAGTTTCCCATTCATTGTGCGTGTGATGTTTGCATATGCCAAATTCCTCAGCCTTTAGACCATGAGTTATTCAACTGTATGAGAAGAAAAAAAAGAAACACAAATGACTAAACAGCCAACTTAGGCCTCCCATTGCCCACACAGTGATGAGGATATATGAGAAAAAATAAAAAGCCCGAATGCCACGCTGTGGTGCTTACAAATAGTCAATAGGGGGTGGAAAGGGAAAGGAGAAACCAAGAAAAGAAAGGCGAAGTTGCTGCAGCCAAGTGTCTCATAAAATTGCCATGTTTTAGCCTGAGTTTATTGTCTGTTAGTGTTGGTAATTGAATTGCTTTCTCCACTGTGAGCTAGTATGGGAACCCACCTCCCTTTTCTATGATCAACATTGAAGTGTGTTCCCAGTTAAATCAGCCTCTTTGATTCATTCATCCATTCAACAAACACGGAGCCTCCACTGCTTGCAGAGTGGGACTCAGAATGCATTTGAAGTCTGAGAAAGGGCAGCAGAGAACCTATGTATGGGCACTTAGAGATTCCTACCGGCACATTGAGGGCTCCACAATAATACCTGACACACTTCTCTGCATGTCTGCCTCATGAGTCCAGTCTCAGATATATGGTTGTCTTAGCTGTATCCTCCAGCTGGGAACTCAGGTGTCTGTTTTTGCTATTTTTCCATCTCCAATTCTGTCACTAAAGAATTACTGTGTAGTTCCCCACCTCCTATCTACAGTTGCACAAGTATTTATTTGGTGGATATACTAAAAATATAAATGAGATTATGGTTCCAGAAAGAACCATGTCATTGTGTGTATGCATAAACACACACATGCATGTACATGTTCACACATACGTGCACACACACATGCATTACTTTAGTTGTATTATTCTTTTCTTCAGTTGATCCTAATATAATTAAAGCAATCCATATCTCTTCCCAAAGTGTAAGAATTTGGTTATGTGGTGCAGTTTACAATGTCAAAGGCAACACATTGTACTTCTTGGATGGTTTTAATAAAAAGAAGGCTGAATAACAGAAATTTAGGGTAAAGAGCAGGATTGAGGACTCAATAAGTAGGGGGTTGCTATTCTAATCACAGCCTTTCACCAATTTGCTCTGAGACCTTGGGCTAGTCACTTTTATTTTAAAATACAAACATACACATAAATAAAATTATAAATAGATTTCTATCTATAACTTTAACACCAACTATATGTGAAAACCAGAAGTATTAGTTTGCTAAGGCTACCATAACAAAATATTACAGACTGGGTGGCTTAAACAACAGACATGTATTTTCTCCCAGTTCTGGAGGCTGAAAGTCCACAATCAAGGTATCTTTGGGTTTGATTTCTTCTGAGGCTCCTCTCCTTGGCTTGTTGATGGCCACCTTCACACTGTAACAAGATGATGGCCGTCTTTTCTCTGTACGCACATATCCTGGATATCTCCTCTTCTTGGCTTTAGTTTAACTTAATTACCTCTTTGAAGACCTTATCTTCAAATACAGTTCTATTCTGAAGTACTGGGGTTGGGACTTTAACATAAGAATTTCAGACGGACACAGTTCAGCCCATAACATTAGGTGCTAGGGCTACAAACTAAACGGGGCAAAAGGCAGTCCTTGAGACAGAAATAAAGTTAATTATACTGCAGTTTAAGAAGTGAAGCAATAGAGGCAGACACTGACTGGGTAGAGTGAGAGTACAGAAGCAAAATCAGCAAGTCAGCTTAACAGGGTCAAAGAAAATATCAAAAGGGAGACAGTATTTGCCCTGGGTCTTGCAGTCGTAGTAGGAATTTTCCAGGAGAAGACTAAGAAAATGGAAGGGAAAACATGAGGAAGTGGCAGGGCATTTTATAAGGGTAGATATTTAAGGTCAACCCAGTGGCCTGTGTAGGCCAGTGCTATCTCACAGTAAGAACCTATTGTGATACTTTGGAGGAGAGAAATGTGTCCCAGACATCCTCGGCCAATTAGACCCCTAACTGGTCTAAATCTCACTTGAGCCTATTTGAGCCATGGTGAATTTTGTAGGTCTTTACTCTGTGTGCAGTGCTGTCTGAGGGTCCCTGGAGGATAGAAGAGACATGAACCCTGTCTCTTCACAATCTAGATAGGAAGATCAAACAGTTGAAATAACTGGAATAACATTACAAATCAACAAATGGATAATTCCCAAAACTACTCACTTCCTCCCCTTAAGGTATATGTTTTCTCCTGGATAAAAAGAGAAATTTTAGACTGACTCTTCTCTAGGCTCTGCTAAAGGATCAAATGGGCTATGACAGGGTTTCTCGAACTTGAGTAATATCCTCAAAAAAAAAAAATTCACAGATCTTCCCCATGTTGGCTTAAATTATTGACATTACTTAAGAGCACAGACTCAGGAGCCACACGCCTGGGTTTGAATGTCATATCTGCCATTTCTAGTTCTAAGACATTGGTTAAATCATTAAACCTCTCTTTGCCTCTGTCTCCTCATCTGTAAAATGGGGATAATAACAATACTTATATTCATAATATTGTTATGAAAATTAAATGTGTTAATATTTGCAAGGCACAAAAAAAGTTTCCTGGTATGTTATAGGTGTTATATATGTGTTAAATACAATTTTCTATAAATGTATAAGGTAAAACTAGGAATGAAATATTTATGCATATAGCTTTTGGGTGTAAAAACAATTTGAAAACTACTCAGCTATAAGGCAAAATAATTTGAAAATTAAGACAAAATAAAACTAGGAAGCAAGTAAAATTCAAATTTACAGTGTTAATTCAATGTGACGAATCATGTTTTAGTTTAAACAAAATCATAGAAGTTGTCGTTAATTATACAAAGATTTAGACTCAGATGTAGTTCTACAGTGAATTTGCTTCTGTATTTTGACTCTAGTAATAATAATGCAGAGTAAGTCTGTGTGCATGCATACTAAGCTTTTCAGAATGCTATGAATACCTTTAAGACTTTGTTTGCTAATTCAGAATAATCAGACCTCATTCTTTATCAGCACTCAATTAGTGAGCAGTCCTGGAATGCCAATTTTAATTAAATGTCATCATTACATTATTAGCCCCTGCATGAAATTGTTCTCTAAATCACAAAGTTGCTCAAGTCAGAAATTTGGAGGCCATTCATGATTCCAACCTCTTTATTCTAATCCTTGAACTGAGCAAATCTTGACAAGTATTTTCTGACTCTGTCTTTCTCTTACCTACTTTGACACCAAAGGTGGCAACCATTTCTCTGGGTTTCTGCCAAGCCTCCTAACTACTCTCCCCGTCTACTCTCATGCTCCCAATTTTTCTCCTTAAAGAAGTTTACAGAAACTTTAAAAATATAAATATTATTCTGTCACTCTGCTGACCAAACTCAACTCTGATCAGCTCCAGGGCCTAGCATTGAAGGCAATGTACCATCTCTCCAACCTGTCTGAAGCCATCCCCCCTCATACACTACCCCAGCCATGCTGGCTTGCATTAATTTCCTTCCCATGTAGTTAACAATCTGCAGGACTTGCAGCCTTTGCCCATGATCCATGATCCTTCTCCTTTCTGTGGAATGTTCATTCCACATGGCTGGGTTTTTCTCTTCCTTCAGATGTCTGTGTAAAAGCTATCTCCTCAGAGAGGCCTTCACAAGCCTTTCTAATGACATTATTCCTGATCCCAGTTCATTATTCTCTATCACATGATATTCATTTCCTTTATAGCATGTGTCACAAATTATAACCATAGTGATAGGGACAGGAGACAGGGAAATTCTGGGCAGATGAAGGAGGGTCCTTGACCAGGGTCCCGCCCTCAAGCCAAAAGGCCTAATACCACTGTCCAGAGTGAGAACTTATATCCTTGTTTTTACACTCAAATGTTGCCTTTTCCAAAACCACCCATGACCCCACCCTGCCCCACCCCCCATCCTGTGCCCATAAAAACCCCAGCCTCAGCCAGCAGAGAGAGGAGAAGCAGCTAGACATTGGAAACTATGGTTGGATGTCAGAGAGAAGTGGCTTGAATTCAGAGGGACAGCTTGATAGCATAACTTCTGAGAGGAGTCTGGCCAGGAATGGCCAAACCCCAGAGGAAGATTACCTTCCCCTTCTGTCCTCTTTTCATTTCCCCTTCCCACCAAGAGCCACTTTCATCAGCAATAAAATTACCTTCATTCACCACCTTCAATTTGTTCATGTTACTTCATTCCTCTTGGAGACTGGCCAAGAACTTGGGTGCCACGAGTGTCGGAGCAAAAAGCTGTCACACTGACCCTCCACTGAGCTGTTAACACTTAAGCCATCTGCGGACAGCAAAGCTAAAAGGGCACTGTAACACTTCCGCTGGGCTTCAGGTGTTGCAGGCACCCTCCCCTAGACACTGCTGAGGGGCTGGTACAGAGTTTGCCTTTGCCAGTGCCCAAAAGCACTCACACCAGCTCCTGCACTCGCTTATCTGTGTTCCACCTCCCACAAGGGGTGGAGCAGTGAGTGAGTAGAGCTCGCCCCTGCCAGCACCTGTGCACTCCAGTTCCTGCCCTTGAAGGGGTCAGGAAAATATCCTGCTTTGATAGGCTTATTTATTTGCTTATTTACTTTTCATTCCCTTTGTGAAAATGTCAGCAACATAAGCCCAGGCATCAAGGTGGATTCATGTACCTATGAGTACCCAATACATGGCACAATATCTGGCACATAGTAGGCACTTTAAAATATTTGATGAAGAAATGTTTACTCTAAATCCATTATTGGTGGAATTCAGATCAGAAGAGTTCATCGCATATTTACGACTACATTAACTCCAAAATGTGCTTCTTCAAGTGGTCCATATAGATAGGGTTTGGGTAATACATCTTTTTGAAATGTGAATACAGAATCTTGGGCCATGGTGCCAGTTTTTTGTTTTTGACACATTATATTAGTTTTATACGGTTGCTGTATCAAATCACCACAAATTTAGCAGGTTACAACAACCCAACATTATTCTTCTACAGTTCTGTCATTCATAAATCTGACATGGATCTCATTGAGGTAAAATAAAGATGTCAGTAGGTCTGCAATCTCTTCTGGAGACTCTAGGGAAAAATCAATTTCCTTGACTTTTTAGTGTCTAGAGGCTGCCCACATTCCTTGGCTAATGGCCCCACCCCTCCACCTTCCAAGCCAGCAACGGTGAGTTGAATCCCTCTTACATTGCCTGTCTCTCACCCTTATTTGGTCAGGTATCTCTTTCTGACTTCAGCCAAGAAGGATTCTTCACTATTTTTTTTTTTTTTTGAGACGAAGTTTCACTATTGTTGCCCCATTCTCTACTTTTAAGGAGATTACATGATTAAATCAGGCCCACTAGAATAAATCCAGGATAATATCTCTGTCTCAAGGTCTGTGACTTCAATCTTATCTGTAAAGTCCCTTTGTCACTTAAGTAACATTCCCAAATTCTGGGGATAACTCAACTCTCTCAGCATTATTTTCTACTTAAGTGTCTATAAAACCTTCAGTCCTCAGGTATGCTATAATGTTTTCATTATCCTGAAATTATCATAAACACACAGCATAAAATAGACCCTAAAAGCAAGTGGATATCCTTACCATGTGGTCATCCAGATGGCATGGGATATCTGTATACAAATATATGGGTGTGTAATCAAACCACAATGTTAAAAAATTCTCCTTC
Source organism: Symphalangus syndactylus (assembly GCF_028878055.3). Taxonomy (NCBI): domain Eukaryota; kingdom Metazoa; phylum Chordata; class Mammalia; order Primates; family Hylobatidae; genus Symphalangus; species Symphalangus syndactylus. Next base: position 96,868,324 of record NC_072426.2, read on the forward strand.
ATCTACAACAGGAATAAGCCTTGAGAACATTATGCCAAGTGAAATCAGCCAGTTGCAAAACAAATACTGTATAATTCCACTCATTTGAGCTAACTAAAGTAGTGAAAATCATAGAAACATAAAGTTAGAATGGTGGTCTCCATGAGCTGGGGAGAAGGGGGAATGGGGAGTTATTGTTTAGTGGGTATGGAGCTTCAGTTGGGCAATATGGAAAAGTTCTGAAGACAGATGGTGGTAATGGTGACACAACAATGAGAATGTACTCAATGCCACTGACCTGTGCACTTAAAAATTGTTAAAATAGTAAATTTTATATTATGTATATTTTATCTCAATAAAAATATTCCCCTCGCAAATGTATGAACTCCTGAGAACATATATATTCAGACCCATGGGGTTAGAGTCCCTAGTTTGAGTAACGTGGTGTATCATACATGCTTATAATCATTGAGAAGGCGAAATAAGAGGTGTGTTGCATGGGAGGGCTACTTACAGAAGTGTGGAGCTGCCACACTTCTTACCTTATTTTCAGGTACTCATTCATACATGCACCTCTTTTTGTATTTCTGTTTGACAGAACCTAGAACAACCTGTTGGTAGGATAAAGTTCCTCAAAAGTGGAGATTTCACCCCATTTATCCTACGGCTTTTTGAGTTCCAAACTTGATGTTCCAGTCGAGTCTAACCTGGAAGCTTCATTCTCAAGGTATCTGTTATGATATGGCCTGGCTCCTCAATGGTCCAAATCAATGTGTTTCACCATTAGTGAGAAAAGCATCTTAATAAAGGGCTTCACTTATGGGCTCTGGATTTAGGGTCGTCCTTATCCCCACAACAGAAATGCCTGCTGTGTTGACCTATGGGCTGTCGACCCTTAATTGAGTTGTGCAGACTCTATACTTAAAGCACAAATCATGGAACACCAGCATGAGAAATGACCAAATTCAACCTCCTTGTTTTACATGTTGAAAAACCAATGCTGAGCTTCCAAAAGAGAACAAGAGCCTGAAGACTTCATCCTTCTTGGATCATCTCTGTTAAGTGGAAAGGGTAAACTTGGAAAGTCTGTCTCTTTTTGCTAGGAGCACTGCGGTTTAGTTCAAGACACTCTGGGATGATTCCAGGACGTCCTCCCTTTTGCTCCATGACCTTGGCTCAAAGGTGGGGGCCTTCCTTGACCCCTTGGTTAATGCAGAGGCAGATCAGACCCTTCTATCCTCTCTGCTCCCAGGCTGTTCAGGCCACCAAGCTGCCTCAGCCTTTATCACAGGTCAGTGCATGTGTTTATATGTCCATTTCTTTCTACTGAAGATTTCCCAAATGATATAAATAAATGTCTTTCCAAAAAAGAGAGTCTGTGGTCAACTCATTGTTGAAATGCAGAGTCAATGAGGTCTCTCTAGAACTTCTTAGTGCATTGAATATGCCTATGTGCATTGTGGATCTCCATTAGGGTAATAGGTGGTAGGTAGAAATTCACACATTTTTGACCCAGAAACTTCTATTGTTAGGGCATAGCAGGTGGCCCCTTGAAAAATACTGGTTTATCTCAGTTTGAATGCCCTGTACCCAGTTACCATGTGTTAGTCTTCTTTGTGTCCAAAACATATAGCACTACACTGAGTACATGACAAGTTAGGAAACATATTTAACGAAAAAAAGAGTCAAGTTATGTATTTTTTCAAATTCTCAATTTGCTCATCTTAGACCTAAGAATAAACGTTATTTTGCTTGGTGGTTTTAAAGTGTTGGAAAGAAGTATTTGAATGAACATAAATCGATAAACTGGAAAACACTTGGTGTAGTTTGTGTTGTCATCAATATCACTACTATCACTATCATTCTATTACTACTAATAAGTGATTCATGGAGAATTATTTCTTTTAACCCTTTCTCTGTAAGTATTACATATAGCTCCTAAGTTTTCTAATGTGTACATATATATATATATATATATATACACACATACATACATATATATATATATACACACATACATACATATATATATGTAGTTCTAGACTGGCATATGTTCTAAGAAATGTGATGTTAGGCCATCTCGTGGTGGTGCAAACATCATAGAGTGCACTTACACAAACCAGGATGGTATCATCTACCACACACCTAGGCTATATGGTATGGCCTATTGCACCTACGCTACAGGTCTCTACAGTATATCACTGTACTGAATACTGTAGGCAATGATAACACAATGTAATTTGTGTATCTAAAGGCAGAAAAGGAAGAGTAAAAATACAGCATGAAAGAAGAAAATAGTACCCTGTACAGGATACTTACCATGAATGGAGCTTGCAGGACTGGAAATTGCTCTGGGTAAGGCTATGAGTGAACGTGAGGGCCTAGGACATTACTGTACACTACTGTAGACTTTATAAACAAGTATACTGAGGTTATACTAAATTTACAAAAATATTTTTCTTTTTCTATAATAAATTAACATTAACTTACTGTTACTTTTTTACTTTATAAACTTTTAATTTTTTTTAAACTTTGTGACCGTTGTGTGGTAACAGCTTAAAACGGAAACACGACTCACAGTTGTGCAAAGATATTTTCTTTCTTCATATCCTTATTTGATAAGCTTTTTTCTATTAACTTTTTTAAAACTTCTTAAATATTTTGGTTAAAAACTAAGATGCAAACACACACATTAGACTAGGCCTCCACAGAGTTAGGGTCATCAATATCACTGTCTTCCACCTCCACATCTTGTCACATTGAAAAGTCTTTGGGGTCAATAAAACACATGGAGCTGTCATCTTCTATGATACCAATGCCTTCTTGGGATACCTCCTGAAGGGCCTGTCTAAGGCTGTTATGAAGTTAATTTTTTTTTAAAAAGTAATATAAGGAGATACTCTAATATAACAATAAAAAATATAGTATAGTAAACACATAAATCAGTAACATGGTGGTTTATTATCACCATCAAGAATTATGAGGCATGTGCAGCGGCTCAAGCCTATAATCCCAGCACTCTGGGAGGCCAAAGTGGGTGGATCTCTTGAGCTCAGTGTCTACTAAAAATACCAAAAATTAGCCAGGAATGGTAGTGCAAGCCTGTGGTCCCAGCTACTTGTGGGGGCTGAGTGGGGAGATCACTGGATCCCAGAGGCAGAGGTTTCAGTGAGCCAAGATCGTGCCATTGCACTCCAGCCTGGGTGACAGAGTGAGACCTTGTCTCAAAAAAAAAATATTGATGTCCTATACATAATTGTATGTGCTATACATTTATACAACCTGCAGTGCAGTAGGTTTGTTTATACCAACGTCACCACGATTACATGAGTAATGCATTGTTTTATATTACCACCATTACATCATTAGGCAACAGGAATTTTTCAGCTCCACTATAATCTTATGGAATCACCATTGCACATGTGGTCCGACATTGACTGAAATGTCATTACGCAGTGCATGACTATAGAATCAAGTATAAAACACAGTTGAATGGATCATTTGCTGAATTCTTGCTTTCCAAGTAGCCTATGCCTGAGAAAAAATAGGACCCATGTATCTAAATGAATATTCAATTGCAACCCTCATTCATCTAGTTGTAATTTTTGATAATTGTTATTACTATAATCATATATATGATCATTATTGCTACAACTAAATGTGTGTGTATATGTGTGTTGTATATTTATGTGTATATGTATATACACATATGATGACATGTGTCATTTATTGAGCAACTATTATGTGCCATTTGTGGTGACCAGTGCTTTACAATATTATTTTCATCCTCAGAGTGATCAGCAAAACTGGCATTAGTATCCCCATTTTAAGAAGAAGAAATCAAGGCCTAGAGCTGTTACATAACCACCCAGAAGTGTAGGGACCCTGTGTTTTAATTCTCTGAAAGAAGCCTGGAAATATCTGCACAGCTTAAAACAGACTGGCCGGGCGCGGTGGCTCACGCTTGTAATCCCAGCACTTTGGGAGGCCGAGGCAGGCGGATCACGAGGTCAGGAGATCGAGACCACGGTGAAACCCCGTCTCTACTAAAAATACAAAAAATTAGCCGGGCGTGGTGGCGGGCGCCTGTAGTCCCAGCTACTCGGAGAGGCTGAGGCAGGAGAATGCGTGAACCTGGGAGGCGGAGCTTGCAGTGAGCCGAGATCGCGCCACTGCACTCCAGCCTGGGCGGCAGAGCGAGACTCCGTCTCAAAAAAAAAAAAAAAAACCGACTTGCTCATAACTTGCATTTATCCTGCTTACTGTGATGAGTTATGGCCTATGCCTAGAACAAGAAAATTCAAACTGAATAAAGGGCAGAGAGTAGTCAAGCAACAGACAGTAATATTTGGAGCCTAACACTGTGTTACTGTAACTCAAGACCATCCAAGGCCCAGAGAAAGGGCAGTTTGCCTAAAGTCATAATGAACATTTCCATAATGCTGATCCTATGCCCAGCATTATTTTCAGCTTTTTACTTCACTCAGCCCATGCTCACAGCTTCCATATGAGGGTTATAATTATTTAAATCATTTTACAGATAAGGTTAAAACAGAGGCCTAGAGAGTCAGAGTAATTTGCCCATGCTCACAGGTAGTAAGCTGCTGGCTGGGATTTGGACCCAGGCAAACTAGATTTAGCAATCCGAGTGCTTAACTCCTGCACCAGTACTAGTAATTTCAGCACATCTAATGCCTCTTTAAGTCATGTTCCTCCTCAGTTGCCAAGCCCCAATAAATCCAAGGTTTCTTCTAACCACATTATGTCATAACCATCATTACCTTGTGATGTTTCATTACCATAACTATTTCCCAAGTGGCTTTAAGCTGGTTCTCCCATCTGTGCCTCCACAAACCCCCACTGTAGTTGATGGGCCATAGGCATTCAGCTGCTCCCCTTGCAGTCCAATTTTACTCCTCCCCACTGCTCAAACAACTCCCAGAATTTTGCTTTCTGATGCAAGGTTTACAAGGGTATCATAATCACACAATTACCTTCCAACAGGCCATGCTGACAACGCAATCATCTGTCAGGAAACGACATAAGTGGCTCCTGCATGGGACTGTCTGGACTATACTAGGCAAAATCAGGTTGGTGCCATTATGCCTTCTAACCAAAGGAGGACAATAGAGCTCTCCATTACCCAGAATGGGAGCAGAGCTTTCTCAGCCTTTCCTGTTCACATACTGAGATTCAGAGAGAAGCCACAAATGGAGGGAAAAAACATCTCAAGACAAAATGCCTTTGTCTCATTTCTTTAACTAAAGAGAGTTGAGCACGTCTTGTTGAAGGCTCTTGGAAACCAATTAAAATGTTCTCTGCACATCTTTTCACTGAGGAGTGTATTCCTAGTGTTATCCGGCAAGTTTATCTTCTGCAAAGCCAAAATGTAGTCATTTCATCTAGTCAATGAATAACGGAAAAGATTGATTTAGAGACCCATAGGACCTTTAGGGCACAAAGCCCCTGTGTCCTACTGATGCTGAGTAGGTAAGGAAAGATCATTCATCTCATTGCATTATGAAAAATTCCTCCCCCACATTGTATTATGAAAAATTACCAATATACACATAGTTGAAAGGATTTTACAGAGAACATCCAACATCCATATTCAACCCCACCCTATGATATGACCTTATGTCATATCTATACATCTGTCCAACCCACTGTCCCATCTCATTTTAAAATAAATTCCAGCTGGGCATGGTGGCTCATGCCTATTATCCCAGCACTTTGGGAGGCAGAGGTGGGAGGATCGTTAGTGTCCAGGAATTCGAGACCAGCCTGAGCAACATAGTGAGACCCCCGTTTCTACAAAAAGTCCCAAATTAGCCAGATGTGGTGGGGCTTGCCTCTAGTCCCAGTTACTTGGGAAGCAGAGGCAGGAGGATCGCATGGACCCGGGAGGCAGAGGTTGCAGTGAGCTGAGATCTTGCCACAGTCTGGGTAACAGAGCAAGACCCGGTTCCAAAATAAAAATAAATAAATAAATAAATAAATTAATTAATTAAAATAAATTGCAGACTTTGATACTTTTCCCCAAGCACAGACTATTAATTAAACTCAATATTTATTTGAATTTAAAAGTACTTCTTTCTCACCTTTTAGTTTGGAGACAAAAATTGCATACAGTTTAAGGTAGAAATGTTAGGTGGACTCTTCACTGAGTTTGAACACATGCATACGTCTTTGTAATCCAAACCCCTCTCAAGACATAGCACACAACCATCAGTCTAGTAAATTCCCAATCTGTCCTCAATCCCACCTCTCTAGTAGTCAACTACTATTCCATCCCCACCTCCTGTCCCATAGATTAGTTTTGTTTGCTCTAGAGTGTCATGCAAGTGGAATCATAGAGTTTGTACTCTTGTCTGTGAAGTCTCTTCCTTCAGTGCAATGATTTTGAGATTTATCCATGCCATTGTGTGTATCGGTCATTGATCCCTTTTTATTGCTGGGTAGTATCTTCTTGTGTGGATATACCACAATTTTTCTATCCATTACCTGTTAATGAACACCTGGGCTGCTTCCAGATTTTGGATGTTGTGAATAAAGCTATTATGAATATTCATGTACAAGTAATTTCCCTTGGGTAAATACATGCTTAAGAGTAGAATTACTAATGATAGGGTAGGTTCATGTTTAGTTTATAAGAAATTTCGAGACCTTTTCATCAAAGTAGTTACATCATTTTACACAATGTTTGAAAGTTCAGTTTGCTACACATCCTCATGGCCCTTGGATGTTCAGTCTTTTTAATAATTCTGATGGTGGTGTGGGAACCTCATGGAGGTGTTAATTTGCATTTCCAAGATTACTAATGATGTTGAGCACTTTTTCATGTGCTGATGGCCATCCACATGTCTTCTTTCGTAAAGTTTCTGTTCAAATATTTTGCCCCCTCCCTCATCCCACCTTTTTTTAACATGAGGGCTGGGTCAAACCTTGGATCTCTTTCTGGGGAAACAGATTCAGAAGCGTACGTGCATGTGCAGGCGTTAGGAAGCTCCAATTCATCCCAGCATCTCCACCACCTGCCCAGGCTCCAAAGAATCTGAAGAGATAATTTTTGAATAAATGTTGGTTGCACTCCTCATTTTCTGGGCTCTGCCAACAGGCAGCAGGAATTGACGGCTTGTTAGTAAAGCCTGGCCCCTTTGTGAGATGTTTTCAGAATGATTGATTTACAATAAAGTGGTTCCTGGTGGGTGCATGCAGGTGGAACTGATGCGGATCGATTCCAGTGGCGCTAACTAATCAGCTGTTTAAACTGGCAGGGAGAGTGCTCAGTGACAGACAGACACAGCGCGACCATCATTTTCCCCCTAAGATTACAAATTAACTTGTTCGGGTTTGCTGGGGTGTGTGACAACTTGGGGCCAGCCTCAGAGGAAGGGAGGGCGGCTGTGGCTTCGTGAGGCCTCTCTGGGATCTGCCTTTCCTATCAGGCTGGACCTGGGCAAACAGCTCTCTGGCTGGAGCAAGAGATCTCATGGAAGATACTGGGATTTCCCCTCATTGAAATCTACCCTGCACCAAGTGAGAGGGGCAGCTGAATTTCAAAGGGTCCACCCCTCTGTTCCTCTTTTCCTTTTTCTCTTAGCCTTTTGCTTGATCCCGCAGCAGACCTTTCCCTCCCTCCCTTCCTTTCTTCACATAGGATGAACACAGAGGGAACCAACCTCTTCTTTCTTCCCTGTGCTCTTGAAGAGAATTCAATATCACCAAATCCAGCCAGGCACAGTGGCTAAAACCTGCAATCCCAGCACTTTGGGAGGCCGAGGCGGGTGGATCACTTGAGGTCAGGAGTTCGAGACTAGCCTGGCCAACATGGCGACACCCCTCTCTCTACTAAAAATATAAAAATTAGCCGGGCATGGTGGCAGACACCTGTAATCCCAGCTACTCGGGAGGCTGAGGTGGGAGAATCGCTTGAACTCCCGGGAGGCGGAGTTTGCAGTGAGCCAAGATCGTGCCACTGCGCGCCAGCCTGGGGGACAGAGAGAAACTCTGTCTCAAAAAAAAAAAAAAAAAAAAAAAAAAAAAAAAAATCACCAAATCCCAGCTCTTCCCAGTGGAGGAGGGCTATTACTGTGTTCCATTTTGTTTTGCTTTAAGGCTCTTCCTTTTATAGCAGGATTAAATTGTGGTACCGTTTCAGCATTCAAACCTTTGCTTTTATAATAGTAATTGCAAAACTTGATCCTGAAAATTATGAGGTTGTAGGCTGAAGAGGTCAGATTTGATGTGGAGAGCAAGGAAGGTAAACTTGGAGGAGCTGGTGTGACCTTGGCTCAGTTGTGGCCACCAGTAGGAAGACCTGGTCTGGCTGTAGACTCTGAACAAATTCTGGCCTCCTGCATCTGGTTGATATGTCCTAACTCACAAAGGTTTGTAAAACATTATCTTATCCTCACCATAGCTCAGTGAGAGGCACAGGGACTGCCATGTTATATATGAAAAAGTACAAATTACAGAACACCCTCACATAGATTCTGAAAGCCATGAAACCTGACCTCCAGTGCAGGTCTTTGGATGTTAGTATTTCCAATTACTGCTCTGGAAGATTGAATTAGCAGGTCAGATATTATATATGTGTTTTATGAATTGCCCAGAATGGCATTTCAGTGTTAGAAGGTGAATCTGTTACACTCCAAATTTCCACTTCAGAATGAGTTGTTTCTTTAGAACTTTATACCATTATTCTTAGGTGCTTCCAGAAGAGGAGCCAGGTAAGAGCTGGGACAGGCTGCATCCAGATATTAAAACTTAGTGTAAAGCTCCAATAATTGAGTCAGTGTGGCCCCAGGGATAAACAAGCAGACAAATGAAGTAGAATAGGTGGTGGCTTTGTAACAAACTATAGGATTAGAGAAAACAAAATATGATAAAGGAGGCATGAAAAACCTGCAGAGAGAGGATGGAAAAGATTAGTCAACAAAAGGCTCTGGGGCAACTGGATAATTCTTAAGGCAGAAAAAGCATATTTAGATCCTTAACAGATGCCACATTCCAAGATAAATACCAACTATTTCAAGGTTTAAGTGTAGCAATCCAAATTATGAAAGTTTTCAAGGATGGGCACAGAGGCTCATGCCGGTAATCCCAGCACTTTGGGAGGCTGAGGTGGGTGGATCACAGGAGGTCAGGAGTTCAAGACCAGCCCGACCAACATGGAGAAACCCCGTCTCTATTAAAAATACAAAAATTAGCTGGGTGTGGTGGCGCATGCCTGTAATCCCAGCTATGAGGGAGGCTGAGGCATGAGAATAGCCTGAATCCTGGAGGTGGAGGTTGCAGTGAGCTGAGATTGTGCCACTGCACTCTAGCCTGGGCAACAAGAGCAAAACTCTTGTCTCAAAAAAAAAAAGTTTTCAAAACATTTAGGTGTTAAGTCTTAGAATTAGCAAAGATTCTAAGAAGAAAAGCAAAGAAAAATGAATATTCATGAATTTATGTTAAAAAAAGATCTGTATATGTACAAAACTACAAAGATTAAAAGCCAACCACAGACTAGAAGGAATATTTGCAACAAAGATGCTTAAGGGTTAATCTAACTTAATATATAAAATCTTGTTAAAACAGATAAGAAGAACAGGAGGCTCAATGGATAAATTGAAGCCAAGGATAGGGAGAGATAAGTTATAATGGAAGAAATAAAAATGTTAAATTACCTTTTCTTTTTAAGTTCACCAGTAAACAAAGGACTGAAAATTGAGATAATGCGATGCCATTTTTTATCTACCAAATTAGTGAAGATGAACATATGATAATACTTAATGTTAGCAATTACATGATAAAACAGACACTCCCATACACTTATGGATGAAGGTTAAATTGTACAACTTTTCTGGCCTGTATGTCATGTTGCTCCTACGGTTTTCTCTGGTCTTATCTCAAATTGCTTTCTCCTTTGCTCTCTGTTCCAGGGTAAGGAAATATTTTTTAAGTTGGTGTCATATAGGTTTTCCATATTCCTTGAAAGCTCTCAGACTTCCCCATCTGCTCTCCCTCTGACTTTATCCTCCTCCTTTTCATTTCTCTCCTCTTTCCCCTCTTCTCCTCCCTTTCCCCTCTCTCCTCCTCCTCCTTCTCTATTTTCCTTGCTCCTTCCCTTCTTCCATGTTTATACCTCTTCTCCCTTTCCGTTCTTCCTCCTCCTCTCCCTTTTCCTCTATGTCATCTCCTGCACACCACTTAGTTAAGCCTTACTCATCCTTTAAATCACAAATCAAACATCACCTAATCAGTATAGTCTCCTTACTCTAAAAGGGTCACATTATCTGGTTATTTGCTCTCGTAACACCTTGTAAATTTTCCTTGGAACACGAATAACAATCGGAACTTATATATTTACAATTATTTGATTAGCATTTTCTCCCTCATAAGATTACATGAACTATGTCATTTTTAGCCATCACTGAATCCCCAGTGTCTAGCAAGCACCAGGAAGTAAATTGATATATGTTTGTTGATGTCTTGACAGCTGACTTTCCAAAAAGCCACTGGAATAAAGCTAAGCTTACTAAACCTACTGCAGTAACGGAGAATGACAACTTAACAGAGTCTTAGTCATGTCTCAGAGAGAGTGGTCATGGGTAGAAATCTTTAGGGTTTAGAAATCTGGGCTCCAGTGATTTAAGGGAGGTATTTCAGTATAAGGATTTCACTGGGAGTGACTAAATCTTATGATGTAATAGTGTAAAACAGGTGATAATAAATAAAACAGTGGGACAAGGATCTTTAAGCAAGTCTTGTCAAGTAGAAGTAGTTTGATTCACGAGCTATTTGCACACACGGGCAATCTATTGTTTTGACAAGGGATCTATTTGTCCGTATGTACAAATTAATTATTTATATTACTTAGTTCTTAGAAATTTTCTGAAACTACAGGTGAAATTATGTATTGGTTTATAGCCTTATCTTAATGGGTAACAATTTCCTGGAAGAAGGAGTGAAATCATATGATATAGCTGGCTTCAGTTCTCAGTCCTGAGAATTCAGCTTTGTGGCACCAGGAGGTCTCAGTTTTCAGATGAATAAATAGAATGCCATTCTGGTAGTATATAGTGAAGTCCTTAAAAATGTTTTTACAATATTTCCTAGTAGTTCCTTCCTAAGAGTCTATCATAAAAATCAGATATACAAAGTTTTATGTGCAATGTTTGGAAGTGTCTCTGTGGAAAATTAAGGCAACCGTTGAGAAGCAAGATGACTCAGTACTTGAGAGAAAAGGAGGGATTTTCTCTCCTTGGGAGAGCTTAAGGAGGGAGAAGTGGAGGTGAGATGAAAAAGTTGTCAATAAATTCTCAATTTTGCTTTTGATCCACTTGTGTAAACCATGTTCAATATCTTCTGAGGGTTTCTCCTCTTCTCTGCTCAAACCTGGTCACATGTTTCTAAGAAACACACATATATAACTCAAACTCCAGAAAAGCGTACAATTAAAGCTGTGACTACAGTCAGTAAACGAATGGTAGACCTGTTGATCTCACGTCATGTCAGAGTAACAATCTCCTGGTGAGACTCTAGGGTGGGGAAAATGCTGCAAATTCCATGTGGCGCCAAGGCTAAGGTTTTTCTCTGAATATCTAGAGCTCTTTCTCTGACTCTTCTTTATCATAACAATGCATATAAAGTGCAAAATACACTCACTTCCTTTGGTCTTTTTGGTAAAAAGTATTTTTTTTTTTTTTTTGGACTGAAGTCTGTGGCATTGAGTATGTGGGAACTGAGACCCTAGAAGGTTGGCAAGATTATAAGAGAGTGAGTTATGGTTCTAACAGTGAATAGCTCCTTAATGGCTGGGCTTATATCCCAAGATATTTTCCAAATAAAATTCCTAAGATTAGGCAAATTGCCAGATGATAATGGAAGAGGACAACGTTTGTTTTTCGAAAAGGGAAAAGTATGACAAAGTATACATCTGAGATTTTTTTTTTGATCAGTGTTACAGTGTGAAATAATACAAGCTGGTTTATGAGTACTGAGGTGGAAAAGCAAGTCCTGCCAGGACCCAAGATAGGGTCATTAGGAAAAAAAAATAATGACCGACAAACCCTATTTACTGTTCTTGGTATTGTTTGTAGATTAAGAATTTGTAGATATTGTACCTGGATTTTCCCATGGCATTTGACCAAGTTTTCAAAATCCCTTTGTGGACAAGTATCGAGTAGGGACACTCCCTCAGTAAGGTGACAAGTACTTAGATGAAGGATTGTATTCAAAGGTGTGGATTAATGTATTAGTTTCAATCTGAAAGAAGATTTCTACTTATGCATATTCAGAACAACTCTGAACCAGCAAGGGCTATTCATAATGAAATATAATCTTATATTAAGTAGTGCTAATATCTCAATAAACTAAGGTTATATTTGGGGTCAATTAAAATATTGTATGTCCTGCAGTAGAAAATCTCTAAATGTCTCCTGTCTCACAATCTTTTCAAAACTCATGAGACTTGCTGTTTTAATGATGATAGATTTGACATTTTAATGATGATGCTGTTAATAATGCTGACGATACTTTCATTTGGGTTACCTGAGTAAGCAGCTTCTGGGTCAAAATGTACAGTTTTGTTGAGTTATTTAAACAGAGCATATAGGTTCTTATTCTCATATTACATATCAGTTTCAAATATACTTTAGCCAATGGTTGTTAACTTCAACCAATGAAAAAACAAGGCTCAATATTAAAGAACTCTTCAGTAATTGAAGAAAGTAGATAAGCTGAAGCTAATTCTAAAAGAATTAGTCAAAGTATATGAACATAGGAAAGATATGAATATTATATCGCTGCATCTCATTAAAAGAGTCATTCACCTAGCACATATAATTGTGATCATATCATTCCAGTCACCACCTGGACCATGTCAGGGAGTCTGGCTATTAATGAGTAGATGATAATTCATAAATAATAAGGTTATAGATGTCAATTACTTAGTCCTTACAGATGTATAAATCTCATAATGCATGTGGTAGCCAGATAAAAAATAGAATGTCCTGTGTAATACCACAATATCATATATTCTACAAGAGTTATAGGAAAATGTATTTTATAATTATTTATTCAGCAGGTATTTATATATTCTCTCGTGTGGTCCCAACATTCATCTAGGTACCAGGGATATAGTAGAGAACAAGACACATGAATAAAAGGAAGTAAATGGGGAAAAATAGATTGAATAAATGAAGTAAAGCAGAGTGATGTGTGAGAGATTGCGTGGTGGTGGTGAGGGGATACTTTATTTTGAGTCAATGAAGACGTGTCCTATGACTTGATTCCTGAATCATCTGGCAAAATCAGCCAGCCATGTGGTGATGAGGGCAGAAAGTTCCAGGCGCAGAAAGGGAGAGGAAAAGCCCAGGAGTGAGAATGAGCATGGTGTGTTCTGCAAATCAAAGAAGACTTTCATAGCTGGAGTGTTATGAAAGGGTTAGAATGAATCTGATTGAGATTGAGAAGTGGAAAGGGGCCAGCTCACCTGGTGACTGCAGCCCAAGGGCAAGATGTTGTACTTCAGTCTAAGCAAAATGGCAAGCTGTTGGAAGGTTTTAGGTGAAGGAGCAATATTTCCTCATTTGTTTTTAAAAGGGTACCTATTGGGTGTTGAAGATATCGTGGAGTGTATACGAGTAAGCATGGAAGCAGGGACGTGAGTTAGAAAATTACTGCATTAGTCCAGGCAAGAATGAGTTTGACTTGCACTAGGGAGGAAGCTAAAAGACAAAGAGGGTTCTTTCAGGACATATTTTGAAGGTAGACCTAAGAAAACTCGATAAGCTATGGATGAAGTGAAGTATCATGAAAGTGGAGGAAATCCAGCCTGGCCAACATGATGAAACACCGTCTTTACTAAAAATACAACAACAAAAAAAAATTATCTGGGCGTGGTAGTGCTCACTTGTAATCCCAGCTACTTGGGAGGCTGAGGCAGGAGAAATGCTTGAACCCAGGATGCAGTAAGCCAAGATCGCGCCACTGCACTCCAGCCTGGGCAACGGAGTGAGATTGTCTCAAAAAAAAGAAAGAAAGAAAGAAAATGGAGGAAACAAGGATGACTTCTAATTTTGGAGGCTGAGGGACGTTAGTGGATGGTGGTGCTGTTAAATATGTATTAAAAATATGTACTGAGGCTAAAGATATGTAACTTATGTGGGCTATTTTGCCAGGCATCTGGTCAGTACTTATGTTCAGAACAGCACCAAGCAGAGATAAACAGAATCAAAAGCCATGACAACATTGCTTGAAAACTTTAATCTGGCTATATCTAAAGCCAGAGACATGTTGCACTTGCTAGTTATGTGAGTCAGTAAACTACCTTTTTGCTTAAGCTAGTTTGAGTTGAGATTTGATCAGTTGCAAACAAAAATTATAGATGAAAGTATTGCCTCATTGAATTTGAAAGGGAAAGACAATTAACATTTGAATTCCTTGAAGTTGCCAAGAGTAATACATGCCAGTCTCAATTAAAGTTAAAATAACTTTATGTTTAAGGTTGAGAGATCCAGGGCTCAGAGATAAGAGACTTGCCTGAAGTTGCGTACTTTTTCATTAGAGTTATGATTTGACCGCTGATGTATCTGACTTCAAAGACCATTCAATTTATATTACGCCATTCAGTAAGAAAACATAGAAACTAGATTTAAAAATAATGAAATATACCTTTTTGATTTCTCTATTTCTTTTAGTTTCTTCTAGAGCTCCAAAACTGAGAGAGAATAAAGATGATTCTTGAAGCATCAGAGAAATAGTTGAATCTCCAAGAAGTTTCTTTAGTAGATGTAATGTAGTGTATGAGCTGTTAAGCAATCAATCATGGATGGATTTCAAACCTGCTAAAGTGGAATATTTCTAGCCCAATTGTCCATAGGCTAAGGCTAGAAAATGTTGTCTTTTTTTCCCCTTGCTCAGGGAGACCAGATTTCATATGTATGCAGGAAATGTGGAGCCAAGCTAACCATTCATTTCCATATTTCCAAGCAGGCTGGGTGAGATTGACGAGGAAGGGCAAGTTGGGGATATAAAACCACCATCACAGATTCATGCTGGGAAAACTCTTCTTGAGAGCTGTACAGAGAAAGGAATACAAGAGGGGGTTCTTCCTAGGTGGAGAGAGGTGATAATTAAACATAATTTGTAGAAGAAAATTAATAGTGATGGACTTGAATCCTTTATAGCAAATGTAAATTTCAAAGCAATTTTGTGTGGAGAAGTAAAAAGCTGTAATATATGTCTGAGTGGTATATGCTGACAGTAATGGTCCTCTTGTGTGGTGAGTTATTAAAGACTTTCATCTCGTGGTTTTCAATAATGAAAAGGGAGGCAGTTTGGGAACATTTTCTGAGATATATCCCTTATGTTGATTTAGCTTGTATGATCAGTAGGTTATCTCAACAGCTGTATGGAAAAGGTTAAATTTGCTAAAGAGGTAAAAGACTAAAATGTGAGAAGTATGCTACTTTAGAACCATGTATTATTTCAAACTCTGATACTAACAACCTATGTCTAGGGGTGACTCATTTAATCTCTCTGAGGCTTCGTCTCCACACCTTGTCCAAACATCTTCTCCATGGCTTTTTCCAACTCCAATTATCTCTGATTCCTTTCTTTGATAAAAAAATCTTCTTGAAAATGAGCTTTTCTTCCCCTCTTTAAGGAGCTATCCCTGAAGAAATCTCAGGGACATTTTGCTTAGGTAATTTTCTCTCTGTTTGAGAAATTTTCTTCCTTATATTTGAAATGGATTCAAGAATCTCTCCAGGACTAGATCTCCTTCACTGAACAAGGTACACAGATAGTGAAGGATTAAAGCCATACTGCAAAGCCTGTTGCTCAAGCCTTCACAAAGGCCTGGCAGAGGGAATTTGTCTAGGTCAAATAGGTCCCAATAGAAATACCAGGTCCCAATAGAAATAACTATTGGTTTGAGAAGTTCTTGAATGTTCCGGCTGTGAGTATTAGACCACAAGGAAATGAGAGATAGGACTCTGAAATAAGGAAGTGGTCATATTTTTTGATAGTTTACTATACATATTAAATATCAGAGGGGTTAAAAATGGGGACTTCATGTTAACAGATTTTATGGACCTTAATAATTAATGCATGTTCTAGAGCAGAGATAAACAGAATCATCTTAAATTAGTATGATACACTTGTCAAAACTAGTTAATTAATACTGATTTGTTATTGTTAACTAAAGTCTACACTTTATTTGGATTTAATCAGTTTTTACCTAATGTTCTTTTTGTGTTCCAAGATTCCACATGAAAAGAAACTTACATTTGGTCATCATGACTCCTTAGAGCCCTCTTGACTGTAACAATGCTGATATTCCTTATTTTTTATGACCTTGACACTTTAGAAGAATATTAGTCAGTTATTGGGTAGGATGTTTCTTAATTTGAGTTTGTCCGATATTTTTTCTCATGTTTAGACTGTAATTATGGGATCTCTGAAGACCATAGAGTTTGTAACGTGTCATTTTTATCACATTATATTAGTGTACATACTGTCAATATGACATATCACTGATGATATTGATCACTTGATCACATGGCTGAGGTAGTGTTTTTCAGGTCTCTCCACCGTACAGTTGCCCTTCCCCTCTCCCCTCCCTGCCGGTGTTCTATACTATACTACTTGGAAGAAAGCCATGAGCAACCCATATTTAAGGAACTGAGGAGTTATGCTTCACCTTCTTGAGGAGAAAGTAACTACATACATTGTTTGAAATTCTGTATGGCAGAATTGTCTATTCTCATTTATTTATAAATTTATTTAATAAACTGTTTATATCAATAAGTATATATATATACATACATGCATATATATATATATATACATGCATATATATATATATATATATATATACATGCATATATATATATATATATATATATATATATATATATACACTTTGGGTTATATTCCAATACATTTTATTTATTTTGTTGTTCATAATGTTCCAGCCTTGGCCATTGGGAGCTCTGTCTGTTGGCTTCCCTGTGCTCTGATATAACCGCATTGTTTTATTTTATTTTTAGTCCTTCCTTACTTTCTGACATTATAAGATGCTCTGGGATCATCTTGTATATTCTTTGCTCTAGCCTTATAATCTGCCATTTCCTCCAGGAGCCCTGGTTTCTTTTATCAGAGAATGGTATTTGAAACCAAAGTTTGGGTGCTAGGCATGCTCTTTGCTAAGGAGTGTCATTGATTCTAGGCCCTTTCAGTAGGATGAGGTTGGAAATATATGTATATACTAACTGTGTAGACAGACATATCTATAATTATTTTTACATTAATCCACCTGTATCTAAGTTAATCTAAAGGTAAGTTTACACTGATATTTTCAACTCCAGTTCAGTATTCTATGATTCATTCTAGCCTTCTCCCTTTCCTTGTCTGTAACCTCCAAATCCAACAGTGAGAAACCTGGCTCCCAGGAGCTGTCATCCATTTACTTATTTATTCAATCTCATCATGCATGCATAGTGTGTTGAATTGTCAATCTGTACTCTTATGAGAAATAACTTTACCGACTGGAGTACAGTGCTTATAGACAGTTTCTCTTGACTTTAGTCTTATAATTTCCATTCATTCTCAAAACTACTTTGGTGAGTACTTCTTTTCCTCTTACTTGGTAAGGTATGTCATATACTTGTAATACATTTAGACTCATTTGACACAGTCTGGGCTCAATCTGGGGGTCTCCAAACCTCCTAACTGATTTCTTAAAATTTGCATTTATTATAAAACGTACATTAAGGTTCACTTTTGGTACTGTAATGTTTCATGAGTTTTTACAAATGTGTAGTGCCATGTATCCATCACAACAGTATCATGGAGAATAGTTTAATCATCCTAAGAAATCTTACATGCTTCACATATTCTGTTCTACCCACCTACCCTGCAGGTCTCTAGCAACCACTGATCTGTTTTCTGTCTCTCTATTTTTGCTTTTTCCAGAATACTATGTAAATGGAATAATATAGTATGTGTTGTTTTTAGTCTGGTTCTTTTACTCAGCCATACACATTTAAGATTCATACATGTATTTGCTTGGATTGACAATTCATTCCTTTATATACCACTGAGTGGTGTTCCATTATAAAGATATATTTTATATTACATATATTACACTAATCATTCACTTTTTGAGGGACATCTTGGTTGCTTCCAGTTTTAGTAATTCTGAATAAAGTTCCTATAAGCATCTGTGGGCTGGGTTTTGTGTGAACATAAATGTTTGGATAAGCTGGATAAATACATACAAAAACAATTGATGGATTATATGGCAAGACTGTGTTTAGCTTTGTAAAAAACGAGCCATGCTGAAAGAATTAAAAGCAATAACTTGAACAAAAATTCATACACCAGCATTAATAGCAGTAGCCCCAAAGTGGAAACAACCCCAGTGTCCATCAGCAGATGAATAAAAATGTGGTATTAATATATCCATTCAATAGAATATTATCTAGTCTTAAAAAGAAAGGACATTCTTAACACATTCTACAACATGGATGAGATCTGAAGATATTATGCTAAGTAAAATGAGCCAGTCACAAAAGAACAAATACTATATGATTCCAATGATTCCACTTATATGAGGTACCTAGAGAAGTGAAATTCATAGAAACAGAAAATAGAATGGTGGTTGCCAGTGGCTGGAGGAAGAAAGGAATGGCCTGTTACTGCTTAATGGGTACAGAATATTATTTTGAAAAGATGAAAAAGTTCTGGAGATGGATGGTGGTGATGGTTGCACAATAATGTGGATGCTCTTAATGTCGCTAAACCGCACACTTAAACACAGTAAAAATGGTAAGTTTTATGTTATGTAGATTTTACCACAATTGAAAAATACCTCATCTAAAGAATAAAAACCGAAAAACTACCAAGTTGTCCTCCAGAGTGGATGTACTATTTTGTGTTCCTACCAGCCATGAATGAGGATTCTATTTGCTCTACATCCTCACCACATTTGATATTGTGAGTTTTTTGTGGTTTTAGCCATCCCTGTAGGTGTGTAGCGATATTGCGTTGTGGTTTTAATTTGCATTTTTCTAATAACCTATGATGTTGAGAATTATTTCATGTGCTTATTTTCCATGTGTACATCCCCACTGGTGATGTGTTTGATAGATATTTTGCTCATTTTTCAGTTAGGCTGTTTTCTTCTTGCTGAGTTTTAGGATTTCTTTGTACATTCTGGATACAAGTCCTTTGTCAGATACTTGATTTGCAAATATTTCCTTTCAGTTTGTGGCTTTTCTTTTAATTCTAGTAACAGTGTATTTCAGAGTAGAATTTTTCATTTCAGTAACATACAACTTATCTATTTTTTCTTTCATGGATTGTGCTTTCGGTTTTGTATCTAGCAAGTCATCACTAAACCAGCATTAGATTTTCTTCTAGAAGTTTAAGTTTTGCATTTTACATTTAGTTCTGTATTCATTTGGAGTTAATTTTTGTGTAAGTTGTGAGGTCTGTGTATACACACACACATACACACACACACACATACACACACACACACATACACACACACTTATGGCATATGGATGCCCAATTGTTCCAGCACCATTTGTTGAAAAGACTATCTTTTCTCCATCAAATTGTTTTTGCACCTTTGTCAAAAATAAGTTGACTATATTTATGTGATATCTTTATCCTTTTCCATTGGTCTGCATGTCTATTTTACCAACACCATGCTGTCTCTAATGGAAGTGTAAGGCATAGTATGTTTTGAAATTGAGCAATGTGAACCCTCCAACTTTTTCTTCTGCATTTTCCATATTGTGTGGCTGTTTAGGTTTTTGCTTTTTGTATGAATTTTAGAATCAGTTAACAAAAAAAAAGCTAGCTGGGATTTTGATTGGGGTTGAGTTGATTCTATAGATCAAGCTGAGAAGAACAGACATTTTAACAATTATTATTCTTCCAATGCATGAACGTAGAATGTTTTTCCATTTATTTAGATCTCTTAAAAATGTCTTTTATCAGTGCTTGTAGTGTTCTGCATATGGATCCTGAACATATTTTGTTGATTACTATCTAAGTATTTCATTTTTTGTGATATTGTAAATGCTATTTGTAAAATTTTAAATTTCAATTGTTCATGTGCGGATACAAAGGAAAGCACTTTATTTTTCTATGTTGAACTTGTATCCTGTGACCTTGCTTTACTCATTAATTAGTTCCAAGAGGTTTTTTCATTGTTGTTTGCATTTTTTTTTCTGTAGAATCTTTAGGGTTTTCTACATAGACATCATGTCATCTGTGAATTTCTTCATTTCCAGTATGTATGACTTTTCTACTCTTGCCTTACTTTACTCTCTAGGATTTCTATCGTAATGTTGGAAAAAATGTAGAGAGAAAGGATATCCTTGCTATGTTTCCAAAACTATGGAGAAAGCATTCAGTTTCTTTAGCTACAAGGTTTATGTACATACATATCTTTTACTAGGTTAAGGAAGTTCACTTTATTCTAGTTCTTTTTGGTAAATAATAAATTAATGTTAAATTTGTTAAATTTGATGTATTTCTCCATCTATTGATATGAAAATGTTATTTTTCTTATTCAGTCTGTTAGCATAGTGAATTACATTGATTGGTGATGTTGAACCAGCCTTGACTTCCTGAACTGAATTCCACTTGGTAGTGGTGTATTATTCTTTTTATGTATGTCTCAAGTTAATTGACGAGCATTTTGGTAAAAAAATCTTTTTGTCTCATTTATGAGATACATTCACTTATAGTTTTCCTTCTTATTATGTCTTTATCTGATTTTTATATTAGGGTTGTACTGGCTTGATAAAATGAGTTGGGAAGTGTTCTTTCTTCTTTTATTTTCTTAAAGAGGTCGTGGAGAAATTGTATAATTTATTTATTAAATATTTGGTAGAATTCACCAGTAAAACTACCTGGACCTAGTGGTTTATTTTTGGAAGGTTGTAAACTATGAACTCAATTTTGTTACTAGTTATGGTACTAGTCAGATGATCTGTTTCATGATAGTTTATGTCATTTGAGACACTGGTCCGTTTCATCTATATAATATTAGTGGGCATAGGGTTGTTCACAGTATTTCCTTGTTATCCTTTTAATGTCGTTGGGAGCAGCAGTAATGACCCCTTTCTCACTCCTGACATTGGTAATTTGAATCTTCTTTCTCTTTTTCAGGTTTAGCCTGTCTAGAGACTTAGCAATTTTTATTGATCTTTTCAAATAAGCACTTTTTGGTTTTATTTTCTCTGTTGTTTTTCTGGTTTGACTTTTGTTGATTTCTGCTCCCATTTTTTAAAATAATTTCCTTTCTTCCTGTTGTTTAATTTGTTCTTCTTCCTATACTTTTCTTAGTTGAGTGACTCTAAGTCTTTCTCTTTTTTAATAAGTGTATTTAAAGCTATAACTTTCCCTCTAACCACTGCTTTTGCTACTTCCCATACATTTTGATAAGTTGTATTTTTACTTAAAGTATTTTAAAATTTCTTTAGATATTTTTTTTTGATTCATTATTTAGAAGAATGTTGCTTAACCTCCAAATACTTGGGCATTTACCAGTTATCTTTTTGTTATTGATTTCTAGTTTAATTTTGCTGTAGTCTGAGAGCATATTTTATATAATTTACATTGTTTTTTTAAACGTATGGCATACTTTATGGCCCAGTATATTATCTATCTTCATGGACATTCCATGTGTCCTTGAGAAGAATATGCATTCCGCTGTCCTTTGATGGGGTATTCTATACAATGCCAACTTGATCAAACTGATAGTGCTGTTCATGTCACTTATCTTTACTGATTTCAGCCTGCTTGATCTGTCAGTTACTGATGGAGATGTATTGACATCTCTAAATATAATAGGAGATTTGTCCGTTTCTCCATTCTTTCTATTAGTTGTTGTCCCAAGTATTTTGAAGCTCTGTTGTCAGGTACACACAGGATTATAAGTGTTAGGATTTCTTGGAGAACTGACCTAACTGTCTTTATGTAATGTCCCTGTTTCTCTTTGAAATATTTTCCTGTTTTGAAGTATGATTTGGCTGAAATTAATATAGATACTCTAGCTTTCTTTTGATCCTTTTCCATCTCTTTACTTGCAGCTAAAATCTTTGTATTTAAAGCAGGTTTCTTTTAGACAGTGTATAATTATGCTTCTTTCTCCGATATGACATCTCTGATCTTTAACTGTGGTATTTAGACCATTTACATTTAAAGTGATTATTTATACAGTTGTATTAAAATTTACCATCTTTGTAACTGTTTCCTAAGTATTATGTTTGTCCTTTGTTTCTTTTTGTCCCCTGTTTCTCTATCTTCTCTAGCTTTAAGTGAGCATTTTATAATTCTCTTTTATCTCCTGTCTTACTGCATCATTTATATTTACTTTAAAAATGCTCTTAGCCACTGCTTTAGGGCTTATTTTATATGTGCATATAATTATATATATTATTTTACATATAAATATATATTAAAATAAAATGAAACAAAATACATTATTATATATAATATAAATATACTATTATATATAGAAATGTACATTCATATACACACAAAATAATCTAAGCCCACTTTCAAATAACACTATACTACTTCAAATATAGTATAGAGACCATATAACAGAGTATTCCCAATTTCTCCAACATCTTTTATAAAATTTTACTAATATATTTCACTTATTCATATGCTATAGTAACCTAATGTATTTTTACTATTATAGCTGTGATAACACAGTTTTCTTTTAGATGAATTAGGAGTAATAAAATACAATATTCAATTTTTACCTTCATTTATTTCTTTTCTGACACTCTTTCTTTATGTAGTTGCAAATTTCTGGCCTGTGTCCATCTGTCTGAAGAACTTGTTTCAATATCTTTTTGTAGTGCTATTCTGCTGGCAATAAATTTCCTGTTTTTGTTTGTCTGAGAAAGTCTTTATCTCCTTTACTTTTGAAGAATAATTTTGCTGAATGTAGAAGTCTATGTTGACAGTTTGTTTTTTTCTTTCAACACTTTAAATATTCCACTGCACTCTTTTATTGCTTCCATGGATTCTGATGAGAAGTCTGCTTTGTTCTTATCCTTGTTCCTATATAGGGAAGGTTTTTCTCCCACCTCTGATTTGATTTGCTCATTATCTTTGGTTTTCTATGGTTGTGTTTTCTTGCTTGGTATTCTCTGAGCCTCTGGACACTGTGGTTGAGTATCTGTCATCAATTTCAGTAACATCTCAGCCATTATTAATTAAAACATTTCTTCTTCCGCCCCACTCTCTCTTGTCTTTCTGCTGTTTCAGTTATGCATATCTCCCCACAGTTCTTGAATATTATGTTTTCTTTATTTTTTTCTGTTTGTGTTTTAGTTTGAGAAGTTGTTATTGACCAATCTTCAATTTCACTAATTTCTTCTTTGGCTGTGTTGAGTGTTCTTATGACGTCCATTGAAGGAATTCTATTTCTATCACTGTGCTTTTGATTTTTAAATTTTTTCTTTTTTATAGTTTAACCTGTCTTCTGAAATTACCCATTTGATCTTACACGTTGTTGATTTTTTCACTAGAACCCTTAACATATAGCCATATCAAATTCCTTATCTGTGAATTTCTACTTCTGTGTCATATCTGAATGTGACTCTAACGATTGCTTCTGGCTTTTCTTGAAAAACCAGACTGACTTTTCTTGACTTAGGCTATGACATAATTTTTGGTTAAAAGTCAACATGTATCAGTAATGGCTACTCAGGTAAGTAGGTTTTTTTGGGGGGGATTTATGTTAATCTGGCTCTAAGCTGGGCTGTGTTTCATGTTTGTTGTAGCTTTAGGGACGATTTCTTTTTTGTAGTGCTATTTCTTTTTTGTTTCCTCTCTTGGCTTTGAGGCTTCTGTTAACACTTCTCCTGAGGGGAGTCTATATCTTACAGATTTTCAGCTATAATCCTGTTATATTTTGGTTTGTTGGTGTGGTGAGTTGGGAGGGGAGGAAGGGAAATCTCTGTCTTTCAGTGGAGTTCTGTCTCAGAGTGCAGCCTTCACAAATGTTTTCCTCCTTTCCCCCAGGAATATAGCTCTCCCACCTTCCCTGGCTACCAAGTTCCCAATAATATATTGAAAAAATAAATAAATATTTGAAGCTCTGCTCTCTGTTAACTTTTTTTCTTTTTGTTGTTGTTCTCCTTTTTGTGTGTTACCTTATGTAAAACATAAGACTAGAAAAGACTTCAGTGGGAAGGAAATCTATTGCCCTAGTTTCAGTAAGTTTTAACTGCTGTTCTATGGCAAAATATTTCTCCTTGGAGAATAAGCCTTTGTTACAGGGAAGGAAATGGGAGGGTTACACCTTCTGCTTTTCCCTTCCCCTTGCAGAGACACAGGAGATTTTTTTTTTTTTTTTTTTTGGATCCTCACTGTGAAAACCTGGTGGGGCTCCTGGATGGAAAACTGGAGAAAGTGTGGGGGTTCTCCTTTGATTGCAGCCCCCAGGAATCTCTCACGATCAAGCTAGTTAGCACTCAGCCTACAGCAATTTGTCAAAATTACTAGAAAAAGTAGCGGTTCTACGACCTTTGGCTTCCACTGGCTTCTGCTTCAGGTAAGTAAATCTCTAGTGCTGCATCTCTCTGGGTCACTTGTATCAGATTTTGGAGTAGCAGTATACCCTGTGACCTCAGGTATCTGATGGGTTCAAGAACAGTTGTTTATTTTCAGTTTGCCCAGCTTTTTATTGTAATGACAGGAGTGATGACTTCCAAGCTTCTTCCTTATCACACCTAAAGTGGGAAAAGCAATGTCTATATGGAAAAAGTTAGATGTGCTCCACTTCAAACTTAGAGACGTGCACACTTTGCACAAATAGAAATATAAATTGAACAATTAAATTGTGTAAGATATAAGCAACAATTTAAAAACCAAAAATACATAATACAGGTTTTCTGTACTCACCAAAAGATGAAGAGAAACTTGAAAAGTGGAGTTGGTGGAGGAGAGATGCAAGGGGGAGATTCTTGAGAAAGTGCATTCATTATTTTGCCCCTCTTTCTTATTTAACACTTTGTAGCTTGCACTCAAACTCTTTTTATTTTATTTTATTTTATTTTATTTTATTTTATTTTATTTTAGATTCAGGGGATATATATGCATGTTTGTTACATGAGTATATTGTGTACAGGTGGGGACTGGGCTTGTAGTATACCCATTACCCAAATGGTAAGCATTGTACCCAATAGGTTATTTTTCAACCCTCAGCTCGCTTCCACCCTCTCCATTTTTGGAGTCTCTAGTGTCCATTATTTCCATCTTTATGTCCATGTGTACCCATTGTTTAGCTCTCACTTATAAGTGAGAACATGTGGTACTTGGGTTTTTGTTTCTGAGTTAGTTCATTTAGGATAATGGCCTCCAGCTCCATCCATGTTGCTGCAAAGGATGTGATTTCACTCTTTTTTATAAGTACATAGTATTCCATAGTGTATATGTAACACACTTTCTTTATCTAGTCAATTGTTGATGGATACTTAGGTTGGTCTCATGACTTTGCTATTCTGAATAGTGCTGCAATGAACATATGGGTGCGGGTGTGTTTTTAATATAATGACATATATTTCTTTGGGTGGATACTCAGTAGTGAGATTGCTGGGTTGAATGGTAGTTCTATTTTTAGTTCTTTGAGAAATTTTCATAATGTTTTCCACTGAGGTTGAACTAATTGACCTTCACACCAACAGTGTCTAAGCACTTCCCTTTCTCCACATGCTCACCAAACATCTGGTTTTTTTTGACTTTTTAATAATAGCCATTCTGACTGGTGTAAGATGATATCTCATTGTGGTTTTAATTTAGATTTCTCTGATTATTAGTGATGTTGAGCATTTTCTCATGTGTTTATTGGTTAAACTCTTACAAATAAAATCAAAGAACAGAAAAATATATATTTAAGGGAATTAGTATTAATTCCAAAAGCACTTTGAAAACGCATAGTAAAAGAGTAGACACTATAGGCTGAAGAGTTGAAGAAGCAGCTCCTCTTAATCCTTCTCACTTGGCACATTTTCACAAATAAAATGTTTTGGTTCATGGAACTATAACCTGCATTTAAAGTTGTTCCATATGGTATTCACTGACTAGAAAGTGTGTCTAGAAAATTGGCGAGTGTATTCTTGCTTGAAACTGTAATGTTGAAATACCACACCTTAGAGTACATTAACTTAGTGTGCTTTTAGGTGAAAAAGTTATTATACCAAAAAAGAAAAGTAGTTGTGTCCAGAAAATGGTATGTTTTTTCAAGAGCTCTTATGGCAAAACATCATTAACTAAGCAATGCCTATGTGAGGTAATTCCGTAATTAGTTCCAGTTTTAATTTCTTTTAAAGTCTGGAATCTGTTAATTAGAAACTATTTCCTCCAGAGCAATGTAAAAATCACAGCACATTTTCCTTTTTCTCAGCTTTGCCCTTAGCCTCCACTAATGCCCCTGGAGCAACTGCCTGAAAATTTGGTTCATATTATTGTTGTTTTTTTTCTTTTCATAATAAATACTTATTTAGGTCTAACAACAAGTAGTTCTCAATTCTTTGCTATTTCTTCGCACATACTCCTGCTTCTTTCTGGACTCATTTTCTTTCCCGAATGTAGTTCATCCTCTGATTAGTAGTTATTTTCAGACACGGTCTATAATTTATAGAAGTTCTGAGTCCAAAATCACCTTTAAATGACAATATTTGTGGGGATAGAATTCTAGAATCAAAGTATTGTCTTCATCACTTTCAAGATATTATTTTATTTTATTTTAGATTCAGGGGATATATATGCATGTTTGTTACATGAGTATATTCTGTACTGGTAGGGACTGGGCTTGTAATGTATCCATTACCCAAATGGTAAGTATTGTACCCGATAGATTATTTTTCAACCCTCAGCTCGCTCCCACCCTCTCCATTTTTGGAGTCTACTACCTTTTTGTATCCAATATTGATGATGACGAATCTAGTGCTATCTGAGCTCTTGAAGGAGTTTCTGAGGCAAAGAAAATAGTTTATTTGGGAGGTGATCCCAGGAAACCCTAATAAGAAATCAAGACAGGAAAGGAAGGGGAGGAGGCCCAAGAAGGTGTGAATGATCGAGCTGGTTACCACTGGGGAAAATGGGACTTATTCTCCTGAACAAGTCTAGGAAACAGTGTAGAATCTTTGCCTCAGAATTATCCCACTCTAAACATAAGGAAGCTGAAGTGTTTACACTCCAACTCTTTTTCACCCATTGGTTTAGGATTTCTTCTAGGGAGGCATCAATTCTTGTTTTCTAATCATTGCATTTAAGGCTACCAAGTATGGCAGAGAATTGATGGTAATTGCTAGAGTAGATTGCCTTTTTCCCTCCTGGTATGTGTTACAATTTTCTCTTTATGGTTAATATCCTGATGTGTATCTATAATATGTCACTATAGCATTGATGGTGTTAGTGTTGTGTGTATTTTAGTCCTACTCTGTCATTTCTTGCCATTTAAGGATGTGTGGCCTTCTTTAGTACTTAGAATTATCAGTCTTTCTTTTTTTGGAATATTACTTTTTCTTCATCCTCTCTATTTTCTCTTTCAAAACTTTTGTTACTTACATGTTGGGACTTCTGTTCTATCCTCATAATAGTTTGTGCATATTTAAAATTGGGTTTTTTTCTTATGAAATATTTGTTATCTTGATATATTCCGGATAGAAGTCATTTATTAGATATGTTATTTGCAAATATATTCTCCCAATCTGTGGCTTGTTTCTTCATTGTCTTAACAGCATTATTTATTTTTAGTTTTTTTTTAACTTTAAGAAAATTATTCAGAGATCAGGAGTTCTTAATTGTGATGGAGTCCAATTTAGCAATTGCTAAATGGTTTCTCCCCTTAGTGTTGTATCAAAGAAAGCCTTTCTCCTACAATTTTATTGACAAATTTTGTAGTTTTGGTGTTGTATTTAGGACTATAATTCACTTTGAGTTAATTTTTGAAAGCTATGAATCAAAACTCATTTTTAATATATTGTTATTAACTTTTTCTAGCACCATTTGTTGAAGTGACTGTTTATCCCCCACAAAGTAGATTTTTCTTCTCTTTTGAAAGTCAGCTAATTATATATGTAGGAGTCCATTCCTTGTTTCTTTATTCTGTTTCATTAATCATCAGTCTTAACTGCAATGTCAAACTTTTTTGATTTCTGTAGTTTTATAATAAATCTTGAAGTCAAGTAGTATAATTTTTTCAACTTTGTTATTTTTCAAAGTTGTTTTAGCAATTCTAGGTACTTTGCATTTCTATAAGAATTTGAGAAACATCCTTTCCATTTCTACTAAAAAGACTTCTGGAAATTTGATTGGAATTAAATTGAATCTATAGTTAAATTTGGGGAGCACTGACATCCAAATGTTAATGAGTCTTCAGATCCATGAGTATGGTATACCTTTCCATTTATTTCTGTCTTTAAGTGTCTCTCAAATTTAGGAAGGAAAATTCCTCAACATGATGAAAAACCTATAGCTGACTTCATCCATAATGGTGAAAGACTGAATGCATGTATGTTTGCTTTTGCCATTTTTAACATTGTACGAGACATCTTAACTAATGTGATAAAGTGAGAAGAGGAAGTAGCAGTGAGCAGATTGAAAAGTAATAAGCTGGATTTATTTGCAGACAACATAATCATCTAAGTAGAAAATCCAAGAAATCTGCAAAAAGCTAACATGAACTAATAATTGATTTCAGTAAGATGGTAGAATATGATCTCAATATACAAAATCAATTGCACTGGCCAGGTGTGGTGGCTCACACCTCCCAGCATTTTGGGAGGCTGAAGCAGGCAGATTGCTTGAGGCCAGGAGTTGGAGACCAGCCTGGTCAAAATGGTGAAACCCTGTCTCTACAAATATTACAAAAATTAGCCATGTGTGGAGGTGCATGCCTGTAATCCCAGCTACTCAGGAGGCTGAGGCACAAGAATCTCTTGAACCCAGGAGGCGGAGGTTGCAGTGAGCCGAGATCATGCCACTGCACTCCAGTCTGGGCAACAGAGTGAGACTTTGTCTCAAAAATAAATAAATAAATAAGTACATATGCCATTTGTAATATCATAAATATGAATTATTTGTCAATAAGTATAAGACCATTTGTACAAGAGCTGTACATTGAAGTCTACAAAATATTATAAGAGAATTACATCTGGAGACTGAATGGCATTGTAATGTCAAATTTTCCAAAATTAATTTATAGATGCAATGCAATCTCAATTTCAATCAAAATACCAGCAGAATTTTTTTAAAACATATTGACTAATTGATTCTAAATTTTATAGAAAAGCGAAGGCCAGAATGGTCAAGACTATTTTGGAAATGATGGTCATTGGAATACATAACCTGTTGGCAAGACTTACTTTTAAGCTACAGTAATTAAAACAGTGTGATAGACATATAGTTTAATGTGGTAGAATAAAGTCCACATATAGTCTCACATCCACATGGCTAACTAATTTTCCAAGAGTGATAAGGTAAGTCAGTAAGGGAAAGAAAATTCTTTTCAACAAACAGTGCTAAAACAACTGGACATCTATATGGAAAAAATGAACCTCAATCCTTATCTCACACTATATATAATAAATAAATCATCACAGATAATAGAAACAAAATTACAAGCTGGAACAGTAAAACTTCTAGAAAAATTTAATGGAGATAATTTGTGTGACCTTGATATCTTTGTGTGTTACCAAACTTTCTTTCTTTCTTTTTTTTTTTTTTTTTTTGAGGCAGAGTCTCTGGAGTCTCGCTCTGTTGCCAAAGCTGGAGTGCAGTGGCTCGATCTTGGCTCACTGCAAGCTCCGCTTCCTGGGTTCTCCCCATTCTCCTGCCTCAGCCCCCAGAGTAGCTGGGACTACAGGCGGCCACCACCACACCCAGCTACTTTTTTTATATTTTTAGTAGAGACGGGGTTTCACCATGTTAGCCAGGATGGTCTCAATCTCCTGACCTTATGATCCTCCCACCTCGGCCTCCCAAAGTTCTGGGATTACAGGCATGAGCCACTGCACCCTGCCCAAGCTTTCTTTTTTTTGAGACGGAGTCTCACTCTGTCACCCAGGCTGGAGTGCAGTGGCAGCCTCCAGAGTAGCTGGGACTACAGGAGCCTGCCACCATGCCCGGCTAATTTTTTTTTTTTTTTTTGTATTTTTTTTAGAAGAGATGGGGTTTCACCATGTTAGCCAGGATGTTCTTGATCTCCTGACGTCGTGATCCACCCGCCTCGGCCTCCCAAAGTTCTGGGATCACAGGCATGAGCCACCGCGCCCGGCCCAAGCTTTCTTTATAGCACATAAAAAAGCATGAATCATATAAAGAAAAAAATGATGAAGTAGATTTCATAAAACTTAAGAAATAGAGTGTTTTGAAAATGAAAAGCAAATCATACCCTGGGAAAGAATTTGTGAAACATATCAGATAAAGGAC
Source organism: Symphalangus syndactylus (assembly GCF_028878055.3). Lineage (NCBI taxonomy): Eukaryota > Metazoa > Chordata > Mammalia > Primates > Hylobatidae > Symphalangus > Symphalangus syndactylus. The sequence goes on from NC_072426.2 coordinate 96,898,777, forward strand.
TTGTATTCAGAATAAAGGACTCTTAAAATAAAATTTTAAGTAAAAATGCTTTTTTAAAAAGGGCAAATGATTTGAACAGATACTTCACCAAAGAGTGTTTATGGCTAGATAAGAACGTGAAAAGATGCTAAACATTTCTACAAAATAGAAATGCAAATTAAAACCAGAGTAAAATACTATTACATATACGGTAGAACAGCTAAAAGAAGAAGGCCAAGAATCTAAGTGTTGACAAGGATGTGAAGTTGCCAGACCTCTCACACAATTGCTGGTATGAACAACAAGTTATGCAACCACTTTAAGAAACACATGACAGTTTCTAATAAAGTGAAGCATACTTTTACCATCCACCCAGCTTTCCCACTTCTGAGTATTCAAGGGAAATGAAAACATATCTGTCAAAAGATTTGTGCCCAAATGTTCACATCCTCTTTATTATAATAGCTAAAAACTGGAAAAAACAGAGATATATCAATTGGTTAATTTTCAAACATAATCATGCATATCAATTCAAGTGATACTACCCAGCAATATGAAAGTCCAAGCTATCGAAGTAATTGATGACACAATGAATTTTGAAAGCGTTGTGCTAAGTAAAAGAAGCTTAATACAAAAGATTACATACTGTATGACTCCATTGAAATAAGATTTCAGAAAAGGCAAAATTGTAATGGCAGCAAGCAATTCAGTGATTGCTCATGGCTGGAATGGGATGGGGAGGGTGGAATTGACTGCGAAGGGATAAAGGGCCATTTTGTGGAGGAAAAAGCTGAAAATAATGTAATCAATTCGAATAATTTTGTTACATTAAAATCAGAAGTCACTCTACTAGGACACTCTTCTGAATAGTATAGCTGTGTTCTTTGCTCCAGACCAAAGTACTCATTTATTTTCTGGTTTCTTTTGTTGCCTTTTTCTTGAGATTAAAAATTAATTTTTTTGGCCAGGCGCAGTGGTTCATCCCTGTAATCCCAGCATTTTGGGAGGCCAAGGCAGAAGGATCACTTGAAGCCAGAAGTTCTAGATGGGCCTGGGAAGCATATCGAGACCTCATCTCTAAAAAAAATAAAAATAGCTGGGCTTGGTGGTGCATGCCTATAGTCCCAGCTACTGAGGAGGCTGAAGTGGAAGGATTACTTGAGCCCAGGAGTTGGAGGCTGCAGTGAGTTAGGATTGTATCACTGCATTCCAGCCTGGGCAATATAGCAAGACCCTGTCTCTAAAAAAAATAAAAGAATTTTTCTTTATTGGCAAAGGACCTTTAAGATTTCAGTTTTGATATAAACAAATCCTAGTATTCTCATTTTCCATTTCTATGAGGAGACAGTATGTGGGGGAAGTTTGTGGTTGAGGTGGTAAAGTCCTTCCCCTTCCCACCCACCACACAGCTGCCTGCTACCTGGGGATACAGGTCTGACTCTAGATCCATCCACCTGACTGAGTTTAGACATGAACCCATAGAATGAAGGGCTTTGTGAATCTTTCCCTGACTTGCCTTCACAGCTTGCTTAGACCTGAAATCTGTCTAGCTATAAAAGATTTGTAACACAACAGGAATTGTGGACTTAAGATATTTCTAACTATCATAGTGCTAAGATGGAGAAGCAGAGGTGAAGGTAATCATTTTAAGCCATTCATGTTAGCTCATCATGCGTGTCTCAGTGGCTTCATTAGCAACACAAGCACACAGAAGTATTTAAAAGTTTACTTCTATTGGAACATCTTTATCCCACATCTTTTTATTTTTATTTTTATTTTTATTTTACCTTCTGTAACTGTCATTTTCAGCATTTGCAGGCCATCTCAAGAGAGAGGAAGAAAAATACGCTGCGTATGTCACATATGATGACTGAACCCTGTTGTTATCATCACTCGTGGGTGAGATGGGGAATCACAAGGCATGAGTTATCCCTCACCTCCTCATTCACAGAGACAAAAACATAGAAATGCCATCCCGACGTTTAAGTAAGATATACATACCAAGAATGGTGAAGAACAATAAATTGCCCCAGTAACTCCCATATTCCTTCTACAATAAAATGGTAGACTTGAGGAAAGCAACACAAGCCTTTGGAATAAAATCACCATTCTACCAACTTCACTCTTTATATTTATTTGTATAAAAAGGTTTCCCAGTGTGTTGGGTGTTCCAAGAGCCTTAGAGAGCACAGAGAGAGTCTCCAAACACATGTACCTGCACGTGGAATGGGCCGATTCAAGCAATGGTTCCCTGGTTCAAGGGCTGAATTTGCTTAAGAAATTTAGGGAACTGTTAGACATTGCAAACTTTCTGAGCAACAGCTTTATAAAAGAACTTTGGCTTTGTAACTGTGAGCTCACATTTTTCATATTAACTTAGCACAAATTCTGTAGCACCACTCAAGTTATTGCCTATGTACAAGAGCCTGTTTCTGGATTTGAGTATAGGACCCGCATTCAAATGTTTTCTCATATTGTAATGCTGTATATCTGAGCCTCTGAAGATCATGACAACAGATTCTGGTCCATGTTTAAGATAAGAGCTATCCCACCAAAGTGTACCCCCCAAGTTATAATTTCAAGGGAATTTGTGAAGCTGTGATGTTAAAATGCTATTAGACACATGTTACAGTAATCCAGTGATATTTACTCCAAAAAATATTTTTTTCCTCCAGGAATAGGTAGCTCTTTAAAGGATGTTCCTAAAATATTAACGTATTTCAAATTGTCCCTCGTGCATCAGCCCTGTCATATCTGGGCAAAGCCACAGGGGAACTAAAAATATAATAATCAAAAGACCATTCCAGGAAGGTTTTACATATGGACTCTTGTTTGTGGCAAAATCATCTTTCATCCTCAGTGAAACAATTAGAACTACATGGGAACCTTAAGAACTGTTAAGATGATTAAGAGCCACATTTAATAGTTGCTCCAGTAGCATCTTGACAAACATTTTAATTTTATATCTCCCAAGTAAGCCCATAAAACAGCATGATCTAAAAATTTTTAACAAATATATTAATAAAAATTTAAACATGCATGGATTACTTATGCTGTTTTGAGTTAATTATATAGTAATATTGCCTTGTATTCACCTTAATTAGATTAAATATTGATCAGTGCACTTTCCATTGGTATTTCATTAACACACAATAACTCTCTTGTTATATCTACATGTAACTTTACATCAATTAAAAAGTCCTGCTGGAAATGAGAAGTTATGGAAAGATATACAAAGCTAGCCCTTTTAAACATAAAAAGGACTAGAAAACTCACACCGAATTGAAGCAGAAAATAAAAATTAAACTCTCCCTATTTTAAAGGTTTAAAGTAATTAGATAGAAGAACAATGATTCATTTTTTTCCCCATAGGATGTCAGTTGTGATATCAGCCACACTAAGCTCATCTATCACTCTGTGTTAAGGAAGAGGTTATGAAATATTTTACTTATTCCTGAGGATTATGGCCTTTGTTTATTTCAAAAAGAACCTAGCTTTTAAACAGCATCATAGATTTCTTAGCATATGATTAAGGCTGTTTATTTTCATGCTGATGAGCTAAGAGCTGTTTCAATGAAGAGGTGCTGTAATTTTTCCCATGATCTGGAAAATAATTCATGGCATTTTTATGTTGTCATTAACTGTCACATCTCTTGAGTTAAATATGAGCCCTGTCATTTGGAAGTCAGAAAGCAGCTCCTAAATTTCTCAATTTCATTAGCAATTGATTCAAATCATTTCCCGAAAATAGTCTGAATTGACATATGAATTGTAGTGGTTCCTCAGATTGGTGATTAATTAATCAAGCCATCAGGTTCACATTAAACCATTTATCAATCTTACGATTTCCTGCTTTTCAGAAAAAAATAAAAAGCACTCTAATCATATTTTATGAGTTTTGAGAAAAATTAAAATGGGACCAGAGAAAGTAATCTGTGCTTCCTAATTCAGAAGCTCCACAATATCAATTTCTGTAACTCAAGACACTAAAAAGAGGAGATGGGGCTCAAATCTATATCCCAGGAAAGACACTAAAGTTATTTCTGCAGGCTTCCGTTTCTTCATCTGTAAAATAAGAAAATTGAATTATAATTGAACTAAATAATCTCGTTTTTTTCTCACCTTAAAAATTGTTAGTCCATGAAAAACAGTAATATGTTATTGTTACTTTTATTAGTTTGATGTATGCCCAATTGTCTTTACATTAAAGCAACCAAACTCCTGGTTATTGATAGAGCCTCACAGACTCCATATTAAAATTGCAAGTGACATCTTTAGACCAGCATTAACCACTGTCCTGTAATTTGTGTTTGAAATACTTCTTTCTGGCAAAGGCCACATCAGTCTGGGTCTCTTCTATTGTGCTATTATAACAAGAAACCATGGCCAATTGCTTCAGCCCAGAATGACAGGATCAACCATTCCAAGATTGAGCCACACCAAAAGCCATTTGTTGGCTAAGAAAATTGCTGGCAAAACATCAAGTTGTTTGCCTATTTAATTTCACTCACACTTGCTGAGTTTAGTTAATAGCCAGTTCTTTTCAAAATAAATAACTAGCCAACCAAATGTAGCCTCTTTTCTTTCAAATTTGCTTTGTGTATACCCACAAAATGAATGTCTCATTTGGCACAAATCCCTCTGTTGTTATTAATAGAAAACAGAGCTTTCTCTCGTAAAGTTAACTGCATTTTCAGTGCCTGACTTCCTCTGGTGCTCTAGAAAGGAGAGTGTAAATCATATAGAAAAGACCTCACTTGTGCAGTTAGAGTGGACATCCATGAGGCCTTGGTAAATCCTGTCCTTCCCACCCCTGCCGGCAGTGCCTGGAGAAATGTCAAGGGTCCTGGCGTCTAAAATGACAGAGGCAGTTTCAGGGTTTCATTCCTTTAGCTATCCTTTCTCAGGAAGCTCAGGAGAATGAAGAGAAATGAACTGTGCTTTCCTCCCATTTCTTCTCATCTTCAGGTTGAGTTGTGTTTGGTTCACCCCCAACAGCACAGATGACAGACAAGGGGCCTGGGACAGAGAGAGGATCACAGGAAAAACACTCCAAACACGGGGCTCTGGAGGCCCAAGTGGAGCTGCTTTCCACTTTGTGTATACTATATACACCATAGCAGCAAAAATGATTCCTTGAATGCTGAGAGAATGGACTCTGGCCTTTGGGACCGTCATCCCACCTTGGACCCCTACAGCTCTGAGAATCCCCAGCTCCACCCTTGCCTCACATACATATGCTCTTTGTGAATGAGGAGAACAAGACCCAGAAAAAAGAAGCCCAAGAACAAAACATTTTTTGAATTCTTATTTTTAAAATTTTATTAATTGATAAGTAATAGTTGTACACATTTATGGGGTATGGTGGGATGTTTTGATATATGTATACATTGTGGAATGATTAAATCAAGATAACATATTCATCACCTCACATACTTATCGTTTTTTTTAATTTAAAAAAAAATCTTATGTAGATGGCTATGGCCTATAGGGGAATGGGTGAAAATGAGAAAACAGAAAGGGTATTCGACACACAAACCCACAAAGGACCTCGCATTTAGACTTCAACTTTATCTTTGAAGGAGGTTATTCACAAGATTGCTGAGATGCATGACAGAGTTGGGGTAAAAGTAAAATTAATCACATATCCTGAAAATTCCACTACATGTTCCACTATGGAAAAATACTGTCCACGACCCTTTTTTTTAGCAATTCTGTGACTATCTTATGCACAGAATATTGATACCACATTTTTTAAAAGAGTTAATTTGTTCAGTGTAACTGTTTTAAAAATAACATAATTTTTATAACACTGTTTTAATATTTCTTCTCCTTTTTTTCCGTATACCAGGAGCCTCAAGATAATGGAGAAGCCCAGGCCCCTTCCATCCTCTCTGAAGCTTTGCACATTTGTACTGCACATCCTTCATTTTAATCTCTACAATGCCAGAGTTCTACCCTGCAGGAAGACAAAGCCTTGTAGTAAAAGGAAAATAACCTATGGGAGAGGAACATGACAAGTACCAAAGGAACAGCCTAAGCCCTCTAACAGCCTTGGTATATTGCCAAAAGACACCTCCAATTATATTACTAAAGAGAAAGAAAAATTCTCACCTTTAGATCATAGCCTACTCCTGCTATCTGGTTGTAATGCATAGCTATCCCAAGCCCTTTCTGGAATATGCCGTACTTTCAGGCTCCTGGGCTAGTACCATGAGGATGGAAAGGAATTGCATTTGCAAATGTCAGCCTACCTCATCCATCTCCCCTCATTCAAACAATACACATTCGAGGTTCAGCAATTGGAGTTATATATTTTTCCTTAATGTTGTTGTAAGGTAATGGTTCTCTTATCTGAAATTCATCAGCCGGCTATAAATTTAAACTCCATTACTGCCAATAGAGAAAAGCTAAGCACCAAACCACTTTCAATAAATTTGCACTTATGCAATTGAACTGATACAGCCTCAGAGGAAAAGGTGAAACTCGTCTTGAGATATTTAAGTTAGTCTGAGTCACTGCTTCGTCTGGTGTTAAATTGGATCCATCAAGAAATGTAGGGCAGCACTCATCAGCCCTGAGTTATAAGAAGAGATTTCAGGCTGAAAAAAAAAAATCTGTCTCCAGCATTCATTATTAGATGGTGTAATTCTAAGAAACCACTGGCTGGCTTTGTTATTTGGCACCACTAAATGCTACAAATGGAAACCCTGATGGATGAATATTTTTATGAACAACGTTAATCAGGCTCAGAGCAGCCCAAGCCCTGGGGCTTTGTCATGTCCAGTCACGAAGCTGTAAGTGAGGATGTCTATACACTGAGAGCAAAGAGGGTAATTCCTAACGTTTGCATGGGGCTTCATCATGTATAGAAAATATTGCTTTTAGTCTATGCACCCACTCTGGGTACCACAATTGTTGTTTACTATCTTCTGTTTCTGATGAGAAAACTGAGGCTTAGAGATATGAAATGACCACCCTTCCTGGGTGTGTCATGACTTGAAATCAGGTCTTCCTGGCTTTGTGGTTTTGGTAGTGGAAGATGAACACATCCAATTTAGCAGCCTTAAAAGCCCTGTGTGGCTCTCTTGGTAAAGAAGAGCATCTCATTCAGAAGCCCAAAGAAGCAAATGAGCTACCCACAGAGTCACCACTGTAGCTTTCTTCGAGAGGAGGTCTCCAGAGGCTTCCCTTCTGAAACAATCCAGCATTCTGGAAAGTGGGGGAGGTGGGTACCTGCTAGCCAATTAGACTTGATGGTTTGGCAACAGATGGTAGAGTGATCAGCAACAGCTCCAGGCTATTAAGGAACAGGTTTGGAGATTTAGAAATTTAAAATAAATTTTATTTATGGTTGCAAAGACTCACAAGTCTCTGCAGACTCAAGCATGGGAAGTTTAACTCCCAGGAGGTAATGAGCATGCTACAGGTTGTGGGAGCTTAGCTGTCAGATACACACACACACATACACATGCACACACACACAACCCTCCCCAAACCCTCCTTCTACCCCCAGCCTTTGCCCATTCTAAGGCCAGAGCAGGCATTACATATCATTTGCAAGAACTGAACAGCATTTGCGCTTAATTGGAAGATATACATTATTCATGAGCCTTGAGTCTGTGATGACTTTGGCATTCATTAGGGGGGAAAAACGGGCATTAGTTTTCTTGGTACAAAACATTTTCGTATTAAACTTCATTTGCAACCCACTTTTCAATGTGAGGAATTAGAAATGCTTTTAAGCAAAGTTAGGAACCAAGAAGTAGCTGGGAAACAAGCAGCAGCAACTTCTAAAGATGGAAAAGAAAGTAGTAAGAACTGGGAATTTTTGAGCTCTGAGTATAGGAGAGGAAGAGTCAGCCTCAAATTCAAACAGGTTAATAATAATAACAACAATGATAATAATGAGAAATGTTTGTATGACTATACATATGCTTATGTTTGTGTATACTACTGTATGTGAATATGTATATTACACATGAATATATATTTTATATATGGAGATACATATAGCCTCACAATTTATTTCAAAGAACTGGATGAGTTGTGAAGTTTTTCTTCATACCTTCATTTTTCCAAAATAAAAGACATCATCCCCTAAGAGATAAATTATGCCTAATTTAGGGTTGTATGGTACCCTTCTTCATTTCATTTAGAACAAATTTTAAAACCTACTGGAAGCTTTTTCAGGCTTAAGGTTGAATCTTTCTAGCTTCCTTTTTCACAAGTATATCCAAAATCCTAAAATTAAGATCATCTAAGTAAATTTCTTTATTTTGCAAATGAAGAAACTGGCATAATGAGGGATCTGACATGGTTAGTGTGTCAATGGATTAGAGGTGAAGAAAAATGGGTATGTTTCATAAACACCCTTTCCCACACACTGTCACCACTCCCTGGGAAAACCCTGTAGCCACGGGCTTTGAAGGCAAAGAAATAGGGTCCAAACACTATAGGATGGGGTGGACAGCAAGCTTCTTTATCTCATTAAGCCTCAATTCTTCAATTATAATATGAAGATAATTTCTTTATTTTTTAATTTCTTCATTTATAAAATGAAGACACATTGTATACATTTGTTACAAGGTTTAGAGGAGATAAGTATACGTTATCTCAGAATAGTGCCTGGCATATTCTAGACATCCATAAAAGAGTGCTATGGTTGTCTTGTTAATTATACCATCTGAACACACAACCCACCTGGGTATTCTTGCTATTGCTTTCTAGGTGTGGCACACTGGGGACATTTGGCTACTTCCCCATTAGACATTGGCTTCCTCAGATTAAGGTCATCTTCTAGTCCTAGTTTGTGTTCTCCGGCACCTGGCCCTAATTCTGTTAGTAGGTGCTCAGTAAGGGTTCAAATTGTGTTTTACATGGTGGGGCCATTTATGATGTGCAGTCTTTTCACATGCCCTTACTGATGATGATGTACCTGCCTTGGGAAACCGGTGAGGACTTGTGATTTAATATCACAGGGAAATCCCATTTGTAAGAATGTTGACAAGCAAAGGTCCCCACTTTATTTCAGTTGATGCTCACCTATACTCGCCGGACCCAGGAAGACACGTACCACCATCTCCAGTTAATAGAGGAGGAGAGTGAGTATCTGAGGAAATGAAGTGATGGCCTTGAAGTCATTGGCAATGAATTGAAGCTGGAAAATAATCTCAGGGCATCCATCTTATGTCTAGCATGTATTCCATTCAACATTCTTTTGCTCAATGTAGACTCATTGTCTATTGTTTTAGGTCAAACTCCACAAAGCAGGTCACTATTTAAGGATGGTGCTTTCAAAAAATGGGATAAATAGGTTGGTTAGTTGGTGAGTATTTCATTTGAAAAGGTCTCAGAGCAGGAATGAAGTAATTGCCTGACACTGAAGGAGTGAAGCATAATAACTCCAAGAGGCTCATCACAAGAGTGAAATTTCTTTGTAGTTTCCCATTAAAATTCATGTTCATTTACACTCAGTGTCAAAGTATATGCATGTTTATTTTAATGCATATTTACTCCTTAATTCTGGAAGTAAAATAGGCATGCCGAGAAACCACCATGTTTATTCTATAGCTCAGGATATCCATGGCCCACAGCTGTGCAGTTCAGACAAGGAAAAATGGTTAGAGGGGCTCTCTTTCTCTATGGTACTCCCCAAACCTCAGCTCAAGCCCAAGTGTGTGATGACCCCCAGTCTATGACCATTAGGGCACAGCTAATGGGCCTCCACCAGGGCATGCCAACAGATGGCAACCTGGCTTACCCATCCACCAAATTTTCTTAAGGAACTGCTGAGGATGCTTGCCTTCCCACTAAAGCCTCAGAGCAGCAAGCAGCTGAACTCATTTCTCTTCTGTCCATGTGTATTAATTCCTCTTTCTGTAATGAGATACAGAAGAGAAAAAGAGGAAGAGGACTGATGTGGAGTCAGATTGGGCCTGATGAGTTATGGAGCCTGCCTTCTCATCAGTGATGTAAAACAGCCCTGCTCTATTTACTGCTTCTGTCAGCAGGATCAATAAATAACATTTTCAGTGACATGAAGAGGGAAAGCGTAAGCTCAATGAAATGAAGGGGAACCAGAGGTAGAAGCAGATAATGCTCTTTTTTGTCTGCTTGCCCTGGTAGAGTCATCTATTTGGCCAGCAGGGGATGGGGGCAGCAATTTGATTTGGCTTTTAAGAAAGAAGGAAGAAGCCGGGGGCGGTGGCTTACGTCTGTAATCCCAGCACTTTGGGAGGCCGAGACAGGCAGGTTGCCTGAGCTCAGGGGTTCGCGACCATCCTGGACAACACGGTGAAACCCGTCTCTACAAAAATACAAAAAATTAGCTGGGCATGTTGGTGGGTGCCTGCAGTCCCAGCTACTCGGGAGGCTAAGGCAGGAGAATTGCTTAAACCCAGAGGCGAAGTTTGCAGTGAGCTGAGATCGCGCCACTGCACTCCAGCCTGGGTGACTGTCTCAAAAAAAAAAAAAAAAAAAAAGAGAGAGAAAGAAAAATAAAGAAAGAAGGAAGATACATTCATGAGAGTGGCAGAGGGGTCCTCTGTTGGGAGGAAAGGCAAAGAAGGGCACGATTCATTGCCACCATAACTTCCCTCTTCCCTCCTTTGTAGCGCAACACCCCCATCTGAGCCTGTAAGCTGCCATCACCTGGCTCAGGTGGGTCATGGCCTCATATTCTTGGCCACCTCTGAGGGAGGTATTTGTTTATTGTTTATACTTTAGAAATAGTCCAGGGCTAAGGTGAAACCCAAAGGAGGCATTTTTTGGTTTGCCAGATGGCTGAGAGGGTGATGACCATTAAGCAAGACCCCCATGGTCATAGGGGCTGGGTGGGGGTAAGGAGGGCACCTAGTGCACAACAGAATTCCAGTCCCTCTAACAAGAGTTTGGTCAAGTAACATAATCACAGAATGTCCACTTTGAAGGAATCTCTGAAGTCATCTTGTCCAACCTCCCACCAAGCGTCAGAACATCTCTTTAGCACATGTGAGGAGGTTGTCCCTGCATCTAGGCACAGCCATATTCTTCAATACAATCCCTGTCTCCGAAGGCAGCTCTTTCCAGCAGAGACCCCTCCATGCCACCTGGGTGGATGATGCAAGTGACGTGAGTCAGGAGCCCAGTTAAGCGCAGTCTGTCCACTTTGCATGCCCTGTGAGATGGGCATTCCACCCACTCTGACCACAAATGGCCCCCCATCCTGCCTTCACTTTATGGACAGCTGTGTAAAAAGATGCCTCAGCCAAAAGACCATCAAGGAAACTCAGTTTTAGGTTTGGTGAACAAAATAGCTTTGAGGGCTTCATTTGCATTAATGTTATTTTCCTTGACATTTTCCTAGCCTGTTCATTTGGGCTAAAAACTGTGGGTGGTTGAGAGTGATTTATAACTCTTGGATATCTCAGACTCTTTGTGGCATTTAAAAGTTTTGGCAGAAACCAACTGTAATAGCTTCAGAGGTATCTGGGGGAGAAAGAGGAAGAAGAGGTAGGAAGTTGTTAGGGCAGAAGTGGAGAATAATGGTGGGCACTGAGAAGAGATGGATACAAAGACAAAAGGAAAGAAGAGAAAGAGGAAAATGGGAAATGGAGAGACAGAGGAAAAAGAAGGGGGCTGGGAGAAAAGAAAGGTGAGGAGGGGAGGAGTGAGAGACTGTTTAGAAAAATCCCTGCTCTCATCAACTCAGCTTCCAATTTATAAACACTGTTAATTGGGTGGAAAACATCATCAAAGGAAGCTCTTCTTTAGAGCTGTTGAAAAGTGCCAAGAAATAGAATATGAACATATATGTATATTTATTCCATATTCAGATTCCAAGTATCATTTGGGGATATCCAGTGAAATCTCTCTGAAATAAAGGGATGTTTATGTCAGAATTAAAGCTTTTTTCTATACTATTGATATTGGATGCTTACTAGAGTCTGTGCATTGTTTGAAGTACCTTACCAGTAGGAAGGTATCAAATGCACATGACAAGCCTACAAAATTGAGGCCATTACCATCTGTTTTACCAGGAAGCATAGAGGCTCAATGACTGTCCATTGCCACATGATCGGGAGCATAGGAGTGTACTAGTCCAATCTCATGCTGCTATAAGGACATACCCAAGAGCAGGTAATTTATAAAGGAAAGAAGTTTAATTGACTCACAGTTCTGCATGGCTGGGGAGGCCTCAGGAATCTTACAGTCATGGCAAAGGGGAAGTGAACATGTCCTTCTTCACATGGCAGCAGGAGAGAGAAGAATGAAAGCTGAGCAAAGGGGGAAGCCCCTTATAAAACCATAAGATCTCATGAGAACTTACTATTATGGGAACAGCATGGGGGAAATTGCCCACATGATTCAATTACCTCTCACTGGGTCCCTCTCACTACACATGGGGATTATGGGAACTACAATTCAAGATGAGATTTGAGTAGGGACACAGCCAAACCATATCAAGGAGCTAGGATTTGATCCCAGGCAGTCTGGCTCCAGAGCCTGGGTGTTTAAACCACCATACAATTCTGCCTCTCATTCCCTTTGGAATCGTTCATTCAGTTAATTGATATTTATTGAGGTCCCACTATGTGTCAGTCAGGCTTGAAGCTTCCGATAGTAATACCATCTGGGCACAAAGGATGCAAGCAAGCAGAAACGAGCACACTGCCTACTCTGGACAACTTTTATGATGAGTGAGACATCACAATTGATGGTAATTCCTTGGTTACTTGTCTCCATGTTCTGAAAGGGGTAAGCAAGCCAAGGGTATAAGGATCTGCATTTCTAACAAGCTCACAAATAATCTCAATGTTGCTGGTCTGGGGATGGGTTGTTTTGAAGACTGCTGTGTTAGAGATACTTCTCTAAGCAAAAAGAACAGAAAGTGAGACAAACTATGATTGAGAAGTTTCCAGGTGAAGAGGCAGGAGAAAAGGATGTCTCTAGGCCTGGAGGGGACAGAGAGATGGCACTTTGGGAAACGGAGGTAATGTTGAGAGGCTGGAACACAAAGTTTAAAGCTAATGAGTGAAAGGATATGGTGCTGAAGAGGCCACTTGGGGGCTAACAGAGCTCTCACCTCCTCCAGGAGAGGGTCACCCCTCTCTTGAAACCTTGCTGAGGTACTATACAGTAGGGTTTGCTGTTCCCAAATTGTGGAGTCATCTTTCTATACGAAAGCCAAGTGTCAGATTTCTAATCACTTGTCTGTCCTCCTTCCAACTCCTCTTGGAAAATCTGCTCCAGGCTAGACTGATCTCATGTTTCTGTTGCTGCGTGAGGCTATTAAACACAAGCAGATGACATGGCTTTGTCTGTAAGTCAGCTCTTTATGGAGATCACATACATGGCTGTCTCTGCAGAGGATTTTGAGAACTGGAACATTCCACTGTCTGTCCAGGAGATCACAGTTTTCACTATTGAAGGCATTCATTTACATTAAGCTAGTGAATCACTACAGGACTCCTATTAATATGCAAATGTATAATGGGATAGGTAATTTATTACTACTGTAATCCTCATGAATACAGTTTTATGATTTTATCAGATTGTCTAGTTGTTATCCCCAGCCTGGGCTATGGCTGGGGGAGTAGAGAACCTGTCTCAGCATTTCCTGATGGATGCCTCCACTCAAATAGAGGCTACTGGCCTTCAGACCACTAAACAGTGACAGATGTGCATACACAGCTGTTTCCAAGACCATCTGCACACATATCCAGTTTTATATCCATTGTCTAGTTCATTCCAGCTCCTGTGATAGTTGCCTGGGAGTTTAGATAGACGGAAATGTGCATTCCCTCTGGAATTGTTTTATGGCCCCAATCAGTAATGAACAACAAATTTTTAGGAAATATATCTTAGGGGTAAAATGTGAAAGTGGATATCCAAATGGATGGTCAGTAGGAATAAGTAAATATACAGAATGAGGAAAAAGAAAGGGGTGCAGTGTACTTCAAGTGAAATGAGATAAAGAGGGATAGAGCAAAGAATAAATGCAGAATAATACTGGAGTACTAAACACAAAACTCCTTCCCACCAGTCTCATGGTTGTTCCAAGATTATGTGGGAAAGGGGTGGGCTGGATCTATATGGATCTGCACGCTTGGTCATGGGCCCAGCAGAGGCATGATCTAACTTACTCTCTAAATGAGCTACCAGTTGGAATGGTGTCATAGCACAAATTTTTCATCAAGATAGAAACTAAATGATATTAAGGAAAAAATCATTTTTAAGCACTGAAATATGACTTAGAGTTTGATTTTTTTCCTTTTCTTCTGCCAAAAGGATGCTTCATTGAGTACCTTAAGGTATCTGGCAATTAATGTGGAATTACATAGTGGGAGGGGCATGAGGAAAGATGAGGAGAAAGAGTTCCAATGATCCCGACAATTGCAACAATTGCTAGTGCAAAAAGAGACTTGTCTTTTAAGGTTTGGGCTAGCAAGACCCAATGAACTTCATTTTACCCTCATCAGATGTTGATAGGAGGACAGTTAATGTTTTCACTGTCTCTCAAAACCTGATATATGTCAGGCCCCCAGCTTGTTAACCGCTGATTTGGCCATCATTAGTCCCTGCTTCAGCTGACTGCCCCATTTATCTTGGCTTAATCCATCACCATGCCAACATATGAGCATATATAGGTATTCTTCTATTATGCTCATGTAGCACATTGGAGCATGCTTCAATTTAAAGTGACACACAAATCTAACTTTTCTCATCTTTTAATTTGACTCTGTGGCAATGGAATATGGGAATAACAGACAATGTACAGTCTATTAGCAATTTCACCGTGAATCACTGTTAAGAGTCTGTCATCTTAGTATTTACTCAACTGAGTCTCATGTGGTCTAGTTGAGCATCACATACATGCCTCTATTTTGCTTCCTGACATCCTGTGTACACATCTAGCACAGCATATGAAACATGAATGCATCCACCACATGAAAATATTTATAAATATATGATGTTAATAGTCAAAAAATTGAACAAGGATAACACAATTGATTCTTTTCCAATATCCATAGTTACTGTATTTTTTTTATTTTTTATTTTTTAGACAGAGTCTCACTCTATTGCCCAGGCTGGAGTGCAGTCGCACAATCTCGGCTCACTGCAACCTCTGCCTCCCGGGTTCATGCCATTCTCTTGCCTCAGCCTCCCGAGTAGCTGGGACTACAGGTGCCCGCCACCATGCCTGGCTAATTTTTTGTATTTTTAGGAGAGACGAGGTTTCACTGTGTTAGCCAGGATCGTCTCTATCTCCTGACCTCGTGATTCTCCCACCTTGACCTCTCAAAGTGCTGGGATTACAGGCGTGAGACACTGCGCCCGGCCTCCATAGTTACTGCATTTTTAAACTCATTAAAGGAAACAGTCTGAGTAAGTGGCTTTAAGAATTAAAGACATTACAAAAAAAAAAAGAAAAAAAAGACATTATGACATTAGCTTTTGTGTTTCTGAAGCTCCTTCTGGGAGAAAAAGATGAGGAGAATTTTCAGTTGGCTACTAGACCATGGTAGGGGAGGGTAGGAGGAGAAAAAAACAAAAAACAAAAAAACCAAAAAACCCCACAAACTTC
Source organism: Symphalangus syndactylus (assembly GCF_028878055.3). Classification (NCBI taxonomy): domain Eukaryota; kingdom Metazoa; phylum Chordata; class Mammalia; order Primates; family Hylobatidae; genus Symphalangus; species Symphalangus syndactylus. The sequence continues at coordinate 96,914,324 of NC_072426.2, forward strand.
ATTGACCTTTAAGTGATTGTAGTAGAATATACATTTTTTAATTTGGTGCTTGAGAAAACGACAAAAAGAACCTTTGAGAAAATTCAAATTTGTCCAAAAGCACTACTAAATTGATCACAACAGCACTTACATAGATTTGAAAAATAACTATATATGCAGACACATGCACACATACATACATGAAATCATGAAATAAAGTATATACGTTATACATATATATCCAGGATCACGTATACATACTGTTGATACACACACACACACACACCATTATAGGAAGTAAACCTACATCTCATTCTCCATGTTCTCAATCTTGGTGTTGAATTCTTGTCTTTAATTCTTCTCAATTCATTTTATACTTGTCCTTCAAACAGTCTGTATTAGTCCATTGTCGCATCACTATAAAGAAATGCCTGAGACCGGGTAATTTATAAAAAGAGGAGATTTAGGCTGGGTGTGGTGGCTCACACCTGTAGTCGCAGCACTTTGGGAGGCCGAGAAGAGTGGATCGTGAGTTTCAGGAGATCGAAACCATCCTAGCTAACATGATGAAACCCAGTCTGTACTAAAAATACAAAAAATGAGCCAGGCATGGTGGCAGGTGCCTGCAGCCCCAGCTATTTGGGAGGCTGAGGCAGGAGAATCTCTTTAACCCTGGAGGCGGAGGTTGTAGTGAGCCGAGATAGCGCCACTGCACTCCAGCCTAGGTGAGCAAGACTCCATCTCAACAAACAAACAAAAAAAAGAAGAGGTTTAACTGGCTCACAGTTCAGCAGGCTGTACAGAAAGCATGATGCTGGCCATCTGTTCAGCTTCTGGGGAAGCCTCAGAAAACTTACCATCATGGCAGAAAGGATAGAAAGCAGGCTCTTATTATGTGGCTGGAGCAGGAGAAAGAGAGAGAGGCAGAAGTTGCTACACACTTTGAAACAACAAGATGTCCTGACAACTCTATCATGAGAACAGCACTAGGCAGATGGTGCTAAACCATTAGAAAACTCCCCCTTGATCCAATCACCTCCCACCAGGCCCCACCACCAACATTGGGGATTACAACTGAACATGAGATTTTGGTGGGAACACAGATCCAAATCCTATCACAGTCTTAGATAACAGCCTTGTTTACATTCCTTTACACTTTTTGGTTGGCTGTGTCTTGGCTTTATTTAGCAATAGTGCCTTTTTCCTAGAGTAATAGAATAATTTTTATTGAAAGTGATAGAGAATGGTTACATCAGACAATGAATTTCTTTGTTTCTATTGTTTTCTTGCTGTTGGTTTATTTCAACCTAATTTGAATGGATGAAGAGATATACAGCTTTAGGCATTGCTGGATCCAGGTGCTCAAATAGTGTTGTCAGTACTCTGGCTATCTTGTCATCTGGGGATTCTTCCTTCCTTTGTATAATTGCATCATTCTCAGAGAAGCTCTCTCCAGGGCACGGGAAACATGGCTACTAGCATCCCCAGGCCTTCCTCTTAGTGGTTCATGATCTAAAAGAGAGAGAAACATTCTTCCTTTCAGTGTCCATATGTAGAATCTCAAGGCAGGTTTCTAACTGGCCCACTTGGGTCACACACCTCCATCCCCGAATCATCATTGGACCTCTTTACACCTTGGGTCTACCATAGAGACTTGAGCCAGCTTAGAGTCAGTGATTAAACGGGCGTCCATGAATAAAAGCCCCATCAGAACTACAGGGAATGGTATGTGTGTTGTGGATGTGTGGTGGGAAAAGAAGTGCCCATAGAAAAGGGGACTAGAAGTAGAAACCACATCTCCACTTTACCTATCCAGTTGCCATAATGCAGATAATCAACTATTCCTATTTTAAAGTAGAAATCACTTCTCCACCTTACCTATCCAGGTGCCATAATGCAGATAATCATCTGTCCCTGTTTTATCACATTTGGGGTCCTCCAGGCCTTTACTGGGCCACTCAAATCTCAACTATTTTTTTCTAAGCATCCTCTAAATTACAGCTGAAGTTGCTTAGGACTTTCCTAGGGAGATCATGAGTCAAGAAGAGACCAAAAATAAAATTCTTGCATGGCCAGTAAGCCTTAGAACAGGCAGTAAAAGGCCAGGCACGGTGGCTCATGCCTGTAATCCCAGCACTTTTGGAGGCCAAGGTGGGCGGATCACGAGGTCAGGAGATCGAGAACATCCTGGCTAACACAGTGAAACCCCGTCTCTACTAAAAATACAAAAAATTAGCTGGGCATGGTGGTGGGCACCTGTAGTCCCAGCTACTCAGGAGACTGAGGTGGGACAATGGCATGAACCTGGGGGACAGAGCTTGCAGTAAGCCAAGATCACACCACTAAACTCCAGCCTGGGCAACAGAGTGAGACTCTGTCTCAAAAAAAAAAAAAAAAAAAATAGGCAGTAAAAGATGAGCACATGTTCTCCATTTAAGAGTTTTGAAAAAGCAGTCAGACATTCTGTACATACTTAATAAATATCAAACAAATAACAGACACCCGCGAAGATGGGTTCTACTCATGACCACTGGCTGGATCGCTGGAAGAAGAAGAGAAACACAACTTCAGTGGTGTTTCCTAGCCCAGTTCCTGCTTTCATCTCCAAATTATTTCATCTATAACCATTGAAAATAAGCCCTTCCTAAAATGACTTGTGGTATAGTACATGGTGCTTGAATGCTAGGGTAAGATAGACTTATGACAATGAGGGCCAGTGACTTAATATCTGTAAGCTTGCTTTGTCCTTTATCTGTAGTGTAGGGATAAGAATATTTATTTTGTGGGACAGTTGCAAGGGTCAATCCTCAGCCTCTTTAAGCTTCAATTTCATGATCTGTACAATGGGTATATAATAATGCCTTCCTCCTAGGGTAAGACAGAGACTGAAGTTGCCTACTCAATATTCATTATGCTCCTCTCAATACTATAGTCCTAGTTTTAGTAGGGGAAACAATATGCCAGGATTTTTTTTTAAAGCCCAGCTTTACTTGAAGATAGAGGTGGTATTAATGAGATACAGGTGGAAATTGTTAGGAGTGTAGTAGAGGAATCCTTTTAAAGGGGTCTGATATAGCTGAAAGCCATAGTTTTTGACCTTTATTCATCTTTCGTTTGTAATTAGGATGTGATGTCTTCAGCCTCAGCAGCTATCTCTGGTACCAGAGGAATAGACAAAGAAAATTGCTGAGACTTTGGCTGTGACATCTTTAAGCAGTTGAAACAATGCCAGCAAACTTTTCTTTCTGGACTTATTGTTATGTGAGAAAAAAAAATACAGTATGTAATTGTTTAAGATTTTTTAAGGATTCAAAAAAGTAATCCATATAAAGCATTTACCGCAAAATGTGCAATACTGAATCTAAAACACTTTGATTGTGTTTCTTTTTTTTTTTTCTTTTGCTCTTACTAGGAGGTGACAATGGAAGCTTTTCTCTCAGGTATGTCACAATTGCCACCTGGCTGACAACAAATGCAAACTGGGATTGATTTATAAGATGAACCCAATTTCTGAAATGTTAGGATGGGAAAATCATTTATCTTAAAATCAATGAAATAGGACAATAATCATAGCTAATATTTATAGAGCAATTCTTACTCACATATGTAATGGTGCCTAACTCACTACCAGTTACATGGCAGGTACTCAAAGTGTTGTGTTCTGTCTTTCATTCATTCGTACTCCTCCTTCTAATGCTAGGGCGTGTCTGCACAGGAAGAGCCAGTCTCTTTCAATAATAGATAAATGGCTATAAATTCCAGGTGCACACAGGAGGTGGCCACAGGAACGGCGCTTTCTTACTACAAGGAAACCCAAACATAGATTTTGGAAATATAATGAGTTTTGAAGCAAACTGTCTTTTACAGGGGACCTGACAAAGCTGGTTTCTAATTCTGGTTGGCTCTTCAGAGTAGGTCTGATTAATGGGCTGGAATTAGTACTCCTGGGACAGAACAGTTTATTGAAATATTCAGAGTCTCCCAATGTCACCCTCCACCCCAGCCTGGTGGGGAGGCGGCGTTTCCATGACAATGCAGTACATTTAGTCAGCAGCACCTTTCAAGTAAACAGTAATCCTTCAGAAAAACAAGAAGGTCATTACAGCAACTTGTCAAATCAATGCAGAGGGTGTCAGGGCCGATTAAGGCATCTTCTCTCGCAGCTGACACAGTGTCAATAGTACTGGGCCACCACTGCTCAGGCAGATGATTGAAGTGAAGTGCCCATCAGTCAGGGCGTTGAGGTGGACTAACGATTCCCCGCGCTGCCTATTAGAGCTACATGACAACTCAATCCTGCTTGCTGGCAAAGAGAGAGAGGGAGAGGGAGAGAGAAAATGGAAAAAAATAGTGACCTTGTTGCTTTGTTTGAAGCTGAATTAAATTGACAAGAGCAGCTAATCTTTACCTAGGGCGATTAACAGAATTAAGGACCACAACAAAGGCACCCAAGGTTTTAACATCTATGCAAGGGCTCAGAGATGTTCATGATGTAGGTAGCGCTCCTTGGGTATTCAGGTACGATCCAGATATATATTCTGAGCCAAGCCTTCTCCAAATGAAGCATGGGTAATCCCATTAACATCCTGCTGAACCAACGTGTGAGAATGGAAGGCATTCACTGAATATACCCTCTTCCTGCATCACTCAGGAAGTCTACTCTTGCTGGTGGCACTGGCTGATCACTTTAGACATACGAATCTGGGCTGGGGAAAGGCATAAATACATAGAGTTTCAATGTATTTCCCTGGAGAAATTTTTGCCTTATTTTAAATCTTCTAAACCCACAATTCCACAGCAGTTTTATACAAACCACCCAATGGTTTGACAGAGAGAAAGAAACAAGATGGGTAAAATGAGGCAAGCAGTAAGGCAGAAGACTTTGGGACACAAAGTGGTTGGAGGAAAGACTAGAAAGCACATTAGGGCCCGCTGAAGGGTGGCCAGCCATTTGTATGGCAAGTCAAAAAATTCCTATTTGTTAGTCTATTGGCAATAAAGAGCGATTAATGTCTTTAGGCAGGAGAATTATGCAATTAGATGGCTGTGTGGAGACAAGGAAAGAGACGAGGCAGAGACTACTACAATAGTTCCAGGCCAACAGAATAAAATCTTGGATTAGAGTTGGTCAGGGAATAGAGAGAAGGAAAAAGATGCAAGAAATGTTTTATAAATAGAATCTGTCAAGTGTTTGTTCATAGGGATGGGGCAAATATAGCTGGAGGATTGCCACAGCATCTTTTCCAAGAAAGCTGGTCTTGGGGGAGTGTGGGACCTTGAGAAGAATTTGTGCAGGGCTAGCTAAGGCAACACAGCCAAGGGAGAGATATAGTCTAAGAGGATAGCCAAGAATATCACCATGGAAACAGTCTCCAAGAGCCAAGCATAGAAGATGATCCAAAGGTAAAAGGGAGGTCCCAGGTCACTGAGGTGAGACACTCAGGAGATTTGGTGGAGGTAAGAATGCACTGCTGGCTGGGGCAAATTATTCAGGACTGAGATGAGCAGGAGATGATCCCTCACTCCGAAGTGGTGCTAGGATGGAAAGATCTGATGATATATGTGCTCATATAAACTCAGATACAAGCAGTAGCACTAGGAATTATTTCAGGATTCTACCTGAGCAATTCAAAGCAGGGTGATTTTAACAGAAGTAGCTGAGACAGAAGATAATGTAGGCAGAGCAGTAATGAGTTTACTTTTGGGCGTGATGAATGAGAAGCACCTACAATGCTAAGAGGACTTGTTGCATGTAAAACTGTAGAGCTTAAATTTGGAAATAAAATGTTGAGACTAGACAGTATGTAGCTTTAGTTAAAGCCACAATATTGGATGAGAATACCTATAAAGAATGTGTCTGTGGAGAACAGTGAGAAAGATAGATTCTTGTGAAAAACACTTAAGGAGAAGGTAGAGAGAGCTGACTCACTAAAAGAGAGAGAAATGTTGGTTGCAGAGGTAGGAAGAAAGTTAAGGAAGAATAATGTTTTCAAAGTAGGCAGATGGTTAAGGTCAAATGCTAAAGGGAAGTGAATTCAGAAAAAAAAATAGAACATAAAAGGCTTTTGGCTATTTGTTGGAAATCTTGGGTTAAAAGAGTAGTGTGGATAAAACCTAGAATAAGCTGGGTTAAGGACTGAATGGAAGGCATTGTCAAGACTTTTGATAATAAAAAAAGAAGAGAGAGATTGTGTTAACTTTAGGAAAATGTATAGCAGAAGGAAAATGACTCAAGAATGAGAAATATTCGAGATATTTGAGATCAGAAGAAGTGCCAGTACAGTGTGAAAATATTAGAGAAGACATACAGGAAAGTCTAGTATAGTGTTTCCCAAATTAGCCTGAAAACAACAACTACCTGCAGGTAATTGTTAGCTACATTCTTGGACCCCAATCCAGATCTTCCAAACTAATGTTTCCACTAGAGCAGACTGGGGATCTGAACGTTTAATAAGCATACCTGGTGATTCTTATAATCAAGCTGGTTTAAAAGATTGCTCTCTGAATGTTTGATATTAGAACAGTGGTCCACAAACTTGACGGCCCATTGAAATCAACTGAGGAGCTTTAAAAATAATAATACCAGTGCTGGGCTGGGCATGGTGGCTCACATCTGTAATCCCAGCACTTTGGGAGGCCGAGGCGGGTGGATCATAAGGTCAAGAGATGGAGAACATCCTGGCCAACATGGTGAAACCCCATCTCTATTAAAAGTACAAAAATTAGCTGGGTGTGGTGGCATGCACCTGTAGTCCCAGCTACTTGAGAGGGTGAGGCAGGAGGATTGCTCGAACCTGGGAGGCAGAGGTTGCAGTGAGCTTAGATTGTGCCACTCCATTCCAGCCTGGCAACATAGCGAGACTCCATCTCAAAAAAAAAAAAAAAAAAAAAAATATATATATATATATATATATATGTATACACACACACACATTATAGATATATATACACACATAAATATACATATATACACATATATATATGTGTGTGTGTATATATATATATGTGCTTATACCCCATGCCCAATAGATGTTGATTTAATTGGACTGGGGCTCTGCCTGAGTTTTCTGCAGGGGATTCTAATGTACAGCCAAGTTTGAAATGTAGATGTGGGAAGATGAAGATGAGTGAAAATAAGCTTGGAGGAAGAAGAGAGGAAAATATGGTGGTTTCATGCTTCCACGGCCTTTATTATGCTGGAGAAAAGACTCTGTCACCTTTTGGGAGTAAAGTGACATCAGTGGAGTGGTGGGTTTAGGGGAAGGAGCAAAGGGAGTGGACAGGAATATGGGGTTTAATAGCACTAAGGATGTCGTGACACAATACCCTTTTTCCAGCAAAGCATCTATCTATTCAGAAACAGAGTAGGTAGATGAATGTAGTATCGGATTAACAGGGCAAATGCAGCAGTTTGACCAGCGAGAGGAGACTTGAAGAAATGGAATAGAGTTGTACTAAAATTATTTAAGAAGATGGCATGGTGGGAATGTAAATTGGTATAGCTGTTAATTAAAACAGTATGGAGGTTGCTCAAAAAATTAAAAATGGAACTACCATATGATCTAGCAACTCCTCATCTGGGGAAATAGTCAAAGAAATGAAATTAGCACCTCACAGAGATGACTGCACTCCCACGTTCATTGCAGCGTTAGTCATGATGATCGAGATATGATACAAACTAAGTGTTCATCAGTGGATGAATGGTATATATACACAATGAAATACTACTTGGCCTTAAAAATAAAAAGAAAAATCTGTCATTTATGATAATATGGATGAACTTGGAGATCCTTATTCTAAGATCACTTATTCTAAGTGTAGTAACTCAGAAACAGAAAGAAAAATACTGTATGATCCCACTTATATGTTAAATCTGAACAGAGACTAATACATAGAAACAGACAGTAAAATGGTAATTACCATGGGTAGGAGGAATGGGACAGAAAAAGGAGATGTAGGCCAAAGGATGCAAATTTATAGTTAAGTAAGATGAATAAGTCTAGAGATCTAATGTACAGCGTGCAGACTACTGTTAATTATGTTGTATTATATACTGAAAATTTGCTGAGAGTAGATTGTAGATGCTTTTAGCATTTAAAAAAAGATAACTGTGAGTAATGGATAAGTTAATTTGCTTGAGTGTAGCAATTATTTCACTATGCATATGTATATCAAAACATCATGTTATACACCTTGAATATATACAATAAAAATAAACAAATGTTAAAAAGGAGGCATAATTACAGGGGAACTGTTGTGATTAGTAAATCACAATTTTAGTTTATGATCTTGGAACTTCAAGTCCACAAAGTATGGCCATGGGGATGACTTGCCCATGTGAAGTGGAGGCGAATATCTTTAGAGTAGAGTTGGTAAAAGAACTGTGAAGTTTGAGTTTTGGGATTTGGGATTGCTTAGTAGGGTAAAAAGCCTGAACACTAGAGTTGTCAACCCTGGCTCTTTCACTTACTAGCTGTGTAACCCTGGGCAAGTTATTTAACCCATGGAAGACTCAACTCCTTCATCTATAAAATAAGGGTTTTAATAATTATCAGAAAAGTTAATGAATGAGCTAATAGTCAGCAATGTAAAATAAAACACTGGAGGAAAGACCCAACAGGATGAGAAAACGAGAAGCTTTGGAATTGGTTAATAAGATGGCTATTGGTGATTAGTATCAACAGAGTGATGAGGCAGGAGCCAGATTACAAGGGGCTACAAAGGAAGGACATGAAGTAGAAATTCATGAAAAGAAAGAGCTATTTTATGGTATATTTAGGTAAAGGCACAGGCATTGAAGACTTAGAGGACTATAGTGATGATTTCTGTACATAAAGCATTCAACCGGGTAGACACATTTGTACCCAATAAAAGCTATCTATTATTACTACTACTACTATTCACAATACCACAATTTTGCTAGTGACAATCACTCGGTTGGGAAATAGGAATACTATTTGCTTTAAGAATTTGATGACTGTGTTGAATAAATAAACAATATCTGATAAGTGGCCAGGAGTGGAGAAAATATTATATTTGAAATCAGAGACATGATAGCAGACATGATGGGTATGGTAGCTATGCCAGGAACCTAAGTCTTTTAGACAATATTCTGACTATTTTGTTGTCACGCTCTCTGCTAAAATGGAGTTTCATGACAAGTCTATTTATAATTATTTTCTAAACTTGGGGCCACTCTAAACTTGTTTGATGAATGCCTTTATATCTACATCATATTTCTATGCAGCTCATCAGTTTATATTACTGATCTGCTCAATCAAATATGACAAAATGCTGGCAGGAATGGAGGAGGGGAGAGGAAGAGTGAGAGAATCCATTCCAAAATAAGAGGAAGCATGAAATAAAATCAGAAATAAAAACTTTCACTAAAGGTTCTGAGCCCTGCTGGGCACGTATCTATATCTTATAACTAGACAATGCACTTTAGTATATGGAAGAAGATATTATTACCACAGATGCTCTGCTGTATGAAAGTCTGAACTCTTGAGAAGATGCAAAATGGAGCATTGCTGAGAGGGATCTGGTAGAATTTGCAGTCAGGGAAAAACATTCTAACCTCCATCTTAGGGACAATCAGGCAGAAGCCTAGTTATTTCTACAGAGCAGAAACAATCTCCAAAACAATGAAGGCGTCACAGTTTGGGAAGAAAGGTTTAATGGAACACTTGGTTTTCAATAACTCTCATGAGACCATCAGAGCACTGGGACATAGAGTTATTGTAGTGGCTTTTAGTTGGCAGGACTGGAAACAATGGATGGAAGTTGAAATAGTGGATGGAAGTTGAAGGGTGGGAGATGTCAGGTCTACATAAGAAAGGACATTTGTACAGCCAAAGATACCAGAGGAAAAAACATAGTCTTCTTAGGAAATAGTGATTTTTTTCTTTGTTTGCTTGGGATTACAGACCCACTAAATTAGATGAATTACCAACTTCTGGGAAAATTGTGGAGGGGTTTAACATTCCAAAAGGATATCAGATTCTCAAGTTTTCTTTGGATGCTGAGATATTTCTTTTGATTTTTTTTTTTTGACAGAGTCTCACTCTGTTGCCAAGCTGGAGTGCAGTGGCACAATCTCAGTTTACCACACCTCCGCCTCCCGGGTTCAAGCGATTCTCCTGCCTCAGCCTCCTGAGTGGCTGGGATTACAGGCATGCGCCACCACGCCCAGCTAATTTTTGTATTTTTAGTAGAGACAGGGTTTCACCATGTTGGCCAGGATGTTCTCCATCTCTTGACTTCATGATCCACCCGCCTCGGCCTCCCAAAGTGCTGGGATTAGAGGTGTGAGCCACCATGCCCGGCTTTCTTTTGATGTCTTAAAAAACCTAGGGCCATGTGTAATACTCACACGCTAAGATAACCTTTATTCTTCCTTGTAGTAAGCCAAGACTGGGTTGGTCAAAGCTCTAACTACATAGGCAGAAGGATATTGTGGAAAGAACTCCGTAAAAAAGCTTTAAGGATACATTTTTGGAGAACAGGGGTTCCTATTTATATTTATTGAGATCTATGATGTTAGATGATATACTACAGACTTTTTGTAGTTTATTTCATTTAATTTTCACAAAAGAACCATAAGGTGAATATAATCCCTATTTGTTAAATGAAGATGATGAGGGGCTAAAGTAGTTAAGTAAATAATCCATGGTAATGGCTAGAAAACCAATATTTGAAATGAGATTTATTTATCCTATGGTATGAAGTCTTAGTCACTACAGTATGTTATTCTTAGCATCTACCACTGATTAGATGCCTGACTTGTATGTGAGTCATATAGCATTTTATCTTTAATACTAGCTCTTATTCATGCTATAAAATGAGAGAGCATTTTTCCACAATGATATGTGGGGATTTCTGGGTAGCTAAAAATAATAGCAGAAATCTAAGTGTATATCTTCCTAAATATTCTTTTAAAACAATAGAGTACAACAAGATCAACAACAAAAACAACAACACAAAAAACTGCACAAACCCCACACTCTCAATCTAACTAGAGGACAGAATTACCAAACCTCAAAATAACTGTAGAAAGAAAAATTGCCAAATCCCAGTGAGCTGTCATTCATGATCCCACCACAAGCTTTTCAAGATGAGCAAGGGCAGCTTGAGAAAAACTAGAAGAAGAAGAGAAGATGGGAACAAAAGGTGGACATAAATTTGTCTGAAACCATGGACAGAAAGAGAGAGTCTACCGTAAGTGTGAAACTGCTAGAAATTTCTATTGATAGATCTAATCACCAATGACAAGAAATGTTCTAAAGGTAGATACTTGAAATGGCAATCTTTGAAAGATGGCTTCAGGAACAAGAAGAGTCAAAGAGGAAGGGGAAGCAGGCATTTCATAGCTGGGTGGTTATGAGGGAAACAAGTGAAAAGGAAACTTTTAGAGTATCACAAGACAACAAACTAACAAACACAAACAAAAAATAGAGGACACAGAACATCTCCCCACATATGCACACATACACACAGGCACTTAAAATCCACTAAAGAAATTGGACTTTTCTACACTGGCAGAAGAGGGCAGCATTGAATCAAAAATATTCTTTTTTTAATGACACACTATCAAGCAATAGAAATATTCTAAGTATCAGCAAATATTTAAAAATAAATGGAAGACAGCTAAAAAGTATACTCAAAGTTATTTACAAAATCAGAAAATAAGAATCAACACATTTCAACTGATGAAAATTCTCCCTCAGATAATAACCATGAGGCGGAAAAAAACCCTGAAAGACAAAACGGCAAAGTTAGTAAAATGTACTGAAGCAAGAATTTGGGAATATGGAAAATCACCTTGAATAGAGATTTAAGAGCCAAAAACAGAAATAGACAAAAAGCAGAAAGAATGTGAAAAGTGTTGATTGATCCAGGGAAAGAAAAGGGGAAAAATATAAAAATCAAAATTATTTTAGAAATGAAGACTAAATTACAAGATGGTCAGAGGACACTAGATTCAAACAAAAATTTAATAAGAGGCATAGAACAACACTCTCCCATTTTATAATTAAAGTAATAGCAAAAAGAATGGAAATTACATAAAGAAAGAAAAAAAGTCAGAGAAAATATGTTAATAACAAAAAACAGGCAGAGAAGAAATAGCATACATATAATTGGAGGTCCTGACCAAAGAAAGTAAAATAATGGAACACCTTAAATATTTAAAACTATAGTTAAATACCATTTCCAGAAACAAAAGAAAACATGAATTTTTATATCAGAAGGACCTATGAAGTTCTTGAGAAATTAGCCCAGGATGACCAACACTGAGATATATTTTGCAAAATTCTTAGACTTCAAAGATAAAAGGAAAATCCTTGAGGCTTCCATGAAAAAAAAAAAAAACAAATAACTTACCAGCACAAAACTATTGACTGGCATCACGCTTCTCAAAACAATATATGAAGCAATGCAACCATGAATAAGTATTTTTTTAAATAAAGAATGAATTCATGAAGGGAAGTGTGGACCAAATCAAGCAATCATTTAAAAGTAAAGAACTCTAGAAAAACCATTTTAAACGTATCAGAACTTAGTGAATTCTGTAATCATTAGCACTCTTCAGAAATCTACTAGAGGAAAATATTCATTTGACCAAGAGGAAACTTGGAAAACTTGTGAAAAAAACTGCTGGTGACTATATGAGAGAGAAAGAGAGTGTGGTTATACATATCAGATTTCAGTGAAGGTGGGATGAAGATAGAAGGTAAATGTACAAATATTATGTATTATAATAACTAAAGAAAAGGATGAAAAACGAGAGGGAAATAAGAAAGTAGAATAAAACTAACTCATTTCTTCATAGACTGTAGGTGGATGCTAAAGGACTCTACTGAAAATGACAAATAAGAATGCTAAAAGATTAAATGAGAAAATTAGTGATCAAGGGAATTAAAAATGCATAAGTGGAAAGATAATCACAGATGAAAACTAAATACCTCTTTTTTTTTATTATACTTTAGGTTTTAGGGTACATGTGCACAATGTGCAGGTTTGTTACATATGTATCCATGTGCCATGTTGATTTCCTGCACCCATTAACTCATCATTTAGCATTAGGTATATCTCCTAATGCTGTCCCTCCCCCCTCCCCTAACCCCACAACAGTCCCCGGAGTGTGATGTTCCCCTTCCTGCGTCCATGAGTTCTCATTGTTCAATTCCCACCTATGAGTGAGAACATGCGGTGTTTGGTTTTTTGTCCTTGCGATAGTTTACTGAGAGTGATGTTTTCCAGTTTCATCCATGTCCCCTAAATACCTCTTTAAATGCAAAAACTTTTTTTTAATTTTCATGGGTTCATAGTAGGTGTATGTATTTAGGGGGTTCATAAGATACTTTGATATAGGAATACAATGTGTAATAGCCACATCAGGATAAATGGGGTATCCATTACCTCAAGCATTTATCCTTTCTTTGTGCTACAGGCACAATTGAGATGATATCTCATTATAGCTTACATTTGCATTTCTCTGATGATCAGTGATGTTGAGCATCTTTTCATATACCTGTTTGCCATTTGCATGTCTTCTTTTGAGAAATGTCTATTCATATCTTTTGCCCATTTTTAAATTGGATTATTATATTTTTTTCTTATAGAGATGTTTGAGCTCTTTATATATTCTGTTATTAATTCCTTGTCAGATGAGTAGTTTTCAAATATTTCCTTTGTGGGCTGTCTCTTCACTTTGTTCATTGCTTACTTTGCTATTCATAAGTTATTTTTTAAGAAGGTCGATGATTTTTTTTCTATTTTTTTTTAATTTCCATAGGTTTTTGGGAAAAAGGTGGTATTTGGTTACATGAGTAAGTTCTTTAGTGGTGATTTATGAGATTTTTGTGCACCCGTCACCTGAGCAGTATACACTGAACCCAATTTTTAGTATTTTATTGCTCATCCCACTTCTACCCTTTCCCCCAGAGTCCTCAAAGTCCACTGTGTCATTCTTATGCCTTTGCATCCTCATAGCTTAGTGCCCACTTTTAAATGAGAACATGTTTGCTTTTCCATTCCTGAGATACTTCACTTAAAATAAGAGTCTCCAGTCCCATCCAAATTGCTGTGAATGCCATTAATTCATTCCTTCTTATAGCTGAGTAGTATTCTATTATATATATATATATATATATAGTGAAAGATTTTATATATATATATCACAGTTTCTTTATACTCTAGTTGATTGATGGGCATTTGGGTTGGTTCCACATTTTTGAAATTGTGAAATGTGCTGCTATAAACATGTGTGTGCAAGTATCTTTTTGTATAATGGCTTCTTTTCTTCTGGGTAGATGAACAGTAATGGGATTGCTGGATCAAATGGTAGTTACACTTTTAGTTATTTAAGGAATCTCCACACTGTTTAACATAGTGGTTGTACTAGTTTACATTTGCACCAGCAGTGTAGAAGTGTTCCCTTTTCACAACATCCATGCCAAAATCTATTAGTTTTTTATTTTTTGGATTATGGCCATTCTTGTAGGAGTAAGGTGGTATTGCATTGTGGTTTTGATTTGCATTTCGCTGATAATTAGTGATGTTGAGCATTTTTTTCATATGTTTGTTCACCATTTCTATATCTTCTTTTGAGAATTGTCTATTCATGTCCTTAGCCCAGTTTTGATCAGATTGATTCTTTCTTGCAAATTTGCTTGAGTTTGTTGTAGATTCTGGATAGTAGTCCTTTGTCAGATGTATAAATTGGGAAAATTATCTTCTACTCTGTGGATTGTCTGTTTACTTTGCTGACTGTTCTTTTTGCTGTGCAAAAGCTCTTTAGTTTAATTAAGTCACACTATTTATCTGCTTTTATTCCATTTGCTTGTGAGTTCTTGGTCATGAAATCCTTGAATAAGCCAATGTCTAGAAGGGTTTATCCAATGTTATCCTCTAAAATGTTTACAATTTCAGATCTTAGATTTGGGTCCTTGATCCATCTTGAGTTGATTTTTGTATAAGGTGAAAGATGAGGATTCAGTTTTATTCTCCTACATGTGGCTAGCCACTTATCCCAGAACCATTTGTTGAATAGGGCATCCTTTCCCCACATTATGTTTTTGTTTGCTTTGTTGAAGATCAGTTGGCTGTCGGTATTTGGGTTTATTTCTGGGTTCTCTATTCTGTTCTATTGGTCTATGTCCCTATTTTTATACCAGTATCATGATGTTTTTGTTACTATGACTTTATAGTATAGTTTGAAATCATTGCATATAGTTGCTCATAGTAGCCTCTAATGATCCTTTGAATTTCTGTGGTATCAGTTGTAATGTCACCTTCTCCATCTGTGATTTTAATTATTTATTTTGTCTCTCTTTTTCTCTTAGTCTGGCTAAAAGTTTGGCTATTTTGCATGTCTTTTAAAAAATTAACTTTTCATTTTATTGATCTTTTGTATTGTTTTCTTAGTTTCAATTTCATTTATCTCTGCTCTGATCTTTATACTTTCTTTTCTTCCATTAATTTTGGGTTTGGTTTGGTCTTGATTTTCTAGTTCTTTAAGATGTATCATTAGGTTGTGTATTTGAAGTTTTCTACTCTTTTGATGTAGCTTATAGCTTTAAACTTTCCTCTTAGTACTGCTTTCACTGTATACCATAGATTTTGGTATGTTATGTTGTCATTGTCATTTGTTTCAAGAAATTTTATTCTGGAATCTTTTTTTATTCTTATTATTATTATACTTTAAGTTTTAGGGTACATGTGCACAATGTGCAGGTTTGTTACATATGTATCCATGTGCCATGTTGTTGTGCTATAATTTTTTTCTTAATGTCTTCATTGTTCCACTGATCATTCAAGAACATAGTCTTTAATTTTCGTGTGTTTGCATAGTTTCCAAAATTCCTCATATTATTGTTTCTAGTCTTATTTAATTGTGGTCAGAGAAAATACTTGATATAATTTCTTTTTTTTTAAATTTTTTATGGCTTGTTTTGTGGCCTAACACATGATCTATTCTTGAGAATAATCCATATGCTGAGGAAAAGAATGGTGCACTGTGTATTCATTAGATGAAATGTTCTGTAAATATCTATTAGGTCCCTTGGGTCTACAGTTACAGATTAAGTATGATGTTTCTTTGTTGATTTTCTCTCTAAATGATCTCTCTAATGCTTAAAATGAGAAGTTGACATCTCCAGCTATTCTTGTATTGGGATCTATCTCTCTCTTTAGCTCTAATAATATTTGCTTTTATACATCTGTGTGCTCCAGCATTGGGTGCATACTTAACTAAAATTGTTATAGCCTCTTGTTGAATTGACCCTTTATCATTATAAAACGAATTTATTGACTCTTTTTGTAGTTTCTGTTTTGAAATCTGTTGTGTTGGATATAAGCATAGCTATTCCTGCTCTTTTTATGTTTAAATTGGCATGAAATATCTTCTTTTGTCCCTTTATTTTCAGTCTATTTTTGTCTTTATAGGTGAAGTGTGTTTTTGGTAGGCAACAGATCATTGGGTCTCATTATTTTTAATCCATTCAGCCACTATTTCTTTTGATTGGAGAGTTTAGTCCATTTGCATTCAATATTATTATTAATAAGTAAGAACTTATTCCTGCCATTTTGTTACCTCTTTTCTGGTTGTTTTATGGTCTTCCTTTTTTTCTTTTTTTTTATTATTATTATACTTTAAGTTTTAGGGTACATGCGCACAATGTGCAGGTTTGTTACATATGTATCCATGTGCCATGTTGGTGTGCTGCACCCATTAACTCGTCATTTAGCATTAGGTATATCTCCTAATGATGTCCCTCTCCCCTCCCCCAACCCCACAACAGTCCCCGGAGTGTGATGTTCCCCTTCCTGTGTCCATGTGTTCTCATTGTTCAATTCCCACCTATGAGTGAGAACATGCGGTGTTTGGTGTTTTGTCCTTGTGATAGTTTACTGAGAATGATGGTTTCCAGTTTCATCCATGTCCCTACAAAGGACATGAACTCATCATTTTTTATGGCTGCATAGTATTCTATGGTGTATATGTGCCACATTTTCTTAATCCAGTCTACCATTGTTGGACATTTGGGTTGGTTCCAAGTCTTTGCTATTGTGAGTAGTGCCACAATAAACATACATGTGCATGTGTCTTTATAGCAGCATGATTTATAGTCCTTTGGGTATATACCCAGTAATGGGGTGGCTGGGTCAAATGGTATTTCTAGTTCTAAATCCCTGAGGAATCGCCACACCGACTTCCACAATGGTTGAACTAGTTTACAGTCCCACCAACAGTGTAAAAGTGTTCCTATTTCTCCATATCCTCTCCAGCACCTGTTGTTTCCTGACTTTTTAATGATGGCCATTCTAACTGGTGTGAGATGGTATCTCATTGTGGTTTTGATTTGCATTTCTCTGATGGCCAGTGATGATGAGCATTTTTTCATGTGTTTTTTGGCTGCATAAATGTCTTCTTTTGAGAAGTGTCTGTTCATGTCCTTTGCCCCCTTTTTGATGGGGTTGTTTGTTTTTTTCTTGTAAATTTGTTTGGGTTCATTGTAGATTCTGGATATTAGCCCTTTGTCAGATGAGTAGGTTGCGAAAATTTTCTCCCATTTTGTAGGTTGCCTGTTCACTCTGATGGTAGTTTCTTTTGCTGTGCAGAAGCTCTTTAGTTTAATTAGATCCCATTTGTCAATTTTGGCTTTTGTTGCCATTGCTTTTGATGTTTTAGACATGAAGTCCTTGCCCATGCCTATGTCCTGAATGGTATTGCCTAGGTTTTCTTCTAGGGTTTTTATGGTTTTAGGTCTAACATGTAAGTCTTTAATCCATCTTGAATTAATTTTTGTATAAGGTGTAAGGAAGGGATCCAGTTTCAGCTTTCTACATATGGCTAGCCAGTTTTCCCAGCACCATTTATTAAATATGGAATCCTTTCCCCGTTGCTTGTTTTTGTCAGGTTTGTCAAAGATCAGATAGTTGTGGATATGTGGCATTATTTCTGAGGGCTCTGTTCTGTTCCATTGATCTATGTCTCTGTTTTGGTACCGGTACCATGCTGTTTTGGTTACCATAGCCTTGTAGTATAATTTGAAGTCAGGTAGCATGATGCCTCCAGCTTTGCTCTTTTGGCTTAGGATTGACTTGGCGATGTGGGCTCTTTTTTGGTTCCATATGAACTTTAAAGTAGTTTTTTCCAATTCTATGAAGAAAGTCATTGATAGTTTGATGGGGATGGCATTGAATCTATAAATTACCTTGGGCAGTATGGCCATTTTCACGATATTGATTCTTCCAACCCATGAGCATGGAATGTTCTTCAATTTGTTTGTATCATCTTTTATTTCACTGAGCAGTGGTTTGTAGTTCTCCTTGAAGAGGTCCTTCATGTCCCTTATAAGTTGGATTCCTAGGTATTTTATTCTCTTTGAAGCAATTGTGGATGGGAGTTCACTCATGATTTGGCTCTCTGTTTGTCTGTTATTGGTGTACAAGAATGCTTGTGATTTTTGCACATTGATTTTGTATCTTGAGGCTTTGCTGAAGTTGCTTATCAGCTTGAGGAGATTTTGGGCTGAGACAATGGGGTTTTCTAGATATACAATCATGTCATCTGCAAACAGGGACAATTTGACTTCCTCTTTTCCTAATAGAATACATTTTATTTCCTTCTCCTGCCTGATTGCCCTGGCCAGAACTTCCAACACTATGTTGAATAGGAGTGGTGAGAGAGGGCATCCCTGTCTTGTGCCAGTTTTCAAAGGGAATGCTTCCAGTTTTTGCCCATTCAGTATGATGTTGGCTGTGGGTTTGTCATAGATAGCTCTTATTATTTTGAGATACATCTCATCAATACTTAATTGATTGAGAGTTTTTAGCATGAAGGGTTGTTGAATTTTGTCAAAGGCCTTTTCTGCATCTATTGAGATAATCATGTGGTTTTTGTCTTTGGTTCTGTTTATATGCTTGATTACATTTATTGATTTGCGTATGTTGAACCAGCCTTGCATCCCAGGGATGAAGCCCACTTCATCATGGTGGATAAGCTTTTTGATGTGCTGCTGGATTCGGTCTGCCAGTATTTTACTGAGGATTTTTGCATCAATGTTCATCAAGGACATTGGTCTAAAATTCTCTTTTTTGGTTGTGTCTCTGCCCGGCTTTGGTATCAGGATGATGCTGGCCTCATAAAGTGAGTTAGGGAGGATTCCCTCTTTTTCTGTTGATTGGAATAATTTCAGAAGGAATGGTACCAGTTCCTCCTTGTACCTCTGGTGGAATTCAGCTGTGAATCCATCAGGTCCTGAACTCTTTTTGGTTGGTAAGCTATTGATTATTGCCACAATTTCAGAGCCTGTTATTGGTCTATTCAGAGATTCAACTTCTTCCTGGTTTAGTCTTGGGAGGGTGTATATGTCGAGGAATTTATCCATTTCTTCTAGATTTTCTAGTTTATTTGCTTACAGGTGTTTGTAGTATTCTCTGATGGTAGATTGTATTTCTGTGGGATCGGTGGTGATATCCCCTTTATCATTTTTTATTGTGTCTATTTGATTCTTCTCTGTTTTCTTCTTTATTAGTCTTGCTAGTGGTCTATCAATTTTGTTGATCTTTTCAAAAAACCAGCTCCTGGATTCATTAATTTTTTGAAGTGTTTTTTGTGTCTCTATTTCCTTCAGTTCTGCTCTGATTTTAGTTATTTCTAGCCTTCTTCTAGCTTTTGAATGTGTTTGCTCTTGCTTTTCTAGTTCTTTTAATTGTGATGTTAGGGTGTCAATTTTGGATCTTTCCTGCTTTCTCTCGTGGGCATTTAATGCTATAAATTTCCCTCTACACACTGCTTTGAATGTGTCCCAGAGATTCTGGTATGCTGTGTCCTTGTTCTCATTGGTTTCAAAGAACATCTTTATTTCTGCCTTCATTTTGTTACGTACCCAGTAGTTATTCAGGAGCAGGTTGATCAGTTTCCATGTAGTTGAGCGGTTTTGATGAGTTTCTTAATCCTGAGTTCTAGTTTGATTGCACTGTGGTCTGAGAGACTGTTATAATTTCTGTTCTTTTACATTTGCTGAGGAGAGCTTTACTTCCAACTATGTGGTCAATTTTTGGAATAGGTGTGGTGTGGTGCTGAAAAAAATGTATAGTCTGTTGACTTGGGGTGGAGAGTTGTGTAGATGTTTATTAGGTCTGCTTGGTGCAGAGCTGAGTTCAATTCCTGGGTATACTTGTTAACTTTCTGTCTCGTTGATCTGTCTAATGTTGACAGTGGGGTGTTAAAATTTCCCATTATTATTGTGTGGGAGTCTAAGTCTCTTTGTAGGTCACTCAGGACTTGCTTTATGAATCTGGGTGCTCCTGTATTGGGTGCATATATATTTAGGATAGTTAGCTCTTCTTGTTGAATTGATCCCTTTACCATTATGTAATGGCCTTCTTTGTCTCTTTTGATCTTTGTTGGTTTCAAGTCTGTTTTATGAGAGACTAGGATTGCAACCCCTGCTTTTTTTTCTTTTCCATTTGCTTGGTAGATCTTCCTCCATCCCTTTATTTTGAGTTTATGTGTGTGTCTGCACGTGAGATGGGTTTCCTGAATACAGCACACTGATGAGTCTTGACTCCTTATCGAACTTGCCAGTCTGTGTCTTTTGATTGGAGCATTTAGCCCATTTACATTTAAAGTTAATATTGTTATGTGTGAATTTGATCCTATCATTATGATGTTAGCTGGTTATTTTGCTCGTTAGTTGATGCAGTTTCTTCCTAGCCTCGATAGTCTTTACAATTTGGCATGTTTTTGCAATGGCTGGTACCGGTTGTTCCTTTCCATGTTTAGTGCTTCCTTCAGGAGCTCTTTTAGGGCAGGCCTGGTGTTGACAAAATCACTCAGCATTTGCTTGTCTGTAAAGTATTTTATTTCTCCTTGCCTGGATATGAAATTCTGGGTTGAAAATTCTTTCCTTTAAGAATGTTGAATATTGGCCCCCACTCTCTTCTGGCTTGTAGAGTTTCTGCCAAGAGATCAGCTGTTAGTCTGATGGGCTTCCCTTTGTGGGTAACCCAACCTTTCTCTCTGGCCGCCCTTAACATTTTTCCTTCATTTCAACTTTGGTGAATCTGACAATTATGCATCTTGGAGTTGCTCTTCTCAAGGAGTATCTTTGTGGCGTTCTCTGTATTTCCTGAATCTGAATGTTGGCCTGCCTTGCTAGATTGGGGAAGTTCTCCTGGATAATATCCTGAACAGTGTTTTCCATTCTCCTCGTCACTTTCAGGTACACCAATCAGACGTAGGTTTGGTCTTTTCACATAGTCCCATATTTCTTGGAGACTTTGTTCGTTTCATGCTGGGAGCTGTAGACTGGAGCTGTTCCTATTTGGCCATCTTGGCTCCACCCCCTGGAAGTTTCATTATTCAATGTCTTGAGGTAGTCAAGGTAACCTTACTTGGGTTAATTTTTCTTGTGGTTCTATAAACTTCTTGTACTTAGATATTACTATATTTCTCTGGATTTGGGAAGTTCTCTGCTATTATCCCTTTGAATAAACTTTCTACTCATATCTCTCTCTCTCTATTTCCTCTTTAAGGCAAATAGCTCATAGATTTGGCCTTTTGAGGCTATTTTCTAGATCTTGTGAATATGCTTTTCTTTTTTTCTTCTCTCCTCTGACTGTATATTTTCAAATAGCCTGTCTTTAAACTCACTATCTGTTCTGCTTGATCAATTCTGCTGGTAAGAAACTCTGATGAATTCTTCAGTATGTCAATTACATTCTTTATCTCCAGAATTTCTGCTTGATTCTTTTAAATTATTTCAATCACTTTGTTAAATTTATCTCATAGGATTGTAAATTCTTTCATGTGTTTTCTTGAATTTTGTTGAGTTTCCTCAAAGCAGTGATTTTGAAACCTCTGTCTAAAAGGTCACATATTTCTATCTCTCCAGGATTGGTCTCGGGTCCCTTATTCAGATCATTTAGTGAGATCATGTGTTCCTGGATGATTTTGATACTTGTCGGTGTAGTTTTTGAAGTCTGGGCCTGTTGTACCCATTCATTTCAGAAAGGCTTTCCAGGTATTTGTAGGGACTTGGGTGTTGTGATCTAAGTTTTTAGTCACTGTAGCTGTATCTGCATTTGGGGATACCTCATGCCCAGTGATCCTGTGGCTCTTGCAGACTCATAGAGGTACTGCCTTGAAGGTCTTCGATAAGATCCAGAAGAATTCTTAGGATTACCAGGCAGAGACACTTGTCCTATTTTCTCACTTTCTTCAAAACAAACACAGTCTTTCTCTTTGCCGAGTTTCCCAAAGATTGTGGAGGGGTCATATAAGCACCCCTGTGACCACTACCATGATGACTGCACTGGGCTAGACCTGAAGCCAACACAGCACTGGTTCTCACTCAAGGCCCGTGGTAACAACTGCCTTGGTACCACCTATGTTCAGTCAAGTCCCTAGAACTCGACAATCAGCACTTGGCTTAGCCTGCCAGGATTGTGCCGTTCCCTTCAGGGCAGCAAGACCCACCCCCTGCCCTCCCAAGTCCCAGGCAGGTCTAGAGATGCTTTCCAGGAGCCAGGACCTGGAGTTGGGAACCTTAGGAATCTACCTCGTACTCTATTCTACTGCAGCTCAGCTGGCACCTAAGCTACAAGACAAAGTCATTCCCACTCTTCCCTCCTCTTTCCGCAAGCAAAGGAATCTCTCTCCATGGCCACCACTGTCCAGGTAAGTACTGCTTAGCTACTGCCCATGTTCACTCGAGGCCCAAGGGCTCTTGAGTCAGCTTGTGGCAAATACTGCCAGGCCTGGAACTCTCCTTTCAGGGCATTAGGCTCCCCTCTGGCCCTCCCAGGGCAGGTCCAAAAATACTTTGGAATCAAGAATCCCAAAAGCCTGCTTGGTACTCTACCCCACTGTGGCAGAGCTGGTACCTAAGCTGTCAAACAAAGTTCCCTTTACTCTTCCTTCTTCTTTTCCCAAGCAGGAGTCTCTCCCTGTAGTCACCGCATCTGAGAATGTGCCGGTTGATGCCTGATGCTAGCACAACTCTAGGTCTCACCCAAGGCTCATAGTAAGTACTGCCTGGGTGTTGCTCCTGATTATTCACGGCCCAAGGGCTCTTTAGTCAGCAGATGATGAACTCTTTCAGGTCTGTGTCCTTTCCTTCAAGGCAGTGGGTTCTCTTCTGGCTCAGTGTGTGTCTAGAAATGTTGTCCAGGAGGTAGAGCCTGGAATGGGGACCTCAAAACTCTACCTGATACTCTATATGAGTGATGTGGCTGAACTGATATCCAAGTTGCAAGACAAAGTCCTCTTTACTCTTCCCTCTTCTCTCCTCATGCGAAGGGAAGGAGTCTCTCCTGGAGCTGCTAGATGCACTGCCTGGGGTTGGGGGAGGGGTGGTGCAAGCACTCCCTTGGTCATCCAGGCTGGTGTCTCACTAGGTTGCTTGCCCCTAAAGTTCACTTGCTCTGAGCCCAGCACACTACTAGGACTTGCTCAGAAATTTCAGTCATTGTGGTCTAGACTGCCTTTCAAATTTATTTAGAACCCCAGACTCCTTTAGCCCATGGTGGCATTGGCAACTCAAGACTGTCTTTCCTACCCTCTTCAGTGCCTCCTTCAGTGATATGAAGTTAAAATGAAGTGCTGTGATCACTCACCTGATTTTTTATTCTTCTGAAGGTACTTTTTTTTGTGTGGATAGTTGTTCAATTTGATGTTCCTGCAGGGATAACTATCAGTGAAGTCTTCTATTCGACCATCTTGCTCCTCCTCCACACCCCAAAACATTTTTTAAAAATAAAAGATCAAAGAATATGCATCAGATAAATACATTAACATAGGTAATGTAAAACACGTAATTATGAATATTATTATGCTAATGAGACCACACTTATCTCAAAATTTGAAAAAGACTTTCAATTTAATTTACAAGGCAAGATTCATGCACACAGATACACATAGTACAGACTATACACTGATAACAGAGAATATCATCTTGAAATCAATCACGAGACCTCCACAACATTGATTCTATGTTAGGATCAGTTAGGTAACAAAGAAATCAGCATTAACTTTTGTAAAGTAGAAATATTATGAACAACAATCTGATCACTATGCAAAAACACTCAGATATAACCAAGAAAAAAATTTTAAAAACCACAAAATGTCTTTTTGCTAGAATTTATAGAAAATCTCATGTAAAGGCAAAAAGCAAATTTAAAATATAGAATTTGTAAAAAAAAAATAACAACACTACTTATCAGAATATATGGATACATTAAAACAATGTTTGAAGAAAACAGAATAGCCATAAATACTCTTGCAAATACAAGACAAAAGAATAAAAGTAAGAAAATTAAATATTCAGCTCAACAAAAATCTTAGAAAGATATAAGAAAGTAAACTTTGAAAATACTCAAAGAAGAAAATAATAATTGAAAAAAGATATTACTCATGTACAGAATAGGTAAGAGAATAGAGAGACAGCACTGCTGTGACACAGATACGGGAAAGTTTACAGTTCAGAGTGGAGCAGGATCGTTGAGAAGCCTTTTCCTATGCCAGAGCCCCCAATCTAAAAACAAGGTAATGCTAAGAAATTTAAAATTAGAGTGAGCTACAGGTAATAGAAACAGTAAAACCCAAACCCAGCTCAATACCTAATTTGATTGACTAATGACCCAACAGAAAAAATGTGCCTGTTTTTAGGCATGATTACTATTGACCTCAGCCACTACTGGTTTAGATAGAATGTCTGGCACTCAATAAAAAATGACAATATACTAAAAAGCAAGAAAATGCCATCCACTGTCAAGAGGCAAAGCAATAAGCAGAATCAGACAAAGAGGTGATTCAAATGTTGGAATCATCAGACAGGAAATTAAACATAACTATGACTAATATGCTAACGTTTCCAGTGGAAACAGTGGACAGCATTTATAAACAATATACAGATGATAAGTTTCTGAAGAAAGATGCTCTAAGAAAAAAATACATACAGAAATACTAAAAATAAAAATATATAGTAACAAATATGAAGAGTGCTCTTGATGAGCTTATCAGTAAAGTCAACACAGCTGAGGAAAAAAAAAATCAGTAAACTTGAAGATAGGTCAATAGCAATTACCCAACTGAAGCACAAGGAGAAAAATGAGTGGGAGCTGGTTAAGGGGTGGCACAAAATCGAGCATCCTAGAGCTGTGAAACAGTATCAAATGATCTAATGATGTCAAGAATAAGGAAACAATATTATAAAATTCTCTTTTTGAAAAACAAAATATACACTACACTAGTTTTTTCTGAGCAAGCAAAATTGAGGACGTGTTAAAAAGACACAGAAACCAACATGAGAAACACCCATTGACCAAGTCTGGGAATTTTTGAGAAATAAAATAAATAATAGGAAAAATTACAATCCAGATTAAAATAAAAATGATGGATCTATACTGATATAACCTATGAATGAAATAATGAAAGAATAAGTGAATAAATGAGACAATTTTTCCTTCAACTAATACATGCAGAAGGAACAGTGGAAATAGAAAATCACTATTTGAGAAACATCACAGTACTATTTGTTTCAGACAAGAATCATCAGTGGTTGCTAAAATTAGTGGGTGAAAGTATGAGAAACAGGATATTTATATGATTTCAAAATAATGCTACATAAACTATTTCTTAATTACAAATAAAAAAATAACTGTAATGAAGATACATAGCATATATCCCCTTAACCAAGTGATATAAATGTCACTAGTAATAGCACAAATTAGCAAGTACCTCTTGATATGTACTTTGAGAGGAACACAAGATCAGTTTTGCAGTATCTTTGCCAAAAATTTAAATCAGAATTAAATCATAGGGAAACATTAGACAAACTCAAATTGAGGACCAGCCTATAAAATAAATGTCTGGTATTCTTTAAAAGTGCTGAGGTCATGAAAAACAAAGACAAACTGAGGAACTTTCCAGATTGGAAGAGAAATTAACTAAAATAATAACCAAATGTAGCATCATAACCTGTATTGAATCCTGGACCAAAAAGAGCATTAGTGAGACAATTGGAGAACTTTGAATGAAGTCTGTAGACTAGATAATAGTAGCCTATCAATAATATTGTTTCAATCATATTAAGATTTAACTTTTGGCAACTGTGGGTGAAAGATATAGAACAGTTTTTGTACTGTTTTTGCATCTGTGTTTGAAACCTGAAATTATTTTAAAATATAGTCATGCATCACTTAATGATGAGCAAAATATTATTATGTGGAGCAAAATATTGTTATGTGGAGCATAACTGAAACAAGTTATTAAAAATTTTAAAGTTCACAAAAAGTAGTGACATAAGACAACAGTCTGCTGCCACAGTCATATTTCTTGTCTATGTACTTTCTAATGCACAAACCTAACCATGACTCTCTCCTTTTCAAAATCTTCTAAATCCCTCGCCCTCCTTACCTGGTTCCTACTATCTCACGAGACTCAGCTCTTACCACTCCCCAACCCATACCCTGGGTTACGCCATCCTGAGTTTTTTTAATGTATCAGCCTCTCCCAAGCTCATGGGTTGTCAGGGGCCCCTTACGTTGAGCCTGTAGCACTAGTGTTGGGCCTAGTGCATTGGACATCCAGAGAAGATTGTTTTAACTCTCCTCCATAAGATGAAATGATTTTAAGTTGAAATCACATAATAATTAATAACACTTATTAGTTTCCTAAATTGTTTACTAGTTTGAAAACAGACAATTCACAATTTTAAAAGAAGAATAATGTCAATTTAGAGGGTATTATTAAAATCTGCAAAATATGTCACATTTGAATTAAATCTGTTCTTATTTGTTACAAAATAATTACAACTTGTAGTTGGTACTATTTCCCTGTTTTTTTTTTTATTTTGAACACAAATAGTGGTCACAATAGCATGAAGTAACTTTAACCCTGTCATCTTTCTTGTGGTGGGAGGCATGGGAGGAGGAGGACTGACGGTATAACTAGGAGTTATCTGGATTAACTTCTGTGTAGAATAAAATGTTTCTTAAAGAACATGTAACAAAAATGCACTAATTTCCTGCTTATGTATATATTATTCAAACTCAATGTAACTTCTACAATTATTTAGAACTTAGACCAACAAGTGGCTTTTTAAAATATAATTGATATTATTTAGAATTGCCAGTACCTGGTGATAATAAAAAATATGTAACATTTAATTGATTTAGTTGATTCCATTATTGCTTTTAGTTTCTCCACAGTGTTCCCCCTCATTGCCTGCACCTGACTGTTCCTCCTGTCGGCCCACCTCTGCGATGAAACTACATAGTACCCTATGTTTTCTTCTCTGATTATCGCTATTACCCTGCTTTGTAATAGCTTACTGATATATCTATCTCTTCTAGGATATTGTGAGCTCTCTGAAGGCAGAGACCATGCTTTATTTATTTATCACTATATCCCCAACATTTGCTGCACAATAGATTCTCAATAACTGCTGAAAGAAGATTCAATAAATATATGCATACAAGAAGTGGCTGAGATTCCTGCACATATAGCCCTGACAAAGGTAACAAACAAACAAACAAACAAAAACTCCAAATTCAACACTGCCCAAAGTCTTAGGACTTTGTAACTGAAATCAGTACAAACTTCTGATGAAGCAGAAGAGGTGATCCCAACCAAAGGCCAAACTCCCCTATCTGTTCATCAAATACTGCAGAAATACCAGGTGGTAAAGAACTCAAAAGTGGTGTCAGACAATACTGGATTAATATCCCAGCTCTGCCACTTAACTTAGTGACAACATTTGAAATGTTTGGAAACTTGCTTGACCTTACTAAGCCTCAGTTTTCTGACTAATTAAAGTAGGCATAATCCCTACATCATATAGATCTCTTGTGAAATAAACATGAAATGCCTTGTTGTTATCTCTGGCAGAGTCTGGCCAAAGCAATGGCTAAGTAAACGTTGGTTGCCATCCATTCTGCTCATTTTCTCTGACAACTGAGCCAAACACACTCCAAATTAATATCTACTACAGTTGTAAAACCCAAAGGACAGCATCTGTGTATCATGATATTTCCCTTAACATAGGAAATATCTGATACAATTTGGGGATGTGGCAATTGTAAATATTTTTCATCAATTAGAAGAAGATGCAGTCCTGGAACTCCAGGCTCCACTTGATGCTGTCAGGACCATCCAGGGTGCCCAGTGGATGGCTGACAGAGCAATTGAAGAACAGTTTCCTACATCCCTGTGCGAGGTTTGTATAACAGCAATGGGGGACCACGGAGTCCAAAAGCAAGGATTAACCAGTATCATGTTCTCTTCTTTCAGTAGATACTTAATTGATGTCTGTTACTCAACCTGACCAGCTTCGAATAATCACAACTTATTTTCCACTTTTATGGGACATAATTAGAGAAAGAGAAAAAGAGAGCACTCAGGGGGATTGTTGTAGTCATGGACAGATAATCAAGATTTTTAATTGAATTTCGTGTTTGAGCTTAAGCCTCTTAATGGAGATTCTTTATTAGATCTATCATTAGCTAAATTATTCTATTCTCTTTTCCTCATTATTTCAAATTGGCCAGCAAAAGAAAAGTATGATGTCTCAACATATATGTTTCTTGGGAAAAATAACTGAAATGATGCAAATGATAGTTTAATCCCGTGCTACCTAATAGAACTTTCTGCAGTAAAGAAAATGTTCTATTCTGTGCTAAGCAATTCAGTAGCTACTAGCCACATGTTAAAGTTACTGAGTACTTGAAATGTGGCTACTGCAACTGAGGAACTAAATTTTTAACTTAATTAAAACTAATTTAAATTTAAATAGCCAAATGTGGCTGTGACTACCATGATGGAAAGCACAGATAAGAAACTACAATAAATGCCAAATCGTTGAATGTTACCATGCTTTCAGAGTATTGGTGTTGAGCCGCATTGCTAAAGGGCTGCCTGACTCCACGCTTCAGACTTTCCTGAATATTCCTGTCCATCTTGCACTCCTCCATGTTGTTTTAAATGTCTTCCACTGAAGTCTAGCTATCATTTTCTGATGTCTACCTCATAAACTGTCCTTTTCCTGGTTTTCTGAGGCATCTGCAGTTGATTTCTCTCATTACTATCTGTTTTGCACCTGTTTCCCCTTTAGGTAATAGCTCCCCAGTATTCTTTGGAGCAATGTTTGTTCCCCAAACCACTCAAGTGGTTTGAGTGCAGCTGACTCCATCCTGGGACTCAGAAGTTAATAGATTGAACACAGTTGAGGAACGAATCCTGAAGATAACCCTATAGAAATTTCTAAAACTGAAAAGCAAGGAGAAAAGGGAATTAAAATAAAATAAAAATATTCTTGGCAGAATATCCAAGAACTATGGGACAATTACAAGAGGTGTAAACATGCACATAAAGGGAATACTAGGAGAAAAGTAAGTGAAAAAAGAGCAGAAGAAATATTTGAAGTAATAATGACTGAGAAATTTCCAAAATTAATGACAAACAATAATCCCCAGTTCCAGAAAATTCAGAGAAAACCAGACAGGGTAAATATCAAGCCTATACCTAGACATACCACATTCAAACTACAGACAATAAATGATAAAGAGAAAGTCTTGAAAGAGGGTTGGGGAGAGCACCTTACACATAAAAGAACAAAGTCAAGAATTACATGGCACCTTTCTTTAGAAACCACATACGCAAAAAAAAAAAAAAAAAAAAAAAAAAAGGAAAGAAAAGTAAAAGGGTGGAGTGAAATATTTAAAGTGCTGAAAAAAAAATCCCACTAACCTAAAATTCTGTATCCTGCATAATTATCCTTCAAAAGTGAAGGAAAAATAAAGACTTTCTTAGTCTTTACTTTTCTACAGTAAACAAAAATTGAGGAAACTCTCTCAGTAGGTCTGCCTTGAAAGAAATGTTTAAAAGATTAGAGAAAAAATACAGATGAGAAACTCAAACCTACATAAAGAAAGGACTAAATAAGAAAAAAATTAAATAAATATTATATTTTTCTTAATTATAGTTGATCTAACATATATTGAGTTAAAAACAATAGAAACAATGTATTCAGTGATTATTGCTTATGGATATGTGAAATGAATGACAACCATGTTATAAGGGATAAGAAGGAGGAATTAGGAAAACTGTTTTCATAAGTTACTTTTACTATCTGGGAAGCAGTACATGTTGTTTGAAAGTGGGTTACATTAGTTGTAAATGTATATTGCAAACTCCAGTAAACCCACTGATAATATTTTTAAAAGAAGTATAAGTGATATGGTAAGAGATGAAAGAAAATGGAATTATATAAAATGTTCAATTAAAAGCAGAGAAGGCAGAAAAAGAGTGGAACACAGAAAAACAAACACAGAACAAGAGCAATAATCAGAAAACAGTTAAAAATAAGATGGATATTAAGCCAGTTATATCAAAAATCACTTTAAATATGAATTATCTAAATACACCAATCAAAAGACAGAGATGGCCAAAGTGTACTGAAAAACAAAAACAAAAGCAAGACCTAACTACATGTTGTCTATAAGAAATCTACTTTAAATTTAAAGATGTGGGTAGATTCAGATTGAAAGAATGAAGAAAGGTATACCATGCTAACACTAATAAAAAAACACCTGGAGTAGCTACACTAATTTCAGATAAAGCAGACTTCAGAATAAGGAAAATTATCAGGGATCAAGAAAGGCACTACATAATGATGAAAGGGTTAATTCTCCAAGAAGATGTAACAATCCTTAATGTGCATGTGCCTAACAACAGGACATCAAAAGAGAGGAGGCAAAAATTGAAAGACAAGGAGAAATCTATGAATAAGCTATTATAGTTGAGATTTTGACACTAATAGCAATCGACAGATCCAACAGTCAACTATATAAGGATATATAGTTGAACAGAAAAGCATCACCAATCAACTGAATATAGTTGATATTTACATAATACCCCATCTAACAACAGAAGGATACTTATTCTTCTGAAGCTCGCATGGAATATTCACCAAGATAAACAATACTTTGGAACATAAAACATTCCTTAACAAATTGAAAAGAATATTAATTATACAATATCTCTTTCCAGACCACAATGGAATTTAACCAGACATCAACAACAAAAAGATAGCTGGAAAATCCCCAAATACTTGGAGATTAAATGACACGTTTCTGAATAACATGAGTCAGAGAAGATATCTCAAGATAAATTTTAAAACGTTTCGAACTATCATGAATTAGATTTTGTCAAATGCATTTTCTGGATCCGTTGATATGCTCATATATAATAAGTTTTCTTCTTTAGCCTGCTAATATAGCATATTTCATTACTTGGTTTCTAAATGTTGAAACATCCTTGAATGTTTGGGATAAATCTCACTTGCATGGTGTATCATTCTTTTTATACATTGTTGGATTCAGTATGAAATATCCTATTGAATATTTTTATATCTATAGTAATGAGGGATATCAAGTTGTAGTTTTCTTTTCTTATAATGTCTGTGTCTGGTTTTGGTAAGAGTAATGCTAGCTGCATACAATGTGATAGGAAGTGTTCCCTCTACTTTTAGTTTCTGAACAAGATTGTAAATAATTGGCATAATTACTTTTTTAAATGTTTGATATAACTCATCAGTAAAACCATATGGGCCAGGTGCTTTCTGTTTTAGAAGATCATTCATTATTGATTCAGTTTTTAAATAGGTATAGGCCTATTTGGGTTATATATTTCTCCTTGTGTGAGTGTTGATAGATTTGTGTTATTCAAGGAATTGGTCCATTCATCTAAGTTATAAAATGCATGGGCATTGGGTTGCTAATAATATTCTTTTGTTATTCTTTTAATGTCCATGGGCTCAGTACTGCTAGCCCCCCTTTTATTTTTGAAATGAAATATTAGTAATTTGGGTCTTCTCTTTTTTATTGTTTTTTTCTTAGTAGACCTAGATAGAGGATTATTAATTAAATTTTATTAAATATACATTTGTGCCTTGATTTTCCCATTCGTAAAATGTGGTTACTTTTCAAAGAACCAGCATTTGATTTTGTTGATTTTCCCTACTGATTTTCTGTTTTTAATTTCACTGATTTCTGCTCTAATTTTTATTATTTCATTTATTCTGCTTTTTTGGATTTAATTTACTTTACTTTTTATAGCTTGCTAAGGTGGAAGCTTTGGCTATTGGTTTGATCTTTCTTCTTTCCTAATATATACATTTCCAAGGTCATGGAGGAGCCATCTGATATGGCCCCATGATTCAAAGAGCCCTCCAGTGTGTGATTTATGGCATGTTTCAGTGTGTAATGCAAATGAGAGAAGCTGGTTTCATTAGAGTCAGGAACAAGATTGTCACATAAAGTGGCATAAAAGTCTTAACATTGGAGAATCTCTATGGTAAACATGTTGCAAAACCACTTTGTGGGCACTGCCATCCCACTTCCCTGAAATGACTTCCATGGTCTATTCACATTTTCCTTGATATTTTTTCAAGTCATTGTAGTATAGTAAGAGCAAAAGCTCTGCAGTCAGGTGGCCTGAGTTTATTTCTGATTCCATCACTTATTTGCTGAGTGACCCTGGACAAGAAACATCTCATCTTTGTGCCTTGACTTTCCCATTTGTAAAATGTGGGTAACAACTGTGATTATTTCATGGAGTTGTGGGGATTACAATCAGGTAATTCATGTGTCTCTGACATTATCTAGCACATACCATCGAGCTCTTCCTCTTGCCCAAATGTCATTAGCAACTCTCATCACCAGTCTATGACCTGACTGCTTTGCCAAGCTACCTTCTTATCCTTCTTTTTGCATAATAATCTTTATCTTGAAGCCAGAATCACAGAAAACACTTTTGGGAAATGTTATTCTATAATTTAACATTGGAATCACCAGTCCTAAGATCTGCTTCTTGAAAAAAGAATTTGTTGGTCAAAACATTAGCTAATTTCATCCCCTTTTGGAGATACACAAAACACATTTATGTTTTAAGGGCTCTGTTAAGTCCTGTAATAAAAAAGTTCTTAACTACAGGTTTTCTAAATTCATCTGCTGACACAATCTCTCTCTTTTTGTCAACTAATAACTATTAATATTTTGCAGAATGTATATTAAATGGAAAATACTTTAAGCAATGCTGGACCCCAAACCAATCAATCCTCTCCACTCCCATTATTTACCTCCTTGTCCTTTTACCATTGCACACACAATCTAAAATTTTAAATCTCTCTTTTCCAAATAGTCTCTGTATTATTGGGATGAATTTCTCTTGAGATATTTGGAAGAGAGTGGCCATTCTGCGTCACCACTCTGATGGATAATATTTCTCCTTGCTGTTTGTGATATTCCCTGCATCAAAAACCCACAACCAAAAGAATTGTAAAGTGGAGGGCAGATGCTCAGTCCAGTGTGGGTCTGTTATTTGTAACGTATTGAGTTCTGGAAGACAGCAAATATTCTACAACAGGCACTCCAATATCATGCAACATCATAGAGAAGGCTCTTGAGAAGAATGCTTAAGGGACAGCAAGTCCCAGGCCACTTAATTGGGAAATGAAGAGAGCTGAGAGGAAGCCAGGATTTCTAGAGCTGCCTTGCTCCCCTTTCTTCTTAGAATAACCAATTACCTGATTTATAATTCTTTGGGTATATACCCAGTAATGGGATCACTGGGTCAAATGGCATTTCTACTTCTAGACCCTTGAGGAATCACCACACTGTCTTCCACAATGGTTGAACTAGTTTACAGTCCCACCAACAGTGTAAAAGTTTTCCTATTTCCCTACATCCTCTCCAGCACCTGTTGTTTCCTGACTTTTTAATGATCACTATTCTAACTGGTGTGAGATGGTCTCTCATTGTGATTTTGATTTGCATTTCTCTGATGACTAGTGATGATGAGCATTTTCTCATGTGTCTGTTGGCTGCATAAATGTCTTCTTTTGAGAAGTGTCTGTTCATATCCTTTGCCCACTTTTTGATGGGGTTGTTTAATTTTTTTCTTGTAAATCTGTTTAAGTTCTTTGTAGATTCTGAATATTAACCCTTCGTCAGATGGGTATATTGCAAAAATTTTCTCCCATTCTGTGGCACATATACACCACGGAATACTGTGCAGCCATAAAAAAGGATGAGTTCACATCCTGTTGCGAGAAGTCAGGGACCCCGAATGGAGGGACCAGCTGGAGCCAAGGCAGAGGAACATAAATTGTAAAGATTTCATTTTAATATGGACATTTATCAGTTCCCAAATAATACTTTTATAATTTCTTATGCCTGTCTTTACTTTAATCTCTTAATCCTGTTATCTTCGTAAGCCGAGGATGTACATCACCTCAAGACCACTGTGATAATTGTGTTAACTGTACAAATTGATTGTAAAACATGTGTGTTTGAACAATATGAAATCAATGCACTTTGAAAAAGAACAGAATAACAGTGATTTTTAGGGAACAAGGGAAGACAACCATAAGGTCTGACTGCCTGCAGGGTTGGGCAAAAGGAGCCCTATTTTT
This sequence comes from Symphalangus syndactylus, assembly GCF_028878055.3. Lineage (NCBI taxonomy): Eukaryota > Metazoa > Chordata > Mammalia > Primates > Hylobatidae > Symphalangus > Symphalangus syndactylus. Next base: position 96,948,787 of record NC_072426.2, read on the forward strand.
CTTCTTGCAGAGAAGATATAAATGGATGTGCAAGTAGGAGAGATATCACTAAATTCTTTCCCTAGCAAGGAATATTAATATCAATACCCTGGGAAAGGAATGCATTCCTGGGGGGAGGTCTATTAACGGCTTCTCTGGGAATGTCTGTCTTAATGCAGTTGAGATAAGGACTGAGTTATGCCCTGGTTTCCTGCAGTACCCTCAGGCTTACTAGGGTGGGGAAAAAACTCCACCCTGGTAAATATGTGGTCAGACCAGTTCTCTGCTCTTGAACCCTGTTTTCTGTTGTTTAAGATGTTTATCAAGACAATACATGCACCACTGAACATACACCCTTATCTGTAGTTCTGCTTTTGCCCTTTGCCTTGTGATCTTTGTTGGGCCCTTATCAGTGCTTCTGTTTTTTCCCTTTGTCCTGTTCCCTCAGAAGCATGTGATCTTTGTTAGACTCTTTGAAGCATGTGATCTTTGTACCTACTCCCTGTTTTACACCCTTTCCCCTTTTGAAACCCTTAATAAAAAACTTGCTGGTTTGAGGCTCAGGTGGGCATCATGGTCCTACCGATATGTGATGTCACCCCTGGTGGCCCAGCTGTAAAATTCCTCTCTTTGTACTCTTTCTCTTTATTTCTCAGCTGGCTCACACTTATGGAAAATAGAAAGAACCTACGCTGAAATATTGGGGGTGGGTTCCCCTGATAATGTCCTTTGTAGGGACATGGATGAAGCTGGAAATCATCATTCTGAGCAAACTATCAGAAGGACAGAAAACCAAACACTGCATGTTCTCACTCATAGGTGGGAATTGAACAATAACACTTGGACACAGGGTGGGGAACATCACAGGGTGAGGAACATCACACACCAAGGCCTGTCGTGGGGTGGGGGAGGGGGAGGGATCGCATTAGGAGAAATACCTAATGTAAACAAAGAGTTAATGGGTGCAGCACACCAACATGGCACATGTATACATATGTAATAAACCTGTACATTGTGCACATGTACCCTAGAACTTAAAGTATAATTAAAAAAAAAAGAATAACCAATTACAAAATGTCCAGGATCCAAGCAAACTATAAGAAGGATACAAAACAAATGGTATTTGCAAAAACAACATTGTTACCAAAGAAAAGGAAATATCCACCATTTGTTTTTTGGCTCGTGAGGTTGCCTTTAAAAGGACGACCTAGTCTGAAGGATTGGATCTAGTTTCCAGAGCTAGGAAATATATACCAGACACAGCATGCTTGTGAGACTGTCAAAAAGAACTGGAGCCCCTCTGAATTGGGAAAAGGCACTTCTCCTGGTGGCAAGAACTTATCTTGCTCTATGCATGTCAATATGACCACACGTCATAGAGTCTCACATTCTGCAGATGAAGGACATTATCCCACCCAGGAAGATACTAGTTATTCCCCCCAAATGAATCTGAGGAGATCAGACTCATATGGATACCATTTGTGGAGTGTTTATATGAAAACTATGAAATTTAACTTAATAGACTGAAGAAAATAATAAACAAAAAAACTTTTCAGAAAGGCAAGTATGAAAAAATGTAATAAAGGTTTATAGTTGCCTCCAAGATGGGTTTTAGGAATGCCATTATTTCTTAAACTGTGTTCCTTAGAATGCCAGAATTTAGCAAGAATCTAAGAAAAAAATGTTAGCTCAGAATCAGCTCATAATAATCTGTGCTCTACAGTCCGTATTGGAAAATGACATGTTAAGGACTTTCAAAGTCCTAGAATAAAAAACAAAACAAATGCTTGTTTCATTCTGGTTTATTTCAACTTCCCTCTAATGTGTATAAGCATATAGCCATTTTATTTGAAACATCATGTAAGCTCATTACAGTTAAGTAGTAATGTTAATCATTTCCTCTCTAGATATCAGGCAACTCAAAGTTTAAAACAACTGCCCCTACTGATTGGACAAGCTAAAATGTTCCTGGTAGGGAAGTGTTTTGAGAAGTTTAAAATGTCTGTACAAATACATCTCAGGTACTATGTTGCTGAATGCCCACAAAAGTGAGCCTATCCTGTTGGTAAAACTAACAAGGTGAATGACTCTCTCCTGAATATGCCACCATTTTTTAGGCTCCCCTACAATGAGGGATTTTTTTTTCCTGAACAAAATATAGAACAAATAAAAGATGATAAAAGTTATGATTTGATTAAAGGAAAAAATAACAAACTCCATAAAATTACATGAGGCATTGTCAACAATTAATTTATCTATTCAACAAAGGTTTATCAGTCTTTTTAGGATTCTTTCTGTGATCAATCATAGAAAATCTAATTCTGACTGACTTTATCAAAAAGTAATTTTACATTACATTTTTCAAAAATGACCACAATCATATTTCCAGTCCCCAATGCTTTTCTTAAACATTACTCTTCTTCTTCTTCTCTTGGACCTGACCTCCACTGACTGCTCCAACCAATGAAGGATGGCAGAACTGATGCCATGGGAATTTCCTTGTTGGGTCATAAAAAGGGTGCAGTTTCTGCATTGTTAGGGGGTGGAATGGGGCACTCCCTCAGAGTAAAACTTGTCACTCTGATGTAAGGAAGCCCACACTAGCCCATAGGAAAAGAACACATGAAGAGGTCCCTGTAGACAGAAGCTGGAGCACCCCAGGTGACCACCAGCATCAATTGCCAAGCCTTCAGATGATTCTAGCCCCCAGCCCTCAGGACAACATCACAGACACCTAGTGGAGGAGACGCAATTGCTCCCTGTTGAACCCTTCCCAGATTGAAGACACACAAGCCAAATACATTCTGCCATTGCTCTAAGCTACTAAGTTTAGTAGTAATTGTTATGCAGCCATTGTCACTGGAACAGAGTTTGGAGGTGCTTCTGGCTCCTGGTATGGATAGATCAGGGGCTCACACATTACAATATAGGTATATCAGGAATCAAGTTTTTCCCTCCGTCTCATGGTTTGGCTCTTCTCCTAGCTGACTCTCTTCTCAGATGAGCTCTACCCTCCTGGAGGTAACACAGATTCAGTCCAGTGAGAGGAGACCATCCTCCTTTTTCCCAGGAACCCCAACACAAGCTTTGTACTACTTTCCTGGTTATAGTGAGATCCTGGATCTATCTCTGGCTCAATCATGGGACCGTGGAAATTCATAATGCTGCTTGGCCAGACACGATTCACTCTATCTGTGAGTAGAGAGTGTATAGCTCTGGAAAAACTACAGAGACTGAAATTTAACCAAGTGGGTCCCCAAACAAAATTCAGGGTTTATCATAGGGAAAATATTGCTTGAATAATACACAGTTAAATTTAAAACTTCCTGGGCTTAAGGGATCCTCCCACCTCAGCTTCTCAGTGTTGGAATTACAGGCATTGCACCTGGCCTCAAGTAAAATTTTTAAAAAGAAATTAAAAACAAATGTCAACTATAAGCATACATTATGAAAAAAAAATATTTATTGAGTACTTAATTTGCACAAAGCAGAGTTGTGAGTGCTTTACAAGTATTAATTCACTGAGCCCCTTACTACTATGAGGTAGATCTTGTTACTACTGCCATTTTACAGAAAAGGAAATGAAGATGCAGAAATTACATAAGTTGACCAAATGTCTGCATGGCTTGCAAATGGCAGAGCAAGGTTTCACACCATAGCAGTCCAACTCCAGAGGCAACCTTTAACCACTGTGCTCTAGTGAGCATAGTGTTGTCGTTCTGTCCACTTTAGTAGATGTGAGGAACACATAAACAGATAAATAGGCATCTGCCTTAGAGAAACCATTTTGTGGCTGGGCGTGGTGGCTCACCCCTGTAATCCCAGCACTTTGGGAGGCCGAGGCGGGCAGATCACGATGTCAGGAGATCAAGACCATCTTGGCTAAGACAGTGAAACTCCGTCTCTACAAAAAATACAAAAAAAAAAAAAAATTTGCCAGGCGTGGTGGAGGGCGCCTGTGGTCCCAGCTACTCGGGAGGCTGAGGCAGGAGAACGGCGTGAACCTGGGAAGCGGAGCTTACAGTGAGCTGAGATCGCACCACTGCACTCCAGCCTGGGTGACAGAGCCAGACTCCATCTCAAAAAACAAACAAACAAACAACAAAAAAAAAACATTTTGCTATTGAAAGAGAAGGTAATATCTTTCACGTACTACATATTGGTTACATATTACTTGGTTAATACGTAACCAAGTAATTGCAAGTCAACTTACCCATTTCTCCAAGAAAAACAGAGCACATAACATGCTATGAGAGCTCAGGACAGGAAGAAACTACCTATACCTGGGGTGCAGACTGCATGGTAGGGAAATTATAGTTAACAATAATTTAGTGAATATTTCAAAGTAGCTAGAAGAATTGTAATGTTCCCAACACCAAGAAAATGTAAATGTTTGGGGTAATGGATATCCCAATTACCCTGATTTAATCATTACACATGTATGCATGTATCATAATATCACATCTATCCCCCAAATATGTACAACAGTGATATATAAATTTTTTAAAGCACCCAAAAGGAAGTGACAATATGCTGGTCCTTAAAATACAAATGGGACTTTTGCCTTGGGAAGGGGTAAGAGAGGGACAGGTGTTCCAGGCGGTATATGCAGGGAAAGACCATGTATTTTTCTAAAAACTATCCAGAGTTACTTATTCTTTCAAAAATGTATTTACTGAGCACATACTATGTGCCAGGCACACCTGTGGAAACTTAGGGTACATCACTGAATAAAACAGTCAAGGATCCCTGCCCTTGTGGAGTCAATGTGCTCACAGCCTGCTAGGGGTGCTGCCCATGCTTCAGCAAGGGGACAGAACAGCCACCTCATGTCCCTTCAGGCAGGTCGATGCCTTGTTCAGCCAAGACAGCTAGCTCTGACGTCTTCTGTATATCACCAGATTCCCCACAGAAGAGAAAGGCTAACTTTGATTGCAGCTGTTGCTATGTGCAGAGAGCAAGAAAACCACCTCCCCGGTCCTGTAAGAGACAAAGGAGTAAAGATGCTCCTAAGCATGTTAACCAAGGCTGACACAAGCATGGAGCAGATGGGTGTGGGTGTGTGTGTGTGGTCTTGTGTGCATGCGTGCACTTGCACATATGTACATTGTGTGTGCCTGGTTGGACATGTACTGTGTGTGGCATGCTCTTAGGGGAGGAAAGGGAGTGAATTCCATACCTCAGTGTTTCAGAGCTTGGAAAGCCTGGCTGGGCACTCATAATGTGGGGAAGAGGGTGGCATTTGAGTTTTCAGTAAATGACAAACTTTATTAGAGACAAAGAAGCAGACACATCCTGTTCTTTCCTGTAGTTCCTCAGGCAGCAGTCAGAGTTCAGGGAAAGCCTGGAGGAGAAAAGAGAAAATGTCCCTTTTCCCAGGAATAATTGAAGTGGTCTGTACTATTTTATTAGGAATAAAAATTCTCCCTTCCAACTGGCATCCTCAAAATTACGTATTGAAGTTTTCCAAAGAAAAGTCACACCACACGGCGTGAATTTTAAAAATAATTATTCTTGTCGTCTGTTCTGGAATCTGTGTTCTGGGATTTAATTCAAAACTTGAGTCCTCAAAAAAAGAAAACCACGTCTATTGGCATTTTCTTCCTGAACCCTGGACAGTTACCCTCAATGCTCTTCTTTTAAAAGTATCTCCACAAATTACACAGTGCTCTCTTCTTCATTCTTCCATTCAACAAATTTGCTTTTAGCAACTATTATTGTCACACACCTGTGCTAGGCAACAAAGCTACAGTATGAATGACACAAACATTTCCTTGTCTTCATAAAACTCATAGCTAGCTCATGACCTTTATCTGTGATAGGGCTAATGAGGGTGTGCTTAGGAGAAAAAGAAAGAGCCCTGGAATACTTCAAATCCAGAGTTTTCCGTAGGACTGCCACATGGAAGAGGCTAGCACTGACTTCCTTCTTCAAGTCTGCAATTTGGTGTGCATTTTTTGTTCATCAAGCCACCAAAAGTAGTTACTTTAATGTCATTTTATCTGAACACATTGTGTGGCAGTTGGAAGACACGCACACCAAGAGAGCAGTTGGCCCAGACCCCACTTCTTCACTTAGATGCCTCTACAACCTTGCTAGATGAGCCGCTAGACTCAAGATCCACATTGCCTGGGATCAAACCTTGGCTTCCGCATCTGTTTGGACAAATTACTTAACTCATAACCTGGCAGTGACTATTATCCCAATATTAAGTCCACTTTACAGACAAGGAAGCTGAGGCACAGAGTGATTAACTTTTGCAAGGTGTTTAGAGCAGTACCTAGAATTAGCATGCCTTTAGATTACCTCTAGGCAATGAGAATAATTCAGTCAAAGAATATTTATTGAGTACCTACTTTACCTGACACTCTGTGAGGCACTGGAGCTGTGAATGCAATATAAGGCAAGGATGATCCCTGTTCTCCCGGAGTGCAAATTTTTTTAGTGAAAATGCAAAATTACAGAAAGTGCAAAAGTTTTTATTGTTTGCAATGAGTTTATTTCCTGGGTTTGGTGATGTTTTCTTCCAAGTGATGTTTCTCAACTATTCTGATTAGTGCTGTCATGACAACTGAGGCTCCTCAGCAAACAGAGACCCCAGCCCCATAGCCTGACTAGATAGAGCATGGAAGTGGCTAAGCCATAGATGACCCATGGAAGGACGGTAATATTGCCATGGCAATGCAGAGCCGGCAATGCAGAGTCAGCAATTAGAGGACTTTGTCTTTTTGCCACAAAAGCCCCTCCCCCCACTCTTGCTATGAGCATAGGGTCCCTGTAACTAAGATGTCAAAACATTGCTGTTTGGACTGAAGGTCCCTCCAGAGATAGACAAAGGGAGCCTAAGGGGGTCATGGGGGCAGGTCTTCAGAGACCCTCCTTGGAGGCTGTACCTCCCGAATAACTGACAAATGTCATACCTCACTCCTAAAACCCACAGGTCATAGAATCAGTCAGCTACCCTCAATCCAGCAACCCCAGCTTTGAAATGGATGCAGGGCAGGTGGTAGGTGTCTGGCCTGTCAGTTTCATATATATGGCAGGTGCTCAACAAATGTGGATTCGGTGAAGGATAGTGCTGAATTTCCATCTCTGAGCTCAAAATAATTTGAGAAAATATGATAGAAATTGTGGAGTACTAGATTTCAGAAAATACGATTAGAAAAAGAATGGTACATCTTAAAATATAGCTTTCTGGCACTGAATCCTGCCACCTACCATCTCCACCTCTAACATGGATGCAGTTTATAATTAAGAGCTTTCAGATTTTGAGCACTTACTATGATTTAGGTGATTCTCATACTTTAATACTTCATCTAACTCAGTTCTCACCACTACCCCATGAACACCTCATTATAATTATCCCTATTTTACAGATGAGGAAACCAAGACCAGGAGCAGTTTAATAACTTGCCTGAGGACCCAGACTTAGAGCATGGAATTTGAATCCAGATGGGCTTGATCTGAAGTCCCAGCTCTTATCCACCACCTAATACTATCCACACCCCAGAAAATAGCAAAGGGAGGATTACAAGCTTATGAGAAAGCAGTCACCCAAAGGGAGACCAGGTCTGCAATGGCAGCAGGGATTTTGCAGAAATGGAAGCTACAGAGCTGAGGTGAGGAGGCCTCTTAAGCTGCCTGGGCTAGGATAGGAAAGAGGGATAAATGGGAAAGCATAATTGTAGAGGCCTTGGTCAAACATCCAATTCATCAACAGGTTCTTACCTAGCATCTTTACGGACACAGAGCTGAGCTCGGCCCTTCAGAGAAGGTGCCTCCTGGGGCCTGCCCTTGAGGCCTGCAAACCTTACAAAACAGTTGGGGAAAAGGCTCAGAGCAGGAGCCAGAAGACCCAAGTTCCAGTGCTAGTCCCATCTCTCACTTGCTGTATGATTCCAAGAGGGCCCTTCCTTTTGTGCCTTGGTTTCCTTACGAGTAAAAGGAAGGGCTCAACATTCAATAACACTGCAATTCCATCACTAACTTGAATGAAACATCAGTAAATACATACATATATCATTTAAGGAATTCAGTATATAAATTGAACGATCCCACATAACTTTTCCCCATGTCTCCCAATAGCTTCCAAAATAATCCAACACTCTGCTGACAGTCCTGCTGATACCAAAAGAGCTCCTTCCTTCCCGTCATGTCATTTCCCCATCTCCCGTTAAACAAAGGAATAATAGATTAAATGATTTTAATACAGGAATCACAGTAATAATAATCTTAATGAGAGCCAAGAATGATTGAGGGCTAATTATGTTCTGGCTTTAGACTGAATGCATTACATTCATCACTTCATTAATCCTCATAACAACACTGTTGTTATTATCCCCCATTTTATAGATAGGAAAACTGAGACCTAAAACTGTGGAGGAACTTAACAAAGTCACCCAGTTGGTGAATGAAGACACAGGATTTCAACCCACTGTGATCTGACTCAAAAGCTCCCCAAACCGTACTCTGTAGAGGTGCCATCTGGAATTGCCAGAACACCCTCTCTCTTATCCACCGTATTAGTCAGTTCTCTCCAGAGAGACAGGACAAATAGGAGATAGACAGACAGGTAGCTATTAGGTTGGAGCAAAAGAGTTGTGCCAACCATTACTTTAATGGCAAAACCACAATTACCTCTGAATTAAAGTAATGGAAAAACTGCAATTACTTTGCACCAACCTGATAGATAGATTAGACAGACAGATAGATAGATAGATGATAGATGATAGATAGATGATAGATAGATAGATGATAGATGATAGATAGATAGATGATTGATAGATAGATAGATAGATAGATAGATAGATAGATAGATAGATAGATGATAGATAGACAGACAGATGAGAGGAGATTTATTAAGGGAACTGGCTCATGTGATTATGGAGCCTGAGAAGTCAGACAGTAGGGTTGTATGCAAGCTGGAGACCCTAGGATACTAATAATGTGACTCAGTCCAAGTCCAAAGACCTCAGAACCCAGGAAGCTGATGGCGTAACTCTCAGTCCGAGACTAAAGCCCTGAGGACCTGGTGGGCCACCAGTGTAAGTCCTGGAGTCCAAAGGAGCTTGTTACTTCTAACCAGGCCCCACCCAATTGGATGGTACCTGTCCACATTGAAGGCAGACCTTCCCCACTCAGTGGTGTCTGTGTCTGTGGAAAAACCCTCACAGACACATCTAGAAATAATGCTTTACCACTTCTCCAGGTATTACTTAATCCTGTCAAGGTGACACCTAGAATTAACCATCACATCCACCATACTCCAGTGGCTTGAACAACCCTCTCCTGTGGCTTCTGTCTCTTACTGTTAATGGGACGCTGGGTCAGGAGGACAGGAAAACTTATAGGGATGAGGGGTTTGACTATTGCTTCTCTTGTTTAAGAAATTACTTGTCTGTCTTTCCTCTTAATGGAGCACCCAAAGTTACCCAGGAAATTAACTATAGCACCATCTTTAAAGCAAAACAAAACTTTGTGCCACTCATAGCAGTCTGCCCATTCTTAGGGATTGGGAAAAGCAGGTATGGAAGAAGTTTGTTCCTGATAAAACTAGGTTTTAATTATGAGAAGGGTAAATCTTGGCCAAAAGTAGGAAAGAGGACATTTATATGCCAATAATAAGTAACCCCACTGAACTCACAGCAGTCATGGCCATATTGGCGGGATACTGGTATGGCCCCTTCTGTGATATTTATATCCTGGCATATTGTTTCTGGAATGCAACTTGTCCAAAGAGAAATATTATTAGTTTTGGAGCCCCAGAGTGCTAGGTTCAAATCTCAGGGCGACCACTTATCAACTATGTGACATAAGCAACTTATATAAACTCGCTGAGCCTCAGTTTCCTCATCTGTAAAATGAGCCTAATAACACATCATGAAATTTATGGGGAAATTAAACATGGCAGCATGGCATAAAATATCTAACATACTAGCTGGCACAGAGTGGAAGCTCTTTATTGGTTCATTTCCTGTGATCTCTTGACCCTGTAATGAATGTTACCATCAGGTATGGAGACATAAAGGAATCTCCAGCCAGCAGGCCTGAGGGGGCTGTGGGAAATGCAAAGGAACCAGCCCACCTTTGTGCCTTAGTGGTAACTTGGGGGAGGTTTGAGTTTGTGGGACCTTCCCAGCCTCATATAAAAGAAGCCACCTCCTTTGGTCTTCTTGACAGTATCTATCAGTCAGAAGTGGGAGTGGGTTGGGGGGTTAGAATGGGTAGAAATGGGCAGAATAATCCTGACTGATATATGGGTAGAACAGGGTGGCTCTAGTAGAAGGTCCAATCATCGTTCTATTAGCAACAAATGCCTTGGTGAGAAGTGTTTAAATCAAATGGGACACATAACATTCATTCTTGAGTAAATCACACTTAATGTCCTTCATAATTGGCACTTCCTTGACAGACAGAAGTTAAATGTTGATTTATAACACATTATTGCTCCTCTCTTATAATCCACTACTGTTTGTAATCCAATTTTGAATCTCAACACTAACATGATTCTCTGAGGGAATTGTTGGGCCAAGGCCAAGCAGCCCACATTCACAGAGCACAGTTGGTAAATCTCTTGGCACTACTCAGCTCAATTTGTTGTAAGTCAATTAATGGGTTATGAGCAGCCAGGGCCATCCTGCCCTGCCTTGCCTGCTGCTTGATCTCACAGCTAGGTTCTTCCCACTGTTGGGGCCATTTGCCCACCACCTACATGGACTCTCAGCCCGCTCCTGTCCTAGATCAGGAGGTCATAAGTAGCTCAGATTTGGTGCCCAGAGAACATGCTGGCTCTGAGTATGGCTTTTGGTCCCAGTTACCTCTCTCCTGAGGCCACATACCCAGTTCCAATGACTGGATCTTGCTTTAATACCATGCTGTTTTGGAACTTTGGCAAAGCTGTATTAGTCGGCTCAGGCTGCCATAACAAAATACCATCGAGTTAGCTTAAGCAACAGAAATTTATTTTCTCACAATTCTGGAGGTTGGAAGTCCACAATCAATGTGCCAGCATGGCTGGTGTCTGGTGAGGACTATCTTCCTGACACCATCTTGCTGTGTCCTCACATGGCCTTTCCGCAATGCGTGCTTGCAGACAGAGATCTTTTTTTCTTTTCAGAGGGCCATCAGTTGTATCAGATTAGGGCCCCACACTTATAACTTCATGTAACCCTGATTACTTAAACACTCCATCTCCAAATACAGTCACAGTGGAGGTTAGTCTTCGACATATGAACGTTGGAAGACACAATTTATTCCACAGCAGTGGTTATGTCCTAGTTTTGCTGGGTCTCACCCAGCCTTGTATGTAGGATACAGATTCCTGTGGCTACTCTCCACTCAGGTTGTCTACTTACCTGGTTCATTGATTTACCCTTCCTTTACTTGCAATTAGCATCCTCCACTTGTGCACCTATGGGAATATACATGTTTTCCTCAGGAGCTCTTCTGATACCATCACTATGATGTTTGGGATGCTCAGTTTCACCACCTGCCTGGACTTTGCACACTTGAAGGGAAGGTATCAAGTTAGAGGTCAACGGTTTATGCAGCTGCCCCATAACAGCTTATGCAGCTGCACCAGAGGGCATGTGGTACCCACTGTTGAGCACCACAGAAGATTCCTTCAGGGAGGAGCAAGAAGGAACAGTAGGAAAACTCATCGTTGAAATTAGAATGAACAAGAATCTGGGTCTACATAGGAGACAAAAGTAAGAAGAGAGATTTAATAGCTACTGCAGCAAGGAAGAAAAGTGAAAGCTTTATTATTAATAGTATTATTATTGTTGTTGTTTTGGCTCTTTTGCAGTACAGGCAAAACGCTAAATGAGCAGGCTATAAATAAAAAGGCTAAGGTAAGGTAATTGGTCACTATGGGCAGAATATTTGGAGGCACTGGACCTAGGCACACAGAGAAAAGCTCACATGTTGGGAATACATGAAATCACCTTGTGTTTATCATTCTTAGCTAAGAAAATACATGTGAGGCATTCCATTATTCAACAAAACATTATAAAGCACCTACTGTGTATGAAGCTCTCTGTTAGTTATTTTTCTCAAAGAAAACTTAGATTTGTATGAAAACAAAAGTTGTAGGACAGCCCAGCCACAGACAAGCAAAGTACAATTCTGAAGAGTTAGAGAATGGCAAGCAAATGCTACGATGTTGAACTTAAACATTCACTCTTTCTGCATTCCTAAGAACGGTGATGTTTTAGCCAATGGCAGTTGCTTTGAGAACAGAAAAGAAACAAGTTCTTAGTCATTTGCATTGTACTCATCTGTTTCAAAGCCAGGTTTTTACAGGCTTCTAATGCACCAAGCTATGGAGAAAAAAAAAATGCATATTTCTGCTAAAGTGGAGAACTCATGATTGCTAAGATGGTGCTAGATTACCTCTGATTTCAGTGAATGCTAACTTTTTACTGTTCCAAGTTCTGGTGGGTTCAGGCCTGGCTCAACCTAGATACACAAGTAGATTAAGTGCTGGAGATCTTAGGCTGCTGTGGCCATAAACCAAAGTGCTTCATAGAGGGGGTTACAACTTGGAACAGATGGTTGAGTATTTCACCAGGTCGGGTGCAGCCCCCGACCACAATCATTCTCCAGTCTTGTCTCTGGCGGTGAAAAGTTGGACAGCACTCTAATGGCTGGCTAATGAGCATGATGAAAAGCTGGTAATTACTCATCCTGGGAGGAAATGTTCAGTCCTGCAGAATACATTCTGCTTTATTATCTGTGAACTTCTCGTGGATGGGGACTAGAGATTGACGGGATTCCATTATGTGGAGGGTGTGTGGTTTGCAGGAAAGGGAAGGTATCTTAAATTGTCACTGTTGGAGACTTGGGATGCTCTTCTGAAGACAGGAGGCTCCCTCCCAAGGATGCTCAAAAGAGTACTTTGTTTTTTCCCCTTAAAGCTGCAGCCTCTGATCTGGCAAGTAAAGCAGTCATTGAGTCTAAACAGAAATGTGTTGTTTTCTGCGTCGATTTGGTTAACACTGTGCTGTCGAGTCTTTACAGTCAGGGCAAATTATATTACAGTCATGACAAGTAGTTAATGAATTTACACTGACTAATCCATACAATGCTAAAGATTTTTCTGTCAGGATTAATATCCAAAATGTTCAGGACACTCTGTCTCTTGTATGGCTCTTCTCCTCACAGCACCATTGTGACAGGTGGGGGTTGTTTAATGTCCCACGGTCAGACAGGAGTGACAGTCAGGGGCTAGACCATGGGATTCAGGATGGCTTGGATAATTTTGTAAACAAGTGCCAAGGCTGGTCTTATTCCTCACCGACTAGGCAACTGCTAGCTTGCTTTCCTTTCCTCCAGCAGCTGGGGTAAGCAGCTTTGAGAATGGCCCTAGGGCCGTGACATCTCTGGAAATGACCAAGTGTGTACCTTGCTCTTGTCTGGCCACCTGTCTTCTTACCACTGCTTGCTCTGGCTCTTTGTTTCCTTACTGTGTCTACTCAGCATAACTGTGACCTCTTGTCTCATTTTGATCTTAGGTATCTGCCATCCCCTAAGCATCAAACGTAACCCACTCCAGAATGCTCACCTCTCGAGAAGTCTGGCTTATCCTTACCCATAGCCTCAGCTGCTCTCCAGCCTAATCTCTGCCCTCCTAGCCACAGCTTCACTCCACAGATACCATTCTGTTGATGGCCACCATCCAATGCTGGTGGATGGCTCCTATTTGCCCATCTGAAGGGTAAATCCCAAAGTAAGTGGGAATCGGAATCACCTGGAGAAGAATCACGCATGCCAATTCCCCACCCTGTCCATTCCATCTGCATTGAGGCTCATTAATCTGCTTTTTTATCAAGTAGCACAAAGGATTCTTCATGCTTGATAAAAAGATGCTCAGAGTTCAAGGATGCCCCTTATCAAGGCATCTCCAGCAGGTTCCCATCCCTGGCAGCAGTGTCTGCACTAGCCTGTTTATTAACAGGATGATGCCAGTAAATGCAGCCACTCTACAAGTGGAATCAACTCTCAAGGAGTAGATTCTCCCAGTACTGTATAAATTCTGCTTGGTCCCACATCTTGATCTAGGCTTATAAAAATCAAAACCTTGGCCACCATTGGCTCTCTTTACTTCCAAATTCTGATGACTAGGGGTGGTAAAAATGTATTATTTTGACTAAATGAGAGCCCTTTCAGGAGAGAATAGTTGGGAGAGACCCCAGTGGGAAATTGGCAGGGGAGAGAATGAGGAGAAGGCTAAGAGTCCCAGGCACTCCAGCCTTTACATGATCATTTGTAACTCAATTATGTATAAAGCTAAGACTTACATGAAACTTACACAAGTTCATGAAGTTTGGTTTATAGTTTATACAAACGGAAGTCAGAGTAGGAAGTAAGAGAATATCATTATAGTTTGGGGATGCCAAAGAGAATCTTGAATTAGGTCTATCAATAGTCATAATTCTATAACGCAGTAGGAGGGGTGCTAACCTGTACTGAGGGCCCGATAGTGCCTGAGGTTTTACAAGCATCACTGCTTTTACTCCTCACAACCACTCTGCATTGTAACGCTGCTATTATCTCCCACTTAAGCAAATTCTGATTCAGAGAATCTGAATAGCCTGCCCCAGGTCACATAGGTAGTAGCATAGGCAGAACCAGAATTCAAACTCAGGTCAGCCACTGCAAAATACTGTGCCTTGAGGACATTGAAGACATTAATTTGATGCAAAGCTATGGGAGATTTCTGTCTGCAAAACAGTGTCACCACCCTTAACTCTCACCTGCATATCTGCCCTTCTAGGGCACAATACCGTGTTTGTAGGCCTTGGTTGACTCCTTATGAATGGCTAACACAAGACTATTAGGATGCATCAGACAAGCACGCTGATCAGTATGTTGCCATTACACTAAATCAATATCAAAGACTGAGGTCTTAAATGCAATTATTTTTTCCAAGTAGATCTTAGGACTGTAACTATATAATGTATATATTCATTCTTAGAGCTGCTGAAAGTTGAGTAGAGCATGTGCTATCAATTTTCTCCTGTAACTTTTCTATTTGAATTTTAGTTCAAATACCTCCTCCTCTATGAAGCCTTTCTGATTTTTATAATTAAAATGTGCACCCTTTCCTCTGTGTCCTCCATTGTCATTTCTGGAAACATCGTCATGTTCTGCAATTGCAGTTGCTTGGGCATATAATCATATGCTCCCTCCAGACTGTACATGCCTAAAGGGAAAGAATTGAATTTTATTCATTTTTGTTCTAAGTCAATGTTCAATAAATGATGATTGAATTCACAAATGGGGAACAAACCATATTGCTGAAGTATATTCTTTGCCCAAGGCTTCACACTTAATATGAGCCACAAAACCCTAGTCTTCCAGACTCTGAGAAGTCAAATCATCACAAATATGCCTTAAAAGGGGTTGACTGAGAGCCCAAGGTTGGCAGAAATGCAGATGAGTACGTCAGCATCTCTGCCCCTGGCGGCCAAATCCTCCCTGGCCCGGACCCAAAAGGGCAGATCTGGGCAGCTGGAAAGCTGAATTCTCCTCATTTCTCTCCACCACAAGAGGCCCGTTTTTGTTTGGTTGAACTAGTCAGTAGGCATCTTTTCTTTCATGCCAGATCAGTGATCCTAAGCCTGCCCTTCATCAGAAGGATCTGGCCTCTGTGGCATTCCCACCCTGTCTTCTCTGAGCTGTGCCTAATGGTCTCAAAGGCATTTTCCACTTCCCTGGACTGAGCCATGAACTGGAAGGGCCTACAGGTTCATGACAAAGGCTTGTCCAGCCTGTATTTCCCAGCCCTGGGACTGGAGCACCACCAGGCTTCCAGGAAGTCTCATAAAGGGGCCAGTTATAACATTCACCCTCCCTCAGAACACATTCCTTGTCTCCCAATTAGTTTTGGCTGAGGGGATAGTTGGCCAAGAACAAGGAGGCAGACACATTGTCCAAGCCAAGCCCATGTGACCAGGGCACTGCAGGGAACTCTGTGGGAGAGCCCCCCAAAGGCCTTCCCAAAGTGGCTTTCTCCAACTCCTTAGAATACTTGGCACTTGTGTCCTTTAAAGTCATTCTATTTGGACGTTTCATGACGTTTGTTTGCATGTTTGGGACTATTTCTCCCTAGTTTGAAAATTCCTTTTTGAGCCAGGTTTTAGATTTTTTTAGAGTGAAGAAATTTTTGTCCTGCCTAAAGCAGAGTTGTTGAAAGGACCTGCTCATCCAGTGAGTACCTTCTATGAGAAGAGAAAAGCATAAAAAAAAAATGTTTTTTCTTAAATGCGAGTTTTGGGTCTGACTTGGGAATCAGACTTTTGATACTTACTCATTTGGCTTAAAGTTGTTAAACACTCCTGCATTCGGCACTGCACCAGGTACCAATGTGCTAGAAAGGAAAGTGAGGTTCCTATTCTTGGGAAGCTTCCAAACAAGTTGCAGATGCAAAGTCTTCACTCAAAAAACAGCAGGAGACTAATTTCCAAGAAATGAAGGATGTATTACACATAGGTTCTGTATATGAAATCCCTGGAATCCCAGGGTCTATGAACAGGATTTTGTGTGTAATAACGCTTGCATGTGCGTACAGGCACATGTGATATATTTACTTATGTACAAACATATGCACATATAACTTTTTCTGGGGAGAAGTATCTGTGCATACAGATACATGTGAGATATTTACTTATGTGCAAACATATGCACATGTAACTTTTTTCTGGGCAGAAGAATCTGTAGTTTACTGAGATCCTCAAAGTGTCCCCCAAACTAACTTCACTGTGTTAAAAGTAATTCCCAGCTTGAATATTGGGAGTCTGCTCCCAAATCTTCCTCAGTAGGCTAAAACATGCAAAAGTCAACAAATCCATCTTGACTCTCCTCTCATGTTTTACTCACCACCTTAGATTCTGCAAAGAAGCTGTGTGTACCAGGCTGCACTTGCTCAAGACTTATCAACTATTGGTTAAAAGACGCTCTTTGTGGATAAGATTTAGTTAATGAGCATTTTTCTCCAAACGTGCTAAGTATCATAGGTATACTCTTTATTCTAGTCTTGGATGGATTAAGAAAGTAACATTTTACTTCCTAAGATAATACTTAATGCACTCCCTGTACAACTGTGATGGCATTTAGTTATAATAAGACTGCATCTTAACTGAGTCCTCTCCCTAGAGAGAATGTAAGTTCCTAGAAGGAAGGAGAGAGCTATGTCTTAAAATGTTTTAGCATCCAAAAAAGTTTTGGGTTGAGGACAGCCAAGAATCCCTGTAATCATCATAACTGATCGTGATGATTAACAAGTTCACATTACCCTGGAGGTCTCCCAGTCTCCAGTGGGCCATCTCTGGCGGCAAGGTATGTAATAACTTTGGAGGCATCCTTGCTGGCAAGGGCTGCTGCAGCAATAATCACAATGACAATGGCACTTTCTGGAATTATGCAACATGGAGGCCCAGACATGGCTATGAGAAAGTTTCTCCTTCCACCACCTCTTGGTACCCTGCCATGCTGGACCTGGGTGCTTCACTCTAGGACCACTTAGAACAGGTTGTGAGGGTTATTGGGAGCAGTATCAGAAGCTTCAGCTTGGAGCCTAGCACCATGGAGAACTAAGGCAGCAAAGCAATAAGAGAATAGAGTTTCTTTTTTTCTTTTCTTTTCTTTTTTTGAGACAGAGTCTCACTCTGTCACCCAGGCTGGAGTGCAGTGGTACAACCTTGGCTCCCTGCAACCTCTGCCTCCCAGGCTTAAGCGATTCTCATGCCTCAGCCTCCTGAGTAGCTGGAATTACAGGCGTGAACCACAATGCCCGGCTAATATATTTTGTTTTTGTATTTTTAGTAGAGATGGGGTTTCGCCATGTGGCCCAGGCTGGTCTCAAACTCCTGACCTCAAGTGATCCACCCACCTCAGCCTCCCAAATTGCTGGGATTACAGGTATGAGCCACTGCGCTCAGCCAGGAGTTTCTAATTGAACCTGGGCTAGAAACAGGGAAACCATGGAGAACAACCATGTTCAGAGTGCCCCAGAGCTTGTCAGGTAAGCGCATGGATGCTAGGAAACCACTCTTCGCTTTCTTCTTTTTAACCTCTGGTGTCTACTGGTTGGGTCTGTGGCTGGTTAGCTTGGTGGTTAGAGTACAGTGCCAATAAAACCAAGGTTTCAGATGTAATCCCTCCTTAGAGGCACTTATTATTCTCATTCTTCTTTCTGACCAGGGGCTGCGTTCGTTATTAACAGAAGGATATCCCCCTCTCCTTTTAATACACAGACACGCACTACTCTCAAATGTTTCTTAGAAAGAATATAGAATTCCTATTTGGGAACATCACGCTCCGGGGACTGTTGTGGGGTGGGGGGAGGGGGGAGGGACAGCATTAGGAGATACACCTAATGCTAAATGACGAATTAATGGGTGCAGGAAATCAACATGGCACATGGATACATATGTAACAAACCTGCACATTGTGCACATGTACCCTAAAACCCTAAAGTATAATAAAAAAAAAAACAAAACAAACAAAAAAAAAAAAACATAAGACTAAAACATCAAAATTTAAAAAAAACAGTAAAAGTAGCCTCCACTTACAAAAAAAAAAAAAAAAAAAAAGAAAGAATGTAGAATTAACAGTGAATGGAAGCACAGAACCTACAATTTGAAAGGAAACCAAAAAGCTGTTCAGTGCCATCTCTTGTGTGATTCCCATGCTGCATCTATACCATCTTTGACCTGTATTTTCTCTCACTACTCTCACTGGTCTCACAATTATCATGTATTGACTTGTATGGTGCATGCGTTATCTCATGCAGTCTTCACAGCCACCCTATAAGATTGGCACAGATAATGTAAACATTTTAGACTAGAAAGCTCTACATGAGAAGGGTTAGGTGCAATTCCCAAGGTCAAGTAGCTTTTAAGTGTAAGTGGCCAAATTTTAGCCCAGGTCTGCATGACTCCAAAGTGTCCAAATCTTACTCACTGTTCTCTCCTATACTATTTTTTGCCCATGACAAAAAAAAACGACATGACAAATGTCCATGACAAAAAATGAATAACAGGGTTCATACTTTTTCAATGGTGCTGACTGTGAGAAATTTCTTTCTCATCCAAATTTATTTACTCATATATTAATTCCTCCATTCAACAAAAATGTATTGGGTGCTCTGCCCCAAGTACCAGACTGTATGATTCCATATGCAGAGGTCTCATTGGCTTCCTGGGGTCATGTGACAACTCTAGTTCCTTCACATCTCTGGAGGCAGCCTAGATGAACGTGTGAAGTTTGTTCTTCTCTGATCACAATGTCCCAAGTCCCTTCAAAGCTCTTCATTTAAGATATTTCCATTGCTTTACTTGTACTGAGTCTCCTCTTCTGCATACACTTCATGTTTGCAGCAGCCATGGTAATGACCAGCACACTAACTTGGTACCTGCCTCTGATCCCTGCTAGGGCAGGACAGTCTTCCTCCTCAAGGAGGCACCCTAATGGCAAGGACCTCTGATACAATCCTCTCCAAATGATGTCCTAGTTTTGCCAGAAATAGTAACAAATAAGACTATCGTTGACCGACATTTACTATATATCGGCCACTGTTTAAAGTGCTTCACATGAATTAATTCATTTCATGTTCACACCAACCCTATGAAGTATGTACAATTATTGCTCCTAATTTACAGATGAGGAAACTGAGGTTCTGAGAAGTTAAGAAACTTGTTTCATCAATCCAGATAACTGAACCCAGACAGTCCTGGGTTCCAGAGGCCACATTTTACCTCTCACAATGGTTTCTATTAGCTTAGGAAGGTAGCGCCAAGAACTGTTGTCAGCCAGTCAATGCCAGTCTCCTCACAGTGATATAGGAATTAAAAAGAAATTATTTAGGCAGATAGTGAGCATAAGGAAGTCCTTGGTAAGGTTTTCCTTTTAATGAAAAGGAGCCCCCAAATCATTTTATTTTCTAACAAAGAGTAGCCTGTAAAATCGAGCTGCAGACACAGACAAGTAAGCTGGAAGGTTACATGGATGAATGCTGGCTGTTATGCCTATAGGAAAAGGCTACCTGGGCCTAGGCATGATCAAAATGGCAGCTCCAACTTCTCTTCTCTTTGACAGGACAGCCACAAGTGCAGTAAGGAGCACACAAGATGTCACGGGCCAAGTGGAAAGACCATTTACATAATAAGATTAGGGTGGGGCCACCAGACTTCCTACTATATAAACATCACACCTGGTGGAACCAATCCGTGGGCCCTACGTAAATCAGACACCACCTCCTCAAGAGTGCTTATACAATCTGCTGGGGTCCTCCACAGGCTGGCTTTTCCCTTTCAGATGCCCCTCTCTCTCACAAAAGAGACAGCTGTTCTCCTTTCTCTTCCTTTTGCCTATTAAACCTCTGCTCCTAAACCCACTCCTCGTGTGTGTCCCTGTCCTAAATCTTCTTGGCACGAGACGATGAACCCTGGGTATTTACCCCAGACAACAAAGCCACTTCAACAGTACAGTTGCTTTGGACAACTTTTGCTTTTCCTTCCAGAGTCCACAAAGCAGGCTGCCTGGACTCAACACACACTTGCCGGCTCAGTAACCCTGAGCTCTGCCTCTCTGGGCTTCATGCTCAAAACCCTTATAAAGCCCATCTCTGCATCCCACTTCCAGTTGTTCCTCTGCTGCACAAGGGGAGCTGAGCCATTTATGAACCATTCAGCCTTTGAAAACCTGTGTCCCTTAAAATAGCAGATATTTTTTAAAAGTTATATCCATTGTTTAATATCTGTCACAAGTTCTTCTTGTAAAACTATTAGTTAACATTTACTAGCTCTGCCGTTCTCAATAGGAAAATATGTTTTGAGCCTCCTATTGTATAGGGGCAAAATTTTTTCCCCAAAGAGAAGAACTACACAAACTTAACAGCTTCTTTATTCATAATTTAGGATGGTTCTTTTCTTTTCTGAGCATGTATAATTTATGTTTGTGCATTAATTCTGTGGTTAATGGTTATAAAATACATCAAATATGTAAAGTGCCGCATAAGTGCTTAATTAAAATAAAAACAAAAAAGTGATAATAATTGATTGTACATCTCAAAGGCTAGACAGCATTATAGTTCACGGTGACTAGCAATTAATATTCTTATTGTTAATAATAAGCTCAACTTTTTATGTAAAGTAGAACATGTTAGAATTTCCTGGTTAAACACTGAGTCAAAAGAAAAAAAATTTCCTTAAAAATATTTTCACCATATAAAGCTTCTGTGGGAAAACAGCTTTCAAATTCACATTTTAAATCCTTGGTTAGATTCAGTTTCATTATAAAATTTTTGACTCGGAATTATGCTATTATAATATCACCATTTTTAAGTTTATATTCCTCCCCAAGGAATCCTGAAAATACAGCAAAAGCCAGGGAGAGTGATCTTAGTTATAAATACCAGTTCATTAGTGCTTTAAGTGGATAATATGCAATAAGGTTCTTAGTACACGGAAGGGACTGTCCCAGGTGCTTTTGAAGAATTTTTTTTTTTGTTCATCTGACAAACTTATTGAGTACCCATTGTGAGCTGCACACTACGCTAGGTGCTAGAAATACTACAGGAAATAAAAGCTGCTTCAGTTTCAACCCTCTGTGGTACAGATGATCTAGGGAAGAACATGGACATGAAAGAACTGCAAACAGAATGAGCACCGGAAGAAGCAAATGCTTCCACCTTGAGCTATGGTTCTGTAGATAAGGCAATTCCCATATCAGATGGTAAACGACTGAGTATTCACACTGAACTACCCCACTTTGTTTTTCTAAGTCAGTTTATTGAGGTTCTCTGCCTTTTAAACCGACATCTTCATGAACAATCCATCTGTTTTAACTTAGCTGAAAGAAGGTGAATAAAGCAAATGGATATTATTTGGGGTCAATTCACTGAAAATAGACAAACTAATGTATTTATGGAGAGCTATTCATCCACCAGGTATCCTTACAGGTTCACTGGACTTGTTCAAGCTTTCTTTGTCAAGTAAACAGTAGCCCCTCACTGGCAGATCTCTGGACCCACCCATCATTTCCTTGGCTGGCCAGGGTGAGGTGGTGGGGTAGGACTTGGGGAGAAGAGGTAGTGGGTGACCCTCTGCCTAGGGGAGTCCATTTCTTTAAGAACTAGCTTCTGCCACCTGTTCTGCAGGCTGAGCTGCCTCTCATTGCATAAGTCCTCTTCAGAAGCAGTAGGCTATTAAACAGAGACAAATAATCTTATTTGGAAAACTGAAATATAACTTCCTGTCACTATGCTAATGAAGCAATAAAGTTAGAATTTATAAAATATTGTATTTAATGAAAATACTGCCAAGAAAGGATTTAAGTGGTTCATTCTAGAACACCCACCCACACAGAGCTCTTCCTTCGGTATACACTTTGACATTGGATCTTACACTGTTGGGTCACAGTACTTTTAACCCCATGAAAGAAAAATTTCTGTTCTCGATAGACTAGCATATCTCATACCAAAAAGACCTCCTGGGGTCTCTGGCAGGCAGGTGTCCCTCTCTCTCTATGGAAATACAGTGTCACTCCTTAGTCAACCAACTTGACCCTCTCAGCAAAGATTTTTAAATTTGAGGCCCATGGATAAACCTCAAAGGATTAATAAACCCCAGAGATGTATACACAGTGTTTTTCACACAATAGATTTGTGTCAGGAGAGTTTGCATTCTTTTTTACTTTACTTGCAAAATGGTCTGTTGATTTTTAAATGCTTAAAAGCCACTGATCTTTCTAAGCTCCTACAGTAGATCACATGAATGGTTCAAATTCCTCACCTTTCCTTCTATTCACACTCCCATCATGTGACTTTGAGGTTTGTGCTGCTAAAGAAGCAGAGTCTATGTTCCTACTCCATGAATTTGGGCTTAACCCTGTGACTCTGACCAACCTAATGAGGAAGAGATTTAGTATGTCAGCTCCAAGCTTGGGCCTCGAGAGACGTCATGTGTTTCTGCTTGGTCTGTTTAGCTCCTGCCATCACTATAGGAAAGATGTGCCTGGGCTTAGATGCTGATGTCAACAAGAGGATGGGAGAATCCTGAGCTGTTACAACCAAGATACCTCAACTAAATCCAACTCAGAGTGGAGCTCCCACACAACCCTTAGACAAAAGAGTAAGCCCAATGGAGATGAACCAAACCAATCTTTATTGGGAACACCAAGCTGATCCACAGATATGCACACTATAATAATAAACGACTGTTGTCTTAAGCCACGGAATTTGAGGTAACTTGTTACACAGCAATAGCTAACTGATCCAAATTCTAATTCTTGATGAGAGATTCTTGAGCTGCTCTAAAATCTCTGGAAATTTGCTTGCAGACATGTCCTCAAGTCCAATCTTTGACAAATTTTTTCTGTGTCTGTCCCTTGTGCATAAATCTTGCATAAATCCTTTCTCCAGAATTGTTCTGTCAGTGTCCTGTAGTGAGCTCTTCTGACTCACATTGCCCCATGTCCAGTGACTACTGTTCCCACTTGACTGTAGACAGGATTCATGAGACATAAAGCCTTCTATTAACTCAGGTTAATGTCAGGAGAGGACATTTGCAGGGTGTTAAGTGAGAAGATAATAGAATATAAATACTATTGAGTAACTAAGGCCAAAAAGACGGGCAGAAGCATTGCCTATGGTTAAGGAGAGAGTAAATGCTTTGATAAGTACCTATTCCATGTATTAATTCTCCTTAGGATTTTTTAGTGTATTTTAAAAGGTAACTCTCTCTGGCAACATGGTTCTTTGGACACAATTCATCATATAACTCCTTCATCTATGGGGTCAATTTTCCTTCTGCCTCTATGGCAGAAATACTCGAGGGAGAAGCATCAAGTCAATTTTCCATTGCCCACAGGCCTTTTAATATAGCCCATAGTCTACATTCCAACCTAACATATGTAAAACACCCAGTTACACCTCCTCCCTTCTTCCACCCTCAACTCTCAGCACTCTCTTGTATTGGAACTGTATGACCTTGAGTAAGACTCATAATCTTTCTGGCCCTCAGTTTTCTTGTTTGCAAATCTAAGGAAATGGATCACTAGATGGCCTTTATGGCTTATCGTTATAAAATTCCCTGATGAGTCTTATCTGCTTATCCAGATTTATATAAACATAACTTGTTATTTTTTTTTCTTTGGAAGGAACTTTGAAAACAATTAATCCCCAACACTTTAATTTGTGAAAGAGAAAACAGAGCCCCAGACAGATAAAGTGATTTGCCTAGGCCCACCCAGCAAGTCAACAACAGAGCTGACATGGAAACCTGGGCCTCTTTCCTCGTCAACACTGTCTCTCATTCGACCTCCTTCAAGCTAGGGGTTACTTTCAAATTTATCTTTTTTTTGTCTTCGTCCATACAGTCCAAGAATTGTAACCAACACTCAATAAATCTCAGTAAATATTTATTGACTTGAATTGGGAATGAGTAAGCACTGGTTACACAGCCAAGAACCAGATTTCAAAGTCTGTTCAGCCGAGATCCACATTCTCTGGAGGCCATCTTCCTGCATGTGGGGGGAAAGTATGATTGTGCATAACTAGATTCTTAAGTTTCATTTATGATCAAAGGGCCAAAACAGCTCCTTATCTAGCACTAGGTTGACATCACTGGATCTTCAAACTCCAGCACTGCTCACCATGAAGGCATAGTGGACAATTTACACATAATTTCTCACTCACAGTTTAGGTTCTGAGAGGAGAGATAGACTGTGAGTGATAACATAATGGATTATATTTAGGCAGACAGCCACTAACAGTGCTTATTGTTTCAGAGGGAACTAATGTTTCTCTGAATAAAAAATAATATACACTCACCAGGAAAGTAAAGCTAAGGAATTAACTATTAAGAACAATCAGAGTTGGATTATTACTTGTCAGAGTCTCAAATATTGTTCTCTCCCATTTTAGGAGAGGTGAGAGATTGAATATGGTCCCCTCCTGGGTGTCACTACTTTTGAAATGAAAAGACAAAGAGCCACATATCACCCTGGCCCATATTCTTGTGAAACCACATTAATAAAGCTCAGCTTACTCCCAAATCAGGCACTTAAAGCATTCCAAGGGCACTATTTCTGCATGTTAATAAATGTACAATAGAAAGAATGTCCTGGCCAGGTGCTGTGGCTCACGCCTGTAATCCAAGCACTTTGAGAGGCTGAGGTGGGCAGATCACAAGTTCAGGACTTCAAGATCAGCCTGGCCAATATGGTGAAACCCTGTCTCTACTAAAAATACAATAATTAGCCGGGCTTGTGGCAGGTGCCTGTAGTCCCAGCTACTCGGGAGGCTGAGGCAGGAGAATCCGTTGAACCCAGTGAGCCCAAGTTGCAGTGAGCCAAGATTGTGCCACTGTACTCCAGCCTGGGTGACAAAGCAAGACTCCATCTCAAAAAAAAAAAAGAAAAGAAAAAGAAAAAAGAATATTCTGTCCTCAAACATACTTGGGAAATTCTCCATTAAAG
This sequence comes from Symphalangus syndactylus, assembly GCF_028878055.3. Taxonomy (NCBI): domain Eukaryota; kingdom Metazoa; phylum Chordata; class Mammalia; order Primates; family Hylobatidae; genus Symphalangus; species Symphalangus syndactylus. The sequence goes on from NC_072426.2 coordinate 96,974,248, forward strand.
AAAAAATTTTAAAGGTTATTTGATTGTTTTTAAAACTTATGTAAAAAAATGTGTAATTTGATACAGGAAAAGAATATATGGCATATAAGTTATGAAGTTTAATAGTAAGATAAATATCCACGAACCCCAATTAACTTAAAAAGGAGAACATTACCAATAATCTCTGAATCTACTTGTAAACCTCTCCTTGTTTCTCTCAACTGCCACATATATACATATGTATTTGCACACATACTATATGTATGTATGTGTATATGTATATATTAATTACATTATTTAATTTTGCTTTTTGTAATTTTATAGTAATTGAATCATACTCTAAGTAGTCTTCTATAACTTGTTTTTTCCAATTATTATTATATGTCCAGAATTTATCCATGCTGTTGTGCATAACTGTAGATCATGGAACTGTTACTGTTCCATGGTGTAATATTATAACATTTATTTGTATTATTTGTTGACGGACATTTAGCTGTTTCGCATTTTTATCTATTGTGAATAATGCTAGAATGAATAGTCTTATAAATTACTCCTAAGACAAATAGGCAAGAGATTCTCTAACATTTACATCTAGGAGTAGAAATGCTGGGTCATAAGCGGTAATGTGCATGTTTAAATTTATAAGATAAAGGCAGATTGTTTTACAAAGTGATTAATAAAGGCAAGTTGTTTTATCAGGTGGTTATGTTGATGCATTCTCTGCCAGCATTACATAGAAAGAGTATTGTTGTTACACCCAGGAAGGAGGTCTCTGGCCAGGCCTCTACTTAAGCCTGAGATGGGCTGGAACTAGGAGTACTGTCTGGACAGGGCATTCTAGACCTTATTTCTCCTCTTTGGGTTACTCTCTGATCCTCTAATCCCTTCCCAACTCCCTTACCCCTCACCACACACACAAGTTTAGCAAATGTCCTGAGGAGCTCCCACACTCTCATGTTGTCCTGGAGCCCCAACATGGGGTATCTGTTCCAGAGACTGGGCTAACACGTTGCTCTTGCTGGCTGATGTAATATTGTTTTTGCAGGATTTCATGTTATAGGGCTGCCAGAATAGTGCTGACAAGCTTTGTGGGATGACTCTAATTGTTTATACGGACAGAGTCCCTGAAAAATGCATTTGCTGAGAGGCCTGCACATTCTATCAGTGGTCATGTGTCAGAATTTGCAGTATTCCACAGTGCTGTCACCATATAGTACTGTCAAACTTAATTTTTGCAAACTAGTGGGTATAAAATAACTTCTTATTGTGGCAGTAATTTGCATAACCTTGTTTTGATAATTTTTTCGTATTTTTATTTGCCATTACGATAACATTTCTGGGAAATGCCTTTTCAAGTCCTTGCACCATTGTTTAAAATTGTGGTAAAATATACATAGCATAAAACTTACCATCTTAACCATGTATTACAGTAGTATTAAGTATATTCACATGGTTGTGCAACGAATCTCCAGAACATTTTCTTCTTGCAAAACTGAAACTCCATACCCATTAAATAATGACTCCCCATCGTTCTTCCCTCCCAGCCTCTGAGAGCCATCATTCTATGGTTTCTGTGAAATTGGCTGCTCTAGGTACATCATATAAGTAGAATTTTACAGTATTTGTCTTAGTGACTGGCTTCATTTAACATAATGTTCTCCTGGTTCGTCCATGTTATAGCATGTGTCAGAATTTCCTTCCTTTTTAATGTTGAATAAGCCATTTTATATATATTGTTTGTCCGTTAATTCATTGAGGGACAATGGAGTTGCCTCCTCCTTTTGACTGTTGTTAAAACATGGGTGTGCAAACAGCAAATATCTCTTCAAGACTCTACTTTTAATTCTTTGCATATACAGCCAAAAGTGGAAGTGCTGGATCATATGATAATTCCACTTGTAATTTTTTGTGGAATCATCATACTGTTTTCTGTAGTAGCTACACCATTTTGTATTCCCTTCCACAGGGTGCAAGGATTCCAGTTGTGCCACATCCTCACTAACACTTGTTATTTTTGTTTTTTGATAGTATCCATCCTAGTGGGTGTGAGTTGATATCTCATTGTGGCTTTGATTTACCTAATGATTAGTGATGTTGAGTATCTTCTCATATGTCTGTTAGCCACCTGCATATATTCTTTAGAGAAATGTCTATTCAACTTCTTTGTCCATTTTTTAATCAGGTTATTTGTTGTTGTTTGTATATGCTGAATATTAACCCCTTATTAGATGCATGGTTTGAAATATCCCATTCCGTGAGTTGCCTTTTCACTTAATTGTGTCTTTTGACATGCAGAAAATTTTAATTTTGATGCAGTCAAATTTATCTATTTTTACTTTTGTTGCCTATTCTTTTGGTGTCATTGTCAGGAAATCATTCAATGTCATGAAGTTTTCTTTCATGTTTTCTTCTCGGACTTGCATAAGTTTAGGTTTTATGTTTTGGTCTTTCTTTGATCTGTTTTGAATTAATTTTGTTTATGGTATAAGGTAATGGTACAAATTCATTCTTTTACATGTGGATATCCAGTTGTCACAATATTTGTTGAAGAGATGATTCTTTCTCCATTTACTGGCATTGGGATCCTTGTGGAAAACCATTTGACCCTTTAAGTGAAGATTTATTCCTGACTTGTCTATTCTATTTAATTGGTTTACACATTTGTCACTATGCCAGTATTATGCTGTTTTGATTACTGTAGCTTTGTAACAAGTTTTGAAATTAGGAAATGTGAGAACTCCAACTTTGTCCTTCTTTTTCAGGATCACTTTCGCTATTTGGGATCCCTTGAGATTCTGTATGAATTTTAAGATGAATGTTTTTGTTTCTCCAAAAACTGCCACTGGGGTTTTGATAGGGATTGCATTAAATCTGTAGGTTTAATGGGAATACTTACCATTAAAATACGGATTTAATGAGTAATATGTATCATGGATAGTATTTACATCTTAAAATATTCAGCCGTTTAATCCATGAACACAGGATACCTTTCCATTTGTTTGCATCTTCTTTAATTTCTTTCATCAAGGTGTTGAAGTTTTCAGTGTACAAGTCTTTTGCTTCCTTAGTTAAGTTTATTCTGAAGCATTCATTCTTTTTGATGTTATTGTAAACGGAATCATTTTCTTTTTGAATTGTTAGTGAATACAAATGCAAGTGATTGTTGCATGTTGATTTTATATTCTGCAACTTTGCTGAATTTGTCTATTAGTTCTAACAAGTTTATCTGTGTTTATGTAAAGGCTAATATTTATGGTTTATTTTACATCTTTTTAAAAAATTATATACATTTCTTATTTTTGAGAAGTTCATTACATTTTTCAGTTGCTAATTTTTATTGGTGGCATGCAACACAAATACTTTTCACACAGTGTGGCTTGTCTTTCATTTTCTTTACAGTGTCCTTGGAGGAATACAAATACTTATTTTAATGTACTTGAATTTAGCTCTTTTAATTGGCAATTTTTGAGTTTTAAGTTATAATTTTCTAGCTCAATTTAATCAAGGTATTCTCTTATATATACTTCCTCATTTCAATTGTTTAATGTTTACATATAACTACTTACTCCATCTGGAATTGATTAAGTGTGTGGTATGTGGTAGGTATTTAATTTATTTATTTACTTACTTATTTAATAAGTAGAGCCACCTACCCCATCATTTACTTACTCCAATGATGTGACATGCCCTTCTCTGGCACATATAAGGTGTTTATAGATGTATGGGATTCTGTTTGGACCTTTTATTTGGCTCCATATTAACTTTTTCTGCAAACTAGGAATATTATCTTAACTATTTGGTTTTAAATTAAGTCTTGATATCTAATAGGGAATGTTTCCTCATCCTAGTCATCTTCTGTAAGAATGTCTTGGCTAACTAGGGAAATTTACTCTTTCTTATATATATTTTAAAATCAGTTTATCAAATTTCATAAAAAACTCAACTGGAATTGCATTGAATTTACAATTCAATTTTAGGGGAACTGGTGTCTTTAAGATTTTAAGTCTTTCAACTTGTTATTGAGGAATGCTCTTAATTTATTTAAATGTCTTTAGCAACTTCAATACATGTATTGATAGTTCTCCATGAAGGAATTGCATATTTATTAAATTTATTCCAAAGTATTTTCTGTTATTATAAAGGGTATCTTTTAATTTGAATGACATCTTCTAAATATTTATTATTGATATTGTGAGATGCAATTGGCTTTTGTGTATTGATATCATATCCAGCCACCTTGGAAAGCTCACATTAATTTTTATAATTTATATTTAGATCCTCTTGAGTTTTCAATGTAGGTAATTATATCATCTGTGTCTATGTTTTCTTTCATGCCATCCTTATACCTTTTACTTCTTACCCTTTTCCTGTTGCACTAGCTAGAATCTCCATTACAATGTTTAATAAAAGTGATGATAGTGGGACTCCTCTTTCCCCCTTGACTTATAAGGGAATAATACTAACTTTACTAGTAAGTGCTATATTTGCTGTAGCTTTTTGTTGAATACCTTTTGTAAAGTTAAGGAGGGACACTGCTATTCATAAGATTTTTTTTTGTTCATTTTGTCATGCTTTTATTTCCTTTATGTTAATAGTTGTTGAAGTTTATCAAATTATTTTTCTGTTAACTATTGGAATAACATTTTATAATTGTATATTTAATCTTCTTAATGTCTGGCATTACATTTATAGGTACTTTGGTTTTAAGCAATCCTTCTATTTCATCTTTCCATAAGCCAAAATTTATCATGATCATGATGTATACCTTTTTTATAAACTGCTGGCTTCAAATTAGAGTTTTGTTTAGAATTTTTAAAAATTGCCTATACATTATCTTTCTTATATTTTCCTTACCTGGGTTTACTCCAAGTTTATATTGACATCTTTTTCTATTCTCAAGAAGGTGTTGTACGTTGGAAAAAACTATTTTTTGAAAATTTAGTAATACTCATTTGGGTTTTACCTTCTTTTGGCGATTGATTAACTATCTTAATGGCTATAAGAGTATTGTCTTTGTTTTTAAGTCAATTTTGGTATGTTATACTTTCAAGCAATTTATCTGTTTCATCTAAGTTTTCAAATTGACATATGCTTGTTCACAGTAGTCAGGTTTTTATCACATGCTGAATCTATAATTAGGTCTCCTTTATGTTCTAATCATCATTATTTTATTACTGTTTTCAAAGCACCAACTTTTGGCTTTATTCATCTTGTATTATGTCTTTTTTCAACTTCATAGATTTTTACTCTTATCTTTATTGCCCTACATCTACTATCTTTGAGCTTATTTTTTCTTACTTCTTGAGTTGAATGATTACAACTGTAGTTTTCTAAATCTCAATCAGAATGCTTATAACACCAATTATACACATTTCTTCCTTTAGGCATTTATGGCTATACATTTCCCTTAAAGTTCTATTTCTGCTGGATCCCACGAGTTTTGAGATAATCCTCAGGTTTTTTTTGTTTGTTTTTTTTGAGATGGAGTCTTGCTCTGTCCCCCAAGCTGGAGTGCAGTGGCGCAATCTCGGCTCACTGCAAGCTCCACCTCCCGGGTTCAGGCCATTCTCCTGCCTCAGCCTCCCTAGTAGCTGGGACTACAGGCGCCCGCCACCATGCCTGGCTAATTTTTTGTATTTTTAGTAGAGACGGGGTTTCACCATGTTAGCCAGGATGGTCTCGATCTCCTGACCTCGTGATCTGCCTGCCTCAGCCTCCCGAAGTGCTGGGATTACAGACTTGAGCCACCACACCCGGCCGATAATCTTCAGTTTTAAGTATATTTAAATCTCCATTATAATTTCCTTTTTGCCCCATCCAATAATTAGACATATGTATTTTTAATTTCCAGAAATATGAATTTTTAACAATTTTTGGTATTAATTTCTGCCATAATTTTATTATACTCAGAAAACATTATATGCATATTATCATTCCTAAAAATTTGTGGGTATCTGATTTGTGACCTATGTGATTAGTTTCTGTAGTTGTCTTCTGTGAACTTAAGATGAATGGGTATTCTCTAACTGTTGAATGTAGGATTGTGCCTATGTCCATTAAAATAGCTTGTTGATAATGCTTTCCAATTCTTCTTTATTTTTACCAAGTTTTTGTTTTTGCTCTTTCTAGCAGTAATTGAGAGGCATGTATATGAACTTTCTAATGTGATAGTAGATTTGTGTATTTCACCCTGTTGATATTTTCTTTATATATATTTGAGGCTTCATATTTTAGAGTTGTAAAATCTTCTTGGTAAATGATATTTTTAAAAATTATGTAGAAGCCCTTTTTACCTTTAATACAATATTTTGTACTACAACCAATTTTGTATAACAATAAAATAACTCAGTTTTCTTTGAATAATGTTTCATAGTACTCTAAGCACTTTTTTAAAAACTTCAATTTTTATTTATTTTTTATTTTTTAGAGACAGAGTCTTGCTTTCTTGCCCATGCTGAAGTGCAGTGGCACAAACCACAGCTTATTGTAATCCTGAGCTCCTGGGCTTTTGTCATCCTCTGACCTCAGCCTCTGAAGTAGCTGGGACTACAGGCACATGCCACCATGCCTCGCTAACTTTCTACACTTTTTTGTAAAGACAGGGTCTTGCTATCTTGCCAAAACTGGTCTCAAAATTCTGAGATCAAGTGATCCTCCAGCCTTGGCCTCCAAAAGTGCTGGGAGTACAGGTGTGAATCACCCTGTCTGGCCAAAAACTTTTTTATTATAGAAAATGTTAACATATACAGCAGTAAACAAAATATTATAATCAGTTGCTATAAACCAATTACACAGCTTCAAAAATTATCAAATTATCAATATTTTTCAAATTTTGAAATATATTTTCCAACTTTTTGTCTTTAATTTTTCTGGGTCTTAGTGTTTCATGTATATTTCATGTTTATTTCTTTGTAATGGCCTATGGCTAGACTTGCCTATTTTTAAATGTCAGTGTGATCTTTTTTACTTAGTACTGAGTTTCACCTGTTCATATTTATTGGAATTATTGATATATCTGGAACTACTTTAATCTCTTCACTTGTGTTTTCTATTTCCTATGCTGTTTTTATGTTTACCTAGTCTTCTTTCCTGCTTTTAAAATGATTATTTTAAGCTAGGTGTGGTGGCTCACGCCTGTAATCTCAACACTATGGGAGGCCAAGGCAGGAGGAATGTTTGAGCCCAGGAGTTCAAGATCTGCCCTGGCAACATAGTGAGACCCTGTCTCTACAAGAAATTAATTAATTAATTACATTTTAAACACTATTTTAATTATTATGGTAATCCTTTAAATTAGACTTAGCTTTAAAATTAATACATATCTTAACCCACTTTCCAAATAACAAATGTAGTTGAAAATACTTTTATCCTTACCATCCCTCTTATAATTTACATGCTAATTTTCCACCATTTTATTTGTTTTACTTTTTAGAAATCCATAAATTTTCTATTACTATTATTACTATCATGAGTAATATTATTACTATCATGAATATTGTATAAGGATGCTGTTTGTTTAGAAGTATGTATATATTTACTAATTTTATATATGTATGTATTTACATATTTTAGAAATTCTTCATATTTCATATTTTAGAAATTCTTCCAGTGAATATTTGTTGATGAAAATAGTTTGAGAATCTCTCTCCTTTATCCTTATTTTGGTAAGATGGTTTTGCTGGATATACAACTAAGTATTTATATACATATATATTAGCATTATATATATGCATATATTTATGCATTAGCATATATTAGTATTATAGATATATTAGTAATCATCTTTTGGCTTCAATTGCTGCCGTTGCCTTTGTCTTATTATAATTTTTAAGTATCTGTTTTTCTCTCTTGCTGTTTTTAAGATCTTTTGTTTTGAGGTGACACAGTATTATTATTATATTACATATTATTGCTGTTGTTGTGTGAACATCTTGCCATTTAGTAGAATATATATATATGTTCCTATACATGTGAATTTATTATTTTGATAAGCTTTAAAAAAGTGTTAGCCAATATATCTTGAATTTTTTTTCTTTGTTCATCCTAATCTCTACTTCTGGGACTAGTTTGATCCTAGGTCTTGTTATCTTATTCTTCTTTTTGTAGGAAGTCTTTTATTTTAGGTTCAGGGGGTTCACGTGCATGTTTGTTACATGGGTAAATTGCACGTGACTGAAGTTTGCTGTATGAATAATCCAGTCACCCAGGTAGTAATCATAGTTCCTGATAGTTTTTCAACCCACACCTTCCTTCTACCTTCCCCCATCTACGAGTGCCCAGTGTTTATTGTGGCTACTTTATGTTCGTGTTCACTCAGTGTTTAGCTTCCATGTGGTGTTTGGTCTTCTCTTCCTTCATTAATTTGTTTAGGCTAATGGCCTCCAAGTGCATCTGTGCTACTGCAAAGAACACTAGTTTATTCTTTTTTATGGCTGCATGGTATTCCACTATATGTATGTACCATGTTTTCTTTATACAGTCCAGTGTTGGTAGGTATCTAGGTTGATGCCATGTCTTTACTGTAGTGAATAGTGTTGCAATAAACATGCATATGCATGTGTCTTTTTTGTAGAACAACTTATTTTCCTTTGGGTATAAACTCAGTAATGGGATTGCTGGGTCAAATGGTAGTCTTGTTTTAAGTTCTTTGAGAAATATTTATGCTGCTTTTCATGATGGCTCAAATAATTTATATTCACACCAGCAGTGTCTAAATGTTTCTTTTTCTCAGCAAATTGCCAACATCAGCTATTTTTTTACTTCTGAGTAATAGCCATTCTAACCGGTGTGAGATGGTATCTCATTGTGGTTTTGATTTGCATTTCTCTAATGATTACTGATGCTGAGCATTTTTTCATGTATTTGTTGAGCACATATGTGTCTTCTTTTGAGAAGTGTCTGTTCACATCCCTTGCCTATTTTTAAATGGGGTTGTGTGTTTTTTCCTTGTTGAATTGTTTACCTTCCTTACAGATTCTGGATGTTAGGCCTTTGTCAGATGCATAGTTTGAAAATATTTTCTCCCATTCTGTAGGTTGTCTGTTTGCTCTGTTGATAGTTTCTTTTTCTGTATAGAAGCTCTTTAGTTTAATATAGTCCCACTTGTCAATTTTTGTTTTTGTTACACATGCTTTTGAAGACTTAGTCATAAATTTTTTACAGAGGCCAATTTCCAGAATACTATTTCCTAGATTTTCTTCTAGGGATTTTACAGTTTTAGGTCTTACATTTAAGTGTTTAATCCATCTTGAGTTAATTTTTGTATATGGTGAAAGGAAGGGTCCTAATTTCAATCTTCTGTGTATGGCTAGCCAGTTATTCCAGCACCATTTATTGAATAAAGAGTCTTTTCCCATTGCTTGTTTTTGTCAACTTTGTCAAAGATCAGATGGTTGTAGATATGTGGCTCTATTTATAAGTTCTCTAACCTATTCTATTGGTCTAAGTGTCTGTTTTTGTACAATTACCATGCTCCTTTGGTTACTGTAGCCTTGTAGTATGGTTCAAATTCAGATAGTGTGATGCTTCTGGCTTTATCCTTTTTGCTTATAATTGCTTTGGCTATTTGGGCTCTTTTTCTATTGTTCCACATGCATTTTAGAACAGTTTTTTTTTCCTAATTCTGTGAAAAATGAGACTGGTAGTTTGATAGGAACAATGTTGAATCTGTAGATTACTTTGGGCAGTATAGCCATTTTAACAATATTTCTTCTTCCTATCCATGAGCATGGAATGTTTTTCCATTTGTTTGTATAGTCTCTAGTTTCTGTCAGTGTTTTGAAACTCTTGTTGTAGAGATCTTTCACCTCCTTAGTTAGCTGTATTCCTAGGTATTTTATTCTTTTTATGGCTATTGTAAATGGGATTGTGTTTTTGATTTGGCTCTCAGCTTATACATTATTATTGTATACAAATGCTACCTCTTTTTGTACATTGATTTTGTATCTTGAACCTTTACTGAAGTCAACAGTTATAGGAGCCTTTTGATGAAGGCTATAGGGTTTGATATGTATAGAATCATGTCATCTGCGAGGAGAGATAGTTTGACTTCCTTTATTCCTATTTGAATGCCTTTTATTTCTTTCTCTTGCCTGGTTGCTCTAGCTAGGACTTCCTGTACTATGTTGAACAGGAGAGGTAAAAGTAGACATCCTTATCTTATTCTAGTTTGCAAGGAGTGTGTTTCCTGCTTTTGCCTATTCACTATGCTGTTGAGTCTGAGTTTGCCATAGATGACATTTATTATTTTGACATATGTCCCTTTTATGTGATGCTTAATTTTTTGAGTGTTTGTAATATGAAGTAGTGTTGGATTTTATCAAAAGTATTTTCTGTGTCTATTGGGATGATCATGTGGTTTTTATTTTTGATTCTGTTTATGTGGTGAATCACACTTACTGATTTTGGTATGTTGAACCAACCTTGCATCCCAGGAATAAAGTCTACTTGATCATGGTGAATTAACTTTTTGATGTGCTTCTGGATTTTTGTTTGCTAGTATTTTGTTGAGGATTTTTGAATCTACGTTTATCAAGGATATTGGCCTGATGTTGTCTTTTTTCATCATATTTTTGCCAGACTTTGTTATCAAAGTGATGCTGATATTGTAGCATAAGTTAGGGAGCAGTCCCTGCTCCTCAATATCTTGGACCGATTTCAGTAGGATTGGTACTAGTTCTTATCTGTATGTCTGGTAGAATTTGGCTGTGATTCCAACTGGTCCAGTACTTTTTCTTTTTTTGATGGTAGGTATTTTGTTATTGATTTAACTTTGAAACTCATTTTTGGTCTATTCAGAATTTCAGTTTCTTTCTGGTTCAATGTTGGGAGGTTTTTTGTTTCCTGGAATTTATCCATTTATTCTAGATTTTCTAGTTTGTGTGCATACAGGTGTTCATAATAGTCTCTGAAGTTTTTTTGTATTTACGTGGGTTCAGTTGTAGTATCACCTTTGCCATTTATGATGGTGCTTATTTGGATCTTCTTTTTTCTTTATTAATAATATAGCTGGCAGTTTACCAAACTTGTTGTTTCAAATAACTAACTTTTAGTTTTGTTAAGCTTTTGTATGGATTTTCACCTCTCAATTGCATGCAATTCAGCTCTGATTTTGGTTATTGGTTTTATACTGCTAGCTTCAGGGTTAGTTTGCCATTGTTCTTCTAGTTCCTCCAGGTATCATGTTAGGTTGTTAATTTGAGATGTTTCCAACTTTTTAATGTAGGCATTTAGTGCTATGAACTTTCCTCTTAACACCATTTTAGCTGTGTCTCAAATATTCTGATATATTTTATCTCTATTTTCATTAGTTTCCATTTGTTTTTATTTCTGCCTTGATTTTGTCCTTCATTCGAAAATCATTCAGAAGCAGGTTGTTTAACTCTCATGTGAGTGTATGGTTTTGAGAGGTCCTCTTGTTATTGATTTAGATTTTTATTGTGCTAAAGTCTGAGAGTATAGTTGGCAGGATTTTGATTTTTTGTTAATTTGTTGAGACTTACTTTATGGCCAGGCATGTGGTCGATCTTAGAATATGTGCTATATGCACATGAGAAGAATATATATTCTGTTGTTGGGTGGCGTAGTCTGTAGATGTCTATTAGGTCCAATTGGTTGAGTGTCAAGTTTAAGTCCAGAATTTCTTTGTTAGCTTTCTGCCTCAATGATATGCCAAACTCTGTCAGTGGAGTGTTGAAGTCTCTCACTATTATTCTGTGGGTAAGTCTTTTCATACTTGTTTTATGAACCTTGGTACTCCAAAGTTGGGTGCATATATATTTAGGATAGTTAAGTCTTCTTATTAAATTAAAATCTTTATCATTTACCCCTGCTCTTTTTTGTTTTCTTTTTGCCTGACAGGTCTTTCCTCATCTTCTTACTTTGAGCCTATGGGTGTTGTTACATGTGAGATGGCTTTCTTGAAGATAACAGACAGACAGTTGGGTCTTCCTTCTATGTCTAATTTGCCATTCTGTGCCTTTTAAGTGGGGTGATAAGCCCATTTACATTCAAGGACAATATTGATATGTAAAAATTTGATCCTGTTATTGCATTGTTAGCTAGTCATTTTATAAACTTGATTGTATAGTTGTCTCATAGTGTCAATGGGTTTTGTACCTAAGTATGTTTTTGTGCCGACAGGTAGTGTTCTTTTATTTCCATGCTTAGCACTCTCTTAAGGACCCCTTGTAGGGGAGGTCTAGTTGTAATGAATTCCCTTAGTGTTTGCTTGTCTGAAGAGGATTTTCTTTCTCTTTTTTTTATGAAGCTTAGTTTGGCAAGATATGAAATTCTTGGTTGGAATTTTTTTTCTTTAAGTATGCTTCAAATAGGTCCTTAATCTCTCCATTTTATAGCACTACCTGAGACTGGGTCATTTATGAAGAAAAGAGGTTTACTTGACTCACAGTTCCACAATCTGTACAAGAAGCATGGTTGGGAAGGCCTCAGGAAACATACAATTATGGCAGAAATGTAAGGGAGAAGCAAGCACCTTCTAAAACAGATTTTGGGGGTGTTGCTGTAATAAAAACCTAAAAGTATGGTATTGACTTTGTCACTGTGTAATAGTTAGGGTTTTGAGGTACATGCTGCAAATACAAACTTTAAGGACAATTCTGTTTAGAGCTCAGAACTCAGAAAGAAAATAGGAGAGCTGAAGAGAACATTCCTATGTTCTTAGAGAATACATTAATAATCAGGAACGAAATCATGGTAGAAATATAGATTTTAAGGGCTATTCTTCTGACCTCTCATACAGAAATGAGAAACATGCCATTGGAAACTGTAGGAAGCCAATCCTTGTTATAAAGTAGCAAAGGACTGTGGTAAACTGTGATTTAGTGTTTTGTAGAAGAGCTTGAATAGATGTATCTCCAAAGAAGGAATACAAATGGCCAAAAATCACATAAAAAAGTGATCAGCTGTCATTGACCAATGCAAAACAAAATCACTATAATACTTCACATCCATTAGGATTGCTATAATAAAAATAAAAATGAAAACAACAAATGTCTGTGATGATGTGGAGAAATTGGAACCATATACATTTCTATTGGAAATGTAAAATGTTTCAAATTAATGTGGAAAATATTTTGGTAGTTCCTAAAAAGGTAAGCCTAGAATTATTATGTGACCCAGCAATTCTATTCCTAGGTATATCCTCCGAAGAACTGAAAACAGGTACTCAAACACCTGCTTGTACACAAATATTCATAGCAGCACTATTCATAGTAGATAAATGTCCATCAACAGACAAATGGATAAGCAAAATGTGGTCTGTAAATACACACAATTGGAATATTAATCAGCTATAAAAGAAATGAAGTACTGATACATGCAACAGTGTAGATGAATCTCAAAAACATATGCTAAGTGAAAGCAGCCAGACACTAAATATCACATACTGTATGAGTCCATATATGTGAAATATCCAGGTTAGTTAAATCCATAAAAACATAAAGCAGATTGGTGGTTGCCAGGGTGGAGAGGAGTGGAGAATAAGGAGTGACTGCTTAATGAGTACAGGATTTTCTTTCAGTTTGATAAAAATTTGGAACTAGATAGATGTGGTTGCAGGACATTGGGAATATACAAAATGTCACTGAATTGTATACTATAGCCTGGTTAATTTTATGTGACATAAACCTCATCTCAATAAAAAAGTGTATGTGTAAATTTCTCCAATTCTAGGTGTGTTTTAGCAAGTAAACTTGTCAGAGTACCCAGTCAATAGTACACTGGAATTGGAAGTGGTAATTTGTTTTTTTTTTTTAAACTGTGGAATCTCTCAGTATGCTTTAATGTACTAATGTGCCTTGACAACTTCCAAGTAAGAGCTAGAACATGCAGAATTTTGGTAGGGGAGAAGGTATTAGGTATATAATTTTAAAGAGAGCCTCATGGGTACTGGTAGTAGTGGCAGCAGCAGTAGTAGCAGCAGTATCAGCACCAGCAGTAGTGAGGGTGGTGGCAGTAGTAGCAGTAGCAGTAATAGACATAGCTGAAATTGTTGTAGTAATGGCTAACATTGAGTGTTTATTTCATATTTCATTCTAGGTACTTTATAGCTATTAACTCTCATAATATGCATACTAATGCTATGAGGTGATATATATTTATATTGCTATTATTTATATATTATAATTTATATTATTATCTCAATTTTCAGATAAGGAAACTAAGTCCCAACTATTAACCTATGTAGATATGGGTTTGGTCTAGCACGTGGATCTGTCCGCCAACAAATACTCATAAGTCAAAGTTCCCTTAGGGTGAATATTCCCAGCTAGTCAGAAGCTCTGGGCGGGCACAAGCATTGATAAAAGGTGGTCTGAGAGAAAAGCGGCTAAGAAACCTCCAGAGCATTTCTATTACAATTCTTTTGGAGAATTATGAGTGCAGGTAGTAGATTTCTGATTTCTGCATTCTCTTGTGAGCACTCACTTCCCTCCTGTTGATGAAGTTTTTATTCCAAAGCTCTGCTTCTTTTTTGTTTCTCATTGCCCCAGCTCAATCCAACTGACTCCTCCTATCCCTTAATTATAGTGATATATATATCACTATAATATATATATATATAAAACCTCTAGTGTGTCAATGATCTATACATGAGCCTTGAGTTCACACTGCTTTGGAGGATAATGTATGTTTCCGGTTTCTGTAAGGACACATGCAACAGTGTTAATTCAGTATGGGCATCAGTGCCAGGAAGAGAGGTGGACTTGGGATTGAAGAATTTTCCTCCGGTGCCTACCCAGAACCCGCTCATCAGCCTCCTCTCCATGGACTCCCATCACCCTCAGCTCCATCCATCACAGCTGCAGCTCAGCCTGGTGATGTATTACACTAACATATCATTAGTGCAACGGCAGAGCAAGGAGCTTTGATGATGTATTGGGGCCATACATCATCAGAATGAGTCACTCTGATGATGTATAACTCAAAAGATGGTACTATCCAGGGAAATGTGGACATACCATAAATCAGGGACAATGTTAAAGAAGAAAACCCAGGACAGCCTCGGAAGGAAAATAAAGGTTCAAGGGTCTCCCGCAGTAGGGATTGAGAGGCAAAACTAGTACATTCTTAAAGGCTCAGATTGAAGCTTTCTGTTAGCTGCGGCATTCTTAATGACTAAACCAGATCACCAGCATCCCGGGTGACACTGGATTTCCTTTCCATCTGGAATGTAGTTTGGCTTCTGCCTTCCTGCAAAGTCCCTTGTTGTTTTGACAGAGATGCAGAGTCCATCAGATCAAAAGGAGAATGCTCCAGGTCTGCGCTCCATCCGGGTTTTCTTGGATTGCCATCCATTGCAGGGATTGTGGAAGGCTTTTTAGTCTGTGATAGTTTAAGCTTACCTTCTCTCTGAAGTGTTCAGCTTTCAGCTATTTATTACTGAAGTTCCTTAGACTCATGCAAGAGTGTGAGTTTGACATTAGGTTGAAAATATAAAGCTATAAAGCCAGGGGAGGCCTTGATAGGCTGTAGGAGTTATAAAGTTTTAGAACAAGTTGAGGATTTCTATTTGTCAGTGGGATAGATCTGGACAAAACTTTCTTTGCTTTTCTCTCTTCAAATTAGCCACAAAAAGGAGAGGAGATTATATAACATTAAACTTAAGGCACAGAAAACAACCCCAACTAGATGTTCATGGGGCCAATTTACCTGATTGGCCTAGAAATATTGGCACTTGGGTCTGGAGTCTGCTGAAATCTACAATATCCTGTCCCCTACCTTTCCACTTGACTCTATCCACAGGGAGATACGTTATGAAATTTGTCAGCCTCCCTCCAATCACCTCAATTTGGGGGGTGTGTGGCATTTTCATAATTAAGAGCATAAAACTCTTTGTAACTTTTAAAAGTGATAAAGAAAGTCTTAAGGAAAGGGAGTTGAGAGCCACAGGCAGAAGGAGGAGGTAAGACCACACACAGGCACATGGGGGAAAAAATTAACGTTTGTGTTTAATGTTTTATTTAATGCTGAACTGTCAACTTGAGATCTGAGGCCATAACATACCAGTTCTATCCCTCCACCCATCCAAAATAAAATAAAAATCAAAGCCTAGGTGCTTTGGGACTGCAGAATATCAGAACTCAGCCCTTGGCATATGGGATCCATTATAGGCAAGAACTCTTCCTCCAGGGGTTCCTTCCTCTAGTCCCCACCCACACTCCAGCAGCAAGCAAAGGCTCTTCCAGCCAACCCTGGTCATGTTGCTGTGACTCATTGCCTTTGTTTATTACAAGCTCCACAGTGGACTCTGTCCTGAAGGGCAGCGCAATTGGAGAGCTCTCTTAGGGGGTGCAGGAGAAGGGTTTTGGCCACCATAAAACACAACGTCCCCGCTCCCCTCCCTGTGGAAAGGATGGGGGCAGTGGGGGGGCCTCCACCACCTGAACAGCAGTCAAGAGAACAAAATGCTTTCTTTTTTTATTGTTCTCAAATAGCTGTGCCTTCAAAGGCCTTTAAAAGTTGAAACAAAGCAGATCTTGCCTCTGCTCTTTATTTATTCTTTGGTGGGGGGAAGGGGAGGAGAATGAAGTTGCTGATAAAGCCAGTACATTTCTTGGGAGTTGTTTATAAAGGAGTTGGCACCGAAAGGGGCCCCATACTGCCTTAGGGACATTCTCTCTGTGGAAAGGGGGTGGCAGTCACCTGCATCCGTCTGCAAGGACTCCCTCTGTCTGTGCAGTGAAGCGTCATGAGGCATAGGCATTGGGCACTCATGATGCTTGGTCTAATGGGAAAGCCAGGGGAATAGCTATTACCAATACCAAGGGATGGGTTGAGGGAACTGTTGAGATCTACATGACAACACAACTCAGTGATCAACATTAGCACAAGAAAGAACATAAGAAATTTACCACAACTATAGTTTGAGCTACTAGGCCAGTCAGCTTCATTCAAGAGTGGTTTGGGCCAAGCTATGTGGCAGTACAACCATTGAGTGACCCTGTAGATTTGGCCCACTGGGCCTGCAGCCCCCATCAGAGCTGTGTGTCCACTCATCAAACCTGTTAGATACTGTGAATGTCAACAGCAAGAGGCATGGCAGAAGCAGTAGCAACAGGTCCCACAATTATTACACACTGTATATCAGCACTGTGTTAACTACTTGGCTTATATTATATCTCATTCAACCTTTATAATACCTTGAAGGGGTAGTTTTATGCACCCCATTTGTATTAGTCTGTTCTCGCACTGCTTTAGAAATACCTGAGACTAGGTAATTAATAAAGAAAAGAGCTTTAGTTGGCTCACGGTTCCACAGGCTGTACAGGAAGCATGGCTGCGGAGGCCGCAGGAAACCTACAGCTATGGCAAAGGTGAAGGGGAAGCAGACACATCTTCATATGGCTCGAGCAAAAAGAAGAGAGAGAGAGGGGAGGTGCCACATAATTTTAAACAACCAGATCTCACAAGCACTCACTCACAATCATGAGAGCAGCATGGAGGGGGAAATCCACCCCCATGAGCCAGTCGCCTCCCACCAGGCCCCACCACCGACATTGGGGATTACAATTTGACATAAGGTTTGGACTGGGACACAGACCCAAACCGTATCACTAATTTTAGGTGAGAAAACCAAGGCTAGTATCACTGCATATCTGTTCCGCAGTTATGGCTAGTAAGTGCCAAAGGAAGATTTCAATCCAATTTCCTTTGACTCCCAAGATTTCAATTGCCAGCATTGTGTGGCCTGCAGTGCGGGTCACACCTGCAGTGCTGCCCAACCAGGCCTTGAACCTCTCCATTGCCTCAGCCCCTTCTCAAGCTGCCTGCCTTAGGGGATGGCTCAGACTTCCATTCTAGAAACCATGTCCAACTTCTTTAAAACTTGAAACAACCATTATTCTATTTCAAACTTCGTATTATCTTGTGCATGAATTAAAGAGCAGAGGAATAGTCTTCAAGGCCAGAGGCCACTTGCCGAAAGGCGCAAAGTCAAGGAAGAAAACAGCTAAGTGGGTGGGTATGTGGGGGAGCTGCTCTTATGCTTGAGTTTCTCTTATCAGCTCTGGAGCTGGTCTCAAACCTGTGATCTGGTTTTTTAACAATATGTCAACATCTTCTCTACCTTCAGACAGCGAATGTGCCCAGAGTCCAAAGGGCAGCAGAAACATGCAGAGATAAAGCAACTTAACTTTTCCTAAATTACCTGAATCTCCAGAATAACGATAATAATAACAATAAAAACAACCCTGCTATGTTATTTTGTGCCCCCTTCCACTTCAACATAATAATATCGCATAGTTTTACAAGATGGAGGTGGAAGAACGAATAAAATACATGGTTTAATTAACTAAACTTATGCTGTAGTCCACATTAGAAGGCCATGATTTAGCACGTACTCTCATCCTCAGGACAGAATAATGCAAACAGCATAATTAAAAGTTGATGAGAAGTATATTTATTGGGCATACAGCAAGAAGAGACATCCAGATTTATGACACATAAAGTAAACCTTTAGTTTACAATATAATTAATATTTTTAAAACCACAGTGTGCATATAATGCAGGCAAAGAGTCCTCTTCCTTGGAAGGATAATTTCTTTGGTGCTGATCTTGGCCCCATTTAATAGTAAATTATGTTCCTGAACATATACAAATGTAACGTGATCTATTATGATCTAGAGATGATGCTCACTGAGATGTCTACAGCTATGATAGATCACGGTTGTACGTCTCTGAAGACATGGAGGATGGCTGAAGGGCCAATTATTTATCTGTGGCATGAATTCCATGGCTATTAGTCACACACGCAGTGATGCAAAATGAGGGTATGCTACTACATTTTAATCAATCCCTGCTCAAGAAAATCCTTCGTTAGCACAGAACTGGGGATATCAGGAATTTGCAGTGGAAGAGATGAGCTTTATAAAAGCAAGGGGGTTGGGTTAGAAGGACAGGCTCAGAGTCCCAGAAAGCACCTAACATCCACATTGGTTTTGAGGACTCCCAGCATTTATGAGCTTGGGCTACAGGTTCAATGTCAAGTAATCCTCTAACAATCCTGTGTGGTAGGTACTAATTTTTATCATGCTTATTGCACAGATGAGGAGAATGAGGCTCTGCGAAATGATCATGCCAGTAACGGCAGAGCCAGGATTCCTAGCCAGAAATGTACAAGCCAGGATTCCCAGCCAGATCCTACAGACTCATTCTGTTCCACCCAAGGCTTCCATGAAGGACCTTGGAGAGAGGTGAGCTTTATTTCTCTGCAAGCCAGTCCACACTTCTCCTTAGGGTCTGGGAGCTCAGGGGTCCTCCTCTTGCATAGATTCTATGT
This sequence comes from Symphalangus syndactylus, assembly GCF_028878055.3. NCBI lineage: Eukaryota > Metazoa > Chordata > Mammalia > Primates > Hylobatidae > Symphalangus > Symphalangus syndactylus. The sequence goes on from NC_072426.2 coordinate 96,993,524, forward strand.
TTCTCCTCTCACGCACATCCCTACATTGCCTCTCTGAGGGACAAATTGCTGTTGCTCATACTGTGCATTGCACAGTTTTCAGGAGACTCAGTCTGGATCCTTATCTCAAGGACATTCCAAATAGGGTCATGTTTGCTGCTATGTAATAGACTCATTTTTCCTAGAAAAAAAAAGTCCTGGTATATAACTAAATAAGTTAATTATCTTCCCTCTCTCCCTTCTATTCTTCTTTCCTTCCTTCCTTCACTTCTGTTTTTTAAACCTGAGGATTGGTTTAAAATTTAGACTTGTATTTTCTTTTTAGGGAAACAGAGATACTACATACTTGAAAAAAAATAAGATGGCTTTGTATATATTCTTTAGTGCTCATCCTATCTAAACTCCCCAGGCTGACTAGTCTACCTCACTCCATGGGCTATGAGGAATGTGGGCAAGGTGTTTATTAGAATGGAGTTTTCCCACTTATCTGTCTGCTGTGCTTGTTCTATCATCTGGATCGCTGCTATGGGAGTCACTGAAGGAATTTAAGAAGAAACACCTGGCTAAATTATTTTACCCAATATACATGTGTCACAGGGCATGAAACAGTTACAGCCATCTTAAGAGAATGGCAAATAATTTGACGGCACATGGAGGAACTCTTTGGAGCCATGAGTGCCTGAACTTTATACTGGAGATCCCATTGCTTCTGCCACAACCTAATCTGAGCCCTATCACCCAGTATTATAACCACAGACAGGAGGAGTCCAGTCCAACATGGGCCACACTTTCCACTCCAGCCATAGTCCAGACTCCAAGTGGAAACCAGCATGTCTTCCTTAGCCCCACTGGCTTGAGGCTTAAGGGAATTCAATGGAACCTGAGTGACAGCCAGTCCCAGAAGGAGGCATTGTGTCCTGGTCATGAGCTTTGAAACTCTGTCACTGGTGGTCTGGATGGGATACCACCCAGCTTTCAAATTAGGATGTTTACCAGGTTTCAATGAAACTAAGTGAAACATTTATCTAAAATCCTAAGTTTAAAAAACTCTCAGGGAGGGGCATGCAAAGGAAAAATACAAAATAAATTAAGTACTAAATAGATAAAGAAAATTATATGAGTTCTTCTTCATTATCTGGTTCATTACACTGTTTAGTGCTTATTAAAATCACTGTTAAATGATTTAATTTTGTTTGGGGAAAGAAGTAAATGAAAAAAAGAATAAGAGATTAAGGAGATAAGCTGCTGAGGTTTCCATTTTGGAACCGGTTGCAGAGCTAGGCTACGATGAGAAAATTAATTTGTAGGTCTCTCTGGGGGAACAGTCAACACCAGGCACCACAACACAAGCAATTTGCCTTATTTTTTGCTTAATTGGCATGGCCTTCTCTGGGGAGAGCTCAGGCTAAGCCAAGTAAGAGGATAAATCACCTTTAGTGTGGCCCCTTCTGGGTCACGGATAATTTTTCTGACAGCCATGTCAGATCAGGATGCTAATGTGTCAGCTAACTCCTCTGTATGCCAGCATTGAGAGTGTAATTTCCTTCCTATTAGTGTACATACTCACACAAACACTCTCCCCAGGGTGGTTTAATGATGGTCCCGAGTACAGTCTTGGGGAAGAACGGTTCTGAGGAAACCTAGGATGTATTAGGCCAGAAAAGATGGCAGTCTTTGCTTCTAGAACCACATTTATGCCTCCTTCAAGAGAGCTTCTTTCATCCTTTCAAGAACTTAGTATCTTCTAGTTTCCCTGGATGCCCCAAGATACATGCTTATGTGTCATCTGGTAGGTTTGTAGTGGTGGCAGTCACCCTGAAGTGGTGTTAAGTTTTCATGGCAATTAACATCAGACCACACTGCCTTTACCAAGTGAAATATTGGGAACTTAACATGCCTTTAGGACACCACAGCTGAATCCATGTGAACAAATCTAAAGGGGGAGATGTTGAGTTTTAAGATAAACTCAGAAAGGTACCAGGAAAGGGGAGAATATGTGTGGTTTTCAAAACCCAGCATGTAGACCACAACAGACCGAAGTGATTCTAACTGTAGTTTGCATGTCCTGGGGATGGCGCAAGACACTAGGAGGTTTGGAGTTTGGTCGCAGGAAGACTTTCCTCAGATGTGAATCTTCTTGGGCCTTTAGATCCAGTCCTGAGATCACCAGATGCCAATCTGCAATCCTGGTTAAGGACGTAAAGATTTCCTTGTCCTCCTGGCCTCAACTGCAATCGCTTTTTTGTCCTATGTGACAGTTATACCAAACTATTTGACATTCCCTGGATGTTTCATGCATGAAGGTTTCTGCTCCCTGAGGCAGAAAGAAATCCCCCTTCCCTGTGCATATGGTTGTTTATCATGGCATTCATCTCAATGACTGAGCTCCTGGAGATCAGGGACCACTGTCATGTGCATTATTAAATGGATGTTATAGATTTGTAGAGTCCAGCACATAGTGGGTCCTTGATAAATGCTGAGTGGATGAACTATAACGTGATAGAATCTTCCTTGCAAGGAAAGTAGAAGAGATAGGAGATTATATGACTACTTCCAAGGCAAGATAGACAGTGCCAAGTCCCTTAAGAGAGGTACGCGTCTTTATGGCGGTTTAATTGGGGAATAAACTGAGAAGAGTTGGGTTACATTGAGGGCCCCTCTGGGCTCTGAGCATTCATTATTCTGAGAAGCAGAGATGCACTCAACTGGAGCATGGTGCGGGTTAGAGCAGTGCTGAGTGCAGGTTGTAAGCCCTGCATGAAAGCTCAGGGATGAAATCCTGGGGCGTACAGCATCTTCTCTTTGAATTCTAGAAGGCAGGTTTTACCTTTCCGCCCAAGCCTGCCTCTTCAATAATATTAGTCTCCCTAGAATATCAAGCCCTTTCCACCCAGTCCTCAATCTATACCCAATGGGAAGACCATCGGGAACCTAGCAAATGGACAAAGGGCCTCCCATCCAACAACTGTGAGTACAGAGGCTGACAATGATGACTCCAAAGGGAAGAAAATGCAAGCCCTTTGCTGCCTCTGATGATAGAGGGAAACAGGCCAGGCAGGCTGGGGGCCTGAAAAGTTCTTGGCAATGAGGACTCAACATTTTCCCCCAAGAGAGCATCTAATAGTTCACTGACCATCCCTATTAGAAGAAGGAAACTTGCTATGTTCTCTGCTATAGACACACTGTACAACCACTCACATCTTTTCTGTTGCCCAGAGGTTTTCACCACTGCTCAGTGTGTGCAGCATCATGAATCTGAAAGAAAACAAGTGAGAGGAGTGGCACTGATCACCAGAGGCAGAGGAAGGGCTGTGCTGAGGCACCGGGGCAGGGCCAACCTGGGCAAGTGCCAGGGATGAACCAAGCTAAATCTTTCCTTTTCCTGATGCTTCCCTTCCCAGAAGCCTTTGGTCTCTATTACTAAATCCTCTGTAAACTGCTGTGAGGGCAAAAAGCAAGGCTCTGCCTTTCATGATGGATCTGAGCATAAATGAGGATTGTTCCTAGGTAACTCACCCTGCCCTACTTTCTCCCACTTGCTTTCTAACAAAGTCAACGAAAAGCAAACAGATCTGGGCTTTCAAAACCCAAGATTTAAAACAGAAAAATCCTCCCTTTCACAGCGCCTGTACTTACAAATATGTATTCTGTATTTATACTGCATATTAAAACCTAAAACCTACAGTAATGCAACATTAAAGTCAAGAAATACAAAAGTGAAGGGTTTATGACATTGTTAGCTTGCCCACATTGTGCATTCTGCATAATGAACCTCACCTTGAAATTCAAGCCATATACCATGTGGCTGAGTTCACCCCACCAGGCAAACCTTAAACCTTTTGCATTTTGTGAATTTCATTACCTCAAATTGCAATATTAATAACTGAAATGTGCAGCTGAGGAAATGCTAATTTTCTGCTTTTCCTTTCATTTTATTTTTTCATCTATTTTCCCCTCTAATTAAAAAAGTGGGAAAGGTAAAGAAATAGGGAGAAAGGGATGGGGGAAAGCCAATGGGGAGGAAGCCCACCATACATAGTCACAATGTCAGACAACTTTATGAAAGGGGAAACTGAGGTCAAGAGGGAGATTCAATTTGCCCAGGGTTACTCAGCTTAGGAGTGGCCTTGCAATAAGCTTCCCACTGTAAACTCAGGGCTCTTCAGCTTCATTTTCTTACCAATTCTTTTCTGAGGCCCCAAATCCAAATGGGGAAATGGATCCAACAGCAAATAAAGAAAAGGTAAAAGCCAAATTTTCTTTGAGCTTCTCCAACTACTTTTCTTCCATTTCCACTATCTGGTTTATCATCACTTAGCACAACTCTGATCTCGAAGAGTGCAGAATGACTTTGAAGTACTGGCATTCAAAGAAGGTTCATGTCACAGACCACAAAAGAAACGCATTCTGTCTTTGGTTGCATCATTCCCAAGCAGAAAAATAATTTAACTCACAAAGTAGCCTGCATGGACAGAGCCCCTAGGGCTCCACATTATAATCAATAATATTCCCTTCAGCCAGTGAGCTGGCACCTTTACAGGGATGGCTGGTCCCCACTTCTTGTGGAGAAACAGATACAGGGTTCTGAGATGGACCTGGTTGACAGCCCTGGCTTCCCGTTGAGCAGCCTGCTGTCTGGGTCATCTGGAAAAGAGAAAGGATCAGTGTGACCTCCAGTCAGACTTCCCAATGAATCTAGACCAGGGCTGCCCTGACACTTGGCACGCTCATAGAACCAACAACAACAAAAACAAAAAATCGTATAGATGAATTTTTATTCCAAGAAATTTGACTATAAAACATATATTTGTCTGTTTCTTGATTAGAATGCATCTGAAGGCAATGCCAACTTGGCCCCCATGAAGGAATGAGGAATGAGATGAATAAAAAAGGAAATGCAGCCTCCAACCCCAAAAGGAGATGCTCCTAAATGTCAAGCATCAACTTCTAGAACTTCCCCCATCCAAGGGCACTGAGAGTTTCCTTCTAAGGGGAAGCTTCCCTTCGAGACTTCACTATCCGTCACACCTTATACACCCGGGAGTCATTTCTGTTTTGTTATCCTGTTTGGAATCCAAATGCATTATTCTAGAATGTGCTGGAGGTCCTTATGCCTTGGTCCTTGCAGAGGTGTTTTTGAGGAAGTGTGGCAACTCCAGGGCAATGATCCAGCTCCTACTCCCATCACTGGGGGAATAAGAACCAAATGCTTCAAGTAGGAGGTGGGGAAAGGAGAAGAATGCCCCCAAGAGGGTTTGGCTTAGTTAGAGGACCCCTTTCCAAATGACCCAGAAACCCAGTGGATAGAGTGGAAACAGATTTAATGGGGCAGAAGATGAGGAAAAAGAGGAAACATGCAAGAGAGGAAGATGAAAGTCAGAAGCTAATGCCCATCAAACAGGAGACAGGAGGAAAAGGGATTTTCCCTCACACCATCAATCCTGTCCAGAAGTGACTTACCCTTTCTTGGTCAGTTTATTGAATCCAAAAGTGCTTACCCTAGCCAACAGCAGTCACTCTCCCTTCTCTCACCTCTCCCCTCAAGTCCCTGCTGTTCTCCCCCAACAGATGGTAGCACACACAAGCGTTTTTTTTTTTTGCTTCTGATGCTAAGCATGATTTACAGGCTTGAGTTATTATTTATCATTATTCATTTTCTGTCAGCAGTGCATTGAAGGTTAATAGAAATGCCAGCATGCTCACTGATTTACTTAGTAAAATATTTGTTCCAAGGTTTAGGTCATATGATTGGTGTCTGAGTGAGTTTCAGGTTTATGCGTTATGAAAAGCAAGATGACTTGACCTTCAGCCACTAACACTAGCACCATATATTACTTTAGTGAGTGACCTTCAGAGACCTAAGACACAGTAGATGTATTCAACACATGTTAGCCTCCTCCCTATTGCTGGCATTGTATACATACCAGCTGAGTTTATGCAATGTAAGCTGAGCCCTGGAGCCCATCTAATGAATGGGAGGCAGATGAGATGTAAACTTAGGCTAAACCAGATCCTCTTCTTAAGATAATAAACTGGATTTGCAGCCCAGCTGCACTGAGTGTCTGTATATACACAGGGAATAATCGCTTCACATTGCCTCCTGGGCTCCTTGCAGCTCGGCGGAGAGAAGGATGCAGACAAAAGTGCAATTCTGAAGGAAATTTGTTTTAGATGAGCAATTAGACAGGGCTCCAAGGGAAGAATGGACTTGGAAGGACCCACTACGCTAGTGTCATTGTAATGTGGTTGCAGGCCGGGGATTCCAGGGCAGGGAGATGGTGAAGAAGGGAGACACGAGCCTTGTCATTAGAAGCTTGCAGCCAGGTTAGCAGAAGAGATTTAACCAGCATTACAGTGATGTAGAAAATAAAAACTATGTAAAAGCAGTGAGTGAGTAATTAATTTCTAAAGGGCCAGTTCTAATTATTACTGTAGAGCTAATGCAGTATCACAGTGAAATTTGTTTAAGTCACAGGCCAAGATTTAGTGTGCATGAGTTCGAATCCCAGATCCACTGTACAAGTTAACTTAACCTACTTAAGCCCCATTTTTCTTATTAAGGTACCAACCTCTTGAGGCTGCTGAGAGGGTCCACTGAGATGATAAATGTAATGTGCCTAGCACAGGGACTGGTGTCTTCACCAAATGTGCACCAGTGTTGTAAGTTCTGTGAATAAATGGCGAAGAGATTGCTGAGAGCAGCTGGCCAATCTTCATGTTTGAGAAGGGACTTGATCTGCCAGCAGCAAAAGAAATGATGTTTGTTGGTGAAGAAAAATGCGCTCTGCAAGAACAGAAAGCATGCTGGGTGCCAGAAACATGTTGCAACTCTGGGGTCAGAAACAAAGGTCAGAATGTTTAAGAGTTGGACTTTTTGTTTTCTATTCCTAAACTATGCTGTTTCCCTAAAGTTCTCCAAAGAGGTCACTAATGTCCCTTATCACCAACTATCACTTACTTTCAAACCCAGAGAAATTTCTTTAGGCCTTTAGAATTGCGCCAGTCATAGTTTCAGAACTCCATGATCAACTGATATTTTCCAAGGAGTCTTCCCAGTCACTCCCCGATCCATCTCCTCCCTTCCTTGTTGTTGACACAGGCCATTACCAGCTGGACTTCCTACATTACAGGTAATGCATGTGATGTCTAAGTTCATTAACTTGGATTTAAGTGACTGGGCCTACTTCAACTATTCATGACTGCAGAAGAAAGTAGGTGTTTTGTTCCTTAAATTACTGCCTTTGATATCTGCTGAGCAGAGAGTTTAATACTCCAGAACCACATGCACATCTCCTGGAAGAAGCATGACCCCTCTTTCCCACATGTTGTACATTAAGAAGTCTATATTAGGCAAGTGTCAGGGAAGGTGGCTTAACAAGTAGTGGAAATATCTTAACCAGAAACTAAACAGAAGGCAGTTTTCTTCAAAGAAAGCAAATACTGGAAATGAATCCAGAGATTTACATCAGCACAGAGGAGAAGGCTATATATATATAAAATTATATAATATGTTATATATAATTATAATATATATTTATATATTATAAAATATATAAATAAAATATATAATTATAACATATATTTATATGTTTTTTATATATATATATATATATATACTTTTTTTAATAAGAGACAGGATCTCTCTCTGTCACCCAGGTTGGAGTGCAGTGGCACGATCATAGCTCACTTATAAACTTGACCTCCCTAGCTCAAGTGATCCTCCTGCCTTAGCCTCCCAAGTAGCTGGAACTACAGCTGCATGCCACTAAGCCCACCTGATTTTTTACTTTCTTGTAGAGATGATGTCTCATTATGTTGCTCAGCCTTGTCTGGAACTCCTGGGCTCAAGCAATCCTCCCACCTCAGCCTCTGAAGTAGCTGGGACTACAGGTACTTGCCACCAGGCCTGGCTAGCTTTCATCTTTTTTGTAGAGATGGGACATCACTATGCTGTGAAGGCTGGTCTCAAACTCCTGGACTCAAGAGAGGCTTCTGCATTGGCCTCCCAAAATACTGGGATTACAGGTGTAAGCCACTCTACTTGGACACAATATTTTATTGGAAATAAGAAAAACTTTCCCTCACTGGGAATGCTGCAGTTGAACTAGATCAAATCCATAAGGAATAGAAGACTGCCTAGTGGTCATTCATTCACTCATTAATTCTAGATGTTAAATTTTCTAGGGTGGGGGAACGTGCTCCTACATTCAAGGCATTCTTGAATATAGCCAAACTTCGTAGTTCAGCCAAACTGAACTTCATAGCTAATAGCCAAACTTTGTAGTTTAGAAAAACTCTTCTAGCAGCAAAACCCATGACACTGGAACTCTGTTCTTCACACTGGTCATTTGTAATAGAATAAGAGAGCTTTAGTACTAGACAGGTTCTGAAAGATGATTGAGTCTAATCCTCTCCCTTTGCCAATGAGAATTCTGAAGCCCAGATTTGTTGATTTGTGATTGATAGTGTCAAAGACAGGCCTGAAACACAGATGTCCTGGGTTCTAGAGGTGCTCTTTGCCCCTCTCCATATTTCTTCTCTTCCAGAAAACCCTTCTCCAAAACTGGCCCTAACAATCAGCTGATTATTGGATTCCAGCTGCCCAGACTACAGGGCACCACTCTCCAAAGAACCACTTTTCCTCCCCTTGAACAAGAGTGGAAATGCCAAGAAACCCAGGGTGTGTCAGAAACATTGATGATAAAATACTGCAATGTAATAACAAACGCAACCTTCAGAGGAATAAAGAAACAAAGCAATTTAAATTTCATTTAAATAATTTTCCCTTCTTCCTCCCATCTTCACCCTAGACTGTTCAACAAGCCCATCTGAATTCCGAGGGCGTGTTCATTGTCCTACAATAGGGGCTGAGTGCTGGAAATGTCCTTTCATTTAATTTCCAGTACTAGCTAAATTATCTATTGCCGCAATCTGTGATTGATTTAGTTTTTATTGCCCTTGGCTGTGACAATCTATAAGGACCCAGCTGATTTTCCCTTTTTGGGTTTTAGGCTTTATTGCTGTCATTTTAATGACAGATATTAAACACAGAGAATTCTCATCCGTATTTCCTCCAACAGGCTGAGCTATCTGCTGCATTCGAACGTGAAATGATCCCAGGAACTAGTACTTCCAAAGTCTCCTTCCCCTATTTCATCCATGCAACCATGCTAGGAATTTATGACAGTTCTCAAGAAGAACACATGTATCTTCAGACTAATTTCATTATCATACTACCAAAAATATAGTAAATATCTAATGCATATTTGAATGAATTAATGAATGAAGACTTCATTAACACTTTGGCAGGTGGACCTTTTCGTGAACCTGCCATTAATCTTCAGTTCTAAATGCTAAGTGAGCACCTACCGTGTATAAGGAAATTGTGCTAGGTGTTAAGAAATTTAAAGATGCATATTATCATACATTCCACAAACTTGCTATTTGTTGATAAAAACCACGTTTTTTAACCACATTAAAAGATCAATATTGTAAAGTATGAAATGAGTTATTCTAAATAATAAGTAAGATTGCAAGTTTTCTAAGGATAGAAAAGAATGAGATATTCTCTTGAGTTCGTCAAGGTAAGAGAAAAGAAGTAGGAAGGCTAAGTAACTTATGGAATAAGTAACTAATGAAAAAGGGAACTATTTGACACTGAGTTAGGTCTTTTTCAGCTAAAAGAGACAGAAACCCAATCCAAGTTAATCTATTGGCTCACAGTGTTCAGACACTTCTGGGTTAAGTGCTGATATGACATCATAGGAATCTAAAACGTCTGCTCACTACAAGACCAGAGGAATGATCATTCCATTCTATGCCTACATCTGTACTTCATTTTATAGATATTTTCCAACTAAATCCTCCTTCTTTACTCTTCACACATGGACACAGATTGTTCAGTATAGGAAATATATGATTTCTGAATTTTGTTTTTGAGATACCTTCTTAAGCCTCAAAAATATGTGTTCAACTCAGGCTGAAACCCAAGAGCAGTGGCATAGTCAAGTCAAGAAGAATTTGACAGAAAAATTAATTGAAAATCCAGAAGTCAACTCTGCATTCTGTTTAACAATGATGGGCCAAAAAGGAGGTTTTTTTTCTTTACCTTGCACACTTTCATGAGATGCATTGTTCAATGATCTCCTAGCTCTCATTCTTGGGTGCTGCTCTTGAAAATATTTTCATTTGTTAATAAACACAGGAGTTACTCTAGGGTTTCCATTCAGAGAGCTGACTCTACCTGGGGAGAAAGAAATGTATTTCTGTTGACCATCATGAGTTCATGGGATTATTTATGGAAGGTTATGGTGAGAAGGGTACCAGCTTAAAAAAATTAATAACACCACAGAATTGGATTTTTGGCTAGTCAAGAAGTACAGAAACTATGTGTAAGTAGTAAGCAATATTTTTATTTAATGTAAGTATATGTGTAAGTATTATATGTTAGAAGATAGAAAAAGATAACTTTTCAAAATGTTTGTACTGATATTATTTATCTTTTGTACAAAGACTTGAATGATGACATTGAAGGCATGAAGGCATACTTATCAAATTGATGGATGACACAAAGTTTGATGAAGGATCTACATTCTTTCCTTTAGTCCTCAACACTCAAAATTCAGATGACAAACAATGTGCAGAAAGGGGTTTCAAAACAGCAAAAAGGAAACAAGATATGCCTACCTTTCTATCCTTCCAAGAAAGTACTTTTAAGTTAGTCACCAGAAGTCTGAGCTTGCAGCAGCCCTAACAGGTAGAAACATTTGAATTTCCTTTGATAAGAATAGAGCTTGGCAATTTAAAAGAATTAAATTTAACCTGAAATTTTAGAGGGTGGTTTTCTGTGTGTGTGTTTTTCTTTGTCCTGGAAAACTCTGTTTTCTTCATTCAGAGATAAGAGGCTCTTTGAGCAACTGAAATTTCAAAGAGCTCAAGTTAAATAAAATTAATTTATTCGACAAGTGTTTTCTGAGTGGTTCCCATGTTCCATTCATTGTTCTAGGAGATATGGTACATTGGCCAACAAAAATGGTAGAAATTTCTACTCTTTTGCAGCTTACAATCAAGTGAACTGAAGTGACCTTGGAACATAACAAGACGTACCTTGGCATGCTCACCTCTACTAGCAAGGGAGTTCAGAGGAACAGACCTGGAAAGTGAAGATAATGAGAGAGATTCTGGCTGGTGTTGGGGTAGGAGTGAGTTTGGGGATTTCCTGAATTACACAGGAGACAAACGCACACACACACACACACATACACTTCGAACAGTTTAGCAATACGAAATGTCCAATACTCTACAGCATCTTAGACTCTCATGCTTGGGGTTTTCTACCAACCTCTATGCAGAAATTCCACAGCCAGTATCACCAACCAAACCCACTTCTTAATGTTCCGGTGAGAGAGAGCCTGAAATCAGCAGTGGTGTTGAGAGCCCATCTGCCCTGCTGCAAAGGCCCTAGGAGGAAGAAGATCCCAAGAGAAGTTCCAGATGTCTCAAATGAATCCAAAATCCAATCAGACGACCTAGGACTGTCATCCAACTCAAGCAATAAAGAAACCAGTAATCACAGATGACCGCCTGCCAGGTGCTTCATGCATTTTACACAGCATTTTCAACATGGGCTTTAAAGTCAGAAAATGAGTTGGAATTCCAGCTATGATCATTTTTAGTTGTGACTTCAGTAAGAGTTTCAAACACAGTATCTTCTACTAGTATCATTATTGCTACTACCTTCCAACTGTTCCTTTTATTACTGTGATGGCTGTCTCATTGAATGATAGGACATAATTCTCTCTAAAACCTTATGAAGTAGATATATATATCCACTATATCAAGAAAAGAAAATAGGGAAACAAAAAGCAAAATTAAGTCTAAGAATTATTAGTTTGTTTAAGGTTGTAGCAAGTAAGTAGTGGAACTAGAATTTGAATCTAAGTTTGTTTGTCCAAAACCTATATGCTGATCCAGTAATTCATACTACCTATAGGGGTGGACAAGAATCCAGTTCCTTTAGATCTAAGGAAAAGAGAGGCAGGAGGATGGCTTCCCAAGATCTTACACAGCAGAAAAAACTCTCAGCACAGCAATGAGGACAGGGAGCGTAACTCTGGAAACTATCTCAGACACTATCGAAAGAGACCAACCCAGCCCTAAAGGCTGCTCCTACGCCACACACACACTCCTACTGTTTGCTTAACCACCAATCTTGCCTTGGCCCGTCCTCCTCAAGCAAAGTTTGGCTTGTACAGATCATGGTCGGAGCATCTTCTCGGGGCTGCCGTGGGGACCTACATCTCCAGTGCAGCCACATGGCCCAAGATGGTTACTGTTTAAAATATGCAGTCCTAGTCTTTTATGTCACTGAAATGTTTCAGAAATTCTGATGTTTCTGTGTCCAGAACAGTGTTTGGCTGACTCTCACAGCTAGAAATAGTTGAAAAAAATTGTGCTTATTTTTAATTTGGAAAATGCAGCTGCTAGAGTTGGACCCTTCTCTAGCTGAGCTGCATTGTTGCCCTCATCAGGAGAGGGAACTCAGAGCCCAGCATCCTGAGGCTAGGAGTAGCCACACCCAGAAAGCCCCTTGGGGACCATGAATAATAACAAGGAGATCTTTCCTATTTGTATACCACTTGACACCAGAGCCTCGTAAACTCCTTGTGAGGAGACTCATTCCTTTACTGATGAGAAAGAGAATACCCAAAGGGAGGGGAAGGGGTTTCATATCTCACGGGCAGGTGCTTTACCTGGGCTGGCACTGGTGGGTGGAGGTGGGTTATTTTTTCTCATTTCTAAGTGAGGAAAGTCAGGTTCAGAGAGTTGAAGTAATTTTCCCAGGGTCATCCAGTTTCCACATAGCCACCTGGATCAAAGGCTTCAAGCTCTTTCCATGGGTCCACACTGCCTTTCTCTCCCAGACCATGAAGCTCCATGACCCCATGCTAAACCACCCACATCAAGGGATGTGGGCCCTGAGCCCTCCCTGCAGAGAAGTCAAATGCTTGAGTAGACCACAAAGGTGTTGGTATTTGGGAGGATGTTTTTAAATCCAGACTGTATTGAGGAGTTCTCATTCAAAAGATGAGAGTGTGGTTTCACTTATGAAAGCCCTCCGCTGTATCTGCAGCATCTGTGAGGGAGCAAAGGTGAGAGTGGATCCACCCCACGTTAGCACAAACATGTCTGGAGGTCCTGCCTTCAGAAAGTAGCCAGGGTTTCTCACTTAATCACTGTCATTCCCCCCATGCATAAAGATCTGAGACTTGAGCCTTATTTCTCTGGGAAAAATCTACCTCAAACACAGTCCCCGACTTGAGGCAAATGAACTTTTGCAATGGGAAAGAATTTTACCATTTCATGCAATTCTTCTGTGTGCTCAATGCATTTTTATCTTCATAACAACTCTGTGAAGTAAGCCCTTTCATTTTCTCATTTTATAAAAGGGAAAACTGAGGATCTAAGTTACCCAGCATCCCTTAATAGGAAAGTGACCCATCTGGAATTCAAACACGGGCTCTTCTGGATCTAAAGCATTGCATTTGAGCACCCAAGTATCTTTCAGAAGGGCTCCCTGGAGTAGGTTGCAGCTGCAGCCTAGGCATTATTGAACTTTCTGCAAACACTTGTTCCATTTCTATTTCGGACAGAGGATGAGAGGATATTGCCATAGCTTCAGCCCTTAGAGGGGTAGCTTGGGTTTGTAGGACTAGTGTTTGTATTCACCTGCCTTCCTACCACTTGACTGTCATTTGCTGGAGAACCAGGAAATATACCTGCTGTTACTGCCATGGCATCACCCACGTCCAGGAAAGGGTAGTATTGAGAGATGCCACCTTGTGCCCAGCCCACAGTGGAAAGGAAGAGGTGCTCTCTAGATGGTATAATTTATCATGCCCCACCACCTCCTCTGCCATCATGCCTAGGCTATGGCATTCTGCAGGGTCCAAGAGAAGGAGTATAAGCCATAGAGACTCAGCTGGATGCTTTCCCAAGTGATGAGCGGAACCCAAATGGGACCAACAAATAGCACCGCACCAAGAGCCCAGTCAAACTCCCTCAAATGCAAAGACCCTTTGTTCTCTTGAAAACTTGCCTTTGTTGGTGAGGTTGCTATTGTTGTGGTCTGGGTAGGGGTGGGGGGAGGAAAATGCCAACATCTCCGGTTTTTAATATGGTAAATGTCAGTGTTTATGCCTGCACGGGGCTGGCCTAATTATCCCGTGTCCTCTAAAATCTTCCGCTGTAATTACCACTCACCGCAGTGACACCTACTGCTAAAGGGAGAGCAGTCAGCGGCAGGAGCTCAGAGCCAGAGCACACTCAGCAAACTGCAAGCAACACTGGCAGCTGTTTCTGGTTTTGAAACGGTGGGAGCTTCATGAGCCATTTTCCCTGGTCCCTTTGGAGTAAATGCCACCATGGTTGAAAAGTTGGAAATGTTTGTCAGGCCTGGAACAAAGCTGTGAATGAATACTATGGTAATTTGCTTTCCCACAATCCCCTCCTTTCTCTAAACCAGCCACAGAGGCAACTGATGGGTTAGAGCAACACAAAAAAAAAAAAAAAAAAAAGAAAGAAAAGAAAGAGAGAGAGACTATTAGCACCAGTGGTATCTGGTATGTCATTGCTATTATGGGCATAATAGCCTTTGTGTTATCTACATATGTACTGTAATACACAGAGAACTAGCTGAAGAGTTGAGACAGCTGAAGAGAATAGCTTTTTAGTAAAATGCTGTGTTAAAGAGACTGATCCTCCTTTGGAAAAAAAAACAATGCCCATTAGCACACATGGGCAGTATTGAATTGTGGTTGCAGTGTAGAGGGAATAGTTGGCCCGGCTTCTATGCCTGCAACTGTACAGAAGGAGGAGGGGAACAAGAAGAGGAAGAAGAAGGAGAAGGGGGGAAAAATCAATAAACTCAGTGTAAGCAAAGTCACAGCAACCTTTAAAATAATAAGACAAATCCATTTATTTCACAAATGTCTTCATTTCCAAATGCCATTGTTTGGGGCACTCTGCTGTCATTGTCCATGACATTTTCAAAAACTTGGCTCTTAATCGTTTAGGTGTAGCTGGAGTTCTCCTGCAATAGCCAAGTTAAAAGATTATACATTCACCCCACTGCTCTGGCAGGGAAGATCGACTTTAACAGCCTTGTCCTGTGGGGTGAAGGAGGGAGGCTGGTGGTGGGGGAAGAGGCTTGGAGAAAGACAAGGCTTAAATATGGACAGAAAAGCTCAGCTGTATTGCCATATACAATGAAAAGTAATTACAGAGAAAAATGAAAGCTGTTTCTTGCTGTTAGCAGGAAGAATAAGAGAATTCTGTACCTTTTTAAAGCTCTGAGTCCATTTTGATGTAATTGGTTCTGGAATTATTTATGACATTAATTGCTGCGCTATCGACTGCCTGTCAGTGGCCCTGGCAGTTAGTCCATCTTTCTTAGCAGAGACAGCCTGCTCAGCCCAAACTAGACTGACAAGCTAATTATACCCATCTTCCCCTTCAATGACAAATGCTGCTCATCGGAAACCTTTCTAGAAATAAGCTCTCATTCTTTTCCCTTTTTCCTGAGCCAGACATAACGGATATCTCAAGGTGCAGATCACAGCTAAAACTCAGCTCACAGGGCTATTAGCTCTGAACATCTCACTTGAGCCAAAAAACCTAAGCATCTTATGTTATCAAACTGTATGTCATTCCCCGATGCTAGTTTTCAGGGATGAGCAGGGGCCCGGCCTGTCAGTCAGAACAGGGCAGAGAGAGCCAAGCTGATGGAATTAGCCAAGCTCTTCTTAACTGTCCACGGACCTGACTCAGGTGATGCTAAGGAGGCTGGGGAAATGCCTTCTGTGCTTTGCACAGCTGCTGCTCTTGGGGGCATTTGGGGGATGCTCGATGCAGGTGCCCATTTTGGGGAGGCCAAATGGGGAGCTCCTCTGTCCACCATGCAGCTTTATCCAAGAGCTCCCTGGTGATTGAAGTGTACAAATGATTCCTGTGTTTAAGGCTTTCATTGCATGAAACCTTAGTAGATCATTTTGTGGGCATGACATGCCATCAAGCATGGCTTTGTAAAGCGGGCATCCCTGTATGTGGGACACTAGAAAGAGGCACATGAGAAGAAATCATGCAATTCTCTTGTTAGAGGAGCTTGCAGGCTAGTTTGGAAGACAAGGCATGCACATAAACGGATGTGTACAAGAATGATAAAAAGTGGCCAGGCGCGTGGCTCATGCCTGTAATACCAGCACTTTGGGAGGCCGAGGCAGGCAGATCATGAGGTGAGGAGATCAAGACCATCCTGGCTAACATGGTGAAACCTGTCTTTACTAAAAATACAAAAAATTAGTCGGGTGTGGTGGCATGTGCCTGTAGTCCCAGCTACTTGGCAGGCTGAGGCAGGAAAATCACTTGAACTCGGAGGTGGAGGTTGCAGTGAGCGAAGATCGTACCACTGCACTCCAGCCTGGGGGACAGAGCGAGACTCCATCTCAAAAAAAAAAGAATGATGGAAAGCATAACAAAAGGAAACAACTCTCCTTTAAAAATAGCACCTATAGTTTATTCTCTACCACAGATTTCTTTTTTCCTTTTTGCACTGTTTTGTGTTTTCCAATGTAGGTCAGCAAAATCTTTTTTTTCAAATGATAAAGTCACCTTAGAAAAGAAAGGCTCACTTGTGCCTGTTACCCAATTGGGAGAAAAGTCAGGAGGCCAGAATTCAAGTCCCCTACTTAAGCTTTGGGCAAGACACAAACTCTCAAAATCCAAATCTGTAACATGAATTTAGTAACCTCATCCTGCCTCCCACACAATATTTGATAGGAATCAATTTAGAAAAAATTATAAAAACACAGAATAAAGAAAAAATCTGCCATCCAGCTGCAAAGTGTAGTGATGAGAACAAGGGCAAAATGTGGCTTTGGATCAGTGAGGTTATTGGATGCAGCTTGCTTTGAGAACTCTCTTGGCCTTTGAGATTGCGAGATCACCAGGGCAGTGTTAGTGCATCAGAATCCTTCACATAATTTTACTATTTTTATTTATGATTGTAAGGGATGCTTACAGATGCTGAGTAAACAAGAGGTGGACTGTGGTGGATTTGCATTGTAGCCACTTAGTTTAAATGGAACTGCATTTCCCACAATACCCTTCTCTGAATACTTTCAACTTGACGTAAGACCCAAGAAACATTTATGTGAGATCTAGAAGGTGGAAATAGAGGTGTGGCCCGATTGCTTTACTCTCAGTAGGTGAGTGGAAGCAGCTTCTGCGTAATTATGGTTATCTTCTGGCTCTTCGTCTTGGCACAGGACAGCAGGCAGGCTCAGGGCTCCCCCAGATCCTGCTGAATCTTCTGCTTCAGCTTTTCCAATACCTGGTCCAGGAGCCAACAGGACAAATAGGACTAGCTTCTCCTCAAAGTTGAAAGACTGTAGGAGGTGAGAAACCAACATGGGTTGCAGCTGGCTCTCCTGAGTTCCAGCCCAGCCTTGGAGATCCTGGCTTGTCCTTGTTTCCCCTACTTTGGATCCATCTTTCTTGCCTTGCTGTCTGCTATGGACTTCAGGCCTCAGTGCCAGTATATATTTATTTTTATGTCTATAAAGTCTCCTAGTGGTTCGCTTCTCTGATCAAACACTGACTGAATCAGGTCCCTAGGGCAGTATTAAATGCCTCCAGATTACTCATTGTCCAGAGATTCCAGTAAAGGAATCTCTACCCCAGCATGTGGGATAGGGAGACAGCCACTGTGTGCAAAATGACATGGGCATGAGCATGCCCCACAAGAGTGGATTTTCATGTTAGTGTAAGGCAAATGACACAAGAAAAACTGTGTAAAATGTGAGCTCTATAATCCTAAATACCTAGACATCATCTAATATTTTCTCCGTAACACCAAACACTGTTACGGAGAAACGAAGTGTATTTTCATACAGATGGCTGATACTCCAAAAATGTAAGTTTCTTCTCCAGTGCATAGCACAGTGAAACTTGTTCTACAAAGGAGTATAGCTAGAATAAGCAACTATCTCAGTTTTCTCAAGATGGAGGGATTTCATGGGACACGGGATGGGATCTTCATTGTAAACACCAGTACAGTCCTGGACACATTGGGACGATTGATTACCCTAAGTGTAAAACAACTTTTCTGCCATAAAAATGTTAGCAAGCTCAGCAAGACATGTTTTTAATCTCTCTGAATCTGTTTCATCTCTAAAATAGTTTTTCTGAGGGTAAATTCTTTTAATATGTATAAGATACCACAGTTCTTGAAAAATAGCAAATACCAAATATATAGCTACTAATCATTAGTAAATACTATTATCAGAAAAGGTAACAAATGAATATATTAAAATATAACAATAAATCCATATGTGATGCACCAAGCATCATGTGATGCAGAAAATGTGCTACTCTCGGGGTCTATGGGGAGAAACAACGTGATGGGTGGGAGATGCTTGTATTAATTCATTCAACAGAATCACCGACTCTGCGATAGGCACCAGACAAAGTGTCAGGTTTCATTTGGTGAACCAAGTAGACATTAGTTCCTACCTTCAGGGTGTTTTCAATCTACTGTGAGAGTCAGACGTAAACAAAACACAGGCAAAAAAAATAAAAAGAGTATTATGGGAGAAAACATTTGTGTACCCTCAGAGAAAATTTAGGGGCAGATGTAATTTAGATGGAGTGATCAGAGAGAAGTTCTCTGATAAAGTGCCATTGAGAATGACACCTGAATGATGGGAAGCAGCCAGCCAGGCACAGGATAGGAGGAAGAACAGCCCCATGAAGCGGAAAAAAATAGGGTTCAGAGAATGTATCTTGCAAGGGGGGGCTTGAATTGGGTCTTGAAGAACTAGTGAGGTTCCAATGGACACAGAATTAATGCCTATCATTGGCCTTTGAATTCCTTCATCATATTGGGCATTATTTCAGTCTCTGGAACACAGTTTCATCTTCCATGAAATAATCAGTTCCAACTAAGTGATGCTATGGAGGAATTATGTTGATGGGATTGAGTATGCCTAAGAAAATAAACACAGAAGAATCAAAAGCTGCTTGTCATTAACCATGGCCACACACAACTATCCCACAGGAACTGGCGGGAAAGCCCTGGTTACTGTGTTTGCTGCAGGCACCGTCCGTTTACTGAAAGGGCTAAGATGTCCTGAAGACTTGAATAAATGCTGGGGGTGCCAATTAGAACTCCCAGGAGTGTGTCTGATGCCTTTTTAGGAGGAATTTGTGCTTGTGCTTTTTCAGTGAATCATTTCAGTGTGTCAGAGAAAAGGAGTTTCCCTTTATGAAGTCCCTTCCCCACTAGGAGGAAGGGGATAACTGAATAGCTAAACCGTGGACATGTCACACACACAAACACACTATATATATATGTATATATATATACATATATATATATAAAATATCGTATTATACTGGTAAACTGGTAAACTCCTTGGAAAAACCCACATAAATTTAACATGAAGCTTTAAAAATTGGTTCCTTTAAACCACTCTCTGCCTATAAATTGTGTGGTGCTGAGGGCAGCTTTCTTAGGCCATTCTTTTCTCTAAGTGTGCTGAAATAGGTGGGTGAGGGAAGATTACTATGCAAGTCCCCACCCCGCCTCCCTCCAGGCAGCCAGGGACTCATTTCTGTGCTTCTCCCTCACAATTGGCACAAAAGGAGGAAATTAGGACTTCACTGAGGACTTTCAGCTAAACCAGGGAGCCCCAGGAGGGCAGAGAAGCCCTCTGCCTCCACTGACTTATGGCATACAGCCTGGCCCAAAATGGGAACTGGGGATATGTCACCTGGGTGGACGAATTAACTTCAAGCCAAGATCTGGTCTGATTTGACCTGGCTAATGTGGAAATTGAGAAATGGCAAGAAGATTGGAAAGCATTTAGTGAAAAAGTAGCATCCTGACTCTTGGTAAGAGATATAGATTCTCGGTCAAGCTGCAGAAAAAGGCTGCCACCTGGGGCCCTCAGCAAGGTGACCTTGACCCAAGTGACTGTCCTCTTATCTGAGCTCTGCGAGTAAAAACTTCTCTCCCGGCTGGGAAAATGTCTATTTTTAAAACGTGAACTTGGCAAACAGTCTTTCAAATCTGTAGCTTTGACTTCTGAATAAACATTACAATGATGGCTTTACCATAGCCCTAAGACAGAAATCATCTAGCAATTGCAATAAAAATATCAGTGGTATCTTGGAGTTACTAAACATATCATCTATTGCAAAGCCCTTTTACATACAATATCCCCTTTAGAACAGCACAACTACAATGTAAGCTCCAACATGGACAGGGACCAAGTCATTTTGCTTATCACTGTACTCTCCTCATTTTGATAAATATTTGTTGAATAAATTAATGACAGCGAGTAGAATGCTAAGGCTTAGAAAGGCCATATAGTTTTCCTAATGTCAGATAGTTCATAAATGTCACAGCAGTTAATTTTTAGTGTAGGTAGTTCAGAATGTTTTCCAGGTATGCTCACAACTCAGCCTCTTTTGTTGCCCAAAATAGCAGATAGATTCACCTTCAGCTTCATTGACACAGGGAGTATTCAAGCTGAAGAACTGGAGAAAGTCTTAGATCATAAAAAATATATAGAGAAAAACAACAACCCAAAGAAGATTGTTTTACAGAAATTATATCCCTAAGCCAAAAGAATATCAGCTCTCATTATAGCATTTTGTTATAGTATAGCTTATCATGCTGTATGGGTTAGTATTGTAAGGTCAAGAAATAATTTTATTCTAGAATTCAAGTAATATTTCTCTTTTCTAGACTCCTTTGAATTTTCTGTAAAAGTATGCTTTGACTCAAATTTAGCAATCATGAAGATGATATGCATATGCCTTTCATTTTTAAGAATAATAGCACTATACCCAGGGATTGTGGAAATTATCTTCCAGATGCTTCTGTACTGCCTTTTGTAGAGGAAATCCTGTACCTGATTGCGTATCAGTTGTTGAGATGTCAGGAGAAGTGACTCTTTATACCCAAACAAAAACAGAAAGGCCGCCATACTGAACTCTGGCTAAAACTCTATATTCGATGGTGCTTTCTCTTTTCTTAATTTCTGAATTTAGGGCTGCAGTTGAAAGGAAGAAAAATATGGGCGCCCCTTTTTCTGTCGATAAGCTCACCTGGTACTCACAGACATTATCTTCACTCAGGACAGATGGCGGAAGAGGTGGTTTGCTCCCTCCTCACTCTGTCCTTTTAGGTTTCCAACATTTTCAGGACACATGTAGAATTTTTTTCAGGTGAGTGCCACAAGAGATCTAATAGAAGATGCATTTGTTTTTTGACTTCTAATTAATCAAGATAACATCTCTCTCAAGCATTAGACAGTAAAATCAATACCTCGGGCGGCTGTACCACCAGTTAGACTTATACACCAATACCTATTATTGGCAAATCAGTGATATATTTAACCCTGTTGCACTCTATCATTTTATAATATGCGAACAATGTGACTATGTTGAGAGTATGGAGAGATGGTGATTTCTGCCTGTGGAACCAATAATGAGATTTCAGCTACAACCCCAGTCCTGGTCCACTGCCTCCCACACCCAAAGCTGGGATGTTGACTCATTTTCCAGATTCTGAGGGGCATGAAACCACTCACTCATTATCAGGGATACCAGAATCCCAGGATGCAGAAAAGGTAGGTAGAGCAAAGATCCTAGATTCAAAGGTGGAACTACTATAAGAAATGTGGG
Organism: Symphalangus syndactylus; assembly: GCF_028878055.3. Lineage (NCBI taxonomy): Eukaryota > Metazoa > Chordata > Mammalia > Primates > Hylobatidae > Symphalangus > Symphalangus syndactylus. The sequence goes on from NC_072426.2 coordinate 97,015,253, forward strand.
TGTGTCAAGAGCTCGTTCCATAACAGAAAGCAATGGCTAGAGGTGAGGGTGCTGTCTATTTTGAGGCCCTGCTTTCCAATTAAGAGTGGCAGTAGGAGAAGAAAGGGGAGGGAAGGGGGAAGTGAAATCCTCTGTAGAAGTAACATATGGAGGATCTCTGAGGTGTAGCTGAGAGGAAAACAAATTTCTGGGGGATTAGCTGTAGAGTTTGCATAAGTGACACCTACCTGAGTCATTGCGAACATTCTTTGAGGAAGCAACCAACAAGTCAAGGACTTCATGTAGGTGGAGGACTTTCTCTTGAGTCAGCCTGTTGCCTTCTCTTGACCTGGAGCTAGAGCACCGAGTGCATGATATGCTCCTCAATTCTCTAGGCACTGAGACACTGTGTGGTAGGGCAAAAAAGCATATAAGGCAAATGACTTACCATGGCTCCTACCTACAGTCTTGTCAAGTCACTCAAGTCCTGCATCACTATTGCTTTTAGCTAGGGTTCCCTATGTCTCCATCTCCCTGAATTTTCATCTAATTAGTAGAGCAAGACTCTTTAAGGCATGACAAATTCCAGGTTACCTGGGATTTTTTACCTTGAAGATAAGGAAGGGCTGGTGAAGTTATATGACTGCAGGGGCTGAGTAAGGGAACCTCCTGGGGCACCAAAGTCCAAAGGACCCAGCGCAGACCTTTAGATAAGGACAGTCTTCTAACTGATTCTTTTCCGGGAAGCATTCCTGACCTTCCCAAGCCTGCTCCTCCTTGCCCTGGCTTTACCTGGAATCCCCTTCCGAAACTCTAAAATAGCATTTCTTCAGTTTTCGCTGAGATATTTTCACTTTTTCTTCAACATTGTTTTTCCCCCAGGCCTGCTGGAGCTCATACCTGCTGGAGCTTTCCTCTCATTGGAAAGCTATACTTGGAAAGTCAATGCAAACAGAAAAGTAAATTTATAGGAATATGATTATGCTACTGGGATCTATTCTTGTGATACCAAGATGGTGGATCATAGATGTTGCCCGAAGACATATGTGCACAATCCTCCAACAGGTGGAGGAACAACCCACAGTGTGTGGCTCTGTTCTGGTGACACTGCCTCTAATCTATGGGCCTCAGTTTCATCCCCCAAATTGTTCCCCAGTAACTTGAGCTGTGGGCTCATTAAGAGACTCCTCTTCCATTCCTTGCTTTTTATCCAAACTGATAGTAACTAAGAGTTTATATTTCTTTGTCTATGAGCTTGGTTCAATTTGTCACTGGAAATTTTTTTTTTAATGTGTCCCTGTGTGGGAAGTGGAAGCTATAATTTGCAGCACAAGTTTATGTGATATGGGGGCATAATGCCTCTGGCCCAAGTTTTCATGGTATTTTTCTCTTTGTGACGTTATTTTCACACTCCAACCTCATAATGTCTTGAGCTATATAATCTGTTCCATTTGAATAGAAAGTCCTGTATCAACCGCAATGTGCAGCCCAATACATTGCATATAGGTTTGTGGAAATGAACTGGGGTTTTGATTAGTTACCTGGTGTTTTAGTTGTTGAGAACAAATCTCACCCTTAATGTATTACCATGTGAACATGCATTATGGATTGCAAAACCACTCACCCTTACAGGAAGTTGTTTCACTAACATTTTAATTTTACCACTCGTTTGCACCATGATTTGAGAGACAAACCATCTTCTGACAGCAAGTGCTCTGAGCTCTCCTAGAGATTTTTTGGTGATGCACCAGCCCCTCTTGGACATCTCCAAACACACTTCCATCCTGAGTTCCTGCTTCAAACCCTATTGGTTTGTGTAACTCAATGTCAGCAAAGTCAAAGGCAGGGCTGGTCTTTCACAAAACATAGGTAAGTCAGGTGTGTCTTTGATGAACACTCTCTTCTGGTACCCCATTCACTGTGCAGTGTTTTCCTCTGCAGTTCCCGGGTCTTTAGGCAACCATAATCCCAGTCCCTCCTTCCCTGATCCAGGCCATACCAGAGCAGATGCCCTGCTCTAATCCAACCATCAATGTCAGCCATATCTGCTTTCTTGCACTGATTCTTTATTTTTTAGTTATTCATTCATTCATTTGATAAATATCAGTTGACCACTCACTATGTGTCAGACAACCTGCTAGATACTAGGGATAAAATGTTGTTTATAATTGACATGGCCCTTATATTCATGAGACTTAGAGTTTATTGGGGGAGATATTTAGTAATCGAGTACATAAAAAGATGTATTTACAAATTGCAATAAATTTCAGGAAAGAAAACAATAGTATGCTATAAAAAATTAACATGGAATGTACTTGAGATGGACTGGTGGGAGTCAGCTTGCAGATTCCTAACTTTATGACCATAGAGCTCATCCTCCCCTCCTCCATCTTGGGGCATTGCCCACAGCTGAAATGTCACTGCTGTACTGGGGCCTCTCTTATACCACCTGCCAGAGTGGAGTCTGTATGGCATCTGTTACATTGTGTCACAAACTTGTGGGCCAGTCTCACATGGGGGCATCTGACTGGTAGAATCTAAGTCAGGTATCATGTTGCAAGAGAAACTGGGAAGCCACGTGTCTGGCTGCTTCTGTAGGGTGGTGTGGATTCATAGGTGGAAAATTGGAAGCTTAGGAGGGTGTTCTAAGGTAATGAACAACCCAAAATATTGGCTAATGCCCACTAAACATGAAAAGGAGGCTTTACAGGCCTCTAATAACAGCATAGGAAGTTAACCAACCTTTAGGATCATTATGGACTCCTCTCTTTCTCATGCCTTACATCCAATCCCTGAGAAAGACCTTCTGACTCACTTCATAACCATCTCTTAAAACATTCTGTCTCCCTTTCTATCATCCCAACGCTGGGGTTGGCAAACTACAGTCTGCAAACCAAATCCAGCACACTTTCTGTTTTTGTAAATAAAGTTTTATGAAACCATACCCATTAATTAATATGCTGCCTGTTGCTATTTTTACACTACAACAGCAGAGTTGAGTAGGACTTTTGCTGATAAATCCTAACATATATATTAACTGGTTCTTTATGGAAAAGATTTACTGTCTTCTGTCCTAGTCTGAGCCACCACCAACTCTTTCTGGACTGCTGCAAGATCTTCCTGAAAGACCCCACATTTCCTATAAGCTCCAACAATCTGATGTCACACTGTAGTCACAGTACTCGCTGCAAAACATAAATATGACCAGGTCACTCAAGACAAAATCATTCAACAAACTTCCTTATACTTAATGTAAAGAAATACCTTCAATATAGCAATAAGACCCTGTACAGTTTAACTTGTCTCTACACGCATGGTTGTTCAAAGGAACAATAATATTGAGTGAAAGACACCAACAACCATGGTTGGAAGATGTATGTTTCTTTGATGGCCAAAAAGAAGAGGTGATGTTCTCATCAAGTATGAGATGATGGCTTGCTCCTAGGTACCAGATACAGGGAAGGGCTTCACCATTTCCTAAGTCCATCACAGAACAAGCAGTTACTGTGGCTCACACTGAATAAAAGGAAGATTCAGGCAGCTGCAAGAAGCTTGCTGATATGGTTTGGCTGTGTGCCCACCTAAATCTCATCTTGAATTTTAGCTCCCATAATTCCCACCTGTCATAGGAGGAACCCCATGCGAGATAACTGAATCATGGGGCGTCTTTCCTGATGATAGTAAGTCTCATGAGATCTGATGGTTTTATAAAGGGAATTCCCCTGAACAAGCTATCTTGCCTGCTGCCATGTAAGACATGCCTTTGCTTCTCCTTTGCCTTCTGCCATGATTGTGAGGCCTCCCTAGACATGTGGAACTGTGAGTCCATTAAGCCTCTCTCCTTTATAAATTACACAGTCTCAGGTATGTCTTTATTAGCAGCATGAGGACAGACTAATACAGTAAATTGGTACCAGGAATGGGATGCTGCTGTAAAGATACCTGAAAATGTGGAAGTGACTTTGGAACTAAATAACACACAGAGGTTGGAACAGTTTGGAGGGCTCAGAAGAAGATAGAAAAATGTGGAAAAGTTTGGAACTTCCTAGAGACTTGGAGGGTTCAGGAGACAGGAAAATGTGAGAAAGTTTGGAACTTCCTAGAGACTTGGAGGGCTCAGAAGAAAGGAAGATGTGGGAAAGTTTGGAACTTCCTAGAGACTTGTTGAATGGCTTTGACCAAAATGCTGATAGTGATACAGACAATAAAGTCCAGGCTGATGTGCTCTCAGATGGAGAGGGAGAACTTGTTGGGAACTGGAGCAAAGGTGACTCTTGCTATGTTTTAGTGGAGACTGGTGGCATTTTGCCCCTGCCCTAGAGATCTGTGGAACCTTGAACTTGAGAGAGATGATTTAGGGCATCTGGCAGAAGAAATTTCTAAGCAGCAAAGCATTCAAGGGGTGATTTGGGTGCTGTTAAAAGCATTCAGTTTTATGTATTCACAAAGATATCATTTGGTATTGAAACATGTTTAAAAGGGAAGCAGAGCATAAACTTTCCAAAAATTTGCAGCCCAACAATGCAATAGAAAAGAAAAACCCATTTTAAGTAATGAGGAGCCAAATGTTAATCCTCAAGACAATGGGGAAAATGTCTCCAGGGCATGTCAGAGGTCTTCATGGTAGCCCCTCCCATCATAGGCCAGGAGACCTAGGATGAACGAATGGTTTTGTGGGCTGGGCCCAGGGCCTTGCTGCTTTGTGCAGTCTCTAGATTTGTTGCCCTGTGTCCCAGATGTGGCTAAAAGGGGCCAATGTACATCTCAGGCTGTTGCTTCAGAGGGTGCAAACCCCAAGCCTTAGTGGCTTACATGTGGTGTTGGGCCTGCAAGTGCACAAAAGTCAAGAATTGAGGTTTGGGAACCTCTGCGTAGATTTCACAGGATGTATAAAAATGCCTGGATGTCCAGGCAGAGGTGTGATGCAGTGGCAGAGCCCTTATGAACAACCTCTGCTAGGGCAGCGCAGAAGGGGAATGTAGGGTGGGAGTCCCCATACACAGTCATCAGTGGGACATTGCCTAATGGAGCTATGAGAAGAGGGCCACCATTCTGCAGACCCTGGAATGGTAGATCAACCAACAGCTTGCCCTGTGCACCTGGAAAAGCCACACTCATCACTAGCCTGTGAAATCATCCAGAAGGGGGGCTGTACCCTGCAAAGCCACAGGAGTGGAGCGGCTGAAGACCATGGGAACCTACCTCTTACATCAGCATGACCTGGATGTGAGACATGGAGTCAAAGGAGATCATTTTGGAGCTTTAAGATTTGACTGCCCCACTGGATTTTGGACATGCATGGGGCCTGTAGCCCCTTCATTTTGGCCAATTTTTCCAATTTTGAATGTGTGTATTTACCCAATTCCTGTATCCCCATTGTATCTAGGAAGCAACTAACTTGTTTTTTTATTTTACAGGCTCATAGGTGGAAGGAACTTGCCTTGTTCCAAATGGGACTTTGGACTGTGGACTTTTGAGTTAATGCTGAAATGAGTTAAGAGTTTAGGGGACTTTCGGGAAGGCATGATTGGTTTTTAAATGTGATGACATGAGATTTGGGAAGGGCCAGAGGAAGAATGATATGGTTTGGCTGTGTTCCTGCTCAAATCTCATCTTGAATTGTAGCTCCCATAATTCCCATGTGTCCTGGGAGGGGCCCAGTGAGAGATAATTGAACCATAGGGGCGGGTTTCCCATGCTGTTGTCATGATAGTGAATAAGTCTCATGAGATCTAATGGGTTTATAAAGGGGAGTTCCCCTGCAGAAACTATCTTGCCTGGTGCCATGTAAAACATGACTTTACTTCTCCTTTGCTTTCTGCCAATATCATGAGGCCTCCCTAGCCATGTGGAACTGTGAGTCCATTAGACTTCTTTCCTTTATAACTTACCCAGTCTTGGCTATGTCTTTATTAGTAGCAGGAGAACAGACTTATACACTGGCCTTTGCCATTTTCCTATTTCTGAAAATAACTTCCTTCCTCTCCCCATCCCCTAACCTACCTGTCTGATGTGAATTCTCTGAATGTGGTCTTGTTTGCTTATCAGTCACAAGTGATGAACGCTAATCATCCCAGCAGATTCTTCTTTACTGCAAGACTAGATCAATTAATGATTAATTTTCTAGCAACAGAGAACTGCAGCAGATCCATGCTTCAGGTCTTTTAAATTTTTTTATGTAAATTTAAGGGATACAAGTGCAGTTTGTTACACAGATATATTATGTAGTGAAGTCTGGGCTTTTAGTGTAACCATCACCTGAATAATGTACATTGTACACAGTAAGTAAATTCTCATCCCTCAACCCCTTCCCACAATCAGGAAGGAGAAAGAAATAAAGGGTACTCAATTAGGAAAAGAGGAAGTCAAATTGTCCCTGTTTGCAGATGACATGACTGTATATCTAGAAAACTGCATCGTCTCAGCCCAAAATCTCCTTAAGCTGATAAGCAACTTCAACAAAGTCTCAGGATACAAAATCAATGTGCAAAAATCACAAGCATTCTTATACACCAATAACAGACAAACAGAGAGCCAAATCATGAGTGAACTCCCATTCACAATTGCTTCAAAGAGAATAAAATACCTAGGAATCCAACTTACAAGGGATGTGAAGGACCTCTTCAAGGACAATGACAAACCACTGCTCAACGAAATAAAAGAGGACACAAACAAATGGAAGAACATTCCATGCTCATGGGTTGGAAGAATCAATATCGTGAAAATGGCCATACTGCCCAAGGTAATTTATAGATTCAATGCCATCCCCATCAAACTACCAATGACTTTCTTCACAGAATTGGAAAAAACTACTTTAAAGTTCATATGGAACCAAAAAAAGAGCCAGCATTGCCAAGTCAATCCTAAGCCAAAAGAACAAAGCTGGAGGCATCATGCTACCTGACTTCAAACTATACTACAAGGCTACAGTAACCAAAACAGCATGGTACTGGTACCAAAACACAGATATAGACCAATGGAAAAGAAAAGACTCTTCAGAACTAATACCACACGTCTACAACCATCTGATCTTTGACAAACCTGACAAAAACAAGAAATGGGGAAAGGATTCCCTATTTAATAAATGGTGCTGGGAAAACTGGCTAGCCATATGTAGAAAGCTGAAACTGGATCCCTTCCTTACACCTTATACAAAAATTAATTCAAGATGGTTTAAAGACTTACATGTTAGACCTAAAACCATAAAAACCCTAGAAGAAAACCTAGGCAGTACCATTCAGGACATAGGCATGGGCAAGGACTTCATGTCTAAAACACCAAAAGCAATGGCAACAAAAGCCAAAATTGACAAATGGGATATAATTAAACTAAAGCACTTCTGCACAGCAAAAGAAACTACCATCAGAGTGAACAGGCAACCTACAGAATGGGAGAAAATTTTTGCAATCTACTCATCTGACAAAGGGCTAATATCCAGAATCTACAAAGAACTCAAACAAATTTACAAGAAATAAACAAACAACCCCATCAATATTTGTTCTTTTAATTGAAATATTCAGGCACATTAAAGTAATATTATTAGCAATATGTTTGGATTTATGTCTACCATCTTACTATTTTTCATTTATCACCTATTTTTTGTTTCTATGTCTCTTTCTTCAAAGTGTTTTGCTTAATCAAATATTTTTATGATTTTTCCTCTTTATTTTCTTGTTTGTTACAAAGGTTTTTTCCCCCATTCTTCTGGTGACTGCCCTAAATATCACAAAGTGCATCCTTGAGTTATTAGAGTCTAATGTAAGTTAGTACTTTAACCTCTTTCCAGATAAATTCTAAGAGTTTAGATAACCTCTATCCACTCTTTAGCATCTTTAGTGTTTTTTGGGTTAGCTGTTATCATGAATTTTAATTCTGAATATGTATTGTAACCCACAGAAGACATTATTTTATCAGTCAATAGGCATTTGGTGTTATCCATCTATTTAACTTTTGTGTTGTGCTCTTCATTTCTTCCTGCATTAATCCTGTCTAGGATATTTTTCCTCTTCCAGGATATTTTTTAGTATTTATTTAGCCTAGGTTTACTGGCAGCAACTTCTCTTAGTCATTGTCTAGAAATTGGCCTTATTTGTGTCTTCACTTTTGAAGGATATTTTTGGTAGGTATCAAGTTATAAGTTTGCAGTTGTTTCTTTCAAAATTTTAAATATGTCATTCTGTTTGTGGGTTGCCACTATTTCTTTGTGAACATCAGTTGTCTTTCCTGTTAGTTTCTTTTGAAGGTTATGTGTCTTTACACTGGCTGCTTTCAAGCCCAGAAAGTCAGTTCAGAGTGATTTGGGCACACAATGCTAGTGTATTTGGTGATTATAACATGATGTAGATGACAGTATGTGGGTTTGTGGTGGGCACTTCTTTTTGACCCTTGTAGATTTTTTGCCCCAGGAAAGGGCCACTGTCTTAGTCATCTTAGACTGCTACAACAAAATACCATAGACTTGTTGGCTTAAGCAACATATATGAGTTTCTCACAGTTTTGGAGGCTGGGAAGTCTAAGATCAAGGAGCTGGCAGATTTAGTTCCTGGTGAGGGCTCTTGTCCTGTCTTGCTGATGGCTGCTTCCTCACTGTGTCCTCACATGGTTGAAAGAGAGAGCACTGGTCTCTCTCCCTCTTCTTAAAAGTCACCAAACCTGGGCCAGGCACGGTGGCTCACTCCTGTAATCCCAGCACTTTGGGAGGCCGAGGCAGGCAGATCACAAGGTCAGGAGATTGAGACCATCCTGGCTATCATGGTGAAACCCCGTCTCTACTAAAAATACAAAAAAATTAGCCAGGCGTGGTGGTGGGCGCCTGTAGTCTCAGCTACTTGGGGGGCTGAGGCAGGAGAATGGCGTGAACCCGGGAGGCAGAGCTTGCGGTGAGCCCAGATTGCACCACTGCACTCCAGCCTGGGTGACAGAGCGAGACTCCGTCTCAAAAAAAAAAAAGAAAAAAAGTCACCAAACCTATCATGGGGGGCCTATCATGACCCCATCTAGACTTACTTACCTCCCAAAGGCCTTACTTCCAAATACCATCACATTTGGGTGTATGGCTTCAGCATATGAATTTGTGGAGGACACAAACATTCAGTTAATGACAGGCACAGACAGAGGAAAGCCAGAGCGGGGGTCTCTAAATAGTGGCCAAAGACATGTACCCATTTGTCTAACAGTGATACTAATGCTAAGTATTGAGCCTATAGCAAAGATTAAACTATAAAATTAGGACTAAAAGTAAAACAAGATTGGTGATTAGGGTGATAGTACAAAATGCAAATAATACATGCTCGAAGAATATAAAAATTATACAAATAAAAAATGAGCAGTGAAGGGAAAAAGAGGTGGTAAAATATGCTGATTTCCTCATCTTTAACAGCTGGAAACCAAAGGGTTCCACTAAAAGCTCACAAATCAAATACAGTCATCAATAATGCATATTTCTGTTATAGGAATTAGCTCATATGTGATTTGAAATTAATTAGTAGTGATGATGATGGTATACTTTGGAAGTCACATTGATTCATGTATGATATTTCTTGGCATGCTAATATTCCAAGCCACCAGGGAATAGTGGATGAATGTTGCAAGCCACAGACATGTACAGGACTGTACACAACGCCAAGCCACTACATATTTTTCTTCTTGGCTCACTTTGTCCCTGTGCACTATCTTTGAGGGCCAGCAAATGCAGCACTTGCTTATACCTCCTCTCTTCAAATTAACTTCATTTTTTCATTTAAACAATATTGTAATTACTGCTGGGCATGGTGGCATATGCCTGTAGTTCCAGCTACTCAGGAAGCTGAGGTAGGAAAATCACTTAAGCCCAGGAGTTTGAGGCTAGCCTGGGCAACACAGCAAGATTCTATCTCTAAAAAGTAAAATAAATAAAATATAATACTATAAGTACTGTTTACTACTTTATTCATTAGAAACTAAATTTTTTTTAATTGGGTGATTTTTTGTTGGAATTATAATTGGTTTTGCTCTAATAAAGTAGCATTTTTTTTTAACTGTCTGCTGTTTACTTTTCTAAAAAGCCTGTATACTTAGAAGACAATTTTACAGAAATGGGTTTTTTTTTCAGTACACACACACTCTCTAATAACACTAAGAAGGATAAATAATAAATGCAATCAGATAGCACATAAGAAAGAGGTTATAGCAAATTCCTAATTCATTTATTGTCTATTTTAGGGTAACATATAGTCAGGGTTACACCAGAGAAACAGCACCAGTGATCTGATATTTAAATTAATTCATTGCAGAGAATTAGGTTATGTGATTGTGGGGCTGTCTTGGGAAGTCCAGAATCTGTAGGAAAATATGGAATCTCTTGGGCAGAAGCTGATGCTGCAGTCCACAGGTGAAATGTCTTCCTCCTTAAGAAAATCTCATGTTTTCTGCTTTAAAGATCTTTCAACTGATTGAATCAGGTCCACTAAAATTATCAGGGACAATCTCCTTTACTTAAAGTCAACTAAATGTAGATGCTAATCACGTCTACTAAATACCTCACAGCAACACCTAGTCATTTATGATTGAATAATGGGTTACTATTGCCTGACCAAATTGACACTGCAGCTGACCCTCACAGAAACTAACACATATTTTTAAAAAGACATGTTTAATTGTATAGTACATAATTGTAGATATGCAAGTCTCCTTTAGTAGAAGTACAAGCCTGTCTAAATATCAAGAGAATCACAATATCAAAATACAGAGAAAAGAGCACATATTGAAATATTTTATGTAATACAAACAAACAAAAAAAATCAGAATAATATGGATTAAAAGCAAGCATATACATCAATGTTTTCAAGTGAATTTACTCTGTCTCTTAAGACATAAAATATTTCAGATCGGAATTAAAAGCAAAACCCATGATTGTTCACTGCAAAAGGCTTTCAACTTTGCTGATTGATTGAAAATTTTCAATAATAAAGTGTTTATACAAAAATATTAATGGCAAAAATAAAACCCAAACACAGTTCTGTGCTCTATATGTAAGACATATTAAAAACAAAGTGAGTCCAAAAACTCGAAAACAAAAAAAATACATAAACAAGGAAAATACAATAAAAAAGAGTAGTATTAGCAAACTTAATAACACATAACTTTGAATTCAGGCCAAAAATCCTTAAAACAAAAACAGGCAGTTTATGAGATTAAAGAGTCCAATACACAATGAACACCTAACTGTTGGGATTGTATGCATTAAATAATATAGCATTCACATTCATAAATCACAACCATGAGAGTAAAATGCATAAACAGAGATACATTAGCCTTAGATTTTGTTTCACCTGTCTTTTCCTGTAACCAATAGAAATATAATAACTGATATATTTTGAACTTTAAACCCTAAAAATAAAGAGTGTACCTTCAAGTTATATAATGTTTATAAAACTTGATCATATATTAGACCACTTGCAAGGTCCCAGTAAATTTCAAAAAGTAAAAATAATATCCAAAAATGTACCATGCTTACAAGGAAACAACACTAGTACTTAGTAAGAAAATAAATCCCAGCACTTTGGGAGGCCGAGGCGGGCGGATCACGAGGTCAGGAGATCGAGACCACGGTGAAACCCCGTCTCTACCAAAAATACAAAAAAATTAGCCAGGCGTGGTGGCGGGCGCCTGTAGTCCCAGCTACTCGGAGAGGCTGAGGCAGGAGAATGGCGTGAACCCGGGAGGCAGAGCTTGCAGTGAGCCGAGATCGCGCCACTGCACTCCAGCCTGGGTGACAGAGCAAGACTCCGTCTCAAAAAAAAAAAAAAAAAAAAAAAAAAAAAAAAAAAAAAAAAAAAAGAAAATAATAGGGGACTTTTAAAAAGTCCCACAAGCAGTTCTTATTTCAAATATAAAATTGAAACTAAAATAAAAAAGATCTAGAAAAGAATGAATTGAAAATCCTAAAGATCAAATCCTATACGTTCACCTGGTAGAAACATGTATGGGAAGACATATAATGAGAAGTGTATATGTTTGAGTACATATGCAAATTTTAGGCTTTGTAATATCAATAAATATTTTTAAATAACCTTCTATTTTATTTATATCAATTTTACCCCTATGCCACAATTAAAATTTTCCAGGTAGAAAATTTCATAAAAGGAGCCTGGTAAACCTCTAATAAAGAATAATTTTGAAGCTATATAAAAGTTATTTTAGATAATTACTTAAGGGGAAAAATACAAATTCATTTTATGAAGTAAGTATAACATTGGTATCATAATCCACTGAAGTCTGTATAATAAGAGAAAACTACACAAGAGCTCACTCATGTATATAAATTAAAAACTACAAAATTAAAATAAGTTTAGACCTAATTCACAAGCATATTACAAGAGTAATACAGTATAACCAAGTTGAATTCTTTCCAGAAATAAATACAAATATGGTTCAATATCTTAAAATAATATAACTTAATGTGTTACAGAAGTATATATTATGATTATTTTCACAAATGCTGAAAAGTATTTGGTTATTACATATCTATTCCTGATTTAGTGAAACCAGAATAAACTGTTAATTTACAACTTAAATTTGTAATTTAACAATAATATCAAATACATACAAATAAATCTAGCAAAAATATGGAAGACTTTTATAAAGAAAAATATAATATTTTGAGACATATTTTAGGGAAAATTAAATTGAATGATACACCATGATCAGGGATTTGAGGACATAATATTCTAAAGATATCATTTCTTCCCAAATAAATACATAGATTCAATAAAAGTCCAATCAAAATCCCAAAGGGTTGTTTTTTTGTAGAAACTGATAAACTGATTTTTAAGAAATTTTAGAATTTCTGAGCTTACAGGAAAGGATTTTGAATTAACCCACTCAGGCAAAAATAAAGAAAAAAGAATTAAAAGAAGTAAACAAAGTCTCTCATAAATATAGGTTTATATAAAATGTCCAAACCTAAGAATTATAGGTTGTTCCTGAAGGATAAAAAAAAAAGCAAGAAGTTGGGAAACCTATTTGGGGCAATAATTAAGGAAAATGTTGCTGGTTTTGCTAGATATTTAGACATTCAAATACAAGAAACTCAAAGAAGTCCTGGAAGATTCACTGCAAAAAGGACATCACCAAGACATAGTCGTCAGGCTATCTAAATTTAACGTGAAGGAAAGAATTCTAAGAGCAGTTAGACAAAAGCATTAGATAACTTATAAAGGAAAACCTATCAGACTAACAGCAGATTCTCAGCAGAAATCTTACAAGCCAGAAGGGATTAGGGTCCTACCTTTAGTCTCCTTAAACACAACTCTCAGCCAAGAATTTTGTAACCAGCAAAACTAAGTTTCATAAGTGAAGGAGAAATTAAGTCTTTCACAGAGAAACAAATGCTGAGAGAATCTGTCAACACTAGACAGCCCTACAAGAAATGCTAAAATGAGTCCTAAATATGGAAACGAAAGGTTGACGTGCACCAGAATAAAAACAATTGAAAGCATAAAACTCACAGGGCTTACAAAACAGTGACACAATAAAATAAACAAAGTAATTTGGTAAAAATCGACATAATAACTAGAACAACACCTCACACGTCAACATTAACATTGAATGTAAACAGTCTGAGTGCTACACTTTAAAAATATATATTGGCAGAATGGATTAAAAAACATGAACCAAATATCTACTATCTTCAGAACACCTACCTAATGTATGAAGATTCTTAGAGACTCAAGATAAAGACATGGAAAAAATATTTCATGCAAATGAAAACCAAAAGCAAGCAGGAGTAGCTATTCTTATATCAGATAAGACAACTTTAAAGCAACAAGAGGAAAGAAAAAAATGAAAAAGAAAGAAAGAAGAAAAGAAGGAAAGACAGAAAGAAGAAAAGAAAGACAGAAAGAAGAAAAGAAAAAAGAAAAGAAAGAAGGTCATTTTATAATGATAAAGGGATCAATTCAATAAAAAGAATATAACAATCCTAAATGTATATGCATCTAACTCCAGAGCTCCAAGATACATAAAACAATTACTACTAGAACTAAGAAAAAAGGTAGACAGCAGCACAATAAAGAGACGGGAACTTCAACACCCCATTGACAGCACTAGTCAAATCATCAAGACAGAAAGTCAACGAAGAAACACTGGACTTTAACTGGACTCTAGATGAAGATGGACCTGGCCAGGAGTGGTGGCTCACACCTGTAATCCCAGCACTTTGGGAGACCGAGGTGGGCAGATCACGAGGTCAAGAGATCGAAACCATCCTGGGCAACATGGTAAAACCCCGCCTCTACTAAAAATACAAAAATTAGCTGGGCCTGGGCGTGGTGGTACGCACCTGTAGTCCCAGCTACTCAGGAGGCTGAAGCAGAAGAATCGCTTGAACCCAGGAGGCAGAGGTTGCAGTGAGCCAAGAAATGCCATTGCACACCAGCCTGGCAACAAAGAAAGTCTCTGTCAAAAAAAAAAAAAAAAGAAAGAGAGAGAGAAAGATGGACCTAACAGACATTTACAGAACATTCAACCCCAAAACTTCAGAATATGCACTATTCTTATGAGCACATGGAACATTTTCCAAGATATGATAGGCCACAAAACAAGTCTCAATAAATTTTTAAAAATCAAAATTATATTAAGCATCTTCTCAGGCCAGAGTGAAATACAACTAGAAATCAATTCCAAGAGGAACCCTCAAAACTATGCAAATATATGGAAATTAAACAATCTACTCCTGAATGATTTGGAGGTTAACAATAAAATCAAAATGTAAAATTTAAACATGTTTCAAAATGAATGACAGCAGTGATAAAAGTTATCAAAACCTCTAGGATATAGCAAAACCAGTGCTAAGAGGAAAGTATATAGTGGCAAATGCCTACATCAAAAAGACAGAAAAATCACAAATTGACAACCTAATGTCGCACCTCAAGGAACAACAACAACAACAAATACAGGAATAAATCAAACTCAAATCTAACAAAAAAGAGAGAGAAATAACAAAGATCCGAAAACAACAAACAAAATTCAAATGAAAAAAAAAATAACAAGAGAAAAGATCAATGAAAGGAAAAGTCATTTCTTTGAACAGATAATATTTATAGACAACTAGTCAGATTAACCAAGAAAAGGAGAAAGATGCAAATAAGCTCAAACAGAAATAAAAATGGAGACATTACAACTGATACTACAGAAATACAAAAGTTCATTCAAGACTACTAAGAAAACCTGTATGCACAAAATCCAGAAAATCTTTAGGAAATGGATAAGTTCCTGGAAACATACAACACCCTAAACTTAAATTAGAAAGACACAGAAATTCTAAACAGACCAATAACAAGCAATGATATTAAATCAGTGATTTAAAATCTCCCAGCAAATAAGCAGAGCACCAGGTGGATTCACAGACAAATTCTACCAGATAGCCAAAGAAGAATGGGTACCAATCCTACTGAAGCTATTACAAGATATTGAGAAGGAAAGGATCCTTCCTAATGCATTCTACAAAGCCAGTATCACCCTGATACCAAAGCCAGGAAAGGATGTAACAAAAACAGAAAACTACAGACCAATATCCCTGATGAATATGGATGCAAAAATCCTCAACAAAATACTGGCAAACTAAACCCAATAGCATATCAAAAAGACAGTACATCATGATCTAGTGGGTATCATCCTAGGGTTGCAGGGATGGTTCAACATATGCAAGTCAATAAATATAATTCAGCACATAAACAGAATTTAAAACAAAAACCATATGATCATCTCAATAGACACAGAAAAAGCATTCAATAAACCCCAGCATCCTTTATGATAAAAACCATCAACAATCTAGGCATAGAAGGAACATGCATCAAAATAACAAAAGCCATATATGACACACCCACAGCCAACATAATACTGAATGAGGAAAAAGTTGAAAACATTCCCCGTAAGAAATGGAACAAGAGAAGGAGGCCCACTTTCACAACTTCTATTCAACACAATAGATGGACAACCTACAGAATGGAAGAAAATATTCTTAAACTATACATCTGACAAAGAACTAATATCCAGAATCTACAAGGAACTCAAGCAATTCAACAACAACAAAAAAAAACCCCATTGAAAAGTGAGCAAATGAAATCAACAGACATTTCTCAAAAGAAGATATGCAAATGGCCACCCAACATATAAAAAAATGCTCAACATCAAAAATCATCTGGGAAATGCAAATTAAAACAACAGTGAGATACCATCTTATCCCAGCTAGAATGGCCATTATTAAAAAATCAAAACACAACAGACGTTAGCATGGATGTGGTGAAAATCGAATGCTTATACACTGCTGGGTTATACACTGAGTTCCTTGTAGATTCTGGATATTAGTCCTTTGTCAGCTGTATAGTTTAAAAATATTTTCTTCCATTCTGTAGGTTGTCCATCTATTGTGTTGACTAGAAGTGGTGAAAGTGGGCCTCCTTGTCTCGTTCCATTTTTTATGGGGAATGTAAATTAATATAATCTATGTGGAAAACAGTATGAAGATTTCTTAATGAACTCAAAGTAGATCTACCATTTGATCCAGCAATCCCAGTACTGGGTATTTACCCAAAAGAAGGCATTATATCAAAAAGGCACCTGCACACATATGTTTACTACACCACAATTCACAGTTGCAAAGATATGGAGTCAACCTAAGTGTCCATCAACTGATGAGTGAACAAAGAAAAGGTTTTTTATATACACACACACACACACACACACACACACACACACACCATGGTATCTTATTCAGCCATAAACAAGAACGAAATAATGTATTTTGTAGTAACTTGAATGGAACTAGAGGCCATTATCTTAAGTAAAAAAACAGGAACAGAAACGAAATACCACATGTTCTCACTTATAAGTGAGAGCTAGGCTATGGGTATGCAAAGGAATACAGAGTGGTATAATGTACACTGGAGACTCAGAAGCGGGGAGGGTGAGAGGTGGGTGAGAGATAAAAAATTACCTGTGGGGTACAATATACCCTATTTGAGTGAAGGGTACAGTAAAAACTCAGACTTCACCACAATACAATTCATCCATGTAACTAAAAACCTCTTGTACCTCTACAGCTAATGAAATTTTAAAAAATTAAATAAATAAAATAAACATGGAATTTCAAAGGGCTATGAATAGTGAAAAGAACAGAATTAGAAAACTTGTACTAATGAATATCAAGTATTTATACAGTTACATTAGTTAAGATAACGTGGTTGTATTTAAGTACAGTCAAATAGACTGATGGAACACAATAAAGAACCCAAGACAGGCTCACACATATATGGCTACTTTGTCTATGGGAAAGATGACATCACAGAATGGTCTTTTTAATAAATGGTGTTGAATTATTGAATATTCATGTGTTAAAAGAAAAAATACTTGATCACTACCTTATATCATACAAATAGTCTTGATTCTCAAGATAGATTATAGATCTAAATATGAAAGGCAAAACAATCAACCTTTTAGAAAAAAATCACAGAATATATTTGTCAGATTGAGGTAGCACAGATGTTTTAAACAGGAAAGAACACTAATAATAAAAGAAAGGATTAAAAATTTTAGTACATAAAATTAAGTATTTTTACTTACCCAGAAACATTCTTAAGAGAGTAAAGGGACAAACCACAGAATGGGAGAAGGTATCTGCATTATATAAGACAAATGACAGCCAAAGTAAATTATAATTAATAGGGTATTGAGAAACAAGTTAGAGATTTGCTCAATTTTATATGAAAACTTAATAAAATGACAGTAATTAAAACTGCTGGCCCAAGGATCAACAAACAAATGGGACAGAATAAAGAGCCTAGAATTAGTGGGGAAAGAAAAATAGCTTCCACTGTTTTTCCATATTAAAAAAATGCAATTGCTATCTCATGGCAATCTGCCATAATCACATTCATATGATGAGTTGATGACATAAAAGTAAAAAGCATAGTTCTCAAACTTTAAAAGAACATATTAGACTATATTTACATCTCATGGTTCAAAATGGTTTCTTAACAAGAAGGCAAAAAGCACAGATCATAAAGGGAAAAAAAAGATAAATTCAACTGTATTAATAGTCTTCTGCCAGGCATGCTGGCTCATGCCTGTAATCCTAGCACTTTGGGAAGCTGAGGAGGGCAAATCGCTTGAACCCAGGAGTTGGACACCACCCTGGACAACATGGTGGAAGCCCATCTATACAAAAAATACAAAAATTAGCTGGGCATGGTGGCACATGCCTGTGGTCAGGAGGCTGAGGTGGGGGCATCCCTTGAGTGCAGAAGGCAGAGGTTGCAGTGAGCAGAGATCATGCCACTGCACTCCAGCCTGGGCAGCAGAGTAAGACCCTTTCGTAAATAAATAAATAAATAAATAAATAAATAAATTAAATAAATAAATAATCTTCTATGTTACAAAGATAACACATAAAATGTTTAAAAATCAGATAGAGAATCAAGAAAGACATTTGCCACATATTAAACTAACAATGAATAGGAATCCAGCACATATAAATTATACTTAAGAATCAAGAAGAAAAGGACAAAAATCAACCCTGCAGCAAAGTGGGCAATTGATATGATCAGCTAGATCATTAAAAAATAACTTTAGAGGATCACTAGACATTTGAAAAGATTTTCAATCTCAGTACTCAGGAAAATGTTAAAAAAAAAAACTAGTATTAAGGTACCATTTAATGTCTTTTAGATGGGAAAATATGAAAAAGTATGAAAGTACGAAGTGCTGGTGTGGATATGAAATATTGGGAAGTATACGGTCCTGGTGGTGGTATAACATTTTTCTAGATATTTGTCAATGTTAAATGAAGTTAAAGACACAAACAGCCCACATACGACTTCAAATCCATCTCTGAATGTATATCATGAAGAAATTCTCACACATATCAAGGACAACAAATGAACAAAATTATTTGCTACAACATTACTTCCTGCAGCAAATAGTAGTGAAAAACTGGAAACAAACTAAATATCCATTCATAGAAGGAAATGAAAAAATTTGAACTCCAGCTAAATTTGTTAATTGGTATTAACACATTTTACAGAGGTAATGCTGTGAAAAAAGCAAGGTGTGGAATATAAGTTCAGTAAGATGGCATTTAAATTAACTTCAAACAGTCTGCAAAATATTACGGTATATATTTCCTGGATATATATATATATATAAGAAGGCCATAAAATCATGTTTAGGAATTGCAAACACTAAAATAAGGACAGTAGATTCCTCTGTGGAGGGATACTGGGAAATAAATGAGGGAAGGGCACCTAAGATGGTGTACTTACGTACACTTAAGAAGGTGGACCATCTTGAAACCCCGTCTCTACTAAAAATACAAAAATTAGACGGGCGTGGTGGCATATGCCTGTAACCCCAGCTACTCAGGAGGCTGACGCAGGAGAATCACTTGAGCCCAGGAGACGGAGGTTGTAGTGAGTCGAGATCATGCCAGTACTCCAGCCTGGCCGACAGAGTGAGACTCTGTCCTCCCCGCCACCTCCCCAAAAAAAGATAAAAAAAAGAAGGTGCACCATCTTAGGTGCCTTTATTATAGGGCCTTTATTTACTTTGTTTTGTTTGTTTTTTGTTTTGTTTTGTTTTGTTTATTGAGTCAGAGTCTCACTCTGTCTTCCAGGCTGGAGTGCAATGGCGCGATCTTGGCTCACTGCAACCTCCACCTCCCGGGTTCAGGCGATTCTTGTGCCTCAGCTTCCTGAGTATCTGGGATTACAGGCATGCGTCACCATGCCTGGCTAATTTGGGATTTTTAGTAGAGATGGGGTTTCACCATGTTGGCCAGGTTGGTCTTGAACTCCCAACCTCAGGTGATCTGCTTGCCTTGGCCTCCAAAAGTGCTGAGATTACAGGTGTGAGCCACCGCACCCAGCCTCTTTATTTACTTTGAATGTTTTATGGAACAAAGATATTCAAAGTAAATAAATCAAAACACTAAAAGTTGCTAAAGGTGAGTGTTGATTATATCATGCACGTGATGTGTTTTTCTCTATTTTTATAATACATTTTGTGGTAAAATATACAAACACATAAATAATGATTGAGGGTTAACAAAAGACAAAGGAATCTCTGATTTCTATAATAGATAAAGGAACTATGTCTTTAAACATTGCAGAAAAAAATAAAACATAAGAACATAACAATAAGCCAAGCTGTTATTCAAGTTGAGGAGAAACATGACATTTTCAAATATAACTTGACATACAGACTCTTTAGTTCTTTTTTTGGGATGGATAGTCAAGGAATAAAATTATCCAATGATGAAATCTAGCCAAATGAAAAAGAACGGCACTATGTAATTTAAAAAGTATGCTGTACCCGACGGTAGAAACCAGTGGTGCAACATCTAAAACTTGCTGAGAGAGTGAAAGTGTGACCTTGGCATGCAAAACACTCAGAGATTACAGGACTGAAATTCCTTCTTGAGAAAAGTTCTCCAAGATCAAATCCAACTTAGCGGCAAGAATCAAAACAAAACACTCAGAAATAGAGACACTCCAGAGAAATGACTCTTAGTGAGCAATAAGTTAATGTAAATAAAGAACTAAGACAATTCTACTAGGGACATCACGATTACAGAATGTAGATGTCATAACTCTTGGTAAGTATATTTGGAATGTGGGGCTAGGTGTCTTGACAGGCATACTTAAAGGATACTTAAAGGGCTACTGACCCATCTCTCTTAGCATGAATTCAATCACCACTGTAAGATCAATGTGGAATTTTAAAAAGTATAATACTTCCACAATCTTTTACAGTTGGAAGTTCATATTTTTTTAACCATGGACAATTTAGGCATTTATATCTCTTGTGGTAGAGAAACAGTTAAAGTTAAGCAGCTCTCTTCATTTTTCTTTTTTGTTGTTGTTAAAATAACATTGTTTTTATTAAAACAACATAGCATAATCCTGTTATATACAATTTTTTCTTTCATCCATCCATTTTTCCATCTATCTGTATTTGTGCATCAAGATAAGTCTAGAAGAATGACAGCTAATTTTATGAAATATTTTTGGGCAGTATGATTTGGATATTTTTAAATTATCTGTTTTTGTTGTATATTTTTTCTTTATACTTTGCAAACTGCTTGAAAATTTTGAGGATCATGTGTAATTAAAAAAAAAAATTGGCCGGGCATGATGGCTCACACCTGTAATTCCAGCATTTTGGGAGGTCGAGGCAGGCAGGTCATTTCTGGTCAGGAGTTGGAGACCAGAGTGGCCAACATGGCAAATCCCTGTATCTACTAAAAACACAAAAATTAGCTGGGCATGATGGTATAGGCTTGTAATCCCTGCTACTTGGGAGGCGGAGGCAGGAGAATCCCTTGAACCCAGGAGGTGGAAACTGCAGTGAGCTGAGATGGCACCACCACACTTCAGCTTGGGCAGCAGAGCAAGACTCTGTCTCAAAACAAACAAACAAACAATAAACAAATAAATTATAGAAACATTATTGTAAAAATAAAAGTGGAAGACAAATATAAGAGTTCTCAGGTAAGAACAGGTCTTGCTGACTGCTGGGTTATGGGGAATGAAGAAAAAGAAGTCAAAGTCATGCTGAGATTTAGAGGCTGGGCCTCCAAGAGAACAGCCGAACCATGGACAGAATAGGGAACCCAGCAGAGAACAGGACTGGCGGGAGCAAGCAGCTCAGACTGGAATATACGCATTCCAGTGGTTACTATCAGTGTATGAGGCAGCACTAGTTAGAAAGACATATTTAGGAGTAAATGCTGTGGAAGTGTGAGCCTGAGTCATGGAAAAGGATGAGATTCCAAGAGTGCTGTGTGCATGGGGAGGGCCCATGGATCCTGACACAAGTTGACACCATCATTGCATTCAGGTGGGCCCCCTAGAAGGAGATATTCTATTGAAAGGGTCATTTCCAGTCACCAAACACAAAACCAGAGCAGAAAGTGGCCGAAGCCAAGATGGAGCCGCATATGTGGCCCAAACTTATCTCGACATTCCTCAGTGTAGGTTACCACAAAAACACCTCTCTGGGCCCTGCCATTCTCAAATTTCAGGCTCAACTTAGGTCACTGAGACACCAGAATTCTCCTTCCATTTCATCACTGACTCATGGCATTTGGAGAGGGAGACCAACACCATAGCTGATTTATCACCCTGCCAGGGGCTCCAAGGAGTTTTCAGTGGGAAGCATACTCAGAGCCTATATATGCCATTGACTTCTTTATCAAATAATTTTTGTCAGATATTTTAATGAATGCACTTATCAAGTCTCACGTTATTTGAAAATGCTTAACTACAAACCAATGTATTAAGAGCCATTAAATGCATACATCTCCCGTTAGTAGGCTGGAAGGCTGGATTAAAGATCACATATACCCCCACCATCATATATCATGCCTAATGCCAGTTAACCTTCACTTCTGGGCCGGAGCTAATCAAGCCAGGCTCCCCCACCAGGTGAGCTTCATTAACACCTGTTACTTTCACTGGCCAGAGGCTTGGACATGGATTTTTATTTACAAGAAATATTTGACTTTGGCAGACTGTTAAGAGAAGTAATATTTCAAAATAATGCCTGAGAGTAATATTTATGAAACTATTTACACAGTGTTACTGAGAAGCTAGCTCTCCTCTCCCATTATAAATCACTCTCAAGCCAAGTCAGAAGAGCAGGTTTGCCAAATATTTAGATCCTGGAGGATCTGCAGCAGAGATCATTATATTAAAAGAATAAGAATCATCAGAAGTTATTGGTGGCGAAAATGCTGGCAGCACAAAAATTACACACAGAAATGTGGGAAAGAACTGGCAGATTGAGAGCCTTGACTTGGAGAGTGATGCAGAGAACAAATAAAGACAGCAGACAAACTCACAGCAAACCAGTGTGGCCAGCCCTGGACCCCCACCTCCCGACCCTCCCCAGCTGAAGTGCATGCAGTTTGGGTGGCCGACCCTACATTAGGGTGGCTTGGCAACATCACTTGATTAGGAATGGATGTTTTTAAGTTTCCTGAACACTTCCACTGGCTCTATCCATTTGTAGATACCATTCTGGAGTTGGGGCGTGACAAGGATTGGAATTGACAGCCACCAAACTCTGCATGTCCTGGAGCCAGCCTCGATGGCTCTGCCACTGTCATGTCAAGCTTCATCCCTTGTGGCCACTCAGTGGCTGCGCCCATGACACCTGTCAGAAACTTTCAAGAGCCTGCTTGTTTCTTTATCAGGATTGCCTGAGCAGCCTGAGCAAAGAAGGGATGACATTTGGGATGCGGGAAGGATGGGAAGTGCCTTCCTCTTTCTGCCTCCTCCAACTGTCAGTTTGGGTTTTCTCTCAACATATCAAGATTTAGACCCAGTCGCCTTGTCATTTAGAAATGCATTCAGTGGTAACCAGGTTTGAAAACAATGTGGGAGAGAGAAAGAACTTGAGCACATCTCCTTGGAGAATGATGCATCTCGAGGAAATTAAACAAAAGAGGCATGGCATGAGGCTATCTCTGCCCTTTGGAAACACGCTGCTTTGGGAGATGGGTGGATGCACTCAAGCCATCCATACACATGAATTCCTTTGCATTTCTTTGATCTTTCCATCAAAGTGGAATAATTTGGCATACGTGTTATCCAAAACAGCAGAGCTTTTCTTGGTAGGAGGTTTTAGTTGTCTATTATTTTTCTTTTTCTTCCTTTTAATAATGCTTTCATTTTAATAAAGGATTAGGGACAAACTTGGGTCTTAATTAAAGCTAAACGTTCATAGTGTCACAAACTGAGTATCGGTTCAGGTCTGGAATTCACTCTCCCTATTAACATAATTTGGATAAATATATAGATGAGGAAATGCTGCTTCTGGAAAAGTGCAAATAATGGATCGTCCCATAGTTCCTTTGCTGGCCTTTTACCAGGACAAAGTGAGTGTTCCATCTTTCCTTTAGTCCGCTTAAACTATTATACCATAAAACCTCCAAAGAGGTTTCTCAGTTAAACTGTGTCACTCAACTCTCATTTCCCATCATTTTCCAGTGGGCTTAAACTCTGCTTTTTGCCACCAAAATGCCACCCAAATCTTCTGTGCTGCAGAATGTTAAATTTACATATATATGTCAATTTAAAATATATATACATTTACATGTGAGTGTAAATATATACATACATACATACACGTGTGTGTGTGTGTGTGTGTGTGTGTGTATGATATGGTTTGTCTGTTTCCCCACCCAAATCTCATCTTGAATTGTAACTCCCATAATTTCCATGCGTTGTGTGAGAAACCCGGTGGGAATTAATTGAATCATGGGGGCGGTTCCCCCAAACTGTTCTCATGGTAGTGAATAAGTCTCATGAGATCTGATGGTTTGATAAGGGGAAACTCTTTTTGCTTGGCTGTCATTCTCTCTTGCCTTCCATCATGTAAGACATGCCCTTTCACCTTCTGCCATAATTGTGGGGCCTCTTCAGCTATGTGGAACCATGAGTCCATTAAACATCTTTTTCTTGATAAATTACCCAGTCTTGGATATGTCTTTATCAGCAGTTTGAAAACAGACCAATACAGTATATATAGATTTTTTAACTCCACAATTGATAATTCTTTCCATTTTCTCAGGGCGTATTTCTTCTCAAGAAGCTACACTCAAGCAGGGCATTCAGCTGGAACTGATTTGTCTGGTTCCTCATGGGACAGCACCTTGTCCACCATACTAGAGTTCTGATGGTGGCCCAGCTGTCCTGAGGTTTGTGAGGCCGTACTCAGTAGAACACACCACAGCTGTGGAGTCCCACATGGAGTCTGAGCCCAGTTCTGTCTCCAGCTGTCTTCTAAACCTTCACCATTTTCTTCACCATTTTCTGCCTCCGTCTCTAGGTATAAAATGAGAAGATAGAATCATAATTGGCTTTGCTCAGGGATTGGTTTGAGGCCCAAATGAGATAATTATGAAATTACTTTGAAAGAATAAAGGTATTATTAGTACAAAAAAGGGATGGGTTCATATTAGTACAAATATATCTTCCCAATAATATGAATGAATTCTGTTACCTGAATTTTCTACAACAACCACACATAAGAAGCAAACGGAGGCCACAGCCCAGTTTGTTAGGAGGGCTACCCACTAACCCTAGGAAGGTGAGGGAGAAGGAGAGATACATAGAAGGAGAGAAGACTGTAAGAATTGTCCAGCATCCTTTCATTGTTCTGTGTTGGAACAGGAGATTGTAAAAGCTTCCAAGCTACTTGCACAAGATAGGGGAACTAGTTGCACCCAGAAACAAAAAGATAAGACAATCATACTTGGTAATAGGGCAAGGCATGGAGACTCTCCAGACCTCATCTTAAGACTAAAAAGGAAATTGAGAGAGGAAAGAAACATAAATATGTATTTCTACCCTGCCACAACCCAAGTAGCGGGATCAAGGGGCATACCAATAGCATTGTTGGTCTTCTCCTGCCAGCTCACTCCTCTAGTTCACATCCCAGGGCAGCACCACTTTGAGGACTGGGGCTTTGCAGACAGGAAAAACACGTGGAGTACCTGCCTTCACATCCAGGTGTCCAACATCAATTAGCCCTTCCAGAGTGTGAGATTTCAAGGAGAGGGAAGGACATGCTAGGGAAGGATGTGAGCAGTTCCCAGGCTGAGGTCTGTGTCCTCTGCCCCTCTGATAAAAACTTACAAGGCGGTGAAGAAAGGGGCATGGCCACAGGGCCTGTGTATAAATGAGGACTTGCAGGTTGACTTGGAAGAGGCGCCTGCACCCACACAAGCCAGCCTTCTCCTGCAGCTAACACAGTAACAGGACTCAGCAACTATTTGTGTATGCCCAACCTAAGGGAGGAGTGTGTCTGATGTGAGATATTAGGACTCTGGCCTTACTATGTGCCACTCTGGGCCTCTGGGCTATCTGCTGCCCACCTGCCTGCCTGCAGGGTTTTAATTTTACATTTTGTTCTAATAGCCAAAAGGTAGGGTAAGCTCGAAAGTGCAGAGAACCAGCACCGTGAAACTGGCAAACAGGCTGCACAGGTTCCACTGGGGCCAAACCACACACTTATCAACAATAAAAATGATATTTGTGTGAATATCTGGCTCCTATATCTGTTTTTAATTGTTTTTTGACTCCTAGAGGGAAGAGTTATTCAAAATCTTAACAGGAGATTCTTGCTGGTAAATCCTGAAGTTGGAGAACATTGACATCATAAATAGAACTGTGGGGAATGATTACAAGTGAATCACAGGTAAGCTCTCAGAGGTAATGCATGAGTTATAAACTATGCACTGATCCTTGTATCATTCTCCCCACGATTCTAGTAGAGACTGAACTACAATGGAAATGACTTTTTCGTTAGAGGTAGGAGCTTATGCCACCATCTTAAAATAAAATTGAGTAAAACATAATTGAGAAGTCGTGAACTTAGCTCCAAAAGTCAAACTTCAGAAATATACAATTTCTGGGAGTGTAGTTGTAAATAAAGGGAGACATATCATATGTAAATAAAATTTGAGTTTGGTAGTAATCTCTAGGTTTATAAATGTGAATGCCAGTGAGAACTCTAAACAGGGGCAATTAGAATCCCTTCCTATTCTGCCTTCATGGAACTACTTCTAGAGTTTTGAAATGAGGATGAACATGACACTCTGAGTAAGACACAGGAAAAACTGGAGCAGGCCCAAAGAGACAAAGTGGCATGGTGAGGGGCAGAACCATGTGATCCAAGGCACAGTGCTCTATCTCCTAGAGAAAGGAGGCACAGGAGGAGGAGGCACGATGGCCATCTTTAAATATCCAAGGCGTGGTCCCATGGCAGAGAAAGCTACCTTGCTGTGTGTAGCTGGAAGAGAACCAAATGGTGAAGAGAGGGGAGTATTTTTTAGCAATTAGGTCTAATTGAAATAGAATATCCCCCTCCCTTCCACATGGAAGTTCTTAGTTATGAGTGTAGTAGAGACAGAATTCATGTATTAGGTAAGAGTTGAACAAGCTGAAGTATCATATAGGTGTCCAGGTCTGATATTCTCTGATTTTAGAAATTACTAATAAGAACCTTATCCAGAACAGCCTTGAATTATTATACCAGCTTAATTCTTTGTGTGGATTCTCTTCTCCTTTTGATTTATGAATTCACTCATGAGGGCTAAACTAGTGCCTTTCACTTGAGCACTTGAGAAATGTTTACTGAACAATTGAATAGTAGATTCTCAAATATTCTTGATGATGGTGATGATATGCTCAATAATATTTGACTAGTGGATTAATAAACAAAGATGTTAAATATTAGCAAGTTGTTTTTCTTTAATACTGTTTATTGATGCAAGTAATTCTTCCTGATTTGGTAACATTTCTCTTTAACAATTCTTTACATAAAGGCTGAACACAATAGACTGAACAGCCCTGAGGCATTTCCCAGTTTAAAAAAGAGCAATTTTTAAAAATTTTTATAAAAGATGTTTCCATTCGTTATATTTTTACAACCCTCAAAACAAATCTATGAAGTTGAAATTTTCCAAATGAGAAAACTAAGGCCCAGAAATAGGGAAGGACATGTTCAAGGACATGAAGCCAGTAAGTAGCAGAACCTGAACCAGAAATAAGGTCTATTAATTCTTAAGTCACATGACCTTTCTACCACGTGTCAAATGCCTCTGGCAAAGGCCCCATGTGAAAAGAAGAAAGGTTGTGGACTTCCATATGGCCAAGTTGGTCAGACTCCCCTATGCCTCATTTCATGTGTTTCCCTTCCTAGAGCTCTGCATTCAGTAAAGCTGCTTGTTCACAGAGAAGATGGCTCTAGTTTGCCTGGATGCTGAGCTGATGGTGATGCTATGTGAACATGACCACAACATAATTTGTCTTTGTAAATATCCATTCCTTGCAGGCTTGTGAAACTATTCACTTGAAGTCTGAGTCTGTTTGGCAGGAAGGCAGGGACAGGGCAGCGGTAGCTTGGCACAATTACCCTAGGCTAGTCCATCGCAAGCCACCTCACTTAATGAAGGACTGGAAGCTGATGCAGTGGTTTCATACCAGGACTGCTGGCAGCTCCCACCTTGTGACCTGGGATTGCAAGGTGATCTGTGAAAAAAGGCCCTGGAATATCATGAGACATGCTCTGAGGGTATGCGTGCTACTGCATAAGTGCTTTGGAGAAGGTTGTCTACTCAGTGTGTTCAGTATTCTCCTCCTCAATCACAACTTCTTTCACTGTTTTCTTTTTGTTCTTCCTTGAAGAAACAGCAAAAAAGGGAACAGGTGAAATAGGAAGATAATTTAAATACGAAGATAGGACTGGGTGTGGTGGCTCACACTTGTAATCCCAGCACTTTGAGAGGCCAAGGCGGGCAGATTGCTTGGGCCCAGGAGTTTAAGACCAGCCCAGGCAACACAACAAGACTCTGACTCTAATAAAAAAAATTTAAGAAAATAAATATGAAAATAGGTTAAAGGTAAAAGGATGGGAAAGAATAAATCCTATGAACTCTAAAAGAGTTATATTAATAAACATGTAGATTTCAGAATGGGAAAAATCACATGAAATATGGAAGGACATTTCATATTTTAAAATGACAAATGCATCAATAATATATAATAATACTAAATGTATAAGTGGCATCTAACAACAAAGCCTAAAAATACATAAAGTTGAAACTTACAGACTAAATGAAAAAATAAAAAAATTCAGAATTATAGTCCGAAATTTTGACACACATCTCTTAGCAATTAATCAAAATGTATACATAGAGTCAATAAGGACATACAGAAACTGGAACAAAAGTAAAAACCAACTTTTGTTAGTTGACACTTATAGGACAATATACCCAACAATGACAGTATACACATGCTTTTCCAGGGCACATTAAACATTCACCAAGCTAAACTCACACATTTAGAAAGATCAGAATCATACAGAGTACATTCTTTCACCACACAAACACTAATTTAATAGGAAATAAATATCGCACCCCACTCCCTCAAATCTGGACAGCTCTCAAATGTTTGGAAATTAAGCAAGGCACTTCTAAATGATCCATATATCAAAGTAGACATCGCAAAGGATATTATTAAATGTTTTCAACAGAATAACATAGAAATTATTATATATCAAAATGTGTTAGAGAAAGCTAAAGCAATATTTAGAAAGACATTTATTGCTTTAAATGCTTATATTAGAAGACAGTACAGTAATGAATTTTAAAAGTTCTACTAGCAAACTAGGAAAAGTTACTCAAAGCAAGTGAAAGGGAGGAAATGCAAAATAGGAATTGAAATTAATAAAATAGTAAAAACACAAGACAGAAAAAATGAGTGAAATGAAAACCTGGTTCTCAGAAAAGATAAGAAAAATTAGTGAACTTCTGATAAACTGATGGATCGTGGATTAGCAAAAAGGCACTAGTAGGCCAGTCAATATATTTGAGTAAGTGCTGTAGCTTAAGAATATTATTCAATATTAATTTTCTAATTTTGATAATTGTATCAGATTTAAGATGTTAATATTTTGGGAAATTGGATTAAAGGTATAAAGAAACTTTGCACTATTTTTGGCAACATTTTTGTTAACCTGAAATTATTTCAAAATTAGAACTTTTTTAAAATAAGAGAAATTTCTAGAATGGGAGAAGAATCTCTGCTCTTTGAAAAACTCTGTTAAGAAATTAAAAAGACAGGCCCCCCATCAGAAGGGAATATTTGCAATACATACATCTGACAAAGACTTATATTAAGAATATAGAAAGAATTCTTACGATTCAATCAGAAGAAGACCTACATACCAACTAAAAATGGAAGGAAGGAAGCAGGAAGTGAAGAAGACAGGGCAGGGGGAGGAAGAAAATTATACAGTTATAGCAATTAGAATAGGGTAATATTGGCACAAGAAAAAATTATGCAAATTGAGTATAACAAAGAGGCCAGAAATAATTCCACATATATATATATAAACTTGACAATGATAGAAATTGCATTGAAAAGGAGAGAAAAGATTAGTAGAACAATAGACTATTATGTAGTCAAGAAGTTTACTTCTATCCCCACATCACACTATAAGTAAGTTCCAGGTGGATCCAACACCTAAGTATGCAGGAAAAGAATTTCACAGCTCTTAGAAGAAAATACAGAATAACTTTATGATTTCAATATATTGAAGAATTTCCTAAGACATCAGTCCCTGCACCTTCCTCATACATGTATCATAAAAATTTAAAAATTTGATAACATCAAAATTGTAAATATCCCCCAAAAGACAACAAATAATCTTAAAAGGTAAACCACAGTCGTGCAGAAAATATTTGCTCACACATTAAAGTGGAGATTTAGTATCCAGATTATTCAGGAAGCCCCAAGAGTCTAGGTGCAGTTTTAAACCTTAATCATTTCAAAGTATAAGTGCTACTAACTTACATCAAATATATCTGAAAAGTTAACTCCTTATAATTTAAAATATTGATATGTTTCTTATTAAAATTCAACATAAGCATGGCCTTCTGCTACACATCACTCTAGTTGATTTTCAAACTTCATTAAAACTGTCCTCAGCTGCTGCTCAGTTATAAGAATAATTGCATGTATAATCCTGGCCTCAAGACCCTCCAAAGAATGAAGTTTCAGCCACGCACAGTGGCTCATGCCTGTAATCCCAGCACTTCGGGGACTGAGGTGGGCGGATCACTTGAGGTCAGCAGTTCGAGACCAGCCTGGCCAAAATGGTGAAACCCCATCTCTACTAAAAATACAAAAATTAGCTGAGTGTGATGGTGCTCACCTGTAATCCCAGCTACTCAGGAGGCTGAGGCAGGAGAATTGCTTGAACCCAGGAGGTGGGGGTTGCAGTGAGTTGAGACTGCACCACTGCACTCCATCCTAGGTGACAGAGAGGAGACCGTCTCAAAAAAAAAAAAAAAAAAAAAAAAGAATGAGGTTTCAGTGAACACATGACAGAAAGTTCAGGCGTGACCTCATGCAGAAAAGTTGAGTAGAGACAGACCAGGTGACCTAGGCACAGCAACGGGTCTTCTTTCACTGGCCCATCCTCTGAGAAAATGTCATTCAGAAACCAGGGCACTCAAGAAGTTAACATTAAAAATTTACTTTCCAAAAGCCACAAAGTAAGTGGAAGAGCGATGTAAATAATTATATTATCAAATGATATTTTTGTAATTTTGTAGCATTTGAAGGTAGAGTCATGAAAGCTTAAAATTTCACTAAGATTTTGGAACACTCTGCATAATGAACATCTACAAACTTTCAACTAAAATTGCTTATTTTTCTTTTTCTCCACACTGTTCTACCAGTTGTTTTATACATATTTGAGCCTACATTGATAGATGTATATGCATTCATAATCATAATATCTTTTTGGTTTAGTATGTCTTCTAGCAATATTATGTTATCCATCTTTGTTCATTAGGGGGTAAGGGAAAAAAAGAAGATGTGGGCATTGCATAGGCATCCATTTATATAAAAAGAAGGGATATGGGAATCTCTGTATCTTCTGCTGAATGTTGCTGTAACCTAAAACTGCTCTAAAGTCTATTTAAAAATAAACACACATATACACACACTATTTGCCAGTTCTTCTAAGATGGGGAGAAAGACTGCTAGACAAATATGGAACTCATTCTTCTCATATGTAGGGATTGATGAATAGAAGGCATCAGTTTCTGTCAGTTGTCTGCCAAACTGCGTAGAGGAAGAAAACAATGTCCAAGAGAAGAAGTAAAAACCATTGAAAATTGCTTTAATAGCTAAAAGGGAAAAATACAAAGATAAGAGAAACCATCACAGATGGTTAAGGTGAAGACTTAGTCTTCAGTAAAGAAGCTAGCTACAAACCACAGTTTAGGATTTTTAGCTGTAAATTAAACTAATGTTGAGTGTTGACAGGCCCAAGAATTTTTAAATATCCATGAAATAAGTAATGTTCAAATTTCCCCCATTCTTCCACAAGGGGTGTGGCCCAGTCAGGGTTGGGCTTACAGTGGCTTGACATAGAGTTTCTTACCCAAGGCAATTGGGGACATCTAAAGATTGAGGAAAGAAAAGTCTGGGTAGAAGTGTCAAGGCCCAACAGGTCAAGAAGAAGTCTGAAAAATTACTAAGACCAAGTGAGAATGAATGGCCACACTTGGAAATAACACTAAAGTCAGACATACATAGAGCAAGGAAGATAGGGTCTTTCTGACCCTTCAGTGAGACAAGAACACATAAAACAAGTTGGGAGCAAGAAGGCAAAGGGAGAATTCTGAGTGACTATCAGGAAAATATGCTAATATTTTTAGCATACAAGTAGAAACTAACATATGGAACGTGGGACACAGAAGGTGGGATTGTTGACTTTGATGTTTTTAAGAATAGAATTGAACAGGTGAATATAGTGCTGTGTTGAGTCATAGCGGACAGAGCCTGAGGCAAAAGGAAAAGTTTTTATTTAGCATTTGATATTTTGTTCATCATTAATTATATGCATTAATTTGGGTTTTAAAAATATTTTATTAAAACATTAGTATCCTGGTTAGTGAGATTTGTAGCATCTTACAATTGCTCCCAAGGTGACTGCCTCACTCACCTTACCCTAGTCTAACCCTAGTGAATAAATAGAAGCCAGAAGAAGTTTTAAATTCATACTTTCTAATTGTGAGGAATACATAAAGTAGAGAAAAAGCCATGAATGATTATCACCAAATAAAAACATGGCATATGAAAAATACCACGCATAAAGTCTAAACACCACTAACGCATATATAACTGAGTATATGAGACTTAGCTACAAAATGGTGACTAATTTTAGAATCCCCCCTCCAGGAATGATGCAAAATGTTGTGGTTTGGTCTGCTTCAAAGTAGTCATCTTGAGAGACTATGCCCTAATTCCAAGAAGGAATCTGATCACCTAAAATATTTCCAAAACTTCCTTTTCGAAAATGCCTTCAGAGTTTGCGTTCTACCATATAATCATTTATGCTTGGGTAGCACTTTGTTTTGCAGAGCACTTTCATATGCATTATATCTCACAAGTTACTAAACTCCAAGTTTGGAGAGACACTGGTGATTATCCTCAATGGTGTTAGCCTCATCTGCCTTTGGACAGGCTTCCTATCCTCCTTAAGCAGCACAGAATTTGAAGACCAGAGAGATGAGTGAAGTCAGGCAGAAGCAGAGCAGAAAGAGAGCCCAGCTCTATTGGCTCTGCTGGCCCATCCACTAAGATGGAGTTTTTCCAAATTTTCAACATAACTCATGATTGCCCATTGACCAAATAGCAGAAATCAGGATCAGGATGTTGGATTTCCAAGCTATTGACTATTTGAACACACTATGTGTTCATAGAAAATCTCCAAAAATCTTAAACGTCAGAAAATATTTTTCATTTGGGAGTATCTTGGATTTATACAAAGTATGTTGTTTTTGTTTATTTTGTTTGTTTGGTTTTTATTTTTTTTGGAACTGATTTCAGGGAATGATTGGGGTTGTAGAGTTATATAACGCCATTTTTTTCCCTTTTGTTAACATGAATCCTCATTTTACGAATGACTTTGAGTTTTAAAGTTGTTCCACCAAAGAAGCTTCAAAAATATCTTGAGCACTATCTCCATCAACAGAAAAATGTGCAGCTTTACAAATAAAGGATGCCTGTCATAGAGATATTACAGTGATAAAGAGTATTAACTCTGGGCCCAGACAGCCTGAGCTAAGATCTGGCTTTCACATCTACTGCTGTGTGTATTCAGTCCATGGTATTGAGCCTTTCGAGGCCTTAGTTTTCTTATCTTTAAAATGGAGACAATAATAGCACTTATTTCATAGAGCTGTGGGATAAGTAAATTAGTTAATGCCTGTAATGAGTTTATAATAGCATTTGCATAAATTATCATTACTTAATTAGACTAATAAATTCTGTTCCCACAGAGCAGGAAAAAAAAAGTTTCATTGTTTTACTTTTGAGAAAGTCTGGATGCTAAGTTACTAACTTAAAATGAGTTAATTCTATTCATATCTTCAGATAAAACCATAATTTAATAATGTCTAAGAAGAGTTTATGTTATAAATATTATGCTTCCTTTAGATTTCTCCTTAAATCTTGCTTTTTGTATATCTTATCAGTAAAATGGCATATAAGGGTTATAATAAGGAATTTACACATTTGATTAATTTTTAATTGAGTGAAAAGAGCTTCTGCTTCTACAAATGTAATCTCTGATCTATATCACTTATAGTGTCCACAACCAATTCCACACAGCCTGCTGGTTGCATGGGAAATAATTGGAAAAGCACCCCTGTAAAGCTTACACTGCATCTCAAATCCATCCAATGTCACGTTGCATATTATCTATTCATTCTGCTTCTTGACATTCATTTTCTTTCCTGTTTCAATCTTAACCAGTTTTCATTGTCTCATGCTTCCTTATTGTACATTGTTCTGGAATGGAATGAAGTATTTGTTTGCCTGATTTAGGTTAAAGAAAGGAGTGAAAAACTTTCCAATGAAAACTCATTTGATAAAAGAGACTCATCCTGCTCAATATGCAACAATGTTTGTAAACATAGCCTAATAGACCTCTGCGAATTAGAACCATTCTTTCATTCATTCATAAAATGATTATTTATTGAGGGCCTGCTATATGCCAAGGCACCCTCAAGGCACCTGTTTGTTTGAGTAATAAATGAAAAAGCAAATAAATATCTAATATGTAAAGCAGTGGTAAGTGCAACAGAGGAAAACAAAGCAAGGTAAGTAGAGTGTGATAAGTGGGTGGGTGGTCCAAGAAGGCCTCTCTAGTGAGGTTGCATTTGAGCAAAAACCTAAATGAATTGAAGTGGCACTTCATGGGGTTGTCTAGAGGAAGAACATTACAGTCAGAGGGAAGAGCAAGGGTAAAGTCCTAGAGCCACAATGTGCTCCTTGTAGTCCAGCGTTACTGGAGTGGAGAGCAGTGAGGGGTGGTGTGGGCATTTATTTCTGTTTCACTCTCACAGCTATCGGGTCACTGATTTCCTGATTTCTCTAAAACCGATTATGTAGCGCCATCAAGGGTCTTGAAAGGACTCTAACTTTTACTCCAAGTGAGATGGGAAACCACTGATGGGAAATGCGTAGTAGAACCACAGGATGTGACTAAGCATTTTTAGGGGATCACACCGGCTTTCCTGTAAAGAACAGGCTATACAAAGTTAAGAGTAGAATCAGGAGACTGGTAGGGAGGTGGATGTAATCTATAATCCACGTTAAGAAATGTTGGAGTCTTAGGTCAAGATGGTAGATGCAGATATGGTTAGATTATGGCTACATTTGGAATTAACTTCCCACCATCATTTCTAGTGCCTTAATTCATGTAGTTCTTTAGTGCAATTTCTAACTTAATACATATCCCAGCATATAATAATTTTTGTATATATATTAGTCTACTCCAGACAGAAATTTGTCAAAAAGCAGGACATCCTCTTATTATCCCCTTGTATTTGTAACTTTCTAGCATACTAAGGGTACCTAATGAATATTTGTGAAATGAGTGCATGGATATGCATCCTTACAGATACAAGTTAGCATCGTTTTTTAAAAAGTTTCAGAACCTAAGAGGACCATGTAAACCAAGAATTACTTGGAAAATATTTCTAAAGGAGTGACCCAACAGTGTGGTGGGAGCAAATCAGAAGTAATGGCAAATGTTAGAGTTTTTAAATATTTATAGCCAATTTGTTTTCTTAAGAGTATTCCATATATTTATATTACTGAGCTGCATGAAGTAAACAAATGCTTCCAGTAGCATGTACTTCTACAACTAGTAGTTTCTTGACCAACACATTTGAGTAAAATGACAGTTTTAGTGCTTGTTTTAATGATGATATTGCAAAATAATTATAGCAACCATTATTTATTTGTTTGTGAGTATGTGCATTTGTGTATCATGAATGAACTAGAGCAAAGAAGCCCATAATATTGTCCACTAAAGTGGTCCATAGGCCAAACTAGCCAAAATGGAGTGTAAATTCCATTTTAATATTTGATAAGCCAATACCCTATATCTATATTATATACACAAATATGTATAAGTATAAATCTGCAAGATTTATCTAGTAAATTAGAGTTGAGATTCTAATTTTTTCAGCTAAATGTAATTTTCCAAGTAATGGTTAAACCTAACTTATCAAAATACCTACACCAAAATATGACCCTTTCCTGGTGATAGTAACCTTCATTATCACCATTTATTCTAGACCTTCAAGGAATTTGTTGACCATTAAGTCCCAATATTTTTATACTCTATTGGGATCCTTTGAAAATGGATCATTCCGAGTGAGCACACCAAATGAAGTTTTTTAAAAGAGGAGGGGAGGTAAGTGTTTTAACTGGAGGCATTTGGACATTTATTGTGTTTGAGAATGTGAATGTTGTGCTATAGCCCTGTAGAAAACAGAGTTATTTTGGGGAAGACAACCTTTGTATGCAAATAAGGAAATATGGCAATTGTGTATGAATGTAAAAATATAGGGGAATATGGATAGTCTATAAATGAAACCTGGTTTTATATAGTAACTTTCGGAGATAACTCATGTAACCTGTTTTTCTTTGAGCATCAAAGATCTCTCTTGATTAAAACAAAATTGCTCTAAGTGACCCTTTGAACAATGATCCTGTGTTTAAAAGGCCAAGAAGGGTAAAAACAAAAACATCATGAGACTGTCACACCACGGCCTGAGCACTTTATGACTGACGTCATAAAATGTAGATCAGTAATTCATAGGAAAGGAGGACACAAAGTAGATATTAATTAATCAGGTATGAAATAGATGCATTTTTCTATGTAACATGGTAATGGGATAATTACTGACCTATTCTGGAGTCCATGCAAAACTTAGAAAATCTATGTCAGTAATAGGAATTCTCTACTCAGATCCTAAACTCTCTCATACACATTCTCTCTCTCTCTCTCTCTCTCTCTGTCTAATAACCCAAGTAATTAGTTAAAAATTTTAGAAGACTTTGTAGCTGTCATTGTTATTGTTCTAATTAAGTTATATTTTGTCCCCAAAAGCTGTTTCTATCATAAGCACAGCCTGAAAAACTGAATGTGGGGTGGAAGTCAGAGTACATTTTTTCATAAAAGATTACTTGAAATAGTAATAACATAAAAATTAAAACACCAGACTCTGCCTGGGTGTTAAATTTTATTTGTATCTTGCTTCAAGGAAAATTTCTTTTATAGTAGCACTTAATTATTATGATTTAGACTATGGTTTATTAAATTTAGCCTTTGTGAATAAATAATATACATTAATTCTTACCTACTTTGATATTCTATAACTAGAATAGCCTAAATATTATGCTTAAGCCCACTGGCAGGACTTTTTCACTCATCACAAACACCTAAGCTGGAAAGTTCATGTCTAAAGGAAATTATCCCAGAGTTTTAAAATTCATTCCTATTTATAACATTGAGAGAACTATTCCAATACGAAGAAGGAAAAGTTGATTTAAAGTAATTGATGTGACAAAATATAAACATTATTTCTAGAATATTCTGCATGTTAATCTAGGTAATCCACTTGAACTAAGATGTTATTCACACTTCCTATGAGCTAAGTTCTCATTCGCTGCCTGCTTGCCAGTAACAGTTAAATCCTGTTGCCAGCATCTTCTGCCCCATATACAGGCACTCATCTTTTTTTTTAAATACTTTTTTTGTGTGTGTTATCTTGTCAAGATGTCCATCAACCTCTGAACTTGATGAATATATGAAGACTTCCCATGACCATAGAACTATTTTCTCTTTCATATGACTGCCCAGATCATAAGTTTACCTCGTATTTTTTAGCCACTCCACTTGCCTTAGGATGCTGAGTTTGTAGAATATTAGGTACCAGCCACAGTCATCTCTGTCCATATGCAGCCACCATGCATGTGATCATTTGTTCCCACAGTGCTCCATGAACCATCTTTTCCACACTGTTTCACTGTGTTGGGCAGAAAATCTTGTAAAACATTAAATTGGTGGACACCCATTTATATGAAAGATGATTCAATTTTGAGGATAAAATATCCTTAAACATCACTGTAGTGCTGAATATCAGAAAACCTTTTAATTGGCAGAGAACTATCTTTTCCCTTTCCTTCTCAATTTACTCCTATCCATGAAGATGCCACATTTTAATTCTGCTGCATTCTGTCTCTTGGCATAATCCCATTTATTGCCATTTATATCATTCCTACTGTAGCAACTCTCCCCCATACACATTCCATACTTAGAATTTCCCCTACTGTTTCTTAGCAAAATTCCCTTGTCCCAGGTTGGTTGTTCTCTGGGCCACATTCCAAGATACTCTAGAAAAATTAGCATGTGCTTATATGATAATATGCACAAATAACACAATTTATGACCTATCCCAACCACAAAGTGACAAATTAACACTTAGCATTATAATTACCCAAAGGATGGGAACTCCCAATGCTGGGAAATTTCAGGTAAACTTGTAGGAAGACAATATTTTGAACAGTGGTTGTGGCTTTCAATGTTCTTTGGGTCATTTGAGAGGTTGCTGATGCATTAGAAGAAGTAACACACAACACTGTACCACAAGCCAATGGTCCAGTTGTCATATAAACAGGTAATCAACATTCTTTGTGCTTCTCTGGTCTCATTTTCCTTTCCAGGTCTTACTCATAACAGTCAGTTTCCTGCATGGTATTTGAACAACTTAGAGAGAATCGAGTAGTGGTAGTGCCCTTCTTCAGCGAAGGTTTCTTTCTGGAAACAGAACTGGAAGAAGCAAGTGGTAAAAGGTCACAATGGATCAGCTACAATGATGGACGCAGGGAAGAGTCTCAATGGGTTCTGTTGTGTCCACACTGGGCATTACCTGTGTTGCACCCACACAGACCTGATTTAGGCTGCCCTTGCAAGTAGCAAGCACTAAACACCATTATTGTTTTGATGAAAAGGGCCCTGTGGATTGTTTTTGGTCTGCATGTTAACAAAGAAAAGAAAGACAGCCAGGTTATTTCTTGAAAACAGCAAGAAAGACATTTTTCCCTTGAAAATGTGCAAGATACATCTCTGCTGGAAACACACACACGCACACACACACACACACACACAAATGAAAAATCCTTTCATCCAGAATCTGTGGTTTGCTTTCTTTTATTCCTTAGTATACATGAGTATGTGAAAACACACAACACTCAGACATGCAGCCTGATCAAGTGATAATCTCTTATAATGTGCTTCTATTTAAAGCAACAAACAGATGGAGGGTTTATGAGCCAGGCTGGTAAAAGTAAAAGCAAATGATTGCAATAGTTGTACTTTTAATAGGATTTCCCACAATCCAAGACATTATTCCCTAAGGAACAAATTGTTCTTTAAAATTATGTTACTCAGGAAAGAGACAGTCGTCCTGACATCGCTGAGGCAACAGAGAGCTGCAAGACAGCCTTGTATTGCCGAGGTCTCTCCACTCAAGTCAGTGTCCTAGGGGAGGAAAGACAGGGATGTCAGGCACCATAATCCCCAAAGAACAAGCTCAGTGGAATAGGATAAAAGGAAGAAAGACCAAAGGGTAAAGGGGGTACAAAACATGTCTGGGCCCTGATTGAATTTATTACTTTCTACTTCTCGACTTTGAAAAACAAGGTTTGGGAAATTCCTACAGATTTAAGATAAACATACAACATGGGTTCCACTTCTGCCAATTCAGACCAAAATCTAGCTCTAGCAGAGCAAACTTTGGTTAACACACAGTGGAACTGTAACCAACCCAGCACTTCATTATCACTATCCCTGCTTAAGAGAAACAAAGCTCACTGTAATTCTATCAATAAGATGAATATACCTTAGTGATGGCCTTTAGGTAATTTATAATTAAAGCTAATCTTAATTAAAGTTATTACACCATTCTGGAAGAAAATAAACAACCCAAAGAGAGGGAAGCAATGTGGTCAATAACTCACTCCAAAAATATGCTTTGCCTCCAAAGCTCACACTGAGGGAGACATTCCTGCACATGATACAAATGGTTCTGACATTAAAAAAAGTAAACAAGTAAGAAAAATAAAGATGGAAAAATTCTGTGGTCAGTTCACAAGTGCTTTTTTATTGTTTGAGGCAGGGTTAAAGCCTTTTATAAAGACAAGGATATATGTGTGGCTAGATTGGATATGACATCGGACTCGTCTAGCTGCCCTTGCACAGAACTCTGGCTGCCCATATTATGCCAGGGAGAAAACATGTGTTGATGCTTCTAAACAACGACCCAGGGTGGGACCAAATGCAGATAATTTGAAGCATTTTTCCAGTGCTGTTTTGTAGATCAAGCAGAGAAAAGGTACTCAACTCCAGTTACTAATGGATTTGAGAGATAAAGGCAAACATTCAACATTCTCCAATTATTCATGGTTTTGAGGATTTTAATGTTAACTTGTCTAAAGAACTGATTAACAAAGGTTGCGTAATCTCTAACAGGGACGCCTGCCAGCCTCAATACATGTCATTCAAGGCCTGTGTTGACTCAGTGGGCCAGAGGCTATGTAAACGGGCTAGAGCTGAGAAAGTAGGTTCTCCTTGGGCAGCTTAGGGATTCTGAGTCCCCACAGTTTTGCAATAGCAGCTCCTAGTCCCTCAGTAGCTATAACTTGGAGGGATTCTCTTTCAGGTTTTGCTGTCATCAAACTGACCTAATACTGAGAGGACAATGAACACTGGGTCTAAACAGAAGCGGCAGAAAAATAAACACTATCGTGTTAAGAACAATCAGCCTTTTGAATATCTTCTAGAGTGATTTGACTGGTGCACCAGCAAGTTAGATAAACTTAGAGTCACCCAACTAGCAATGATCACACTTATGTTCCTTGTGACATTAGTGCTAGTGCACAGCCAAGCATACAGGAAGACATAGCACCGTCTCACAACCTGTGGATTTGATTTCTGAGAGGTCATGACAAAGATGCAAAATCCAAAAGGTTTGTGCCTTCTATAAAAACTCTTTGGTCTGGTGAGTGCTTTCAACAGTCTTAATTTTGCTTTTTAACCTCCTGACCCATCACTCTATTTTTCATCACCTCACTCCCTTTAAATAGCACCCGAAAGAGCAAGCCAGCCCCACGCACAAGTATGGCCACAGGCATCACTGGAAGTGTGTACGGTTAAAAATAAATTAATAAATAAGAGTCCCTGGTGCAACCAAACCCTCGTGCTGAGAAAGATGCCTTACTGCCTTACACTGCATCATATTCAGGGCAAGAAGTGGATTTAGAGTTGAATGAAACAAGATAAAGGTCCATGCTTTTGTAGTCAGGGATTTAGGGAAAGCTATTTGCGCCAATAAAGGGATTGCAGCAACATGAAGCCAGCCATAAATGTATGACCTGGCTGGGAAGTTATACCTTGTTCTCTGAAAAACTGCAAACTGAAATGCACCACCTGTCATAAAAATGATGCTAAAGGAAGGTGGAGGGGAAGAGATGGGAGCTATGTATATGCAGAATACAGGACGTTAAGATTTAAAGGGAGTGAGGGAGAGTGGCCGTCCCCTAAACTGTGACTATTTCACTAAAAATAAGCCCGCAGCACGACGATATCAGAGGGATTTCAACTCAATAGGCGAGCTGAGGACAGTCTTTCTCACTTGACTGCAGCCACTGAGCATGTCCAGGGAGGCCCCAGGTGTGACCTCTGCTCCCCTGTGAGCAGTGGCAGGACCAGGCAATCTATCATGGTGTTCATGCTGTCAGCCCCGTTGCTTCGCCACCGCTGTCTGTCACCCTGGTGGATGAGACCTGCTTAAGGGCAATCACGTCAATCTCTATGTGACCACTCAGTCTAAGGCAGAAGGATCATCTTGACAGGCCTGGCAAAGTCAGCAGAAGGTACCAAAAGCTGAAGTCATAGCTTTTCCCAAAGAGAGGCAATGTGGGCTATTGTTTTTTCTTTAGCGTTTTCTTTATTTTTGATTTCCCTTTTGATTTTATTTTCATGAAATGGGTGAAGGTATACAGAACTTGGCTTCAGAGCTGGTCATCTCGGATAAACCTGTTGCCCTCTGAGTTTTTCCCATAGTAAACGTAGCGACACTTCCCCAGGACACCTGCGAATAAAAAGACATACATCATTACAGGTGGCACAATTAGCATAGCAGGGAAACACAGATGCTGAAAAGCAGACATGCAAGACACTCATAGATCCAATGAGCAGCAGAAAGTGGATGAAGCCCCAGAAGGGAAGAACTCTCCCTTTTTGTCCTCACAGACAAGAAGGTTCTGTCAGCCTCAGAGTTGACATATTGAAATAAAATGTCACTACAAGTACAGGTTCCTAAGAATATCGCTTTCTGCATGACTTCTCTTCCACATGTTAGATACTTTTCTAATTTGGCCAATTACTCCCCAGAATGTAGCCTCTCCTCACTCCAGTTTCCCTTAGTAGAGTTTCTAAGAATGGAAAATTAAGAGTTTAAAGATGAACCCAGCCCAAGCAAAAGATGTAGAACAATCTTCCCAGAATGTGACTATTTTGATACCCTTTATCATGAAGCAATATTGTTAACTTCCAGAGAGACTATTCCAAATTCTGGCAGGCACCAGGCATTGAG
The DNA here is from genome assembly GCF_028878055.3 of Symphalangus syndactylus. Classification (NCBI taxonomy): domain Eukaryota; kingdom Metazoa; phylum Chordata; class Mammalia; order Primates; family Hylobatidae; genus Symphalangus; species Symphalangus syndactylus. The sequence continues at coordinate 97,057,806 of NC_072426.2, forward strand.
CACATATGGGATGATTAAGGAAGAGAGGTGGTGTTGACAAAATACCATATGGATGGCCGGGCGTGGTGGCTCACGCCTGTAATCCCAGCACTTTGGGAGGCCGAGGCAGGTGGATCACGAGGTCAGGAGATCAAGACCATCCTGGCTAACATGACGAAACCCCGTCTCTACTAAGAATACAAAAAAAATTAGCTGGGCGTGGTGGTGGGCACCTGTAGTCCCAGCTACTCGGGAGGCTTAGGCAGGAGAATGGCGTGAATCCGGGAGGTGGTGCTTGCAGTGAGCTGAGATTGTGCCAGTGCACACCAGCCTGGGCGACAGAGACACCGTCTCAAAAAAAAAAAAAAAAAAAAACACACCACATGGACATGAACAAGAGCCTCCAACATTAAATGGCTTCTTACAGGCATCCTGAACTCTCTTTCTCCGGTCAGAATGAATTTGATTTCCATTTTCAGTTTTACTTTAAGTAACTCTGTGGCTCTGTATAAGGCTCTCCTCTCATTGAAGAAGACTGTAGGAGACTTAACAATGAAAAATGCCCCTACAATAGGGTTGAACTTTTTAATCAACTCATTATTTATTCTAAATACCCATAAGAAATCACCTCCATAGTTATTATGAAAGCTCTGTGGGATTATCAAGGAAAAATCTGTTTTGTTTTTGCCACCTGCGTTTTTATTTTCTTCTATTTTTAGAAAAACATTTTAAATTCAGTTGGACAGAGTTGTCTTAGCGCTAATCGGACTTGAGTCTCTGAACTGTACACAACTAGAAAAAAACAGAGAAAGGAAATGTCCATAAGACATTCATTCAAGAGCCACAAATCTGCCTGTGAAAATAGCTACCTAGGGACATGATGTTTTTTTTCTGTCAGTGTGATAGTGTGAAACCAACAAGCCCATTTTTTGGTTGTTGTTAATTTGTGATAAATTAGTACTTGAAATTAACCAGGTTCTTCACATTAGAAGTTCTAAGTAGTAAATATTTTTGCAACTGTAAACGAGATGTTTCTCCACTACAAAACTTCAAACCTTATTCTTACATAAGGATGAAAATGACTTTTAGAAAATTTTAAGGACAGAGCAGATGCTCCCTGGTTTGGATGGCTTGGAACAAAGCTAGAAATTGCTGGGGTCACATAGTCTCTCAGAGTTGGCAATGGAGAGAGGGTGACATTGTTCTGCGGCCTCAAAGCTGGCCTTGGGCTCACTCTCATTAGTTTTACTTCCTGCCATGTTCCCATAAGCAAGTTTACTGTGGCTCATTCCTCCTCCTTGGTCATGCTTTCTCCTTGGCCCCTAATCCCCAATTTCTGGTTTTCAGTATTGGTCTGGTGCCTGGAAACTTTGAGCTTGGATGGAACCTCACTGAGACCCTTCTTGGGACCTAAATTATTCTTTTAGTTGTTGGCATTGAGCTGTTTCCTTTATCGTGCTGAATTATGTAGCCACCAGCATTGTACTAATATTGTCACCCATGCCAGGACCCTGCTGGTCTGTGGGTCTGGCTGATCAGGCTCTGCTCCAGGAATAGCATCCACTACAGGCCTAGGTGGGAGTGCCTCAGTTCTGCCAGGTATCCACAGAGGGCTTCCTTAAACATAATTGATTCAAATAAACCCTGAAGAATGTGGAAGGATGGGACCAAAGGATGCTAATTTATTTCTACAGCACTAGGATAACATGAATTTTAATAAAAAGGAACGGATAGGTCTGTCGGATGTCATAAAGAACACAATCTTTCTCTTAAGCAAAAGGATGAAAGGCGAACACACACACCACACACACACACACACACACACATACACACAGACACACACACACGCCACCCACCATGAGTGCCCTCTCTCCAGTAAACTCCCCAGTACATTCAGGGATTCAACTGCTTTTTTCTCTTCCCTTTCTCCAGGGTAAACTTCAACTCCAGATCTCACTTAGATGCAACTTGAATGGCAAGTGCCGCCCTAGAAACAGGCTGGATGCTCCTGGAACGTGGGCTGGGATGTGTTCTGTGCCACATTCCCGAGCCTTCTTTCTGGCTGGCATTGATAAAAGTCCTTTTTAAGGCCTACCCTGTTTCTTTGGGCCTGGAAGCAAGAATGTTTATAGACATCCTGGTGAGAGAAGGCTGTTTGATGAATGCAGGAGACTGCGGCTAGGTGTCAGCGCTTGGAAAATGAGGCAAGGACATGAGGTATTAATATTGTCAATGATCTCTTGACAGGAAAACAGATACCGCATTCACTGTCAGATTTAAATAGACATCAAGTGCATTAATGACAAAAGGGCAGACTTCAAACAAAGGGGCTGTGTGGTGAAGAGCGGAGCTAGTCTCTGTGCTGGCAACAGCCTGATCTGAAAAGGCACCGTCAGGGTTGCAGACAGGCCCAGGATTGTGTGCGGTGACGGAAAACAGAGATACTGACAGAGATACCAGCGCCATATTATGCCAAGGATATTCTAACGCTGTCTGCCGCTCTAACGAAAGCTGACATCACTCCCCATCACTTGGGGTCTTCTCTGCCTGCCCCTGCAGAACATCTCTCCCCAGACATCATTACAAAACTCACTGTGGCTGCGAAGGTCCTGGCAGTCCTGTTCTGCTGGAGTGCTGGGGTCAAGGGGCCTAAGGATAACCTCAGTCAATCTAAATTTGGAATTTGCAGGAGGAGCACGCCCGACCCCACTGATATCTTGGCTACTTGAGGTGATCAGAAGGCCATTGTGTGAGGAGCTGTCACCTTGAATAAACTCCCGGAAAGGACGGCACTCAGTCTGTGGGCTGCTCCAGGAAGGCGTGGGGACGGCCTGGCAGTTGAAAATGAGATCCAGCTGCTGGTGCTCGCCCGGGGAGAAAGGTGTTCTGGCTAGCGATGGTAAGAATCGGCTGAAATTGTCAAACTCAAACCATCGCCAGCGGCTGAAATTAAGCGAGAATTGCCTCTGTGAGTCTCCTCCCAGAGCTCAGAGTCAGGATGTGATTACCCCCAATATGTGACTTTTGTGTTCAAAAATAAATAAATAAAATTAACCTGGAAAAGCAAACATGCACACAACAGCACAGTCCCATGTGTGGCCACAGGCCTTTATTTATCATGAAGGTTATTTGTAAAATATGAGGCTCTGCTCGTAAATTAAGTGAGGTGGCATTGTGTTTCCCTCTCCCTCATCCTCCCCACAGCCCTTCTTCTCCCGCCATGGCAACTGCCATAAACTGTGAAAATTACAGAGGGAACAGTTTGCTTGCAAAGAACATTTTGATGGGGAGGAACTCCGAGGCTGGAATTTGGGAACCCGCTGGTTTGTGACTCAGTAGGCAATGGTTTCTCTGCACATCTGCAATGGATTCATTTGTTTGTATCTCCTCAAACTACGACGTCTTGGGACTGGAGGGGGAACAACACATTTAATGGCATATGCAGTGTTTTTAATTAAAAGATCTGGCTTTGGCCATAGTAAGTAAAGCAGGCTTGCCCTGTGTCAGGCTGACGTGCAACTGTCTGTGTGGGGTTTCTTTTCGAGAGACCCTGAAAAATGACAGGGCATCGTCCCCTGGGGGATTCTCTCCTGCCAAATGAGAGTCCTAATTTTTCTTAAGTAGCCAGCTTTCCCATCACCATAAGCTGTTAAAGCTATAATTATGAAAAAAATGTATCAGGAAGAATCTGTTTTAAAGAGGCCCTTTATCTTTTCCATGTTTTCCCCCTCTGGAATGGACGTCCTAATTATGCAGGTTAAGTTATAACCTTGGGGCTGCCTAAGTGGGTGGGAATCAGCCTCCTTTCTTGGATATAAGGCTGGGACTGCAGGATCAGTACCAGAGATTTTGCTGGGGGAGGCCCTGAGAGCCCAGTCCAGGGAAGGGAATTCTTGCACATCCATTCATCCAGCATCCTGGACTCCCTGATTCCTGGATGGCCTCACACTTCCAGCTGCAGTTCAATAGTCTATTTAGTAAGGGGAAGTGGGGGAAGACCTGCATTTAGATCCAGCCCTGCCCCAACAGTCATGTGACCATGTACATGTCCCTTTCCCTCACTGGGCAGGTTTCCCCATTTGTAAAACAAGGGCAAGGGGCCAGATAATCTCAGAGGTTCATTTTAGCTCTGAAATAGGTGATTTGGCATTTTCCAATGTTTTCCTTATGAAGATGAGAACACCAGGTCCAATATTGCCTGATGCAGGAGACAAATTCAACAGGTCAGTCAATAAAAAATTGATTTGGACTAAGTCAGCCCTTGAAACCCATCCAGCCTGTAACCCCACAGTATAACCTGGATAGAAGAGGGCCTCTGGAGGACCCCAAAATCCCTGAGGAAAGGGTTTTCATTAACTTTCCTGCAATCTGCATTTCATACAGCTAGAAGTGCTGAACACTAACTAGGCTGTGTCCCACTGGCTTTGGCATAAGCCCAAGTCTCATAACTCTGTATTCAACAGAACTAAAGCCTAGCCATCAAAGCAAGTGGTCTGTCATTAATATTTTAGTGGTAAAAAACAAGAATCTGCATGTAAAAGTACAAAAATGCATTTGATATTGGAGTGCAGGTTGGACCAACACATTTATATTTGTAAAATGGAATAACTATCACTATTGTTAGTTTCGGTAGTCATCACTTTAGGGATCATTATTTTAAATGCTATTTCATATGAGTTTATAATGTAGCTACGGAATCACAAACATATCTTGATCCCATTGTGATACTAGGAGTTTATAATTAGCACTAGGATGGAGGCAGGGGATAAAGGGTTCCCCCACAGAACTCCTATTCTCTTATCTGTATGAGAAAGGAAGGAACTAGATACCTCCTGACCCCTGCAAAAGGTGATAACAATGTTGTGAAGAGGTAGATGGGCCCAGTGACAGAAAGGAAAAGGTGATCAGGAACATCTTGGTCCACTGCAGAAGGCTCTAGAACAATGTTTCCATGGGACTCTATACATGTCCATAAATGTGTCATCCCCTACAATATTCTCCCTCCCCAATTTCTAACACCCCGTACCTAAAACCATACAGAAGCATCTTGTTTACCATGGAGCTACATCCCAACAAACCTATTGTAAGTTGAAATTATTGTAAATCAAAAATGCATCATTACTTGAAACTACCTGAAGTTGTAAGCCCTTCAACTTACAATGGGGTTACAGCTATCAACTGTGTGTGGCTTTGTAGAGTTAAACAATTATAGGTTGAACCTTCGTAAGTTGGAGAGCATCTGCACTTGGTACAGATGAGATACTCAATAAATATTTGTTGAATAAATTAATACCATTAAAATAATCATGTATATAAAATTTACACAGAATCCACAAAGTAAGGAATGTCAATTGCTGGACACTCATCTTTTAACCTCTGGTATGACTTCAGACATTTGAAACACTCTGAAAATATATACACATTAAATATTTGCCCCATTGAACAAGAAAGAGTAATAGGAGGCAACAGCCTCAGTTCCTAAATCGTGGTGGTGTTTTTACCCCAAACACTTTTCTCCCACAAAAACAAAGCAATCACAACATCTAGTTGAAAAGAGAGAAGTGCAGTGAACATTATCATCTGGCCTAAAGAGCTGTAAACATCATACAGTGGGAAGGGACATTCCCCAGAAAGCACATTCCTCAGTCTTTGTTAAGTGCAGGCTGTGAATACATGGGGAACTGGAAAGGAATAAACACCCATGTTTTATGATCTTGAGAAGTAGCTGGAGCAATACCCTGAGGTCAGCCCGTGTGATGTGCTATCAGCTCTGCTGTGGCTATCACACAGGATTTAGTGGAGCCTGTGAAATGACAGGCTCCTAGCACAACATCCTACTTCAGTGTAAGCTACTTAAATACTAAGACAAAATAAAGAAGAGAGACTTTAAAAGGTCTTAGGGGACGGGATTGTGTGGGAGCAGTTTTTCAGGAAGAAGGACAAAGACCTTCTTCTCCACCCAGTATATTTTCCCTTCATCTGCCGCACATCTGAGATGCCTTAGGTTGGAGATGAAATGAAGAAAGGCTCTCCACCTTACCCAGGGGAGGCTGGAGAAGGCAAAAAAAAGTGTGAGACTTGTTTCCCAACCTAGCTGAGCATGACTTCAGGCAAGTGTCTCGGTTTATCATCTGCATACTGGGTGGGAATGGGGTACTGCATCCCAACAGTGCATGCTATAACCCCCAAAACCTCTGTTAGGGCTCTTGCACTATGGGGGCGGGGTGGTGGGGGCGGGGGTACTGCACACTGTCCTTGCTAAATACTGCAGTGACCACTTCAAACCATGCTTCCTATTTCACCTTCACTGTACAAAAACAACCCCACAAGGGGTATTCCTACCCTGCTACACTGACCCTGATGTCTTGCACTGGTAGACATTTGAATTCTCCAACTCTGAGTCCAGGGATGCTTTGACTTCAGGTTTATAAATACAAACATGTAAACTAGCCTGGTAATTTGTCTTTGAGAAAGCATTAATTATTCACAGCAAACTCCATTTAGCCAATTTAATTCCTTAATCAATTTTTAAATACAAAAAACCATTTCTATTTTTAACATTTTCATTTCTATTTTATTGAATTTATTTTCAATGGGATCAATTCTTTACCGGGTAATTTTTACAGTAAGGTTAAATTCCTCAATCAGCTCTGGCCAAATATTAAATTGTGCTGATTACATCTTCTAAATCTCTTGTACAGTCATTTATTTTTACAAAGTCCCATTTCCTTGAGTAAAATATTGCAGATCTAAATTGTGACAAGAAGACTTGAGTCTGCTGTTAAACTTTAGTCAACAAATTTTATTGTGTGTAGTTTTAGCTCATTTCAATTTTATTTTGTTTTCATTATTTCTATCAAGGCTAATTCCTCCCCATGTATTTGTGTGGTTTTCAATATATCAACAAGATATAAATCTTTGGTCCGTTTTTCATTCATCATAAATTATATTACGTGCAGGATTAGTTGCTGTCCTTTTTTTCCCAGGTTATTTCTACCAACATTGTTATCACAAAGTAGAGTAAACATTAGTTTTTATTCACTTCTTAGCACAAAGAGTATGAAGGACAAAGTTGAATACCAAGTGCATGATAGGGTCCAAACTGTGGGGTTCTGATATGCTGTCTTCTACCAAATGCCAGACAACATATTAGAGTGTGGAGCACCAATTCAAGGGTTAGGATGCACCACACCTGGAAAGAAAGCTAACAAAAATGCCAGGCAACCTATCCTTTTGACAAGAGGGCATTTGACTCCAATGCTCAGACCCGTCCAGTGCGGCTTTCCACTGGGAGAGGACAGATTACACAGCCTGCCCAGACAAATGCTGGGCCTTGTCGAGTCTCACCCACTTGTTTGTAGGGAAGGAAAAACAGGGGAAGGAAGTCAGTCAGCAGGGAAGGGATATTGGCAAAATTTGTTGTGAAGGTGATCAGCAGGCAAGGCTGTGGGGCTACCCTCCCAGACCAGGGAGGCTAAACAGGCAGTCACAGAGTGGGCAGGCTCATTGTCGTGTGACAAACCAGAGCCTCTAGAAAACACACCCTGGGCTCCCAGGGCAGCTGAAACGAGGCTTGTCATCTTAGAAGAAGAAGGGGAGGTGGGAAAGGAAAGAGAGGAGAAAAAAATGCAGGGCAAGTTCTTCATATAGTCTGTCATATAATCTGTCAGTGGAAAATAGGAAAGCTGGTCCAAGTCTGAGAAATAACTGCATCTTTGAGCAGATCCTTAGTGACATTCTCTACTATCCCATCTTGGGCCCTAGACCCCACACTCAGGTTACAGGCGTTGTGGCTCTATCCAGACTGAGTGGGCCATTCAGTCCTTTCCACATGAAAGAAATATTAGGCTAACAGATTAAACATTATCTGGCAGGGAATATTTCCATTATGTGAATCCTGGAAAGGAAACAGACAATGTACTTTTGCTTAGATGTCAATGCCTTTTAATTTCCTTTTTTTTTTTTGGATTGGGGGTAGTAACAAGTGAGTACCAACTGACAGAAAGATTCTCAGATTGGAGGGTGGGCTCACTAGCCCCCTTCATTGGGAGCTCCCTTTTTTGGCTCCTACCTCTATACACATTGTATTTATATCAAACAGAAATGTATTATAAATATGAGATGTCAAACTCCATGGTAAATATTTCCTTACTCCAACAACCCCTCTCCTCCCCACCCCCCAAATAAACTGCTAAATCTTAGCAGTCCAAATTTCGTTTTTTAGCCTCAGGTTACATTTTGTTTTTTTTTTTTGTCCAAGCCAAAGATGAAGCCTGAAACAGTTTTTATTCTTGACTTCCTAAACAATGAATTGTTTATACTGTCCTATAAGGATTCTCTGTGATTTGCTGTACTGCCTAGTAAGCCTCGATACAGAATGGTAAACTTTTCAAGTATTTCTTTAACTGTATTGGAGGATTCTCAAGCTGAGAAAGAATTTAAAGAACCTCATTTTAGGTAAATTCCTTCATTTTACAGGGGAGAAAAATAAGGTTCCAACTGGCTTTTGGAAGGTGACAGAACCGGACTAAGCACCCATACAACTCTATCTAGCCCAGAAATATCCCTGAATTATAAGATACTGCCTTGGCGACAGGAATATAAATTTTGCTTTTCCGCTTATTTTTCAAATTCATTATTTATTTGTTCAGTCCTGTTCACAGGAACCAGGGGTCTCTGGAGAACATCAAAGATCACCCACACCCTTAGTAGGCTCATTCTTACTTGCTTTTTCTTACAGAGAAACTTGAACTGCAAGACTGGTTTGGTGTGAGTGTATTTCTCCTCTCTCCTATGTCTGTATTCTAAGTAGGGCTTAATGGATTTGAGATGGGCTGGATTCCAAAGTGCATGCCGAGATGGGATGCGGATCCGTTCAGATTTGTGAAGTGCCCTTCAGTGCGGGTCCGTGATGGATGTCACATCAGCCAGGCTGTCAGTCAAAGCGGACAGTGGTCAAGTGCTCTGGCCTCACGTTTCTTTCTCAATGTTTGAGTGAGAAACTCAGACATCTTTCAGACAGGAGAGAAAAAAGAAAGAAAGGAAAAAGCCACCCCGTCACCACCTCCTCCATTCCCGCCATTATCTCTACATTCATCCTTTCCACCTTCTAGCTGAAGTCGGGAGCATCACCACTAGAGGGCAGCATGAATTTAGGAAAGCAGCCGCTTGCTTTTAAAAAAATAAATAAATAAATAAATGGCGGCAACTATTCAGGGAGAGCCATTACAGCCACACTGTGCTTTTGGTCACCAATTACAGGTTCCTTAATGATCAGTATGTCATGTTTGGTCAATCTGTGCTGAAGGCTTTCAGGAATGGGGCTATCAGACGCTCCTTGCCCCCCATTTTGGGGTTCTTCTTGCCTCAATTTCAGGGACTGATTTTCTTTACCATCAATTGTTCTAATTAATCTTCCAGGCTCAGAGATTGGGGATTTTTGCATATCACCTCCACAAATGTAAAGAAGCATTCAAAATACTAAAGATTTCCTGCATTTCTTAGGGGGAAAAATCATTTTTACCATGAAAGTTCAAAAAGATATGCCATCATTTGAAGTCAAAAAAGTAAAAAACATAAAAATAAATAAAAATGAAAAATGGATCAATACACACAAAGTTATCCTCTTTTAATGCTCCTCCTCCCCCTAAATCTACCTAGCATTGGCTTCCCTCTCAGGGTACCTGGTCCCAGTGTCATCAAAAAAGAGAGGCAGAAGCTACTGAGATAAAAATATGACAATAATCCCAGCTGCTGTTTGATCCTCATCTGATCCCCATCATTGGTCTCTGGTACATGGGTCAAGTAACTATTTTCATGCCTGGAACAACAAATGATCACTTCTCTTTAGGAGAAAGAGGTATTTGTGGGCTTCTAGAGATTTCAAACATATCATTATTTAAAAAAAACACACACACAAAAAACAGCAATAAAGGTATAACATTCTAGGGAATGGCATTTTAAATTAGAATTTTATAGGATAAAAATACATGAGTGGATTCAATCAGGGAAGGAGTAAACACAAATTGGAGTTACTGGCCTTCTAGGCAGGGGAAACCAGAGCTGGGTCCAGGTGTTATTCTCCATTTCAGCAGAGAGGCCTCTCAAGTGGTCAGTGAGGCAAGTATAAAACAGCCCTCACACATCTTCTTAGCTTTCCTAATATAACAGTCATGTGACTAACTAGCCACTCGGGGAATGTTGGGTCCTTGTTAATTAAATTATCTCATTAACTCATAGTTAGCTAGAAACCTTTTTGAATTTTCACACATAAGACACTAAAACCAAAGTCAGTTTCACTGTCTTACTAGGTAATCATAGTGACCACAACTGAGTATTTCTTTGAGTGCCTTTAGTGAGGATAGTACAGTTAGGAGATTAGCTGGGGTGGGAAGACTGCGGATTGAACATTTCTCAAGATCTTAGGATCTCCTGCTTATATGAGCTCCAAAAAATCGAAAACAATAGATTTTCACCCATGCATCGTAAAGCCAAGGGCATAGTAGGTATGCAGTACATTTTTTTTTAATTGTGGAATAGGTGAAAAGATCTCAGCATACTTATTCTGAACCCCAGCATTTATTATACATCCCTGGACAGTTATAGGTAGAAATGTATGGGTTGGCCCTGCGACAGTGGTTCTATGACTTGCCCATGCATCAGAATCACTGAGAAGGCCTGTTAAAACACAGCTTGCCAAGCCCCATTCCCCAGAGTTTCTGATTCCGTGGATCTGAGTCGGGGCCAAGAGTACACATTTTTGCGAGTTCCCAGGTAATGCGGATGCTGAGGGACCATCTTTAAGAAACACTGTTTTAGGACAACCTAAAGAGGGGCCCTTATTTCTTTTTAAAAAGTAAAATTCATGACACTAGTTTTTATTCTTGTAAAATCAAGACTGTCTACAATCAGAGATCTAAAAATCTGGTTAACTGAGGGTTCTAGTGTCTTGAGTTTTGGCAAATGGAGGTTTTATTTTATCCCCAATAGCAGTCTGAAAGCTAATGATACCTAAATAATAATAATAATAAAAGGTTGTTCCAGCTCTTTATCTAAAACAAAAACCATAAACATTCAAATTTTAGTGATGTGCAATTACATTAACAGGAAAAAAAGAAGAAAACAGTTTCTTTGGATAAGTAGAATAGATCTGAACCATCATTTATGGAGTATAACCAAAAAATAACTTGCAGGAAAAATTTCGCAGAAAGTCTTTAGACTCCCCCAAAACTGACAGAATCTTGTATGAAGAAATCTGAGCAGTGGGGGCCCTCCTGCAGAGTCTGAATGGGAATTTTGGCTTTGCTCTCAAGCAGAAATTTGCTTTTGGGCTTCAGATCTGTTCCTATTAGAGAGCTTACATCAAAAGCAGGGAACATCCACAGTTCTGTCTGGTTCTGCAAGCTGAAATTTCTCAAGAGAGTCACTGAAAATAAAGACAAGTTGCCTTCTTGTTTTCCTAATTCTTCAAGCTACAAAAAAAAAAGGGAAACCTTTCAAATAAAATTAAGCAGACCCTGTAACAACTGGGTTTGTCATAATTCAAACCCTGCAAGGATTGGGGAAAAGGCCTTCCTTACTTGGGCCCATTGGTCCAGCCTCCACCTGAACTTCATTAGAATCCAAACAAAATCTTCCTGTACTGATATCACCATAATCTTTCCTAACTCCAGCACACCCTGAATTGCTTTCTCCGAAAAGAAAACAAAGGGAATCTGATGATATATAATCTAACTGAAAAGTTTGCTTTACAAAAAGTGACCTAGTCTGTTGTTGCAGAAAGCACAGCATAGTTCTTGGACACTAGCTCATCCCAGTGCCAAATGGTAAAATATGTTCATAATTTCCTGATCTTCAACTCCCCATCCTCTAACTTGCTTTGGGAAAAAGCTGTGTGTGTGTGTGCATGCGTGCATGTATATATGTAAATGTATGTGTATGTGTTAATGCAAGAAACTGTAGGTTAAGGAAGAATTAATAGTAGAAAGCAGGTTATAAGAGTTATATGAACCTCTGTACATTTTTTTCTGCGCAAGATAAAGACAAGGAAAGTAGTAGAAGAGCATGTTTTAAGGGCTTTCATTAGGGTTAGGCTCATTAAAACTTAATGAAGGCACCAGAGCCTCTCCAGCAATATTGAGATGGGTGTGTTTTTTGCCTATCAATAGAATGCCCCAGTCAGAGAGACACTGCTGACAGTGGGTGGTACCGGGTGTTATCTGTCTCTAGAATGTACTACTTTGATGGCTTGGGATATTACCCCTTTTATTTGGCTGGCTTGAATTTGTCAGGATTCACCCTGTGGTGAGTTAACATGCTTCCGTATTGTGGGGAAAAAAATTGCCCATGGGCCAATGTGAGCCTCGCACCTAATAGAATACATCTGGCTCCGACAGTTTGATGCCCAGCTCTAAGCCACATTCGGCAACACAAATTAACAGCGTAGACATTGCCCACGCTGAGCAGGAAGTAATAACCTGCTACCTGCTACTTGGCCAAAATCTCATTATAAGCCATTACCGTAATTGAGGGCCAAGACTCTATGGATATTAGACTCCCTGAGCACCAGTGGTGAGTTCAGGAGAAGAAAGACTCATAATGCAGGGGGTGGGGCAGCCTGAGGAGAAACTGTGCTTTAGCATCACACAGAGAATTCCGTCTACAGGGTGCTCTGCGGTGCAGGGAGAAGCCCACATGACCTCTCCTGGGGGGCTCAGGACTCCAGGAAGGTGATGTAACTATTGGTAGGCCTCCAGCAGTGCTATACAATTGAAATTTTGTTTGAATGAACATTGGGCACAGCCACAAAGGAAAGAAGAGGGCAAAATAAGCCAGAATGTTCCATGAGTAATAAGCATGGAAGCTGGTGAGGGGGTGGCAGAAGAAGCAATCCGTTCTCCCTAGAAGATGAGGCTCTCTAGGAGTACTGCATGTATAAGAGCTTGCATTCTTCCAGAGGGGCAACTTCTTTGCCCGTAAATTCAGCCCACTGAGTCTCTGTGCAGGGTTGGGCAGTTGCGAATGAAGTGGTGTGAGTTGAGGGGAGGAAAGCAGGGCAGAAGAAGTCCTATTAATCAATCAGTAAATCAACTGATCAATCAACCTGATTTTTGCTACCATGAAGATGGCCCTGGACTCAGAAAAAATGATGATGGCTTTCAATAAACTTTTCTAAGAAAGTGTCATATAAGGCCAGGGAGAGGAGTAATTGAAAATATAAGAAACTATCTGCAGAAATCCTTTCTTATCATCACTCTCTACACACACACACACACACACACACACACAGGCACACCTCAATAACAACTAAATTATCCAATCATGGGAGCAATCTCATGCAGGGTTTTACCTAATGTATAATAAAAGCTCTTGAGTGCCATGTCTCTCCAGACACCACTGGACTGGTGAACACCTTCCTGAGAATCCCCAAGTGACAGTTTCATCTTACACCAGGTCTCAGTGAAGGGTTCCTTGCTATTGGCATTTTAAAGAATCAATAATTTCAGGAAAATCAGCACTATGGTGAAGGACATAGAGTGTTCCCGAGCATGGAGACACCTTGTGAGCCTTAAGCACACACCCTGCGCACCCTAAGATAATCTTCTCGTCTCAGGCAAGCCAACCTCCTCACTTCTCTTCACCTAGAGGGTTAAGCACAGTCTGGAACGTGGAAAATGGCTGCGGCTGGTACAAGTGAGGCCTTCCCTATAACTAGATCCTTCAGGAAAAAACAAATTAATCAACAGCGAGCTGAAGTGGGTTTAATGATTGCATTCTGCATACAATCAGCTTTTCCCTTTTCAGGGGCCATCAATATGTCAAGGGAAGACATATCTGAAGGATATAGCTCTTAACATCAAGGTTATCTATTCTCCACAAGGCTCCCACTCCTTGCCTGGCTGATACTCCACGCTGCCTGTGTCTAACATTTTCATCAACTCTGCAATCAATCAAGGTAATAATGTTGTGCAAAAAATCAATTAACAACGCAATTAAACTTTCCTTATTATCTCAAAGGGCTGAAATAATACCTAAAGGGAAGATAGACTCACTGAACGCAGACATCCATAATCCAATGTGAAAGTGAATTATGAGGTTAGACAGATGCAGGCATGTGCGGGTGCTGTTATTTTCCAGGGGTTATATCTCATCACGGCAGTGTATCAGTCAGCCCCAATCCCAGACCCTAAAATACCAAATTACTTTTAAGAAATATATGATGTGCAATATCCATTTCATATTCTCTTTTAAAGATAACCCCCTCCCCTCCAAAAAAAATTGAACGGCCATATTATTCAAAGACAAAATGATCTTTCAACAAGAACATAAAATATAAAAGCTATAATAACATTTACATCTGTATAGCACACATCTCTGTAAATGCAGGTCATCTATTATACATAATCCGCAGCACCTAAAAGCCCAGGATGCGGCACAACATTTAAAACCCAAATGTGTAAATGTGCAAACTCCTATGGGATGGTGACTTCCCCCAAGGGGAGGCCTCACTCATGCCTGCCTACACACACACACACACACACACACACACACACGTACATGCATGCATGTATACAGGCACACACATGCATGCAGGAGCATCTGGAACAACGCAAGTATGACTCATTTAAAAAGAGAATTACTATATTATTATTCAATTACACTCAACTTGCCCTGAAACACTATCCTTAGGAACTGAGCATTTACAGTACATAAAAAAAAGACGACTATTAACCTTTTGCAGCAGTAAGGACTGGGATGTGCTTGAAATTTTACACTGAAATGAGACACATAGGGGAGGCAGAGGCAGGGGTTCCATGACATTTACAGAGCTCGTTTTAAACTACTCTGGACTGGCATGCCGTGTTCTGACACCATCAGAAGGAAGCCTAGCAGAAGAAGGGGAAACAGTGAGCAGAAGAAGAAGGAGAAAGAAATGCCAAAACAAAAGCCTGCAAACAAAATGTGCTAATCTAACATTAGCATTATGTGAATGAACATCTTCTTACCCCTGGAAACAAAACACAATACTGACTTAAAGAATAAATATGAACTCACCCAAAAATCATCAATTCAATTCTCCCTGAACTTATCCTTCTATTTTTTAAGATGGAATCTCATCCTGTCGCCCTGACTGGAGCAGTGGGGCGATCTGGGCTCACTGCAGCCTCCACTTCCTGGGTTCAAGTGATTCTCCTCCCTCGGCCTTCCAAGTAGCTGGGATCACAGGCATGCACCCCCATGCCTGGCTAATTTTGGTATTTTTAGTAGAGATGAGGTTTCGGCATGTTGGCTAGGCTGGACTCGACCTCCTGACCTCAAGTAACCCACCCAACTCGGCCTCCCAAAGTGCTTGGATTACAGGTGTGAGCCACCATTCCCGGCTTCACCCTTCTCTATTAGGGCACTAGCAGTTGCCTCCTAGCAGAGTCTGATGATCTCTCACCAGCCTAGGAGATCCCTGGATATACACAGGAGCCAAATGAATGGACCTAGGAACATACAATTCCAAATTTGGGCCACAGACAGTTATCCAAATCAGACTAAGGAATGATTTCCTTCATGGTCAAACATGTTGCCTCATGGGCTCTAGGTCTGGATACTACATGACTCATTTCATAGCAGCAAGAATTTCCACATATACCACTGGGACTTGTGCAGGTATTGTCGAGCATTTAAAACAAATAATTTTTTTTGCAAGTTATTCACTGGTAACAAAGATCCATCTTCCCAAGCCAACTTTCTTCCATTTTCAGCACAACAATGAGGCGAGTCTGAGCCCCAAGTGCAGACTCGAATAAACAGTAAAACAGGACAAATGGACACACTCATTCTGCAGTTTCTTAGGAAAAATAAAGAGGCAACCCAGGATGTACTCTTTGGTACAAATTTTCAACAG
Source organism: Symphalangus syndactylus (assembly GCF_028878055.3). Classification (NCBI taxonomy): domain Eukaryota; kingdom Metazoa; phylum Chordata; class Mammalia; order Primates; family Hylobatidae; genus Symphalangus; species Symphalangus syndactylus. The sequence goes on from NC_072426.2 coordinate 97,073,680, forward strand.
AGAAGTTAGAAAGGTTTAGTGAATCCTGCTATTTCTCTCCTAACCTTAAGGAACATAATTAATATGTTTTCATTTCCAATGACTCTATTGTGTGTGTAGCAACTGGAACTGCCCCTGCTGTGTATTTGATTCCACCGACGATGGGGTGGGTTGGATTTTAAATGATGTGTGAGCACTTCTGTTCTTTCTGTGCTCTGGTTTATGTGTTATTCATGACTCGCATTACAGACATGGCTGATACACAGATGTAAATGTTATTAAATCTTTTGTATTTTAGAGGCTTGTGAAAGGCTTCTTTGTTTTCAAATAATTCTCTTCACCACCAAAAATAACCAGTAATACATGACAATGTCTTGGGAATTTTTTCACTGTATTTTCTGATGAAGAGATTTCCCCCTCTACTGCTATCTTTTCATCAAAATAAAAATGTAGAATGAATTGGGAGATGGAAAAGTTACATCTTTATTGTGTTGCTCAATGTTTGCACATGTGTGCATGTGTGCAGGCACTAATGTGTGTTGCATGTTTTGTGTGTATGTGTGATGAATATGGGCATGTGGGTGTTTGTATGTGTATTGTATCTTCTGTGTGCCTTCATGTAAGTTGTGTTATACAATACACACAGTACATGTTGTGTGTCTACTTTGTGTGTGTATCTTGCATATGTGTTATGTGTATACAAGGAATGTGTGTGTGTCTGAACATGTTGATATCATTATGCCAAATCAGAACTCAAAGTCACCCAATTCTTGATTACCTGTCAAAGATGCAGTTGCTTTACTGCATTTTGGTATCTGACATAATTTTTAATCTGTTTTCACTTTGCTCCATCCTCTTCGTGTTTCTCAGGCTTTCAACAGAAATGTGGCAGAGGATGCACCTCTTCATATAGACAGCACTTAATCAGTCTGTGCCTCTCGCTGGCTCACTTTTCTCTATTGATTTTAAATTTAAACAATGCTCTGAGACTGAACAACGCACCTCCACAAATACAGCTGATTCGACTGAAGGAGGTCAGGAAAGATGGAGATGGCATATTCCAATCTTGAGATGAGTGGCCCAGCTGCAAAGCGCTCTAAAAGGAGGGATTGCTCAGACCCTCTGCCCACCCCCAGGGAAGTAGGCGGGCCTGCTTGATTTCAAAGGTTCCCTCTCAGGATCACAAGAAAGATCACCTCAACTCAGGGTGGGTGTGGTGGACTCAAAAGTCTGCAGTTCCAGTTCCTAGTGCTATTGCCTTGGGAAACCTGTTCCATCCCTCTGGGCCTCAGCTTCTTAGCATGTAAAGAAAAAACTCCTTGGAGCTATTTCTTTCCTAATGAACATCACACCTATTATCACCTAGGCAGATTTCCTGTGCTGTGAGTACCTCACATAGTGGACATCATGATATAGACCTTTTCTTTCTGCCTCCTCTTTTCCTTTCCTTGATTCATCCTCTCTTCTTCCTAGAGTATCTACAACCCTTGTACTCCCTCTTGCATTCCTTGGGGTTTCTATCAGAGACAGAATCCAAACACCACTGTCCTTTTTTCTCATCTGACCTTTCATAGCTTTTCTAAGAAATGGCTAGTCTCTGAATGTTAATACATATTAGGATGTTATACCTCTTTTAAAATAGACACTATTATAAAAATAGACCAACTGACTAAATCTCTAATGGAATTTCAGGCAAAATAAGTAAATGGAGAAACACCATATGCCAGGCATAATCATTGCTGCTTACTCCCACCTCTAAAAAGAAAGAAAAAAGAAAAGGAAAGAGAGAAATTCTTTGTACATTTGTGGAACTAGCAGGGCAGAAATGGAGATGGTTTTTCAAATAAAAATAACTATAATAAAAGTTGCTGTAATACTTTAATATACAAAACGTTATGCAAACATAGGAAAAAAATTAGCTCTGCCTCAGGGAGGGAAGAGGTGGGCAGAAGGCATACAAGACATTTTCTCTCAATGCATGCCTTTTTATAGTTGTGTTAAGTCACAAATATTATACAGAGTTGTAACAAGTTAAACAATACAGAAGACGTATTTAAGAATTTAATAATTACTCTTTTCAAGATTTCCATGACTACCTAATATAGAGTGATTCCCAGGATATACTGTGTGTGTGTGTACAGATATATACATATATATAACTGTATATAAATATACATATATATGCAAGATATCCTGTTAAGTAAAAATGCAACAAGCAAAAAAAATCAATAAACTCAGCTACTTTTTGTAAGAAAGAAGTAAAAACAAGGTTAAAAAAAACCGATATACACATGTCCATCTATGCTTTCCAGAAAGAATGTGGGAAGGATAAACCAGAGACTAAGAATGACAATGTGTAGCCGGTGGGTAGAAATAGGGTAAAGGGGATATGGATGGGACAGGGACTTCTCTGAATATGTCTCTTTTTATCATCGTATAGTATACACACTCAAAAAATAAAATAAATTGAAAAGGATGGAAAATGTGAACTCTAAGTCTGAATATAAACAGAAAAAAATGAACCTAATTGTATATTAAATCTATAGTACAACTATACAAAGAAATTAATTCAAGTAATTTTGGAACACAGTACTTCAACTACATGCCTGAATATATTCTAAGTAACAGAAAACTACAAAGAAATCTTGAGCTTTAACTTAGTAGGCTTATTGTTGTTAGTGTTATTGCTTTTATCCTTCTCAAATTATTTTGTGTATATTGTAGAACAGAGAAAATGTGTAAATATACTGAGGTTGTTAAAAGTCAGGATTTTCAGAGAGAAGAGAAATAAAACTAAGAATGAGGGAAGATGAGGTAGGTAGGCAGAATAACTCAAGATGTCCACACTTGAATCCCTGGAACCTGTGAATATGTTATGTGCCATGGCAGGAGAGGCTTTGCAGATGGGGGTATTATCCTGGACTATCTGGGTGGGCTCAATCTAATCACATCACTCCTTAAAAAAGAAGAAGCTTTTAAGACTGTCATCAGAGAGGGAGATGTGACGATGGAAAAGGCGTCAGAGAGGTGCAGTGTCACTGGCTCTGAAAACGGAGGAAGGGGCCAGGAGCGAGGAATATGTGCGGCCTTTAGAAGCTGGAAGAGGCAAGAAAACAAAATTTTCCCTTGGGCCTCCAGAAAAAAGTACAACCCCATTGGCACCTGAATTTTAGCTCAATGAAAACCAAGGTCAGACTTCTGACCTACAGAAAGAAAGGATAAGCATAAGAAGAAGGTGACAAAAGCTATGCAAATTAGAATTGGAGGGATCTGTAAGGAATTATGATTAAAATATACACATATGACTGTGTGTGTGCATGCATGTGTTCAAGTCATGCACATGTGTAGAGCATCTAGCATCCACATACTGGTTTCCAAAATAACAAGGGCTACTGGAAGAAATGGCTGATTCGTGTTGTGGGGCAGGGAATGTACACAGTAAGCCTAGAACATTTTGTTGTGCCAGAAAGCAGGAAAAGAGCACAGAAAGAAGTTTGAAGAAGCTCTCTCGTGGCCAAATTTGGCACTATTTGAATATCAGAAAGAATGATGATAGTAATTATTTGATACATTTGATTTTTTAATAAGTATGAGTCCATCATAATATTTAAACAAACATAAATACAAATAAATGCAAGGGAAGAAAGAAAGCTCTTATTTAAAGAACGACAGCTAATTAATATAGAAGGAGTGACAAAATTAGAAAAATTACCATACGCCAACATAGTAATTCAGGCAAGTAATATCAATGGCTGTTACAACTATTGGGTGAAAGTTTATTGGGGAAGAAAATATTCACACAGTCTTTAGGTCACTTATTAATTATAAAGGGGAACATAGCCTTTAGAGGGGATCCATCTGGCGATAACCACATTAGCCAAATGATCAATCTTAGCTTCACTAAGAAAGGGAAAAGGGATCATTAAATATCATGTGCCTCATAACATGATGCACTAAATATGCCCAATATCACCTATGCTTGCCAAAATGTTAAACTTGAATCAAACCATGAGGGAATGTTCAGAAAAATTCAGAATGTGGGACATTCTAAAATGAAATTGACCTGGGCTTTTGATAAAAATGAAATGTCATGAAAGGCAGGAAAGGTGGGAAATATGCTCTAGATCAATCACCTTCAGTTTTATCAGAATCACCCGGAGGGCTTCTTTCAACGAAGATTGCTGGCTCGACCCCCGGAGACCCCAGTGATGTGATACTGCTGGTCTGGGGCCCACCCTTGAGAACCATTGCCCTAGATTGGAAAAGACTTAAAAGCCCTAACTATCAAATGCAAAGTATAAACTTTGATTAAATACTGGATTAAAACAAAAAGAGTTACAAGAGACACCATTGGGAAAATTGGGGAAATGTTACTATGGACTGCACATATTAAGTAACAATGGTGAATTAACGTTAATTTTCTTGGGTATGATAATGGTATTATTGTTTCACAGGAAAATGCCGTTACGTATAGGAGACCCATGCCGAAGTATTGAGGGATGAAGTGTGATGGTGTCTGTAATTTATTTAAATGTCTCATTTAAAATGGTATCTATATGCCAGGCGCAGTGACTCATGCCTGTAATCCCAGCACTTTGGCAGGCCAAGGCAGGTGGATCACCTGAGGTCAGGAGTTTGAGACCAACCTGGCCAACATGAAGAAACCCCATCTTTACTAAAAATACAAAATTAGCTGGGCATGGTGGCACATGCCTGTATTTCCAGCTACTTGGGAGGCTGAGACAGGAGAATCACTTGAGCCGGGGAGGCAGAGGTTGCAGTGAGCCGAGAACACGCCACTGCACTCCAGCCTGGGCGACAAGAATGAAAGTTCATCTCAAAAGTAAAATATAAAATAAATAAAATAAAATGGTATATATAATACACAGGCAGACTCAGAGACACAGAGAAATGGCAAATGGGGCCCAATATTAACAGTGAACTGAGGTAGAGAATATATGTATGTTTAATGTACTATTCTTCCAACTTTTCCGTAGGCTTGAAAATTTTCACAGTAATAATTTAGGAGGAAGAGGCTTGTTTTTCTTGGCATATGAACTTTTAATTGGAGATTACTGACCCCATGAGCAGTTTTCAAGTCTTTATCAATTTTTATTAATCTGTATAATGGCCTTCTCTTCTATTAGAAGAGTCCTATTTAAGTGACCTATTTAAGCATTATAAGCTAACAATGATTATGATCATTTTAGGCCAACACATCTTCTGCAAACAGCAATCAGTTGTTTAAAAAATTAGTTAAGAATGAGAAATTATTTGTCCCTCCCCACCTCAATCCCTTCATCCTCTGCCTTCCTCTTCTCCTAACCCCCTCAAGAGCATATATTCCACATATATAATCTATCCTTCTTTTATTCCTTCCTTCCCTCCTTCTTTCACAAAAATGCATCAGACCCATGTTTAATTTGCATTACAAAATGCCTGACTTGAAAAGTTATTTTCTGGTCATGGACTCATGCTTTCTTACATGACACAACTATTTACTGAGAGTCTACGATGTGCCAGGCAATATCCTGGTAGCTAAGGATACGGTAGTGTATCCCTGTGTGAGGATATGTAAGGCTATTGCCTGGCACATAGCAAAGTCTTAGGTCACGGACACTGTAATCTACTGGTGGAAGACAGGCAAGGTAAGCAAGCAGACAAAATTTAGAAACAAACAACTATAATAATTTTAGACACAAATATCATGGAGGTGGTATAATGGGGTGGGTGGATAGAACTAAGAAACAGAATACCTAGATGCTGGTACTAGCTCCTCTGTAGTTCAGGTTTGCAAATTTTGGCAGGTCACATGACTCATATGAGCCCCAGTGTTTATATTTTAAATGGCAATAATAATCTTTGGCAATATACCTCCACCAGGTGACAATGAGAAACTTCAGCTTCTGAATGACATGTATTATCATTGCCAAATGATAATATTTTTTGGAATATGCCTTGATAATCTGTCATAATTTTTATAATAATGAGCCATCTTATAACTATCCTGTTACTGCATTAAAAAGGATTATACAAGCTTCTGTAACAAAGTCCCAAAATTTCAGTGGCCCAACATAATAGAAGTTTACATCTTTCTTACTCAAAAGGCCAATGCAGGCAGTTTCCTCCAGGTGTGATTTTTGTGGCTCTGTCTTCTCCTATCAAGTCCTCTCATTTGCATCAGGCCAGTGGAAAGGGAAAGAATGTGGAAGAGGTACAGCCATTTCTCAAAAGCCTTGGTCATGAACTGCCATGCATCCCTTCCATTAACAGTTCATTGGCTAAAACACTCACATGTGGCCATATCTTTCACGAGTGTGACACACTCACGTGACCTCTCCTAACCGCAAAGGAGAATGAAATGAAGTCTAGCTTGGTACCCCAAAAGCAGGAGAAAATGTGGATTTTTGTGAGCAAAAAGCAATCTCTGATATTATTATTACATTTTTTTCACATTCTTCCTTAATATGTAATAATGTAATGTGTTAAAGAGAATGGAAAGGTTAATTTTACCGTGAGTTGTGGGCCAACTATGTACCAGACATAATATTATATTAGTGCCTTGATCTGTGGGGCAAAGCACAGGATCTATCACAGTGCCTGGCACATAACACAGTACGTATTCATACGTCAATGAATGAGCATCCCACTAGATTCCAAGCTTCATGAGAACAAGAAGTCTGATCTGTCTACAGTCTACTGCAGTCACTTAAGAGCCTGGCACTGTGTCCAGCATGTAGTAACCAGTAAATATGTTAAGGATTTATGCTTTGAAACCTAAAATTATAATATATTTTGTTTCTCAAATTAAGCATATACATTACAGGATACTCTTGGAGCAAAACATTGATGACATATTTTGCCATGTTAGAGTAGTTCCAAGCCACCCAGCCTTTACCTAAATACTCAGGAATACTTAAATAACTGACAATGCCACAGAACCATTACAGCTGTATTTTAGTATCAAAGTATAATAAGCAAGTAAAGTAGACAATGTCTATTCTTAAAATATAAATCTGTAGGTGCCTTTAACTGAAAATTAAAAACAAATGACCCTAACTTCCAAAGAGCCTCCATTAATTAATTAAAGCAATGAGTTTGCAAGCTCCTGAATGATAGCAAGTTGTTCTTGGAGGCCAACATAGGTGCGTAAGAGCAAAAGAAACCAGCAGCAATTTCAACAATGAACATAAATTCAGGTCGTATATGATAAAGATCTAAATACAGTTAACCAAGAAGGGAAAGAAGTGTTCATGACTTTACACAAAGTCATTGTTTTTCATGGTAGAATCAAAGTGCAATGAATCCAGTTGAATCCGGATATAGGAACTGAAGTTGGCCTGACATGGTCAACATACTCAAGGTAAAATTTAGAATAATCACAATCAACTGGTTTTAGGACAAATTCAATAATATCCTATTTGAAACTAATAGTTACACTTTACAGGTGTTTGTGATTCATTTTCTCTATCACTCTTGCTCTTGCTCTCCATCTGCAAGTGGTTATTCTTGTTTTGTTACTGGAATGTCAACATTCAAATTAAGATCCATTTCAAAGGCTGCATCTTCTTTGAATAAGAAATTTATTTGTTATTACAACTATGAAAATAATTTAAATAAAAATGGGATATAAAACTCTGAGAATCACCAGGAAGCCATAATTTAACATAAAATCCACTCTGTAGCAAGATCGTAAGAGGCATGTCATGTTCATCTGAGAGACACACAATTAGAAGAACAGTGATAACTAAAGCAATGTAACTTTTTTTTTTTAGTATTATACATTCAGATTTTGGTTTTCCCAATCAAAAGAAGAAAACAATGCATTCCTAAAGTAAATGTTCTTACCCTAGGAAAAACTGAAATGGCTTGTTCCCCCAAACCTACCATGACGATTCACATGACAAGACACTGTTTGACAAATAAAATTCTCCTTATCATTCAAGGCCCAAATAAAATGCCATTTCTTCTTAGAAGACTTCTCTGATTTCCCCTTGGCAGAATTAATAGTTCCTTGTTTTCTCTTTCTGTGCACTACCCATCACACAACCACTACACATATCCCACTGCAGCACAGTCAAGCATTTGATTGCTATTACTCCCTCTTAAAAGAAATTTACTTGAACCCAAGGATATTGTCTAACTCATCTTTGAAACCACAACCTGTATTGCAGGTCCTACAATTCAAAATATGGTTCCAATCTTTGCTGAATGAATGAATAAATAAATGTATAAAGGAGCTAACTTTCTCTGTTTACCAAACAGAAGGCCCAGAATTTTATGAGAAGAATTCATAGTGAAGCCGTGAATAACACTTTGGTTATGTGATGGCCACAATGATTAAAAGTAGAGGTTTGCGCATGTTCTCACTCGTAAGTGGAAGTTGAATAATGAGAACACATGGACACAGGGAGGGGAACATCACACACCAGGGCCTGTCATGGGGTGTGGGAGCAGGGGAGGGATAGCATTAGGAGAAATACCTAATGTAGGTGACGGGCTGATGGGTGCAGCAAACCACCATGGCACATGTATACCTATGTAACAAACCTCCATGTTCTGCACATGTACCCCAGAACTTAAAGTAGAGGTTTGAAGGAGGTGTAATGTATCTTTTCAAAAAAAGAGCTTAGGCACTAAAGAAGAAGTGAATAATCTGAAGGCCTGTATGTCTATTAAAGAAATTGAATGCAGAGTTCACTATTGGTCCATGAAGATAACTCCAGGCCCAAATGGTTTTAATGACAAATTTAACCAATGACTTAATAAATAATGATAGCAATTCTACACAAACTTTTGCAGAAAATTGAAGGGGTAGGAATACTTGCCATGAAACCAGCATTACACTGATACCAAAAATAGGCAAATATATTACAAGAAAAGGAAAGAAAAGTACTGAACAATATTCCTCATGAATGTGCATGCAAAAATCCATAATACACATAGCAAATAAGATCCAGCAATATATAAAAAGCAGAATACATCATGACCAAGTACACTTTATCCTAGAGATGCAAGGTTGGTTCAATATTCAAAAAATAAATATAACCGATACATTTATATCAACCAATTAAAAAAAAATAAAATCATCTCAATTGATGCAGAAAAAAATGACAAAATTCAGCACTCATAAATTTATGATAAAACTCTCAGCAACACAGGAAAAAAAGGGAAGCTCCTCAAACTGATAAAAGTTATCTACAAACAAAAACTATAGCTAACATCATATTTAGTATCAAAAGACTTAATGCATTTCCTCCACTAGAAAAAAGATGGGAAATTTACTCTCACCCATGTCATTCAGTTCACATATTCCCATCTTCCCATCTTGAATTTCCGAGTCTCTTGTACCATAGGGACTGTGTGGCATGATCCTAATGATCCATTATTGGGTATTAAGGTAATTACAGTCCCTGACTGCTTCAGCACAGGGGCTGGTCTCTCCCGTATTAGAGAAGCAGTAGGCAGATTCCCAAGGACAGGAAGTGCTAAGAACACATTGAGCAGTGCTTTACTACTGTGACAGTGGCAGGGTAGGGGTGGGGATTTTCTTTCTAACAGTAACAGGAAAGGCATAGCAAAATATCTGCCCCCAAACCTGGAATGATAAGTCCTCTGGCTATCTAAACATTAACACGGAAAAAGAGAAGTTCTCAGTTCTGAGGATCTTTTCATAGAATTGTCTTCTACATCAGCATTGAGACCATAGCAGAAGGCCAATGGTCCCCCAGAAGCACGGCACATTCTGAAAATCTCCCTCAGCCCTTCACAAAATCAGTTATTTATTTGATCACCTTCTGTGTGCAGAACACCACATGGAGTACGGTCTAGCTCTTTTATGGAATTCTTTCATGGAATGAAAAACATTTTGTGTTTCATTCCATGATACAATTTTCAAACTGCATTTTCTAGTTATAAAAACAAAGCTTCTCTGTTTCAATGAGAATTTTCAACTGAAAGACATTTCATGGAGCAAAACCTTACAAGATTTCCTGCCTCTTTCCTTCTCTTTCTCCCTTTCCTCCTCCTGCTCCTCCTCGTCATTACCGTCATCATCGTAGCTAACTTTATTGAGCTTCCTATGTGTAGGCACTGTGATAAGTATTTTAAATAATCTCATCACTTGATTTTTAAACAACTTTATGAGGTAAGTAATATTATTTTTGCCCTTTTTTCCTTTTACAGATTGCCTATAAAATGGATCTAAACAAAATTCAAATCCCTGAGTCCTTGGGCGTAGTGTTTATGTTCTCCCTGGGGCCCACCAAATCAATTTATGATGCAGTTCATGAAAATCCTTGCCCACAGTTTTTACTTTCTCTTCCTACGTTCCTCAGTGCATAAATCTATCACAACCTATGGTTTGTTCTATTGGTTCTGATCCATTTCAAGAAAGAGTAGTCTTAAAAATAACTAGCAGTGTTTCCAAATTTCACTTACTCTTAGACTCTTCCTGCATTCCAGTTGGAAATCAATCTCCTGGGACCTTTAAATGGCACGTCCACGCTTTCTGTTTTGGGAGCCTATCCATTGCCAAATGAAGATCTCCTCATTGCACCTCTGCTATTAGTGGGCCAAGAGGAAAGTTCAAAAGTCAGGTGTGTGGTAGACACTCTTGATCTTACTGGAAACTGAGTCCCATTGGCAAGTCAGCCCGTATGCTTGGCCTCAAAGACATTCTCTTTGGAAAATAATGAAAATCCAACCAACAAAATCAAACCTATTGGCCCAAGTCTTCTTACCTCTGAGGATTCTCATACTACCGTACAGGAGGTAGCTTCAGAAATAGTGACCTTTTTCCCTGTAAGATGACAAAGCCTCCCAAATAACTGGCAAGTTTTTCTTGCCAAAAGGGCATTTTCTACCCAAAAGGGCTATAGTCTCCATACCAGAGAAGACCAGGGAAAAGTCAGAGTAGAATTCGGGAGCCTGAAGAGCTCTGTCTGAGGAACATGTTCTTTGCCACATTGCTGGATAATTAAGAGTTTAGAGTAGGTAGAACTGAGCGATTAATTGTAGTTTGCAGGCCACCTGCAGCAGAATCTAATTTCTGATCCTAGACATCTACATTTTTAACAGGTTTACTATGATTCTTAAGCACACTTAAGACTGAGAACAAATGTCATGGAATCAAGGGGCAGATAACTTGGGTGCAAATTTCTTTGTCTCTCAATATCTGTACCTGTAAAATGGGGACACTCATAATGTCTCACTCTCCAGATTAAATGAAATTCTGCACAGAAGGAGTTCAGCAGTGACTATTAATAGCATGTAGTGAGCCCTTAATTCCCATTGGCTGCCATGAGTCTTGTAAAAATTACATTTGCATAGCATACTAAGCCTTTCCAAAAGAACTTCACAACTATAAAATCGTATTATCCTCACCACAATCATAAAAAGCAGTGAATTTTCAATATGCCTATTTTAAAGGGGAGGAAACAAAAGCACAGGAGGTAACAGAGGCTTGGAATGGCAAATGAGATTCATCACCAAGCACAGGTGATGACAGTGGTTGCACATGGCACTGTATTGAGAAGGTTCTGGAGGCCTCCTTGGTGTCATTGACATGCTAGCCTTTGTTAAAGTCAACCTGCTGTTGAGTGGCAGAGTTGTTATTGAAATCTGAAAGTAAGGCCGGCTACCCAGTATCTATATTCCTCTTTCATCTTATACGCAGAGCCCCTATGCTGTTGAGCATGGCAGTGCTCACCTTGCCTTTTCTTCCTTCTTGCTACTTGGAACTTGGAAAGAAGAGCTAGTGCAACAGCAATAATATGGTGACCGTAAATCAAACTTGAGGATGGGAGCCAGTCTGTTGGAAGATAGAACCAAAATCAAAGAAGCCTGTGTTCCTAGTGATATCATAACAGCTATGGACTGCCTACATCTGAGATTCATGTTATAGGACAGTATTTTCTTAAAGCTATTGATATTTGGGACTAGTTGTAGCTGAATACAATTCTTAACTAACTCACATAAACCGTTTTTGTTATTATCACTTCCCTTCTCTCTGAAACTATTTTCATAAAGACTATATTGTTGTTTGGGGAGTTATTTTAATTGATTTCTTACTATATTTAAATGTTCATTGTAAAAAAAATTAAGTGTAAATTTAAAAAATAAAAATCATGTATAATTCCACTGTCCAGAAGTAACCACAGTTAGCATTTGGATGTTTTGCCTTCTGGTCTTTTTTCTGTCCATATGTTGTATGGATGCATTCATATATATCCATCTTCATTTATTTTATTACTTAAATATTTGCCTATCATATTAAATCTGATCTAACCATCACTTGAATACTGTATAACATTGTGTTCTGTGAATGTGCCATAATTTATTTAGCTTTCTTATCTAGATGGATAATGACTTTTTGTGTGTTTTGATGTTACAAACATTACTAAAGTGAATATTTTAGTGTATAAAGATCCTGTGTTTATGCATCTTGGATTCCTGTCTTAGAATAGATTCCTAAGTGAATGCATCTAGCCTCAATGCACAGGGCCAAAATGCTTTTCAAAAACATATTAATATGCACCCAATCCACTCCATAGCACCAGGCATGCCTATTTAATCATCTTTGCTAGTTTAATAAGTGGAAATACTATATCCAAGGTTTGCTTTACTTTTTAAGCATTTGGTTATTATCAAGAGTGAACATTGCTCATGGTGTTCATTACCATATGTTTCTCACTGTGTTTTATGCATTTTTGTATCTCCAACATATACCACACTCCCTGGATTGCAGGAGATGCTCAATATGGCTTCACCAGAAGGATATGGTTATTCTTTATAATAGTGTACCTGAGATGGCCTAAGAAAAATTGCTTTTGGATACATTACAGATTATGTTATATCCCATGGAGTTTTAGAGTTTGAATACTGGCAGTCCATGAATGATTATAATAATTATAGCTAACACTGAGCTTTTCTATGCATCACACACTGTTCTAAAAACTTTAAGTAGGTACATTATCTCGTTCAACCATTACAACAACCCTATGAAGTAGATGTATTCGTGTCCCTATTTTAGGATTCAGAAGCTAAGGCAAAAAGATGTTAAATCAATGAAGCAAAGATTCAAAGTGATTCTAGAATGAGTTTTTACTCAGTGGCTCTAATGTGAAATAGAATCTTGTCAGTGTTTTAGGAGAGATCAAGAGGGGAAAAAATCATGACCCTGGTATCCAAAAGTTCAATCTGCAGAGAGGTTATATAATTTGCATGAGATTACACTGGTAGTAACTTACAGAGCCAAGATCTGGATCTAGACAGTGAGTCTCTGACCCACCTTCTTAAACACTTTGTACAGAATACACAAAAATGGAAACCGGCACATGGCAGTGAATACTTAATTATCAAAGAGGCAGACCCAACTGTTAAGTGCCCTCAGAAGACAACACATTCACCATGAGCTGGAACAACTGGGAATGGCCTTCACTATGAAATCATCCTTCACTATGACATCAAAATGGCAGCCAAAGAAACATGGCATTAGAGAGAAGACCTATGATGGAAACAGACAAATGTAGGTCTAAATCCCAGCTCCACCTCTTCTTAGTGTAATGGGAATAAATACTCTTCTGTAACAAGGTGGTTGTAAACATGATATAAGTTGATGTGCATATGGCATCTAGCAAAGTTTCAAGTCTTTATTAGGTACACAAAAAATGTGATTTATCTTACATAGCAGACACTATGCATTGGCTCCCTTTTATCCTGCCTTCCTCTACTATAAGAGCATGAAAACTGAAACACTTGACTTTCCAGCCGCCCAATGACATGATCTGGGTAATGAGAAAGAGACAAACATCTTTAGGAAGCTGTCTATCCACAAATGAAAAGTGAATGCCTTATAAGGGAAAGACATCCCTCTTCATCTTGCTTTGGGTGAGGAAATGATGCCAGGAGCAGTAGCAACCATTTTGAGACCATAAGGGTAAAATGCACACGCTGAAAAGGTAGCAGGACAGAAAGACAGAAAGGGCCTAGGTGCCTACTGATCTGCTCTTTCAGCCACTATCACTGTCCTGGGCTGCCTACCTCCATTCTCACTTCTGAGTGAAGAAATTAATGCCTATGCATTTCGGTCACTATTTGTTAGATTTCTGTTGCTGAACACTTTTCTCATGATTTGCGAGAGTTCCTTGTATTTCCCTAGACCACAGAATACACATATTTGAGTGACATATCACCCATCATCAAATAGCCAATGTCTACTTTTGTACGGTCAAAGATTGCTTTCTATAGGTAGGACTCAGTACACCAGGTTTAGGTGGCAAATTGTGAATCTAATACTTCTGTTCATTATCAGCCAGTTGGGGAGCTGGCTGCTTATAGTCTAGAATTAAATGCTGTGGTCACTTAATGAGATTTTAATCACCAGGGACAAGATGAGTGACAGGAATTTGGGGAGTACTGTATAGCTGATATAGAGACAAACAGGTCAGGATTCAAATTCTGGAATTGCTACATAGTAACAGTGACCACAAATAATTAGCTTCAATTCTCTTGACATCAGTTTTTGCCTCTATAAAATGAAGATAATAACTCTTATCTTCTAGAGTTAACAACTAAGATCGGGTATTGTATTATATGTAAAACAACTAACACAGTGACTAGAAATCATAATGACTAACAAAAAAAACCAGCTGGAGTTATAAATTACTAAAGACCATAAGAAATAGTAGTCCTCCATTCACTTACCTGCCATTTCCAAGAACCTATTATAGGCCAGGCCCCAGGACACTAGAAGCAAAGAAGAAAATCAGGTTCTTGCCTCCTACCCCCTACTGTGGAGCTTATATTCACATGGTGGAAACACAAAGTGAACCAACAGGTAAAGGACTCAGTTCTCTAAGAGGGTAGAAAGAGCTAGGAAGAAAAACAGAGTTTAGGACGTCAGGGGGAGTAGTGGGTGAGATGTCATCGCGGTTAACAGTGAGCTATGCTTTGGTTTTCATAACAAAAAGTTTCTCCCCATTTGGCTTAAGGGATGATGAAGGACCAATGAACCCATCAGTTTGGTTTACTAATTTAGTATCACATCATGCTGATTACCTCTGAAACTTAGGCCCATTAGAAACACAAATTCTTGTGATTTTATAAAATTATTTGACATATAAAAAGGTGCAATTCATATCTTTTGCAAGATCTGAACACTGGATAAGTATCACAACCCCGTCCCTTTTTCTCATCCTTCAGCCTCATCTTGTTATCTGCTGAATAATTTTCTTCCAAGCCCTGCCATTGAGTGTGCCCTCAGACACTGAAGAGGACCTGAGATAATTGGTTGCAGAAGGGACATCCTTTGTCTAAAACGTTTCTAATTATTTTTATAAAGTGTGTGTTATTTTCTAAGACCCCATGCTCCACTGACATATTTTGTCTATTTTATTTTGGGAGGAAAAAAAAATGAAAAGCTGAACTATGTCTGTTTTTTTCTGTTCAAATGAAGCCATTGCTCTCCTGTAGTCTCAGCCTGTTTCTGTCCAGCGAGATGGCACTGCCACTGGCAATTTCCTTTCCCTTTCAGCTACCCTGGTCCTTCCAGACTCACGGCGGAGGTACAAAATATTGACTTGAAAAGTAATTAAGATATAAGTATTCCAAAAGAGAACACATGGTTATTCAAAGTCATTGGATACCGTTCAAAAGGCAAGATCTATGGAATGCAAGAGCTGAGAGCCATCACGCTGTTTCTCCTCCACTTCTCACATTAAGGAAAAAGACTAATTATAAATCTTCAGCAAATATGACCTGGTAAAGAGTTTTCAAACAAAAGCCTGCACTGAAAAGGATATCTGGCAGATCTGGGTAATTGTTTTCACTAATAACCATTAAAGTTGTTCCTAGTAAACCATTTTACAGCAACATTAGAAATATCAGAGTTTACGTTTTTGTTAATGAATTGCTGCAGAATGTAAGCGCTGCACCACGTCTCCAAACGGCTCCCATCCTCGCTTTGCCTCCGTCGTGCTTTTTTTCTCCCTTAACATTTCATTTCCAATGACACGTCAGCCGTCTTTCACCAACCTCAAAGGAAAGTTGAATGCGGGGCTCACAAAGTTAAGCTGACATTTGCTCCCTTCCAATAAAAAATATTTAGTCCCTTAAACATAAATACCTGTCATTATGATACATGGACTGGGTACAAACCTCCTGGTTCCCTCTGATGTTTATTACATCCAAACAACTGCAGTGCCTGCATGTTTTCAACTTTAGTGTATTGATTAAACTTTTAAATGGCTGCCATATAACCCAGGGACAGCGGGAAGATTAATTTGCGTCAATGTTCATCTGTAATTCATTAGCCATTTATTCTTTACAACCACATGGGCTATCAAGAAAATGCAGGCCATTTTTCACTCGGCACAGGCTGAGAACAGATTCTGAAATTTGTGCTGCATACAAATAAGTTTCCTGGGCCTGGCCAGCTAAACTGCTTGGCTTTTCAAAAGTTAAAGTTGGGAAATGGCAGCAGGGAAGGAACGTTAAAAACCAGAAATAGGGAAAAACACACATCCTCAGGGTGCTCACGATTTAACTGAGTTTGCCCACCATCTTTTCATCCATGGATTACGGTTTCTTATTTCAGCCGGATTAAAATAACAGAAACTTATGCCTGAACGAGGACCATAAATAACAAGAGTTGCTTTTTCTCATCCCTCCCTTCCCACCCCCCCTTTCTAATATCTCCTAAAAGGCTGTTTCTGGCAGAAAACTCCAGCGAGAGGCAGAGAAGTAGAAAAGTGCATAGCCTAGAGGAACTTGGAGCTGTGATCTCAGGGACAGTGGCATTTGAACCAACTCTCCCTCCAACAGTGGAATCTCACCCCGCCTTGAGTTGGGAAGGTGCCCAGCTAAATAGCGGCATGTTTCCTGAGGGAAGAGGTAAGCCATCTGGCTTCTCCATGTGCCCTCCTGACCCCCTTGGCAGAACACAAAATGCATATTAAAGGCATAAGTGGAATAAGCACCCCAGTGAAAGGCCCTTCGACACACAAGCCACTTTGGGGAGGGAAGGAAGGAAGAGTCTGCGTGAGCTCAGGTCGGGGCTGGAGGAGAATAAAGCACACGGGGGAAATTTTTCTTCATAAGGATGAATAATTAAAGTGGAGAGCTAAGTGCCTAGGCCTCACTGTAGTTAATAACTGCAATAGTGAGCAGAAAAAAAAAAAAATCAATGGTCAGGATGACATCTGGGGAAGATGGCTGGCAGGTACCCATTTGCAGGACATGTGAAGGCCAGTGTGCAGCCGTACAAGGCAGCAACTCTTTTTCTCTGGTCTGCAGTGCCCACAAATATCAAAGGCACCAGGCATATTGGTAACCTTTGGTAACAGTGTCCATGAAAGAGCCCACAGAAGAGGCCTTGGGGATGAGGCGGTAAATTACCCATTTATAATATAACTGCTCAGGCGGCTTACAACTAAGGATAAAAGGGAGCCCTCCACAAAGGCATCCATCCATCTGGAGCCATCCTTGTCCCTGCCCAGGAGTTGACCGCACCAGAAATCAGCAGCATACAACTTTTCAGGCCCTTAGGGAGAGGTGGCAGGGGATCATTCTAGAAATGCAGCTTGAGCAGTTTTATTCGGCCTGTGGATGTGACGTGTAAGTTTCAAAAGAAATGCACACGAATTGTAGAAAAATGCACTGGATGAAACCTCAAGGTCATTAGATCCAGCCCCCTGCCATGTATAAGATCCATCAACTTTATCTGTTTTTCTAGTAACTAGTACACTGGGCTTTGCATCTTGCGAGAGCTCAATACATATTTGCAGAGTGATTGATTCATTCAACCTATGCACACAGATTCATTCAACCACTAAACAAATATTTATTGACTGTCTATCATATCCCTGGCACCGTTCTAGAACTAGGATAAAGTGGGGAACAAGTGTAGCTGAAAACGCATGGCAATAGGGTACTTCAATTATAGTCGCCTTTTGCTTTCCTGTGGAGGCAAGGGACTTTCTAGCATCCTAGGACATCAGTTTTAGAGGACTAGGGCTATGTTCTTTGGTCTTCCTATGAGCAATCCCTGAAAATGGTGGTGGTTAAATAGCTTATGTTTTGTGAATTAATTGGATAAGAACTAGGATAAAATGAGTCTGAAATTCAAGAAAAACTCAATATATACATGTTTATTGAAAATTTCAGTTAACCTTGATTCCAAGCATAAGTTTAACCCCTACAAGTGAGGTTTGGGTAAGCTTTATTTTTGGAGCTGAGACTCCACAAATATGCTACTTGCCAAATTTTCTATCATAATTGACCTTGAGTTTGAGGAACAAAAAGGAATTTTGTGAAGGTTTCAATCACTTAAGAAGCAAATACTGAAGACAACTGTGTCTGCCACACTTTTGGGGAGATATTGTGGGGTATAAAGAATAAAAATAAATCATTATCTCTAGTCTCGTGAAAGGACATTACAGTCTCTTTGGGGAAACAAAATTAATACATGAGAGCTAACTAATACACGATAACAGAGAATTAGGGGCAAAATGCTTAACATGCTTTTTTCGTCTTAAATAATAACGAAAAAATATTTATAACTGATGGAATCAAGGCAACTGGAGTACTACTAGAACTCTCATACATAAAATTGGTGGATGAAAGCCACCTGAAAAAACATATTTCAAGAGCCTGAAAATGCTTTTCCCTTCTCTCCCCTAAATTCCAATTCTTGATGTTTATTCTAAGGAACTAATTCCCCAAAGAAAGGAAAGCTACACAACAAAGATTTTCTCTGCAGAGCTTTTTATGATAAGGGACAGGTAGTAAGCAAAGATTATGTAAATAATTATGTATTGACTCTATGGACCATTGGATAGTCATTAAAATGGTAATAATGGGGCCGGGCGTGGTGGCTCACGCCTGTAATCCCAGCACTTTGGAAGGTGGAGGCGGGTGGATCACGAGGTCAGGAGATTGAGACCATCCTGGTTAACACGGTGAAACTCCGTCTCTACTAAAAATACAAAAAAATTAGCCGGGCGTGGTGGCGGGCGCCTGTAGTCCCAGCTACTCTGGAGGCTGAGGCAGGAGAATGGCGTGAACCCGGGAGGCGGAGCTTGCAGTGAGCCGAGATCGCGCCAGGGCACTCCAGCCTGGGCGACAGAGCGAGACTCCGTCTCAAAAAAAAAAAAAAAAACGGTAATAATGAATAGAATGGAGCAACAGAGAAAAGCATGAAACTATGCTAACATAGAACATGAAATTGTAAGTTCACTAGAGTTACAACTATGTATTCATATGAAATACTGCAAGGAAATATATATAATTCATAATAGGGAGTTAATATTATAGAAAATGTGTCTCTACTTTTTATCAAATGTTCTATGAGTTTATTTTCTTGCTTTTATAATTAGAAAAAGTTCTAAAATGTTTAAACTCTGTGGAACATATACTAAAAGAAGCTTCATGATGAAGGAGATAGAGTTTGGCCTTAAAGAAACAAATTTTAATAAACAGAAAGAAAGAGAAAAAATATCCCTGGCAAAGAACATTCTCAGCAAAGCCTGAGAATTTGAAACGTGCATGGCCTGAAGCAGGAATAATGAAGAGATTTGTCTGGCTAGAGTTGATGAGGCACTTTAGAGAAATAACGTCAGATAAATGACACTAGATAATTTTTTAAAACTTTGGTTACGTGAGAATGTAACTATTTCCTTTCTACCTTTCCAAACAAACAGGTATATTTCTTACTTTAGAATCCTACTTCAGATCTCCCTAATTTTATGGGTCAAATGCTATTAGAAAAATATATCAGATATTGGACAAGTTTTTATTTTTAACTTTAGAAAATGATTCTGCATTCCTCTTAGTTAATACATTTAGAAAGAATAATTGGCGTCATCTTGAAATAGAAGAGGGTGGATAATGTTTGTAATTTTTAAAAAAGTATCCAATAAAAAGGAGCAAAAAAGAAAAAAGAATAATCAGGGTGAGTAATAAGAATTATCATGATCTCACAAATAATGCTGCAATAGTTAAACAACATGGAACTTGTAAAAAAAACTGACAGATTAGTGTTACAAAATAGAAGGAAAAGAACAAGATTCTATTACAAAATAATATACATTATGATAAAGTTGATATTTTCTATCAGTGAGGAAATGAAGCACTGTTTAATAAATGTTAGGACTAAATGAATTTGCAATCCTAACCAGATATTCCAACACAAGAAAAGTAGCTATTAGACAACAGTCACCACAAACGATTAGAGACTCTCCAATCTCTGGGATATACAATAAAAGCAAAGGAAGAAAAAATACAAGAAAATATTGTTAGGTCTAACCATGTAAAAAGTTTTCCTCTGCCATGGTAAAACACCATAAAAAAGTAAAACCCAAATTACAAACTTAAAAAAAGTATGCTTTTTATCATCTATGACAGCTGAAGGATTATTACCTACTTTAGTAAACATTTCTTACGAATAAAAGCAAAAATTATTAACAGCTCCATAAGAAGAGCTGTTTACAACATAAAAATAAAAAGTCAATAAACTCATTGAGCAAGTTGAGTCCCACAAGGCATCAGATAAATTTTTTAAAGAGGCATTTTGCTATTTTTTAAAATGGTAATACGTAACGTTTGTGATCATGTAGTGAAATGAATCCTCTCACACTGTTGGTAGAAGTTTCAATTAGTACAGCTTTGTGGGAAAGCTGTCACCGTATATCAAACACTTAAAAAAATCTTAAAACAAGCCAAACCAAAACAAAATCTTTCTCTTTATATCCTTCTCCCTGCCAAACATATATGAATATGTTTTTGTCTCTGCAGGACAGTCTGGATGGAAGGGAAAATTTACTTTTCTTTGAATATACTTTCGACTTTACAAGAAATCCTTCTAACTTTTTACCATTAAGAACAAAGTATGCTATAGGTTTTGTTTGTTTTAGGTAGATACTCTTTATTTAGCTAAAAAGTTCCATTCAACTCCTTGCTCCTTGAGAGATTTTCATTATAAATGAATGCATGCCACTTTTTCAATATACAGTATTTTCATAAATGTTCAACTCTAGGGATTTTTAATTTCCATTATTTTTTATGAGCCATGTGTTATAATTGTTTTTTAAATATCTAAACAGATAGGTTTCAATTTCAAAAAACTTATTTTTTTTAAGACTTGGTTATGAAACTGGCTATTTTTTGTATTTTTGGTAGAGATGGGGTTTCGCCACGTTGCACAGGCTGGTCTCGAACTCCTTTCCTCCAGCAATCCGCCCTTCTCGGCCTCCCAAAGTGCTGGGATTACACATGTGAACCACCGCACCTGGCCAACAGATGGGGTTTTTCTAGTTAACTTTTTAGTATAAATTTCTAAATTAAAATTTTATTGTAGTCAGAGAACATGTGATACTTCATTTTTGAAATTTGTTAACATTTGCTTTTATAGCTTAAGATGTGGTCAAATTAAAAAATGTTCCATATATGCTTAAGAAAATGTGTTCTCTGTGCACAGTTCTACATATGTCCATTAAAATCAGCTTGTTATTCATCTCTTATATCTTTTTTTGGTCTGTTTGAGCTATCACAATTGAAAGAAATATTTTGAAATCTTTTATTGTTATGTAGATTTTTATGTATTTTTCTCTTACATAAATAGTTGCTTTAAGTGGTGTGAAGCTATCATACTTCATTAATTCTAAGACAGTTTTTTCATATTTAACATCTCAAAATGAAAATCTCTTATAATTGACATAATATGAAATCATTATTTCATAGTTTAGTTGCAGGAGTTTTTTACTGTTCACAGTGGTAGATAAAATAACAGCATGTCTTACAAATATTGGTATCTTAGATATGATGAAATATAATATTTTAACAGGTACATACAGACTTAGATTTAAAAAAATCCTTTTGGTGAATCAAAAGGTCTATCATTATATGAGGTCCTCTTCGTCCCCAGTAATACTTTTTGTCTTGAATTCTATATATGAGAGATATATTCTATTCCACAGAGATATAGATGATAGATAGATAGATAATAGATAAATGGATAGATGGATAGGTAGATAGATAGAAGATAGATAGATAGATAGATACATAGATAGATAGATAGATGATAGATAGATAGATATTCTCACTTTGTTTTGGTTGCCATTGCCTGTTATATCTTCAAACATGTGTGTCCTTATATTTTCATACATATATTGTAAAGGATATATAGTTGAGTTTATTTATTTTTTCATCTAATAGGACAATGTCTGTAGTTCACTTGTGAGTTCAGTCCATTTAGTGATTGTGATGGTTGATCCCTTTAGACATGTTTCTAGCATATTACTTCGGAATTTGTATTTGTTCCACTTCTAAGCTTCTTTTTCTCTTTTCTTGATTACATATATATATATATTTATATATATTTATATATATTTATATATATATATATTTATATATTTCTCTGCTTCACTAGTTTGGGATTTATACACTCTTTTTTTTGGTGGTGATTTGTGAAAATGTATCACACATTGCTGATCTAAAAAATCTTATATTAATATCTTAAATCCTTTGCCTGAACACTTAAACTCTGATCACTTCCTCCTGACTTAGATGTTACATTTGACAGTGATTTCCTTCTGTCCTTTTGTGAAAATCCACAAATTATGTTTAAATAAAGAAAGTGTTTGTTTAGATTTACTTGTATGTTTGCCATTTTTTTCTCATGATTCCTTTAAATCATTTCACACTTTTCTTCCAAGATAATTTATATCTTTTCTCAGGTACCTGCTTTAGAAGTTCTTTTAGTTGAATATACAGTTAGTAAATTCTTTCCATTTTGTCCATACCAATATTTCTTATTTTGCACTCCTTCTTGAGAGATAGCCTTGCTTCTAACACAATTCCAAGCTGACATTTATTTTTCTCTCAGTATTCTGAAAATATAATTCCACTGCTTCCCTGCTTCCATTTTGATGTCAAGAAATCTGCCTTGTGCCTTCTAATTGTCATTTCTTTATAGGTGGCTTTTGTCTTCTGGCTACTCATAAAATCTTCTCTTTGTCTTTGGTGCTCTGCAGTTTTAATATTTTTGGTTAGGTGGGGCTTTTAAGTTTATCTGCATGCTTTGCCATATGTATCATATATATTTTCATGGTTTTCATCATTTTGAAGAATTCTCAGCTGCCACCTCTTCAAATATGGCGCTCCTATATTTTTCCTGTTCTCTCTTCCTAGAACTTTGATTTGTTGAATGGAAAACCTTCTCATTCAAGCCTCTATATCATCTAACCTCTTAGACTTTCCATTTCTGGTTATTTCAGTGTTGCATTCTGTATATATTAATACCTTTAGAGCAACTTACTAGTTTACTAATATTCTCTCTTCAGTGATGATCTATTTAACTGTGGGTTTTAAAGTATATATAATAATATTTTTATACTGAAAGTTTTACTTGGATATTTTTCAAACTGGTTACTTGTTAAAACTCTTATTGCTTTCTCTGTTTTAACACACCTTTATTTGTTTAATCATTCCATACAAATTTGCTTTATGTTCTGATTGTGATAATTTTAATATCTGATACCATTTTGGCATTCAAATCTGTTTCTTTTGCTAACTCTTATGTGAGATTTCCTTGAGTGTTTGCTAATTTCTGATCATGAGCTCATATTTGCCTTTTATCAACCTGTGGAAAGCTTGACAGCCTAAGCTTATGGATCTGTGCTACAGATAAGAAACCACTTGATTAAACTTCAAGGATCCAGATCTAACAAAGGAGTTTTTTATTCATATCCCCCAGTGTATGGTAGGTCCAAGGCTTTGTCTCTACATTTCAATGTCCGAATTTGGGAAAAACACGTACTTCTTTCTCTGATTGCAGCTTGGCGTTTTTCTTAATTTTTCTCCTGTTTGGTGACAGCTCCTATTTCTAGCTGACCCAGAAATGCATTAACAATAATTATTTATCTAGAAATAAGATCTGTTTAAGAGGATGGGGGCTGGGCATGGTGCCTCACAGCTGAAATCCCAACACTTTGGGAGGCCGAGGCAGCAGATTGCTTGAGTCCAGGAGTTCAAGACCAGCCTGGGCAACAGAAAAAACTATGTCTCTACAAAAAATACAAAAATTAGCTGGGTGTGGTGGTACATGCCTGTAGTCTCAAGTACTCACGAGGCTGAGGTGGGAGGATTGCTTGAGCCTGAGAGGCAGAGGTTGCAGTAAACCAAGATCATGCCACTGTACTCCAGCCTGGGTGACAGAGTGACACCCTGTCTCAAAAAAAAAAAAAAAAAAAAGACGTGTATTCAGAGTGTCTAATCTACCATACTTTCTAATATACATTCATTATTTTTTAATGGCTTAAATACTTAAGTTAGTGAAATTACACCACTAAATTCAAGGTTCAATTTGCCCCAAATAATCACATTTAACTAATGAAAGTTTCCAAAAACCTTTTTTTGATAGATACACTGTTTAGCCTTTAAATTTATTTTCTAGACATTTAGCTGAAGAACATTTAGCTAATTCAGAAATGCTTTACACTTAAGTTCAATGGACTACGGAGTTACAAGAGCAAACATTTCCACATACTCCCACATTTTAGGATTAGATTAAGTCCCATAAGTGAAGTGGCCACACAGAACAGAAGCAGAAACAGCACATCACAGCATATCATGGTATTTCTTAGTTCTCAGAGTCCCTGAAAGGCATGTTTAGTAGGTTGGGACATGTCTTTGCAAAGTAACGGACAGCTCATTTTTTTGCAATACAACTGCCCTTTATACTCAAAGCTTGCATAATCATGCCAGAAGAATGTATTACAATAATTTATGCACATCCATTTATTAGAAGTTTTATAGGCAAGAACTTTCTTCATTCTTGTGCAGATAGAGATAGTAGTCAGTACCAATTGTACGTGAACAAAAGCACTATCTTCATATTTCTAGCTTTCCACAAAGCCCATTTCTTCATGGATCCCATGAAGATGTGTGCACCAGCATGCTACAGTGGCATTACTTTAAATGGTGTAATAAAGTATGTGATTCTAGTTTTGATATTTGACCATTGAAAATTTTCAGGCTGCACTCCTTCACTTTTTCCCCAGCCCCACATCTGGGCAGGCTGGTAAGAAAGCCAGCGTGCTCCCTCCCTTGGCACAAGGAGGGAAGTTCAAATCATGCAAAAATTGGCACACATGTGGGAACTCTCTCCCCAACACTACTCCCTAAGCACAATAAAAAACCAAAGCCTTTTGCCCTTTCCTTCACTCAAGCCAAACAAACTGACTTGGATGCCTGCCCTGCTCTCTCCAGAAAGCCTCATGATGTAATGAATATTTTCATACCTTCCTGGTGCTTTTGTGGCATTGTCCGTCTTGACATCTGAACCAATTTTGGAAGGGGGTGATTGATTCCACTTCTCTGCTAAGCAACCACCTGACAACTGGCCCTTTGATGAGGATGATGTAGGTGATGGCCACTAGCACCTGGGAAGCTTTTGTCCTTTGCTTTTGGTGGGCTAACAGGCTCTGCTTCTGGCTGGCAAGTAGACACTTTGAAAGTCTGCAGGTTAGCATGCACTTTGAGCTGCATTTGCTGAGTCCTACTGTGCCTCTTCTATAGACTTAATCAACCTAAGTTGAAGTTTCAATATTGGCATTTAGGGATGACAGTGTGGGATTGGGGTGCTACTTAAAGTTGCCCTAGGTCATATGTCTCAGCCTGGGCCTATCTTTGTGCCTCATATTAAAACTCTATTCTAGCATAATCTGTGGTTTATGATAGGTTCAGGGAAACAATTCTTACCCTAATACTATTTGTTCTGTGTCTCAACCAGGAAAGAACCCTATTCAATAATGACAGAAAAGACTGATACTGATAAGCTATGTAATACATGGACCCCTTGGGTGCCATTGTGTCAAGAACAGTCACCCTGTGGCACACTGAGGTTTACACTCCTAGGAACAGTTCATTCACACATACCTGACTTGCCTATCCCTCTGCCACCAAAAGAAAACCTGATCCTCAAAGTTACAGGGAAAGAGTATCCATGGCTGCCAAAGCACAGACCTTTATGAGAAGTAGACTTGAATGCATTATCCCTGCCCCACT
This sequence comes from Symphalangus syndactylus, assembly GCF_028878055.3. Classification (NCBI taxonomy): domain Eukaryota; kingdom Metazoa; phylum Chordata; class Mammalia; order Primates; family Hylobatidae; genus Symphalangus; species Symphalangus syndactylus. Next base: position 97,099,723 of record NC_072426.2, read on the forward strand.
TAAAGGGCCAGAGGACACTAACAGACAACTATTATATATAAAATTGACCAACAAAGGCACTGTGTTCATTGAGAGATGTGGCTTATCAACATGTTAAAGGGTTAATTCAAACTCTACTTAAGCCAGTACCCTACCCAATAAAACAACTGCCATGGGAGAGGTCCCTCAGCTTGATGATAATGAATTGGTACTCTCCGAAGGGAAAATGTATATATATGCATCTGAACAAAGAAGACAGAACCCCTTTAAAGTGTATCCAGCAACCATCAAATTTAAAAGCAAGTAAATAGAAGTGAGTGGTGGGGGAAACTAAAACAGAGATCCATAATTTGATCCAATTAGAAATCTAAAATGTACTAAAAATACATAATAAAAAGTGAAAAGTAAAAAGGATGCCAATTAGCTTTTGTACGTTAAAACATAGGGTTTGAAACTAACTCTAAAATCTGCTAAGCTGAAAAGAACTGGCAAACCTTCATTGTCTTAACTAATTCTGAGGCTCAAATTCCAGTTATGTTTGGGGATCTCACCAAATTTAAATTGTCCTCTATTTTGCATTTGGTAACTCCCCTAAGAGTTTAACCATAAATTTATTACATTCATCTATATGTAGTAAAGAGTTACCATACTCTTAGGGTGGTTACCAAATGCAAAGTAGAGGGCAAACAGGTATGCCTCACCTTGACTACTGGTACACTTTCCTTCTCTAAATTTTCCATGGCCTTAGCACCTGTTGCCTTAACATATATCACATAGTAGGTATGACCTAACCCAGTGAGTAATAAATTGAAATAAAATTAAATCTTTGACATTTAAAATCAGCTTAAAAAAATGGAATACCACGAACCTAAAATAGAATAATTCATCTCTGGTTAAAATAGTTAATATGTCCTAATATAGATTAAAAAAACAAGGCCTATAGAAATTAAGGCCCATAATACAAGGAGTACTATCTTCCTATTTAATGGTGATTCTAAAGGTCACTATTTTTTCTTTGGTTGCTTTGTTTTTGGTATCATTGCTAAGAAGTTTAGCCCAAAGTCATGAAGACTTACTCCTATGTTTTCTTCTAAAAATTTTATCATTTTAGCTGTTACATTTAGTCTATGATCCATTTTGAGTTAATTTTTGTATATTGTATAAGGAAGAGGTGAAACTTTATTTATGTGTACACGCATATTCTGTTGCGTCATCATTTGTTGAAAAGGTTGTTCTTTTCCCATTGAAATGTCTTGGCACCACTGTCAAAAATTAATTGACCTTAAATGTAAGGCTTTATTTCTGAATTTTTAACTTTATTACATTGATCTATACATTTATCCTCATACCAGTACTATACTTTCTTCATTACTGTTTTTGAAGTGTTGAAATTTGGAAGTGTGAGTGTATTAGTCCATTTTCACACTGCTGATAAAGACATACCCGATACTGGGAAGAAAAAGAGGTTTAATTGGACTTACAGTTCCACATGGCTGGGGAGGCCTCAGAATCATGGCGGGAGATGAAAGGTACTTCTTTTTTTTTTTTTAATTTTATTTTTTATTATTATACTTTAGGTTTTAGGGTACATGTGCACAATGTGCAGGTTTGTTACATATGTATCCATGTGCCATGTTGTTTTGCTGCACCCATTAACTCATCATTTAGCATTAGGTATTTCTTACATGGTGGCAGCAAGAGAAAATGAGGAAGATGCAAAAGCAGAAACCCCTGATAAAACCATCAGATCTCGTGAGACTTATTCACTACCATGAGAACAGTATGGGGGAAACTACCCCCATGATTCAAATTATCTCCCACTGGGTCCCTCCCACAACATATGGGAATTATGGGATTATAATTTAAGAGGAGATCTGCGTGGGGACACAGAGCCAAACCATACCAGCAAGTCATCCAACTTTGTCTTCTTTTTCAAGATTATTTTTGTTATTCTGGATCCCTTGCTTTTCAATATGAATTTTAAAATTAGCTGGTCAATTTCTGCAAAAAAAAAAAAAGCCAGCTGAGATTTTGATAGGGATTGTGCTGAATCTAGATAAATTTGAGAAATATTGTCATTTTGATAATATTAAGACTTTTAATTCATGAATATGGACTTTCTATTATTTTGCTCTTCTTTAATTTTTTAATGTTTTGAGTTTTCACCATGTAAGTTTTACACATTATATTAAATTTATTCCTATATATTCAATATATTTATGTACTATTATGAATGGAATTATTCTCTTAATTTCATTTTTGGATAGTTCTTTGTAAATGTATAGAAAGAAAATTGATTTTTCATATATTGATCTTGTATCTTACAATCTTGCTAACTCATGTATTAGTTCTAATAGGTTTTTAGTGGTTTCCTTGGGATTTTCTATATGTAAGATCATCTGACTCCATTATCTGGCTGCTGACAGCTTTCAGACCCCTTCTCTCCCACTTCTCTTTTCCCCTCACACCTGAGCAAGCCAATTAAAAAAAAAATCCCAGGCCCTCCTTTCCTTGGCACTAGCATAGAAGTCAAACCACGTAAACTCGAGCCTGTACACGGGAGCCCTAATGCCAGCCCACACCCAAACACAGTAGAAACCAAAGCCACTTGTGCCTTCCTCACTCAAACCTAATAGAAAAGCTTGGGTGTTTCCTCTGCTCTCCCTTAGAAAGCCTCATGATGTAAGTAATAAATGTTTCCATACACTCTTCATGCTTGTATGGCATCATTAGTCTTGACTCTGAACCAATAGGATGGGGGATATTGATCCCACCTTCTTAGGACAACTGCAAGACAAATAGCAAAAAATAGAGACAATTCAAATATCCCACAATAAGGATAAGGTTATAGACTTCCCATCCCTGCTTTATCAAGTGTAGTTTCGTTTTTATTTACTTTGCAACCTGGTCTTCAAAGGAGGAATCCTTTGCAAGATGACGTTTAATAGTTATAAGAAACTTAAACTTCACACAGTTTAACCTGAAGAAGACTGCATAGGTGCAGCATATGAGCTGTGAAAGGTGATACAGTAGAGACACAGGGGCAGGAATTGTCTAACAGGTGAGAAGGTGGCTAAAGCTCTGGCAAGATGATCAATCACATCTGGGGTCACAGGCTCTGGAAGACCTCATTTCAACAGTGATCACGAGGCATCTATTTGTGCAGTAGAATTTCAGAGCCCCAAGGAATTATACAATTATCTAATTCATCTTGTTCGCTGTACAAGTGAAGAAGTGATCCCCAGATAAATTGAGTGGCTGACTTAGGTTACCTGGCCATTACACATTTTGTGGCAGTCTGAGGTTCTTCTGATCTCCCTGTCTGTGCTCTTCCCAGCTATGCTTTCCCAGTCTACCTATAAGATCAGGAAGGATTCCAATCATCATGGCTCATTTTTCTGCTTTTTGATAGGAAAAAGTGATTTCTGAATATGTTCCTGAAAAAAGCATGCCACAGGTTTGTGTCTCAAACTTGTAAAACATTAGGGTGGCTGGGGGTGGTGGCTCACGCCTATAATCCCAGCACTTTGGGAGGCCAAGGTGGGTGGATTCCCTGAGGTCAGGAGTTAGAGAACAGCCTGGCTAACTTGGTGAAACCCCGTTTCTACTAAAAATACAAAAATTAGCCAAGCGTGGTGGCACACACTTGTAGTCTCAGCTACTCAGGAGGTTGAGGCAGGAGAATCACTTGAATCCAGGAGGCAGAGGTTGCAGCGAGCCGAGATCGTGCCACTCGACTCCAGCCTGGACAACAAAGCCAGACTCCGTCTCAGAAAAAACAACAAATAAACAACAACAAAAATGGAAAAACAAAAAATAAAACAAAACAAAAATAAACATTAGGTGATCTGGGGCACTCAGCTACTTTAGTTACTTTCACAGCCTGGCTGGAGCACACTAGTTTTAAACCTCAGCTTAGAGCTGTCCTTTACATATACCTGCTTGGCAGCCCAGGCACTCAGCTTAAAAGTCTGAGCTTCAGATAATCCAGACTGAAACCCCTTCCCCCAACGCGATACACACATATTTTCACTCATTGTGGCTTAAGCTTACCTGACCTGCACTTACAGTGACCTGCGTATTGTACTTACCACAAGGCTGAAAGGGAACCATCCCAGCAATGAGATAGTTCATGAAATTCAGCCTTCACACAGACAGCCTCTTAGATCTCTACTGTCAGATCTTTCCCATGCAGTGATCCTGCAAACCATTGTTCAGTGCCAGCAGGGGAAGAACAAACTGATTCTCATTTCCCCAAATTAAGCAAGGCTGGAATTTTGTGGTTGTTACATTTATTACTGTCTGGCATATTCCAAGAAGTTGGGATGCTGATCCTCTATGTCATTTGTTTATTAGAATGTACACCCAGTCCTCTATGTTGCCTGGAGGTCCTTATATTAGCATAATTTCAAGGAATGTTAGAAAATGGTTAGAAACTTAAGTTGCAAGGTGTTTTGAAATGTGAGCCTGGATTATCTGCCTGTTTTTGGTAGAGTCACACCTGTTCTCTCAACCCTTCATCACTCATGTCTAGGGCAGCAAATACGTTTCATTTGTTCAGTAGTGTCTGCCTAAATTCTATCTTGGAAAGGATTCTGTTATCCTATATTGGATGCACAGGAAGGAGTGACATTAGAAATTATTGCCAGGAAATATGAGCTCTTCCCAGGAAATATGCATGTACCTGCATATTTTCTACCTCAGTGCTGCGAACAAAGTAGGTGCTTATGAATACTGAGTGAATATAGCTCAAATTCAACTAACATTTGAGTATCCACTATGGAACAAATAATGTGTAGACAATTTCCCATGTGTCCTTTCATTTAGCCATCACAACAACACTGAGAGGCAAATAGTACTAGATTCATTGCTAAGACAAGGAAAAGAAGACTCAGAGACACTGGAAAAGCTCTCCAATCCCAGAGAGAAATTAAATTTAAGTATGGACACTGGAGACCAAACTTTAGACTGGGTTCAAATAGTAGTTCTATCACCTTCAGTTGTGTGGCATCAGATGTGTTATTTAACTTCTTGAGTTCTCAGTTATTTCATTAAAAATATAGGATTGCTAATTGTGCCTAACTCATAGGGAGAAGATAAAATAGAACAGGGTCCAGATCATGATTTTTAAGTGTCTTCCTCCAGTAAAAGTCATCAGATTTCCTTGGAGAAATGGCTAACTCCAGACAAAGAAAAGTATAAGATGAACTTATAAAAGAAAATAAGGAATAGCACAATAAATAACAAGGGCATATAAAAAAAAAGTCAAGAGTCAAATGGAACAATCTCCCAATGGGCAAATCTTAAAACAGTTCGATCAACAACAGTAATGGATTATAACCCATAGAATAAAGTAAGAAGCCATGAGACCATAATTTTATAAATAAGTAAACATATAAATAGGAGAGCATGGTAAACTCTTTCTCACAGCAGTATTTGGAGAAATAAATGTATAAGAAGTGATGAGAGTAGAAAATCACCATTTGGCAAACGCCACAGTAATAACTGTTGTAGGTAAGTACCAACAGGTGCTAAACTTAGTAAAGGAGATTATCATGTGGAACAGGATACTTACACAGTCTCAAAATATCTCCCCACAAGATACTTATTAAATACAAAGGAAAACAGGAGCTCTTTTCAGAAACCTGAGAGATTTCCCCTTAACCAAGTGATCAAAGCTGGTATCACCACAAATGGGACAAACTGATATCACACACCTCCTGATACAATGCACTGAGAAGGATGCAGCATGCTATTCTGGCCAAACATTCATCATCTAAATTTACTCATGAAGAAGCATCTAAAAATTCTAAATTGAGGGATATTGCATAAAATAATTGGCTAGTACTCTTCAAAAATGTCATTCTCCTGGAATACCCAAAGCAGTCTTGAGCAAAAAGAATAAAGCTGGAGGCATTACACTGCCCGATTTGAAAATGTACTATAAAGCTATAGTAACCAGAGTAACATGGTACTGGCACAAAAACAGATACATAGACCAATGGAAAAAAATAGAGAACCCAGAAATAAAACCAGGCATTTATAGCCAACTAATTTTTGACAGAGGCATCAAGAACATACACTGGGGAAAGGACAGTCTCTTCAATGATTGGTGTGGGAAAAACTGGACACCCATATGCAGGAGAATAAAATTAGACCCCTATCTCTTAGCCCATACAAAAATAAAATAAAAATGGATTAAAAACTTAATATAAGAACGAAAACTATGAAACTACTAGGGGAAAATAATGAGGAAATACTTCAGGATATCAATCTTAGCAAATATTTTTTGAGTAAGACCTCAAAAGCACAGCCAACAACACCGAGAGAAAAATAGTATTAGATTCATTTCTAAGATAAGGATAAGAAGACTCAGAGACAAATAGGATTACATCACACTAAAAAGTTTTGCATAGCAAAAAACAAAAACAATAAACAAATGCATAACCTACAAAATAGGAGAAAATATGTGCAAATTATACATGTGCCAAGGGATTAACAACCAAAATACATAAGGAACTCAATAGCAAAAATAATATTAATAACAATCTGATTTTTTTAATGGGCAAAAGATCTGAATAGACATTTCTCAAAAGAAGACATACAAATGGCCAATAGGTATATGAAAAAAATGTTCAACATTGCTAATCATCAAGCAACTGAAAATCAAAACTACAATGAATTATTAACTTACCTCAGTTAAAATGGCTATTATCAAAAAGACACAAAATAACAGATGCTGGTAAAGATGCAGAGAAAGGGGAACATTCATATACTTATGGTGGGAATTAGAATTAGCACAGCCACTATAAAAAACTCATAAACAATAGAACTACCATATGATCCAGAAATCCCACTGCTGGGTATATGTCCAAAAGAAAGGAAATAAATATATTGCAGAGGTATCTGTACTCCTATATTTGTTGCAACACTATTCACCATAGCCAAGATATGGAATCAAGCTAAATGTCCACCAACAGATAAATGGATAATGTGTTATATATGCACAATGGAATATTCAGCCATAAAAAGAGTGAAATCCTGTCATTCTGCAGAAACATGGATGGAACTGGAGGATATTATGTTAAATAAGCCAGGCACAAAAAGACAAATATTGTATGTTATAATTCATATGTGGGAACTAAAAATACTTATGCCATGAAGCTAAAAAGTAGAATAGTGGTTAACAGAGGTTGAGAAAAGTAGAGGGGAGAGAGGGATGAAGAAAAGTTGGTTGATAGCTACAAAAATACAGTGAGAAAGAATAACTTCTAGTGTTTGATAGTAAATAGCTGCAAATACAAGTCAAATTTTGGTTAAAAAATGTATGAAAAGAAAATAAGGGAGATCCACCATCTTGTTTCCCCAGCCTCCTGGGATACAGATATGGCTTCTGTTCTTTCAGGAATTAGGAACCTGGTGAAGTGTTCAGCTGTGAATGGAGCTGGTGTATACTGAATATGCAAAGGTAATATTTAGGACCTGAATGTCTAAGTGTAGAATGAAGACATGAAGGCTAACTTATAAAGGGAAAAAAGGACATTATATTAAATTGGCCAAGAGTGCTACAATAAAGCTTCATTGTAAAAATAATTACCAGGGGTTCTGGACAAGATGTCCAACTGGACACAGTCAGGAAGCACTGCTGTCACCAAGAAAGACCAAAAATTGGGTAAACTAACATATTTTGAACAGATTTTCAAAGAGAAAATACCAAGAGTCAAAAGAGAGGTGAGGCAGACACCAAGGCTGAAGAGGGAGGAAGCTGGGAACCCTGCATAGATTTGTCAAATTTCAGGGACAGTTCCTGGCCCCAAATAGCTCCTAGAGAAGGGGCAAAAATCCAGCTACAAGTACAGATCCTGTACAGGGCATTGGCACCCTGAAATCCCCCAGAAACAAAGCCAATTGATTATACTCAACTTATGCTACAGTTAAAGAAACACCAGCCCTCTCAAATGAGAAAGAATCCATGCAAGAAACCTGACAATTCAAAAAGAGTGTTCCCTTCCCTCCAAATGAGCACCCTAGCTCATAAGCAATGGTATCCAATCAGTTTGAAATGACTAAAATGACACACATAGAATTCATTGTGGATGGCAAGGAAGCTCATTGAGATCAAGAAGAACATTCAAACCCAATCCAGAAATTCACAGAATCCAGTAAAATGATCCAAGAGTTAAAAGACAAAATAGCTATTTCAAAAAAGAACAAAACTGAACTTCTGGAATTGAAAAATTCACTATGAGAATTTCATAATACAATCAGAAGCATTAACAGCAGAATAGACAAAGCCACAGAAAGAATCTCAGAGCTTGAAGAGCAGTTCTTTGAGTAAACTCAGTCAGATAAAATTTTTTTAAAAAAGAATTTTTAAAAAATGAACAAAACATGTGAGAAATATAAGGTTATACAAAGAGACCAAACCTACAAGTCATTGACATTATTATTAATACATGAACATTTCTCCAATCTTGCTAGAGAGGCTGGCATGCAAATTCAAGAAATACCAAGAACCCCTGCAAAATACTACACAAGATGACAATCCCCAAGGAACATAGTTATCAGAATCATCAAGGTAAATGCAAAAGAGAACATCTTAAAGGCAGCTAGAGAGAAGGATCCGTTCATTTACAAAGGGAATCCCATCAAGCTAGCAGTGGACTTCTCAGCAGAATTCTTACAAGGCAGAAGACATAGGGAGCCTGTTTCCAGTATCCTTAAAAAAAAAAAAAAAGAAATTTCATACCAACAGTTTCATATTCTGCCAAACTAAGCTTCATAAGCAAAAGAGAAATAAAATCTTTCTCAGACAAGCAAATACTGAGGGAATTTATTACCACTAGACCAACCTTACAAGAGGTCCTTAACAGAGTGCTATACATGGAAACAAAAGAACGATACCTGCTACCACAAAAACACACTTAAGCACATAGCCCACAGACACTATAAAGCAACTACACAATCAATTCTACAAAAAAACCAGCTAACAATATGATGACAGGGTCAAAATCTCACATATCAATAATAACCCTGAATGTAAACAGTCTAAACACCCCACTTAAAAGGCATAGAGTGGCCAACTGGATAAAAAGACAAGATCAAACTCTCTGCCATCATTTAGAGATCCATCTCACATGTAATGACATCCACAGGCTAAAAGTAGCAGGATCTACCATGCAAACAGGAAGGAAAAAAGAGCACTAGTCACTATTCTTATATCAGATAAAACAAACTTTAAAACATCAACAAACAGAAAGCAGAAAGAAGGACATTATATAATCATAAAGGTTTTGATTCAATAAGAAGATTTAACTATCGTAAACATATATGTACCCAACATTGGAGCATCCAGATTCATAAAACAACTACAAGAAGACCCACACAATAATAACGGAAAACTTCAACACTCCACTGACAGATTTTACTGACATATCATCGAGGCAGAAAATGAACAAAAAAATTATGGATTTAAACACGACACTCAGCCAATTGGACCTAATAGACATTTACAGAATACTATACCCAACTGCAACAGAATATATATTCTTCTCATCTGCACATGGAACATATTCTAATATCAACCACATGCTCAGTCATAAAGGAAGTCTCAATAAATTCAAAAACGTTGATATCATACTGTGCACACTCTTGGATCACACCATAATAAAAATGGAAATCAATACCAAGAAGATCTCTTAAAACTACACAAATACAGAGAAATTAAACAACTTGCTCCTGAGTAACTCTTGCACGAACAAAATAATTAAGGCAGAAATAAAAAAAAATTCTTTGAAATTAATGAAAATACAGACACAACTTACCAAAATCTTTGGGATGCAGCTAAAACAGTGTTAAAAGGAGATAGTTTATAGTGCTAAACACCTTCATCAAGAAGTTAGAAAGACTTCAAGTTAACAATCCAACACCATACTTAGAGGAACTTAAAAAAAAAAGAACAAACCAACCCCAAAGCTAACAGAGAAATAGATAATTAAAATTAGAGAACAACTAAATGAAATTGAAATGCAAAAATCCATGCAAAAGATGAAACCAAGACCTAGTTCTTCAAAAGAATAAACAAAATTGATAGACCTCTAGCTAGAACAATGAAAAAAAAAAAGATCTAAATAAGCAAAATCAGAAGTGACAAAGATGACATTACAATTGATACCACAGAAATACAAAAGATCCTCAGAGACTATTATGAACAACTTGATGCACAGAAATTAGAAAATCTACAGGAAATGGATAAATTCGTGGAAACACAATCTCCCAAGATTGATCAAGGAAGAAAGTGAAAACCGGAACAGAACAATAACACATTCAAAATTGAATCAACAATTAAAAAAAAAAAACAAAAAACTACCAACCAAAGAAAGCCCCAGACCAGATAGATTCTCAGCCAAATTTTATCAGACATGCAAAGAAAAATGGGTATCAATCCTACTGAAACTATTCCAAAAAATCAGGGATGAGGGGCTCCTCCCTTACTCATTCTACAATGCTGGCACCAGTCCGTAGGCTCCAGAATAAAGTCTACTTGATCTTGGTAAATCAACATCAAACAGTTAATTTGCCAAGATCAAATAGGCTTTATCCCTGTGACGTGAGGTTAGTTCAATATATACAAATCAATAAATGTGATCCATTACATAAACAGAATTAAAACCAAAAGCCATAGGATCATCTCAATAGATGCAGGAAAAGCTTTAGATAAAATCCAACATCCCTTCATGATAAAAACACTCAACAGACTATGTGTTAAAAGAACATACTTCAAAATAATAAGAGCCATCTATGACAAACCCATACCCAATGTCATACTGAAGAGACAAAAGCCAAAAGCATTCCCTGGGAGAACTGCAACAAGACAAATATGTCCACTCTCCCCACTCCTATTCAAAATAGCATTGGAAGCCCTAGCCAGAGCAATCAGTCAAGAGAAAGAAATAAAAGGCATCCAAATAGGCAAAGAAGAAATCAAACTATCTTCTCTGACAAAATGATTCTATACCTATAAAACCCTAACCACTTTAGCAAAAAAAGGAAAAATTGTAGTAAAGTTTCAGGATGCAAAAATCAATGTACAAAAATCAGCAGCATTTCTATAAACCAACAATGTCCAGGCTGAGAGTGAAATCAAGAAAACAATCCCACTTACAATCACTACAAAGGAATTAAAATACTTAGGAACACAGCTAACCAAGAGGGTGAAAGATCTCCACAAGGAGAACTCCAAAACACTGTTGAAAGAAACCAGAGACAACATGAATAAACGGAAAAACATTCCATGCTCATGGATTAGAAGAAGCAATATAAAAATGGCCATACTGCCCAAAGAAATTTATAGATTCAAAGCTACTTCTATCAAACTGCCAATGTCATTCTTCACAGAATTAGAAGAATCTATTTTAAAATTCATATGAAACCAAAAAAGAGCTCAAATAGCCAAAACAATCCTAAGCAAAAAGAACAAAACTGGAGGCACCACACTACCAGACCTTAAACTATACTGTAAAGCCACAGTACCCAAAACAGCTTGCTACTGGTACGAAAACATACACATAGATAAATGGAAGAGAAAAGAAAACATAGAAATAAAGTGGCACAACTACAACCACCTGATTTTTGACATGGCTGACAAAAATAGGCAATGGGAAAAGGACTCCCTTTTCCATAAATGATGCTGTGATAACTGGCTAGCCATATGCGGAAGATTGAAGCTGGACCACTACCCTTCACCACATGTAAAACATTAACTCAAAATGGATTAAAGATTTAAATGTAAGACCTCACACTATAAAAATCATGGAAGACAACATAGGAAATACTCTTCATGACAGAGGCCTTGGCAAAGAATTTTGGACTAAATCCCCAAAAGCAATTGCAACTAAAACAAAAATAGACAAGTGAGCCCTAATTAAACTAAAGAACTTCTGTACAACAAAAGAAACTATCAATAGAGCAAACTACCTAAAGAATGGGAGCAGATATTCACAAACTATGCATCCAACAAAGACCTAATATCCAGAATCTACAGGGAACTTAAAAAAATCAATAAGCAATAAACAAATAATCCCATCTAAAAGTGGGAAAAGGACATGAACAGATATGTCTCAAAAGAAGACATACAACAAACATGAAAAAATCCTCATCATCACTAATCATTAGAGAAATTCAAATGAAAACCACAATGGAAAACCATTTAACACCAGTCAGAATTGCTATATTAAAAAGTCAAAAAATGACATATGCTGGTGAGGCTATGGAGAAAAGCAAATGTTTACACACTGTCAAAATGAAAATTAGTCCAGCCACTGTGGAAGGCAGTCTGTAAATTTCTCAAAGAACATAAAACAGAGCTACCATTCAACCAGTAACCCCATTACTGGGTATATACCCAGAAGGAAATAAATTGTTCTACCAAAAAGACACATGTACTTGAATGTTCATTGCTGCACCATTCACAATACCAAAGACATGGAATCAACCCAGGTGCCCCATCAGTGGTAGACTGAATAAGGAAACTGGTATATGTTCACCTTAGAATGCTGCACAGCTATACAAATAATGAAATGTCATTTGCAGCAACATGGATACAGCGGCAGGCTATTATCCTAAACAAAATAATGCAGGACCGGAAAACCAAATACCACATGCTTTCACCTATAAGTGGGAGCTAAGAACTGAGTACACATAGACATGCAAGTGGAAACAATGATCAACACTGGGGACTACTAGAGAGGAGAAGGAGAAAGGGGGTGTGGGCGGAAAAACTACCTATTGGGTACTATGCTCACTACCTACGTGATGGGATCATCCATATCCCAAACCTCAGCATCACCCACTAGACCCATGTAACAAACATGCACATGTACCCCTCTGAATCTAAAATAAATGTTGAAGTTACTTTTATTTAAAAAAAAAGGCAGAAAATAAGCATAGTGTGTAAAACATACCTTTTCCTTGATTTCTTTTATAATTAAAAAATTATATTTTGCATACAAAGAGACAATTCACTAAAGAAAATACACAAATTGATAACTGTTTTTAAAAGTTAACATCACTAATAAGGAAATGCAAATTAAAGGCACAGTGGAATTTAATTTTCAAACATTGGAAAAAGATGAATTTCCCCAGTGCTGAGGATTGTGTGGTGAAACAGGCTTTCACAGAGTCCTAAGGGAATTTATATTGATATCATCATTTTGGAAGTCATTTTAGCAATACAAATTAGTAACCTTAAAACAGTTCATACACATTGACTAATTTCATTTTGTTTCACCAGAGGAAACCTAAATGTTTAGTATCACAGATATGCTTGAGGGCAGTATGTATTAACCACAAGATGGACCATTATGAAACTATTATGTTTTTTAAGAGTTCTTAATGCACGGAAAATGGTTATGACATAATGCTAGTTTAAAAGAGAATATAAATTATAATTTCAATAATATGAATAGGACAGGAATAGATCAAATTGTCAATAGTGACCATCTAATGGTAATGAAATAAGGGTGATTTCTATTCATTCTGTCTTACATGTTTTATATATTCTTCTGCAGTAAGCGTGCTTAGCTTTTAAAATATAAAACTAAGGCCAGGCCCAGTGGCTCATACCTGTAATTCCAGCATTTTGGGAGGCTGGGACAGAAGGATTGCTTAAAGCCAGGAGTTTGAGATCAGCCTTGGCAACAAAACAAAATCCTGTCTCTACACACAAAAAAATCTTAAATCTTAGCCAGGTACAGTATCACATGCCTGTAGTCCTAGCTACTCAGAAGGCTGAGGCAGGAGGATCACTTGAACCAAGGAGTTTGGGGCTGCAGTAAGCTACAATCATGCCAGTGCCCTACAGTCTAGGTTACAGAGTGAGACCCTATTTCTAAAAAATATATAACATAAAAATAATATATATTTAAAGTTAAAAATGTAAAGTCTCAAAGTTAAAAAATGATGAAATGTTCCAGATTTAAAAAGACTAAGGAGACATGATAATTAAATGCAATATGTGATCCTGGGTTGGATCCTGTGCTAGAAAAAGAATGTTAGTACAACAGAGGGAGAAATTTGAATAAGGTCTTTAGATGAGATAATTGCATTGTATCAATGTTTGATCATTGTACTGTGATTATATAAGCTGTTAATAATTGGGAAATCTGGGAGAAGGGTGTATAAGAAATAATTTTACTGATTTTTCAACAGTGTGAAATTAATTCAAAATGAAAGGTTAAAAATAAAAGTATAGTGCCTGAATTCTAGTCAAAATATTCATCAGCTGATGGTAATTAACAAAATGTGGCATGTCCGTACCTAGACAATAGAATATTATTCATCTCTAAAAAGAATTGAAGTACTGACATGGGCTATAATATGATGAACCTTAAAAACATGCTACGTGAAAGACACCAGGCACAAAAGATCACACTGTATGATTGCATTTATGTGAAATGTCCAGAATGGGCAAATACATATATACAGAAAGTAGATTAGTACTTGACAGGGGTTGGGGGCTCAAGAGGAATGGAGAATGACTGCTCATGATATAGGGTGGCTTATGGGGGTGACAAAAATGTTCCAAGATTAGATAGTGGTGACAGTTGCACAACTCTGTAAATATATTAAAAACTTCTGAACTGTTATACTTCAAGTGAATGAATTTTATTGAATGTGTATTATACCTCAGTAAAGTTGTTTTTCTTTTTAACAGTGCCTGGTACATAGCAAATTCTCTAAAAATGTGGCCAATGATGATGATGATCATGCTCATTACTACTACTACTACTGTTGTTTCATTTTTCTTCTCATTGGCCTTTCCAGCATTAACTTGTAAGGCTTATAAATAGACTATGGGAGAAAGACTGACTTATTTGTTAGCTGCCTTCTTCTGTCCACTGGAGAACCAAAGAGTATCCCTCACCCTTAACTAAGGAAAGACCAAGAGTCAAAAGAAGACCCATTTCAGTTGCAAGCACCAATGAAGATGCTAGAAAACAAAGGCAAATTGTGACCCCGAAAAGAGATATGAATCTGTCTAATTTTTATAGATTGGTTTTGATTTATCTTTCTACTTACTAAACAACCAATTATGATTTATTTTTGCCCTGTTCAAAGGGTTTCACCCCTGCCATGCATCTTTGTTCAGCCCTTAATTCATCAAGAAAGAAATGCTCCAGGTGTATTGGAAAGGCAATGGATTGACCCAGCTGACAAAACCTGAGAGTTTTCACAGGAAAAGTCTTGAGGAAAACTCTAAAGTTCTTTGCGTTCCAGGCAGGAAGAGCTCATCATGTATACAGGTGGTACCTTTTGCAGGCCCACATTCTATCTCTTGCTGCCTGCAGATAGTCCTGTACCTCCAGGTTTGGCTTTGAACTACAAGTAGAAATGCTGAAGCCGAGTGAACATTACCTTCTCTCAGATCTCAACACAGCCTCAGAGAACCAGGGCTCCCATTAATCTAAGGAACCTCCTAACACAGTATTTGGCTTGGATTTATGAGAGGCCTTTGAGGCTTGCTAATGCTGGTAATGAACCCAAGTCCTTGATTATCGTGAATGAAGCAAAGCCAAAGAAAACAATGCTGAATGCTTAGCACAGGTGGAGTTAGCCCTGTAGTGTCACAATAAAAACTTACAACAACTATTCCAATTTGCAAGACCATTAAGTAGCTTCCATGAAATTAATAAATGTTCATAAAGGTCTCTTCAACAGGAAGCTCTGGTATTTTGGGAGAGGATGGGGCAGGGAGAAGACCAAATGAAATTGCACTCCAGTGCTGCATTCTTAACTAATTTGTTCTGAATATCCTCCACTCATACATGTGAGATATGACATCTGAAGGCAAAGGGTTATCGTTCAGAGATAAAACAAGTTGAAGGTATTTAAAGTACTTGCCAAGGAAAAGTGCTCATCTGATAAAAATTTAGACAGGAAGGATGCCAAAGACCAGGAAAGACACAACTGAGAGATATGATGAGGTGACTGCTGTTCCAGCTGTCAGATTTGTCAATGGTGTAGAGATGCCAGATTTTAACTCAAATGCAATGTCAGCCCAAAAGCTGACCCTATTTACATGCATGGTTTTTATTAAGAAAGCACTAGGACTTTGTCTCAGCTACAAATATCCTACAAATAGTAATTTCAAGATATAAACTTGTTGGTTGGTTGGTTTCCTCTTCAAAAAGAGACTTGAAGTAGGGGGAAGAGAATACAGTTTCACACTTTCACCATCTCTCTACTGAATAGAGTCAGTGGGGTATACTTGAGGTGAAGTAGTGGGCATGGTGGCAGACATTACCTGAAGAAGAGGGGGTGTTGAATTACCTTGAGAAGGGCAAATGTTTTAATATTTAGTCTTTAAGGGTCCTACAAGAAAACAAGGGTGCAAAGAGTGGTACTTCCTCTCCTCCATAATTTTGGAATGTCAAACCAGATCATGATTCTGTTTTATCAAAACACTAGTCATATAGGCCTGGGCACACATAAACTACACAAATGCAGACAACATTGGGTTTCTTCTACTTGCCTAAAATATATAACAGAAATGTATAAAAAGAAAGTTTGAAATATTTTTAAAAGGGGGAAAAAAAAGATGAGGGCCATGAAAACACATCCCCCAGTGAAGAGATAACAAGGAAGTAGGTGAAGGGAAAACAGATATTTGAAAACTAATACAATTCTCATTATTAAATACCTTTTAACTTTCCTTCGAATCATCATTTTCCCTATTATAATCCACAAAACTGACCATAATGAATCTGTTCATTGCCTTGGCAGACAAGAAACCTACACAACACCCTACCACCAATGCACAGTTAAAGAATAGAGGGAATCTTTTCTTAGACCATTAAAAAGTCAACATTACCATATCAATGCCACTTTCTCCTTGTTATGCCTGCCAATCCAGTGTTCTTTCACTTTTAAGCAGAGTATAGCCAGGCCTTTTGAAATGCTGACTTATTAGTCACACATGCAGATTCTCTTTGGCATGACAAACACTCCAACACCCATATGATCGCGAAGGCAATGTCCCCAAAGGAAGCATCAGCCACGTAAGTCAGGAAATTCTTATGAGTTCTTTACAAGGATAACTTGGCCTATGTCTCTTTTGCTTACAGATAGTAGAGTTTGAAATGTAATAATCAAGACCCAATAAGCTTCAAAAACACACTGAGTCAACAAAGAGTTTTATGATACTTTCAATTCCAACCAGATAAACTAACAGGAATCACTTTCATATCCCCCCTCCACCTACCTGAAACAACTAAAATACTGAATAAATATATGAAAGACATTGGATATAGAGCAACATAGGACAGCATGTCCTAATAGAGGGAAAACAAATGTGATATTTTCAAGCACTGCTTCAGTTTGCTGCCTGGAGAGAATTTCTAGGTGACAACACAGAACAGAGGGACCCAGGTGGAGCTCACAGTCTCTCTCAATTGAGGAGATGGAGCTGGGAGGGTAAGATGACTAGATCTCAATAGGCAGATTACTGGAGCAGATAGAGCTGTATCAAAAAAGCTCTGGAAAATTGCAGAGAGTTCCCTGCAAGTCTTCAGCTGAATACTAGTCAGGGGATATGTGTGAGGCAACTACATGAGTTTTTAGAAAAGAGCTAGAAGAAAACTACCTGCAAGGACCAGAAGAAACAATCTTCAGACATTACACAGAGCTGGGATAGTTCATGTTCCCACCAACAAGAGTGGAAAATCTAGTAAACCATGGTGCACTGGGTACAAGACCCAGAAAGGTGTTGGCTCCATATAGTGGGGGTGAAATTAGCTGTAGATTAAGGCTGTTTTTATCCCAACTAACAAGTCTTGAAAGGCAATATGTTAAAAAAGTAAATAAGTTACTTTTTTAGTAAATAAGTTAAATAAGTAAATAAAAAATTTAAATAAGTAAAATAAAAGGCAGGTAAACTGGAAAAGAAAAAAAAAAAGTCTCTGTTACCAGACAGCATAATTGTCTACATAAAACCCTTCAAGGAGTCCATAAAAGAACTCCTAGAATTAATAAGCAAGTTCAATAAGGTGTCAGGACACAAGATTAATACAAACAAATCAACTGCATTTTCTATACACTGAAAATGGACAGGTGGAATCTGAAATAACTAATGTAATACCATTTAAAATTACCCAAATACATGAAATACTTAGGTATAAATCTAACAAAGTATATATACAATTTGTATAAAAAAATTACAAAATTCTGAAATTTTATAATTTCAGGTGAAAGTAATTTTAAAAGACCTAAATACAAGAAGAGGTATACCATGTTCATGAATTGGAAGACTCAATATACTGTGGAATTGTTGTATAAAAATATTTTTTCCTATAAGATCTATAGGTTTAATGCAATGCCTATCAAATTGTCAATAAGATTCTTTGTAGACATAAATAAATTCTTTGTAGACATAAATAAACATATTCTTGAATTTATATGGGAAAGAAAAGGAAGAATAAAGTGGGAGAAATCTCTCTCCTCAATGTCATGGTTTATTATATATGTCTAATAATCAAGATAGTATAGTATTGGTGGCAAGATAGATACATTAATCAATGAAACAGTATACAGAACCCGAAAAAGCTCTACAAAAATATGATCAATTATTTTTTAACAAAGGAACAAACAATTCAACGGAAGAGAAAGAGAATTTACAATAAATTATGCTGGGGCAACTGGACATTCATCAGCAAAACAAAACAAAAGATAAGAAATGAAAAGAACCTCCATCAAAACCTCACAATTTATACAATTTTAGCACAATAGATTATGCACTTAAATGTAAAGTATAAAACACTAAAACTTCCAGAATATAAAATCCCCATGATCCAGGACTAGGAAGAGAGTTCTTAGAGTTGATAGCAAAAAATACAATTCATCAGAGGAAAATGTGACATACTAGAGCTCAGGAAAATTTTTTTAAAAATTTGCTATATGAAAGACATTGTGACATTGTTAAGAAAGGTACAAAGACAAAGAATATTTTCTGGCCAAAATAATGTTAGAAGTCAGTGACAGAAAAGTAACTGCAAAACCCCAAGATACTTAGAAACAAAATATTAAATAGAGATATGAGTCCAAAATACTTAGAGAATATTTTAAACAAATTACAAATTAAAATACAACATACCAAAATTGTGGAATACAACAAAAATCACTCAGAGCAAAATTTTTACCATTAGAAGTCATATTAGAAAAAAAGAAAGATCTCAAATCAATGACTTCCATTTCCACATTTATAAACTTGTAAAAGAAGAAATTAAACACTAAGTAAGCAGTAGAGAAATAATAATAAATAACAAAAATCCATAATAGTGAGAACAGCAAAAAAGAAAGAAGATCTATGAAACCAAAGTTGGCCTTGAGAAAGACTACAAACACCATATAACTTTAGCCAGACTCAGTCATGGAAAATAAGAAAATAGATAAATTATCAATACCAGGAATGAATGAGGTGACATCATGCTATGGAAATTTAAGGGATAATAAGGGGACACTGTAAACAATTTCATGTCAATAATTTTAACAACTAAGAAAATATTGAAAATTTTTTAAAAATTACAAAATATCAACATTCATTAAAAACAAACAAAAAAAGCTGCGTAGCCTGAGTAGTATCGTATATTTTAAAAAGTAAAATTTTTAGTTAAAAACTCTACCTACGATCAGAAAGATGACAAGGATGGCCACTTTCCCACTTCTGTTCGACATATAACTGGAGGTTTAAACCAGTGCAATAAGGAAAGAAACAGAAACAAGTGCAATAACAGTCCAACTACATTGGAAAGAAAGAAAGAAAACTGCTATTATTTGCAAAAGACATGATCAGCTATACAGAAAATCACACCAAATGTACAAAAGAATCTTCTGGGACTACAAAATGAGTTTATTTAAGTAACACAATACAAGATCAACACATAAAAATCAATTAAATGTACACATAAAAGCAATAAACTATCAGAAATCAAAGAATAGCACAGAAATATGAAATTAAGGGATCAATTTATAAACTGAAAGCTATAAGATGTTGCTGAGAGAAATAAATCTAAAAACAAGATAAATATAATATATGCATGGATTGAAACAATATTTTAATATTACTCAAATTTTTCTATAGATTTAAGACAATCCCAATCAAAATTCTAGCAGGATTTTTTTTAGACATTGGCAAACTGATTCTAAAATTGCCATAGACATGCAAGGGACCTAAAATAGCTAAAACAACTTCAAAAACGGTGAACAACTTGGAGAACTTACCCTGATTTATTTAAGACTAAATATAAAGCTATATAAATGAAGACTATGTGGTATTGGCATTAAGATAGAAATGTAGGTTAATGAAAGAAAACAGAAAGTCTAGAAATATACTTATGTGTATACGTACATAATTGAATACCATTTTACAAAGATGCCAGGGCAATTCAATAAGCAAAGGATAATCTTTTTAAAAATGGGATCATCCCTGATTCCAGGCCTTGGCTCTTTGATGGCATTTCTGGACCTACCCTGAGCCAGAGTGGGAACCCATTGCCCTGAAGAATGGGTCCCAGGCCTGGCAGCATTCATCACAAGCTGACCAAAGAGCCCTTGAGCCTTAAGTGAACATTGGTGGTAAGCTGGCAGTACTCCTCATGGGCCTGTGGTAATGGTGACAATAGGGAGAGGCTCATCTGCCCATGGAAAGGTAAGGGAAGAGTGGAAACAACTCTGTTTCATGGTTTGAGTGCCAGCTTAGGTGCAGTAAATAAAGCATCAGGTAGATTTCTAAGGTTTTTCACTCCAATCTCTGACTCCCAGATGGCATCTCTGGACCCACCTGTGTCCTAGAGGAACACGAGTCTGGCTGGATTTATACCTGCTGATTTTAGAGCCCTGGGGCCTTGAACAAACACATGTGGTAACCAGGTAGTGGTTACAGTGGACCTTGGGTGAGACTCAGTGCTGTGCTGGCTTCAGGTCTGATATGGTTTGGCTCTGTGTCCCCACCCAAATCTCACCTTGAATTGTAATAATCCCCACATGTCAAGGGCAGGACCTTTGAATCATGATTGAAGAATTGAATCATGGAGGTGGTTTCCCCCATGCTGTTTCTCATGATAGTGAATCAGTTCTCAGGAGATCTAATGGTTTTATAAAGGGCTTCCTTCTTCGTCAGCACTCATTCTTTCTCCTTCTGCCCTGTGAAGAGGTGCCTTCTGCCATGATTATAAGTTTCCTGAGGCCTCCCCAGCCATGCAGAACTGGGAGTCAATTAAACCTCTTTCCTTTGTAAATTACCCAGTCTCAGGTATTTCTTCATAGCAGTATGAAAACAAATTAATACAAGGTCTAACCCAACAGAGTCCCAGTTTTGGTGGCAGCTCAGCACACAGAGGGAAACTCCATTTGTTTGGGAGAAAGTAAGGGAAGAGAACAAGAGTCTTTGCCTAGTAAACCAGAAAATTCTTCCAGCTCTTACTGAAGACCACCAAGGTTGTATCTCTATGAGTCTGCAAGAAGCAGAGTGTTATGGGTTTGGCGTGTTCCTTAATGTAGATATGGCTTAGATTACAACACTCAAATCTCATCAAACACCTGGAAAGCCTATCCAAGAAGGATGGGTACCAACAAGCCCAGACTACAAGGACTATAATAAATATCTACCATGTGAATGCCCAGACAATGACTAACACCCACAAGCATTGAGACAATCCAGGAAAACATGACCTCACAAAGTGAACTTAAAAAACCACCAGGGACCAATTCTGGAGAAACAGAGCTATGTGACCTTTCAGACAGAGAATTCAAAATAGCTGTTTTGAGGAAGCTCAAAGAAATTCAAGATAACAAAGAGAAGGAATTCAGAATTTTATCAGATAAATTTAACAAAGAGATTGAAATACTTTAAAAGAATCAAGCAGAAATTCTGGAGTTGAAAAATGCAATTGACATAAGGAAGAATGCATCAGAGTCTCCTATCAGCCGAGCTGATAAGCAGAAGAAAGAATCAGTGAGATTGAAGACAGGCCATTTAGAAATATACAGTCAGAGAATATAAAAGAAAAAAGATTAAAAAGGAATAAAAAAGAACGAAGCACACCTATAAAATCTAGAAAATAGCCTCAAAAGAGCAAATCTAAGAGTAATTGGCCTTAAAGAGGAGGTAGAGAAAGAGACAAGAGTAGAAAGTTTATTCAAAGGGATAATAACAGAGGACTTTCCTAAACTAGAGACAGCTATCAATATTCAAGTATAAGAAGGTTACAGATCACTAAGAAGGTTTAACCCAAAGAAGACTACCTCAAGACATTTAATAATCAAACCCCCAAAGGCCAAGGATAAAGAAAGGATCCTAAAAGTAGCAAGAGAAAAAAATAACACATCATGGATCTGCAACACATCTGGCAGGAGACTTTTCAGAGGAAACCTTTACAGGTCAGGAAAGAGTGGCATAACATTAATTTAAAGTGCCAAAGGAAAAAAAAACTTTTATGCTAGAATAGGATATCTGGTGAAAATGTCCTTCACATGAAGGAGAATTGAAGACTTTCCAAAACAAACAAAAGCTGAGGGATTTCGTCAAGACCAGACTGCCCTACAAGAAATGCTAAAAGCAGTTCTTTAAGCAGGAAGAAAAGGTTGTTAAAGAACAGTAAGATATCATCTTAAGGTATAAAACTCACTGGTCATCCTAAGTACACAGAGAAACACAGAATATTATAACACTGCAATTGTGGTATGTAAACTATTCTTATTCTAAGTAGGAAGACTGAAAGATGAATGAACCAAAAATAATAACTACAACAACTTTTCAAGACATAGAGATTGTAACACAATATACATAGAAACAAAAAAAATTAAAAAGCAGAAGGAAAAAGTTAATGTGCTGATTTTTTATTAGTTTTCCTTTTGTTTGTTTATGCAATTAGTGTTGTCATCAGTTTCAAATGATGAGTTGTAAGATATTATTTGCAAGCCTCATAGTATTTGTAACCTCAAATAAAAAAATATACAACAGAAACAAAAAAAAAGCAAGATGTTAAATCACACCACAAGAGAAAATCACCTTCACTAAAAGACAGCAAGGAAGGAATGAAGGAAGAGATGACTGCAAAACAACTAGAAAACAAATCACAAAATGCCGGAAGCAAGTCCCTACTTATCAATCATAACACATGTAAATGGACTGAATTCTCCAATCAAAAGACACAGAGTGACTGAATGGATTAAAAACAAAACAATAATCTGTTGTCTATAGGAAATACACTTCACCTATAAAGACACAAATAAACTGAAAATAAAGGGATGGAAAAAGATATCCTATGTCAATGGAAACCAAAAATGAGCAGGAGTAGCTATACTTATATTAGACAAAATAGATTTCAAGACAAAGACTATAAGAAGAGACAAAGAAGATCACTGTATAATGAAAAAGGGTCAATTCAGCAAGAGGATATAACAATTTTAAATATATATGCACCGAACACTGGAGTACCCAGATATATGAAGCAAATATTACAGCTAAAGAGAGAGAGACCCTAATACAATAATAGCTGGAGACTTTAGCACCTCACTTTCATCATTGGACAGATCTTCCAGCCAAAACAATAACAAAGAAACATTGGACTATAGACCAAATGGATCTGATAGATATTTACAGAATATTTCATCTAATGGCTGCAGAATACACATTCTTCTCAGAACACATATTCTCAAGGACAAATCTTATGTTAGGTGACAAAACAAGTCTAAAAACACTCAAAATATTGAACTAATATCAAGCATCTTCTCTGATACAATGGAATAAAACTAGAAATCAATAACAAGAAGAATTATAGAAACTATACAAACACTGGAAATTAAACAATATGCTCCTGAATGACCAGTGGGTTAATGAATAAATTAATAAATATATTTATTTTTATTTTCATTTTATTATGAATACCTGAGACTGGGTAATTTATAAAGGAAAGAGGTTTAATTGACTCACAGATCTGCACAGCTGAGGAGGCCTCAGGAAACTTACAATCATGGCAGAAGGTACCTCTTCACAGGGCAGCAGGAGACAGAACAAGTGTCAAGTGAAGAGGGAAGATATATATATGTATATAAAATTGGGGAACAGATAGTGTTTGTTTATATGAGTACATTCTTTAGTGACGATTTGTGAGATTTTGATGTACCTATCACCCAAGCAGTATAATCTAAATATTTTTTGAAATGACTGATAATGTAAGCACAACATACCAAAACCTATGAGATACCATGACAGCAGTACTAACAAGGGAGTGTATAAGCTCCTATATCAGAAAAGGAGAAAAACTTCAAATTAATAACCTAAGGATGCATCTTAAAGAAACTAGAAGAGTAAGAGCAACAAAACTCAAAATTAGGAGAAGAAAATAAATAATAAAGATCAGAGCAGAAATAAATAAAATTGAAATGAAAACAATACAAAAGATCAATGAAATTAAAGCTTGTTTTTTCGAAAAGGTAAATAAAATTGACAAACCTTTAGCTAGATTAAGAAAAAAAGAGAGAAGACCAAAATAAATAAAAATCAGAGATGAAAAATGAGACATTACTATTGATATTGCAGTAATGTAAAGGATAATTAGTAGCTACTATGAGCAACTATATGCCAATAAATTGGAAAATCTAAAAGTAACGGACAAATTTGTAGACATATACCACCTACCAAAATTGAACCATGAAGAAATAAAAAATCTGAAAAGACCAATAACAAGTAACAAAATCAAAGCTGTAATAAAAAGTCTTCCAGCAAAGAAAAGCCTGGGACCTGATGGCTTCACTGCTGAATTCTATCAAACATTTAAAGATGAAATACCAATCCTATTCAAACTATTACAAAAAATAGAGGAAGAGGGAATACTTCCAAACTCATGCTATGCTAATTCTAGTATCAATTCTGATACCAAAACCAGATGAAGACACATCAAAACCAGATGAAGACACATCAAAAACAGAAAACTATAGGCAAATATCCCTGATGAATATTGATGCAAAAATCCCCAACAAAATACTAGTAAACCAAATTCAACCACATATGAAAAACTTCATTCATCATGATCAAATAAGATCTATCTCACAAATTCAAGGATGGTTCAACATACACAAACCAATATGATAATTAAAAAGACTCACCATACCAAGTGTTGGTGAGGATTTGGAGCAACTGCAACTCTTAGACACTGCTGGTAGAAATGTAGAATGGTACAGTTCCTTTAGAAAATTGTTTAGCAGTTTCCTAAAAAGTTAAATGTAAATGTACATGTGAAAGCATGCATACACTAATATTCATGGCTGCTTTATTTTCAATAAAGTTAAAAATTGGACTGACATAAATGCCCATCAAAATGTGAAGTTTACTATTGTATATCTACACAATGGAATATTTGTCAGCAATAATATTTTTAAATGAACTATTGATACACACAACATGGTTGAATCTCAAAATAATTATACTGAAAGAAGCCAGAAAAAATAGTACATATTGTATTTTTTATATAATAGTCTAGAAAATGTGAAATAATCTATAACAAGATAAGTCATTTATTGATTTCTCAGAGGCAGAGGCAGACAGGGAAGGAGTAAGGAATTTCAAAGGACATTAGGGAAATTTAGGGATAATAATTTCTCATATATGTAAGTCCAATTTTATTCAATTGTATGCTGTAAATATGTGTAGTTTATTGTCTTTCAATAATGGTTCTACAAAGCTATAGAAAAGGAAAAGAAAAACAGATAATTTTTTTCTTCCAGTGTTATAAAATTTTTATTGAAGCACCATGAAGATCTCCAAAAATAAGTGGAAGTTTAGAAAACTGGTCTTGTAGTTACAGATACAGTATTTTCAAACAGCATTTTAAAAAATCTTAACCACTTAAAGAAATGAGAAGTAAATCATGCAATTTGAACACCTACTATTTCTAGGTTCTGTATATGGTGTCATTTTGTTATCACACACATTCTACTAGATTATTATCCTTAATTTAGAAATAAGGAAACTGATGGCTAGAGAGGTCAAATTGCCATAAATTTGGTAATATTAATTGTATAGACATTAAGAGCATAGAGTCTAGAATACAGGGTTTTAAATCTCAGCTCTTTCACTTAGTAGCTGTGTGATCTTGGGTAAGTTGCTTAACCTATCTATACAAAATGTTTAGAACATCATTTGTATTTGGCATATAGAAAGAGCTCAATCCAAGTTAGCTTTAGTTGTTTTTTTCCTCATTTTTCAATCCCACTAACAGATTGTAAATTCTTGGAAGGTGTGTCTCATACTGACCCTACCTTAAACAGAGTCTCAAAAACCCCATACAGACATGCCAGAATTACTCAAATCCTCATACTCAAATCCAGTCTAATTAAATCATCTAGAGTTTACTTTGGCATTCCCTTATCTTATTATGGTATCATCATTCTCACATGCATCCAAAATACTTCCTCTGAGTCATCTTTTAACATACCACTTCTTTACCTTCAAGGGTTAATCAGTTCCCAGGTGTCCTCCTTACCTCAATATCTCTTTTATTTTCCCTGTATTTTTCATTTCTGTTGCCTTGGCCCAAATTCAAGCCCCTGATATCTTTTGCATACAATGATATAATCATCTACTGGTCTCTTTAACTTCAATGACTTAGGGTTCATCATCATCTAAAAGTAATGTCTTAAATCTTTAGTGCGTACAGGAATACAGAATGCAAATCTAGGAATCAAGATTCAAGGGCCAAAGTTAAGGGCTAGAAATATGCGCATTCAACATCCTTCATAGAGGGACTTCATGCAGCTGAATCATGAACCACACTTTCATCATCACCGTTCTTAATGTTATTACTGCCCAAGGAAAAAAACTTTCCATCTTATCTAAAGTTTAAGTAAGAGTAAATTGCCCTTAATCTACATATCTAGCAACATAATAATAACCTCTTCATCTTTAGCATCTTTATTAGTTGTCCAAGGAGAAGTAGTTAAATCTGTATCTGGGAGTCCCCTAAGACCAAAGAATATTCACTTTTCCCTTCTCTTCTTTTCCCTTCTAGACCTCTCGCAAGGCCAGTGTCATCCAGAGACCTGAGCTTCCATGGCAGCTACGGCAGTGGCAGCAGCATAATGGCATAAAACCCAGAAAGAGGACTTGTCTCCTGAGACAGTTACTAGGAAAGTAGCCTCTGTTGTCCAAAGAGTGCGGAGGTAGTATCCATTACTTTTCTCTTTTCTTAAATTCCCACTACATCTCTCCAAACAAAGTCCCAGTAAGAACCTGAAGAAGGTCCCCACTGTGTGACAGTGTCGAGGAATAAAACCCTGAAAGAAACCCAAATTTTTAGCCAAAATAATCAGGAAAAGGGACTCTTTGGAGTCCTAAATTGTAGGAAAAACCTAAGAGAGAGCTAGATAACAGAGTCCTCTAATTTTGTGTATGATTGGCATAAGATGCAGAATCAAACTTGACCTATGTACATGCAGCACAGAGCGAAAAACAAAACAAATCAAAACAAAAACCACCGCAGTGAAGGTATCCAGAATGATCCACAATATAATCCACGGCCCAAGTCCTAGACGAAGCCTTGACTAATGCATGCACTGGGCAGCTTCAGGGAATATAGAAAAGGCTCTGCAAACTTAATTGACATTGGAATCACCACCTACAGAAGGCAAAACAGAACTTGCGGTATGGATTTCACTGGGTGGATTGCCTGCTTTAAAAAATATTCTACATATCAGAGGATATTAACAAGAAACTTAGCCTCACACACATAGTATTAAAAATGTCACTTCTGGTTTCAAACAACATAGAGTAAGCATATGTCACTCTATTTCCTCCATATCTGTAACCAAAAACTCTGGAGCAAAATGCATAATGAAGCATCTATTAGAAAATTCTGAAAGGGATCACAACAGGATAACTGAATAAGAATCTCAGTACACAAAGAAAGATTCAGTGAGCCCTCATTTGGCTTTTTCTGTTTGTATAGTTTCATTTTTGCCTTTTATATGCCCTAGCTTGGGAGCTACAGCAGTCCCAAACTAAAGCTTCTAATAGACACAGTAGTAAAAAACCCCGAGAGAGAAACAGAGTAAGAATTACAGTAGATGTCTCATCAGAAACTATGCAAGCAAAAAGAGGTACTTCTACATTTCAGTGGAGTTATCCTTCAATAGTAAAGAAGAAATAAAGACTCCCACAAACAAATCTGAAAAATTCATTGCCAGTAAACTTATTCTATGAGAAATGTTAAAAGAATTATTGAAGGAAAAAGAAAATGACAAATGTCAGAAATCCAGATAGATATGAAGAAAGGAAGAGTGTTGGAGAAAGAATAAACAAAGGTAAAATAAAATATTTTTAAAAAAATTTTGATTGATCTAAAAGATAACTCCTTGGTTAATGTAATAATAGTAGCAATGTATTCGGTGATAACAGTATAAGTGAAATGAATGACAGCAATTTCATAGAGGGTAAGTGAAATAATTATGAATACTCTGTTATGTGGTACCCACACTATCCATAATGTGGTATAGTGCTATTTGAAGTCGAACTTAGAATAGCTGTAAATGTATATTACAAACTTTAAGTCAACCACTACAAAATTTTTAAAGAAATATAGTTGATATGATAAAAGAGGAGAGATATAGAATCATATAAAATGCTCAATCAAAAATAGGGCAGGCAGGAAAAGAGAGGAGAAAGAAACAACGAACAAGTTCAATAAGTGGAAAAGTTACAAACATGGTAGATGTTAATCCAACTATGTCGGTAATCACTTAAAATGAGAATAGTCTAAATATACTATATATAGGAAAGAGATTGTCAAAGCGGATAAAAAACAAGACCCAATTACATGTGGTCTATAGAAAAACTATTTTAAGTATAAATACAGAAATAGGTTGAAAATGGGATATGTAAAGATACACTAATACTAATGAAAGAAAGCTGTACTAGATATATTAATTTCAGACAAAGCTGACTTTAGTAAAGGAAAATTATCAGAGATAAAGAGAGGGACATTATACAATGGTAAAAGAGTGAATTCTCCGAGAAAGTGTAGGAATACTTATCATGTATGCACCTGACAACAGAGCATCAAAATACATGAGGCAAAAAAGTACTAGGACTGCAAGGAGAAATAAATAAATAGAAATAAACAAATCCAATTAAGTTAGATATAATATGTCTCTATCTGTGTATGACATGATTGTCTATATAGATAACCTAATAGAATTTACAGAAAACTACATAAAACTAAAATGATTTTATCAGGATCACAGATTAAAGATCATTATATAAAAATCAGTTTCATCTGTACAACAGTAGAAATTACAAGTTGGAAATAAAAATTGTAAAAGCAATACCATTTAAATGGCTCAAAAATATTGAAGT
This sequence comes from Symphalangus syndactylus, assembly GCF_028878055.3. Classification (NCBI taxonomy): domain Eukaryota; kingdom Metazoa; phylum Chordata; class Mammalia; order Primates; family Hylobatidae; genus Symphalangus; species Symphalangus syndactylus. Next base: position 97,129,106 of record NC_072426.2, read on the forward strand.
ATAAATCTAACAAAATACATACAGGATTCTATGTTGAAAACTACCAAGCACCAAAAGAGAAAATCAAAGACGACCAAATCAACAGAAAGCCATATCATGTTCATGGAATGAAAGACTCAGTATTATAAAGATGTCATTTCTTCCCCTGAACTGCTCTATTGTTTCATTGCTACCCTAATTAAAATATTGGGATTTTGAGAAATGTCATTTAAGATTTCTATAGAAAGGCAAAGAACTTTTAAATAATTTCTAAAACAGTTAAGGAAAAGTTGGAGGAAAAGAAGAATGACAAGGAGAAGGAGGAGAAGATGGAGGAGGAGGAAGTAAAGGAGAAAAAGAGAAAGAAGGAGAATGAGAGGAAGAAGGAGGAGGATGGGAAGATAAAAAGTAAGAAAAGGGAGAAAGGGGAGGAAGAAGAAGGGAAAGGGAATGGGGATGAAGGAAAAGGAGGAAGAGCATATGACAATGAAAACAGCAAATGTACAACAGCAGCTGAAGGACTAACATGAGTAGATGTTAAGACATCAAGATCCCTACAGATGCTGTAGCTATAAAGCTATAGTAATTACTATGGCATGGTATTAGTAGAAAGAGAGGTAAATAAACAGCTGCATCATGGTTGCAAATAGAATTTTTTTCCAGTAAATTGTGATGAATCAAGTAGCTATCCATGTGGACAATAATGAATCTTGAACCCAGTTCACATAAAATAGTTAACTTCAGATTAACTCTAGACCTAAATATGGAAAATAAAGCAATGCTTCTTATGATAGTCTGTAAATTTGCTTTTTTTTTTTTTTTTAATGGTTTCTTGACCCAGTCCTGAAGCCCTGGCTAGAGGACAGTCAGTTTTCCTTTCTGAGCAGCTGATTAAAGCCACACTTCAACTATTTCTACTATTTTGATCTCACACACTAAGGCCACTGTGTGCCTGCCCCTATTGCCCCAGAACAAGGTAGGAAACAATTAGGGATAGCCCCTATACACTGGAGCCCTGGAAATCATTCAGATTAGTCAATCCGTGAGAAGCTTGGAAGACCTAGCTAAACGCATCCTGCTTACCATAAGCTGCCCCGTGTAGTTCCAGCTTGTTGTTACCATGGTCTCGGGTGAAATCCCCTATGGGGCCCTGCCTGGCAGCCTTCTCTGATTTGGAGCTGCCAGTAACAAAGAGTTCTGCCTTTCACCCATCAGAGTGTCATTATCTGTATACTACCATCAAATGAGTTTTTAAATGCTGTAAAACATAGCTAATATTTCTTAAATAGATAATTAAAAACACTCGTCATTAAGGGAGCAATGATAAATTGTGCTACATTAAAATTAAGAACTTCTGTTCATCAAAATACACCATTAAGGGAATGAAATACAAACTACAATGTGGGAAGGAAAAACTGCAATTCATCATCTGACACAGAACTTGAAACTAGCATATAATAATTCAATTTTAAAAAATGAACAAAGACTGAAAATCCATTTCACAATAGAGGAAATTTAAATGGTCAAGAAATATATGAAAGAGTGTTCAACTTCATCAGCCAACGGGGAAAAATGCAAATGAGAACTATGATGAGCTACCACTTCATATGGAACATTATGCCAAAAATGAGCAAGGCTCATAATACCCAGTATTGGTGAGCATGTGGAGAAACTGAAAATTCTCATATGTTGCTGAATTGGTATTGAATAATATGCTGTATTGAATAATTGCTGAATTGAATTGAATAATATGAGCTGGTACAACCACTTTAAAAAACTATCGGGCAACATCTACTAACGCTGAACAATTATGCACATTCTATTCACAAGCAAGACCTTGTGTTTTCCCAGCAGGGATATATAAATATGTGAACTAAATGACAGGTATGAGAATGCTCATTGCAACATGACTATATCTCCAAACTGGAAGCAAATCAAATGTCCATCATCAACAGTAGAATGACTCAATGAACTGTGAAATATTCATTCAGCATATACTAGACAATCAGAATGAACAAAGTTCTGCTACATGCAACAACATGGATGAATTTTATAAACATAATTTTGGCCTGAAGGATCCAGACAAAAAGAATACATACAGTGTGGTTCCACTTATCTTAAGTTCAAAAACAGGCCTACTATTCTATTTTATCAAATGCTAAGTAAGAAGTACATCTGATGGGCAGAGATAATGAAGACAGTGGGGTAAAAGGGGGGTTTAAGTATGCAAATAATTTAGTTACTGGTTGCAGGTCTGTTCACTTTGTGAACATTCAATGAACTGCACACTTAAAATTTGTAAATAGTTATAAATGTGTGTTAATACTTCAAAAAAAAGTGCCCCAAAGGCATATTTAATGACCTATAAAATAGGTGGCAAGAGAGAAGAGCTGAGGATTTATCTAAGGTACTTCAATTGCCCAAACTGGATAAGATTATCATGTTATGAACCAAGAAGGAAAATATATTAAGAGAAAAAATTGGAGAGGCAGAGATGGGTGGTGTTGACACAAGAATGATAATGATTTCTGTTTAACTGGGAGGTTCCTGAAGGAAATTTAGGTGGAAACATCTAACAGTCAGTTGAAAACATAGTTTGCAGATCAAGCAATACATGGAGATCATGAAATACATATTTGTGAGTCAATGAGGTATATAATGTTTGGGGTCATGAAAATGAATGTATTACCCAAGGAGTATGAATGCAATAAGAAGTAAGGATGGCTGATGATCAGCACCTTAGGAAATATTAGAGAAGCCCAGTATATAGAAGCACTTGTTATTGGAAAGGATTTATGAACTGGGGTGCAGGGTCTTATGAGTTAATCTGACCCTACATTTTCTGTAAGTTGAATTAAGAAAAAAAAAACATTAATCTGTTTTCCTATTGCACAAAGAAAGTTGGAGATAAAAAATAAGAGCTAAATATATACCTGAGACCTTGCCCAATTAGTTAGAGCACTCCCCGTAATTAGCTATTTCTTTTAAATGCTGATAAACATGCCAAGTGATCCTTGTGAGACCCTGCAAGTCTAGAAGGAGGAAAGTTTTCTCATTTTGGGAGCGTGAAGTTTGGTTTATAAACAGTTTGCAGCTCCAAAGCAGCAAGAGATTTATATCTCCCTAAAGAAGGCCTTAAAAAAGCCAGCCGTCATCTCTGTCAAAAATGTGCTGAGTTCATTCATCAGAGGAACCAGGCCAATGAAAGGTCATTTCAGGCCCATTGCAGAGGCCTGAGAAGGAGAAGGCGGAGCATAGGCGGAGCATATCAAGGCTACAATCTAAAAATCAAACACAGGGTCTGAGATGTATCTTGAAGAGTTTTATTTTAAGTCTACAGTTGAACAAAGAAAACATACATAAGCTTTATCTCCTTGGTTTAAATGTCATTTAATAGAATTGTAGAAAGAAGGAGGAAATCTAGAAGTCCTCACAATCCACATTAATTTATAAAATTGACCATCTTTACATCTTAATGGACCCAAAAAGTGAATATCAATAAGCTACAAATAAGTGCTTCTGAATTCTAAATTGATCCAAAAATATAAATTAGAACATCCCTTCTAACCTCTCTAAATGCCTCATTTTCTTTTTCATCCTATTATTCATACCATTGAGTTGCTGTCCCAATGGCAGGACTTACTGTTTCTCAACACATCTGATTTTCTTTAAGATATTCTTCGAACTTACAGGAAATTATTTTTCACTGGGTTATTCATAGAGTCAAACCTAAGTTGAAGTCCTCTTGAAAGAGGACACCTCTATGTTGAGTTAAAGAAGCTCCAAAAGGTTATAACTTCCATATACAGGAAATCCACAGACTATCTAAACTCCATGCAAGTTATTTCCATTGAAGAAGAAATCTGTCAAACCATCAAACTGGTTGTTTTATTTCATTTAGATAAAACTGACCAAAGGGAGGCAAAGAAATGTTTGGAAAGAGTGATGAGCCAGTAATTCACTTTAACTCATAAATCATATTCCTGGCTTTGTCACTAAAGTCATACATCAATTATGTGAACACAGAGAAAATATTAAACCTATCTTAACCTCAGTTTCAACATCTGTGAAATGTATGGATTGGCACAGGAGTACTTTAAAATTTCTTCCAGCTCTACTATTCTATGACTTCAGAAATGATTAAATCTTACACTTCCTACTTCAGTATATTTTCTCATGTACAGTATTATATTCTCAACCAAGTAGATAATAAATTTTGGTGCAACATGAAAATATCACCAACTTAGGGGCTTACTAGAGTATAAGTATGTAACAGTAACATATATCAGTAGATTCCAACATTAATTCTTCCAGTGAGGCCTAATACATTTGGGGGGAAAGTCAAGGAAGGAAAGAAATACTCAAGGATTTCAGGTTTCATCTAATAGCAGTTGAGAAGTCAAAAAAGAAGACACATCATTTTCATCTAATCTTTCTTTCTTAAGCCCTATGAGATTCGGTTTCCTTATCTATAAAGTTAGGATAATAATGATCAACCTAAAAGATTGATGGGAAAATTAAATGAAATAATGTAAGTAAAATGCTTAGCTTAGAACTTTATTATTCATCAGAGATTCTCCAGGAATCATAATTGTTTTTGCCACAGAGCCTACTGAGTTGGCAATTTCTTAACAAATCTAATAACCAGAAATAAAATAAGTTAAGGCTATAATCATCTAAACTTCAACAGCCCAGTTAATGGATGAGAAGCAAGGTCAAAGCATATAAGGCTCATACAGGGTATATTATCAGTCTCAGGAAAAAAAATGAGGAACTAAATGTTCAATCGCCTTCGACCCGTCATACTCTTTTTTTAGGTACATGAAATAAATCAAAGCAACTTTTCTGAAAAACACACACTATTCTTGAACATTTCAGATTAGGTTCTAGTAAGCTAGTTAAAAATTGCAGCCCTTCAGAGTTCAACCATGACTTAGCATTTGGTGTTTCTCATCAGGACATTTTGGACAGGGCAATTATTCACTGCACAGGGCTGCCCTGTGCTCTGCAGGACATTAAAGGCTCCCTAGTCCCTTCTCACTATCAGTAGGATCAGAATTGGTTACATTCTTCACAGGACCCCTCAAAATGAAAATGCAGGACCCCTTGTTCAAAACATACAGCAGAGAATTAAACCAAGCCTGGGCCCTTCTGAGCATGGTGTGGGGTGTGACTGCACAGGTTACACACCATGAAGCTGGCTTTGTGAAAGGAGCCCTCTTTGGTCACTGTAACCACTAATAAAGTCCCTCTCCCTTGGCCTACATTGCCGAGTACCTCCTCTAAGACCTTGTTGGTGCAAACACTATCGTAAGATAAGAAAGCTGGCCGGGCGCTGTGGCTCACGCTTGTAATCCCAGCACTTTGGGAGGCCAAGGCGGGCGGATCACGAGGTCAGGAGATCGAGACCACGGTGAAACCCCGCCTCTACTAAAAAAAAATACAAAAAATTAGCTGGGCGTGGTGGCGGGCACCTGTAGTCCCAGCTACTCGGAGAGGCTGAGGCAGGAGAATGGCGTGAACCCGGGGCGGTGGAGCTTGCAGTGAGCCGAGATTGCGCCACTGCCACTGCACTCCAGCCAGGGCGACAGAGCGAGACTCCACCTCAAAAAAAAAAAAAAAAAAAAAAAAGAAAGCTAAGGTCCACAAATAAGAAAATTTTCCAAAGTCATATTGGTAGGAAAAAGCAAATATAGGATTGCATCCAATGTTTCCAACTCCTATTTTAGTCTTTTTTACATTTTGAAACCTTTTATTCTAATTTATTTTATAAGCTCAATATTTAGTTTATGATCTTTATTTTTTTATTTATATATTTTTATTATACTTTAAGTTCTAGGGTACATGCGCACAACGTGCAGGTTTGTTACATATGTATACATGTGCCATGTTGGTGTGCTGCACCCATTAACTTGTCATTTACATTAGGTATATCTCCTAATGCTATCCCTCCCCCCTCCCCCCACCCAACAGCAGGCCCTGGTGTGTGATGTTCCCCTTCTTGTGTCCAAGTGTTTTCATTGTTCAATTCCCACCTATGAGTAAGAACATGAGGTGTTTGGTTTTTTGTCCTTGTGATAGTTTGCTGAGAATGATGGTTTCCAGCTTCTTCCATGTCCCTGCAAAGGACACGAACTCGTCCTTTTTTATGGCTGCATAGTATTCCATGGTGTATATGTGCCACATTTTCTTAATCCAGTCTATCATTGTTGGACATTTGGGTTGGTTCCAAGTCTTTGCTATTGTGAATAGTGCCACAATAAACATACGTGTGCATGTGTCTTTATAGCAGCATGATTTATAATCCTTGGGTATATACCCAGTAATGGGATGGCTGGGTCAAATGGTATTTCCAGTTCTAGATACCTGAGGAATCATCACACTGTCTTCCACAGTGGTTGAACTAGTTTCCAGTCCTGCCAAGAGTGTAAAAGTGTTGCTATTTCTCCACATCCTCGCCAGCACCTGTTGTTTCCTGACTTTTTAATGATCACCATTCTAACTGGTGTGAGGTGGAATCTGATTGTGGTTTTGATTTGCATTTCTCTGATGGCCAGTGATGATGAGCATTTCTTCATGTGTCAGTTGGCTGCATAAATGTCTTCTTTTGAGAAGTGCCTGTTTATATCCTTCACCCACTTGTTGATGGGGTTGTTTGTTTTTTTCTTGTAAATATGTTTGAGCTCTTTGTAGATTATGGATATTAGCCCTTTGTCAGATGAGTAGATTGCAAAATTTTTTTCCCATTCTGTAGGTTGCCTGTTCACTCTGATGGTAGTTTCTTTTGCTGTGCAGAAGTGCTTTAGTTTAATTAGATCCCATTTGCCAATTTTGGCTTTTGTTGCCGTTGCTTTTGGTGTTTTCGACATGAAGTCCTTACCCATGCCTATGTCCTGAATGGTATTGCCTAGGTTTTCTTCTAGGGTTTTTATGGTTTTAGGTCTAACATTTAAGTCTTTAATCCATCTTGAATTAATTTTTGTATAAGGTCTAAGGAAGGGATCCAGTTTCAGCTTTCTACATATGGCTAGCCAGTTTTCCCAACACCATTTGTTAAATAGGGAATCCTTTCCCCATTTCTTGTTTTTGTCAGGTTTGTCAAAGATCAGATAGTTGTAGATGTGTGGTATCATTTCCGAGGGCTCTGTTCTATTCCATTGGTCTATATCTCTGTTTTGGTACCAGTACCATGCTGTTTTGGTTACTGTAGCCTTGTAGTATAGTTTGAAGTCAGGTAGCGTGATGCCTCTAGCTTTGTTCTTTTGGCTTAGGATTGACTTGGCGACACGGGCTCTTTTTTGGTTCCATATGAACTTTAAAGTAGTTTTTTCCAATTCTGTGAAGAAAGTCACTGGTAGCTTGATGGGGATGGCATTGAATCTATAAATTACCTTGGGCAGTATGGCCATTTTCATGATATTGATTCTTCCTATCCATGAGCATGGAATGTTCTTCCATTTGTTTGTATCCTCTTTATTTTGTTGAGTAGTGTGTCGTTCTCCATGAAGAGGTCCATCACATCCCTTGTATGTTGGATTCCTAGGTATTTTATTCTCTTTGAAGCAATTGTGGATGGGAGTTCACTCATGATTTGGCTCTCTGTTTGTCTATTATTGGTGTATAAGAATGCTTGTGATTTTTGCACATTGATTTTGTATCTTGAGACTTTGCTGAAGTTGCTTATCAGCTTAAGGAGATTTTGGGCTGAGACGATGGGGTTTTCTAGATATACAGTCATGTCATCTGCAAACAGGGACATTTTGACTTCCTCTTTTCCTAATTGAATACCTTTTATTTCTTTCTCCTGCCTGATTGCCCTGGCCAGAAGTTCCAACACTCTGTTGAATAGGAGTGGTGAGAGAGGGCATCCCTGTCTTGTGCCAGTTTTCAAAGGGAATGCTTCCAGTTTTTGTCCATTCAGTATGATATTGGCTGTGGGTTTGTCACAGATAGCTCTTATGATTTTGAGATACATCCCATCAATACCCAATTTATTGAGAGTTTTTAGCATGAAGGGCTGTTGAATTTTGTCAAAGGCCTTTTCTGCATCTATTGAGATAATCTTGTGGTTTTTGTCTTTGGTTCTGTTTATATGTGGGATTACGTTTACTGATTTGCGTATGTTAAACCAGCCTTGCATCCCAGGGATGAAGCCCACTTGATCATGGTAGATATGCTTTTTGATGTGCTGCTGGGTTCGGTTTGCCAGTATTTTATTGAGGATTTTTGCATTGATGTTGGTGAGGGATATTGGTCTAAAATTCTCTTTTTTTGTTGTGTCTCTGACAGGCTTTGGTATCAGGATGATGCTGGTCTCATAAAATGAGTTAGGGAGGATTCCCTCTTTTCCTATTGATTGGAATAGTTTCAGAAGGAATGGTACCAGCTCCTTCTTGTACCTCTGGTGGAATTTGGCTGTGAATCCGTCTGGTCCTGGAGTTTTTTTTTTGGTTGGTAAGCTATTAATTATTGCCACAATTTCAGAGCCTGTTATTGGTCTATTCAGAGATTCAGCTTCTTCCTGGTTTAGTCTTGGGAGGGTGTATGTGTCAAGGAATTTATCAATTTCTTCTACATTTTCTAGTGTATTTGCGTGGAGGTGTTTATAGTATTCTCTGATGGTAGTTTGTATTTCTGTGGGATCGGTGGTGATATCTCCTTTATCATTTTTTATTGTGTCTATTTGATTCTTCTCTTTTCTTCTTTATTAGTCTTGCTAGCAGTCTATCAATTTTGTTGATCTTTTCAAAAAACCAGCTCCTGGATTCATTGATTTTTTGAAGGGTTTTTTTTGTCTCTATGTCCTTCAGTTCTGCTCTTATCTTAGTTATTTCTTGCCTTCTGCTAGCTTTTGAATGTGTTTGCTCTTGCTTCTCTAGTTCTTTTAATTGTGATGTTCGGGTGTCAATTTAAGATCTTTCCTGATTTCTCTTGTGGGCATTTAGTGCTATAAATTTCCCTCTACACACTGCTTTAAATGTGTCCCAGAGATTCTGGTATGTTGTGTCTTTATTCTCGTTGGTTTCAAAGAACATCTTTATCTCTGCCTTCATTTTGTTATGTACCCAGTAGTCATTCAGGAGCACGTTGTTCAGTTTCCATGTAGTTGAGCAGTTTTGAGTGAGTTTCTTAATCCTGAGTTCTAGTTTGATTGCACTGTGGTCCGAGAGACAGTTTGTTATAATTTCTGTTCTTTTACATTTGCTGAGGAGTGCTTTACTTCCAACTATGTGGTCAATTTTGGAATAGGTGCAGTGTGGTGCTGAGAAGAATGTATATTCTGTTGATTTGGGGTGGAGAGTTCTGTAGATGTCTATTAGGTCCACTTGGTGCAGAGGTGAATTCAATTCCTGGATATCCTTGTTAACTTTCTGTCTCATTGATCTGTCTAATGTCAACAGTGGGGTGTTAAAGTCTCGCATTATTATTGTGTGGGAGTCTAAGTCTCTTAGTAGGTCTCTAAGGACTTGCTTTATGAATCTGGGTGCTCCTGTATTAGTCTTTTTTTAAGTAAAAGTTTTATTGAGATATAATAAACATAGCATAAAATTTACTATGTTAAAATATATATTCAAAACTTTATGCATATTCACAGAATTGTACAATCATCACCACAGTCTGAAAACATTTTCATCAACCCCAAAAGAAATCCCATGCCCACCATCAGTAAAGTCTGACTCTTTTCCTTAGCCCCCTCATCCCTAAGCAATGACTATTCTTTTGGTCTCTATGAATTTACCTTAAGCTATATATGTTCATTGGTAACTGGGTTTTTTTACTTAGCATAATGTTTTCAAGGTTTACCCGCATCGTAGCATACATCAGTACTTCATTTCTTTTAATTGCCAAATATTCTACTGTAAGAATATACTGCATTTTATTTATCCATTCATCAATTGATGAACATTTAGATTATTTCCACTCTTTGACTATTATGAATAATGCTGCTATAAATATTAATGACCAGATTTTGTTTGCATTTGTGTATGTATGTTTTCCCCTCTCCTGGGTATATACCTACAAGTGGAATTGCTCAATATTTAACCTTTTAAGAAACTGCCAAGCTGTTTTCCAAAGCAGCTTCATCATTTTACAGTCTCAACAGCAATGTATGAGGGTTTCAGTTCTCCACACCCTACACTTGTTATTATTTATCTTTTTTGATTATAGCCATTCTAGTGGATGTGAAGTGGTATCTCTGTGATTTTGATTCGCATTTTCCTAATGGCTAATGATGTTGAGCCTCTGGTGGTGTGTTTATTGGCTATTTCTATATCTTCTTTGGAGACATATATATTCAATTCCTTTGCCCATTTTTAAAATGAGATAATAATTGCCTTTTTATTATTGAGTTATAAGTGTTCTTTATGTATTTTGGATACCTTTTCAGATATATGACTTATAAAAATTTCTCCAATTCTAGAGGTTATCTTTCCACACTCCTGATGATGTTCTTTGAGGCACCCAAGTTTTAAATTTAGAGGAAGTCCAATCTATTTATTTTTTCTTTTGTCCCTTGTGATTTTGATATCATATTTAAGACACTGTTGCCTTAACCCAAAGTCACAAAGATTTATGTCTATGTTTTCTTCTAAGAGTTTTATGCTTTTAGTGGTGATATTAGGGCTTTGATTTACTAATATATTAAGTTAACTTTGTAGATGGTGTGAGGTGTATATGGTGCGAGGTTCCAAATGCAGTCTATTGCAAGTGACTATCCAGTTACCTGAGCACCATTTGTCGAAATTACTATTCTTTCCCCCAGTGAATTATCTTTGTACTCTCATCAAAAATCAATTCACTGTAAATGCAATGACTTTTTTCTGGACTCCTAGTTCTACTCCTTTGATCTATGTGTGTATTCCAATGCCAGTACCACACTGTCTTGATTATTGTAGCTTTTAGCAAGTGTTGAAATTGGGACTAGAGAGTCAATTGTGTTGAACCTGTAGATCAAATGTGGTGGAGTACTTTGTCTTCACATCCAGGAACATAGGATGTATTTCTATTTATTTAGGTTATTTTAATTGTATTTCAGTAGTGTTTTTGTTGTTTTTCAGGGCATAGATTTTGTACTTCTTTTGTTGGGTTTATTTCTAAGTCTTTTATTCTTTTGATGCTATTATAAATGGAATTGTTTTCTTAATTTCACAATTACAATGGATGTTTCTACATTGGTCTTGTATTCTGCAACATTCCTGAACTCATTTATTTGTTTTAGTAGTTTTTCTTTTTTCTTTTTTTAGCAGAATCCTTAGATAGTATTACTTCTTTCTTTCCAATCTGCATCCAATTGATTGTGTTTTCTTGTCTAATTTCTGGGCTAATACTTTAACTGTAATGTTAAATAAAAGTGGAGATAGTGGATTTCTTGGTCTTTTTCCTGATCATAGGGGGGAAAACATTTGATCTTTTCCCGTTAAGTATGATGGTAACCAAGAGTTTTTCACAGATGTCCTTTATCATGTTGGGGAAGCTCCTTTCTTTTCCTAGTTTGTTGAATGTTTTTACCATGAATGTGTGTGGATGTAGACTTTTGTCAAATACTTTTTTTAATGGTATAGAGATAGTCATATGGTTTTTGTCCTTTATTCTTTTGATATGGTGTATTATGTTAATTGGTTTTATAATGTTAAATTAATCTTGCATTACCAAAATAAATCCTACTTGGTCATTGTGTATAATATTTGTACATATTGCTAGATGGGATGTGCTAATAATTTGTTAAGGATTTTTCATTTCATGAAATATCATATTTTTCTTTCTTATGATGCCTTTTTCTGGTTTAGGAATCAGAATGATGGTGGGCTCAGAGAATAAATTGGGAAGTATTCCCTTCTCTATTTTGGGAAGACTTTGTGAAGAATTAACATTTACTTTCTTTAAATGCTTGATAGAATTTACCAGTGAAGTAAATTCTGGGCCTGGGGTCTTTTTTTATAGATAGTTGGTTGTTTTTTGTTTGTTTGTTTACCAACTCAATCAATTAACTTTCTATAGGTCCATTCAAATGTTCTATTTCTTCTTGAGTCTGTCTTTAGAAATTTGTCCATTTCATCTAAGTTATCTAATTTGTTGGCTTTTAATTGATCATAGTACTGCCTTATAATCCTTTATTTCTGTCATGGTGATAGTAATGCTCCCTCTTTCATTCCTGATTTTAATCATTTGAATCTTCTTGGTCAATCTAGCTAACTACTTGGCATTTTTGTTGATCTTTTTAAAGAAAAACTTTTGAGTTCATTAATTTTTTCATTGCTTCTTATTCTTTATTTCATTAACTTCTGCTCTTTATGGTTTCTTTCTATCTGCTTTGAGTTTAGTTTTCTCTTGTTTTTCTACTGTCTTAAGGTGGAAAATTAAGTTATTGAATAGATAACTCTTTTCTCAGTTTGTAGTAGCATTTACAACCACAAATTTCCCTCTATTTACTTTAGCTTTAGCTGCACGCTGTAACTTTTGGTATGTTGTGTGTCTTTTTCATTCATCTCAAAGTGTTTTTCTACTTTCTTTATTGCTTCTTCTTTGACTAATGGCAATTCAGCAATGTGTTGTATTCTACATATTTGAGAATTCCCCAAATTTATTAATTTTTATTTTCACTGTATTGTTATGACAGAACATACTCTGCATGATTTACCCAGTTAAATTTATTGAGCCTTGTTTTATGGCCTAACATATGGACTATCCTAGAGAATATTCCATGTTCTTGAGAAGATTGTGCATTCTGATGTTGCTGGGTGGAAGTTCTATAGATGTCTGGTAGGTCAAGGTGGTTTATAGTGTTGTCCAAGTATTCTATTTCCTTGATATTTTGTCTAGTTCTTCTATCTGTTATTAAGAGTGGGGTATTGAACTCTACAACTATTATTGTTGAAAGTTTATTTTTCCCTTCTAGTCTGTCAGTTTTTCCTTCATGTATTTTGGGGCTCTGTGGCTATGTAGCCACGTCTATATGTTTATAATTGTTATACATACCTGACAAATTGACACTTTTATCATCACAAAATGTCCCTCTTTTACTCTAGTAACTTTTTCTGTCTTAAAGTCTATTTTTTTCCTGCTATTCATATAGCCACTCCAATTTTCTTATTGTTGTTGTTTGCATGATACATCTTTTCAATTCTTTTACTTTCAAACTATTTGTATCTTTGAATCTAAAGTGTGTGTTTTATAAACAACATATAGTTGGATTTTGTTTTTTTATCCATTCGGAAAATCTCTGCCTATTGATTCAATTGCTTAATCCATTTATATTTGATATTATTATTTATATAGGATTTACATATTCCATTTCAGTTGTTTCCTATATGCCCCATGTGTGTTTGCTTCTCTGTTCCTTCTTTACTGCTTCCTTTTGCTTTAAGTGAATATTTCTAGTGTAATATAATTTATTTAATAATTTTTCACTATATTTTGAGTTATTTTATTAGATTTTATTAGTGGTTAACTTATCAGAATCTTTTTCAGATATATGCTAACTTAATTTCACAAAAAATTTTAAAATTGCACCTATATAGCTCTGTTCCATCTTCCTCCTTTTGTGCTATTATTGTTATACACATTATATTTAAATATATTACAAACCTACCAACATATTTTACTATTTATATAATTTTATGTCTATTAAAGAAGCTAAGAGAGTAGAAGAGAGTAAGTATATACTCATAGAGCTTGTTATATTTCCCTTTCTATTTATCATTTCCGATTCTCTTCATTTGTTCCTATAGATTTGGGTTACTATCTGGCACCATTTCCTTACACCAATACAGGTTTCCTCCCACCCATCTCCATTGTGCTGTTACTGTCAAATATATTACATTTACGTATAAGCCCAATAATATAATTACATACATATTATTTTATATAATTGCTTTTTTAGAGTTAATTATTTTTATTGTGGTTAACGTGCATAACAAAATTTACCATTTTTGTCATTATTGTGCATAATTCAGTGGTGTTAGGTACATTTAAAATTTTGTGTAACCATTACCAGTATATACATTTCCAGAATATTTTTATTTTCCCAAAAGCAATTCTGTACCTATTAAACTATAACTGCCTACTCTTCTCTCCCTGGCAAGTCCTCACTCTTCCCTTCTGCTACCAGTCCTTGGTAACCTCTATTCTATTCTACTTTCTGTCTCTATGAATTTGCCTGTTTTAGATACTTCAATTAAGTGGATTCCTATAATATTTATCCTTTTGAGTCTAGCTTATTTCACTTAGAATAATCTTTTTCCATCTATATTGTATTATATATCAGTACATCATTCCTTTTTATAGCTGAATACTATTACATTGTACGTATATCCAATATTTTTTATCCATTAATCCCTTGATGGACATTTGGGTTGTTTCTACCTTTTGTCCATTGTGAATAAGGCTGCTATGAACATAGGTGTACAAGTATCTCTTTGAGTTCTTGTTTTCAGTTCTTTGGGGTGTATACCTAGAAGTAAAAAATGCTAGATTATATGGTAATTCCATGCTTATGGACAATTGCTTTTTAAATTAGTTAAGGGCAGAAAGGAGATATGTATTTATACTATCTTTTTATTATTATATAATTACCTTTACTGGTGCTTTTTGTTTATTCATGTGGTTTTGAATTAATGTCTGGGGTATACTGCTTTCAGCCTGTATTACTTCCTTTAGTATTTCTTGTAAAGGAAGTCTGCTAGCAAATAAAGTTTCTCAGTTTTTGTTTACTTAGAAATGTCTTTATTTCACCTTCATATTTGAAAGATAGTTTTGCTGGATATAAGACTGTTGCTTGATAGTCTTTTTATTTTTTTTCCAGCACTTTGATTATGTCATCCTGTTGGTTTCTGGTCTCCATTGTTTCTAATGAAAGGTAATTGTTAATCCATGATCATAGGGGAGAAGGGATGGGAAGTTGGTTTAATCATTCCAGAGTTTCTTCTTGGGGTGATGACAGTGTTTTGGAAAGAGATAGTGGTGATGATTGCACAATACTGTGAATGTTTTAGATGCCACTGAATTGTACATGGGTAGGGGAAGTTTTTGAGTCTAGTCCTTTAGGTTTGTTGTGAACCCAGGAGAGTTCTTAGCTATCTGTTCCTGTGGTTCTCTCTAGTAAACTTGCTTGCCTCTGGTGTAAGTTTTTGCTCTCGTGGAGTTATTAGTCTCCTCTTAATTACCACCAAAATCTTCATTATGGAAGAAAGTACCCTTGGCCTTGAACTTCCCTCACTCTGTTTCAAAGACAGTTCCCCTAAGGAGAGCTTCAGAGCTCTATGTATTTATGGACTGCCTCTGCCCCTGAGAAAAACCTCCAAGCCACTGCTCCAGAGACTGAGGCAGATATGACACTCTCCGGTCTTCTCAGCTTGCCTCTCCCAGTGTGGACCCTCCACCCCATCATTCTTGAGCAAGAATGATGAGGGCCCAAGTGTTCTCAGCTTCACCTGTGGTAGAACTGCCACATTTGAGTTGAGGGGAGTGGGTAGAGAATAGTAGTCTCTGACTTCTTGGCTGACCTCACCAGGAACTTAACTTCTGCATCTCAGAGTCGGAGGGAATAAGAAATGTTGGCAGCCTGCTCTTCTGGGTAAGATGCCATATCCCTTGATTGGGAGATGAGGGGCAAAGGAGCCCCACCTTCTTAGCCACACCTACCTGGAATAGAGAGCTTCCTTCAAAGCAAGCTGCGGGGAGGAGGAAAGGAACAGGTCATGGTTTAAGTGCCACAGAATCCCATTGTTCCTTTTGAGTTTTCGTAGATCTTCTTAAATAAATGTTTCTTCATTTGCTGTATTCTCCTAGTACAATATCCAGAGACTCCGAATGGTTAGATATTTTTTCATTATCTTCACCAGTTACATTTGCTTCACTGGGGAGCAGGTCACAGAGCTCCTCGCACTTTGCCTTTCTAGAAATGGATCTTTCCCTCTCCCTCTCTTTCCCTCTCTTTCTCACTTCCTCTCTCTTCTCCCTCTCCATGCCTCTTAATGTTTTAGTGCCTTGAGGTTTCTGCTGATGAGCAAAGGGAATCTGCTACAGGTGCTACCATCCTATCTTCAGGATGCATTTCAGAGTTGGGCAAGCCTTCTGTGTATTTATGTGTTCTGTGAGAAGTTTAACTTTTAAATCCCTACAGTTTTTTCCAAACACATGCCTTACTTAAAGGATAGCTATTGTCAGATGTGTATACCTGAAAATGATTAAAAAGTAGGGAAAACAACTAAAGTGCCTAATTACAAACTCCCTGCTGAATCATGCGTCATGTGAAAAAAATGTTTTCTTTGTGGTAAATTCATCTTTCCTGTTCTATGCAAGGTTTACAGCTTCTCTAAGACTATTCAGAAAGAGCCCAGTCTACTCTGTTTAAAAGCATACAGTAGCTTAAATAAAACAGAAATATCCTCCAACACTCCCCCTAAAGGGGTCAGCAATTATTAATGAAAAGCAAGCCTCAAAACTTGCCAGCCAGTGATTAAAAGACATTTGTTCCGGAACAGTCTCGCTCTCTCAAATAAAAGAGATGAAGAAGGAAATTAAATTCCTGAAGAAATAAATTTTGACTGAAGTGAGAAATCACACTAAGAAGCTAATTTAAGGGAGATGAAATTAATTTTGGTGACATTTATTCTATTTAGCAAAAATGGTGACAAAACATATAGTGGCTCTGTTAGCCAGAGATAAGAGGCGAGTAATTTAAGGCTGGGCATAGCTACAGTCTACAGCGATTTAATCCCGCTGCTACACTTCCCTTGTGACCTATCATTAAAGGTTTAAAGTAAAACTGACAATTATTATTAGCTAGTAATTGGATTTTGGAGATTCAGTATAAAGTTAGGATAATTTAAATGACTGTTGACATTGGAAAGATTATGTAAATGCTCTGAATCAGCTGAATTTATCAATTTATTTAGTCTTACAAAAGCAAGTATATACCCAGCACCAGAAACCAGCACAAGGGATAGTAACTTTCTCAGAATTGTCCTCAGGGAGCCAGTAAAAGCTTGGACTTGAATCTTCCAAGGGTAGCACCCAAGCTGTCAAGCCAAATATCTGTCATAAGGATGGGCTCCAAACACCCAGCTCAAAACCCCCCAGACCTTTATCCTCCACGAAGGACCGAGCAAGGCATGCCTCAGAAAAATCATAGCATCCCTCGGAGAAAACTAAAATTGTCACAGGCCAATATTTTATGATATGGATTTTTAATTACAAAGGCTGAAATTCAGAAACTAAAGATGGAATCAAAAACACAACCATCGTTATAGATTTATAGCAATGCCCTCTGGCCAGAGTAATTCCTACAAGGCTACACTCCATAAATATTGATACAAAACCTGCCTGCTCCTTTGTCCAACCATAAGCACCAAGTAAAATTGGATTATTTAGAGAAATGCTTTACAAAATTAGTTCTGCTAAGAATGCAATTGCATTAAAATCAGTAACAACATGGTGTTTCCACCAGCTGGGGCAGATGCTACTGTTAACTGTCCCCTCACTTTAAATGCTTTCATAAAGGGTAGGCCTCGTGTCACTCTGAAATCATTACATCCTATTACTCAGGTTCGGCCAATAATATTTAAGTCCTTGCCTCAACCCAATGTTCTAGTGCATTGTAATCTCACCCTACTGTACTACAGGACGGAAGAAGCCACACTTAATTCATGTTTTCCATAGCTTAGAAAAGTGAGTTTTTATCCTGAAAAATCCTCATACTTTTTGATTTAGTAATTCCACTTCAAAAATTAATCCTAAGGGATTACTTAAGGATGTGTGCTTAGATTTATTGAGTTGCAGTCCTGTTTATAAGAGTGGCAAAATTTTAAAATACCGAATGGCTAAGAATAGGAAGTTGGTTAAGTAAGTGATGATACATCCTTATGATGGAATATACTCTGCAGCCATTAGAATTCATGTGCTGGAAGAGGATGGACACTGGAGACTTTTTTTGTATGTGCTGCTAAGTAATAAAAGCAAGGCTACAGAGCAAGATACAACTTTTTAAAAGCAGCTGAAGGAATCTGTGCTGCTTATTTTCTTTTTTCTTTTCTTCTTTTTGAGACAGGGTTTCACTCTGTCACCCAGGCTGGAGTGCCGTGGTGTGATCATAGCTCACTACAGTCTCCAACTCCCAGGCTCAATCCTCTTGCCTCTCCCTTGTGAGTAGCTGGGACTACAGGCACACACCACCATGCCCGGCTAACTTTTGTCCTTTTTGTAGAGAAGGGGTTTTACCACGTTGCCCAGGCTGGTCTCAAACTCCTGGCCTCAAGCAATCCACCTACCTCGGCCTCTCAAAGTGCTAGGATTACAGGTGTGAGCCACCATGCCCAGCCTGTGTGGGTTATTAAAGTTATTGCATCTTAGTTAAAATCCATCCTTCAATAACATGGCCTGCCATGCTGTAGGCTGCAGATTACACTTCTCTTTTGCTAGCGGACACCTGTTAGGTCCTGCCTACGAGGGGCACAAAAGCAAGATTTGAAGATGAAAGGGGAGAGAAAGGACATGCTCCTCTCCATTTCTCCCATGCTCTTGGCATCTCTCTCTTTGTCTACCCCTCATACTTGCCAGTACCAGCTGCTCATACCCTCTGCCCCTCAGAGTTCTAGGCACCAGTCCTGTAAGACTCCTTCTCCAAGCTGCTAAGTTCTCATGTCTCCAGCCTCTTCCTTTTATTCCTCTAGTCCTAAGGTTAGGGTAGTTGCTTCTTGCAATTACTATCTTTGTTATTTCCCTGTTCCCCCCTTGCCTTTTCGGTCCTCCTATATCTGTTTGTTACAGGCTGAACTGTGCCCCATCAAAAATTCACAGGTTGAAGTTGTAAACCCCCAGAACCTCAGAAAGTGACTGATGATTGCAGATAGTGTCTATAAAGAATTAAGTTAAAATGAGGTCATTGGGGTGGGCCCTAATCCCATATAACTGGTGTCTTTGTAAGAAAAGATTAGGGCACAGACAGGCACAGAGGGAAGACCATGTGAAGACACAGGGAGAAGACAGCCACCTACAAGGTGAGGGGAGAGGCCACAAACAACTCCTCCCCTCATGGTTCTCAGAGGAAACCAACCCCACCAACATCTTGATCTTAGGCTTCTGGCCTCCCGAACTGGGAGAAAATAAATGTCTGTTGTTTAAGTCACCCAGTGAGTGGCATTTCTTATGGAAGCCCTAGAAAACTCATACCCTACTTAAACAATTCTCTTAAATTATCTCAGAAAAATAACTCATATGCTAGTGTCCTGGAGTGGTCGCACAAAACAGATCCTCAAAGATGGGGTTCCAGGGTTGTTTTAGACACATCCTTTACTTTCCTCTGTCATAGGTAGTTGTATCGAAATTAACTTTATTGCTATGGGTCACTGTGGATAGTGCACCAAGTGTCTCGGGAACAAATAGCTACTGTTCTTGGTTCTTATGGCAGTAGTGATATCTCCAAAGGCAGTGGAGCAAGAGGCTGGTCCTGGGAGGACTAGAGTACTTACAGAAAGGAAATGACACATACAGGTCTTACAATTTCAGCTCAAGTCACAAGAGAACCAGAAAATCTCTATGGCAGCCCTTAATGAATCTTTGATTTCTTGGAGCTCATATGCCCATGGCCACAAATATTCCTGGTGACCCCTTGGTGTCATAGGAGTGGTATCAGAGGAGCTGACCACTTGAGCACTTGAAATCACAAACGTCAATAAGTGGTGTGACAGTAGGAACATTCTAGCACTGAATGGAGAGGCCACCAAGAGTTCTTGTCTGCAAAAATATACACTTACCTCAATCCTGTCCATCCTCTTATCTGTGGCCTTGAGAAACAGTTAATGCCTATAAGCACAGTGTCTGCAGTGCTGTCTGCTTCTTCTGTGTGCCCGCATGTCCACAAAGCCATAGTGAAACAGGGATGAGAGAGAAGCTACTCTTACCTTAGGTCAAAGAGCATATCATGTGCCCTATTGTCTTCCTGTATCACATGTCCTCCATGAGATGATCATATAATCAAGCATATGTGTATGAGCACACTTTCACTCCCATTACCTACACGGTGATGAAGACATGAGGGAAACTCGAATAATGGAAACTCATGAATCATTTGGAAGCCTTGTTTTGTTTCAGATTTCTAACTCAAAAAATGTTTCAGACAGGGCTGCTCAAAAAACAAAATTAAGGAGGTATTTGAGGTTACTCCATTCTTCTGGCTCTTTGCTTACTTTTACTCAAAGGGGTAAACAACAAGGTGGCCAACAGATGAGCTGGAAGAGAGGAAGTAACAGCTGGAAAGATAACCCTTTGTAAGGACACATGAATGGTTCTCAGTTAAATTGTCCAGTGTGTACATCTGTACTAGAGTTCACCTAACTGCCCTGGCCATTCTCATGTCTGAGAAACTGTCCTCACCTAGGAGCTCTTTTCCCAGCCCTGTCTGTTGTAGGCATGTTGACTGGGTACCAGGCCATTCTAGTCTCTCACCACTTGTCCACTCATACCTTACAATTGCAGTTCCCAACACACCAGGTTCTCTTGTCTCTATGCATCACAATCCTCATCTCTCTTCTGGGAATACCTTCCCTGCCAGCTTAGACCAGAGCCAATTCCTATTCCTCCTTCAACATTCAGAATATCTGCCGGGCGCAGCGGCTCACACCTGTAATCCCAGCACTTTGGGAGGCCAAGGTGGGTGGATCACCTGAGGATGGGAGTTTGAGACCACCCTGATCAACATGGAGAAACCCTGTCTCTACTAAAAATACAAAATTAGCTGGGCGTGGTGGTTCATGCCTGTAATCCCAGCTACTCGGGAGGCTGAGGCAGGAGAATTGCTTGAACCTGGGATGTGGAGGTTGCAGTGAGCCGAGATCACACCATTGCACTCCAGCCTGGGCAACAAGTACGAAATGCTGTCTCAAAAAAACAAAAAACAAACCAAAAAGATTCAGAATATCTTCAGGAAGCTATTAGTACCTTTCCTCCATTCTCTTCCCAAGTCCAAGGTGTTTTCCCCAGGTGTAACTTAACGCACATCTCCATCATAACCCTTATGCACAAATGGACTCATTGTTTATTTTGCATGCCTGTTGCCTCCAGCACACTGTGGGCTCCTTGAGAGCAGAAAATGGTAACTTTTATGTCTACTCCCCACTTTCCACTTAGTAGAGTGCAGGCACACTGTGCTAATGTGTGTTAAGGGCTATATAACAGGATACCCAAGGTGTGTTTGCAAGAGTCTTAGCAGACAGAGAGAACAAAAAGTTCTACAAAGTCGCTTGGGGGAGGCAGAAGGCAGCCTTACATTTTTATTTGTGCTCCCTTTCCCATGAAGCAAGGCAACACTCCTACCCACCATTCACCAAAATATAAAGGCAATCCATGCCAGCTCTGAAGTAACCAAAACAGAAATAATTCAGGATCACAGTCCCCACATACTAAAGATTCACTTCTTCATTCAACACATTTATTGTGCCAGGCGTGGTGGCTCATGCCTATAATCTCAGCACTTTGAGAGGTAGAGGCAGGTGGATCACTTGAGGTCAGGAGTTTGGTGACCTGGCCAATGTGGTGAAACCTCATCTCTACTAAAAATATAAAAATTAGCCAGGCATGGTGGTGGGCACCTGTAATCCCAGCTACTTGGGAGGCTGAGGCATGATAATCGCTTGAACCAGGAGGTGGATGTTGCAGTGAACCGAGATCACGCCACTGCATGCCAGGCTGGGTGACACAGAAAGACTCTGTCTCACAAAAAAAAAAAAAAAAAAAATTTATTTCGCACCTACTGTGTGCCAGGCACTGGACTAGTTCTGAAGATCCAGCTCTGCACAAGTTAGATAAGAGTCTATCTCTTGCAGCGTTCACATCCTATTTGGGGAGATGCATAATACACAAGCGGACAAACTCATAGACAAGATAATTTCGGTTATGACCAAGGGTATGAAGAGAACAAAGCAGTGAAGCAGCAGAGACTGAGTGAATCTGCAGCTGTCCTTTCTCCTCAGTTCTGTTTCTTTAAAGCCCTTCCCCCCCGCCGCCACCGCCCAACATCCAGCAATCCTCTTCACTGGGTCTCTTAGGCACATTCACTCATCTGCTCAAACACTCTAAAACTTGCAGTGAAAGCCATGTTGCTTTGCCCTGGAAGAAGTAAATTACAAAGCTAGCCTGTCATCACACTGAATCCTGTTGCCAATCCACCTGCTGGTACAGGGGAGTCTATCATATTCTTCAGTTTGGGCAGCCAGTGCCCCACAAGATCCTAGTGGTAACCAAAGCACCCCACAAACTTCAGCATCAGGAAGAGGCCTGTTTAGAATGATAGCTTTTCCTTTTGATTTATTGTCACTTCCCTTTCCTGAATTTCAAACAAAATCCATAGGTCCCACTTGCATCTCATTTCACTGTTGTTGGCTGTTTTCCCCTGGGGAAGCATCTGGCCCACAATTACAGTACTGAAGTTGTGTTTTAAGGTTTTCTGGCTCCTGCAGCTCTAGAGCTCTTCCATGGGACTGCCTTGGATACAGAGAAGTGCTGATCAAAGAAGGGCAGTTTGGAGAAAGTAGGCCCACTACCCATCCCTGAGTCTCCCTGAAGCTGCAGTCTAGCAAAATGCCGCCAGGCTAACCAAGGGACCCTGTGGACTAGTAACAAATCAATCCTAAGAGATCTTTTAAGGGGTCCTGAACTAATAACTTGCCAGCTTTATGCATTGTGGCTCTGTGCGCTGCCTCGGTTGGGTAGAAGGAATGAGGCACTTGTAAGGTTATTGAGCACAGCATTTGCACAGGGGAACAGCGGGAAGTGATTTAGCAGCTACACAGGTGTTTTCTTTAATTATACACTATAGGAAACACTCGCTGAGCTCAACAACCCCCACTGTTTCCTGTGTGCTTTCCCAGTTGTCCAATGTGGGATGTGCTGAGTAGCTGGAAAGGGCTGTTGTCTGGCTGGAGGGCTTCCTAGCAGCCAAGAGACAGGTCTTCTCCTCACATGTACTGCTGGAAATGGCTCCCTTGAAGGCCAGACCACACTCCACCCAGCATAGGCAGAGATGGTGCAGGATGCCAGAAGAACTGTGTGCCTATGAGAGAATTTCTTCTCATAATGGGAACTGGAAGCTGCTGAGACATCTAGCTATAACTGCCAAACCCCAAAGCAGCTGGAAGTGAGATTGGGCATCCAAGAATGTTAACAAAAAAGAACTGGGTGAAGAGGAAGAGGATGGTTCTTCTGGACATTGGACTTCTAAACCTTTTCTATGGGGATTCTTTTACTACCAATTCCTGTCAACTGATGGGAAGGAACTTACTCTACTTATCTGTTTTTTTCATATGGAGAAACTGAGGTGAAGATGGAACTAAAAGAATACCAAGTCAGGTCTCTTAATTCCCAGTCTAGTTCTAAGAGACTCTTCTGTCTTTCTCCTCAAACATTTAAGTGTATACAAATTGCCTGGGGCTCCTGAAAAAAAAATGCAGATTCTGATTCAGAAGGTCTAGGGTATTGTCTGAGTGTTTGAGTTCACATTCTGGTTTTTTTGGTTGTTGTTGTTGTGTGTGTGTTTGTGTGTGTGTGTGTGTGTGTGTGTTTGAGACAGGGTTCCCACTCTGGCACAATCACAGCTCACTGCAGCCTTGACCTCCCTGGTTCAAGGGAGGTCAAGCCACACCAAGTAGCTGGGACTACAGGTACATGCCATCACACCTGACTAATTTTTGTATTTTTCATAGAGATGGGGTTTCTCTATGTTCCCCAGGCTAGCCTTGGACTCCTGGACTCAAAGGACCTGCCTGCCTCGGCCTCCCAAAGTGCTGGAATTATAGATGTGTGCCCCTGTACCCGGCCTGAGTCCACATTCTTAACAAAAGCCTAGGTGATTCTGTGTAAAACACCCTTTGAGTATCAAGGAAATTTCTTAAGACAGCACTTCTCTTCTCAGAGGGCAGAGCCTCCCACAATAGTTTGATGAGGATTCCTGGCTCTCCCAGTTCACCATCTGCCCCTCCTATCTTTAACACTCTGTCAGGAGCTTTATTACGCAACTATGCAATCTTGTTCCATTCTGAAAACAAATTTATGGTTCTACAGTTAAGGCACTCTACCTACGGGGAAGAACATTTGCTAAGAACTAGTAAGTATGACGCTAGACCTCTTTATTTCATGGGAATCATTCTGGAAGCAGGGCACTAAAGGCACCAACAGGTTGCTGTGGAAATCTCCGTGCTCATAGCCTGCTCCCTGACTAATAGGCTATGTGAATACAGGACCGACATTTTAGTAGAGTTCACTGGCAGTGAAGTTCAACAGAGGCTTGTCTCCATCATCATGACAGGCTCACTGGAGATTTTCTGTTACACAGGACTTTGGTTCTTGATAGCATACCTAGACGTTTCACACCATGCATGGCGAGGTCAAGATGAGGCACAAATATTCGCTCATCTCCCCTTGCTGCTTCCCATAACCCAAGAGCACTTCCATTATCTTTCCAGGAAAAATGTGTGTTTGCTACAATGTGGTTATAAACAAAAGGCCTACTGTGCCTTTTGTGTTTTATATTGTCCTTAGAAGTGTTTTAAGCACAAACTCATTTAATTTCCAGAAGTCTGTGAAAGAGATGTTCTTGTACCTATTTTATTTATGAATAAATGGGGACTTGAAAATGTTAAGTAGTGTCGCCAAGATCATATAAGAAGAAACATCAGAGCCAGGATGTGAATGCAGTTTTTATCTATGAATACAGTACTCTTTGCAGTTGCTTTCTTTAAAAGTAAACGCTAAAAATGCACCCTTCCCTATGGAGGGAAGAGGAGAGAGAAAGTAGCTCTGCAATGCATCTTAGAGTCCACAAATAGAGGGAAAGAAATTTCCTTAGAGGTTTTGGAGAGTAGGGAAATGAAGAGTGCTGGTGGTATCTACAATGCTTCCCATCCACCCTTCTAAGTTTCCTTGGCTAACACTATTCAAGTTACACTTCTGTGTGACCACCCTGGGCTGGGCACCCTGAGAGAATCAAGAAAAGGTAAAGATACACAGTTCTTGCTATTACGACTTCTACTGTCTAGTCAGAGAAAAATAGCTAAATCATGAAAAGTAATCAGAGGCGTTCATGGTGCGTGATCATCTGTCTCCACCACATGCATTAAAGAATGTGTGCAACACAGATCTCCATCTTGGCTGCACGCTGGAATTATCAGACACACAGCAATTCTGATTCAATTGATGAAGGCCAATCCTCCTCAAGTGTGATTTTGGACTAGCAGCATTAGCAATAATTTCTAGAAATACAAATTTTTAGAGCCCTCTACCTGCTGACTTAGAAATGCTGGGTGTGAAGCCCAGAAATGTGTGTTTCCACATATCCTCTGGGTGATCCTGATGCAGGTTAAAGATCTCAAAGCATTGATAGAGGGTGCAGTGTGAACACTGGGGCTTTTTCAAAGCTCTCCTGGCAGTTCTACTGTGCAGCAAAGTCTCACAACCACTGACCAACACAGAAGACGATAAAGACCAGCCTCTAGGAGAGATGTCACAGGCCAGTCACTAAATAGGGGACACATTATGAAAGGCTTTGAACATCAGACTGAGGGTCTACCTTGAAAATAGGATATTATGTGTTCTGTCTTCCCCAAAGGGACATAAGCTCTCCAGAGGCAATGGCCACACCTTCTAATTCCCATGTCCCATTCAGGGCTCATCACCCAGTGAGCACTCAGTACACATCTGTCACTCACAATTTCTCATTGTTCTGAGTGTAGACAATTGTGGGTTGAGCCTTTGGAGACGATGTCTGGGAGCACATGTATACATATGTAACAAACCTGCACGTTGTGCACATGTACCCTAAAACTTAAAGTATAACAATAATAAAATTTTTTTAAAAAGCCCAAAAGGAAAATGACAGGCTAGCCAAAAGGAGGAAAATTCGGGTGAAAACATGAAGCACCTGAGTTATAAACATGCATCTCTGATGCTCATCCGAAAGTGCTTAACATTGGTAGAAAGCATTTACAGCAACCATTTCCTCTCCCTATTCCCACCCTCACTCAACCACACATTTCGCAGTGGCACCAAAGCACGTAAAGCATTTATTAAACAGCATGAAATCCATTTAACGCTTCTCTGGATGCACTAATTAGGTTTTGTATTTTGGGGCAGAGCTATACAGAACAGAGGGCAAAATCCTGGGCTTATTAACATTCTGTGCATCTATTTTGGATTGCTCCATGAGGTGTTGAACTCCACCCCCATTTTCAGTCCCAAGTGATGGAGAAAGTTCCTTTTAGGGAGGATAGGAGGAAAAGCTTTCAAAACCTGCAGTCAAAAATAATAAACACTAGTAACAGGCTATCAATCTCTGGGACTTCACCCTGGTCCACAAAGTTCCCCATTTCCATTAATAAACATCTCCAGGAACATTACAGTTCCTTTGGAAAATCCAAAGTGCTTGGCAAGGAGGTTTTGATTTCCAGCCAGCCCTTATTTGGTGCGGTGTGTGGAGGATCTGTTAAGCTTCATGCAATTAGCAGGCATAGACAAGCTTTGAGCAGGGGATATTTTTTAGTTCGTTGAATCATACCAAATCTGAATCCATTTACCAAAAGGAATAAGAAATGTGCATCTGGCTAGGCTCTTAGTAGAGGCTTGAGAAAAACCATCACATTTCACTGATTTCTTAGTGCTATTTTGTCTTGACACTTGGAATTCACAATCAGAAGACAGAAAGGTTGCAAAGTCTCAGACTGGGCTTGCAGGCTGAGGAAAATGGCCTTATTAGTATCTGTGCATCAAATGCCGAATCTTGTTAATATATTTTCAAAGTTTCCTAAGGTGCCTACTAGGGACCTCCTTAAAAAATCAGAATAAAACAAAATAATGCACTGTAGCCAGAAGTGTCACACAGAGGAGATTTCTGTGGCCCCTGTGCAGCTGGGCTTCCCACATGAATGATACGACAGTGCAATGGCCTGTGGGGTCTTCCAAACTGTGTCTGATGTGAAACAGAGTTGAGGTCATTCCTTAAAGAAAGGAGCTCCACTGATCAGGCTCTGATAGTGCTCTCATCCAAGAGACAGAGCTCAAGGTATCCCATATCCCATTCACCCTCAGGTACCACTGCCAGGAAATAAAAATGTCATATTGGTTCTACTCCACATCCATAGCAGTACGATGGCCAAATCAATCAATCAAACAGAATTTGACAAAAGTATCAATAAACTTGCCTGCATGTAAGCTATCAATAAGCCATTTTATATTCATCTAAATGTTTACATGTAACTAAAAAATAACAGCACATTCTTCCCGGATTGATTAGTATTGGAAATGAAAACAGTATTAAATATCCAATGCAGGCCAGTTCAGGTTCAGAGATTTATTGCAAAGTCAAGATTTCACATAAAATTCAACAACCCACCCTTGTCTGGAGGAGAGGGGTGACTCCCCTCTATGGGTGCTCAGACTGCAAATATATACAAAACAGTGAGGCCAATTTTTTTTTAATTAAACAGCCAAGTTTTTTTTTTTTTTTTTTTGTGAAAGCACTAGGAGTGTGAAAGAAAACAAGTTTCAATCCAAGTGAAATGGCCTAAAAAATGATGCATTTCTATCTGGCTTGTTACAGGAGTTCCAGGTTGAGGGGGACCCCTCCTATTTCCCTTACTGTAACATGTCCATAGAGTATATAAGGCACGAACATCCCTCCTGGCATATTAAGTCTAGAATATTTATCTTCATCATTACAGCTGACACTTAGTAAATGATTATAGTTGATTCTTGTCATTTGCAGCAGCTATACCCTATAATGTCTCTGCAAACACTGAATTAGCAAATACTGAACCATTGCTCCTAAGGAAGATACAGAGTTAGGTTCCTGAAAGCCTCTGGTCACAACATTTCTGTCAACTGATTGAGACATAACCTTGTTGTTTCTATATTTCTGTTTAAGGAAACTTACTTAAGATATTTTGTTGATTCACTAATGTCGAACTTATGGCCCATAGCCCTATAACTTATGCCTGAAGAAAGCTTATCTAACACATGGATTTTCTCTACAGGGCACATCATGGCCTTCTTGGGCTTAGGAATACCATACAGAACTTCAGCACGATACTTGGCAGCCACTTTAAACTGCAAAATCACCAAAAAAAAAAAACCAAACACGTGAAAAACATAGCACTAAATAGACCATTGGAAATACATTTGCATATAGTCTGCGAGCTGCAATGAAAAAGCAGTGTCACCTTGTTCAACCTCAGCTGGAAACATGCACATCGGGCAACTCAACATTTCACTGCTTTGTGCATGACTATGAATGACTGAGAAAGTGTGTCATGAATATTGATTTGGGGGCTACAGATTTTAGTGGGCAGGCAAATTTGCAAACACAGAATCAGGGAATACTGAAGATCAACTATACGTTACTTGTCCCACGGCTGACGCAGAGAAAAGAAAATGGAAAAGCATTAAACTTTGAAAAGTTGAAACCAAAACCCTGAATCCTCTCTCCTAATGGGAGTACTTTCTTGATCTGTAGTAAAGAGAAGTCTGAAGGAATGCTAAAGACAGGGTCATGACAATTCTTGGAGACAATGAAATGTGACTCTGGCCATCCGCAGACATCCATGGAACTGCAGAAAATGTTCAAAGTCGGAGTTACGGCTAAGACCACAGTTTGAAAAAACCAACACTCAACTTCCTATCTTCAACTTAACCTCAGTAAATTAAGGCAAGGATTAGAACAGTCAGAATTTCAACCAAGTTCTGTGTTGCAGGATTACTATTTCAGACCCCAAAAAATAAAAAAGAAGGGAAGAAGGAGGTGACATGGTAAGAATGAAAGTCTTCCTTCAAGAGCTAGAAAAGAACACCTCTTAACAATGGGAAGGTAGAAAGGACAGGCTGGGCACATCAGAGTGCTGACTTTTACTTCAAGTTTTAAGATCTCAAATCTGCATCTCAGGCTTTCATCTGAAATAGTGCCTTTTTTTTTTTTTAATAAGAGTGCAACTTTCTCAGAAGGCCTACTCTCCTTGGTCTGCACAAAGAAAATGAACACTTATTTTCAGTAGCTACCTTATGAAAATGGAAGGATTACCTCACCTCAAAACAAGACTCTTTTCTTAAAGGGCATAAGACATTTTTCTTAGCCATCATCCTGAGCAAATACAGCTTCTCAATGGACATCTGAGTCATGTGCTCTGCTGCCACATCACATGGTCTTCTGCAATTGCTTTTGTAGTCACCAGGGAAGCTCCAGCTCAGGGCCTGCCCTCTCACTACTATTTCCTTTGAGAACTTGGCAGACATTGAACATGCTCTTTGGCCTCCATGATAAAACTTTAGAGTGGAACATTTTGCTGGGTCATGCCCAATTATAGAATATATTTGGTGAGTTAAATAAAAATAGTAGGAAAATGACCTCAACACACCCCACTTTAGAAGGCAGGCCCTTGCTCAAACCATAATGCTGAAATTGAATCTGGCTATTTGTTGTTCCTTATTTTAGATGACATCAGGAACAAAGTGGAGACCGAACGACTATTTTTGGGTAGAGATGCTATGCAAGGGGATGTTCTCTGAGGGATATTCATACCCTTTCCCAAGCCCAACAACCCAGCCCCTAAGGAGGAAGAGGAGAAATACTAGCAGGGTTGGCCAGCATAGAATATCTTTTCTTCACTGTGGTGCATACAATTGGAATCACTGGGCCTATACAAGTTGATGTGGCCCTTCTAGATTCCTTACTACCCGACTCTGCCACACAGCCAGAGTTACAACAGGATATATCCCTTGGGACATTCCCTTCCATTATTCAGGGGCTTTCTCCTCTCCCACGTAACCAAGTAGGATGGTCCTAGAAGATATACTTGCCCTTGTCATATACCCTCTGATCCCCTGCCACTTCCCCTACACATCCATGCCAGACAATGGGCCACAAACTCTAACTTTTTTGCTTTCATCTGCTGCTAACTGGTGTGTAAGGCCTTGTCTCCCAGAGAAGTGATAAGATTTGCAACTTAAATTTGGGTTTAGAGGTGACCACAAGGAGAACAGACATTTTGGCCTGCTTTTGTTCTAGCATAGACCCTTAAGTTGCCCTAAGCTGACTAAGGTAAGGAGCCTCCTGTGACATTCATCCTAGCCCATCAGTGTTTTTAGTGGGGTGTATTCCTAAAGGTCCTGGCTAATGTCAAAGTCTTATCCCATCAGGGATTAGCATCGATACATAGTCTTACCTCGGGACCTTGCAGGAAGAGGTGACCAGCTGAGCCCAGGATTCACCTATTTTGGTCTTGGGGATAAACAGTACTTTAAAACCTTCAGAATTTCATACCAATTCAATACCATCAATATATCTTATATTTTCCATTTCTAATCAAGGGATTTGGGCGTTGGGTGACGAGTTGAACTAATGTCCTTTAACACCATCCCACATTTTATTTCTATAATATTCACCAATTCTGGATGGCCATAGATGTTGATCCAATGGGCAACAGACAGTTTTAGATTCTAGGAGACAATTTCTTCTATAAACAGAGGCTCTCTTACTCTCTCCTGCAGACTTCATCTAAAACTAATTTTATGGGAAGTTGGACAACATGACCTTTAATGGCCTCTCCGACTCTGGCATTCTAGGATGAGGAAGTCATGCTCCAAGCTAAAACTCTGTACTCATGTGGTTGCTCTCTCAAGTCACATGGAATAAAGAGAGCAGAAATACAACTTGGCCCCAGTCAAACCAGATCCATGCCCTGGATTCTCCATCAAAGAGAAACATATGTGAAAACTCCACCCAAATTGTCCTTCTCTCAACATCCCTAACCCTCTTCCTGTTGCTGTGAAACATCAGAATTTGTCCTTTTCAGCATATGAGACCTCTGTAACGTCAGGAGATTACAAATAGTCCTGGCAGTTTCCAGAAAAGTCTACTCTGTCATTGGGCACAACAGGGGAATCCACACATCTGGCCCAGGGAAAGGAAATGAAAAACACAAATAAAAAGGAAGTCAAAGTCCGGTGGGGTGGTGGGGTGGTGGTGAGAACAGCTTGGTCTAGCTGAGCGAATGCAGACCCAAATCACCTCCAATTCTCACTGGGTCATTTTTTTTCTTTATGTTTAAAGGAACATGTGGGTTTTAAGAATGTTTATTTACTATGTCTCAATTCTCTGCTTGCTTGTTTTGCTCGTTTTAGGATAGCCAAGTTGGTACAAAGAATAATGCAGCCTCGGAGTGACCAAAATCTGCCTTTTTAGGGAGTCTGCATTAAACAACAAAAGAGCATACAATGCAGACACTGCTACTTTCACTATGGAAGTAATAAGATTAGTGACTCTTTTTAGTTCAATTCCAACATTTAGCATGTCAGTAGAGATTAGAATCCTCAATGCAATCACCCAAAGATCAACATTTTGTATATCTTTCTCCTCTATGTGATTCATCCTAAGAATTATTTATGTGTACCAGACCAAAGAATTCAAAATGAATGTTGTTCTAGATTTAGCTTCATACTACATGTGAGTGATAGCCCCCAAATGTGATTTCAAAATAACTTATCAATGAAATGGTTGTCATGGTAAGCCAGGAAAACTAGATTATGACTGAGAAGATGTGATTCTCAGTTCAGACTCTGCTACTAATTGCCTATGTGACTTTAAGAGGTTCCTGAACTTTTGTAAACGTTCATGACATGAACTTTGAAGTGAGTTTTGAGGATTAAATGTAATGTCTCATACAAACATGGAATACATACATAGATATGCATTTTATGTTCTCATAAAACACTATATTTTTATCTTTGGCTCACTTATCTTAATGC
The DNA here is from genome assembly GCF_028878055.3 of Symphalangus syndactylus. Taxonomy (NCBI): domain Eukaryota; kingdom Metazoa; phylum Chordata; class Mammalia; order Primates; family Hylobatidae; genus Symphalangus; species Symphalangus syndactylus. The sequence continues at coordinate 97,160,864 of NC_072426.2, forward strand.
ATCAAATGGTACAATTATGAATATTAGAACCCTTAATCAGCCAACTGGGCTCTAATTTAATAAAGGAATTTCTGGAATCTACATCCAAATGCTGAGCTACATCAAAATACATGTGATCTTCTATTTAAAACATAAATTTTTTAGTGTCTACAGGAAAAATATATGAATGCATAGATTAATGTCTTAAATGCAGTATGAAACATGCTGTTGTGGTTACTGGTTTATCCATCCGGCATGATTTATTCATAAACAATGTAAGACTAGATAATCTATAGCATGGCAAACAAATGTGCCCTGGTTTTGTTCAGATCATTCTTCTAAGCAGATGCTTATCATAGCCCCCTCAAAGTAAAACAGATGTTGCACTGTTGAAAGTCTTGGGAATACATGTTACGAGAAGACTCTGTATGTCATATAACCCACAGTAGAGGTGAAGGGCTTGCTCCTATTTGAATTCATATACACTTTAGCCATGAGATTTCATTACACCTTAGTTGGCAACTAAATAGACAAATCCTTACTCTTTCATAACAATATGGCCAAACTGGTACCAGCATGGTAGAATCCCAGCAAATATACGCATAGAAGGGACAGCATATTTAGCCTGATTAAAAGAGTCAGTGGCTCCAACCCACTGATCAGTCCTTACAAGAGCTTTATGGAACTGTGCCCTGTAGGGAATCCTGATCACTGCTAATGATGACTATCTTTAACTGTGCTTTAGAAATATTCTTCTATTTCAGAGACCTCTGTGAACATTATAGAATATTACTTATCATTCATCTATCAAGTATATTTATTTAGGGGCTACCACAAGTCAGGTACTCCTATGACTGTTGAAGTCTCAGGAGATTCAAATATGTAGAAGTCCAGACCCTGTTCACACAAAGTTTACTGTCCAGTAGAGAAGTTGCATGGCATAATAGAAATACCCCTTATAGGAGTAATTTGGAATCCTAGGATATAACTCCATCACATGTAGTGGTTATTTGATAAATGTGAGTTTACTTAATGAATGAAAGAATATACAAGTGTATGAGTGAATAAAACAAATACATAAACATTTTGCTGTTAACTGATCATATTAGGTTACTTAACTTTTTAAACCATCCTCCCCCAGGGCCTTCCAGTAACACTTTAATTAAATCCAAACTCCTTACCCCAACATAAAAATATCTTCTTTCCTGGACACTGCTTTCCATTTTCTTACTAGCCCACTATATGTCAACTATTCCTGGCTTTCTTTTAGACCCTCTACTTCACATCTTTGTACCAGCTTTCTAGCCATCTGCATCCTCTGTTCTCATCTTTACCTGATGGATATCTTTTTTTTTTCATTCAGTTCCCATCTTAAATTTAACACCATCTGCCTGTTAAAGGAGTTGGAGTAGGTAAGTTTTAATTTTATTCCATTTCAGTGATTTTCTAAAATTCTGAGGGCAGCAGAAACAGGTGAGTGATTAGGTGTTTCGTTTAAAAGAGAGTTAAGTGTTCTGGACCCTGCTTGGCCTTCCCACACCCCTGCTGCAATCAGATGGACCTTGAGGCCCTGACCCAGACCCCAGAGCTTCTTACCATATATTATTGTCTACATCCAAATTGAATGCTCCCTCACACTTAGGTGTATTTGAAGAAGCAGAATAAGAGTAAAGGACATAGGCATACGCAATCTAGTTGACTTAAAGCATGTCATAAGATGCCACCCACTTCCTGTACACACAGATGAGCCATCTGGTAAGTGACCTCAGAGCTATAGAGGGCTAGAATTCTCTTCATACTTCCTCAATCAAGCAATGAAGAAAATACAGGAAGATTTTAGGGATAGGTCATTCCTTTGAAGAAAAGAATTATAAATGGGTAAAGACAAAGCATCGGGCCAGGCATGGCGGCTCATGCCTGTAATCCCAGCACTTTGGGAGGCCAAGGCAGGCGATCACCTGAGGTCGGGTGTTCGAGACCAGCCTGACCAACATGGAGAAACCCCATCTCAACGAAAAATACAAAATTTGCTGGGTGTGGTGGCACATGCCTGTAATCCCACTACTTGGGAGGCCGAGGCAGGAGAATCACTTGTACCCAAGAGGTGGAGGTTGTGGTGAGACAAGATCACACCATTGCACTCCAGCCAGGGCAACAAGATCGAAACTCTGTCCACCCCCCCACAAAAAAAAAAAAGCATTGGAGAAGCACTTCCTGAAGAACATAGTCTTCACATGCAGCATCGTTCAAAGGAAAATGGAAAAGTACATCTGGCTCCCTAGCTTGCTCAAAATATCCAGCTGTCAATAAAAGCCTATAAAAATGCAAATCAGAGGCCGGGCGCGGTGGCTCATGCCTGTAATCCCAGCACTTTGGGAGGCCGAGGCGGGCAGATCACGAGGTCAGGAGATCACGCCCATCCTGGCTAACATGGTGAAACCCCGTCTCTACTGAAAATACAACAAAAAAATTAGCCGGGCGTGGCTGGAGGCTGAGGCACGAGAATGGCGTGAACCCGGGAGGCAGAGCTTGCAGTGAGCTGAGATCGCGCCACTGCACTCCAGCCTGGGTGACAGAGTGAGACTCTGTCTCCAAAAAAAAAAAAAAAATGCAAATCAGAAACACACAGAAGAATGCTTCCTAGACATCCCAAATTAAGTACATCACTTCAAACCTCAAGAGTAGAATCCTACCAAATTAGAGTGACACAGAATCAAGGAATACACCACAGAACCTGCTTGTTGGTCTTAGAGCACAACAATCCCTATTCAAAAATGAGCACAGAAAAACACATGTATACATCTGCCACTATGGATTCTACAAAAAAAAGACAACAATAGCCATCTAGAATAGGAGCTCTTCCATGTTGACTCAGATGAGGAGGATATATTTGAAATTTTATTTTTACATGAGACAAAAGCAAGATTTAGAACTCATCTGTTTGCTATCCTCAAAAACTCTGTAAACAGATTCTGTAAAAGAGGATCAGAGTCTCAAAGGAAAAATTATTCTGAGATGAATGAAGAGATAATTAGGAAACTGGCTGAATTAAGAAATTAACCAAGGAAACCCAAAATCCAATGGTAAAATGAAAGTCCATATCTGAGGCAATATAAACAGAAGTAAAACTGAAACAATGTAAAATAATAATGTGGAAGAAAATTTAAAGAATATTTCTCAATATTCAGAGGAAAAATATAGAAGACAAGATGACAGACATGGAGGACAATTTAGATCCAGATGAAGTGTTACTGAGGCAGGAACAGAAAATTTATCACAAAAGAATTAATAAAATAGAAATCGCCCCAGAGAAAGAAAGACTTTATAAGTTTTATATGCTTATAAGGCTTTAAATAAAATGGCTTAGTGAGAACCAAATGAAATGAAATTTTTTAGTGACTAGAAATATTAGGGAAGTTCTATTGTGTTTTAAATCTCAATGATAAATTTAAAATCCTACAAAAATGAAAAGAGGAATCAAAGCTTATCTCGAAAGTAGCAAAAATAAGGCTGGCCTCACCCTTCTTTGCAAAATCAAATAAATGTCAGAAGACAATGAAATGATTTGTCCAGAGCAATGACTAGAAAATTCTATAACTTAAGAGGTTTATGTCCAAGTTGTTCATGTAAAAAGGTTGCAGGAAGACATTTTACTAAGCTTAAAATCACAAAAACATTAATCATTTTTATTCTCTTCCTGAGAAAGCACACAAAAAATGAATGTCTGTCAACTAATAAAGAAAAAGAGAAATCAAGAACTCAAGACTGTGAAATCAAGACTGCAATAGCTAAACTATAAAGAAAATGTCAAGGAAATTTGAAATCAATTAACTTTTTAGGAAAACATAAGAAGAACTGTTGTCACATGGGCACAAAATTAAATTCAAAGTCTGGAAAGGTTATATATTTTTAAAAATCAGGATTTTATCACAAAATGTTGATAGCATAACACCAGGTAAAAAGAATAAACACTGATAAATAAAGAGAAGTAGAAAGTCAGGAAGGGTCCAGATGATTTACGTTTCTCATTAGAAACTGGTTCTTGAATTTGACAGAGGAATATAGGATTTAGTATATAGTTTATAAACAAAAGGATTATCACTAGTACAATTAATGAAAATATTTTGATCTTCCAAACCTCTATATAAGATGAAAGCAGACAAAACCCAGAATAAAAAGGAAAAAGCAAGAAAGCATTAAACAAAGTTATAAAATTAAGCCCAAATACATGCTATAGCAACAGATGTAAATGCCTTAAGTTTTCCTAATAGGTGTTACAAAATCAAATACATACAGATCACCAAAAACATTTAAATAAAATGTAAAAGATGGTTGTAAAATTGAAATAATAGTATATGAGAAAGTCTTGCAAAAAACAATCATATCAACAACATATAAGGCAGAAAGCAATATCTGGTAAAAGAAGATAATATTTTGTGCTGAGAAAAGGAATCCTCTGCAATGAAGATATAAAGGACATGTAACTTATGACACATATAATACATTCATCGAACACCAAAATCTATTTAGCAAAAACTACCAGAAATGAAGAGCTGAAAAAATTATACAATTGCCAGCCAGATTAAACAAATATTAAAAGGAATGAAATCTTTCAATAATGTAATTATAAATAAATACATAAACTCATATATATACATATATTTCCTTATACCCTTCAAAAAGAAAATGTAAGTTCTTCTCAAATACCCCTGAGGCATTTTAAAATTTGTCAATTCATTTAGTATATTTGATAAAGTTCTTGAAAGAAAAAAACTGTATTCTCAAACTTCAATTTAATGAAACTATAATGTCAGAAATTTAAGTTAAAAAATGAAATAAATCTAGGGATTTCCTCAATAAACGTTAGATCACAAATAAACATCGATTATACCTACTTTGGAAATAAATGAAAATAAGCAAATTCACATCAAAACTTACAGAATATAGACTCAGAAGTTAACAAAGCATGTAAGCCTGTGAATTGACAAGAGATTACTAAAATTAATTAATTAAACAATCAGCCTAAAGAGTCATAAAATAAGAGTGCTTGCACAACAAAAGGCTAAAGAAGAAAAATGCATGTAAGCAAAAATCATGAAAAATGGAAAATATTAAAACAGGTTCTCTGGGAAAACCAGAAAAGGAGAAGAATTTAGAGTCTTATTTAGAAAAAAATACAGCTAAAGAATTAGAATTTAAGAAATAATATCAAAAGAGATATCAGTATATTTCAGAGCACTAACATGTCAACAAACAGCAGTTTTCATCTATCCAACTGGTAAAATTGGAGAGAAAATACCTAGTACTGGCTAAAGAATGATAATGCTACCATTGCAATGTAAATTGGAAATAGCATATTTGGATCAAAATGTTTCATTATGTATCAAGTGCCTTAAAAATATTCATACTCTTTTACTAAGCAATTACTTGTTAATTTATGCTAAGAGAGATATTAAAAATTTGGATGATTTATGTTTTTATAGTACCTCCATATGTTGGGACATTAAGGAGCTGTTAAAAAAATTGCTTTTGAAGATTATTTTATGGCATGGTAAATCCACCCTATAATGGCTGGTATAAAAGAGAAGGATAGGCCGGGCGCGGTGGCTCACGCTTGTAATCCCAGCACTTTGGGAGGCCGAGGCGGGCGGATCACGAGGTCAGGAGATCGAGACCACGGTGAAACCCCGTCTCCACTAAAAAAAAAACTACAAAAAAATTAGCCGGGCGTGGTAGTCCCAGCTACTCGGAGAGGCTGAGACGGGAGAATGGCGTGAACCCGGGAGGCGGAGCTTGCAGTGAGCCGAGACTGCGCCACTGCACTCCAGCCTGGGCGACAGAGCGAGACTCCGTCTCAAAAAAAAAAAAAAAAAGAGAAGGATACAAAACTAAATATATAGTGTGAATTCTATTCAGTGGAAAGCAAAATATAGATGACAACACACTGACATGTTAACTGTAATTATTTTATGCAGTTATATTTTTGGTTATTTAAATATTTTCTATATGCTTTTCAATATGTTAATGAACATCTATTCTTTTACTATCAAAATAAACTCTTTAAAATAAATGTAAAAGATTTCTAGTCAAGATAACATTGTAAACTTACACATTCAATACCTTTTCCTTGCTACACCACAAAAAGCAATTTTAGCTGAAATTTCAAAAATTAAAAGTTGTATCTATACCCAATACAAGATGAATATCTTTTATAGACTGGAAAAGTACTGAAACAGACATCAAGGAAAAAATGCTGGAACCATGGGGTTGTTGAACTCTATGTTAGAAACAGACAAAAGCAAAGAGAACACTGAACACTGAATTAGGGCCACAAGCCTGACTCAGCGTAAAACTTGTAGGGTCTCCAACCTGAATGGGTAAAATGAGAAAAAAATAAGGCTGTGAACTGTATCACCGTGTACATGTGAGACAGGAATGAACAGAGCAAGTCACACAGACCAGATTTGTGACAAGCTGCTAAGTACTGGATCTGCAATATCCCCAATACCACTATGAGACAAGAATCCCAGTCCACTAACATAGAACTTGTTTCTGGCCTAAGATTCTCAGGGAGCCACATGGAAGCTACTAAAAAATCTGCAAAACATGATGGATATTTAAAGGTTTATTTTTAAAGATAATTTTCACTCTAGATGAACAAACAACCTAAAATTCAAAACCAACAAGGAAAAACAGAACCAAGAAGGTATCCACAGAACTCAACAATCAGAGGAAAATTTGACTACAGAAAAAACTGCACATAATTGTCTCTGAAAAACCTTAAAAAATACTTAAAGTAAAAGATAATATCCTTTTGAATAAGAAAGCGTTATGTAAACTAATAGATACAAAATGAGAAAAATGACTAATAAAATAATCAATATAGAAACTAGAAGACAGAAATAATATAATTGAAATTTCCAAACTCTATAGATGAAATTAATGCAAGAGTTTCCATGGTTAAAGAAAACACTAGTGAACTGGAAGGCAGTAGTGAGGAAATAATTCTGAGTGCAGCACTGAGACATAATGAGGTTAAAAAAAAAAAGAAAGAAAGAAATCAAGTAGTATGGAGTCTCCAACATATACCGAACACAATTTCCAGAATTTAGGCCACAGCAGGAATACTGAGAAGCAATTTAAACAGCTAACAATAGAGAACTTTTCCATAACTAAGGAAAACTCTAAATTCTCACACCAAAGGCACACACCGACTCAGCTGAGCATAATAAATAAAGACCACTCTGCACCTAGAAATGCTGCAAGGCAGGGCTGCCCAAAGGGCTGAGTGGAATTAACATGTGCCACTTCCCAGCCAAAGCATAAGTAAGTGGGTGTAAGTTTTCCACACAACGTGGTAGCTCCAACCTGCCTTTTCTTGAGATGAAAACCTGGATCTGTGAGTCACCAAGTGGACTGCAGGAATCACACAATTACATAGCTCACTTTGTACAAGACTTTTGTTGTGTTAACCTACTAGATTTTGGAAGTACTAGTTACTAGCTTAACTTGACTAATAAAACACCTTTATGAGAAACACATAAACATGGTTACAAAATATTCAGAAAAAATTAAATTTAGAAGAAAAAGCAGCATGATTAGCAATCTTGACATAAAAGATATCTGTAGAACTCATTGTTAGGGAATAATGACAAGAAAATAAGTCTGGCCGGGCGCGGTGGCTCACGCTTGTAATCCCAGCACTTTGGGAGGCCAAGGCGGGCGGATCACGAGGTCAGGAGATCGAGACCACGGTGAAACCTCGTCTCTACTAAAAATACAAAAAAATTATCCAGGCGTGGTGGCGGGCGCCTGTAGTCCCAGCTACTCGGAGAGGCTGAGGCAGGAGAATGGCGTGAACCCGGGAGGCAGAGCTTGCAGTGAGCCGAGATTGTGCCACTGCACTCCAGCCTGGGTGACAGAGCGAGACTCCGTCTCAAAAAAAAAAAAAAAAAAAAGAAAAGAAGTCTGTTTCACGTTCAGTACAGACACAATTATTTTTCAAATATTTTCAATCCACAGTTTAATCCACAGATGGAAAACCATGGATATGGAGGGTTGACTATATATGGGTGTGCATTGCAGCTTTGCTCACAATAAAAAATTTGGAAATGATCATCTGTGTAGGAATGAATAAATAAGCTGCCTCAAATTTATATGATGGAGTACTGTACAGCAGTTAAAATGAGTGAACACAATGTATATACCTCAACACAGATAATTCTGAAAAATGCAATGTTGATAAAATAAAAACACATTGTCAAAAGGTATAGGATAACACTATGATAATAATTTTTATAAGTACTAAAACAATGCCGTATACTGTTTATAGCTGTATACAGATCTATGCAATAAAAGGATAAAAGGACTAGCTACACACCAAATACATAACAATATTTGCTTTGGGGAAGCTGGGACTAGGGAGAGGAATGTGAGAGACTTCAATTATTTCTAAATATTTTATTTCTTAATAATAAAAATGATCTGAAGTCCATATGACAAAATGTTAGCACTTTTTCATATTCAGTTGAGTTGGGAAAACATGAGTAACATTACATTTTTCTCCATTACTTTTTAATTTTTAAAAATGTTTAATGAAAAAGCAAACAAACAACACCTTTTCTTGTTTCCCTCCACTCCAAGTTGTCACTAGTCTATTTTTTTGGAATGCAGCAAGTCTTAAATTTGATCCGTGGCAGGAATGGAATAAGATATTATCCAAGGAGGGACTCCAACTCAAACCTCTCCCTCTGTGTAGTCTCACCAATCTGGTTAGTTGAACTTATTTCCTGGAGAACAAATCCCATCTATATTTTCAAGGCTTTCCCAATGGGCAGTGGGAATGATATAAGCTATCGCATGGCTGTGATTAACTCTGGCAAATGAAGAATTTACTGCTGTGCATGTGTCCTGAGTTTAGGTAACAGACAAATAAACATCCGTGATGACCTGCATCTGCAGGGTCAGAAGCAAACAGACCTCTGAGGGGAGTCAGAGCCCTGAAGAATGTTAATGCTTCAGAATCAGAACCTGCTCTTGCCAAGACCCTGAAGCAAAGAGGGACTGTGCTAGTTGGATAGCAGCAGAGACCTTTTCTAAAAGCAGGCAGTACAACTAGAAAATGTGATTACTGCCTTTCAGGAGAGAGGAGAGAAACTGACCACAGCAAGTGTTGTGATACCAGCCTTCTGTTCTTCGTTATTCACAAAATCCAGGGGCAAATTATCCTATATCAGCTACCAGATCATGGAGAAGGGTAGGCATTCCTGGGATAGTTAACAGCTTTTAATAACTACATGCCCTCTAGATCCTTGAGAAGAAGACATGTGTCTTAATCTACCAAGTATTCCCCATAGTGCTTTGCACCACACTTTGTCCTTCATAGGCACACTATACATGCACATACAATGGGAATACCTATATACACATATGAATATAAATATATATGGATATAAATATACATATACGTGTACACATGAACATATATGTATATAGGTACATGAATACAATTATAGATATAATTTTACATATTACAAATATATGCACATATGTATACACTATACACACACATATAGTACACATACAGATACACACACACATATACATACTGATCCAAACATTTTTTCCCCATTGTCCTTCTTCCTGGCCTAAGCATTTTAGAGAGTTTGGCCTTTGTTTAGTATTATTCACCATCTTGGGTTCCAGTGTCTCTAACAGGCTCTTGCATTCTTCAACGTGTGATAGGGTGAGTTCTGAGTTGAGAGCAACCTAAGCCTGTACTTGGCTGGATGTGTAACCACACCATCGGAACAGATTCTTTGGTATTTGCAGTACCAGAGAGAATAGAAGGGATTTCTAAACAAGCTGGGCTGCAGGCCGTCAAATGAGCTACAAGTTACTGATGGATTTTTAAAACAAAATTGAGATTTGAACCCAGTATCGAATTCTCTTGCCTCTTGAGTATGGTCACCTTTAAACATTCACATTGAACTCAGACCAGGGCTCAAGGCCAGCTCTCATTACTCACTTCTACCATAGCTTTTGTGATCCCCATTGAACAACACCTCCTCTTTCAGCTGTGTTCTGAGCAAGCACTGTGTACTCCTTTGCTGGGCTGAGCCTGGGCGAGGCCTTGAAATAAATAGATCAAAGTCATTGTCCTCTGAATCAGCAGAGGCTTTGTATGACGTTCAGATTAGATGAAAGTGATCTATGCCAGAGGAAAACCGCACCCCTCAACTCCATTTTCTATAATGCCAGCATATTTTCTCAGAGGAAAGGCAAACACCCCACCCAGGGAATAGCTGAACAAAGCTTTGGTTTTGTGGAATGGGAAGCAGAGGCCTGAGAAGTGAAGACCTATCCATTCTGTAGTCATGTTAAATACCAAGGTGAGTCGGCACTCATCCACTCAGCCTTCCATGGGGCTTTCTTTCATCCAAGTAGAAGGTTTCCTTGTCCGTACACCCAACCTTACCAGGACTTAGAAAGGTGCTTAATAAAATAAAAACCAGGAGAAGAAACCAATATAAACCCAAAAGGATAATGTTAAGTTCATTTTAATTCATAAGCTCTCCCAGAACCAATTACTTGTTTATTCCAAAAGATTTCAAATATTCTGGCATCCAATGAGGACAGCTTCTGAAATGCCAAAATATAACCTTACAACCCATGGTAAGTTACAAATCTATATAGCTGGTGGTGATAGGCATATGAAAAATCTCACCTGCCATGTCTAGAGGGAACAAGGCTGTGGGTGAAACATAAATGTGGATAAAGCACTTTAAACTCTACACTATGCTGCACTGATAGCTAGCAAAGTGATATTAAAGATGGTTTCATCTGGTGAGACCCCTTAGTTTTTCTCAATATAATACTAGCTACTACAAATATCATGGCCCATGTGCTTGCCATCCCAGAGTCTCAGAAAGCTAACTACCATTATCTAATCAGCAAAGTACTAGTCAGCAAAGTGCCAAACTAAAACTGTGAATTCTAGATGACAGCCAAACTCTAGGTAGGATTATCTCAAAGATGTGATGCCGGAGTCAAGAGCAGGTAGTGGATGATCAGTCGATGGAAGGATGGCTATTACCCAACTTGAACTGTAAGCATTTTGGAAAACAGCATTTCCAAGAGAATGCAAAATAGAAAGCCCCCTTAAGTCAAACAAATATGTGCATGTTGGGTTTTGCATTTGAAACTGTACACATCTGTTTGTCTTAAAGCTGTTTGATCTAAGTTCAGGTACCAGGTACCTTATGGCTTTCATGATTCTAGGAGGTACAGGTGAAGAAACACTGTACTAGGAATGAAGGCACCCCAGTCCTATTCCTGACTCCATAGCTAATTCATCCTTGGCCATGTTTTTGCCTCAGTTTCCTCATCAGTTAAATCAAGATGTAAGATTAGTCCACTACTACGTTTTTGCATACCATAAAATTGAACAATGTTTTGAGACCTAGGTGGAGTAAATCTTCACTTATGTCCATCCAAATAAAGAAAAAGAAATCACACAAATGGAAGAATGATTGCATCTTCCCTCAGAAATTAACATGTTCTATAATAGAAGACAACTGAACACCAGAGTTTATTCATTATATAAGACTTGTCGCAGAAGCTCAGCAAATAAATATTTCTATGCATCCCTAAAAAGAGAAATCAACTGATTTTTAAGATAAAATACCTGACTATACATATGATTTAGGTATTGGTATTGGTTTTTATGGGGGTTTTTGAGATAGGGTTCTCACTCTGTGACTCCACCCAGTGCAGTGGTGTGATCGCAGCTCACTGGCCTTCACCTCCCCACTCAAGCAATCTTCTAACCCCAGCATCCTGCGTAACTGGGACCACAGGCACATGTCACCACACCCAGATAATTTTTTATGTTTTATTTGTAGAGACAGGATCTCACTATGTTGCCCAGGCTGGTCTTGAACTCCTGGGCTCAAGCAGTCTTCCACCTAAGCCTCCCAAATTGCTAGGATTATAGGTGTAAGCCACCACATCTGGCCTATGATTCAGTTTTACCTTCTCATTTTAAGCTAAGAACCTAAACCTCTGAGAGGGGAAGCAAGGTTGTGAGAAAATATGTAAATGCCTGGGATTAAAGCCACATGATAAGTGTTCCATCAATCTCAGTCACAGGACCCCATGTTCAGGCATTTGTTCCGTCAGTTACTTCATTCTACTAAACATTTTTGCTTTGATGGATAATGATAATTTTCTTGTGTAAAACCAAGGGGTAGCAATAATCATGTATTTACCCTGTGTGCCAAACTAGACATATTTTCAGGGCAATAACCTTACACTAATCTTTAAGAATTACATGATTATGAGGGTTTTCATCAGAGCAATTAAATTAAAAAGAAATATTCATCAAAATTAGTACTTTCTATGAGCAAACTTTGTCCATTTAAATGTGGGAATAATACACCAAAGTGTTTGTGGACATTCCAGACAGAGACTAGGTGGCAGATGGGAGGTGGCTGCTATGACTAGGAAAATACTGCTTCAGTGAGCATGGTGCCACAGAAACCCAGCCTCTGGCTTTTGCAGGTTAGCCTAGGAGAGGCAGTCATAGTTAATACCTATGATTATTGGAGCCACAAAATAAAAATTGGAAATCTTCCTCAGGCTAGGTAAGAATCTCATGTGTATGCCAAGTGTAATGAGTCTTTGAAAGAAGAACAAGAGGAGGTACACAGCTGGGGAGAGGAGTGGGGGCAAAGCCTTGCACATCCACATCCTGCTGGATGGGGGCTGAAAAGGCTGCCACTCCCCCGTGCAATTCCAAACACATTCTGGTACAGGAACATTTTAGGGGGCTCTCTATTGATGAACGGGGAACATGAAAGACAGTACTTTATGTGTGCCTTGGCCTAGGTGTATTTGTTGTTGTTCTTAGTTTGGGTTTAGCCCTTTATATGCATTACTTGTTTAACAGTCCCAACATTCTTATGAGTTAGATACTATCAGTATCCCCATTTTACAGATGACACAACCGTGGTACATAGAGGGTCAGTAATTTTCTCGAGGTTTCACAGATAGTAAGTGAAAACATGAGGCTAAAAAATGAAATTGCCCATGCAACTATTAGTGTCACCCCACATTGTCTCCTGAAGCTGAGAGAAATGGAGAAGTGTATTGTTTGCTTTAGAAACTAAGTCCAATTGACTTGATTTCTCTCAGCCTTAATTACCACAGCAAAATCTTAAGTCAGAGAGAAAGAGAGAGAAGAGAGAGAGGCCTTCCCAAGATGAAAGAGTCAGCCTATAATATCACTCATGCACCATCTGTTGTGTGTTCCCTCCTCTGTAAATAATGAAGAAGGTGTTGATGGAAGGAAGGAATGCAAGCGGAAGCTTTACCAGTAAGAAGAATATGAGAAGAAAAGATTCTTAGGTTGGCTTATTATGAGCCCAGTCAATTATACGCAGCACATTTTGACACCACTGTAAATAATACACTCTGTCAGAGTCAGCTGATGGAGATTTTCTGTTCAATATATTGTCATAGACACATGATGAAGGGGAGACGTGGGGTGGCATATGCGGTACACAGGAATAAATATGTGAATAATCTCACCAGCTTTGAGACTTCCAAATACTAACTATGACAGATATGAACTACAGTGCATTCCCATTAAGAGACTACGGGACTAATGATGATAAGTTGAGCAGTCTAATATCCATCTTTACCGTGTACAGCCGGATCTGACGGTTCTGCTTGAAGGGGCATCATTTGACCTGGCCTATTTCCAGTCATGTAATAATGAGAAGCATTTAACTGGGTCAAATGGAATGCTAGAGCGAAAGGGATCTGAAATCATCCACCACAACCCTCCCATTATACAAACGAGGGAAATCAGACTAAGTGAAGTTAATTGCCTTGTCCAAGATCAGTTACAAAGCTAGTTACAGACAGTTCTACTGAACTCAGTGAAACTAAAAGAGGGCTGACCTTATTTCAGGTCTAGATGGGGTATTAGGGAAATGGAGGCCATTTTGGGGTGAGAAGTAATACCCTCAATATTTTACCCACCCTGAACCACGACTATGAAGATTATTTATTTGGCCATTTGAAGTTATGTGCATTGTGATTGTTTAGTCAATTTGTCCACAAATGATAGGACTCATCCCATTCACTATTGGCTGATATTATCTAAATCTTACATGGCCAGTGAGCTTTGCTCAAGTTCCAAACCTTTCCAGAGGCCTTCCCAGACTGCACCACTCTCTTTGCCCTCATTGCCTCCCATACCCTTGGTATCACTGACTTACAGATTATACTGGATTCTTAATTGCTCTTGTATCTTTAACTTAACGATCTATGTACAGTGTCAGTTACTTAAGCTTGAGGAATGTAGCTCATGAGATGCCACCAAGAGTGAGGTGAACTCCTACACTTTACTCGCAACCTTGGGAGTCAGAAGTTCTGGTGAGTGATGTGTAAGATTTTTAAAGACTTCCCCAAGGGGTCGTTCTATACCCTACAGTTTGAAAACTCTGCCATAAAGAACCTTTCTGACCAGCATCGGTTCAGAAGACATGATGCTAGCTGTTCTTCTGTTTCTGAGATTTCAGAGATGACACTATTTAGGGGGAAACCCCAAAAGATACTCCCCAACCCATACGCCTGCATTCAGCACAGGGGACTAACGCTGTTACCATCCATCCCTGCTGGCACCTCTCTCGGTGCAGGCGCAATGGCACTTTGAGAGCCTGCAGCCAGCAGTGAGGATCAAGGAGCACTCCTGACCTTCTTGTCTAATCCTGAGATTGCTCAGCCAGCTTGGTCCTGTGGTTCACACTCACTTGAGTGAGGTTAGGAGCTCACTGAATTTTTTCTAAACTTCAGAGACAACACTTTTCCTTTGTGTTAGTTTAGGCATATCTTCCAACTGGGCCCTCTCCCTGCTAAGGATCGAGCAGTGCAAGGAGAGAATGGTGTTTTTGAATCAGAAGAACAGATTGTGCATGAACCACCGTGCACCCTCAACCCAGCCACAACCCGGGCAAACATTAAGTAATTGGCCCTAATTAGCAAAAGTAATGGCAATATTAGGAAACAAGCTGATGATAGACAGTCTTTGAGCATTCCTGCCTCATAAAACCTTGCCTGAAATTTAAAAAAATTCTCTTTGAGGCTTGCTACTGCATTTCTTTTACAGTCTGAAATCTCCCTCTGTGCTTTTGTGGCAGAGAGATAATAATAGACCCGGAGAGAAATGTGTATGTTTGTCTTTGTTAGATTCAAATTTAATTTAGGTAAAATATTAATGGAGTAAGCAGCCAAAAATTAATTTCACTCCTGTTTATATTTTACAAATCAAATACTGAGTTCAACTACTAAGTATTCATCATAAGCTTACTTATTTTAAATTTTCGTCATAGTTCACTTAGGCTCAATTTTGACAACATGGTGTATCTACATATGGCAGGTATGCACATATACATTGTCTAAACATATATCTCTAAATTGCCAGAAATTTGACAAACTTTATTAAAAAAGTCTGCATGTTTGAATCATCCAAAAGCCATCTGAATACACATTAACATATACATTTGGATTCAAATTTATGAAACAGCATGAGAAATAGCTTTCTTAACTCCACAGTAATAAAGAATCAAGAAACAGATATTTTTTCAATTTCTTCCCATTACATTTTATGTCCACATTTAGATGTATCTGGGAAGATCTCTAAACTGACACCACTGTGAGAGGCCCCTGGGATTCACAAATATCATTTCCATGACACTCAGAAAATGGGGGAAAAGAGGAAAATGTGAGCGGCGATAAATTGGAGCTAATCTCTTTCTGCCACAACCTGAAATGATACTTGGCCAGGTAATCTCCCCATCCTCCATGCTGTAATAAGAGCTTGTCTATCTCTCCCAGATGCCCAACCCGAGTACTAGTATCTCCCCCAAATGCTTGTACTAGAAATTTCCTAATGGGATTCCAAGGTCCTGAAAGAAAGAGAGAAATGAAAAATAATTCTGTCATGCAATGAGCATTGTAAGTTTAAAGAATAAGCAAAGCCCAGTGTTTGAGGCCTGCTATAAAGAAAACAAATAATGGATTCTTTGGGGTCATAAAGCTCAACAAACCATAAAACACACAGAGAGCCTCTGATGAGGGTCCTCTGAGCCTTCTGGAGCTCTATTCAGTGTGATGCTGGGCCCTGACCCGCTGCTTATATCCCCTCATGTCCAAGCAATGAGATTCTTCCTTCTACATATGAAAAGCACAGATGCCAAGGGTTCTCAGGCCTCCTGTATCACCACACGTCTGTGTTTTGATAATGTCTTTGGGCACATGTGATCTCAAGGACACCTCTGTTTCACACTAAGGGGAAGTGAAGCCCCATCAATAACAGAGAGTTGCCGCTGACTAGGTGAGTGATTTGCGATAAGTCACTAGCTTCCCTGCTCTTCAGTTTCCTCATCTGAAAATCAGTGATACAACCTACCTTACGGTTGTTATGAGGACCAAATAAAATAAGCAGGTAAAGCCACTTGGTGGAGGACTGGCTCAGAGGAAGATTTAGCAATGAGCACCATCCCTTGGGTTGGTGGAAGAAGCAGGACTGATCCAGAGGCCTTGTTTGTTACAAATTCAATCAAATGAGCATCCCAAAGTAGGTGAGGAGAGGTGGCGAATGCACCCATTCTGCTCTTCCCAGGGCTCCTTCTGGAAAGGTTTTCCTGGTTCCTCTGTTGTCACATTTTCTGTTCCACTTTAAGCCTTGGTGTGAATGTCACTGGATTCTGGGCATTGTGTTCTCTTGCCTGCCTGTCTTATTTTACTCTTGTTTACTGCTTTCCTTACCAGATGTACACACCTGAATTCAGGATTTACCCAGAGAAGCCTGCCCAGAACTTTGAGCACAGTAGGTCCTCAATAAACATTTCCTAGGGGGCTAACTGAAAGGAAAACAAACAAAACAAAACAATAAATTTCAAGGTGTTGGAAGAAGCTGTGCTCTTATCTTGGCTCTGGCAACAAATATCTCTTTAACCTTGGAAAATTTCTTTGGACATCAGATTCTTCATCTGTAAAGATAATCTCCAGTTTCCTTTGTGGCTCTAAAATTCTCTAACTTGAAGAAAAACAGCTGCAAAAGGATTCTTTGTTATCTGGTCTGCTAAGCTGTTCAGGCAGAGGAATGAGACCAGCTGAGCCTGGATCCATCGCTGTGTCCAACTTTTTAAACTCAAGTTCCTTCTATTTCTTCCAGCTGTTCTTGCTGGTCCTGTTTTATTTATTTATTTTTTTTAGACTATGCAAGTTTAAAGCAATGAGCCCATTGCTATGATTAAAAGACCACTGGATCTGTGCCATCACTATCTGACAGAGCTGGAACCAAAAGCTCTGCACACCAAGAGGAGAAAATGTGTTCACAAACCAGAGAAGTCCTGTTTGAGGAGTGGGAAGGGACTGGCAGCTCAGGTAGGTGGAGGGAGAAGGAAGGTAGGCGCCACTGGCTCTCGCTGCAGTCTCCCCTAACAAAGCCCTACCCACCTGACAAATCGAAGGCTTGGCCAGAGTTATGAGTTTTCTAAACTCAATCAGAACGCAGCCTGCTCTGACCTATAGAAGGTCACTCAACCGTATTGAATATTTGTCAGCATTCCATGGCTAAAGATAAAGTGAATGGACGTCCAAGACAGATTTAGAAATGTCCCTATATATCCCTGGAAACTGTGAGCGTCTGTCTGGGTGTGAAGAGCACAGGGGTGGATTTCCCCTCTCTGAGCACCGATGCTCTCCGCACAGGAACCTGTAGTGCCTCCTCCAAAGCCAGCATCTTGTCACTGTCACTCAGCAGCTTGAGAAGCAAAGGCACAGGGAGTGCCACACCTCCCTGCACAAGGGTTCGCTTTGAAACCCGTAGAGAAGGCGAGGGCAACAGCATGAAGAGCCTGACCTGCAGGTGGCCCAGCCCACATTCTGCAGGGCTCATGTGGAACCCCAAGTGGCCTGGGTCATCACAACCATCCTAGGAGGGCAACACAAGCCTGGTTTCATTTTCCACCCTTTCACCATTTACAGCCCAATGACAATGGAGTCTTTTCTTCACACACTTATTTTTCACTCACAAAAAGCATTAATGACTCTGCATTTATTAATGTACTCCACATTTGTCCTTGAGCACTGTGGGAAGCGGGAGCCAGCCTCTATTTCACTAACTCTACCACCAACCTCTACTCACCTGCTTCTTACATGAGAACATCAGAGACATGGTTCCAAGGCCCATCACCACAGAGCTGGGCTCTGAACCCATCTCCAGCTCCTCTCAGCGTACAGAACCAATATCATGTTTTCATATAACTAAAGCCTAGTGTGTCCTTTTATTTCTGGAGCAACAGATTTAAAGTAAAAACTGGGGAAATAACCAATATCCCAAAAGTTAAAGCATTTTGCTTCAGCCCAGTTTCTCCCTAAGCCTCACAATCCATCTGGAATGTAGGCTTTCTTTTTGTCATCTGTTCGGTCTTTTTATCATTATCCTTTGCCAGAAAGATGAGTGTTAGCAGGACCTATGAGAGACCGAATCTTCATTCCTGAACTTTGCTTCTAGATAATGGCTTTTTGCTTCTGGATAATGTCTTCT
The DNA here is from genome assembly GCF_028878055.3 of Symphalangus syndactylus. Taxonomy (NCBI): domain Eukaryota; kingdom Metazoa; phylum Chordata; class Mammalia; order Primates; family Hylobatidae; genus Symphalangus; species Symphalangus syndactylus. Next base: position 97,179,465 of record NC_072426.2, read on the forward strand.
GAGAACTGCTATGGCCTAAGGTACTGATGACCCAAGCACCAACCCCTCTGTGAGCATGGCACTTGGGATATTTGTGTGAAGAGTATTCACCAAGGATAAAACGAGATGGGGTGATTCTATGAAGTCTTTCAACTTCTCCCAACCCAGAAGGCAATGTGACATCAAAAATGTAATCAGTTGCTGACCTGGACATTATGTCTCCTTTTGGTTATTTCTTGTTTTAGCCTCTCTGAAGAGCAGGAAGACAAAGTGCTTGACTTATAAAACCACCCTTGATTCAGAGTCATGGGTGGCCTTCTCAGCCCCCTCCCCAGAGGGAAGCCTCTCCCTTCTGCTCTGAGAGGTAACATGACATGGCCTCAGATGACTGCATCAGCCTCCAGTGGCCTGAGTGAATCTAAGCAGCTTCTGGGGCCTCATGAAAGAGAAACTTAGGGTGAGAACATTGGGAAGGACTGAAAGGCCACATCTTGGCAAGGCCAAGTTATAGTCCTGCCAATGCCTTCCTGTGTGGTCTGGAGAAGTCACTTCACCTCCTCCAGAGCCTCAGTGTTCTCATTCACAAAGAGATGTGCTTGGGCTGATAATCTCTAAGCTCCTTTGCAAGTGATATATTCAATGATACTTTCCCTTCCTTAAGTACTGGGAAGGACTACGTCATATAGATTATTCTTAGTTAATCTAAAAAACTAAGTAGATTACCAGAGAATGGCCTACTTTATGGGGCAGAAACGTGGCAGGGTGGGAGGGAAGGATAATCCAGGCTGTGTTTCATGAGAAACTTAAGAATAAGAAGGGTCTATATCCTAATTACCTCTGTAAACCCAACTCCTAACACAGTGCCTGGCTACTGGCATTAATGAAGAGTTGTTTGATTAATCTACAAATGAATACAACTCAAAAGGCAAGCAGACACTTAACAGTTGGGTGGCAGTGTATGCATGTACAGGTAGGTATACACATTCACACACACATACATATATCCATACCATTTATCACAGATCACTTACCACCCAGCACTGGTTTTATTTTTCTAGATGGTGAGCTCTTTGAAGATGGAAAGCTCATTTATTGTTGTATCCTGAGCATCTTGCCAGAGCCTGGCCAATGGTAAATGCTCAGTGGCACTTATTGGATGGATGGATGGCTGAATGGATGGATGGACAGATGGATGAGTGGATGGCCTAAGGTACTCATGGATGGATGCACTAATGGGTGGGTAGGTAAGTGGGTGGATTTATGGGTTAGCTAAGCGGTGATATGCAGTTTGTGACATATTCTGTGTAACCTCAGTTCCCATTGCTCCTTACATAAGAAAGAAAGAAGCAATCATGTTTCAGCATTTTTTAGCTTTGAGAAAGGGAGTGGGAGAAAAAGGGGGGAGAAAGAGGGAGTGAAGAGATAGGAGGGGAGAGAAAGGAAGAAAACTAAAGACAGAGAGAGAGTGAATAAGAGTTAGAGAGAGAAAAAAAGAGATTAAAACTTAACAAAACCCAAGAAAAGTCAGAACTCATTTTCCACGGGCAGGAGGAGATGTCTGTTCAAGGTTCACTATAATCAGGACATTGATGCTTTGGAAAAATAAGATATTAAAGTTCTTTAATACAAAAAAGAAAGAAAGAAAGAAAAGGATATGAGAAGGCAACAGTTACCAAGAAAATGAATTAGGAGAGAAAACGAATTATATTTTTTATTCTTCTGTTACTAATCCTTTTGGATTTTAATGTTTATATTTTTAAAGAGCCTTAAGAAAAGCAAAGGTGAGGTGGAGTGGGATAATAATAAGCCTAAGCATCAACCATGCATTTGGATTTGGGAATTTGTCAAAGGTGTGGGAATTTGTCAAAGGTGAGGGACTGAATTTCCACCTTGACGTGCAAATGCATTCTTATTTCCTATGCTGTCACCCAAGTCACCCTGGTTACATCAGTGTTCAGCCGGGTCAGGGCGTTTGGATGGGCTCACTCTAAGAAGGTGAGAATTTGATCCTATGACAAATGAGAATGGCTACCTGGCACTGCAGGTGAAGAACAGGCTGGAGCAATCTCAGGGCTGGGGCTAGAGGAAAACACAAACCAGCAACATGATCCATGGCTTCAGTCAATACTCAGGAAAGCCTATTTCTGTTTCCCCAGTACGTTCCTGAGAGCAGTGTTGATTACCAGATAACCAGAGTCTTTGGTCTTTCACAGAATCAACAGCTTGGCAGCCACAAAGTGACAGGCATCAATACTAATCGCACAAGCCTGTCTGCAGCTGGACCCCAGGACAGGCCGTGCTCCACCTGCCTGTCCAAGAAATGCATGCCAGGTCCTCCCCATGGAAACCACTAACAACACTTATTAGCTGTTTCCTTGCCTGCTAAGTGGTCTGTGCCTCATTCTGGCTCCCATTATTATATTCATTTCAGCCTGTGTCCTGAAACCTGATACCTTTGTACTTGGGGGGTGTGGTGTCTGCCACCTGACAATGATCTGACATGACACGGTGACAGAAAACAGGGAGACAGGATGGAAATAAAAGAATAAGAGATCCAAGCAGCTGCACTGGCGGCTCCAGGCAGGGGTGCCCATCAACACAGATACCTGTGAGAAGGAACACAGGCCCCACTGCCACCCCGGCCAGATCACTTAATTCAGCTGCACTGGACTGAGAGACAGCAATCTTCCTTTGCTGAACAAGGCCCCATGCAACATTACAGTGGGTTCTTCACTTGCACTTCTGAGTTCAATGTGGCTCCACTTCTGCCCATTCCCTCCCCTCCCAATTCATCCCCCAGCAGTCCATTCTGTCCTTCTTCCTGGGCCTCTGTGCTGATAATCACAGCTGCCATTAGGGTGGTGGCACTGGTGGCACTCATGGCCACCACATGCTAGTGCTATAGTCATTCAAGAGACCAGCTAGGGCATGTGGGGAGGGGGCAATGAGGTGAGCCCTCGGCCCGTGGAAGCCACTATGCAGACACAATACTGGAAACAGTGGGGTTTCCAAAGAGCAATTTCAAGGCTAGGGTCCATGACTAACTAGCAGTGACATGAGCCAGTGATAAGCCTATTCTGTGCCTCATCTGTAAAATGAGCAAGATGGACTAGATCACTGATGCTTGAACCTTCTGTTGTTATATTAGACAATAAAACTTTTTCATTAAATGATATTTTCCTTTAGACCCCAGTGTATTGAATAGATAAAAATGGAGTTGGAAGTCAGTTTTGGGAGCCCTGTTAGCTCCACCCTGATGGGTCACCACTTGTTCCCCCTGCACCTCTGACAAGTCTCATTGGAATGCTAGAATTCCACATAGCTCAGTGTGAAAGGCATGGGGCCAGATCATCTCAAAGTTCCCTTCTAGGCCAAATGTTGCTTTGGGTGAGGCATGGGAGACAGAGAAATCGTAGGGAAGGTTTGGGGATTTGCACCGTGTTAGAATGATCTTTCCTCTAGCATTTTATGTTCTCTTTTTGACATCAACAGCCCTACAGCTCAGGGCTCTGTGGAGATCTATGGCAAGACAGAGCCAGTGAAGGAGCACCACACCAGCAGCGCCCCCAGGCCCACACCCACGACATTTCAGAAAGTTCAGCTTTCATTTTTATACACACTGGAACTAAAATACAGGGAAAGAAGTCAAGGGAAAGTTTGGAGATAATCAGCCGGGACTCAAGTTTTGCAAAAGGAAATTAAGCACCAGTACACTTGCTATATTTAGGATCTGTATTAGTCCATTTTCACACTGCTGATAAAGACATACCTGAGACTGGACAATTTACAAAATAAAGAGGTTTATTGGACTTATAGTTTCATGTGGCTGGGGAGGCCTCACCATCATGGCAGAAGGTGAAAGGCATGTCTCACATGGTGGCAGACAAGAGAAGGGAGCTTGTAGAGGGAAACTCCCGTTTTTAAAACCATCAAATCTTGTGAAACTTACTCACTATCATGTGAACAGCACGGGAGACCACCCCCATTATTCAATTACCTTCCACCAGGTTCCTCCCACAACATGTGGGAATTCAAGTTGAGAATTAGGTGGGGACACAGCCAAACCATATCAGGATCTATCATCTCTTTATCATCCACAGCACCACCACCATCACCAATGACAACGAATCCAGCATAGGTCTAAGTTGTCATCCACTGGGATAATAACAACAGGTAACATTGATTATACTCTTATTATTAGTTATTATGAAAATGTTACATTTATAACTGCCCTAGAGCAAGGCACCATCACTGTCACTTTTAAAAATGGGAAAACTGAGCTACATACAGGAGACTAGTGACTTTCTCAAGCCCCAGAGTTTGCAAGTAGTTGAGCAGGGATTTGAACTTACGCAGTCTAACTCTGAAGTCTGTGCTTTTAACACTGTCGTCACCCAGGGAAGCAGGCTGACGTGAGGAGAGAACTGAGCTGTAGTAGGGCTCACACAAACTGTGCAGTCAGCAAAGTTGCTTTTCAACAGCAAAAGGCTCCTAGTTATGGGCCCGTTTGCATCCATGCTCCTCTCTGCATCGGCCCGCTTCAAACACGTAAATTCACTCCCCAGGGCACCTGGTTATTATCTTGCTTGTTCTCTACTTAAAGTATTCAGAAAATATTTAGATCTTTTCTTTCCACCCAGATGTAAATAACTGATAATAGGTTAATCTGCTTCTTCCTCCCAGGGAGAGATGTATTTTTCACCAGAAACCAAAGCCTTGAACTGTGGAGATAAAGCTCCACTTGTAAAATTTCAAAGTCAGCATAGAATAAGGATTATGAACCCTTGAAATCATCAGAGTCTTCCTAGTGCCCCTGAAGTCTATTAGGTGGTTTTTAATTCATTAGGAAAAAACTATCCAGATGAAGAAACGCATATAATCTCTACTCCAGATACTATTCAATGGAAAAAATAATCAGAAAACTTTGGCCTTGAATTTGTGGAGACAGGGGAGGGGGTTGTGGGACAATTAGGAGGTTGAAATCACTCACTGACCCTATCTAAAACTCTATATTCTATACTGCCACCCTTGGACCACCCTTGGGTTAACATTTCCTCTGAACATTCTAGCTCCCTTAGGTTATTTATTTACTTACATTTGGTATTTTCTTTTACAGAGCAGAGAAAACGGAAGGAAAACAATATTCCTATCCCTAAAAACACTCACTGTGGTTCCCTAGGAGGAAACAGTGGAGCTCTAGGAGACAAAAATCCAGCTCTCAATTCCCTCCTGCCTGCCTGGAGAAATCACTCAGCACCCGTAATGAGAGGAAGCAGTGGCTAATTTTGTACCATAAATCATAAGGCTAATACTACGACTAAAAAGTGATACCATCAGCTCCTTTCCTTCAAGGCTGTTAGATCTTAGTCAATTACTTATGAACGAAGATTTAAAGACTTCAGAAGCCCCTCTGCCAACAAAAGATGCTTTTACTGTTAGCTTTCTTTCCCCTTGAAAAGATTCTTGAACTCCCCTGGAAGGGGCTCCAGTGTGTTCTAAGCATTTATAGGAAGAGGTTTGCAAGGGAGCAGCAATTAACAATGCCAGCCTAATAAAAATCCTGGAGCCTCAGTATCTTCTGAATGATACTGCCAACACTCCTAGGGTAGCCTAATACGAGAGGAGAAAATACACAGAGATGGGGGAAAATATACATTGTTTCCGACATATTTCTCAAGCTGTTTAAATATGAAACAAAATCCTACCAGGCTACAAGTTTCCAGCTGTTATGATATCATAAGATAAATTTACAGCTAGAGAAACAGCATGTTTGCTTTTATAAAGTATGGAAATATAAATGTTCCAAGTGTTAAAACTGTCCAAACAAATTAATTCAAGTAAAAATAGTTGTCTCGGATCTGGTTCTGTCACATTTGCTTTCTTTTTATAGAGCTCACCAGCACACTTCTCTCAACGCAGAGAGGAGAGGAAGTGCAATTCCATCTCGGCAGGCGCCTTTTCTGCATTTGGAAACCCAAGGAGCCCTACAGCAGGGAAGCTGGGTGGCCCCTGCCCAGGCCCCCATGGCTGATCTATTAATTAAAATCTTAATTTAGCCTATTTGCAACAGAAGAAAGACACCGTGAAAGGGGGCTGAGGCTAAAAATCTTACGATGTGCTCCCATTTGGGGATGTTCATTGTAGCTACAATGAAAAAAGAGTTTCTTTCCTCAGTGACTTTGAAAAGAATAGAGTGGTGATTAACAGCAATATTTTTTTTAATGAAATGCACCCCGTCATCCCTGTCATCTTCTGGCCATCCTCACTTGTACGCGCCTCCCTGACAAGAGGAATAATAATCGTCATACATCACTGCTCTCCACGTCCAATCATCTAAATCTTCCCTCGCTGCAGCCTCTGAGACTCAATTACTTTATTGACATGCAATCTTCATAAGGGGAGAAATATTGTGCATGTAAGGTCACTTGGTTATGAAGACATATTATCATATTATCTGCATGAGGGTTGCAGGGCTAAGACCTGACAGAGCTAATTATAATGGTACATGATAGAAAGCTCAGTACACATTATTCGCATGGCTGCACTAAAGGTGAGGTAAGTCCATGACATCATGAGTTTTTGAGAAAATAATGCAACATTGGCAGCTGTAAGGTTTTTTTTGTTAATTCCCCGATATTTTTACTTTGGGGTTTTTCATGCATGATGAAATAACTAGTTAAGGGATTCCTCCGATCTTGAAAAAGGCAGTGGCATGCCAGTGTGGGGAGTGTGTGTGTGCCTGTGTGTATAATTGGCAGGGTTATTTCCCCATCTAACATCAAGGTTTCAGTCCACTTCCCAGCAACTGAAATGACAATGACTCAAAGGAGAAAGGCACATGGATACAAATTGGTCAATATGATAACAGAGTAAAACTGCTTTACCTCACCCTCAGTTAACCCCTTCTCAAATCCTTGCCCCTTTCTTTCTCTTGCTTTGCCTAGCAGAGCCTTAAGTTGCTGGGATTTAGTGGTCCTGAATGTGGTTTCTTTGTTCAGATATCAAGTTATTTGAGCTTTCGCCAGTAGCCACATGCTAGAAGTTCCATGCCTTGCTAAGATGCACAGCTAGTGAGTCATTCTCTTCTTTGCATCCTCAGCTGGTTTACCCTCCTCATTCACCCCCACGGTATCTCATATGGAGAGGCCAAGATGATGAGCTCCAGTGGCAATTTCACAAGAAAGGAGTATCCAGGAAAAACGTCTGGGCCAAGTCTCTGTGTTTTCTGGTCTTGGCACAGTTAACGTGGAGCCTGGAAGGAAAACTGGGTGGATGGATCTATGATGGGTCTATGGCTCATGAAGTTAAATGATGAAATTAACTTCATCATGGAGTTAAAAGATGAAATTAACTTCATCATGAAGTTAAAACCATGTCAATCTCCACAGATGGGCCTGAGCCAGCATCAAGGATGAAGGTCTGGATACCTAGTCTACTTTAGCAGGAGTTTATGAGCTTTTAAAAACAAGTAAAGGAACCATTCAAAATGTCACTACAATCCAAGACAGGCTGGCTCCTCCTAGATATGCTCTCTGTCTCTCTCGATGAAGAACTAATTCAATAAAGTAGAAGAAAGCACTAAAGCCTTGTAAACTCCAGAAACTGATTTAGTCTTGTAACATGAGTGTTTTGGCTCAGCCACAAGAAGTACTGAGCATAATAAGAAATGAAGGTTGTCCAAAGCCTGGCAGAGACACAACAAAAAAAAGAGAATTTTAGACCAATAACCCTGATGAACATTGATGCAAAAATCCTCAATAAAATACTGACAAACCAAATCCAGCAGCACATCAAAAAACTTATCTACCAGGATCAAGTGGGCTTCATCCCTGGGATGCAAGGCTGGTTCAACATACGCAATTCAATAAACGTAATCCAGCATATAAACAGAACCAACGACAAAAACCACATGATTATCTCGATAGATGCACAAAAGGCCTTTGACAAAATTCAACAACCCTTCATGCTAAAAACTCTCAATACATTAGGTATTGATGGGATGTATCTCAAAATAGTAAGAGCTATCTGTGACAAACCCACAGCCAATATCATACTGAATGGACAAAAACTGGAAGCATTCCCTTTGAAAACTGGCACAAGACAGGGATGCCCTCTCTCACCACTCCTATTCAACATAGTGTTGGAAGTTCTGGCCAGGGCAATCAGGCAGGAGAAGGAAATAAAGGGTATTCAATTAGGAAAACAGGAAGTCAAATTGTCCCTGTTTGCAGATGACATGACTGTATATCTAGAAAACCCCATCGTCTCAGCTCAAAATCTCCTTAAGCTGATAAGCAACTTCAGCAAAGTCTCAGGATACAAAATCAATGTGGAAAAATCACAAGCATTCTTGTACACCAATAACAGACAAACAGAGAGCCAAATCATGAGTGAACTCCCACCCACAATTGCTTCAAAGAGAATAAAATACCTAGGAATCCAACTTACAAGGGATGTGAAAGACCTCTTCAAGGAGAACTACAAACTACTGCTCAACAAAATAAAAGAGGACACAAACAAACGGAAGAATATTCCATGCTCATGGATAGGAAAAGTCAATATCATGAAAATGGCCATACTGCCCAAGGTAATTTATACATTCAATGCCATCCCCATCAACCTATCAATGACTTTCTTCACAGAATTGGAAAAAACTACTTAAAAGTTCATATGGAGGCAAAAAAGAGCCCGCATCACCAAATCAATTCTAAGCCAAAAGAACAAAGCTGGAGGCATCACGCTACCTGACTTCAAACTATACTACAAGGCTACAGTAACCAAAACAGCATGATACTGGTACCAAAACAGAGATATAGACCAATGAAACAGAACAGAGCCCTCAGAAATAATACCACACATCTACAACTATCTGATCTTTGACAAACCTGTCAAAAACAAGCAATGGGGAAAGAATTCCCTATTTAACAAATGGTGCTAGGAAAACTGGCTAGCCATATGTAGAAAGCTGAAACTGGATCCCTTCCTTACACCTTATACCAAAATTAATTCAAGATGGATTAAAGACTTACATGTTAGACCTAAAACCATAAAAACCCTAGAAGAAAACCTAGGCAATACCATTCAGGACATAGGCATGGGCAAGGACTTCATGTCGAAAACACCAAAAGCAATGACAACAAAAGCCAAAATTGACAAATGGGATCTAATTAAACTAAAGAGCTTCTGCACAGCAAAAGAAACTACCATCAGAGTGAACAGGCAACCTACAGAATGGGAGAAAATTTTTGCAACCTACTCATCTAACAAACGGCTAATATCCAGAATCTACAAAGAACACAAACAAATTTACAAGAAAAAAACAACCCCATCAAAAAGTGGGTGAAGGATATGAACCGATAGTTCTCAAAAGAAGACATTTATGCAGCCAACAGACACATGAAAAAATGCTTATCATCACTGGCCATCAGAGAAATGCAAGTCAAAACCACAATGAGATACCATCTCACACCAGTTAGAATGGCAATCATTAAAAAGTCAGGAAACAATAGGTGCTGGAGAGGATGTGGAGAATTAGGAACACTTTTACACTGTTGGTGGGACTGTAAACTAGTTCAATCATTGTGCAAGACAGTGTGGTGATTCCTCAGGGATCTAGAACTAGAAATACCATTTGACCCAACCATCCCATTACTGGGTATATACCCAATGGAATATAAATCATGCTGCTATAAAGACACATGCACACGTATGTTTATTGCAGCACTATTCACAACAGCAAAGACTTGGAACCATCCCAAATGTCCAACAATGATAGACTGGATTAAGAAAATGTGGCACATATATACCATGGAATACTATGCAGCCATAAAAATGATGAGTTCATGTCCTTTGTAGGGACATGGATGAAGCTGGAAGCCATCATTCTCAGCAAACTATCGCAAGGAGAAAAAACCAAACACCGCATGTTCTCATTCATAGGTGGGAATTGAACAATGAGAACACTTGGAAACAGGAAGGGGAACATCACACACCAGGGCCTGTTGTGGGGTGGGGGAGGGGGGAGGGATAGCATTAGGAGATATATCTAATGTAAATGACGAGTTAATGGGTGCAGCACACCAACATGGCACACGTATACATATGTAACAAACTTGCACGTTGTGCACATGTACCCTAGAACTTAAAGTATAATAAAAAAATATATATATAAAATAGAGTTATAATAATAATTATTATTATTTATACCTTTTGCAAGCCAAGTACTGCCTACAAATAACCTTTCTTCCTTATAATCCTTCAAGGTAGATTTTATCTCCATTTTAAAAGTGAAGAAATTGAGACACAGAGGTTAAGCAACTTGGCCAAGTTCACACAATCAATAAATGACTGAGTTGGGATTTGAACTTGAGTCTGTCTCAAGACAATGGTTAAAAAAGAAAAAGAAATTAAGGTTGTCTAAATTCTCTCTTATTTAATACTCCAGGAACTCAAACATCTGAACTCCTTATACTAATGGCTCAAAAATAAAGGTGACATTGGTAATAAAGCCACAAACAGATCTAGACCACTTTTCTGAGTTGGAAATTAAAGTGTACATAATATGATATTGACATTAAGTAATTTTTATGGCGATCTGTTATAGTGGAAATGGTAACTCTTTAGACACTAAAATTTTGGATTGGCTATTTTGGATTGTTGAGTTCACTGCATTGCATCTCCACATTCCAGCATCTCAAATGCAACAACTGAGATGCAATGCAATGGGGAGGCTCACAAAGTGCCCATTTCTAAAAGCTGAGATGCTAATGGGGAGAAAAATGTACGATCAATAGAAAGACGGATGGGTTAAGGTTTAGAAGATTAAAACTCTACTCCTGACTCAACCACCCATCATATACTTGCTGTCGCTTTTTAGTCAAGGCACAATCTCTCTGTACAGGTTGGAGAAAAAACTTGGGAAAGACAGTAAGGTGCTGTGAAAAGACTACTGTTTTGCCTAATCAACAAACTGGGTTGAAAATCTCTCTACATCACTACTGGCTTTATGATCCTGAGCACATTCTTTGCCTTCTGAGCTGCAATTGCCATTTTTTTTAATGGGTAATGATATCACCCACTTCAAAGGATTAGCATATGAATTAAATAAGAAATGAAAGTGAAGACATTTTTGCAGACAAAATACACTTGATGAATGGCAGTTATTGTTACTGCTGTGGTCTTACCTGTTTTTTGTTTTGTTTTGTTTTTTGAGACGGAGTCTCGCTGTGTCGCCCAGGCTGGAGTGCAGTGGCGCAATCTCGGCTCACTGCAAGCTCTGCCTCCCAGGTTCACGCCATTCTCCTGCCTCAGCCTCCCAAGTAGCTGAGACTACAGGTGCCCGCCATCATGCCTGACTAATTTTTTTTTTTTTTTTGTATTTTTAGTAGAGACAGGGTGTCACCATGTTTGTCAGGATGGTCTCAATCTCCTGACCTCGTGGTCCTACCTGTTTTAAACTGTTATGCAGGTCAATCATGTAAGTAAACATCGACTGTAAAGGGAAAATCCCAGTACTAAGTAAGGTGTGATTGTTATTCATGAGGGTCACTACATCAGACTCTCAAATATGAGCACTTAGATTCTTAATTTCAAAAATCACTTTTATCAGACAATTGTTCAACATCCACAGCCATTGATACTGTCTCAGAAAACAGAAAGGAAAGTTTTGATGGCAGAAAGTGATGGAATGGAAGGGTAAGTCCCTTAAGACCAGAACACAACTCCATATAGAAGGTGAGCCAGAACTTGGGATCACAAAGGAGCCCCTCTGGCCCTCTAGGAATCAGAGCATACTCTGTGATATTTTCCCTTGCAGCCTAGAAGTCAGGAGACCCCCAGGTCTAGTAACTGTGGACACATCCCCTCATCCCTTGGGGCCTCATATTCTGTATCTGAGAAGGTGATTCCTAGTCATTGGTTTTCTATAATAAACACCTCTTCAGTTGATTAGCATCCACTATTTAACAAAAATAGACACGGGGCAATGGGAAAACTCATTCTAGTCAAGTTAGGGCATCAGATTTTGATCGAAGTCAAAAGGGGACTCGAATTTATTACCAAACAGCAGCAACAGCAGCAGCTAAGTTTGAAACAGTGCCATTCCCTTTAGAACAAACTTTATTAATTTTTAATTATTTTATTTCAAACTCTTGTGAAATCTGAAAAATCACTCAATTAATCAATAATCACATGCATGACTTTATACAACCCAGCCAACAACCTTGTGAAAGGGTATGATTTCCATGCCCATTTTGTCAGAGAAGAAATCAAGGCTAAGTTAAGTTAAATGAATTTATGTCTAGGCCAAACAACTAATAAGCAGCTTTATTTTATTTTATTTTATTTTATTACTATTTTTGAGACAGAATCTCACTCTGTTGCCTAGGCTGGAGTGTAGAGGCACAATTATGGCTCACTGCAGCCTCAATCTCCTGGGCTCAAGCGATCCTCCCACCTCAGCCTCACAAGTAGCTGGGACTGAGGTATGCACCATCACACTCGGCTAATTTTTACATTTTTTGTAGAGGCAGGGTTTCGCCATGTTACTCAGGCTGGCTTCAAACTCCTGGACTCAAGCGATCTGCCTGCGTCAGCCTCCCAAAGTGCTGGGATTACAGGCATGCGCCACTATGCCTGGCCTCAATTTTGTTTTTTAAATACACTCATCTTCGTGGAGTTTTTTGTCCTTGCTATAAACGAGGACATTTACATCTTTTGCATCTTGACCATTATTAGATAAAACAGGATATAACTTTCTCAAAGGGTTTTGTTGGTTTGCCCACTTGTGGGCAGGATTGAGTTATACGGTTAGCTTCTTCAGCTCATTGCAGAGATTTAGGAATGCAAGTACTTTTTTTAAGTAGAAGTAAATTGCTATAAATGCATTGGAAAGAACAAAAACTTCAGATGGAGAGGGGAGATTCAAAGCCAAAGTTGGCTCTATGTGTAGGGGTAGATGCCCCAGGGGTATTACTGAGACCCAAGCAAACAGCAGCAAACTTTTCACTTCTATTCTTCCAAAATAGATATTTCCATCAAAGGCTGTAGGCCTTCAAAACAGCTCTATTAATAAAATGCAGTTATCCATGAGGAAGAGCTTCCCCTTAAGAATTAATACTTTCTCATCAAGATTTCTTTGACAACTGACCCTAGAATGAGACATGAAACAGGGGCCTGAGTAGAAAGAGGCTTAGCTTTCTTGTGTCTTATGATTAGACAGACTGAGGAGAGCATGGCGGGGCTGGGTTTCTGTCTTTGTAATGTGGATGATTTAGCCTCAAATTCAAGATCTGTAAAGTGTGAATAAAATAATTTGATGAGAGTGAGAGTGAAGTAGATAGACTAGCTGGCTGCAGACCAATGCTCCCACTGAGAAAAACTAAAAATGCTAGCTAAATATGTGTAGAAAATCTTAAGTGAGGGCCTCAGTGAGTTACTAAGGCAGTGATGACCTGAGAGGATAAGATCTGGGGAGAGTGAGCATGCAGAGACCTGAGTCCCATATTCAGTGCTACTGTCTCTCATGAAGCAATTTTCAATTCTCAACCTGGAATGAAGAGGCTGAGCAGCTGAACCAAACCTCACAGTCTTATAAGTCTTGGCGGACAAAATTAGATTTAAGATATGCCAAGAAGAAGGAGTCCAGGTAGACATCCCAGACATTTAGCGGGGACCCTGAAAAACTACATCACAGGTGGAAGGGCAACTGGAAATAGATCTGTCCTCACCAAGTCTGCAGCCTAGTTTCCCATGGAATAAATCCCTAACTGGACTAAAGCAATCTTCCCCCACCAGATCTTCCTCCCAGAAACAAAATATGTCTTCTCTGATGGAAAATAACATTATTCAGAGCCTCAAGTTTTTTCCTATAATTTTTTTACTCAGTGTCAAGTATGAAACATCATGTGGCATATGAAGAGACAAAACCAAATGCCCAAAGATCCAATCCATCAATCAATAAGAGATACCAAGCTACAAAAGAAATGGATATTGGAGTTATTGGCCATGGACTGGAACATATCAATCACATATATTCTAAAGATGCAAAACAGCAAATGAAGGAATTTAGCAAAGAAATGACAACTATGTAACAGAGTCAAATGAAAATTCAAGGCCGAAACATACAATAGCTTAAACTAAGAATTTAATTGGTATATGTAACAAATGAGAAATAATTGCGACTATTAGGAAGAGAGCGGCTGCATCACAAGGAAGCTATATTAAATGTTAGTTAAGATGTCACTATATTAATTGTTAAATAGTCTATATATCACCATTAAAAGGAAGGTTTTCATAATGGATTTCAAAGTAATATACTGCTTACAAGAAACACATTTTAAACAAAAGCCTTCAGAGAATTTGAGAGCAGAGAAGTGAATAAAAACTACACAAAGCAAGTACTAGCCATAAGAGAAAGTGTATGTTCACAAATACCAAGTAAATTAGACTTTAAGACAAGGACCATAGCTAAAAATAAAGGGAAAATATTTCATAATGATAAAAGAGTTGGTTGTTCAGGAGGATGTAAAAATTCTAAATTTATACGTTCAAAAACACATGAAACAAAAATCAACAGAACTATAGGGGACAAAAAGGAGAATTTCACAATCATAGTGGGAGATTTTAGCATACTTCTCTCAGTAAGTGAAAGAAGCAGACAACAAAAAGGAATTAAAGATTTGAACAATATAATTAACAATCTTCAAACTTGATCATACGCACATGTATACAAATACACGCAAATGAAGAATACTGCACATGAGGACTAGACATTGCACAACACAGAACATTTACCCAAATTAAACATATTCTAGGCTATAAGGCAAGTATCAGAAAATTTGAAAAGGCAGAAATTGTGCCAAGTATATTCTCTGACCGGAGTGGAATTACCTGAAAATTATTAACAAAAGATAACTAAGAAACATTTAAGTGCTGGGAAATTAAGCTACACACTTCTAAATATCTCAACAGTCAAAAAAATCAGCATAGAAATTAGAAAAGATCTTGAATGACTATGAAAGTATGTCATAAAAAAACATGTAGGATACACTAAAGCCATGCTTAGAGACACATATATCAACAAATGCACATATTAGAAAAGAAGAAAGCAAAACATCAGTGATCTAATTATTCATCCTAAGAAATTAAGCAACAGAAAATAAAACCAACAAACTGGAATGAAGGAAATAGTAAAAAGAGAAAATAAATGAAATTAATAAATGTACATTAAAACAGCCAACAAAGCCAAAACTTTTTTGAGACTTATATAATTATCAATTCTGGGATGGGGGTAGGAATGAGACTGCTCAAGAGTAAAATAGAAAAGGTACCAAATTACAATATCAGAAAAGAAATGGGGAGTATCAATATAGTACCCGAAAAACAGATAAAAGTATACTAGGAACAATTTTATGCAAATAAATTTGACATTTAAATCAATTTTTAAAAATCTTTTAAAAAGACAACAAAACAGGTATAATAAAGAATAGAATAGCCCTATATCTTAAAGAAATTAAATCTGTAATTAAATGCCTTACCACAAAGAAAACTCCAGGCCTAGACAGTTTAGCCATGAATTTTTCCAAATACATAAGAAAGAAATAACACCAATATTAAATGAAGTCTTCCAAAGAATAGAAAAAACAAGAAAATTCCTCAACTTCTTTTATGAGGGTAGTAAAATTTTATACTGACATTTAATAAGAGCATTACCAGAAAGAAAAATTCAAGGACAATCTTTGTCATAAACACAGATATAAAATCCATAAACAAAATATTAACAGTTCAATTTTGTGTTCATATATGTGGCAATGTGTATTCACATAACACAATAAAGTTGAGTAAATTTCAGGAATGTGAGTTGCTGTAATGTTTAAAAGACTGGGAGAAAATATTTCCAAACGACAGATAAAAGACTGTTATCGAAAATATACAAAGAACACTTAAAACTCAATAATAACCAAATGAACAATCCAATTTTAAAAATGGATAAAAGACCTGAACAGACACTTTATCAAAGAAGATATACAGGTGGCAAATAAGTAAGGAACGCTCAATAACTGTTGGTGGGAATGCAAAATGGTACAGCCATTATGGAAAATAATCTGGCAGTTTCTTACAAGGGATACTCTTTCCATACCATCCAGCAACCACACTCCCTGGTAGTCACCCAATGAACTGAAAACTTACATCCACTCAAAAACCTGCACACAGATGTTTACAGCAGATTTATAAACAATTGTCAAAATTGAAGTAGGTGAATGGACAAAATATATTGTGGTACATCCAGACAATGAATGTTATTCAGCACTAAAAGGAAATGTGCTATCAAGTGATAAAATGACATGGAGGAAACTTAAATGCATATTACTAACTGAAAAAAAGCTAATTTGAAAAGGATACATGCTGTATGATTCCATTTATATTACATTATGGAAAAGGAAAAACTATGGAGACAGTAAAAAGATCAGTGGTTACCAGGGAATAGTGAGGTGGGAGGGATAGAATAGGTGAAGCAAAAAAGATTTTCAGGGCAGTGAAACTATTCTGTATGATGCTATAATAGTGGAAACATGTAATTTCATATCTATGAAAACCCATAGAATACACACCACCAAGAGTGAACCCTGATGTCAACCATGGACTTTGGGTGATAATAATGGGTTAATGTAGATTCATCAATTGTAACAATGTACTACTTTGGTGTGAGATGCTGATAGTGTGAGAGGCTGTCCAAGTGTCGAGGCAGGGAGTATCTGGGAACTTCCTCTATTTTATGTCCAAATTTGCTTTGAACCTGAAACTTCTTCCCAAAATAAAGTCTATTTTAAAAAATGATGAATGTAATTCATCACATTAATATAATAAAGGAGAAAAGCAAATGATCACCTCTATAGAAGCACAAAATATTTAATATTTGACAAAATTCAACACCCATTGATGTTGAAAACTCATAACAAAAGATGACTTTTCTAATTGATAAAGGATAATGATAAAAGTTCTATAGCACTCATTAGACATAATAAAATTAAAAGCTGAGATTGAAAATGAGACAAGGGTATCTTTCAAGAACATTTATGTTGAATATTGTACTAGAGGTCGCAGCCAATTCTATAAGATAAGAAATGAAATAAAAGGAATAGGTACAAAGAAAAAAATTATTACAGGGAGATTTGTTTACAGAAAACCAAAAAAAACTCTAGAAACTCTTAGAATAAATAAGGGAATTTAAGCAAGGTTTCTGGCTTCAAAATCAACATATGAGAATTATTTCAATCTTTATATACTAGCATCAAAAAAGAAGTAAATCATCTTACCATACTATTTTGAAAAATCATATACATAGAAATATAATGAAATATGTACAAGACCTCCACACACACACACACACACAAGAAAAACTAAAAATTATTATTGAATTAACTAAATAAGACCTAAATAAGTGGAATAATATTCCCATGGTCATGAATTAGAAGATGTCATGTTGCAAACATATCAATCCTTCACAAATTGGCCTATAAATTCAAAATAATCCCAATCGAAATATCATCTTTTTTCATTGTTGTTGTTATTATTAGGACACATATGATTCTAAAACTTGTATGGAGATTCAAAGAGCCAAGGATAGCCAATATAGTTTTGATACATGACTAGATATTAGACATTATTATAAAACTGTAGTCATTGACAGATAAGGGCACTGACCCAGAAGAGACAAGAATACTAATGGGACAGAATAGAGAGTCCAGGACAACTTCACATATATGAAGACAATTGATTTATGAAAAAAGCAGTGAGGAATGTCAGGTCTTTTCAGATATCCTCATGCAAAAATAATTATTGACCCCCTTACTGCACACCATATAAAAATGTTAGGTATACTGTAGCTCTAAATGTGAATGTAAAATACAACACTTCTAAAGGATAACATAGGATAATACCTTCATGACCTTTGAGTAGACAAAGGTTGCTTAGACAGGACTTCAAAAATACTAACAATAAAGGAAAAGACTAATACATTGAACTCCAATATTTTGGAATACTATTTAACATTGAACAACAACAACAAAAATCCCCAAATGTACATACTTCACTCTTCCACTTATATAAAATTTAAAAGCAATCAAAACTAATCCATAGAATAAGATGTCTGAATGTTGGCTACCTTTATGGAGGAAGAAGTAGTGCCTAGGGTAGGATATGAGAGAGTTTGTGGGGGGGCAGGGCCCATTGCCAGTATTTTTTTTTTTTTTTGTCTGGGTGGTGATAGCTTGTGATAACTCATAAAGTTGTATACTGCGATTTGTGCATATTGTATAGATATGTCATAGTTCACTTTAAAAGTTTATTTTAAAATAAGTTGGCAATTACCAAGTGAATACAAAGGCTGCAGCACAATACTAAGAACTCTTTCCATTTTCATTGGAAGATTAAGGAGCGCTTGAAAGACAATGCTAATAAAACAGATATAAAAGAGAAATTTCAGCATATTGCCTTGTGCTGATCAGAAAGAATGATCTAGAGAGGAATCAGTTTAAAAATATATATCAACAGGTGTGACCCAGGCTGTGACTGAAACAGACCAAATTGTATCCAGGGAGATCAAATTGTTGATGCAATCTGTAATTTCCCACCTAATCCCACCAAGCCAGAGTAAAATATGATATGTTACCAAAATTAACCTGCATAAGGGAGTCAGGAAACTTAAATACACAGAGTAGAACTGTCCAGCTCATTAGTGAGTGAAACATTTCCGACCTAGGAGATGCACTGTGTCTCATCCATCATAGATAATGCTTATTAATCCATAACAGTTAAAAGATAGAAATGCAAGAATGGGTAGTGCAGACACACCTATACCACATACATGCACACATGAACACACACACAAGCACGCACAGGCATACGCATATTTCCTTCATCATTCACTAACTACAAACCAACAGGGTGTATGTGTGAGCACTGGGGAGATGAAGTGGAATAGGAGAAACAGATATGCAGCCTCTGCCATGAAGGCAGGGATGTTATTATGATTATTTGATCTCTGTTTCATGGATTGTCAAATTCTGACACATGAACCTGTTAAGCAGACCCTTAGAAGTTACATGTCAAAATTGTCTATATATCCATGGAGGTGGTTTTTGTTTTGATTTGTTTTTATTTGGGGTGAAAGGTTCCACAGTATTGAGCACATAACCACTGGTTAATTTATTGTTTACAAATTGCTTTTGCAAACATCGTCTTCTTTGAATTTCATAACTAACATGGGAAAACAGTCAGCACAGTAGGTAATATATTATTCTAAAGATTAGGACAAAAAAGCTTAAATAAGTTAGATGGCCTGTCCAAGGCCACACTATAAGTGATAGATCTGAGGGTTGAATCAAGTGTTAATTTTAATTTCTTTAAAATCTCTTAAAAATATTTGACACTGCACTCCAGCCTGGGCGACAGAGTGAGACTCCGTCTCAAAAAAAAAAAAAAAAAAAAATATTTGACACATATCCACACGAACCTCAGCAGGACAGGGGAAGCATGATTCCAGGAGGCACTCCATTTCCCTCCACAGCAAGGGTCATGTGAACCACCTTCAGAGAGTCACAAATCTTTCCTTTCCGAAACTTCCATCCCAGTCCTGCCTTGTAGAGTTCTGCCATATTAGTTGAATGCTTTATCCTCAGGTCCTGCCACCATTTGGTTGGTTGAAAGTACAGTATGCTTCTTCCTAAGCCTCAGGATTTATCTGGCACTATCAGTGTTTCCATATGATACAAAGTGTAGGCTTGATCCCACAACGTGATGCAGTCAATAGCGGCTTCACAAAGCCCTCTCAGACCCTGCCTCACAAAATATGTGTGAGCTGATTAAAAGCCTACTCTTACATTTCCCCTTCTACAAAGCCATGCAAGTGTGGAGGTTGCAGCTGGATTTAGGATTCCTCAAGGAGCAGCGAGGAGAACAAGACATGGAGTCAGCCTTCACAAAGCCTGTGTCAGCGCATCTCGTGTGCACAGGAACATGTGGCAGGCTGAGCTATGATGGGCAATAAAGGACAGCCAGGCTGACAAAGTGTGGGGAGCATATGGCACGGGTGGGGCCCATAGCCATGTCAGGAATGCACACACATATGGTGATGATAGTGTGTAGGGGATCGTATCTTTAATCTTTCTTTTCCAGAAAAATCTGTATACACACACACACACACACACACACACACATGCCCCAGCCAAAGATGAGAGAAAGTCAATATGGAAACTGGTGTTAGATATCATTTAGTCCAACTCCTACTTTTTATGGAAGAAACTGAAGCCTAGAATGTATGGGACAGAACATATTCCAGGTCACGCAAATAAACCCAGGAGCTAGAATCCAAGACTCCTTATTCTCAGTGTAGAGCTCTTGTGTCCATACTAAGCTACTTCTCAAAAAAAATGACAGCACCCAGCTTTATCTACCTTTCCCCAAATGGAACTAAAGCTCTTCTGGACAGAAGGCCCTTGTAGCAGGTCTTAAACAAGGCAGGAGAAGATTCAGACTCTGGACTGATGTCTTTATGTCAACCCTTGATTGTAAAACTTAAACGCAACCTTGGGAAGTCCAAAAAGGAGCAGAAATCTGTCAGCTTTAGAGAACCAGAAAGTCCCCAGACCAATGTATTGAAGACATACTCAACTGATCCCTCCAGCAAAGAAGCCAAGTTACCACAAAGGCAGAGACACATGGAGCCACTTGCTTTTCCCCTCTGACAGGCTCCCAGGAGGGAAGGGCCTGGATGTGGGCAAAGAGAGGTGGTGGATGCCACATGTCTTGGAGGATTTCTTCAGACCCTCAGCCAAAGAACCAAGTGCTTATGAAGCCTCGCTCTCCTTTTCTTCTTACTCTGCTGCATAACTGCAGATGCTTCTGCCTGACTATCCTGACATCTCCAATCCAAATATGAGTCTCCTTTCCTAGCCACTTTCCCATTCCCCTGGTTCTTTTCTAGGCTGGTGATCTAGCAGTGACCTTTAAAGCCCTCTCTGGCATCCATGGTGACCTAAGTGAAGATTTTAAGGGGCCCATGACTGGGGCAGCCAGCTAAGCCATGGCTCAACTAGTTTTCTCAGGGTTACACATCTTAGACACAGAAGAGGAGAACACAGAGTAATATAGTCCTTCCATTTTTCTCTGTTGCTTGAGTCTTCTAAGCTCCTTTTCCAGGCCCTCTCATGACAGCGTTCCACAAGAACTCCAGTTGACATCATTCTTTCCTTTATCAGAAGTATAAATCAATCTCTTCATCTCAACTAATTACTAACTCTTAATCTCAACTAATTATTTTTATCCTTTTGTCTCTAGCCCAGGCCCAGCACTTCTAGGGTTGCAATAAATATTTGAGAGAGGGAAGGAAGGGAGGGAAAAAGAAAGGATGGGCATTCCTTGAAGTATAGCACCATAACTTCATAATTTGTGGTTTGTTGTTTTTGTTGCTGTTTGGTTGGTTTCTGATTTGTTTTGTGGCTCTGTAAGTCCTAACAGACTTTGTATGTAATTTTTCTCATAAATATTAATGATATCTTATTTGAGGAATAACATCAATGCTGTATTTTACTGTTTGCAAAGTTCTTAGATATAACACTGTTAAGTCAAAGGTAATGTCCTTTCACTAGATGAGGAAGCTGAAGCTCAGATAACTTAAAAAGCATGTCCAAGTTCATATAGCTAGTCAATGGTAGAGATCAGACACTTACCTCCAAGTACAACCTAGTGCTTGAAAGCTTGGGCTTAGGTCACTCTGCCTGGGTTTGAAGTCTATATTCTGCCTCTCACCAGCCATATGGCCTCAGGAGAGTTGCCTTCTTGATGTTTCACAGTCCTTGTTTGCAAAATTGGATTATGAATGGGCTAACCTCATAGGATTTTGTCAGTATGATGTGAGATAATCATCTTATTAGAAACTTTCTTTCCAAGGCAAGTGCTCAATAAATGTAGGTAACATTCATTCATTAGTTCAACACATATTTGGTGAGCCAATACTGTGTGCCAAGCTCTAGTTTAGGCCCCTGGGATACAACAGCAACACAGACAGATATCCCTGCCTTTGCAGAACTTACTTCTAAAAAGGAACATCATGCAATAAATAAAATAGATAAATTTTATACTATTTTTTTAGTTTGAAAATCAGATGGTGATATGGTTTGGCTGTGTCCTCACCCAAATCTCATCTTGAACTGTAACTCCCATCATTCCCAAGTGTTGTGGGAGGGACCCCGTGGGAGATAATTGAGTCATGGGGGCAGTTTCCCCCATACTGTTCTCATGGTAGTGAATAAGTCTCAGGGGATCTGATGGTTTTGTAAGGGATTCCCCCTTTCATGGCTTTCATTCTGTCTTGCTTGCTGCCATGTAAGATGTGCCTTTTGCCTTCCACCATGATTATGAGGTCTCCCCAGCCAGGTGGAACGGTGACTCCATTAAACCTCTTTTTCTATATGCATTACCTGGTCTTGGGTATTTCTTTATTAGCAGTGTGAGAACAGACTAACACAGATGTGATGTGCCTCATGCAAAAGTCAGAGCTGGAAAGCTAAAAATGGAGGCATCTATGCAGGAGAGATGCTAAAGATCCCATGGTAGCTAGGAGTGTTGAAAAGAAAGAAAGCGCTCAAAGACAGAATCTCGAAAAAAGGTCACAATTAAGGGATATGAGAAGAAAAGAAAGGGAGCAGATAGAGATATGAGAGAAGCATCGAGAAAGTGGCATAAAAGCTCAGAGACAGAGGGTTCTGGAATCACCAGGACTCATCCAAAGAGTCAGTAAGGCAAAGAATGTGAAGAGGAGGTTGGATTGCTGACCAGGAGAACAGCTGTAATCCAGAGAAGCGGAAGGAAGTCAGGGAACAAGGAGTGAAGAAATGGGGAACGAAGGGAGAGCAGGAAAGAGAGAGAGGAAAGGCAACAAGTCTAAATTATTCTTTTAACATTTGGCAGCAAAACAAAGAAGGTGGCATGAGAGGGAGAGAGAGGGAAAGGAGGAAGATTGCAGGAATGGCGTTTTCAGGCTGAGATGATGGGAGGATGTTTGTGGGCATAGGGGCATCACAGAAGAATCAAAACTACTTACTGAATATTGTATAAGTTCAACGTCTTAGAGACTAAGAATGCAGAATCATTCCTTATTCAATTCCCCTGTATCCTTCCCCCAGACAGCGAATCACACTGGTTTGTATGTAAGGACACTTGTCAGTATTCCTAGAGTCATACACCATCATCTCACCTAGAAAGGGCAGAGTCCCCCAGAGAAAGGAGATGAACTCTTTTGATTTTGTGTCCTTCCTTCCCACCACAAGATGTTGAATATAGAGCTATGTTCAAACTGCATGTGCTACAAAAAGCCACAGTATGGTTAACGCTTTATCTATGAATCGGAAGAACAAATAAGGTTGTGCACCTTCCTGTCTGAAGTCTTACATTAGAAGAGTCCACCATCTTTCCGAAATACTTTGGGGAGGTAGAGCCCTCCCTCCCTATGTAGAAGCAGGAGAAAATACAAAATGACAACTCAAGATTTGTTCCAGGCTAAGAATTACACAATGTGGGGAGCAAACCACAAGCTAGGCAGCTACAAGCACCTTTTCTTAACCATTCCTCCAAAATAAGGCAAGATTTCACTTATTTTTCTCAGGCACTCATGCTGGATTTTTAATTCCAAGCCTCCAGCTGGTGAGTCAAACAAAATTTGGGAAATGTTCAAAATTTTGAGAGAATTCAAAGGGTAATTTGGTCTCATCAAAACCAAACTAAACCATTGGCAAACAGAGGCTGGCGCCTCGTAAATGCACTAGGAGGTGTCCCAATAGCACTCGGAGATTTTGCAAACATTCTCCATTCCCTCAGTGGATTTCTCACCAAGTGAAGGCCAGCGCCTCCATCTGCTTTCCATCACTGTCCCCGCTGTTGCTTTCTGGCGAAGCTCTACCCTGGTTACATTTGTTATGTCTCCAAAGTGGCCTGCCCCAAAAGAGCACAGGGAGGCCCCGGCAAAGCTTCCCAGCCTGGTGCTGAGTTCAGAGACTGTGCCCCCTGTCAGGGGCGTGGCTCCATCCCCTACTGCTGGCACCCTCGAATTCACTTCTCCCTACCTCCATTTTCCACTCCTGCAGAACAGCTGTCAGCACATGATAATGAATGTGTTTTGAGATCCCACAATGGGCAACACTATGCCATAAGCAGAATTTTGGCCAAGAAAGTGGAATCATATAAACTGAAGCACTTGAAAAATAGTGAGGAATTTATCTGAAGTCGAACTATAGGAATGTCCCTTTAGGGAAATAATGTCGTTGAACTTAGGCAAACGCATTCCACCCAGGGAGTCCATGAAACACGGCTGTAAGGTGTATATAATCATCCTAATTATGTTGGATTTTTAAAAATCATTTGTACGGAACTGGCACTAGGCTTAGAGTGGAAGCTGAGATCCCAGCAAATGATGCGGCATAAATCTGGATGAAATCTGGTCTGAACCACGTATACTATGGAGAGCCATCCTCAAGAAGGTGCCCTTTACCCGTCTCCAACGTGTACTACTGAAATGACTTGGTAGGTGGGCATGAGAACAAACTCAGCCTGCAAGTGACGCTGACAAGTTGTAACACTAAGATCAGCTAGCATTTTCCTTTTATTCTTTTCTAATAAAATAGTACTCAAGATAGCTATGCATAAAAATTTCCTCTCATGGTTATTATGATGGTGAAATAAAAACAACAACAGGTGAATGACAAACATCTCTTGCATGAATTGCATCTCTTGCTCCAACCCCCTCTATGGTCTCCCTGCATATACCTGTGAATGGCAGCCAGAATGATCTTTCTGGTGTGTTTTGTTTTGTGGTTTGTTTTGTTTTGTTTTGTTTTGTTTCGTTTTGGAGATGGAGTCTTGCTCTGTTGCCCAGGCTGGAGTACAATGGTGCGATCTCGGCTCACTGCAGCCACTGCCTCCAGGGTTCAAGCAATTATTCTACCTCAGCCTGCTGGGATTACAGGCACTCACCACCATGCCTGGATAATTTTCGTATATTTAGTAGAGACAGGGTTTCACCATGTTGGCCAGGTTGGTCTCAAACTCCTGACTTCAAGTGATCCACTCACCTTGGCCTCCCAAAGTGCTGGGATTATAGGCGTGAGCCACTCCCAGCCAGAATGATCTTTGTAATAAGCCAATGTGATCTTTCACCTTCTCCAGTCTAAAACTTCTTGATGGGGGCTGGGCCACGGTGGCTCATGCCTATAATCCCACCATTTTGGGAAGCCAGGGCGGGAGGATTGCTTGAGCCTAGGAGTTCAAGACTAGCCTGGGCAACATGGCAAAACTCTGTCTCTACAAAAAATGTAAAACCTAGCCAGGCATGTTGGTATGTGCCTGTAGTCCCAGCTACTCAGGATGCTGAGATGGGAGGATCACTTGAGAGCAAGAGGTCGATACTGCAGCGAGCCATGGTTGCACCACTGCACTCCAGCCTGGGTCACAGAGTAAGACCCTATCTCAAAAAAAAAAAAAAAAAAAAAGGAAAGAAAGAAAGAAAGAAAAAAAAGAAAAGAGAAGAAAAGAAAAGACTCCTTGATGATTTTTCCAAGCCTCTATGACATAATCCCTACTCTTTAAATTTGCATGTAAAGTTCTTCATGATCTTGCCCCACGCACCTCCGCTATTAGGTCCCCGATCACCTCCTTACTCTTCTTTTTTTCTCTGTATCCCCTCCCACAATGATCTCTGGCCAAACTACAATTCAGTGCCTTCAGCACTCCATGCCTCTGCCCTCTGGCCCATTATACATGTTGTTCCCCCAAGGTGAACTCTTCCCACATTTCTCCCTGGTCATTTGTGATACAGTTGTCAAGTCTTCAGTGTTACCTCTTCCAGGAAGACTTCCCTAATCCTTGCTTAAAATTGGATTCTACATTGCTTCAAATGTTCCCATAACTCTGCATGTTCACTAGAAAGCTCTTACCATATTGAGTTGCTAACGTAAATTTATTTTTGTAGATTCTATCCTCTGGGAGAGCAGAAGTTCATTTTGCCTACCAGTTTATTCTGAACACTGCCCAGCAAGTAGCAAGCATTTAATAAATGCTCACTTTAGTTTTGCTATTACATATTGGGAAATGCTAAAGTTGACTGTGCACTTGATATTAATATTTAAAAAGACTAGCATGCAGTCAATAAAAGTGAAATTCATGGAGATATATAACATAAAACCACTTCATACATGTTCATTGAGAAAGTAAAATAAAAATGTCAATTTTCAACAGGATCACAACTACATACCAAAATGTATGCACTGAAAAAAGAAAGGCTAGAAATAAAGCAAATGTGTTAGCAATGGATTATGGGTATCAGAATTATGGGTAGTTTTTTTCTCGCAATATTACTAATTTTATAAATTTAATAAAATAAACATTTTTAGAATACAAATATAATTTTAAAAATCTATGTTAACCCATTTGTGCCAGAGGTTGCAATTTTTGTATATGAAAAATCAGACCTTGGCGATGACCTTGAGTAGTAGGATATAAATAACTCCCACAAGCTTAGCATTCCAATAATGGAACACTAGGCATAAAAGTGCTAATGTTTTTGAACTACAAAATAAAATATTCTCATTGCAGAAAAATGTCAAACTACCAAAAACCTCAAAGGAAAAGAGTATGAAAATCACTGACAATCTCACCACTACTGAGTGTGGTAAGTGTCCATCCTCTTGTAGAGAGAGAGAGAATGAATGAATGAATGTTTATTTAAAATCACCTGGACAAGTGACACAAAGTGGCAAACTGAAAGAAAGTAGACTGAACCATAGGGCCTCCTTGGAGTCTCCAGATGGTAGTAATGAGAGCAAATATTCCTTCTTTCTTTGCTTCCCTCATTCATTCATTGCTAAAATATTTTTTGAGCTCCTACCAGGTGCTAAATGCCTTGTACCACAATAGGGAGAAAATAAGCCCAGGGTTCCAAAGCCATCTGTCCATGTTTATAATGTGACTACTACATGAGGGGAGTATGCAAACCACCAAAGGAAAGCTGTCAAGAGGAGAATTATTTCTTCCCGGGAGTGAGGAAGGAAGAAATTGCCCAGCAGCGGAGGTGGAAAGTAGAATTGAGCAATGTAGCAGGAGTCCTGCGGCTTTGGAGGAGAAAGAAGAACCCAGCAGAAAAACAAAAGGGAAAATGAAAAAGACAAACTTCAGAGGTAATTTCAAAAAGCAAGTAATTTCAAAAACTGGACACTTTGGTCCTCAAACATTACAGCTCTTATTTAGTGAAAATCACATCAATATAAATGAGCCAGCTCTGCCCTGGTCCCTGAAGGGCCAAGTCTGGTTTTTGGTTAAATATTGACAGGAGTAATTTATATTTCTAGAACCATGTGCATAGGACATTTCCTTACAGAATCAATGAGAAATATGAGAACATAATTCTCGGTACATAATCAATGAGAATTATGCTTTTAAATAAACTCCACAGAGGTCAGAATTATGACTAGACAGCAGACCTAATCAAAAGTGAGTGTTTTATATAGTTAGATGACCATTCAAGGCCCTCTCTCCAGTTCTACATGGGCTTCACCAAATCCAGCGAGTACCCAGTGCTCTCTGTTGACCACAGACATTACCATGGTTCTGAGCTGGTGTTCTCATCCCAACACTCAAATAACCACGGAAGGAGAAATTTCATTGTATGTTCCAAACCCTTCTCAAGCTCAGACTTTCACCAAAACCCAGTTGTTCTGCATTTTCCTTTCTTTGGATTATGATCTTTACAGGTGCTGAATATAATAAAAAACAGTAAGTGTTAGTTGAGATAACACTGGGAGGAGTAGGGAAACTTGCGTTCTTGACTATGATTTTAAAACTGTGTTCCCTCTCATCTGTAATATGGCAGAAAATGACTGACTAATTGTATTGAGAGTTATTATCTCCTTGTACAAGGTCCAGCTCTGATAATCTAAAACTCTATGTTTAACATACTGCCCTTCTTAATAGGAATGTCTTAAAGATCATATTTTAATTCAAAACAAATGTTCTAATTTGGTCTCCTATTAAGTGTAGTTAAATGAAGAAACTGCCCTACCTATATGAAGTCATTTATTGAGTTCAACTGTATATAAGCAACGCAAAGTAATGCAAAAGAAATAACCTAGGATTTAAGGATAGCAGACAGTTTTGGCTCTCATGTGGTCACCCTTTGGCTATGGAATCTTGTGCATATTTCTTAACCCCTCCTGTATCTCTTTTTACTTGCCTATAAAACTGACAATGATCATAAAATCTATTTTACAGGGTTGCTGTGAGTTGCATGAGATAATGACACAAAGGTTTGTTATTCTAATTCATCAAATCTCAAGGTTGAGAAGAACTTAGAAGTTATTCTTGCATTGGATGAAAACTGGTCCCAGTAACTTCTAGAACATTAATTTGTTCATTATTTTGCAAGTCCCCATGTGAGTACAGAGTGTGTGTTCCAACTCCTCTGGGTATCTCAGGCCCTCAGATTTTGATTGAATGAGAGAATCAATGAAACAATAGAAATTTTGTTTGTTACTATTATTTAAAAGCAAATAGAAATAGGATAGGACAGAGTCTTCCCACATATGGAGCACCTGGCAAACAACTATTTTTCTCTTAAGACATACCAGCAACTTTGAGTATCACTCCCTGCCTTCCTCCACTCTCCACCACAGAGCCGAGGCTGATGTGCACACTCCCTGTTCTGTGCACCCTTCGGCTGCCACATCTCTGCGGTAACACCTAGACCACAGCCCTACATTCCCATCCTTCCTGTGCATATGAGCTTTTTGAGGCATGGACTGGATCTTATTTATGGGCATTCAACAAATATTTGTGGGTGGATGGAGGGATCAAAGGACGCACGAATGGGCAGATTCCGAAGTGGGAAAGATGACTGAGTGAACTGTAGCTCAACTGTACTGAGATCTGGAACAATTATTGCAGCCTTTCTGAGTTTTTTTTAAAACTTTGAAGTTTTTCTACCTTAAAATATGAGTAGAATCAAAGACCATCTCAAGGGCCTCCTGGGCTCGTTCTATGGACCAATAATAAGGTTTCATGTTTTGCTTCACAAATCTGCTCCAGGGAAGGCCTCTTTTTTCACCATGTATGCCTCCTTTCAGAAGGGACATACTCAGGGTCATGATGAAGGAAAGGAAACCTGCCAACCCATCCTGAATCAGCCTTGTGTATCAATGCAGGGCAGATGTCATAGCCATCTCTACTCCCATGACAGCCACAGAGGCAGAGCAAAGTGAGAAGGACCACCGTGGTTACCTTTTCACCTCTTCAGGAGGAAACATTTTGTGCCACCAAAAGACCATGAGAGGCTGGACCATTTGTCTTTAGAACATAGAGGCTCAACGAGTATCTCTAACTGTCTATACATTTTACTGCTATTTTGTTAATAAAACCCAAGTGTGTACCTATCCCAAAATCTCTGTTCCACATATTTAGAGTATAAGAAAATACGATAGTTCATCAGAAGCCCTTTTAGGATATTCACACCTCTCTCCCTACTGCCTTTGATATGTTAACAGTTTGTGGGTCATGTTGAGATCTAATGAAGATGCCACAGAACAGACATTAAAAGATGGCACTGCAACATAAATGCCATGATGTTCCCTTTCCGCCTGTTAGTACCGTAGGATGTGTGGACTTGTGCACAGCCGCCCTTTCTGGAATGCCGGCCGTATTTCCCAAACCCATCCACTCAGCACTTCCCCTGGTTTTAAAGAAAGAACATAGGCAGATGTAAATGAGCTCCATTAGCGCTTCCTGTTGTTCCTCTTGTTTGGTAATTTGTGGGTTTTCCTTGCTGGCCAGTTAAATAAGAGGACATTTGGAGCAGAGAATACTTTTGGATTTTCAGATTGCCTGATAAAATGGTCATCGTTTTAAAATAAAGCTGGAAAAAGTTTCAAGCACTAAGGTTACCCTCACAGATACAGACAATTTTCAGGAAATGGAAGGTCAGGGAAAAGTATGACACAGAGAGAGACAGATAAAACAAGAGACACAGAAAAGGAAAAAGGAAGGCACAGGGGCTGAGGAGAGTATAGGAATAAATTATTTTTTAATGTTTTAATCCTCCAGAATTAAAACAGGAAGAACTCTATGAATGAATAACTAGCAAAAGGCCACAGCGTGATTGTCTCCACTGCTCTCTTCCCTATTTAGAGGTCCAGTTCTTACCAGATCCAATCACAAACACATCCCATCAGCTGTGAGCTCTGACTTCTGAAGTTCAATCTGCTGCATAACCATGAAAAGATACCACCAGTCAATCACATCCTTAGACAGGTGAGAACTGTCTACTTGGGTTAAAATAATGACAAGTCTGGTCCTTTACCCTGTTGTAGAAGCAGCAGCCCACTGTTCCTGGCAGGACTGCATTTGATTCTCCCCAGATCCCCTGTCCCTCACCTGAACTGTGTCGAAACACACCTGGGCACCATACCTCCCATCAAAATCTAATGCAGCGTTTATTGCACCAAGTGACAAAAGCTGGCCTCAGGTACAAAAGGAGACCAGAATGCCTGTACTGCAAAGGTTTCTTTCCTCTGTCTTCAAGTCAGAAAGGAAATCTTGAAAGAAAATAGAAACTTTGAAGATTGCACAGAACCGGGGACCAAGATGGTCAAATTCTTTGGGGTCTTACGAGTCTGGGTCCTGCCAATTGTATTAGTTTTTTATTGCTGTTGTAACAAATTAAACTCGGTGCTTAAAACAACACAGATTTATTATCTTACAGTTTGGAGATCGGAAGTCCAAAAAGGGTCTCACCGAGCTAATAACATCAAGGTGTCAACTGCTCTGGTTATTGCTTGGAGGCCCCACAAAAAAATCATTTCCTTTTGCCTTTCCAGTTTCTAGAGGCTGCCTGCATTTCTTGGCTTGTGGACCCTTCCTTCATCTTCAAATTACATCACTCCAACCTCTATTTCTGTTGTAACATTTCCTTTCCCTGTTTGTATCCCTGCTGTTTCCTTTTTATAAGGATTTTTGTTTTCACACTGGGCCCACCCACATGGTCCAGGATAATCTCTCCATCTCAAGATCCTTAACTTAATCACATCTGCAAAGTCCCTTTAAGAGTGTCAGAAGTGGGAAGTTGAGGTTTTATACCGCATGGCAAGGGAAGGCTTCAATGAGAAGGAGACTTTGGAGGAAACAGCTCAAGGAAAGAAACAATTGAGCCATTCATATACCCAGGAAAGAGCATCCAGGCTGGGAATATAGCAAGGGAACAGACTGAGCAGGGAACACATCCAGTGTGTCCCTGAACAGCTAGCAAGCCAGTGTGGCTACAGTGGAATGAGCCAGGGGAGATAAAGGGGCAGATGAGGGCAGAGAGATCTCACGGGGGCCTCATACACCATTGTAAGACCTTGGCTTTTATTATAAGTAAAAGCCAGCCATCAAGTAAGCACATTTAGGGTTGGAGACTTTTTAGGGATTTATTTTATTTTATTTTATTTAGCTTGCTCACACACAGACATTTAAAAATTACTGCTAAATGCTTCTTTTGGGGAATATGAAACACTCATAATAATAAAAAAAGTGCCTTGGGCTTTCTTACAACTGGATACATCAAAGGGTTTTCATAAGTAATTTGGGGAGCGTCCGCCTCTGGGTGCCACCACTGTGATTTCAAAATAGAATTATCTCGTGCTATGTGATTTCTTGAATCATTAGTTTTCCATTTTCTCTTCCTCTTTTCTTTTGGTTCAATTTTTTTTAGTCCAGTGCTAGTACATGCAAGACATTTTTTTTTAAAGGTGACTCATGGGCAATTGGGTGAAGGGGGCAGTTGCAAAAGAGGGAAAGGAATTGAGCCTCTTCCCTGGGCTCAGGCAGGACCCAGGCATCCTGCAACTGTTTCATCAATGGAGAGCGGGCACCATTCAGGGTGCTAAGACAATGGGAAGATCTTAAGATCTTAAGGAAGAGATGGAAGGCCAGGGGGGGAAACTAGGAAAAGAGAACTCTTCTCTTCACAACCCAGTGGATTACTTTACTTGATTTAATTAACCCTTTCACTGCACCATGTGACTAGAACGAGGGCATTTTTGCCACACAGAGAGAGTTCTTACCAGAAGCACAACCATCATGAACAAAATAGAGCCCTGGTCCCACCCCTTTAATTACTTGGCTGACAGCAAGCTGAAACTCTTCAAAATTATAATTATCAACAATTCGAACTCATTATGCACTGAACAGTACTTAATCTTTGAAGATTAATAATTTTAGCTTTATGAAAGAAAAATAACAAAATTACTTAATTTTCTTCTCAGTTAAAGCCCCTAATTTTTAAAGGAACAGTCTGTAGGAAGGGAGCCAGCCGTGCACCACTGGCCCTGAGGGGCTTCCTGGGTTAGCATCTACGTATAGGGAATCCACAGAATGGGCACGGCAGACAGGTGGGCCCAGGCGTGCATGAATTAGGACTTTGACTTCTTGGCCCTCTTACCTGCCTTTTCCCACGTCTGACTTCCAAGATCAGTGACAAGAGGTGCTTGGCAAAGAAGATGAGGAGGAAGTATCTCAGGGACTCTGAATCTTCTGCTGGGTTTTTGGTACAGGGTCTATCCACATGCCAACATTTCCACGTCTGCACTATACAGTGGAGTATAACTTTTTTAATGAGAAACAATTAAAAAGATGAGTTTAGGCATAAAGGGAAGAAGCACAAGCAGGAGACTATAGGAGAGATTGGGACGGAGCTATCTGGGGAGCACAGGACCATTGCTGGGGCACTCCTGTTTGATGAAGGGCAACATGCAGAACAAATAAAACATTTCTGGGGCTCCAGTTTGGGCCATAAGGTGCCCATTTGTGACCTCTGAAACAAATCCAACAGTCCTTGAGGTTCTGTGGGAAAGGAACGACTCTCATTTGCAAAGCTCTCCCTGGGAACTACACATTCCTTGGCCCACCTATGATTATTTACAACCTTGTAAGTTACATGTCTCTGAAAAAATCTCTATTTTAAAGAATGCAGAATAGCTATGTTGACAAAGAAAAAGGAATTAAATTAAGGTAGAAAACGCAGGGACAAGGAATTGCTGTAAAATCCCTCCTTAGTAACTCTTAGGTGTAAAAATACAGGACCACAGACCTAGACAAGCCCAGAGGCAAGCTGTGTCCTCACTATGGCCAGTATGGTGTTGGTGTTAAAGAACCAGCTGGACCATGCACGGTGGCTCCTGCCTGTAATCCCAGCACTTTTGGTGGTCAAGACGGGAGGATTGCCTGGGGCCAGGAGTTGGGGACAAGCCAGTGCAACATACCAAGACCCTACCTCTACAAAAAAAGATTAAAAATTAGCCAGGAGTGGTGACACACGCCTGTAGTCCTAGCTACTCAGAAGGCTGAAGTGGGAGGATTGCTTGATCCAGGAGTTTGAGGCTGCAGTGAGCCATGATCCCACCACTGCACTCTAGCCTGGGTGACACAGCAAGAAACCACTTCTAAAAAAAGAACAATAAAATAAAATAAAGGATCAGCTTCATCTTACCTTAGTAAATGCCCCAAGCCTCCTCTCTTCCACAGTCTCTAGGCTACTGCAGCACTGGCTTTTGTGTCTAGCTCTTGGCTATTTCAAGCTTGTTCCAGCCCCAAGGATCTTGACCTAGCACGTTCTTCTGCCTAGAAACTGCCCCATATTCCTGGAGTGGCCTAACCTCTTTACCTCCTGCAGATGTCCACTCAAATGCCACCTTCTCAGCGACGGTTCCCTCATCATCTTTCTTTAAGGTAACATGCTTCCTGCACCATACTCAGGGACTCATCAGCATATCACCTCATTTGATTCTCTTCATAGTACTTATGACTTTCTGAAATCATCTTGTTTATTGTCTGTTGTTTGCTGTCTCCCCCGACCCTACCTCTGCTGCCACAGCTGTATCCCTGACCCTTTGGTTTCCCACTATAACCCTAGTCAGGGCCAGCTACATAATGTCCAGGATCCAGTACAAATGAAAATGCAAGCACTCGTTCAAAAGGCAAGAGAAAAGCTTTTCCTGTTCGTCTGTAAGCTCACTCATGCTCTCCTCTCTTTCTCTCAACCTGTCATAGCATTTGTTATTTAATATGATTTCCTGACTATGCAGCAAGTACAGATCCTCCCAGGTACCCAGGTCCTTACTCTGTGACCTGGAACACAGGGCATGTGTACCCAACCTCAACTCTCCCTGTGGTTGTGCCCAGGCCTCTGCCATGGTGGGAGGGTGAGGAGAACAAGTGGTTTAGAATCTGTGTCAGGGAGGCAGAAGGCACAGGCAAATTCTCTGAGCCCCTAGCATATACCCCACTATCTTCTGGGACTTCACTCAGAAACCACAGATTCAAAAATAAAATGATTAAGAGTCTCAGGAAGATGGTGATGCTTAAACATAAAACCCCAAGAACAAGGTCCCTTTCTAAGCATGATGATGCCCATGAGTCCACATCAGACCCTAGGAAAATGCCAGGTATGCAGTAAAGGAAGGAATAAAAGAATAAGCAAGTAAATAAACCAATAGTTCCACAAACCACTTCTGTTTTGCTGTCTTGTGGGCACACTGGCTTGCTCTTCATGAACAAGAACGTACCATCCATTGAGTTGTTGGAGCAAACCGTCCATTGAGTCTCATTCACTGAGAGCATACCATCCATTAAGTCATTATATTGGAAGCTCAAGGGCATGGAAAGATGAATCAGAAGAAGCCTCCTTCATATAATTTGCAGCCTAGCCCAGGTTGAGTATTCCTAAGCTGAAAATCCAAAATCCAAAATGCTCCGAAACCCAAAATGTTTTATGTACCAACACGACCCTCAAAGGAAATGCTCATTTGAGCATTTCAGATTTTGGATTTTCAGACTGGGGATGCTCAACAGGTAAGCATATAATGCCAATATTCCAAAATCTCCCCCAAAACCCCAAATTCTAAACACTTCTGTCCTGAAGTATTTTTGATAAGGGCTATTCAACCTGTAGTACAGATACAGCAATGTTCTCAAACCAGTCCCCTATGAGGTAGAAAATGAATAGGAACCTGAGGTATAGAACGATGGCAGCTCAGAGATCTATACAGCTTCAGCGATCACAAAAGGTTTTATGAAAGAGGAGACATTTAAGTGGGTCTTTAAAAAAGATATGAGATTTAGTCATAAAGAGAATCCAGGAAATGGTAATGATGTCAGCAAAAGGTAAAAGGCAGAAAGCCAAAAATATGAACAGTACAGAGGTAATTGTGCTCAGGAAGGAGAATTGGAAAACAGCTTGAATAGGTAGTTCAAGGCCAAAGACAAAGATTCATGAAGACACTGAGTATTTCTGAGCAAAAGACTGACATTGTCAGGCAGTAATCTGGCTGCTCTAGGATATAGCTGTCTACTATTAGGTAACAAATTACCACAAATCAAACAGCTTAAAATAATACATATTTGTTGTCTCACAGTTTCTGTGGGTCAGGAATCTGGATACAGCTTAGCTGTGTCCTCTGTTTCAGGCATCTCACAAGAGTGTTATCAAGGTACAGACCAGGGCTGGGGTCTCATCTGAGGCTTGACTGGGGAAGCTTCCAGGCTCAAAAGATTGTTGACAGGATTCAGTTTCTTGGGGGGTCTTGGAGAGAGGGCCATCGTTCCTTACTGGCTGTTGGCCAGAGGCCACCCTCTGCTGCTGCCATGTGGGCCTCTCCAACGTAGCTTCTTACTTCATCAAGATCAGCAGGAAAAAAGCTTTCTACTAAGGCAGAAGTCACAATCCTATGTCACTTAATCATGAAAGTGACATCCCATTACTTTTTCGATAATCTGCTGGTTATAAGCAAATCACAGGTCCCATCCACACATAAGGGGAGGAGATCTCACAAGGGTATGAGGACCATCTTAGAAGCTGCTGCCACATCACGGTAGGATGACTGGATTGGTGGAAAGACTAAATTACATAGGCCATGAAGGAAATGATTAGACTCAATGAAAAACCACTAACTTTAGGAAGAATGGATGTTTTCAGGTGGTGTAATTCACAGGACTTGGCAACTAGTTCTATGTGGGAAGTAAAGAAAAGGGAGAAAATAAAAGTTCCAAGGTTTTAAACTCTAGTAACTGGAATTAGAGGAGTAGTTAAGAGAAAGAGAGAACAGAGGAGAGGCTGGTTGCCGTTGTTTTGGGGAAAAAAAAAGAGAACATACTGAATTCGAGATCCTAGAATACTATTCAAGGTGACCATATACTTAGCAATGCTAAATTTCAGGAATGCTATGAAGGCTGGAAATCTATATTTGAGAGACATCTGTACACAAATGACAGCTCATGGCATGTGATTGGATAAAGAAAATGGAGCTATCTCCAGTGATTTTATAGCTTGGAATGAGGAAGCGCTGGCAACTCCTCTCTTCTTGTGGGAATTCTAGCCTGACTTTTAGGTTAAAGTTATTCAGAAGGGCCAGAAGAGGACCTTCAAGTCAAAACAAAAACTTTAGTATGTCTGCGAGTCTGCCAAGAGCCAACTACTTCGAAAACTGATCCCACCAGGATTTTTCCAGAGACAGAGAGGTCTAGATGCAGGCAAAGGCCCCTCAAAAACACAAGCACATACACTGACATGTAAATAATAATAACAATATTATATTGTTTCTTAGTATTTTCAAATCAACTATATTATAAATTAAACCTTGGGATCACCTTTATTTCATTTTGCAGATGAGAAAACTGAGCCTAGCTCTAAATCACACAGACAACATCTACGACCAGAATCAGTGATGATCACTTTCTTCCATGATACAAAATTTTAGACCTGGAATCTGAATCTAAGATGCATTCTCCTAGATTTTCATGCACAAAGTCAAGGACCTACTTTATTAACATAAACACAAATGAGCACACATTTCCCAAAGCTATCAGAGGTTAATTAAATTTGGAAGCCCCAAAGACCCAAATTTTCCAAGTGAAGAAATGATCTTGGAATACTGCATCAAGTGGGAATAAGGAACTCCTGGCCTCCCAAGAGAAACCATCCTTTTCTGAGAAACTCATGGAAAAGGTTAAGGAAACTCAGCTGGCTTCCCAGTTGTTATCTGGTACGAAGCTCAGCAAACTTTCAAGCCAGACCAAAAACCCAAGCATTCCCTGTTGCCAATCCATATCATAATCAATGTTGATTGAATGTCTGAATGTAATTTGAATGAAAAGCATTTCAAAGCACAGAGGTTCTGTTCCCAATAAGTTTAGTCTATATAATCAAATGCATTCTTTCTGGCCCAATCAGCAGAGGCTTGGCAGAATAAAGGACTTTGGTATGAGCAAAAAAATCCAAGCTTAAATCTTACAATTGCCCCTTTGAGGGTCGTTGACTAGGCAAGTTTTACAGTGGTGTACTGAAATGAATACTGCCTCTATGCAAAGCAACAGGAGGTCACATTATAATTAGAATGCAATCAGTGGAATTGGTTATGGCTTGGTTTTCTTCCTGAAATGACAATCTATGCCACATCTGCCATTACATTAATATTTTCTGCATTACTAGAAGAACAGAGGGAGGGAGCTGGGGGGAGGAGGACGTCAGTGTCTTTCCACTGAGCAGCTGATAGAGTTGTCTTTAGCTAGAAGTCCGCGTGAGCTAATCAAGGCCCAAACAGTTCACCTTTAAAATACCCAAACCATCTGGCAGCCTGTCCCATGATAAATCTCAATGATAAATGTCTCCGTTTTGATGTTACAAAGGAGCCACAGACCTGCTCAGTTCTGGCACAGCTGAAAACATACTGGCAACAGTAGAATAGAACTCAGATGTCCCAAAATAGAGAAGTAAATCATTTTGACCTGCAGGGCATAATATATTTAGAGAAAGCCTGATTGTAATAAAAGGGTTGGACTCATCACAGTCTGTGCTCTAGGAGTGGCAATATATTTTTTGGTAGATACTTTTCGGTTTAGTGAAAACTCCGGCATGTACAATTTAAAAGCACTCATTCTTTTTCTGTTGTTCACCCCCTTGTTTTTGTGAGTCTTCAGGCATTTCCCTATGCCCCCTGTGAACTACAGCAGTCCCCTCTCTCTGGTTCTCAGACATTCTGCAGGGGAACTGTTGAGGCGAGCATGCCTTCAAAATGATTAATCTGCTCGCCTTTCAGAGGTCTGTTTTGCTGGGCCCATGGCCACTGCCAAGAAAGGACACACTGTGACCACCAGCACCAGGAAGCGAAGGCACAGCCTCCAAACTCAAGGTTAGCCCAGACCTGGTGCCGAGAGGGAATCATAAAATAAATTATGCCGTGTGGTTTTGAAAGGGAGACTTTTATGTCCAGCCAAGCTTCAGAAACAAATTATGAAGTGGTCAGTTGGCCTTATTTATTTCATCCTTTTCCCCCACAAAGTTAGGAAATTAATTAAACAGGGATATGGAGTGTTAAGGGCAAAGTACGAAAGCTTCCCAATGCTAGTGGCCCCTGCCGCCTTCCCTGGCTGGCCTGAAGCTCAGAGTGAAGGAAGTCAGCCTACCACAGGCATGGCCAATAAAAACAGGGCCTCATCGGCTCCAGGGTTCCTGGGGAGCTGCCTGGGACCTTGTGACAACTGAGCAAAGCCCGGCCTCCTTCTCCACCCTGGTCTGGTTGGTAGCAATGGCTTGACCGATTCCCTCCACAGCTGCTGGGGTCACTTTCTGCTAACTAATGGGAAAGACAGACTTCCCATCTGCCCCCTGACAAATGGTTTAATAAAATGATTTTGCTCACACACCGAAAAGAGAAGCCAGAAACCAGCAAGGGAGGGGACGTGTCTCTAAGAAAAGGGGTTTCAATCTCACCCTCTTCATCTCCAGACAAGTTGAGGGAAAAGAGGGAAGGCAATTTCTCTGGGTAAGTAGAGTTGCGTGGCGCGGCAGAGGCTGTTTTAAAACTTCTGGGGGCCTGCAGCAATGAGAATGTGATTCCTCAAACTCTCAGGAAAATGAGTGCAAGTAAATTTGAGGTAACTATTTTCAATAAAACTTGAAAATATATATATGTATACGGACAGTCCATTTGGAGAGGAAAAGACATAATAATTTATTGGCTGTTGGCAACTCCATTGGAGACAAGTTACCCCATACCTTCCTTCTTGTCTGCCCTGGGCCAAACAACACATATCTAGTTATTTGACTGTCTTCCCATAAGTCAGTTCTAGTGGTGCGGAGAGGAGACACCCACTGGATCATCGGCATCCCTGGCTCTTTAATCATTTCTCTGGCTCTCACCTGAATCCCCTCCAGGTCACTGACATCTTGCTGATTCAGAAATGCGTAGAAAAGAGCAAGGTATTTCAGCTGACATTCCTGCAGGTTCACTGGGAAAGTAGAAAAGAAACAGTGGAAAGGGGCCCCTCTCTCTACTGGGTAAGAGAGTGCACGTGAGTGGCTATAGCTGAAAGAATCGCATCGTCACTTTCTTTCTGCACCATATGGTCTCTCCCTCTCACATCTGATTTATGACTCCCGATCACCACAGATCCTTTGGCTAGGCTACTTTCCACATGTCAACCTACTGTTGAATATTTGGGTGCCAACATTTCCCCCAGGGAAAAGAAGAGACAAAGAATAATGACGTCTTTTCTTCTGTCCCCCACTGCCTCCCTACCATGTAGCGTTTCTAGTTTCTAGTTTGTATCATCTGACACAGGAAACCCAGGCTCTTTCTCTAGCCCTTCAAACATGGCAGCTTCCAGCCATCCTCTTCAATCAAAACATGACCACAGGTTCGGGGGAAAAACCACAGCCCATGGTAGGATGCTAAAGCCCTTAACTAACTCATCAATTCCAATCTACTAATTGGATTCCAATCTTCTCTTTTCACAAAGAACTTTTTGTATCAGGCAGCCCCAGAAAATAAAATAAAATAAAGCAAAATAAAATGTCATCAGCACTATTGTTGTATAGTACTGTCTCTTACAGTTATGCAATTTATATTTTATTCTCACCAATTCAATTCAATTCATCGTGTTTTCACACTGTTTTGGAAATACAATTATTTCTTGATTGCCATTAAGTGTTGAAAAATATCCATTCATTTGATAAATAATTATTGACTACCAGGTACTACCCTAGATTTAAAACTACAAAGAGCGTTCTCAAATAATCTGACAGTCTGGCTAGAGTCATCTAATGTAAGTCTTAGATTTAAGGAAAACTAATATGGGAATCTAAATACACAACAGAGAAAAGAAAAAGAACACATAAGCAAAATAACACAAATGGCTCTAATTCATGTGGTGTGGAGGCAATGCACTTTTGGGAATGGGTTCAGATGTGCTCATCAGCAACTACTGTCAGTGTTATGAGGTGACAATGTTTGTGGCATACAAGTGAAGCCAAGCTGCCCTCTGATGAGCCAAATCTGCATTTCATTTCCATCCAGATCCCCCATGTTGTATGGGCCGAGGGGCAATGACTACAATTGTCTGCTAAACAAACTACAGAGGAGAACCGGCTGAGATTGTTGGGCTATGAATCCAAAGATGCATATTATATAGAAAAGCAGCAATAATGAGGCAATTATGAGAGTCAGCCAGGGATACACTGGGGTGGCATCACTGAGCAAAAGCTCCGAAAAGTTTGGAGCTGAGGGAGGACTAGAAATATGGTTTAATTCAGGTTGGTCACACTTCATACAAGAGGGTATTGCACTTACTTGCTCCTCCTGTAGTTATTCTTCTGTGATGCCTTATTTAATCTCAGCAGTGTGTATCTATTCACCTTTTCAAGGTCAGGGGAATGTGCTAGCTTTAAGTGGAGAGTTTAGAAGTAGTATGTCTGGAACTCAAAAGCCTACTCTTCTTAGATGTGCTCTACTTCTGAGAATTAAGCCTAAAAGAAGGCACAAAAGAGAGGGATCACATCTCTTTCGTTGTTTTGATTTGAATTTTATTTTGTATGCCACTTGAGTAATGGCAAGCATGTTTCAGGAAATAACAATGGGAAAAACCCCTTTGGAAGATTAAGTCCTGCTTCCCTTCCAGTGATTAAAGCATGCCTGGGCACATTCTCATCTAGCCAATTACTAAAATACAAAAGCAGAGCAGATCAAGGTTGACAATGACATTGTATGTTTTTAAAATTAATAATAACAGTAGCACTGTAGGAGTAGTAGTAATCTTCCTTGCACTCTGTCGTGAAGAGCCACACATTCAGCCCCCACTGCTTGATCACAAAGACAAGTATTTTCATGGAATCAACCGCCCTCCAGAAAGCTGAGTGAGCTGACTCAGAAACAATACAGGGCCTTCATCCAAGGAGCCATAACTGGACACAGTGTAACCCCAGAGTCAACAAACCAAGGCAAGATTCTTCAGTCAGGAACACAACATTCTAAAATGTGATACATGTGAAGAATCTTTATAAGGTCAATTTTCGTCTTTGTAGAGTATTTTTTCACAAGTTGACAAAATATATGATTGCCAATGAAAAGAATTGGGTCATTCACAGAAAGATGAGAGTAATACAGAATATTTGGACTCTTACCTCCCACGTACTTGATTACCTTATGCCCTCTGAAGGCAAAGCTTCCAGAGAATGGACTGGAATCCCAATAGCCCAGACCTTTGTGTCTTCTAGTGTCCACATTAAAGCCATTAAACAAACGGTTTATTTAAACTTCAGTTTCTGAGAATGCCTTTTTAAATTGAAATAAAACTATCACTCCCTTGTTGTTGCATCACATTTTGTAACACCTTGTTCATTCTGGCTCCACTGGGCTATTAATGGCAAGTGTGAAGAGGGTGTATCCTGTGTTCTTCTGTCTCACAATATTGGAAAGCCATAAAGACACATAGACTAATGGAACAGAATAGAAAGCCCAGAAATAAATCCACACATTTACAGTCAACTGGTTTTCAGCAAAGGTATCAAGAACACACAATGCAGAAAGGACGGTCTCCTCAATAAACAATGTTGGGAAAACTGAATATCCACAACAGAAGAAAAAAATTAGACCCTTATCTCACACCATATAATAAAATCAACTCAGAGTGGATTAAAGACTTCAACATAAGACCTGAAACAGTGAAACCACTAGAAGGAAACAGGGGAAAACTCCATGTCATTAGTCTGGGCAATGACTTTTTGGATGTCACCCCAAAAGCATAGAAACAAAAGCAAAACTAAATAATTCGAATTACATCAAACTAAAAAGCTTCTGCACATCAAAAGAACAGTCAACAGAGTGAAAAGATAACCTACAGAATGGGAGAAAATATTTGCAAACGATGCATCTGATAAGGGGTTAATATAAAAAATATATAAGGACTCAAACAACTCATTAGTAAGCAAACAACCCAATTAAAATATGGGCAAAGGACCTGAACAGACATATTTCAAAAGAAGACGTACAAATGATCAACACGTGTATAAAAAATGCTTAATACCATTAATCATCAGGGAATGCAAATTAAAGCCAAAATGAGATATCACTTCACATCTGTTAAAATGGCTATTATCAAAAAGCTAGAAGGTAAGTATTCATAAGGATGTGGGAAAAAGGGAACCCATGTACATTATCAGTGGGCATGTAAGTTAAAAAACAGTATGGAGATTCCTCAATTAAAAATACAGTTATCATACACATAACCTAGCAATCCCACCAAAAGAAATGAATGTATCCAAAAGAAATGAAATCAGTATGTAGGAGAGACATCTGCACTCCAATGCAGCAATTATGCATAATAACCGAAGTATGGAATCAGTCTACGGTTCCATCAATGAATGAATGGATTAAGAAAGTGTGGTGTATATGTACATAATGAACTACTATTTAGCCTTAATAAAGGACATCTTGTCATTTGCAACAACATGGATGAACCTGGAGATTATGTTTAGTAAAATATGCCAGGCAAAGAAAGACAAATACCACATGATCTCACTTATATGTGGATCCTAAAAAAGTTAAACTCATTCAAGCAGAGAGGAGAATGGTGGTTACTAGGGACTGCTGGCAGTATAAGTAAGTTGGGAAGATACTGGTCAAAGGATACAAAATTTCAATTAAATAGGAGAAATAAGTTCAAGAAACCTATTGTACAACATGGTGACTATAGATAATAACAATATGTTGTATTCTTGAAAATCACTAACAGCGTATTTTGAGCATTCTCACTATAAAAAAAAAATAAACTATGTGACGCAATGCACATACAGGTTAAGCACCCCAATCTGAGAATCTGATATCCTAAATACTCAAAAATCTGAAACTTGTTGGACACCAATGTGACACTCAAAAAAAAATGCTCACTGGAGCATTTTGGATTTTTGATTTTCAGATCTGGGATGCTCAGCTGGTAAGTATAATACAAATATTCCAAAATCCCAAAAAATGTGAAATCCAAAATACTTCCAGGGCCATTTCAGATAAGCGATACTCAATCTGTATTATTTAACCCCATTTAGCCATTCCACAGTGTATTCATATTTCAAAACATTTGTACATGATAAACATATACAATTTTGTCTGTTAATTTAAGAACATTTTTTAAAAGAAAAGAATTTGAGAGCCAGCAGATAGAACAAGTTTGTTACCTTGACCTACAAGCCTTCCACCTCTGCCTTTTCTGTTCCACTGTGAATGAAGACGGGATTACCGAGATAATATTGGAGACTAAGCTACATAAACTGAATATATTAATGCAAATTATCACCAGAAAATAGAATTAGCTGTACTAAACAATCAATGAGATTATTCCTAACTTATGGTCAACATTATTAAAGCTTGGCTTTTCTCCTTATTTAGCTCTGTCAAAACTACTGCTCAGCTTGTCAGCAACCAGACACTACTCCAACATAAGACTAAAGTTTGGTAGCCCAGACAATGGGTAAATATTTTTAAAATATCATTTATGTTAACAGATCAAGACTCTGTGGTGATATAGTCTCCATAAATCCATAGACAGATAGAATTTGCATAGATTTCAAAGTAGACTAAGAACAGTTACATTAAATAAGGCATTTTACTACCTAATCTCTAATCTATTCATGCAAAAAAGCTTCTTATGACCATAGAAGATTAGGCTCCATGAAAGACAAGAGCTATGAGAATCAGGAGCTGGGCTATCCAAAGGCTTTCATTATTTCGATTAAAGAAAGAGTGGACTGCATGAATAGCTTTCTGGTTGTTTTATTTCATGCTGAATAAGGTCACCAAGGGAGAATAATTTTCACTACCAAAAATTAGCCCAAAACTTAGTTTAATTTGCATGGCTTTCCACCCTAAGTGTGTATTCTGTCAAG
Organism: Symphalangus syndactylus; assembly: GCF_028878055.3. Lineage (NCBI taxonomy): Eukaryota > Metazoa > Chordata > Mammalia > Primates > Hylobatidae > Symphalangus > Symphalangus syndactylus. The sequence continues at coordinate 97,223,728 of NC_072426.2, forward strand.
CATAAACTATATTTACCAGACATAATGGATCTTGGCAGGTCAGAAAATTGCAGTTTGGTCTCTATTACACATAAACCACCAATGGAGAAAATGCTATCAGGATTGCCAATAAAATACATAGTAGGATATCTTTACTTATCCTGCAGGCAGCAGCACTGAGATCCCTTCTGGTTTTCCACAAAACAAAACAAAACCAAAATAAGCCTCATCAGCTTCTGGTAACATTGTAGGCTATCTGTCAGGGACATGATGCCAAATGATCATCGTGAATCCCACTCTCTGTCTGCAGCTAAGGGCACTCCAGGAGGGAGTGAACAACCACCTTCAAATAAGCTTAAGTTGCTATACAGAAAGAGGAAGACTCCTTCCTGGATTCCTGGCTTCCTAAAATCTGGGAATGTCATTACATTCTGCCAACATGCATTTTAGGCACAGCTGACCTCTTTGGAATATTGGTTAGAGGTTTTATTCCTGTTCATAGTTGCTAAATTGTGAATAATTTTATGAAAGAATGGTGTCACTGCAGAGGAAAATATTTCCATTGGATGGTAAGTTCTTGGGTTCTATGACTATCATATGTTGAAAATTCCTAAATCTTTTTCTCTAGAACCAAGAATGCTAACTCTCTCCACGTGAATACACAAACAGGCCCCAAATAAAACTTATCACCATTGGTGAACTCCCTTCATATCTTCCAAAAATCTTTTCCACATCAGTACATGTGTCAAGAAATGGTACTGCTATCCAGGAGTAAATCAGAGGGGAAGGGGGCTGACAAATCTGAATGGACCCTGGATACTGAGCTGGAGCAGGGTCCAAGGTTCCCCTACCCCCTACTGTACCCAGCATTCATTATTATTTAGGGAATTATGGGGGCATACAGGCAGTTTAAGGATTTTGAAGACCTGGATGGGAGGGGCAATGAAGGGGCACTCTTGGGGGAGCTGCCACGGAAGTATTTCAGCCAGAATGGCTACACAGGTACAGACTGACTGAATACCAGTTATGGTGCCATCATCCACTTAACCTTGAGTTTTCTTGTTTTGTTTTTTTTTTTTTTTTTGTTCTGCTTAATTTGCAAAAACAATCTTTCAATGCTATCTACCACCACCACTGCCCCATACAATTTCATTAGTTTCATCATGGAAGCCTTATCACTTCTTGGCTAGTTTAGTGCAACTTCCTACCTGATCTCCCTGCCTCCATTCTGACCCTCCTTCTACCCCTTTACTTATCCCCAGAGGGATCATTCTAAAAAGTCAATTCTTAGACATTGCCCCAAAGAAAGTATACAAATGGCTAATGAGCACATGAAAAGATGCTCAATATCACTAATGGCTAGGGAAAGGCAAATCAAAACCACAATGAGATATCACCTTATATCCATTAGGATAGCTATTTTTAAAAGCAAGCAAACAAGCAAAAATCAGAAAATAATAAATGTTGATGAGCCTGTGGAATAACTGGAATCATGTGCATTGTTGGTAGGATTGTAAAATGGTACAGCTGCTATGGAAAACAGTATGGTAACTCTTTAAGAAATTAAAAATAAAATTACTACATAATCCAGCCATTTTAAATCTGTATATATACTCAGAAGAATCGGAAACAATGTCTCAAAGATTTATCTATAGGTCTTAAGAAGCATTTGTACATCCATGTACAGAGCTATTCATAATAGATAAACGGCAGAAGCAGCCCAAATGACCATCAACAAAATGAATGAATAAACAAAATGTGGTATATAGATACAATTGGATATTATTCAGCCTAAAAAAGAAAGGAAATTTTGACACATGCTGCTACATGGATGAACTTTGAGGACATTATGCTAAGTGAAATAAGCAAGCACAAAAGTCCACATAATATTAATTTCATTTATATGAGGTACTTAGAGTAGTGAAGTTCACAGATATAGAAAGTAGAATGGTAGATTCTAGAGGGGAGGAGTGAATGGGAAGTTAGTGTTTAATGAGTATGGAGTTTCAGTTCTGCAGGATGAAAAGATTCTGGAGATGGGTGGTGGTCATTGTGGTACCACAGTGTGAATGTACTTAACGCCACTGAACTGTACACTTAAAAATGATTTAATTGGTGAATTTTAAGTTTTATATATTTTACTACAATAAAAAAGGCAAATGCTAATAAATACATGGCTAACTGCTAGGAGGAAAACAGAAGAGTCAATTCAGTCACATCACCATCCTGGTGATCTCTCAGTATGGTGATCAAGCAATCATTGGATTGCTTGGGCCCTTCTCATTGTATTCCTGTCAATCTCTCCAGCCTCATCATTCAAAACTTGCCACCACAGCTCTAAATTCTAGCCCTGAGGAGAACTTGCAATTGCCTGAATATGCCACACTCACTTGCCTGGGGGCTTTGTACAGGCCGTTCTCCCTTCATGAGGCATTTTCCCATTCTAATCATCTACCCACAGCCCAGCTAATTACTGTCCATTTTATTAGTCCTTCAAGCCTCAAAGTAGGGTCTGTTAATCCTTCATAACTCAGTTTAGGTATCACTTCTTCAAGGAAGCTTTCCTTTATCTACTCCCTGCTCCCTGTCCTGCGTCAGGGTTAGTATGTCCCTAGTAACCTGATCACCTCCACTGATTAAGAGCATAAACACTGGAGCCAGACTGCCTGAGTTTGAAGTCCAGCTTTGCCACTTATTATGTGACCTTAGGCAAGCTACTTAGCTTCATAACTTCGTATTCTTGTTTAAAGGAGGCAATGCTAATACTACTTACCTCATGAATTGTAGTGAGGATTAAATGAACTACTTGCTAGAAAGCAGTATGAACAATGTCTAGCACATAATGAAGTCACATACAATATCTCCAATTCCATTTGATCTTCAACATGACTCTCCTCCCACCAGAAGGTGGTATCCGTGTCCCCTTCCCTTGAATCAGGGTGGACGTGTGACTTCCAAGAAGAAGTCAGAAAAACTTCTGACGCAGCTTCTGCTTTGCTGACTAGAATCCTTGGGCTTGAAACCTTGCACTTTCATGTAAATCCAACTACCCTGAGGCCGCCAAACCACAAGTAAGCCAGGCCACAAGGAGTATGTAGGCATTTCAGTCAGAAATCCTGTCCGTGGGTCCTCCTAGCCCAAATAGATGAATGTATGAACATGAGTCTTCAGATCATTCCGATTTCCAGTCAAGTCAACCCTAGCATTCATGTCTTCCCAGCTGAGGCTGAAGGCATTGTGATGTAGAGAAAAAGCTATTACCTTATCCTTTCTGAATCCCTGACCCACAGAAACCATGAGCTGAATACAATGGTTGTTTTAGTTACTAAACTTTTGGTATAACTTGTTACACAGCAACAGAAACTAGAAGATCTACATAAGTGGTCTCTATGTCATCATCATTATCATCCTCATTACTATATTATCCAAGCACTTAATACAATAATACTTAGAACATAGAAATCTACTGACCTAGCTATATCCCTCATTTCATTCTAAGCTCCTTGTTATAGAATCTAGCATGGTACCAGACTCATAATACATACTACATTTTTTGTTCAAAGAACAAATGAACTCCTTCAAACTATATCTACAGTATTCTGACACTTAGCCTCTCAGTCACACAAATAAGATGACAGGACAATGATGTTTGACCCAGTCAAAAAAATCACTCACAGTCTGTTTTTTTTTTTTTTTTTTTTTTTTTTTTGAGACGGAGTCTCGCTCTGTCGCCCAGGCTGGAGTGCAGTGGCACAGTCTGTTTTATTGTGCAATGAGAACCACTGCTGATATTTCAGTGAACTTCTTCTAAGTCTTGTGTGGGTCCATTAAATTGAGATGCTCTATGTAGCTTTTAGTACTTTTTCGCCACTTATAATAACATAAGCACAATCTCATGTTACCCTTTTAAAACTTATTTGTGTGCTCCACCTAGGGAATAACCATTCTTTATTCCTTTACTTTCTTAATAAATTTGCTTTCACTTAAAAAATCAGAATTTAAATTTAAAAAGACTTATTTTTGTGGGTTAAATAATATACGATCATCTGAATATACCACTTCTTTTTTTTGAAACAGTGTTTCATTCTGTCCTCCAGGCTGGAGTGCTGTGGCATGATCACAGCTCACTGCAGCTTCTACCTCCTGGTCTCAATCTAGCCTCCTGCCTCAGCCTTCCAAGTAGCTGGGATTACACGCACGTACACCACCATGCCCAGCTAATTTTTGTAGTTTTTGCAGAGACGGGGTTTTGCCATGTTGCCTGGGCTGGTCTCAAACTCCTGGGCTCAAGAGATTTGCCCACCTCGGCCTCCCAAAATGCTGGGTTATAGGCATGAGCCACTACGCCTGCTCTGAATATACCACATTTCTAATCATTTCACCTATTGTTAAATATTTAGGCTATTTTCAGTTTTCCTTCATATAAACAATGCTATTAAGATTTACTTTCAGTCTTTTACATACATCTTTGACTGCATCTTTGTGTTCTAAAAAATTGTTGAGCCAAAGGGTAGCTACCATATTATTTTTTTTTTTTTTTTTTTTTTTTTTTTTGAGACGGAGTCTTTCTCTGTCCCCCAGGCTGGAGTGCAGTGGCGCGATCTCGGCTCACTGCAAGCTCCGCCTCCTGGGTTCACGCCATTCTCCTGCCTCAGCCTCCCGAGTAGCTGGGACTACAGGTGCCCGCCAACACGCCCGGCTAATTTTTTGTATTTTTTAGTAGAGACGGGGTTTCACCGTGTTAGCCAGGATGGTCTCGATCTCCTGACCTCGTGATCCGCCCGCCTCGGCCTCCCAAAGTGCTGGGATTACAGGCTTGAGCCACCGCGCCCGGCCCATAGTTATTTTTGTAGTAATATAAAAATTACCAAATTGCTTTCCAGAAACATTGAAATAAGTTACTTCTAAAACGAAGATGTAAGAAAGATAGTATCATTGTGCCCTAACATTTATTAAGTATTACCATTTCATTTTAACCCAAAATTTTATAGGCCCTCAGTAATAGTTTTATTTACGAATATTTCATTTTAAGTTTTTAAGTAAGTTTGAACTTTTTATGTTCACTTGCATTTCTAGTTTTGTATAATCACATCTTTTATCCAATATTTCTACTGGATTTTTTGTTGTTGTTCAGTACAACTCGTAAAAGCTCTTCCTATAATAAAGGAATAAAATATTTAATTATACTTTATTATCTCCTAGGTTATTTGCCTTAATTTTGCTTATAATGCTACAAATATATAAAATACACACATTTTTATGTTATAAAATCTGTCAATAATTTATTTTATAGAATTGCAATATTAGTTTAACATTTTTGACAAATTAGGACATTGGCCCTATTCACAGTTTTTCATAAAACTCAAATATGGGTTGTGATATTGTAATGTTTAAACAATCCTGTTATCTTGTAGATGTTAAGAACATATTCCTCCACCAAGATGAAGGCTGACAAATAAAACTGAAAAGAAACTACATTGTATCCTCTCAAGAGCTATTCCCAAATCAAGAAACTACATTGTATCCTCTCAAGAGCTATTCCCAAATCAGCCAATGCAAAGGCATCAATTTATGGTCTCTGTTATCACATTTTAGTCCAACAAACTTCCCCATGTAGAAGACAGACTATTAGTATTAACTGAAAATGGCTGAGCAGCATTAGTAAATTGCAACTTTGAGAGCTAGAGGGTCTAAATCTTTTCCTTAACAGAATTTCTAGCTTTGGATTTGAAGGTAATTCATTCATTTATGCATTCAATAAATATTTTTTCAGCTCTCTACTCACTTGGTAATCCAAATAAGGCCAAAGACATATAAAATATATAGACTTTGTGCTTAAGAAGACCCTATCCTTGTCAAATTTAGAAGAGATTAACATATAAACAAACACTTGTAATAATAGCCAGATACATCAAGTTGATAAAATCATTCAAAATAATTTTTATATTACTGACCAACACTGAAAGAATTTCTCCCTTTTAGAGTTCTAATCAAGTGTTCAAAGTCCCTCTAGATTTTCTTTGTCCTCTTTTAAGTTATATCATTATATTGCTACTTGTTACGGTAAAATTTACCAGAAACAAGATGAGTCAACTAAGGTATATCATTAGCAGCAAATATTTATTGAGCATTTACTATGGGCACCCTGGAGATATTAAGAAGTATGAGGCAAAGTTCCTGCCGAACAACAGGTTAAAGTCAACTTAAGAAAACAAGATGCATACACATTAAATAGCAATTTTAATAAGCAGCAAATGAATGAAGAATGTACTGAGTGCTATAGTCAAAGAAGAAAGAGTTCACTCCAGGAAATGAGGATAAGGTGGGATATGAAGGAGCTAGAAAACTTCAACAGAAGGAAGACCAAAGGACTTCCAGAAATGTAGAGCATGATGAGGAAAATCAGGCCAAACAGAAGCAGCAAGATAGCGTGTTAGTAAAGAGATTTGGGACACAAGACTACTACACTCTGCCTGCTTCTTTTACTACTACCAGATTTTGAAAAACCAGAATAATTGAGTTCAGAGATCACAGACAGACCATTCATACTGCAAACTATACCTCCTTCACTAAGGCCTCTCTCTGAAAGTATCATACCTTTTGGGGGCTCCTAGGATACCGACCTGTGATGAGGCATTCCATAAACAACACTATGAACATTACTGTATAAATTGGTCGGTACTTATTTTTAGAGCTCCCTTAGACCGTTTAGGAAGCACCAATGGAAATAGAGTACACTCGATTGGTACATAAAAGTAAAAGCAAAATAAAAGTTTCAGGTAAAGTAGAGCCATAAATCTAGGAATTTAAGCTCCTCTCCTCAGGCAACTGAAAGCCAATTCCGTATTTCCTCTCACTCGCTGACAGCCTCTTGGGCATTCAAATGGGAAAGAGTTGAAAACCAGGATTTCCGGTCCAATCTAATACTGGACAACACTTAATGGCTTAAGTAGATTAATAATACTCTTGCTATTGGAATTTTGCCTTTCACCACCTTTTGCCGTAAGCTTTGCCTGTACTTGATCTACAGGGAGGCTGAATGCTGAAGAGGCTTTTTCCAGACCTGCTCTCATTCAGCATGCCGTCTGGAACTGACAACCCAATTTCGACACCAATCAATCAGTAAGAATTTATTGACTGCTATTATGTTCCCTACACTACCTGTGATACTGGCAGAGACCTAGAAGAATTATAAAACACGGCTGCTTTCTCAAAGAAGATAGAATTGAGTTGGGTTTTCAATATTAACACATGTGGAAGAAATACAAATCCAACCAAAATCATTATCAGTACAAAGCTCTAAATTTTAAAGGGTCTAGACTTTACATGCTAAAGAGAAGAGCTCAGGGGACAAATGGGAGCTCACAGGGTTGTGGAAACCTTCCTGGGATGGAAAGTCCTGAACTGGCCTCAAAGAAAACAGCAGAGAGAAGACAGTTCTAGAATAAAGTAATAACATAAGTGAAGATGAGGTCCAGTTGTGGGGTAATGAAGAGAGAGCCTCACTGGAGAGTAGGCAGTTGGAGCAGAAAGATAGCAGTTTAGCTAGAAAAAGAAAATTGGATATTAGACAGACAGATCTGGATATAACATTCGGTATAAAATATGAAATTTTGTTTTCACATGTGTCTCTCTCCATTTCATTATATCATTTCCCTGGCCGAAACTTCTCTGACATCTGTAATACCTCGCCAAGGTATCTGGCATATAGTAGATAACAAATATCAATTGAATGAATAAATGAATACATTGGTTAATAGATAAATGTATGAGTGAATTCTACCTAAAAGATGTTGATCCAAGCATGTTTTTTAATATGAAAAATGACATAAACTTTACTGTAAATGTCATGCTGCCCTCAGCCAAACACCCAAAGAACAGGGAAACCATTCATTCAGCAAGAATGACTGAACACATTCTATGGACATAGCACAGTGAACAGGACAGATAAGGACCGTGCTCTTTGGGAGTTTACTATTTCATAGAGGTAGAAGTGGGATGGAAAGGGGGAGAGAGAGAGAAAGAGGGAGGGAGAGAGAAAGAGAAGAGAGAGAGAGAGAAAAAAAATGGCAGGTATCAGTAAATGTCACAAGGAAAGTGACATACTGACAAATGATGGAAAGTGACTGGTGGGTAGGTGGTTGTGGCTCCTTTAAACTGAACGGTCTCAGAGGACCTCTCTGAGGAGATGACATTCATGCTGAAACCTCAATGTCAAAAGAAGCCAATATCACAAAGATTGTACAGCAGGGCCTTCTAGTCAGGGTGGATAGTCCTATGTAGAAAAGACACTGGTGTACTCAAGAAACTGAAAGGTAACAACTGTGTCTGGAGTGTGGTGCAGATCTGGGGGACAGAGGACCAGGAGCCTGTAGAGAAAACATGGCCAGTTCACTTAAGGACTGGAAGGTTCAGGAGAAACCTCCAGCTAAGGGACCAAGGCATTGGCAGGTGCCTGTTACTGAAGGGGCAAAAGATGAGCCCAGCACCCCAGGCTATGTTCTTCATAGTAATGCCCGCTCTCTTCAGATCATATATTTGTCACTGGACCTGGAGACACACTTGTAAGTTCAGATTAGACCCCAAGATTCCAAAACCATTGCCCAATTTATGTGCAGATGATTGAGACATGTAGCTTGAGAATTCTGCTCATTTTTCACAATGGTTAGTGCAGTGACTCTGGCTCCTATAAAACCCACTAAAAACAGTAATTGTCCTTTCTCTGTGCTGAACTGTAATGGGAAAAAGGCACTTACAAACAGTGTGCTGGCTGTATTTCTCTTCCTTCTCTTCGTCTGACAGTCTGGGTAGAGTGATCAGAAAAGTGAGGTACAAGTACATGCTTCATGAAGATGGCAGCTCTTTCAGGCCCTGCCTTGGCTTAGGGGAGTGTGGGAGCAGAAACTCCCCTTCCAGATGTGCATTGAGGGAAGAAAGTCACTCTGTCCCCAGGGAACAAAGCTGTTCTTTGAATTTCAAAGGTGGATGCCCCAGAGGCCCCACCAGACTCAACCCCACAAAAATGTTTGATGAATTACCATGGCAGGCATCAACTTTGCAGATTAATGGCCAAACGGAGTTTAGTTTATGTCCCAGTGGAAAAGGATAAATTTTCTCCTGGCTTTGAGAATCTGAGGAATTGAGCAACCCAGCTAACCACAGCACCTCTCCCTTCATTCACAATGCTTTACCATGGGTCGTTTACTTTCTACATTCCCTTTCAGCAGGTTCTCATAAATTTAAGTGAAACAGACAGCATGTCTGTGCTCTGCTTCTTTTGCAATACGATGGCCACCAAGTGATTAGAAATTGTCTTCGGGTTGGTGTCATTGGTGGAAAATCATTGAGGTTTGTTGTGAAATTCATTCTCAACTCATAACTCAACTAGACACTGAATTCCTATTTTTCCAACTTTAGACCATGCTGTTAAAAAGTACTGGTATCAAATTCTAAAAGTATGTCAAGGCCAAACCCCCATTCTTTGTGTGCTTGCGTGTATACATGTGCATATGAATGTGTGCATGTGAGTGTGTCTATGTGTTTTAAATAATCTAGAGTCTGTATCCAGAAGTAGTAAGGTATTAATTAAAATCTTAGCCCAGGAGTCAGGGTTATTATGGTCATTTTTTCCTGTCTTTGCTTATTTTTCCATCACAACAATGTGCTTTCACGTCCTGTTAAACATGATGGACAACGTTTCTATGAGAAGATATATTATTATTTGCCTACTTCCATGTCATGTATTGCAGGACTCATCATTTGTAAAAACCAATTGATGGTCTTTTTTGAACAATTACAATCTGCCTAGCCTTGTTCTAGTATTCTGGGTGGATACAAGGGAAGAATAAGGCATGATCTCTACTTCTCAATCCATCCAAGGAGAGAACAGATGAGACTTCACAGGACAATACAAGATGGTAGCTGAGTAGTAAGGCATGTGGTACACTGGATTGTAGGTTAGAAAAATGGTCTGAAGAAAGTTTTGTGAAGTGGAGGGCATTTTCAAGGGGCTTTGAAGTATAGGTAGGAATAAGAAAGGAGCCAAAGAGCTAGAGGAGTGGGATATTCTTTTGTAAGCACAGAGATGCGTACAGGATATGAGGGTACATGTCTACTTCCACATGAGGAGAGGGTGGTTGGTGATAAGGAAGGGACACTCCACAAGGGCTTGGAATACCAGAAAACTCTTATGATTATTGAGAGATGGTAAATACAGGGCAGAATTGTGAAAATATAAGCATCATTTTCTAACTACTGGATTTAAAAGAAGTTTCAGTCCCCAGCCAATTACCAGATATGTACAGGTATTGGTGATACACATGGACTATTGTCAATTCTCCTTTTTTCAATTAGCACCAACAAAAAATTGAAGATATGAAATAAAATAAATTACATTTTTAAAGTAAATTACATTTTTAAAGTAAATTACATTTACTTTAAAAAGAGTCCTAAATGATGTACAAATGGTTTGAAAATTACTGGCTCCACAGTCAAAGATAATTGATAAGGATAATGTGATAGTAACTCCTTTTACAGTCAGTGTCCAATGTGAGAGGTTACTTATACCAGGTAAGAGGCAATTAATGAGAATTAGATTTGCTTGCCTGTCTTAAAACATTATGGGCTCGGGATAAGTACCCTGGTGGCCATTAGAGTAACCTACGGTACAGCCATTCCAAGCCAAAAAAAAAAAAAAAGGCCAACAAAGATAAAAATTTACAATAACTAATTACTAATGCATACATACATCACTATTTTAACATAAAAATGTTAAAAATAAGGTTTTATTTGAAACTATTTATTATTCTATACTATTTAACTTTCAGCTACACACATTTCATTTAAATAAAAATAGATTCAGTTAACAGTGGCAATTAACATTAATTAATAGTAGGACTAATTAAACAAATAATATATGTGAGAAAAATATTACAGTAATGTTTCTGTCCTCTGATAAAGCAATTTGTTATAACACTTTTTAAGCACTTTATTGGATATTTAAATTTATAGGCTATATTATGTATATTCTTTTTTTTTTTTTTTTTTTTTTATGAAATGGAGTCTCACTCTGTCGCCCAGGCTGGAGTGCAGTGGCGCGATCTCGGCTCACTGCAAACTCCACCTCCTGAGTTTACACCATTCTCCTGCCTCAGCATCCCGAGTAGCTGAGACTACAGGTGCCCGCCACCACACCCGGCTAATTTTTTGTATTTTTAGTAGATATGGGGTTTCACCGTGTTAGCCAGGATGGTCTCGATCTCCTGACCTCGTGATCCACCCACCTCGGCCTCCCAAAGTGCTGGGATTACAGGCATGAGCCATCACACCTGGCGTATATTAGGTATATTCTTAAGATACACAAACATAAGACTTTTTAAAAAGAAAATGAAAATAACATTAGAAACAGATATTACCTATAGATAATGAAAAATAACAATGACATGGAGGCAGAAAATCAACAAAGAAACTTTGAACTTAAATTGAACTCTAGATCAAATCAACCTAACAAATATTTACAGAACATTCTACCCAACAACCACAGAATATACATTCTTCTCATCTACGCATGGAATATGCTCCAAAATAGACCACATTTTAGGCCATAAAACAAGTCTCAATAAGTTTTAAAAACTCAAAATCATACCAAGTATTTTATTGGACCACAGTGGAATAAAACTATAAATCGATACCAAGAGGAACTCTCAAAACTATACAAGTATGTGGAAATTAAACAACTTACTTCTGAATGATCTTTGGATCAATGACAAAATTAAGGCAAGAATTAAAAATTTTTTGAAACAAATGAAAATAGTGACACAACAAACCAAAACCTCTAGAATACAGCAAACGTGGTGCTAAGAGGAAAGCTGACGGCATTAAATGCCTTTATTCAAAAGACAGATCAAAAATTAACAGTCTAAGGTCACGCATCAAGAAACTACAAAAACAAGAACAAACCAAACCCAAAGCTAGCAGAAGAAAATACATAACAAAGATCAGAGCAGAATGAAATAAAATTAAAATCAAAAAAGAATACAAAGGATCAATAAAACAAAAAGTTGTTTTCTTGAAAAGATAAACAAAATTGATAAACTGCCAGCTAAACAAGAACAAAGAGAGAAAAGTCAAATAAACACAATCAGAAGTGATAAAGAACACATTATCAATGAAACCACAGAAATACAAAAGCTCATAAAAGACTACTATGAGCATTTCTATGCATACAAACTAGAAAACCTATAGGAAATCGATAAATATATAACCCCCAAAATTGAACCAGGAAAAAATAGAAACCCTGAATAAACCAATAACAAGTAGTGAGATTGAATCAGTAGTAAAAAATCTCCTAACAACCACAAAAAATGCCCAGGACCAGACAGATTCACAGCAGAATTCTAACACACATTCTAAGAACTGGTACCAATCGTAGTGAAAGTATTCCAAAAAATTGAGAAGGAAGGAATCCTCCCTAACTCATTCTATGAAGCCAATATCACCCTGATACCAAAGCCAGGCAAGGACACACACACACACACACACACACACAAACAAGGCCAGGCGCAGTGGCTCACGCCTGTAATCCCAGCACTTTGGGAGGCCGAGGTGGGTGGATCACCTGAGGTCAGGAGTTTGAGACCAGCCTGGCCAACATGGTGAAACCCCGTCTCTACTAAAAATATAAAAAGTAGCTGAGCGTGGTGGCGCGTGCCTGTAATACCAGCTACCTGGGAGACTGAGGCAGAAGAATTGTTTGAACCAGGGAGGCGGACGTTGCAGTGAGCCAAGATGACGCCACTGCACTCCAGCCTGGGAGACAGAGCAAGACACCATCTCAAAAAAATAAAAATAAAAATAGAAAAAGAAAAAGGGAGAAAAGAAAAGACACACCAATACTCCTGATGTACATAGATGCAAAAATCCTTAACAAAATACCGCAAATTGAATTAAGTAGCACATCAGAAACATAATATATCATAATCAAGTGGGTTTTATTCCAAGGATTTGCAACATACGCAAATCAATAAATGTGATTCACCACATAAACACAAATAAAAACAAAAACCATATGATTATCTCAATAGACACAGAAAAAAAGCAGTCAATAAAATTCAGCATCTCCTCATGATAAAAACCCTCAACAAATTAGAAATAGAAGGAACATACCTCAAAATAATAAAAGACATATACAACAAACTTACAGCCATCATCATACTGAATGAGGAAAAATTGAAAGCATTCCCCCTAAGAACTGGAACTAAACAAGGATGCCACTTTCACCACTCCTATTCTAGTACTGGAAGTCCTAGCTAGAGTAATCAGGCAAAAGAAATAAATAAAAGGCATCCAAATTGGGAAAGAGGAAGTCAAATTATCTCTGTTTTCTGATGATATGATCTGATACCTAGAAAACTTTAAAGACTCCTCCAAAAGACTCCTAGATTTGATAAGTGACTTCAGTAAAGTTCAGAATAAAAATTCAACGTACAAAAATCAGTAGCATTTCTATACACCAAAAATAATCAAACTCAGAACAAAATATAGAAGTCAATCCCATTTACAATAGCTACAAAAAAGTAAAATACCTAGAAATACATTTAACCAAGAAGGTAAAAGATAGAGATCTTGTTAGAGAACAAAAAGAACTACAAAACACTGATGAAAAAAATCACAGATGACACAAACAAATAGAAAAAACATCCCATGCCCATGGATTAAAAAGTCAAATATTGTTAAAATGACCAAACTACCCAAAGGAATATTCAGATTCAATGCAATTCCTATCGAATCACCAATATTATTTACCCCAGAAATAGAGAAAATAATCCTAAAATCCAGATGGAACCAAAAAAGAAACTGAATAGCTAAAGCAATCCTAAGCAAAAAGAAAAAAGCTGGAGGCATCACATTACCTGACTTCAAATTATACTACAAAACAATTGAAACCAAAACAGTCTGATATTGGTATAAAAATAGACACATCAATCAATGGAACAGAACAGAAAACCCAGACATAATGCCACATATCTACAAGCAACTGATCTTCAACAAAATTGACAAAACATATACTGGAGAAAGGACATCATATTTAATAAATGGTGCTGGGAAAATTGGGTAGCATACGTGAAAGAATGAAACTGGACCCATATGTCTCACCAGATACAAAAATTAACTCAAGATGGAATAAAGACCTCAAACTATTAAAACCCTAGAAGAAAACCTAGCAAAAACTCTTCTGACATTGGCCTAGGCAAAGAATTTGTAATTAAGAGCCCCAAATCAAATGCAACAAAAACAAAAACAGACTAATGAGATTTAATTAAAAAGCTTCTGCATAGCAAAAGAAATAATCAACAAAATAAACAGATAATCTACAGAACGGAGGAAAATATTTGTAAACTATGCATCCAACAAAGGGCTAATATCCAGAATCTGCAAGGAACTCAAACAACTCAACAAGAAAAACAAAATAAATAACCCCATTAAAAAGTAGGCAAAGGATATGAACAGACATTCTCAAAAGAAGACATATGGCTAGGTGCAGTGGCTCACACCTGTAATCCCAGCACTTTGGGAGGCCAAGGCGGGCAGATCACGAGGTCAGGAGATCGAGACCATATTGGCTAACACGGTGAAACCCCGTCTCTACTAAACATACAAAAAATTAGCCAGGCGTGGTGGCAGGCGCCTGTAGTCCCAGCTACTCAGGAGGCTGAGGCAGGAGAATGGTGTGAACCCGGGAGGCGGAGCTTGCAGTGAGCAGAGATCGTGCCACTGCACTACAGCCTGGGCAACAGAGCGAGACTACATTTCAAAAAAAAAAAAAAAAAAAGACATACAAGTGCCCAACAAACATTTGAAAAAATGCTCAACATTACTAACCATCAGAGAAATGTAAATTAAAACCACAATGAGATGCCATCATATACCAGTCAGAATGGCTATTATTAAAAAGTCAAAATACAACAGATGTTGGCAAGAATGTGGAGAAACAGGAATGCTTATACCCTATTGGTGGGAATGAAAGTACAACCTTTACGGAAAATAGTATGGCTATTTCTCAAAGAATTAAAAATGGAACTACCATTAAATCCAGCAATTCCACTCCTTCATATCTATCCAAAGGAAAAAAAAATTATTTTAAAAAGTCACCTGCACTTGTATGTTTATCACAGTACTATTCACAATAGTAAAGTTATAAAATCAATCTAGGTGTCCATCCACAGATGACTGGATAAAGAAAACGTGCTGTGTGTGTGTATATATAGCGGTGTGTGTGTATGTTTGTATGTATATATAGATAGGTAGAGAGGCATGATATATATGTATATATTATGGAAAACTACTTAGCCCTAAAATGAATGAAATTATGTTTTCTGCAGCAACACAGGTCAAACTAGATGCCATTATCTGAAGTTAAATAACTCAGAATGTCAAATGCTGCATGTTTTCACTCATAAGTGGGAGCTAAATACAAAATGGAATATACAAAATGGATATACAAAATGGAATAATAGACACTGGAGGCTCCAAAAGGTGGAGGGGTGGCTGAGGGGTAAGGGATGAGAAATTACCTATTGGGAATGATATACATTATTTGGGTGTTGGTTACACTAAAAGCCCAGACTTCATCACTATTCAATAAAACCATGTAATAATAATGTACTTGTACCCTCATGTCTATTAAAAAAAAAAAAAAAAAAAAACTATGACACGTTTCCATCTGTCCTGTGATACAGCATGATACAGCAGGATATTCTTACTCTCTGTTTCGTTTTCCAGTAATAGTTCTTTAAACTGCTTTCAACCATTACAACACCCTTCTATTCTTTTCTGTAGTGTTACAACTAAATGAATATAGTCAAATGTAAAACTTGATTTAACTTTAAACTATGCTGTTTATCAAGCCCATTTTACACTGTCTTGGTATGACTCTGCCAAGCCAAATATCCTCTCCAAAAACAAAAAAAAATTTCAGCATGGAATACTTAGAAGTTTACTTACTAGTAACATCAGGATTTAAGACTTGTAGGGATTAATTTCCAGCTCTCCAAAAATGTTCATCCACTTTGTATTCACATGCCTGCTTTGATGGACCAGCAGTTTGTCAATCAGATCCACTGCATCTATAAACTCATCATATAGGTGATCCACGTCCAATATGTTGATCATTTTTAAAACACTACGAAGCATTTTGGATGTCATCATAAGTAAAACTTTTCTTTGGCAGGTAAAATGGTTTTAAAGCACAGAAGTAATTCAAACTTGTGAAATCAAAGCCAGATTCCAAGTAAGTGACAGTTTTATTAAAGAAATTGAAAAACTGAGAAAGATTGGCCTAACCTGGCAGTCCTCTGGTGACATATTTTTTTTTTTCATTTGAAACAGGCTTATTTCCAAAACATAAGTCCTTTTTTTTCTGTATGAGTTTCTGTCACATCCTACACATAACATCCAACAACTTGGGTATAGTCAGTTGTCCTTTTCTAGGCTCCTTATGGCTTCTTCAAAGATCATCAGAGAGTTTTAGAAAAAGCCTCAATATCACAGGTAAGCAACTCCCATTTTTTTAGCATCCTTGCAGAAAAAGTATACTGAACTTTTAGCAGTTGAAATCTTTTTCTTTTCTTTGGTAAGAAATTTACACACTGAATGAAGTTTACCAAAATTTACATTTGCACTGCCTGCCACACATGCAGATAAACGAGCTAAATCTAGCTTGTTTTTAGACAAGTGATAAGTAATCTTTTGTTTTATGTTTCTACAGTTTCATTAAAATCTTTATAAAAATCCAGAAGACATTCTGAATCTCCATTTATTAAGTTCAAGTACTAAAGAGCTAAAGGGAACATTATCTTATTGCCGTGAT
This sequence comes from Symphalangus syndactylus, assembly GCF_028878055.3. Taxonomy (NCBI): domain Eukaryota; kingdom Metazoa; phylum Chordata; class Mammalia; order Primates; family Hylobatidae; genus Symphalangus; species Symphalangus syndactylus. The sequence continues at coordinate 97,240,574 of NC_072426.2, forward strand.
TCAAGAATTTCTTGATATACTAGAGTTGTTCAAATCTAACAGAATCAACTCTGCTACATAGAGGGCCAGCACATGTTACCCAAAACTTCCCCTGCTGTTCACACCTAGGGCGCTTTAACTGCAACCTATGAAGCAGGAAATATAATTTTAATCAGTTTCAGAAAGCAATCAAGGGAATAATGCAATGACGCTGCTTATTTGTGTCGTATACTCAAGATAATTCAGTGGCTGCTATATTCAACTGAGCGTTGGTGTCTTCTTGGGAGACAAGAAACTTTTGATTGACTCAGAAGTGCTTGTCTACCTCATGCCAAAATTGTGGGATTCAGTCTCCCTATGCACTTTTATATCTTCTTTTCTGCATCTTGTGCAGTATGCTCTGTTCTGATTATTTATCTGCCCAATCCAGACATATGAGTCCTTTCATCTGCCATTAAAATCGCAACCATCTAACCTTCTTTTTCTAGGATGCTGGCATTGGTATAATAATCATCTTCATTTTCACTATCTGAACTCTTAGAGAATATGGTCACAATATTCATAAAGTTAAAAATTAAACTGGTATTATCTTGATACAAAGCACAAGTTAATATAAAGACAAAGTCAAAGACAGATGGACTTTTAACACTCAAATTACAATGTAGTTATGGTGTACACTTGAGTTGCATCAATTGGAGTGAAACAATAATGAATGATCCATTAGTGTGAACTGCAAATCATGATTGTCAACATGGGAGGGGGGAATAGTAACAATAACTATGGAAGATAGACAACCTATGCTGTACCTATTTGACACTAAAACAGCATTGCTTTCAGCACCTATATTTTGGGCTGACATACGGGCTTTGTATTTTTCCAAGCTTTGCCATCCACTATCGAAAACCAAGACATTTTGCATTTTGGAGAGAGGATTCCAGAATGTGGGACTCTGACTACTAAAGCCAGGACAGTCCCAGGCAAACCAGGACAGTTTTTCATGCTAGTAAGACTCTAATGTTATTCAGAATAAATACTTGCAAAGTTTGAAACAGAAAAGAACTATAAAGCCAATCATCTTATCATTAAAACACAATGAGGGAATAGATGGAATAGGCTATACTAGGATAGCCTGGGAAGTTATGATCCATATGTGAAAATGAGCTGTGTACAGAAAAAAAAAAACTGTCTAGGAACTAACCAATTGGGCCTTCCCAAAGGTAGACACATTTGGGAAGACTCAAAACCAATGCAACTGACGGTTGTGACTTAAAAAACACAGGAGATAACAATATCTTGTCTAGGTGAGAATAATTAACTATGACTTTCCCTTTATAGTTCATTGAAACTAAGCTCTCAAAGGCCAGACAGAATACCAGGATACTACAAACTCCTATTATAATGAGTTGTATTATAATAATCAATATTACTATAATACATATAAATATTATTATAATCTTTTGTTTTTTGCTGTTTGCAATAAGCAAGGCAACAAGCCTACTCACTACTCTTTTGTTCCCCACATCGCCAATGCTGATTATTTCCAAAACAGAAACTCATCTTAAAATGAGCCCATTTCTACTAAGAAGGAATTAAGCTTTTTTATTTAGGAAAACTTTGGAAGACTGTATGGACATTCTTAGCTAAACCCAGTTGAAGCATCACCAGCAACCATCTACAGCAGCACCTCCCAAAATGCAAACAAAGAGACACCATGTTAATAAATTGTGTGGTTAAATATATTTGAGAAACACTGGGTTTGGAAAGGGTCAAACCCCACTCCTCATGCTAGATTCCACATAGTCTTTGATAGGCTTATATGCAATGAGCACCTGAAGAGCTGGAAATCTTACATATATTTCCCAAATATATTTGATCAGGACCCTTTTAAAAAAAATGGAACCCTTTTCTGAAGCAGTGTTCCACAGGCTACAGTTTGGGGTAGGCTGATATAAATATAACAAAATGTTAAAATGGGACCCTTCAAGTTCAGCTGAAGCCACAAAATAATAGGAATCAACTGGTCCCATATTCCAAGATGAGGTGCTGTATCATCCCAGCAGGACCTGCAAAGGAGATGTCTAAGACCCAGGTCTGCACCCCTTAGCTGAGTACATCTCTGCATAGCATAAAAAAGATGCTGAATATACTATCAGAGGAGCTTGGAATTGGGAATTAAGGATTTCTTTTTATTTTATTTTATTTTATTTTAATTTTGAGATGAAGTCTCTGTCACCCAGGCTGGAGAGCAATGGCGTGATCTCGGCTCACTGCAATCCTCCGCCTCCTGGGTTCAAGTGATTCTCCTGCCTCAGCCTCCCGAGTAGCTGGTATTACAGGCACCTGCCACCACACCTGGCAATTTTTGTATTTTTAGTAGAGATGGGGTTTCACCATGTTGGCCAAGCTGGTCTCAAACTCCTGACCTCAGACGATCTGCCCCGCTCAGCCTCCCAAAGTGCTGGGATTACAGGTGTGAGCCACCGTGCCCAGTAAGGATTTCTTTCAAGAGAATTTTCAAGTATACTTGCAATGCTTCCCTCCAGTGGAAAAGTATCAGGGCTATGGTACTCCCTTTATTTCTAGCAAATGAGAGGGACTTTGGTAGTGTACTCGGATAGCTTGGTAGGTGTCCCTGCATTTTAAGGGTCACAGTGAACTGATACCCATCTTACATAAGTCTAAGAAAGTCAATGAGTGAAAGAAAGACTATGGCTAAAGCTACTCGCTAGGTGGCTAAACAAAAGAGACTCAATTTGGGGACATAACTATACACCACTCTTAGGTCAAAGATCCATATTTCCAGGGAGGAGGTAAGTGCCAAGTACAAGACAAAGCACCCTGAGCTAGTCTTGGACCTTGCCTTGTTAGAGGCAAGGAGACCTCAGCAGAGAGAAGTCCCTAGATGATTCATTTGTCATCAAAAGAGAATCACCCACAAAAAAGAGGACACTAATGATATGTGTCCAAATCATGAAACAGACTGCAGAGAAGACAGGCCAGGCTTAAGCATCTGCCAGTAGAAAGCAAATCAATACCAGGTTGGGACCAGCCAAGCAAATTTGATCCTGGCTCCTACTTCTCTTCTCTTCCCCTATCCAACTCACCTAGCATATGGAAGAATAAAGGAGAAAGAAGTTACTCAGCCCATTTCTCCCCCTGTAGCAAGCTCTTGATGGTGCCAGAAGATGCATTACCCATGGATGAATTTCAGAGTTTTGATTATTACCCTAGACTATACTTATTTATAGCATAACCAACACTGTTTGGAAACTCAGGTAACCAATGAGAGGAGTTATTACTACCAAAGAGTGAGTGGCAGGCTCTGAGCACTAGCTAGGATATGATTCCAGGGCAGAAGATCTAGCCCTGCAGAGTAGATTCACAGAAGCAGTCGTGAGAAAAAAAAATAAAGTGTGTTTGACTCCAAAATGAAACACTAAACTCATATTGTGTTAAAAGCACCAATGGCTTTCTATAAAGTATCTGAGGACAATCCTGTCATTTTGTGACCCAAAACCCCACTGCCAGAAGGAGAAAGAGAACCGCTACTTCGAATTTTCATGGCATCTTCACCAGCTTCTCAATTGACACATCCCTACAAGGTCACTGGGTAGCAATGACTGTTCCCACCTGACAAAAGAAAAAGCTGAGGATCAAATCTGACTTGACTTATCTAATGTCTGAAAGCTCAGGCAATGACACGATCCAAATTTTAGAACTCTTGCAGGTCCTGCTGGGGTGATCTAGCATCTCATCTTGGAATGTGTGACCAGTTGATTCCTATTAATTGTGGCTTCAGCTGAATTTGAAGAGTCCCATTTTAACATTTTGTCGCATTTGAAACTCCTTGTTCAGTGGTTTTACAAACATACAGTAGTCCCCCTTTGTCTGTAGAGGATACATCAGGACCACTAGTTGATGCGTGAAACCACATTTAATACTGAACCCTATAGACAGACCTTCCATCCTCAACTTACAATGGGTTGGCCTACAATTTTTTAAATTTACTACAGTACAAAAATGATATACATTTGATGTGCTCTCCACTTACTATATATAGTATGTATACTATGTTTTTCCTATACATTCAGACCTATGTTAAAGTTTAATTTATAAATTAGGCATGATAAGAGATTTACAATAATAATAAAATAGAACAACGATAACAATATACTATAATAAAAGTTATATGAATGTAGTCTTTCTCTCTCTCACAAAATATCTTATTTTTGGACCGCAGTCGATCGTGGGTAACTGAAACTGTGGAAAGCAAAAACGCAGATAAGGGGAGCCTACAATATATGCTTTTTCTTTAAAAGGATAAGGGGTCACTTGCGAACACTGGAATCCATTTCTGTAACATGATTGGAAAAGACTTCATAGTGAATACAAATGAAATAATTACAGCTGTTAGGCAAGGTTTGTAGACAGCAACATCAGCTTTGCAATAGAGTCAAAAGCAGCATAAAAACAATATGACCCCAGGCAGAGAGGATTAAAGCCATGCTCCAAACCCAGGCTGGCAGCTCTTTATAGCTGGATGGGTTTTTTTTTTTTTTCTTTACCCTTAAATAGTTTTAGGAGGAGGGTCTCTTTGATTACACTAAAACAAATAAAATCTTGTGTAAGAGGAATTCTTTTGGCATAAAGCACAAGGCCTATTACTACTTTTTGTTGCTGGCGTAAAATCTAAGAAAAGCCTCAAGGTGCAAATGATCTGCAGTCTATTTAACATCATGGTTTTTTATTTTTATGGGACCTCATTATTGCTCCTTACCCTAAATTATAGGTACATTCTTGGATCCATTTCCCACTGTGCTGCAAGCTCCAGATACTGTGTTATTTGTCTATGTTTCCAAATACTCTTCAATACTTCTGCCTATGTCTATCAAAATTATGAAGGGAAATTCCCAGGTTGCAGCATTTTACAAAAATGGAGTCCTCTGCTCCATGTTAAACTAGCATTTAAATGTCCAGGTTTTCCCTGGAAAACAGATTTAGGGGAATAATCAAAGCAAACTCTCCCGGCCTTGCAAGAGACCTAGACAGCCAAATACAAGAAGCAAAAGAACATCTGGGAAATTCATCACAAAAAGATCTTTGCCTAAGAACATTGTCATCAGGTTATCCAAATTTAAGATGAAGGAAAGAATCTTAAGAGCTATGAGACAGAAGCACCAGGTAACCCATAAAGGAAAACCTATCAGATTAACAGCAGATTTCTCAGCAGAAACCCTATAAGCTAGAAGGGATTGGGGACTATCTTCGGGCTCCTCAAACAAAACAATTATCAGACAAGAATTTTGTATCTAGCAAAACTAAGCATCATATATGAAGGAAAGATACAGTTGTTTTCAGACAAACAAATGCTGAGAGAATTCGCCATTACCAAACTACCACAACAAGAACTGATAAAAGGAGCTCAAAATCTTGAAACAAATCCTGGAAGCACATCAAAATAGAACCTCTTTAAAGTATAAATCACACAGGACCTATAAAACAAAAATACAAGTTAAAAAGCAAAAACAAAAAGCCAAGTACATGGGCAACAAAGAGCATGATAAAAGCAACAGCACCTCACATTTCAATACTAACATTGAATGTAAATGGCCTAAATGCTCCACTTAAAAGATACAGAACAGCAGAATGGATAAGAACCCAGCAACCAACTATCTGCTGCCTTCAGGAGACTCACCTAACACATAAGAACTTACATAAACTTAAAGTGAAGGAGTGGAAAAAGGCATTTCATGCAAATGGACACCAAAAACAAGCAGGGGTAGCTATTCTTATATCAGACAAAACAAACTATAAAGCAACAGTGTTAAAAGAGACAAAGAGGGACAGTATATAATGGTAAAGACCTTGTCCAACAGGAAAATATCACAATCCTAAACATACATGCACCTAACACTGGAGCTCCCAAATTTATAAAACAATTACTAATAGACCTAAGAAATGAGACAGACAGCAATGCAGTAATAGTGGGGGACTTCAGTACTCCACTGACAGCACTAGACAGGTCATCAAGACAGAAAGTCAACAAAGAAACAATGAATTTAAACTATACCTTGGAAGAAATGGACTCAACAAATATATACAAAACATTTCACCCAACAACCACAGAATATGCATTCTATTCAACAGCACATGGAACTTTCTCCAAGATAGACCATATGACAGGCCATAAAATCAGCCTCAATACATTTAAGAAAATTGAAATTATATCAAGTACTCTCTCAGACCACAGTGGAATAAAACTGGAAATCAACTCCAAAAGGAACCTTCAAAACCATGCAAATACATGGAAATTAAATAACCTGCTCCTGAATGAGCACTGGGTCAAAAACGAAATCAAAATGGAAATTAAAAAAATTCTTCAAACTGAATGACAATAATGACACAACCTATTGAAACCTCTGGGATACAGCAAAGGCAGTGCTAAGAGGAAAGTTCATAGCCCTAAACGCCTACATCAAAAAGTCTGAAAAAGCACAGAAAAACAATTTACAGTAACACCTCAAGAAACTAGAGAAACAAGAACAAACCAAATCCAAACCCAGCAGAAGAAAGGAAATAACCAAGATCAGAGCAGAACTAAATGAAATTGAAACAAAAATAATACAAAAGATAAATGAAACAAAAGGCAGGTTCTTTGAAAAGAAAAATAAAATTGATAGACCATTAACAAGATTAACCAAGAAAAGAAGAGAGAAGATCCAAATAACCTTACTAAGAAATGAAAAAGGAGATATTACAACTGAGACCACTGAAATACAAAAGATCATTCAAGGCTACTATGAACACCTTTATGTACTTAAAGGAAAACCTAGAAGAGATGGATAAATTCCTGGAAAAATACAACACTCTTAGCTTAAATCAGGAAGAATTAGATACCCTGAACAGACAAATAATAAGCAGCAAGATTGAAATGGTCATTTAAAAATTACCAGCCAGGCACGGTGGCTCATGCCTGTAATCCCAGCACTTTCGGAGGCCGAGGCAGGTGGATCACCTAAGGTCGGGGCAGGTGGATCACCTGAGATCTGGAGTTCAAGACCAGCCTGATGAACATGGAGAAACCCCGTCTCTAATAAAAATACAAAATTAGCCGGGCATGGTGGCACATGCCTGTAATCCCAGCTACTTGCGTGGCTGAGGCAGGAGAGTCACTTGAACCTGGGAGGCAGAGGTTATGGCGAGATGATCATGCCATTGCACTCCAGCCAGGGCAACAAGCGCAAAACTCCATCTCAAAAAAAAATTAAAAATTAAAAAAATTAAAAAAACAATAACAACAACAAAAAGCCCAGGACCAGACAAGTTCACAGCAGAATTCTACCAGACATTCAAATAAGAGTTACTACCAATCCTTTTGACACTATTCCACAAGATAGAGAAAGAAGGAACCCTCTCAAATTCATTCTATGAAGCCAGCATCACCCTAATACCAAAACCAGGAAAGCACATAACCAAAAAAGAAAACTACAGATTGATATCCTTGATGAACATAGATGCTAAAATACTTAACAAAATACTAGCTAACCAAATTCAACAACATACCAGAAAGAAAACCCACTATGATCAAGTGGATTTCATACCAGGGATGCAGGGATGGTTTAACATACACAAGTCAATAAATGTGATACCCCACATAAACAGAATTAAAAACAAAAATCACATGATCATCTTAACAGATGCAGAAAAAGCACTCAACAAAATCCAGCATCACTTTGTGATTGAAACTCTCAGCAAAATCGGCATACAAGGGACATACCTTAATGTAATAAAAGCCATCTATGACAGACTCACAGCCAACATAATGCTGAATGAGGAAAAGTTGAAAGCATTCCCTCTGAGAACTGGAACAAGACAAGGATGCCCATTCTCACTGCTCCTCTTCAACATAGTACTGGAAGTCCTAGCCAGGGCAATCAGACAAGAGAAAGAAATAAAGGGCATCCAAATCGGTAAAGAGGAAGTCAAACTGTCACTGTTTGCTGATGATATGATCATTTACCTCAAAAACCCTAAGGACTCCTCCAGAAAACTTGTAGAACTGATAAAATAATTCAGTAAAGTTTCTGGATACAAGATTAATGTATATAAATCAGTAGCTCTTCTATACACCAACAGCAACCAAGCCAAGAATCAAATCAAGAACTCAACCTCTTTTACAATAGCTGCAATAAAAATAAAATACTTAGGAATATACCTAACAAAGGAGTCAAAAGACCTCTACAAGGAAAACTACAAAACACTGCTGAAAGAAATCACAGATTTCTAAACATAGACACAAACAAATGGAAACACATCCCATGCTCATGGATGGGTAGAATCAATATTGTGAAAATGACCATACTGCCAAAAGAAATCTATAAATTCAACACAATCCCCATCAGAATACCACCATCATTCTTCACAGAATTAGAAAAAACAATTCTAAAATTCTTATGGAACCAAAAAAGAGTCTGCATAGCTAAAGCAAGTCTAAGCCAAAAGAACAAATCTGGGGGCATCACACTACCTGTTTTCAAACTATAGTATAAGGCCATAGTCATCAAAACAGCACAGTACTGGTATAAAAATAGGGACTCAGACCAGTGGAACAGAATAGAGAACCCAGAAATAAACCCAAATACTTACAGCCAACTGATCTTCGACAAAGCAAACAAAAACATAAAGTGGGGAAAGGACACCCTTTTCAACAAACGATGCTGGGATAACTGTAGGAGAACTGTATCCTCATCTCTTACCTTATACAAAAATCAACTCAAGATGGATTAAGGACTTAAACCTAAGACCTAAAACTATAAAAATTCTAGAAGATAACATTGGAAAAACCCTCTAGACATTGACTTAGGCAAGGATTTCATGACCAAGAACCCAAAAGCAAATGCAATAAAAATAAAGATAAATAGCTGAGACCTAATTAAACTAGAGAGCTTTTGCACAGCAAAAGGAACAGTCAGCAGAGTAAACAGACAACCCGCAGAGCGGGAGAAAATCTTCACAATCTATACATCTGACAAAGGACTAATATCCAGAATCTACAACGAACTCAAACAAATCAGTAAGAAAAAAACAAACAATCCAAACAAAAAGTGGGCTAAGGACATAGACAGACAATTCTCAAAAGAAGATATACAAATGGCCAACAAATATATGAACAAATGCTCAACATTACTAATGATTAGGGAGATGCAAATCAAAACCACAATGCAATACCACCTTACTCTTGCAAGAATGGCCATAATAAAAAAATCAAAAAACAGTAGATGTTGACATGGATGCAGTGAACAGGGAACACTTCTACACTGCGGGTGGAAATGTAAACTAGTACAGCCACTATGAAAAACAGTGTGGAGATTCCTTAAAGAACTAAAAGTAGAACTACCATTTGATCCAGCAACCCCACTACTGGATATCTAGCCACAGGAAAAGAAGTCATTATTTGAAGACATGCACATGCATGTTTAAAGGAGCACAATTCACAATTGTAAAATTGTGGAACCAACCCAAAAGTCCATCAATCAACGAGTGGATAAAGAAACTGTGGTGTGTATGTGTGTGTGTGAGTGTATATACATATGTGTGTATACAGATATGATGGAATACTATGCAACCATAAAAAGGAATGAATTAACAGCATTTGCAGTGACCTGGATGAGATTGGAGACTATTATTCTAAGTGATGTAACTCAGGAATGGAAAACCAAACATCGTATGTTCTCACTGATATATGGGAGCTAAGCTATGAAGATGCAAAGGTATAAGAATAATACAATGGACTTTGGGGACTTGGGGGGAAGGATGGGAGGGGGGTGAGGGATAAAAGACTACAAATATGGTGCAGTGTATACATGGGTGATGAGTGCACCAAAATCTCACAAATCACCACTAAAGGACTTACTTATGTAACCAAATACCACCTGTACCCCAATAACTTACGGGGGAAAAAAGTTAAACGTCCAGGTTTTCTTATTCTTGCATCTTTACTCAGCAAGTTATGCCATAATTACAAAATGAGCCATTTTTTTGCAAAGATTTAATTAATATCCTTTTTCCCTCTTCCCATGCCCCTCCCCTAATCCTTAACACCCCACCAAGCTCCTACGGCTCCTGGCTCCCCCAACATGGAAAAATTCCCTGGAAATTTTTACATAAACTTTTCTAAATTGTTACAATTTGGGGTCAAAATTTCCCCTAGCCTTATCAAACAAGTAGTTTAAAGTAATAACCCCTCCTAGAATAGCAATAATAATCCCTAACGTCTACATAGTTTTTAGATCACTCTAATTTATGTCAAGTAAAATGGTAAAGTGCTAAACAAACAAAAGATATTATTCCCATTATCATGTTAAAGTTGTCCCTTTCTCTGTCAAAAATCTCACTTAAGCTGTGAGCTTGGGTTTAGATATCAACCCAGCGAAATTTTTCCCAACCCCACAAGCAGGGTTAATTAATCCCTTCTTTGCACTCTCCTAGGCTCTGAATAACCTATCCTATGCCACTGGAGTTAGTTCTACACATATTTTCACTAAATATTCCCTGAGGGGAGTGATTCCCTATCTCCAGCTCTTAGAGTTTCTAAGAACTAGAAAAATTTTGTTGGGAGTAAGCCATCAACAACCCTATAAATATGGAAGTCATGCAATCATTATCTCTTTTTTAAGACAAAGCAAACTGGACCTTAAAAAGGTGAAGTGATCTTCCCAAAGTTATTAGAGCTAGTTAAGAGCAAATCAGAACTTGAATCCTGATACCCTAAGTTCCAGTGATTGCTTGCTGACATTTCACTCCTTGTCTTTGGGAACATTTTATATATAACAGAACATTCACTGTAAGCTCAAAACAACATAGTTATGGTCATTTCGTTTGGCTTAACCCAAAGAATAAATAACTTTGCCTTTAAGAAATAAGTTCTACCCTTGTTTTATGGAAAAAGGTTGTTATGCCAAGAAACTAGAAAGGAAAAAGAAAGAAAGGAGGTGGGGGAGGCGAAAAGGAATGAACGAAGGCAGAGAAAGAGTAAGCAAAAGTATTCCATGTTATCTAGATCTGCCTTTCTAATTTTACATACCACACTACCCCTCACTCATCCTATGCTCCAGTTAAACTGGTCTACTTGTGGCTGTCTTAAGTTTAAGGAACTAAAAAAAATCGACTTGTATATTAATCTTGCATCCCGTAACTTGCTAAATTCTCCTGTTGCTTCTAATAGCTTTATGTACATTCCACTGAATTTTCTACAGAGATGATAATTTCATCTGCAAATAAAGACAGTTTTACTTCTTCCTTTCCAATCTGGATGCTTTTTTCTTTCTTTCTTTTTTTTAAGCTTACTCCACAGGCTGAAACCTCTAGCACAATGCTAGGTCGATGTTAGCAAGCACATTTGTACACTTTTTAATAACAAAAATGATTGAGTATTTTGCAGGCATTGAGTAGAGCTCATGGAAGTTAAAGGTAGGAATTAATCCCCACCCTAATGATATCATGACTTTGTGGAGGAGCTCTGTCTCCTGGTAAAACAGAAAATCAGATAAGTCAGGAAAAATAAGGTTAGGACAGGTCATTCAATAAAAGCAACAACAGTAGCAAGAAAAGACTTAATACTTATAGAAGGATCAATACGGGCCAAGCACTATTGAAAGTTCCTGATATGTATTAACTCATCTAAATTTTCCAACTTACCCCCATTTTCTAGGTAGAAATCAAAGACAAAAGAAAGATTGCTCTAAAAGGGGGGAGGGTGGAAGGAGGGTAAGGGTTGAAAAATTAACCTTTGGGTGCAATGTTCGATATTTGGGTGATAGGTACATTTGAAGCCCAACCCCACCAGGGAGGTACAAACAAGCACATGTACCCCCTGAATCTAAAACAAAAATAAATAAATAAAAAAGATTACTAATTTTTGTCCCCATAGCGAATGTTCTTAAATGCTAGAATAAATTGTCTCTGGTAACCATCTCTTCATTAATGGGTATTGAACATTCACTCTTTGCTAAGTACTATGTTACTTTCAATTAATTTAACTATTGAAATAATCCTATTTTATAAATGAAGGAACTGAGATTCAGAGTGATCAAGTGACTGGCCCAAGGTCACCCAGCTAACAAGATTGAAACCAAAGTGTTCTGACTTCAAATTCAATACTCTCTCCACCACCTGTTTATACAGCACTTGACAGCTTACAAAAATCACGATCACATTTGTGCCTTGAATGTCAGCTAAAGGAATTGAGATTTTATTCACTAGCCCGTGGATAACCGTTGTCAGTTTTTGAAAGGAGGAAAACGAAAGAGAAAGGTGTTTTTGAGAGGCTATGGCAGTGTCGTGTTCCATTGGTTTGCTGGAGCAAGCCTTCAAGCACAGGGTTAGGAGCCTCTCTGGTCCCCTCTGAACTCGTGAGTCCTTCCCTTCAAACTCATTTGCCAGTCGGGAGAAGTCCTGCTTTAAATAATGTTTCTGGAGGGAACTCCCAGAAGAACAGAGATAATAAAAGTACTTCTTATGTCACTTCTTCTCCCTGCATTTAACTTTCGGGAATATTTTTGTTAACTGAGAAGAGCACACCAAGGAACCATTATCACTGATACAAGGAGAAAACGGATGGTAGATTTCCTCAGCCACGTCCTGTCAGTGTCAACAATTTAACTAAACATATAATAGTCATAACCTCATCAGTGTTAAATTTTCTAGGTTTCTGGCACATATCTCTTCATCTCCCTCATTAAGTTTATAGAGTGTTCTTTGGTACATTTGCTCAGTGTGAGGATTTCACTTTCAACTGGCACATATTGGAGTAGAACAGGGGAATGATTTTTCTGCCTTAAGTAGTTAGCAAAATAAGAGAGTATATGAAATGGATCAATGCCCTAAGCCAGGTACTTGGCATGCAATGGTAGATAAGCTTGACCCCATCCATCACAATCCTGCCCACTCACCAGGGGTGGGTCCAGCACAAATAAGCCAACCAAGTCTGAAATATAAACAGTTGCTCTGTTTCCATTATCTTCTTGCTCCATTCTTGCTCTATGTCCCATACTATCCCTTAGATGGGGACTTCCTTCATTCAGAATTGGAGTCCTGGGGTCACCATTGTTGTACTCCTATCAGATACCTACTCCTAAACAAGCTCCCCAAACCCAAATCTATCCTGGTCCCCCTTCATTTAATCCTGATTTTTCTTTTCTTTTCTTTTTTTTTTTTTTGAGACAGTCCTGCTCTGTCACCCAGGCTGGAGTGCAATGGTGCAATCTCGGCTCACTGCAACCCCCGCCTCCCAGGCTCAAGCAGTTCTTCTGCCTCGGCCTCCTGAGTAGCTGGGACTACAGGCACACAACACTGCATCCAACTAATTTTTGTATTTTTAGTAGAGATGAGGTTTCAACTTGTTGCCCAGGCTGGTCTTGAACTCCTGACGTCCGGTGATCCACCTGCCTCAGCCTCCCAAAGTGCTCGGATTACAGGCATAAGCCACCGCACCCAGGCCATTTAATCCTGATTTTAACATGTTAGCATGCTATGCTCAACTATCTTAGATGAAAATGATTGTAAAACATTATTCAGGCAATTATTTAAGCAATAAGAAATTTGGTCTGACCTCTCTTCCAGGGGTATCTGTATTTTAAAAGAGTACCCAGAATCAGAAATGTCTTAACTTACAGAAAAAGTTCAACTGTATAGCAGGTGAGGGAGGGAGGGGATTTTGGAGTTTCAGGAGAGTAGCTCTTTCCAGCATCCACCAAATATGTCCTGTGAGAAATTTCCAACCCCACAAATACATTTGTACCTCAGTATCCTCACTTACGATGTAAGCATATAATACTGACTTCACAGAACTGTGGGGATTAAACAAGTTGGTTAGTAATTATTATAAACCTTTCAGGAAGCTATATAGTACTACACAGAAGTGAGAATGTTCATGACTTCTGTGCTTTGCCTTTTATATAGGTAACTTACTTGATCTGCCTACACAGGGTCTGAAGAGATTGGAAGCCACAGTTAATCTGTCCAACTACAGATTAATCATCCTGTCTCTAGTTTTTAAAGATACAGCCCCTGTATCTTAGATGAGCTAAAGAGAAGCCGCCTTGAACACTGGCAGCAGAAGTCCTCAGGTACCCATTCATAGGGCTGTCATACCAAGACCATGTGAACCAAGGAAGTCAGAAATGCCACTAGGGCTGGGCATGGTGGCTCACGCCTGTAATCCCAGCATTTTGGGAGGCCGAGGCAGGCAGATCACCTGAGGTCAGGAGTTCAAGACCAGCCTGACCAACATGGAGAAACCCCATCTCTCCTAAAAATACAAAATTAGCTAGGCACGGTAGCACATGCCTGTAATCCCAGCTACTCAGGAGGCTGAGGCAGGAGAGTCGCTTAGAACCTGGGAGGTTGCGGTGAGCCAAGATCGTGCAATTGCACTCCAGCCTGGGCAACAAGAGCGAAACTGCATCTCAAAAAAATAAAAAATAAGAAAAGAAAAAGAAATGCCACTGGACCAATCCAAAGGCAACAAGATGCCCTTGGTCCTGAGATTAATAACTAATTCAAGAATGATGGTACATGAGCAAAGGTAAAACTTGCTGCTATTTCACTTTGAAGCAGAGGTCTACTCCCAGCCTTAACAAATTTTTCTATTATTATCCAAAATTGATTTTCATAGACTTTCAAAAGCCGCTATCTTCTAACCAAGATATTAAGGCATCAGTGTATGCCTTCTTTTACTACCTTTCATTCATAGAGTCCTTTGACTATTAGAAGTCTACCTGATTACTTATGAAAGTGGTCAGTCCAAGGTCTTCAGGGAAAATTAAACCATGGGAACATGGGGATCTCTTCAATTCTTGATCAGAGCAAACTGAAGGATAGTACTAAAGGGCATAGAAAGCATCTTAGTGCATCTCCTTCATTTTACAGAGGAAACCGAGGCCTGGGTTTACAGCCACACGCTGGTGTTATGAGAGAGATTCAAGATACAGACTTGGATCTAGTGTACCGTCTATCCACTCTACCAACTAGCTTCCCCTCCCCTCTGCTGTGAATGTCATCAGCATTGATGTAACCAGTCTTATCATTCCCTAGAAGTTAATGAATGTCTTATATTCTCACTCACATTGTAACCTCCTCCCTCTCCTCCCAAGGGTCTTCTCCTATGTCTTCAGGTTTCGGGGAAGTGCTGTGGACTAATAAGCCTTTACTCAACATTTTTTCAATGACCAATGGAATGAATGATGAAATAACCACTCAAGTACTTGTCACCAGCATTAGACTGGTCTGTTAGCTGAGGCTCCGATGTTCTCTGCCGTTGGATAAAACCACAATGACAAAATGGTGTGGCAGACAGTTTCTGTACCTCGCTCCATGAGTGACCTGTGGTGTGTTCTGTGGCTGACTGTCACAGGAGCCCGAGTGGATGGGCTGGGAGAACAGAGGAGAGGCCTCACAATGGAGACTAGAGGAACGCTGTCCCTCGCCGAACATCTGTGTGCTGATGAGACTGATGACAGGAGGCAGAGCACACAGTTCCAGCAGGACGCCAAACATCTGGGCTCAAAACCAAGCAACAGAGTTATTCAAATCAATGAAAATATAATCATGGATATTTTCAATGCCTACTATGTGCATCCAGACAGCTGCAATTAGATGGATAACATGTAAGTCCTACTCAACCCCCAACATTCCACTGCTCTCTGCTCCAGATGCCTGATGTTATATTAATCAAATATTCATGTTTTGCACTGAGCATCTGTTGGCATACATTGATGTGCAGATAAAACCAAGGTTATGAATTATTTCACCAGCATTTTAATGGGACTCTTGTTCAGCTCCTCTGATAGAGGCCAAAGACAGTGTACCCCAATCCTTAGCCATTTTTAAGACTGCCATGCCTCCTGGCTCCTGCTCTATCAGAATGCAGGGAAGCTAGGAGGCCCATGCTCTCTCCCATAGTACCAAGGAGATATTCAGGTGAGAAAACCATCGGAAACATCATCTTTCTGAAGTCAGTGTTTGGTTGCTGTTAGGCTCACAAGCACTCAATGCCAAGAGGAAACGCTGTGCATAATTTGACACCAGTGGTGCTCCAAGAACAAAGGATGTAATATCCCTTTGTTTCTGGACATCCTAAGGTTAAAATGACATCTTGGCTGACAATTATGATTCTGTATTCTTTTATAAATCATGTTATTTCCAAAAGAACATAAAGCAGGTGAATGAACATTCCATTGCCTCATTACTGGCATTTCTCCTACGAGGACTGCCAGAGCCTTTTCTAATACTACCACCAAATATTGCAGTCAGGAAATGAATAAAGCTGAGGGATCTGCTTTTAGCTTGCTTGAGGCCATTTACTGTTTTCATTCTTCAGTGAGAGAAAAACAACCACTGAGGTGAGGGTGGAAGGACTTCTCCATATGGGATGGCGGTCTCTGATTTTTCAAGGTCCTCTAGAGAGGACTTTGTTGTCAAACAGGCTTTGTACACACTTCATTTACTAGGATTGTGCTTGTCTTTCCTGTTTTCACAATGGCCTCCAAGCTCCTCAAAGTCAAGAGTTTCTTCCGGAGGCCTCACATTCCCATGGTACCTAGCGTAAGGAACTGCATAATAATTACAGGGAGTTTACAGACAGGGATAAAAAGAACCACGACGGCCAGGCTTGCTCACAGCCTTTCTAAAGGGAGACTGGAGACGACAGAAGCTGGAAATGTGGGTCTCTATGCATTTGGCTTTGTGGCTGACTTCTCAAGAGAGTTAAATCAAGGACCCCTTTAGCCATTTTCATTTTACACTTACTTTGTTCATTGGATAAGGTGGTCTCTGCAGCTAGTTCACTCTGTGAGCCACCATGCTTCCCTGCTGTCTGTGCTTAACTACCCAAAAGAACAAACAATATAGAGTGCCTTGCTTAGAAACTCCAGCTCTTAAAATATGTAGATAGGATTGGAAAACTTAGAAGGAAGTTTAAAATTCCCCTATCCAGGGACTAGTCTGTTCTACACAGTGCTTTGGATAAATATGAAAAAGGGACCCCTCTGAGGTGTACCTCCACACACATAGTTTAGTGAGTAAAAACGGTCAGATTTCCATCTTGCCAACCTGAACTCCTTGATTTACAGAAACCCTGTAATACTTTCTCATCTTTAAACCCAGAATCTGGATCGAGTTCCAAATGGCCTTTCTCCTCTCTTCTGAGTCCCACTCAGATCCCCCTAGCTCTATTCAAGAAGAAAGCTTCCAAAACAGCTTCATCAAAAACAAGAGTTACAACTGCAAAGTTCAAGCTCCTTTATATACTCTCCTGATCCCGCCCCCACCCCAGCAATGGCTTCACAGAGGAGCAGGGTTGGAAGGGGGGGAAAAATATCCATGCCTCCTCTTCTCTCTTTCTATGCCTTGCCAATTTTTTGTTTTGCACTTGCCAATTTTTTGGTTTGCACTCACAACCTTGTTGTACCTTTCTTATTTGACTATACTTTCCTAGTTCTCAACCAACCAACTTTCTTTGTTACCAACTTTGCCCACCTGCCACAGGATAGAAAGATAAAAATTCCAAAGTCATTGTTTATATCCCTCCCACCCACTGCCAACTCCTCCATGAAATTATGTGACCCAAAGATGACCCTGGAAGACATGCTGAAATTTATTTACCATAGAAGAATTATTTCTGCAAAGAATTTTCAAGTTGTCATTTTCATTTAAAAAGATAAGATGATAAAAAACATACACACACACAAGCCATTATTTGTAAAATGCCTACAGATGATGAAGAGGAATGCATATCAACAGATGTACACGCATACATAGGAGCGAGTGACCACAAGCGGATGTGTTACCCATAGAGGCCAAGATGAACCTTTCCAACGAAGAGAGTAATTGAACAGTAAAGAAAATGTCAGGAACCAAGATTCTAAATTTCTTCTCGCTTTTCCTTCCACCAATCCCTCCAGTTTAAAAAAAATATGGTTTTCTTAAAATTCCATTTTTTATTTGATAACTAAATTAGCTTCAGAAAGCAGTCACATGGGTGGCAGAAACACAGGGGTTACTAAGCAGGGGTCTCATTGTGGTATGCAAATGACTGCCAGCTAGGAAGCAGATTTTCTAGTTCTCTTCTGGTATTGCTTAGCTAAATAAACTCTGACACCTCTGTGCCTCCATGCCTGATATCTTAGATTCTTTCTAGTATTTACTAGGGTTCTATGGTTATATTATTTTAAAATTATCTGGATATTTGGAATAATAACTACCATCTCCATGACGATGACCACTACCACCACTATCATCCTGAATTGTTTTCTTTCTAAAAAAAGAAAAAAAGTTTGCAATTGTCCAGTTATACCTGTCCTCAAAGAAATGAACACATAATGGCTTTCCTTATTTTACAAGGAAGAATACAGATCAATTCTAGATTTTAGTGAGTTATCCAATATATCTGGGTGTAGCCAATTTTAAACTTCTCAAATAACAAAGCTCAGTGCAAGACTGCCTCACCTCTAATGATGGGAGGCCCTTCTAATTGGGTTTCCAAATCAGCTGTCAAGGGGAATGATACAAGTTCCAAGAAAAGCTTGATCTATAGAGAACTTGGGCTTCACTTATAGCCCTGAATGTGGGCCAGGTTCAGGCTTTTCTAATGCTATTCCAAATACTCCCTAACCCAATAATTTAGGCCCACATTCAATGCTAATTCAATGTCCCTTTCTTTCACAATCAGCATGCATGCAACTCTACACTTCATACAACTTATGAAGTTAGACATGCCATTTTTCCACCACACAAAAAATTAGACTCAGCTCCTCAACCCAAATATATCTTGGATGACAAAGTCTTTTTGAGAGGTTGAATGGTAAATAGTAAAAAATCACAGACTTTGGAATCAACAGACCAGCAATAACTTTAAATACCTATGTGAGAGAAGTTAGCATCTGAGAATAACACACACATGTCCTTTGTACTCATTATTCTTCCTTGATCACATCAGGTATAGTTGTTGGCACATAGCATGTATGCAATAAATATTTATGGAACTAAATGAATCCATTCTGATATTGAACAAATTTACTTTCACTTAAAAGGGCTCCATAATTTCTTGGTAACCTGATGCTGTGCTTCTTATAATTTCTTTAAGGGAGAGTTCTGGGTTTAGGATATCGGAGTCTTTCGCCCACGTCATCCATAAAGGCTTCTCTGACAATTGCAGTACAACCTACTCTCATTTTTCTGACTCTCTGTTGCACTTATTCCTGATTCTAGTCACTTTGGCACACACATGATAGCTTATCTTGCCATGTAAAATGTGTTTCATAAACACATCATCCTTCCTATGAGCTCATAAGCTTTTCAAGGGCAAAGGTCATGTTTGATACTTATTTCATAGGTCCCAAGGCACACAACACAATATAAAGCCCATAGGAGGCTCTGAACAAGTACCTGTTGAGTTGAGTTGAATTTTAAGGACAGCACTGCCAGTGAAAATTTCGTTTCAGAGAATTATCAAAAGGTAGAATTGGTGCGGTGCAGGGGGATGAAGAGAGGCTGGTTATAGGCACAAACATTTAGTTAGATAGAAGACATCATGTTCAACAGCACAATTATGACTATAGTTAAAAATAATTTATTTTATATCTCAAAACAGCTAGAAGATTTGAAATGCTCCTAACACACAGAAATGATAAATGTTGGAGGTGATAAATATCACAAATACCCTGGTTTAATTATTACACATTATATGCATGTATCAAAATACCACATCTACCCCATAAATACGTACAATGATTATATAGCAATTTTTTAAAAGTATACACAGGTTTTTTACAAGATTGAATTGCTATTTTTACCACTCATTTCACCTAAATAAGGGCCATGGGCCTTTAACATAAAGTACTAGTTAAGAAGCAGAGGACCAGGAAGCAGCTGGCTACTGTCAACAAACAGAAGATTGTATTTCAGCAATGGGTTATGGGATTTGATGTATAAGTCACTAACGACTCTTGGCCAATACCAAGTGACTCTTGGTATTATCTGGAATAAAAAGTAACCCAGAGATATGCCAAATATCAATTTCCAATTACTTTCCTGTGACACATTTCTATCCTCCTGGAAAACTCCCAAGGGATCTGTTGCCCCATATCAACTCAGATCTGGTTTACCTTTCAGTCAAACAGCTAACACTTGGCAGCACCCCGTTCAGCCTCCATATCACAATGTCCTCCTTTGACACTCAGATTCTCTTTTGAAATCTTCAATATTGGCTTACACTGTCACCGGAGACCTAGCCCAAGTGTGGAAGGCCTTTAATATTATACCCTGAGCCATATGCATTCGGGTGGGACGGGGATATCTCCAACACCTGCAGTGAGTTGCTGTCACCAGGGCTTCCCAAGCCTTAATTTGCATTGGGATGTTGAAGGCAGGAACAGAGGTTCCTGCCCGTCCCTTGCAACTTCAACTCCAGCCCAAGGGGAAAGAAATAAGAGTCCCTAAAGTCTTAACTTTGATACTCAAAATACAGAACAGCATATAAAAAAATAAATAAATAAAAATAAAATAAAATAAAAATACAGAACAGCATTTCCATTCTCCAGATCACAGAAAGAAGACCACAGACTAATTTTAAAAATCTTTGGTATTAGGGATGTTAAAACTGAGGATCTGCAAAAAGCCAGAAATCACATGTCCCCCCTTATTACAAAGTAATGGAACAGAATTTGGAAAAACCAGAAAACATCTCCAGGTCCATAAATCAGCCTGGTTGGAGGAAAACACAAATGGCCAGCACCTGGAATGAGCTTTCATCTGGAGCAGGAAAGCAGCCTAAAGAATTGAACTTCAGAGCCAAGACTCCAGACCGTGCACTGTGATTAATGACTTGAGTGAAAGGTCTCAGTTGAGGCTGAACAATTAACTTGTTCTCTTCACATCTCAGAACTCTCCACAGCATAACTATGTCTCCCCGATTGCACACATTTACTAAGATGCAAGCCAGTCTGCGGAGCTTCGAACATGTCATCATCAGACTGTTCCTGACAATGTGGAGAGCCCTGGTATTTGTCAGGACTACTTCAGTCAAATAATCTGCATTGACTCTGCATGCATGTGTCAACCTTTCAGTTCCTTTTCAAGTTTAAGAACCATTGTAAATGAGGCAATGACATTGGCCTCAATTTATCACACACACACACACACACACACACACACACACACACAACTCCACAGCTCAGAGAATTGCAAATGGACAGCACATGGCCTGGCATGTTTCTGGCCATTCCCAAAAAAAGTTCTTAGGGAATGTAATGTCCGCGAGATTAATGGCTCCCTCTTGTACTGCCTTTATCCTCTGAAATAGGTTTCTCTAATCTCTTTCAGACCCTCTAAAGCATTTACAGTACAGCAATCACTCCTCTTGAATCTACAGTGAGACTCTGATAAGACCTGCTAGAACCAAAGGAAGTCTCCAAACTTCTTTCCTTCTCTCCTAGAGGTGAATCTGTAGACAGGAAAGAAAGGCATTTTGAACATGGAAGTACTCAAGCAGATATACTCAAAGAATCCAGTTTTCTTGTTTGGTCTTCAAAAGCTGCAAATGAGTTTACCAAAAGTGGATATGGCCCACACCAAAGTAGAATTTGAAGGGTACTGAGTGGCATGTCTAAGAACATCCTCCCATCTGACCTGCCACAAGGGCTGGTCATTCCACCTCCCCTGTCCCTGATTCCATCCACAACCACTTCTTTCATTGAAGGCACTCTACTTTCAGGAGATATATTTTTTAAGACAAAAATGACAACACTATTGATAATAATAATAATAGAAACAGCAGCAGCAACAACATGTATACAGTAGCCCCCCCTTATCTGCTTTCTGCATGGTTTTAGTTACCCACAGTCAACTAGAGTCCGAAAATATTGAATAGAAAATTCCAGAAATAAACAATCCATAAGTTTGAAATTGCATGCCATTCTGAGTAGCATGATGAAATCTCACACTGTCCTGTTCCATCCTGCCCAGGATGTGAGTCATCGCTATGTCCAGTGTGTCCATTCTGTATATAGAATCAGCTGCTTAGTCACCTAGAAGCCGTCTCAGCTATTAGATTGGCTGTTGTGGTATGGCAGTGGTTGTGTTGAAGTAACCCTATTTTACTTAGTAATGGCCCCAAAGTGCAAGAGTAGTGATGCTGGAATATTCTTATAATTGTTCTATTTTATTACCAGTTATCATTATCTCTTACCATGCCTAATAATTATACTAAACTTTACCACAAGTATAAATGTACACACAAAAAAATAATACAGTATACATAGGGTTCAGTACTCTCCATGGTTTCGGGCATCCACTGGGATCTTGGAATGCATCTCCTAGAGGTAAGGGGACTACCATTCAGCACTTCCACAGTAACTATTTGAAACTATTCATAGCAACTTACACAATCCTCACAACCACCTTAGTAAGGCAGGTGTTATTACTGTCCCTATTTTATGGAGAGGGAGATGCAGAGTGGTCAAGTACCTTGTCCAGGGTCACAGAATCAATAAGTGGCAAAGCCAGGATTCAAACCCAGACCTCAGCCTGATGCTGTTGACATTATACTATCCTGTACTCTGTCCCCTAGAGGTACTGGCACCCACCTTTTACTGTTGATGGAGTTAGAGAACCAACACTTCTTGCATAGCGCCTGCTCCTACGCAGGAGTCCGGCCTAGTGAGTCCTGTTTCTGTGGCACCTCAAATGAGCTCTAAGTCTCTTAGCCCTAGTTGTCCTTATGTGTAAAATCAACATGATAATAAGACCTATCTCACAGGGGCTTTTTTTTTTTTTTCAGACTAGTGTTCTAAAAATCGCTGGGGCTTGTTGAGGATTAGTGAGAGAAGGTATATGCAGGGCCTAGCACAGTGCCTGGAAAGGGGCGGCATAACATTGATAGCTGTGTTCATTACTGAGCAAATCTGCTAATATTGGTGAATGGGAAACCAAAGGGGTGAAGAAGATGAGGCAGAAAACCTCACAACTTGGAGACAGATGTAAAAAAGCAGATAAATGTAGCAGCCCCAGAGAAACTAGAATACTAGGATACTCACAAGTACCAGCAAGTGTTACTTACCCTTCTGGTCTGACCCAATTTACACAGTCTCTGTGTTAGCTTATCTCCATGAAAGAAAGAATTCTACTTTAAAACATAAACTACATCAAGAACAAAAGAACAGAAGATGTCCATCCTGGGGGAGTTCGAATATTCTCCCTGAAATTCCTGATAGAAAAGCAAGGTAGCTGAAGCATCCTCTGCGGCCATGTATGGCTGTTTCGGAGTCAATGCATGGAGCTGCATCCTTCATTCTGCATTTCCTACATGCTCTTGCCAAGCCCTGACACATCACATTCTTTGCATCAATAAGTGCTGGTGCCAGAACACACTAAATTGCCTTTGACTACATTTAACTGATCTAGTATTTTTTTATGATTCTTTCTTGTTGTACCATTTTTCACTTTTGACTTTATAATTCTCTGCTGACTTCAAATAAAGCTTTACCAGACTACCCAAGGTGGTTTTTAATAGAGATTTAGGGGCTAGGTTGTGTTGTGGTTTGGATTCAGATTCTACTTCAGCAACAAGGGGAAATTAACGAGGTGGTTTCATCTCAAGTGCCCATTTATACTCGGAATGGACAGAGAGTTTATCTTCTTCCAAGCCTTGTAATCATGACACTACAAAGTGATATTCAAGAAATAAAAAATTATGTAGCAATAGCTTCCACACCACAAAACCACTACACAGTGTCCCTGCAACCCCAGATGACTAGGATAATATTAAGACAGCAATGGAATTACTTTCTGAGTGACAGGGAGGATTCTGACCACATTCTGTCCTATGCCAAAGACAATGCTTGTTCTCCTAGAGATAGAGGAACTCAAATGACCCTACACCAGCCACGTTAGCTCCTTCCTGATGTTCCTCCCTCTTCTGTGCTATCCATAATCCCCCGACTCCTGCCTAGCTGAAACACTGGAAGCCAGCTGACCCTCTATCACGGGGAGAGGTGACATGACTGGAAAGAAACTGAGCCAGACCAAAAAAAAAAAAATCCCTCCCCAAAATGAACGTTTCTTTTGAACAAAAGAATAAACTTGACTTAATTATTTTTTGAAAATATAAAATTGATAACTTAATAAGATTTTGGTTTTGCCTTTTCATTATCATGCAAGACTTGCTTGATGTTAAGCAACAAATATAACGTATGTAAAATAATAAGAACTATCATTTTAAAAATATCTGTCTACCCATTACCAAGCTTAGAAATAAATAAATCCCATTGGTTGTTCCTATCAGGTCAGAATTTTTTTTTTTTTTTTTTTTGCCTCCACCTACCTGCATTTTGAGTTTTTCATTTTCATGGTTTTCGTCCTAGTTTTGCCAAAAATGTAAGGACCCTTTTACAACAGTGTTTTATTTTGCACTTTCAAGCTTTATATAAAGGATATTATATGGTATCATTCAGTGGGTTTCTTTTTCTTTTGATTTTTAGATTTGTCCATATTGAATGTTATTGCACTTTATTTAATGAATCATTTTGGGTTGTTTCTGGCTTCTGTTTTTTGTTTTGTTATGCTATGAGTATAGTTCATATTGATCTGAGCATGTATGATAGCTTTTCCTGTGGTAGAGTCCCAGGAGTGAGATTTCTGGATCTTAGGATTGGCATATATATTCAAATTCACTAGAAAATAATCAATTGTTTTCCAATAGAGATAAATTAATTCACAACTCCCATTAAAATAGCTTTTCAGTTTTTGTTGCTCTACAACCTTGGTAACACTTGGTATCACCAGATTTTTAAATTTTGCTGAACCATTGAGTACAAAATGTATTTTGTTGTTCTAATTTATATTTTCATATTTAATTGTTTCTTTATAGACAATTATTAGGTGACTTTTGGATAGTTTGAAAAAACTGTTTATCCCAAATAACCAGGAAGTGCAGCGTTTATTTCAAATAGGTATGATTATATGTCTACATAGAAAGATACTAGGTAAATACATATTATATATATATATATATGTATGTATGTGAGTCAACATAGCTACATTTATATTTTTATCTTCTAATCATACCTACACATATAGCAGGAGTGGCAAGCTAGCATCCATGGGCCAAATCTGGCCCACCGCCTGTTTTTCTAAATAGTTTTATTGGAACACAGCCAATCCCGTTGGCTTCCATATTGCCTATGACTACCTGCAGCATACAATGGTAGAGTTGAGTGGTAATGGCAAAGACTGACTGACCTGCAATGCCTAAAATGCCTACTATGTGGCCCTTTGTGATAAAAATTTGCTGACCCACAAACTAGAACATCTCCATTTACAGACTATGAATACTTCACATTCAACATTCTTTTCAAATCCAGTTCTTTCAAATGCTGATCCTCATAATGGCTTCACCTTCCACAAAGACACTCATACCAGAAAAACCTGGGAGTTATTTCACGCTCTTCCCTCCTACACACATTTACAGCCAACATGTGGATACTACCCAAGTATTTGACCTCCTCAACATGGCTCCTGTGATGTCCTCATCTGCCACTCCTTTGTGCGAGCCTTATGCTGACCAAGACAACCCTTCAGCTAATGACCAAACCCCATTTGTCCCCATCATCCTATACAAACGGTTTTTCACAGCAAATGTCACAGTTTGCTGCATTTATTTGTCTGAGTTTCTGTCTGCTAGGTCCTCCTAAACTGTAAGTTCCTTGAGGCAGGAACCTTTGCCATTTCTACACATGTGCAGTGTCTTGCATAGCAAATACTTAATCATAGGTTAGCCTCCTGAAGGCTGTTAAATCTTTCTCAGAAACCATTGAGAGCCTGACATGGCAAGACATTTGTGGCTGCCACTATTCAGTAGGGTTTGAAAATAGTTGCTATTCTCCTAAACCACATGGTGGAAAGGACTAGGGGAAAGAGACTCCTTGTCAATATCATTTAATGCAGTCGTCTTCACATGTTTACGTGCAGAGGTGTTACCAGAAGAACTCATTAAAAACAGTAGATTCCAGGGTGTTACCCAGTTCCCTTGAATTAGAATCCTTGGAAATAGGTGCTTAAGCACTTTTACTTTATGGTTGTTCCCTAGGAAATTCTTATGGAGGCTTGAGAAGCACATTTCTAATAATGGCAGCTTCCTGAATACATCCTTCTAGCTCTACCCCACTCTACCACATTGCCTGTGATGGATAGCTATCAATGCACAGGAACCCCCAGGCCCTTTGCTTGGGTACCAGAGGTTCCCTAAGCTTGTTCACCCTTTCTCAGTGGCCCAGAAGCCTGATTTGAGGGGATAACTGTATACTTTCCTCAGGGCTGCATTTTGATTTCTAATCTCTGTTTTTCATTGAATTGGTTGCATTCCTGGTTAATGATGGGGTCTATCCCCTGCACTGAGCATCTTCACTGCTCAGCATATCTAAAATCAAAATCTCCTGCTCTATCCTAGCACCACTCCCGTGCATGTACCACACCTCCTAGTACTTGCCTGAGGGAAGAAGCATGCAAACATTTGTACAATGCATATATTATTAGAATGCCTGTTTTAATTTTTACTATCCTCTTCATTTTCAACATATTACAGATCATTTAATATGTAAAAAAAATGTTAATAGAAGGGTTAAACCAATGATGATACCAATAAGATGCTGTTAGTATTTATTAGAGATTTTTCTTATTAGACTTAATTTTTTCTTAAATTGCATGTGACCCATTATCATTATGCTTGGTGGATAATATAACAAAACAAAATTACCAGTCCATTTTACTCAAGAAGAACATCTAAGGTTCCTTGGGTTTTATAACACCAAGCACAGCACAAATTTAAGGAATTTTTCCAGTGCTGCACTCGGTGATTTTTAGGGGTCTATTTTCCCCAGAGGCATGTAAGTACTAAAATTGCATCCGATTGCGTTTTGCTCTCAGCGGGTGAGAAAGTGCATAGTCAATGGGTTATTTGCCATTCTTTATTTCCATTTTATGCAGGCACACGGAGGTATCTCTCAGGTGGTTGTTGAAGTTTACTAGACACTCAGGAGCCATCCTGTGCTTTCTCTAAATGGCATTTATAATCTATAACCAAAGGGGCTGTCCATGAAGCTATTGGCGTAATATACCTAAATTCTGCTCATGTTAATTCAGGCTATAGAGATAAGACCTTTCGTTATCAGATTCCAATGTGGGGAGAAACTGCATCATGTATTTAAGCAATATTTTTAGGATGACAAATAGAGATACAAGGTTTTACATAAAGGGACTAATAAAGACAGAACATTTGGAATCAGTATATAGGGAATAATGGCCTTCAGAACATGCAGATCAATTAATAAAGGGGATATGCAAGAATCACACCAGTGATTTTGCCATACCTTTATCTATCTGTAATAAAAGCACTAAATTCTGTCGATGCAGTGTTACTCTGCTTTCTTTTAACTAGATATCTCCAATTAGACATTATTTCCACGCTTCACTAGTACTCTGATAATTGACGCTCATAACGGGATTCCAAAACACTCAAAAAAGCCAGAAGTGCTCTCCTAATCATCAAGAAACATTAAAATGTATTCAGTGTAGTTGTATTGTTGTGTATTTTATTGAGGGGGCAGAATGGAACAGAGGAAAGAACACAGGCTTCAGGTGTTAGAGAGACCTGGTTTTGCGTCTCATGGAGGACACTTATTAGCACTGGGACCTTGTGTAAACAACAAAATATCTTTCTAAGCTTCAATTTCCTCATATATAAAATGGGGATAATATCCACCTTTATGAGACGTTTCGAGGATTAAATGAGATCACGAACATATGTAAAGATACCAGCACAGTGCCTGGATCTAAAGAATTCATTCAATAAAGAATATTTTTAATGCTGATGTCTTCCTTTCCATTCTCAGTAGATTATAAGCCATACAATATATGCACGTACCTCTATATCTTTCTCCGTATTTCTTTATTTACCAGCATATTTAATTCATGGGACTGTCCCATTCCTCAACAGTGACAGAGTACAGCAAGTTTACTGTGGATTCTCAACACTGGAATATGTAAATTTGAAGAAGAGAAGGGATGTTTTCACAGAAACAATTTATCACTTGGCCTTGGGGAAACAGACTTGCAAAGTCTCCAAAACAGTCATAAATCACCCAAAGTTATCACCTTCTTTGGGACTTTATATTATTATTATTATTATTACATGAGTAAAATATTAGCATATTTTAATAAAAACTCAAATACTGAAAAATCTGAAGTCCTTTTTCACCCTCTTCTACTCTCTTCCACTCCAAAGTCCTCTCGTAGAAGTAACTATTGTTAGGAGTTTTGTGTCTACACTTCCAAAACTATTTCCAATTATTTATAGATTTCTGTGTGTGTCTGAGTGTGTGTATAATTTTGTGCTTTTAAACACAAAAATGTGTATAGCACTGTACTCTTAAATAAGTTCTGCCAACACTGTACAAATCTTTTGCACTCAAACATGTTTTTGCTCAAAAATATGTCTTGGAGATCTTTCTGTTATGTTAGTATTTTGCTTGTCTTAACCTTTTTTTAACTGCTGCATAGCCTTCAATATTACAAATTTACCATATTTTAATCATTTCTTTCCTTATAGACATATAATTTTTGTATGTATTTTACTACTAGAAAAATGCTTCAATGAATATCATTCTGTGTATTTCCCTTTGGCCATGTGTAATTGTTAGGTTATTGGCAGTATGAATTTTATTTTGGTCTTTAAAAATTCAATTTGTTTATTCTTGAACATGGTCCAAAGCTTTAAAGTAAATGCACGTGTAAAGTAAGTCTTTTTCCCACCATACTCTTTTTCCATGCCTAGGTCTCTCATCCATAAATTGTCACTATTATCATACATCTTTCAGAGTTTTTTCATAAATATAGATTCTTATTGTCCCACCTTTTATGCATAAGTAGCAGTATACTATACACGCTATTCTACACCTTGTTTTATTCCCTTTTACTTATATATATAAATTTATACACATATATAAAATAAATATATATCTAAATTTATCATGGTCTGTAATACAATTGCCAAATAATTTTTTAAGTTCAATGTTCATTTTTGACTTTGCTTAAAAGGTTTTGTGTTCCTGTGTAAAAGGTTTTTTTTTTAATAAAATCAAGAGTATTTCTAATAAAGTCAAATTTGTCCATTTTTGCTTTTTATATCTGGGTTTCTGAATTATGAGTTATCTTATGCTTTTTTTTCAGTACTTTTATGATTTCTTTTTTTTTCCACTTAAAATTTTAATCCATTTGCAATGTATCCTGCTGTAAGGTATAAGGTATGTATCTAATTTTCTTTCCAAATACCTACTATATGTCCCCCAAATGTATATTGAATGGCCCATCTTTTCCCTACCTATTTAAGATACTACTTTACCATATACAAATTTCTACATGTAACTGAGTCTAGTTCTAGACTTCCTATTCCATTCCATTATTCTGGGGATTCCTGTGCCAGTACCACATTGTTTTAATTATTAACACTTCATAATATATTTGATATCCAATAGGGCTGATTTGCCCTCATTATAATTCTTTGTAAAAATAATTCCAGCTATTATCTTTGCATATTTTCCACATGACCTTTAGATTCAGTTTTTCTAGTTTAAAAAGGAAGAAAAAAAGGTTTGTTACACGATTTCATAATGAATTTATAAATTTACAAAGAGGTAAATGACATATTTATGATCTTGAGTTTTCCTTAAAATAATATGGATGTCTGTTCTTAATGTCAAGCATTCTTGTGCATACCCTTCTAGAAGGTTTTTGTGGGTTTTTTTTCTTGGAGATATTGTATATTTTTGTTAATGTTTGATTATAATATTCCCAATTTATGATCTTTTATGTTGCTTTTGTAAATGAAGTTTTTCATCCAAAATACTAACAGGCTTTCATTTCAATATAAAAAGTCTAAAAATTTTGCATATTCACTGTATATTTTACTTTCTCACTGAATTATTTTGTTAGATTTTCAGTTGTTTCCCTTAAACTCCAAGTGCAAAAATCACCTGGCCGGTGCAATGGCTCACCTCTGTAATCCCAGCACTTTGAGAGGCTTCGGCGGGCGGATTGCCTGAGGTCAGGAGTTCAAAACCAGCTTGGCCAACATGGTGAAACCTCATCTCTACTAAAAATACCAAAAAAAATTAGCCAGGCATGGTGGCATGGGTCTGTAATCCCAGCTACTTGGGAGACTGAGGCAGGGTAATTTCTTGAACCTGGGAGGCTGAGATTGAGGTGAGCCAAGATCGTACCACTGCACTCCAGCCTGGGCGACACAGCAAGATTCCATCTCACAAAAAAAAAAAAAAAAAAAAATCGCCTGTAAACATGAAACTTTTATAACAGGCTTTCCACTTTCATGCCTGTAATCTCTTCTCATACCTAATTGCTTTGGTTAGTATTTCTAGTAAAACATTAAATAATAGGTAGTAACAGATATCTTGTTTTGTCCTTATTTCACAGGAACACCTCTAAGTTTGATGTTGGCTTTTGGACTGAGATGGATGTGTTTTTTCATATTAAGGAAGCATGCATCTATTTTTGAATGCTTTTTATCAAGAATGGTTATAAAACTTTGGCCAAAGCCTTTTTGGCATCCATATAATTATGGGTTGCATCGTCAGATCTACTAAAAAAAATAAATAAATGAGTATCCTAATATTGAAATTTCATTTCATTAAATACTTGGAATAAATCTTACTTGGACATGATGTTTTACTCTGCTTTTATGCTGCTAGATTCTGTTTGTAATTCTTTCAATTAGTATTTTTGCACCTATATTTAACATTGGAGTGAGTATGTAGTTATTTTCTCTGTAATCCTTATCAGTGTTTCTATAAAGGCCTTATCAGTGTTTCTGTAAAGGCCTTATGTACTTCACAAAAGAAATTTGGAAGTACTTCTTTACTCTGTAAATATACTTCTGTAAGAGTAAAGTAGTAATTCCATACCCTGTAACAGCTTAAATAGCACTGGGATCAGCTCCATGGTATGCAAAAGCCAGCTTGTACTGACTCACAACAGCCTATTTGTACATCTCTTCCCATCTTCACTTTAAGTGATGTCACACAAGTAGCTTGAAGTAAGTTATGACAGAAATATTTATGCTTGGAGATCAGCAAACAGTACAGATCAGGGCTTTTTTCACTCCCTGCCCCAGCCCCCAGACCTGGTTGTTAAACATTTAGCAGAATACTATAAGTATCTACTCTTCTAATGTTTGATAAAATTTCCTTGTAAAACCACCTGGACTTGGTGTTTCTGTGGGATAAGTGATAGTTCTTTATGAACTTTATTTTGCCTGTGGAAATCAAACTGTTTCAATCTTCTATCTCTTCTGGGGTCAGCTTTGGGAAATTATATTTTCCTACAAAATTATAGACTTGATGTAGATTTCCAGATATTTGCACAGAATTAAACACAGTTTGTTCTTAGGATTATTTTCGTTTTCTCTTGTTTCCCTGGCTTTTTATTTTTTTATTTTGCATATTTGCATTTTCTTTATTTTTCCTTGATTGGAATAGTTAATAATTCAATTTTTCAAAAAAAATTAGTTTTGGTGTATTATATCTTTTGTATTCTATCTTACTAATATTTATTTTTAACTTTAAAACTTCCTCCCTTCCACTTTCCTTTGATTTATGAGACTGATGTTGTTTTTGAGTTAGATGCTTAATATATCTTTTACAATTTTTGCTTATTTTTTCAAGTTAATATATGTACTTCAAGCTCTCTGTTTTCCTCTAATAATCATCTTAAATCTATCTATACATTCTCGTAGATAATGGTTTCATTAATATACTTCTCTAGCTATTCTACAGTTTAGGCTTATACGTTATCTTTTTTTTGTTTGTTTTTAATCCCCCAGGAATTCTTAGCCATATATGTTATCTCTGACTTGAAATGTAAGAGTACTAGAAAATTTCTGGGTAGAAGGGCTTTTTTGCAATCTAATTTTGTTATTTCTGGTTTTATTATATTATGATCTCAGTGTTATTGTACTATCTCTATCTACTGAAATTTATTGAAATTTTGTTTGTGATCCAGTATATTACTGGGGAAGACTGTATTTGCCAAAATCAGTCAGAGCAATACTTCTGGTCCCACACGCTCTTCCAGAATCTTGCCACTCCCCGTGAAGAGGCAGAGTCTATTTGCCCTTCCCTTGAACATGAGCAGCAGGACTTTTGTAACTACTATAATGAACAGAATATGGCCAAAGTAATGCTGCATGACTTCTGAGGTCATAAAAGATTCCATTATTTCTGCCTGGGTCTTCCTGTCTCTTGGGACTCTCACCCTTAGAACTCTGCTACTAGGCTATGAAAAAGCCCAAATGAGCCAACAAAAGGAAACCACATGGAGAGGCCCACGTGGAGGGAAAGGGGAGCCCTTAGCCAACAGCCAGCATCAAGCACCAAACATGAGCATATGAATCTTCTGATAATTCTAGCTCCCAGGCTTCAAGTCTGTTATTGAGGCCCCAGGCATTATAGAGATAAGCCATTCCTACTATCCTTTCTTGAAATACCTGACCCACATAATCTGAACATAGTAAGTCATTCTTTCATAGCATTAAATTTGAGGGTAATTTGTTACACAGCCGTACTAACTGGAATAACAATGAGTGTTTATGTTGACTTGAAAAGAAGCATATCCTATATTGTTAGGGTACAGAGTTTGATATGTTTTAGTCAAATCTACCTTAATAATTTTGCTATTTTTGTCTTTAATATCCTTTTTTTTCCTCACTTGATCTGTCAGTAAATGAGACAGGTGGAGAATCCCCTAAGACAAGTATATTTTTCTATTTCTCCTTTCATAGCCTATGATTTCTCCGTCATGAATATTGGCACTTTATTTTGCTATATAGCTATTTGTAATACTTATTTCTAATATGAATTTCAATCTTCAGTATTACCAGGTATCTTTCTTTGTCTCATTTACTGTTCTGCTTGAATTCTACCTTGTAAAATACTGTAAGGACTACAACACTTGCTTTCTTTTTATTCACATTTGTCCATCCTTTTATTTTAACTTTCCTGAGTCAGTTTGTTTCTGTTTCTCTTCCACAACACAAAACATTAGGTTTTGCCTCATAATTCACTCTGAAAATCTTTAAAATACACAAATTAAGCATATTTATATATTTTACTACAGATATAATGGATCTTAGTTCTGTTATGTTATTAGGGCACAACAGAGTAATTGTCACAGATGTCTTCTGGCCTACAATCCCTAAAATATTTATTATGTTCTCCTTAACAGAAAAAGTTTGTCTACTCCTGGTCTAAGTCATAATATCAACTGCAAATAATGCTGAATTTACCCCAATCTTTATTGCACTCTGCGTTGTCGTTGTACATCTCATTGCTTTGGCTAGCACCTCCAAGGGAATGTAGAAGAGTCCTTCTCTGCTTGTTCTGAGACTGTGATGGAAATTTTTTAAATCCCTCTTTCATATGCAGGTTGCTATAGGTTTCTGGTAGATACACTTTATCAAGTTAGGGAAGTTCCTATCTATTCCGAGTTTACTGAGAGATTTTAGCAGAAATGGTTGTTAAATTTCATAGGTTTCTTCCTTTCTCTCTCTTTTTTTTTTTTTTTTTTTTTTTTTGATACATATTCTCACTCTGTCACCTAGGCTGGAGTGCAGTGACACGATCTTGGCTCACTGCAACCTCCGCCTCCTGGGCTCCAGAGATCCTCCTGCCTCAGCCTCCCAAGTAGCTGGGACTACAGGCATACATCACCATGCCCAGCTATTTTTTGTATTTTTAGTACAGACAAGGTTTTGCCAAATTGCCCAGGCCAATCTCGAACTCCTGAGCTCAAACAATCCACCCAGCTTGGCCTCCAAAAGTGTTGGGGTTACAGGCGTGAGCCACCATGCCTGGCCTCCCTCTCTTTTTATATCTAGTAACATCATCCTCATATATAATCCCATTTTCTTTTTTAATATGCCAATATAACACATTTACTGATAAATTCTACTAGCAAACCACCCTTTCATTGAGATAAACCCTACTTGGTCAGGAAGTACTATTTTTTAAATGCATTAGTAAGTCTTATTGTTAATTTCTCATGGAGGATTCCTTTATTCATATTTGAAAAAGAGACTTGCCTAGAGTTTCATTTTCATGTTTCCTCACATTGCTTAGGTCAGTTATGGATTCCTAGTAAGAGAAAAAGAGGAATTTTCCATATTTTTTATTTTCTGGAATAAATTATAAAAGATGAGATGCTACTTCTCTTTGAGGGCTATATGGTTATTTTTAAAGTTTCTTTTATCATCTTATTTTTTCTCTGTTTAGACTTATATTTCTTCTTGAGACAGCGCTGGTAACTACAATTGCCTTAAAATTACTTGTTTTACTTGGATTTTCAAATTTATCAATATGAAGCTCAATAGCGTTGTGGGGTTTTTTTGTCTGGTTATTCCTAATGTTAAATGTCAATCTCTATTTTTTCTTACTTTGATCTGCTAGGCTCACCTTTTTCTTAAATATCGGTTGGTATTGTTGATAAAGTATATTGTACGTTGTTTCTATTTTATTAAGTCCTTTCATATGTCATTAGGTTTGCTTGGTTTTTTTAAATTAGGATATATGAAAACATAGTGCATATATTTTTATCTTCTATTCCTTGTTTTATAGTTTATGTTTCTAAGGAGGAAAAAATCCTTCAATTAGCCTTTTGGTATATCCCACAGTTTTTAATATACTACAGTGTTATCACTTCCATTTACTTTTAAAGAATACTGTATATTATGTCCTCATAAACCCAAAACTTCATTTATTTCTAATTCTGTAGTCTGTAGTGCTTTTTCTTTCCTCTTTTACTTTTTTTTTCAGAAGGAGGGGGAAGGAAGTCTTCCTTTTTTAATATAATTTCTAATTTGACTTAGTTATGATCAGTTAATTTGAATGAAGCATGTTACACTTTTCTTTATGAGCCAATTTGTGGATATGAGCCAATTTGTGATTGTTTCATATAGGTTTTTAAAGAATATCACCCTATTTTCTAAGTAACAAAATGAAGGTATTGTAAAATTTCCATTCATTTAGCTGTCATTTTCATAGGAGATGTGCTAAAGTCTTCGTGATGGTGACTTTGTTAGTTTTTTTCTGGTATCTCTAGAAGTTTCTGCTTTATTAATTTCAAAGCCATGTCGTTGGGTGCATTAAGATTCATGATTGTTTTAGATTCCCATTATATCTTCATAGTTATACAAAATAGCCCTCTTTGTCATTTCAGTAATCATCTTGAGTCTTATTTTGTCTAATATTAACATTGCTCTTCCTGGATTTTGTGTTAGCAGGTGTCCAGTATTTCTGTCCTTTCATTCATGTATTTTCAAGCTGTCTATGTCGTTTTATTATATGTACCTCTTGAAAAAGTATTTTATTTTACATTTTCTTCTTTTTTTTAATGAAATCTGGGATTGTTCTGTCTTTTAATCTAGTTCATTCTCATTTATTATGACTTACACATTTGTACCAACTCTTGTCATCTTATTTTTCTGATCCAATCACTCATACTTACTGCCCTGGCTTAGAGATAGCTCTGTTACTTGATGCCTAAACTAAGGATGGAGAGAAGTATATAGACGATGTGACCCATGTGGCTGTACCCACTGAGGAAGCCCAAATTATTGCCTGCTATGAGGCCCCCTGGTAGCTTTCTCTGTGCTTAGAGAACTCCTGAAGCTAGTTCTACACCATTTATTTACTATTTATTTATTTATTTATGAGATTGTGTTTCACTATGCTGCCCTGGCTGGAGCACAATGGCTATTCACAGGCTCAATCACTCCACACTACAGTCTCAAACTCCTGGACTCAAGCAGTCCTCCTATGTCTGGTATATCTGAGCTTATAGGTATATGCCACCCTGCTGGGTCTTGGTTCTGCATTTTGAAACTCTTTTGCATTTGTTTTGAGCTGTGATCTTGCAGGAAATCTATAGTTTCTGATCAAAGGCAGTACCTTTCTTTCTTTTCCGGTTAGTTATTCATTTGGGAATTGTTTTTTTTTTTTTTTCTATAAGGAGAAGGGTAACATCATTTCTATTATTTCTCCTGTCTTGAAATAGCTTCCTGTCTTAGTCACAGTAAACAATGTTAAAATAATCTATCAGGAAGCCATTAGGCGGAGATGGTTCCAGCACTTTGGATTCCTACATAAGCAAACCAAAACCCAAGTCAATGTAAGCAGTAAAATGAAACTTAAGCTTAACCAACAAGAAACCACCAAATAACCTCTAACTGGGACTTTCCACTTTAACCAATCAAACAATTTCTTTGTCTTGGCTTCCACAAACACCTTATAAAAAATATTCCCTCACACCCTCTTGGTGGAGCCCTGAACCATGTGCAATCTAGTGCTGCCTGATTCATGAATCACCATCTGCTCAAATAAATTCTTTAAAATGTTAATGTTCCTGGGTTTAACATTTAACAATGGGCTACAAGTCCCAGCCCCTGGTATTGTTCTGGCTTCATCTACCACACTTCCCCTAGATTACTCACCCCAGCCACACTGACCTCTTGGTTGTACTTCATGTATGCCAGTAGCATGCTCCCACCTCAGGGACTTGCACTTGTTCCTTCCTTGGCCTGGACCACTTTTCTCTCAGACATTCTCAGGGCTCCGTGCCTTACCTCCCCAGGTCTTTACTCCACCATCATCTTCTCAGTGGTGACTTCTCTGGCTATCAGATCTCAAATTGCCAACACATACTCTCTCATGCCCTTGATCTGCTTTCGTTTTCATCTTAGTACTGATATACTATGTGGTGGTTTTATTTTTATCTTAGTTATAGGTCTTCTCTCTGACTAGAACATAAGCTCTTTGAAGGCAGAAATGTTTGCCCACGTTTTTTTTTTTTTTTTGAGACAGAGTCTTGCTCTGTCACCCAGGCTGGAGTCCAGTGGCGCGATCTCAGCTCACTGCAAGCTCCGCCTCCCAGGTTCACGCCATTCTCCTGCCTCAGCCTCCCGAGTAGCTGGGACTACAGGCGCCTGCCACCATGCCGGCTAATTTTTTGTATTTTTAGTGGAGATAGGGTTTCACCATGTTAGCTAGGATGGTCTCGATCTCCTGACCTCGTGATCCGCCTGCCTCGGCCTCCCAAAGTGCTGGGATTACAGGCGTGAGCCACTGCGCCTGGCCTATGTTTGCCCACTTTATGCACAGCTCTATTTCTAATGTTTTGAACAGGGCTTGACACATAGAACATGCTCTGTAGATATCTCTTGAATGAATTAATAAACTTCTAGGGATTTGGAAGAAGAAATGGAGCCTATGGAGTATGTTAAGTCTGCTATCCTAGTTCCCCTTGTACTTTAGAATCATGCAGACATGCCAACATTCACTGCCCTATCTAACCTGTCTCTGGAGGAGTTTCATTATCTTGATTTGAACATTATATGAAATAAAAGTTCCAGAGAGTTTCCAAGGAGGTGGATTAAAAAACGGGGGGGTAAATTAGACATAACAAGGAAAGCTATCTCTTGAGAAAATAAATTTGTGTAGGAGGATGGTTGTACGGGTTTCCTTAATCAAAAACAAAAAAGGGACTGCATCTTATCCTCTTTGACTCTCCTTGATTTAGGATAAACTGATGAGGTATATCAAGATAAATAAAGGAATAAAGAGCTAATCCACAAGGGAGAAGACTGTTTTATTGCTCTCACACAGATGTCTGTCCTAACAACACAGGATATTTTTTTTCCTTTGGGGGAGGGTGGGAATAGAGTTGGGGGAGCAGCAATTTAAACTGGGACCTCTGGGCAGTCTGTGTTTGGGAATTAGCATTGCATTATTTCCCTGGCTCCCCACCCCCTCTTGTCATTTAGTTGAGAAACATTTGCCCTGGAACAGCACACAGAGTTTGCATTAGCATCCCTGAGGACAGAACTTTGACCCCACAGACTAAGGAAGCTACAAATGGAAAATTCCAAGTTGCTGTACTCTTTTATTTTCATGCTAATGCTTCTGCAGAGAGTATTTAAGGAAACAGATGCACAAGAATAATAAAGAGCTGAGGACTAAGAACTCCTCTGGCAACTGAAGTGATGCTCCATCCAGCATGATCCTATATCTCCCTATGCTTGCACAAGTCCGGAAGGGTCAAGGTGAAACCCTGATTTCATTTTATGAAAAAGCTGAACCAGCACTGACATAGAGAACCCAGGATCACATCCAGTCAGGATTTGAAAATTGTTTAAGTTTCATTTCACTTCCTTCAGGCTACCTCAAAGACAGATGAGCATGTCCTTCAGTAAAAAGCCTTGGGGAATGGTGATTTCTCTATCTGCCTTGCCAATCCACACCCGAGTTCAAAACAATACTCATCCCTCTGTAAACCAAAAATAAAATTCTAAGGCTTCCTCAACTATCTTAATAGACTCCCTCCTGTTGGCCAGGGCACTCCAAAGTTAACCTGAAAAACTGATTCAGGCTATGATGGAAAGTCGGGGGTGGGTTGGACGTGCCTCATTATGCCCTCCTCCTGTTGGAATTCAGGAAAAGCCAACCAGCATTTAACATCAACATAGACCTTAAGTCTGATAAGAAATATTTACAATCTATTCTCTCCGAAGCCTGCTACCTGTAGGCTTCATCTGCATGATAATGCCTTGGTTTCTACAACCTCTTGTATCACCCAGCTATTCCTTTCTATTGATAACTCTTTCAATCAATTGCCAATCAGAAAAAATTTAAATCTACCTATAACCTAGAAGCTCCCCCCACTTAAAGTTGTCTGCCTTTCTGGACCAAACCAATGTATATCTTAAATGTATTTGATTGATGTCTCATGTCTTCCTAAAATGTATAAAACCATACCATGCCCAGACCACCTTGGGCACATCATTAGGACCTCCTCAGGCTGTGTCACAGGTGCATCCTTAAGTCTTGGCAAAATAAACTTTCTAAATTTATTGTGAAACATGTCTCAGATACCTGTGGGTTCATACTTCCCTTGGATCTAACCTAAACGGTGCTCACTATATTTGCAGCCCCTGACCACTTCCTTTGTATTCTGTGCAACAAGAAAAACTTCTCACTTTGTCCTAAGAATAATCTCATCCTCGGTATAAATCCTCATGTGGGAGACATATGAGAGCACTACACTCTGCAAAGCCAGATCATCTTAATATTTTATCCTAATTTGCAAACAAAACTTAAATTTTACTTCACCATAGCTATGTCTTGCAAAGGAGAAGCTAACTGGAAATGTAGAATAATCATATCTAATTCTTGCTTTAAATGTATCCACCCCCTACTTTCACCTAGATTATGACCAGAAACTAGACAAGAATCCACAGCTTGGTCTCTCCCTAAATCCTTTCACACTTGGAACTCACGCAGGGAAAGTTCCTTCAACTCAGTTCTCACCTTCATCCAAGGCCACCTCTCAATCTTTCTATCGTCGCAGATCCCTCCCTTCTCTGTACTCCTCCATCTAGCTTGGCCTCTGCTTTCTCTGCATAGGACCTTGTCTCCAATTAGACTGTAGGATTCCTGAAGGCAGAGCCCACAGCTTCTTTTTCATCTCCTACGTGCCCTGGTGCAGGGTTCCACATGTTAGGGCTCTCATGAAAACCATGGTTGAGTGACTGATTGAAGAAACAGAAACAGGCCCCTGCGGTGACCTGAAGCATATGGAATTCTGAGCAAGGGAAATGAAAAGCCCAAAAAGCCCAATACCACACCCTTTATAAAGCACACACATCGCAACAAACCCAAGGTTATTGGAAAAGTAACAGCCCTCTCCCCAGACCAGCCCCAACCAAAAAATTTCATTAGAATGGATAAAGAAACTGCAGTAAATATTAATGGCTGGAGAAGGAAGCTGGAGGACAGCAGGCCGAGCTGAGCAGGTGTTCACCTCCCTCAATTTCAGTCCATTTGCAGCCAACAACGTCATCATTTGGCCTTCTTGAGCTCACCGACAGGCCATTTTTCATGATTTTACCATTTCTGGCCAAATGCAAACTTTTTAATTAAATGTACCACATGATTCCAGATGTTTGTTTATTTGTTCCAAAAAAGGTTGTAAAATCACTACATGAGGAAAAACCTGGGGCAGGGATAAAGTTTTCTACAAGAGACAGGGAAATAAAAAGAGTCAGAAGAACTGGGACTAGGAAGTTAATACTGGGCCGAGCTCACGGCAAAACAATTTAGACCAAAAGCATTGGCTTCAAATCACTCTCCTTCCAGAAGCCCAAGATTCAGAAATAAAACACCCTGGGTACTTATTAGTTTTTAAGAGAATGAAGCTCATCTTTAAGCCAAAGACTAGAATGAGAACAAATGTTTGTGGCTGCTCTGTCTGCTTTTGGTATGTTTGCTCCTGCTGCCACAGCTCCACTACATTAACTCCACCGGTCTTCCATTTAACAGGCCAGATTAGAGTTCACGCATGAATGGTGGGAGAGAATCCTGCGATGAGGATGAACCCAGAGAGGGGCAACAGGCAGAGACCACAGCCTCCCACACACCATGCTGGCTTCCTTACAGCTTTCTGGTCCTCTGTTTCTCTCTACCCTGAAATATAATCAGTATTCGGTCTATTGTGTTTGCAACAGAATGTTTCTCATATTCCTTCCTTTATTTTTTGTACCCCCTGACAGCCAGCCAGCCACTCCAGGCCTTGATCATGGAATGCTGGATTATTCCAACATTATCCTGGGCCCTATGTTTTAGTTTCAAAAGCCAACATCAGAAATATTCTGAATAACATGCGGAGGAAAAACATTGACTGTCCAGTTTCTCTGATGCCTGAGCCCTCGTGACCAAACCATCAGCAACCTCATACAACAACTCCATAGTGGCCATACGGTTCCCTGTGAAAGGCCCCCACTCCTGCTCTCCTGGCAGTATCTATCCTGGACCCAGCTGTCTTCCCCATCTGTTACCAAGTTGTTTTCTAAATTACCTTTGCTAGAAACCTGCTCTTTGGAGACATCACAGTCTATGGGCACAGAACCTGGTTATCTGGAAATCTAAGGCTTCTAAGACTGAAACAATCTCCTTCCAATCCCATCCCACCATGGCCTCCTTGAATCCAGGCTCTCTCCTTTCCAATTACCCCTGCATACTGCTTGCAGATTAATAATCCTACAGCATGGTTTTAAATCAAATATAAACCCTTCTGTCTGTCCAAGGCCTGCCATAATGTGGACCTATCCTACATAAGGAACCTTATTTCTGACCTTTTCAAAACAGGTCCCTTTCTCTCATCAGTTCTACCTGTTCTTGCCCTTGTGCTTTATCTTTACCCATTTATCTTTCTGCAATGCCCTTCTTTTGCTCTCCACTTAACATATTCTTCAAAACTCAATGCCAACATCCTCCAAAGAGTCATGCCTGAGGAGTCTCACCTACATTGCACCCTATCTTTTCTAAACGTTGAGAGCACTTGCAGCTTTTACCAACTAATAGAGCTCTTATTTTTGTAACATATAATATCTTGTTTGGTTGGTATTACTTCATTTTTGGGATTTCCTCAATCAAACTATAAATTCCTGGAAGATAGAGATAATATTCTCTATTTCTGAATTCTCCACAAATCCTAACAATACACTCGGTACACAGTAGGTACTAAATGAAGACATGTTGGGGAGATTCTTGAATGACTGTGCTCATAACAATCTTTGTCTTACTGACCATATCATAATTTTTTCCTCATAAAAAGGGGCAAGAAACAGCCCAGGACTCTAAAACATAAGCACATTTAGAACCTTCCACCCTGTATATTCTAGGCTTCCATTTTTTTAAGATAAAGAGAGCATGTTTCTACTATCATTTTTTATTGGGACTGTCTGTTGGGGGAAGAGTTGTCATTCTGACCTCTCATTTTACAGAAGTAGGGTTTGCTACTATTTGAGGGGCAGGGGAAAGCTGAAATCCATTTTTCCCTCCTTGCTTTGCTTCTGGGAGAGAAAAAACAGATTCGTAGCCCTTCTGTGTCTACAAGTGTACCACAATTCTGCCCAAAGAATAGAAATAAAGCAATGTCGGAGACTGCAAATGAAAAATCATCCTTGGAGAAAAAGGAGAGGAAATGGACCCTTATGGATTTCAAATGTTTAAAGGAGGTTGCTTAAAGTTCCTGGCTAAACTCCATGCAGTCTTGGTAATAGTCTAACAGATTCATCCATCTTCAGATTCCACTTGGCTTGCTCTTCCATCACTGCCACCCTCGCAGACAGCAAGTGCACACATGCACATCTATCTATATATATGCGGAAGTTTTAATCTACACTACCCTCCATTCCAATCCACCCAGCCCAGCTCTGTACAGAGTAAAGCTATTGACCCTGCAAAGTAGCAAGGAGATGAATTTGATGACCCAGACTGGAGTTTTTAAACCATTTCAGCAAGGTCTAGAATCAAAGGAAAGTACAATTTATTCAGCACTTAGTAAAGTCCTTTTACTTTGGAACAGAGTGCACATACTGAAAATAGACTCCTACTGCCACGCAGATAAAATAAACCTGTCAACCACTACTGTCAAATCACTAGTCACCTCGATTAAATAAAGGAAACTTTAGCATCTCTCAGCATCTGAGAATTCCACCAAGATTATAAGCCCATAAAAGCATTATGAAGGAAAGAAAACTAAAGTAATGGGTTCTGTTGAAAATGTCATCAGAGGAAATCATTTTACATAATTAGCAAATGCTAATAATAGTTCTGCACGAGGAACCAACACACTCTTCCCCCACACAGTCAAGGCACAGTGGTGGCAAGAAGTCTAAAAGATACAAGCCAAGGCCATACTCTTATTTGACAGGACCCCTGGACAAAAACATGTTCTTGTCTCTAGGGAGGGTTTTTCCTTTTTTCTTTTCTCTCTCTTTCCTTTTGCCACTTTTCAGTACATTATCCATGGGGGAAATTTGGATCTGTCATGCTTCTATGAACTTTCAATGAGTCAGTCACAATTTTTTGAGAAATTATTTGATGCTTAGCTCTCTTGAAAGACTAATCAAAATATTCTGGAAGGCAGAAGGCAATATATAAGCAGGCTGTCTCAGTCATAGGGTCTGACCTACCTGGCAAAGTCTCCAGAACCATCAGGTTGTTCATCTCATCTTTTTGTTAGTTTGTTTATTTTGTTTGAGACGGACTCTCACTCAGTCGCCTAGGCTGGAGTGCAGTGGCATGATCTCTGCTCACTGCAACCTCCGCCTCCTGGGTTCAAGCAATTCTCCTCTCTCAGCCTCCCAAGTAGCTAGGATTACAGGTGCCTGCCACTGCACCCAACTAATTTTTGAATTGTTAGTAGAGATGGGGTTTC
This sequence comes from Symphalangus syndactylus, assembly GCF_028878055.3. Classification (NCBI taxonomy): domain Eukaryota; kingdom Metazoa; phylum Chordata; class Mammalia; order Primates; family Hylobatidae; genus Symphalangus; species Symphalangus syndactylus. The sequence goes on from NC_072426.2 coordinate 97,283,942, forward strand.
ATCATGTTGGCCAGGCTGGTCTCGAACTCCTGACCTCAAGTGATCCACCCACATCAGCCTCCCAAAGTGCTGGCATTACAGGCATGAGCCACGGCACCCAGCCTCATGTTTATAAATGGTCAGTGATAACCAAGAGGCAGTAGGCAAAAGATTCCTTGATGCTGAGCTATTAAGCTGGCCTAAATAAATGCACCTATTTTCCTGAGTATTTGCTATTGTTTTCTGCAGATTTTGTTTATAATGATCAGACCCACTTAGCTTTCACATTCCCTGTGGCTGACATGACAAGATAGTAGAAATCTAAAAATGAAAAACTAAAAGTTGGCTATAAGAGACATACTGCCTCTGACAGGGCCCAGAACACAATACCCCAAATAGTGGCACCTTGATGTACTGAGTGCTTTGAAACGAAAGACACTGGAAGGGCCTCAGAAGCAAGGTCTCTCTGGCCTTCTCTTACCCGCTCCCTCATCCCTCTGTCTCTCCCCTGCAGTGAGTTATAGAAACCAGAATTCCTCTTCCCTAAGTGGGGTCATCGAAACTAGAATCCTGTCCCTTAAAGCCAGCCATAAAACCTAGAAAGGTCACACTCTCTCTTCTCCTTTGAAGACTCTCACTTCAGAGGGTCCTGTCCTATACCCAGGGGAAGGAATGCTACATAAAGAGGCCAAGAAGAATCTGAAGAGACAGCCTTGCTGGGCTTCCCCTCAATCTATTACCATTAGATCATACCCTTTGTCTAATCATGTTTCTACACAGCTGTCCATTCTTCATCAACATAAGCATAAAACTAGTTTTCCCTTTCATTTCTAAAGGCCCCCCTGTCTCAGAAAACTTGGTTTAAGTAAATTTCGTATCCTCTTCTCTTGTTAACCTGTCTTTTGTTATGGGCTGTGACCCTTATAATGGATGAGGAAAAATATTGCATCATTCTGCCCCTGCATCTCCAAATCCTTTAAAAGCCCAAAACAAATTGTGAGCAATAGTTTAGTCATCAAGTAACTTCCTTTTGAGCCCTCCTGAAAGCATTATGCTTGTTGGCATGAAGTTTTTCTGGCCAACATCTCCCCATCCCAAACATTTTTGTCTACATTGCTACCTCTTCACATACAGACATTTAAATTTCCTTTTATTCACTTTCCCTTTGGCTGATTTAATGAGTTGAAGCAAAACACTGTGTTATTTACGGCTTCTGTGGAAACGTATTTTATGATATCTCAGACTAAAAATGTTTTAAATAATAAAAAAAACCACAGTTTTTCTTTTGGTCTTTTTCTTCTTTTTTGGATGGCATACATTGAGTTGTTTCATGGAGGTATACAGAAAAATCAATTGCTAAGCATAAAATGCAACTCACATTAAGGAAACTGCAAACGATAACTAATTATGATAAGTTGCTGTATAAATTACTTTGTGACAGTCCCAGCAATCAATTTCAAACACAAATAGACCAAGCCCCTGGTTGGAGAGGAAGATGAGTACCTAACAACTGTGTCAATAAAAATAATGGCAAGGTTGCCAACAATAGTCAAAGTAGAAAGGTTATCATCTCTAAGCAAGTTTCACAGCAAATTTCCTCTTCATTTTTTTTTCTTTTTGCTTTCTTTCTTTTATATATTTCAAGTCCAGTGTTTAATATGGCAAGCTAACTACGGCATATCTTCAAGACTATAGTATAAGCATCAGGAAATAAATAATTCAGGGACATTCACTAGGCTTGCGTCCTCCTCATTCCAAAGATATGCTCCAACCCAGGGCAGCATTCTCGGAGAGAATTCAGGTGGATCATTCTAAAGCCATGTGTGTACCACAATCTATATCTTACTGAGAGTCTGACCCCTTCCTTGAGAGTTTCTGTTCTAGTAAAATAATTCCAAAGTTACTTCAATTCATCCTATTCCTTTCTCTACCGTCAAACCACCAATGCTTGAAAACTACAACATTAAAATAATCAACTATTTAGAAGTTAGGCTTTGTGACTAAATGCTCTCTGGTAATGAATCAACACATATGACACCCATCCCTGATTGTTTGGCTTTTTGAAAGCAACAGAATTGAGGTCTGAGGTCCACACAGCTAGACCTTTCCCTTTAGTGTGTTCACCCCCAAAGGAAGCAGGGTCTCCTTTCTCACATGCAATCAAGTTACCGTGCAGAGGTGACTAAGATACTCACCCTTCCGCTGGGTTTCTATTACTCAGCCTTTACTGAACAAATATATATGGAGTGTCATTTAGGTAGGAGGCCCTGTGCCAGGCATTGCAGATAAAGCGGTGAACATATGTAATCACAACCACTCTTCCCAACAGCTTATGGCCTATCTAGGAAGATAGTCCCTGAACAGGGAACACTGGCCTAATATAAGTATGTAGCAGGGGATCAAGGGAGTTTCCTTTGGAGCTGTGATATGGAAGCTGATACCTGAAGAATGGGCAGTGTCACAGTGATGTCAAAGGGAAGATGAGGCTGGGTGCGGTGGCTCACGCCTATAGTCCCAGCACTTTGGGAAGCTGAGGCAAGTGAATCACGAGGTCAGGAGTTCGAGAACAGCCTGGTCAACATGGTGAAACCCTGTCTCTACTAAAGATACAAAAAATTAGCCAGGCGTGGTGGCACACACATGTAATCCCAGCTACTCAAGAGGCCGAGGCAGGAGAATCGCTTGAACCCAGGAGGTGGAGGTTGCAGTGAGCTAAGATTGTGCCATTGCACTCCAGCCTAGGTGACAGGGTGAGGCTCCATCTCAAAAAAAAAAAAAAAAAGATAAAGAAAAAAGAAAAAAGATGATTTGGACTTACTGCTGCCTGTCAGGGAGTTTTCATTTACGAGGAGTTTAAGACACACATAACCTGATCTCTATCATACAAAGTAGAATATGAACAATTGCACCTAGAAGATAGAAACAAATATCAGACATATCTATAGAAAGAAGAAAATCAATATAACTCAGATCAGTAGAAGTTTCATGCTGGAAGCAAAGTACGACATGTTACTATCCCTGTGATATATATGGATTATCTACAAGTAACAGATGGAAAAATTGAGTCCCAGGTCTCCTGATCATTATTCTAAGCCCGGACTTCCTTTGCATTTGAATCTACAGTTTTTAGGACATGAATCTTGGACCTATCATACTCGACATTGGAAGTTACATAAAAGGACAAGTAAAGGGAAAATGGCATGTACAGAAAAATAGCAATTTGCACATGAACTACTGCCCGCCAGTTTTTGTAGTTGTTGGTGCGGAAGGAAAAGAGATTGGGAACTGGATGAATAAAAAATTATTTGCAAATAGAACTTCCAGTGAGGATTGTATAGACAAAAGTTTCAGACATCATGGAGAATTTCACTTGAGAAAGAACTGATGTAATTTGTCCTCACACCATGAAAGGCCGCCTTCTGCATAAATGTTTGTAAGCTGTTTGCATGAAGGTATTAACAAATGACATTCAAATGTTTTCGTGATTTACATGATCAGAAACTTGAAATAATTCTCTTAAATATTAAAAAAACGAGATAGTATTAAGTGGTTTCATTTTAGTGCCAAAAAATAATGGATTTCTCATTTGGGGAAAGCCAAGTTGGTTCAAGCCAAATTGGTTTATGCTAAGCTGAAATATATTAGTCTCACCTTTCTCCTACATAGATCAGTTCAATAATCCAGCTTTAATCAACTTCTTCGGTCTTCTCTCTATTGGTCTCCTTATGGCCATCAGCCCAAAGAACATCATTTTATGATGTAGACTTGCTTTTATCAACAACCAAGTCAGCACTGGTCAGGCAACCAATGTGTTAAATGTGTAGGGATTTGGCCGGGCGTGGTGGCTCACGCTTGTAATCCCAGCACTTTAGGAGGCCGAGGCGGGCGGATCACGAGGTCTGGAGATCGAGACCACGGTGAAACCCCGTCTCTACTAAAAATACAAAAAATTAGCCGGGTGTGGTGGCGGGCGCCTGCAGTCCCAGCTACTCGGAGAGGCTGAGGCAGGAGAATGGCGTGAACCCGGGAGGCAGAGCTTGCAGTGAGCCGAGATCGCGCCACTGCACTCCAGCCTGGGCGGCAGAGCGAGACTCCCTCTCAAAAAAAAAAAAAAAAAAAAAAAAAAGTGTAGGGATTTTCTTCAGTAAAATTGAGATGTCTGTGTTGGCTCCCTTTAAATAACGTCTTTACATTTCTCTCATTGATGTTAAGCCCTGATGTCATCCAAGAGCACTTATTTGAACTCTAACTACTTTAGGCATTTTTCCATATTCCAAATATTATTCCAAATATCTTAAAACTATATTGTGTTATATTTCCTTTCTTCAAGTCTCAGATTTTTTATATTACTGTTAAAATGACAGATGATATTTGCCCTATTCCTAATGATTATCATCTATCTGATCATATCTCCCCATTGTGAAATCTCAATTTCATGGCCAGATACACTTTACAAGTGGCTGTGAGGTTTCTGAGACTTCTGTTTCTATGCAACTTATTCAATAGACTCTAAAGTAAAAATACCCTTATTCAAATACAAGAAACCAATAAATAAACACATGAGGATATGAGGCTAATTTAAGGGTTAATTTGTTGCTCCATCTAGATGTGGTGTCATTTTAGGGAAATTCCCCCAAAAACAGTCTCAAAAGGGATGCACGCTTAAGACCTTCAAAAGGACATTCAGTGAAAGAGACCTGTTCATGCCCCTCAAAACATAGCAGGTTGGCAGCTGCTTATTCCCCCTGACTTTGAGCAAAATTGATTTTTCACAAAATTAACTAAAGTATATTTAAATGTAGAAAAGTTCTATTGATGCCCAAACACCAAACAGGCAACACAGGTCCAAGCCACAGACATCAGAAATCCTGCACTACTCTCTTCTTCGTTTCCTGCAGAATACAAGTATCCCATTTGCCCAGAGCCCAGACGGTGACTTGGAGGGTCAGATTCACTACTTTCTGAGCATCGCCACAGCCTGTTCTTTGACCTGCTCATCCTGCAATGCTGCTGGGATGACAATGCTAGAATAGCCCCTGTTCACTTTCTCCTTCACATGTACAAGTGGAATTTCCTTCTTGGGGAAACAATATTTAAAACAGCCAGCTTAGGGATGAGACATTTTCAAATGATATTTCATGTCAGTGTTCTGTCTGCTTTTGAAGCTGAAGACTTTAGGGATGGCAACAGACATGCAAGGCTTTGGAAAAACTGAGTAAACCAAATGAATATTTTGAAAATAAGAGAATTCAGCAAAAACTGCACATGGCGTCTCTCAACGTTGCCAGGCAAATTGGAATTCCTTTTAGTTACAACATAGAGTTCATTCATTTTGAAATTACAGATGTTAATTGTTATATTCTCAAACAATGATACTTTTATAAATGTTAGTGAGTTTCCCAATTTCTCTTCATCACTAATACTGGAGTTAACATCTCCTTGATAATTTTTAAGTACTCTAATCTCTTTATTTAAAGAAAAGAATCATGAAATTATATTACACCGGAGATTTATTTGCCTCCTGAGTAGACTGCTACTAAATTCTGTTTAATACGGGTTAAAATCACTACGTGTGACAGGTATGGTTTTCTCATCAAGGACTTAAAAAGCACTGTGTTCTTTCTAAAGTGCCGAGGCAGCAGTAATGAGCCAGAGCTCTGCACAGCCAAGTGTCCCTCCCTGCACCCACTGAGAGCAATAAAAAGCTGAGTTCCAACCTTGGTGACTGGTGAGTTCCCTGGAAGCAGAAGGCAAGGGCGTGTAGTGGCGCTCCGGGGAGTCGGCAACGTCCTCATTGGAAGCCTGTGTGACAAAAGCAAAGTCAACATGAAGCAACACCAAATACCAAACCCCTCATTTACCAGACCTGTCTCCTTGGGATCTGAGCTTGGAGAAAATATTATTCACCAAGAGACTTCTTATGAAGCAAGAGTTGTTTTTGTTGAGATAATATTCTGGTAAGTGTTGGGTAAGATCCAAAGCTTTGAGGGGCCTCAGTACATATGGAATAGCTCTAAGAAAAGGGGGCAGTTTATGTGCTGAAATGAAAGGAGAGGGAGGAGGAAAAAGAGAGGCAGAAGACAGGAAAAGTTAAAGGCTTAGATTTCTATCAGGCCTTCACCCAGTAATTCCCACAAAGTAAAGACTGGCTATGAGCAGATTTCTTTGGATACTAGTGAAGAGGTTAAGCTCTACCCCCAGGATAAATGGGGAAAACCAGGGCTGACTTCCATGAGCCCAGTGGCATGAAAGACTTGGCAGAATGAAGTCACCACAGGAAAGGATATAAATTGTCTTGTGCTGTGTACTGGGGATTCTGGCTCAGTTTAACAACAGCAATGAGAAATACATCTGAAATTTGGATTTGGGATGTAGCAGTTATCAACAAATGTGTCACTCCAAGGCCTAAAAGAAAATAACATAAGATACATCTAGGATGATGCTTTTTCACTGTACGCACACAACTCTTTAACCATAGAAATGTGTCCGAGATGGCCCAGGCTGCTAAGGCTCTCTTTTCAGAACCCAACATCCTTGGGAGCTAAAGCCAAAAGAAAGTACTTCAGCTTGGGGTCAGCTATCACTCAGAACCAATGGCCAGTATGCCACACTCACAGTGTGGTTGCTAGTAGCAAGAAGCATTCCCACCGTAACTCTTAACTGAGATTCCTAAATCAAATGCAGCTTTTTTTTTTTTTAATATCCCAAAAAGAACATCTGCTAGGATCAAAATCCGAAGCTTACAATCTTTCCAAGCTTCATGAAAAAGTAAATTTCATTAATGCTACATTTTTCTTTCCGGAGTAGGAAATACATTCTATGGGATATATTTGCCCTCCTAAAAGCAGGCCTTTTCTCCAAAGAGATTACCTATATTACAGGAATCAACACTAAGTAGGAGATTAGACCTACTTGCTAGAAAAACCCTTTAAATTTCATTTCTGACATTTGAGACGTTTGACTAAGCGGCTTTCAGTGGAGACTTACAGGAAGAGTGTGAGTGGAGCAAAATCAGAAGCTCTGTCCCTAGGTAGAAAACAGTTTTCAGGTAGCATTTCTTCACTCCAGCTCCAAGGCAAATATATAGTGTTTAAAGTTGGATCCAAGGCTATTGGGTCCACAAAAATAAAAGCTTAGCCACCAAGAAAAACATGTTTTAAAGTAGGTAAGACTTTTCCACTTTTTAGCACACTGCAAGAATGTGGAGCCCAAAATTAGATTAAAAATCAAACACTACAGTCACCAAGTGTCTCTCTATTGGGTATTCAAGGTCTCCTGTAATTTCTACATGATGAATGAAACATGAGGATAGTGTCCTAAATATGGCATCTATTTAATGCTTGAGGCAGGACATATGGGGTGAGGGTACAGGGGTCATCCTCCCTAGATCTATCATACTTCCTCCATAGGAAGCCATAGCTGTCAATATTTCTGCTCCATCTCATCACTAAAAAAAGACCCAAAAATCCAATATGAGTTTTAGTTTGTTTTGTTGTTATATTTCTTAGAACTTTTAATCTCGATTTGGGCTGTTGACAATTTGATGACAGCTTTTTTCTACAATTACTGGAACAAATGCTACCTTTTCGGAAACATCTCTGACTGTGCTACACATTAGAATTCTGTAACCAAGTGTAAAAGAGATATTTAGTTTTGTTTTGTACTGTAGGTAGAGTAAAAAATGGTGTGGCTTCTGTTGTTTTGCAGTCATCATTCTATGACCAGCACTTAATTACTTTCCTGCTCAGTGTCTGTTGATAAACTCACATCATGGAAAATAATCCAGGAAAGAATGATTTTGCAAACTATGCCTTTTGGTGGGACTTCTACGGCTGGATGTTTAGGAAAACAACTACAAATCAACGATCCAACTACCAGCTCCTTGACTTGGCTTTTTTCAAAATGAAGCCCTCGTGATCCTTTCAACAGTGATGTTCACACTGGTTCTCTGAACCTTAGGATTAGAAGTACAATTCAGAAAGACACAATTATCATAGGAAAGAAGTGGACAAGAAAATGTCTTAAATTTATACTCTATCTGCCAAAGAATAAAGAACTCGCCTTGAAATTGAGGCAGTACACCCATCGTATATTGAGTATGCAGTAATAGAAAATTTAAATAATATTTTCTTTTACCTGGGTTAAGAAGATACGCCTAAAATGAGAATATGCAAATTTGAGTAAATCTGAATCTTCAAGACTATAAAGACTCTTAAATCTTTGAATCCTTGGCAAATTTGTTGTTGTTGTTGTTGAGACAGAATCTTACTCTGTTGCCCAGGCTGGAGTGCAGAGGCACAATCTCAACTCACTGCAACCTCTGCCTCCCTGGTTCAAGCAATTCTCATGCCTCAGCCTCCTGAGTAGCTGGGATTACAGGCACGTGCCACCACATCCAGCTAATTTTTGCATTTTTAGTAGAGACGGGGTTTTGCCATGTTGCCCAGGCTGGTCTCCAACTCCTGGCCTCAGGTGATCCACCTGCCTTGACCTCCAAAAGTGCTGGGATTACAGGCATGAGCCACTGTGCCCGCCTCTTGCCACGTTTTCTAAATGCCTATGGCAAGGAATTATAGTTTTACATTTTACTTTTTAAATTCTCCTGTCAGGAAATACTTGCAACATCTACAATAAATTATTGATATCCAAATTTTTTTAAAAAAAGAATGTCTTTAAATCAATAGAAAATATAATAGAAAAATAGACAAACGAAATGTCTGGAAATTCAAAGATGAGAAAACCTGAACAGTCAATAAACATAAGAGAAGTTGCTGAAATTTACTAGGACTAAGGGCAATACAAATTAAAACAAGATACGATTTTTCCACTCATCATATTGACAAACTTTTAAGTCTCACAATAGCAAGTACTAGTGAGAACAACGGAAATAGAAACTGTTATCTTCTCATTCCTTGCTAGTGGGAATGTACATTGGTTCAACTACTTTAAAGAGTAACTTAGCAATCTCTAATAAAATTGAAAATTGGTGCAGCAAATTCACTTAAAATATATACTCTACGGAAAATCTCACACAGGTCTGCAAATTGAGACATAAAACAATGTTTATTGCAGCATTATTTATAACAGAAGAAATTGGAATTAACTCAAATGTCTGTTGATGAGGAAAATAAATAAATATAATGTTGTGTATCAGTAAGATGAATAATATTTAGTATTTAAGAGAAAAAAACCTGATTTCTATATCTTGCTTTGAATAGGTCTAAAAATGTAATACAGAGTGAAAATGCAAGTTGCAAAATGATAAATGTAATATAATATTTATGGAAATATAAAATTGGTTGATTTCAGGTATGTATGGAAACATCTAAAAATTATTTTAAAATATACACTAAATTCATGAAAATGTTTGCTTCTGCCAAGGGGCAGTGTAGTAGGACTGCAGCTAGTGTGATGTGGAGAGAGGGGAACTTCAGCTGTATATATGATGTTCTTTATTTCATTTAAAGAAGACTTAAAACAAATGTCAAAATATTGGAAACCACAAATTCTGGATGATCTCTACATGTGTTCATTATTTTTAAAACTTTTCTACATTTTGGAAATTTCTCAGACTTAAGCCTGAAATGTTTTTAAAAACACCAAAAGGCCCTATTTCTTTCCTAATCCATGCACTCCTATATTGACATGAACCCATAATGAGAGAAAAATTCCTGTAACAGTTCTCTAGTACTTGTATAACATGGATGAATGCCATCTTCGATTGACTTTTTGTGATGAAATATCCCATTTCTGCTTCTTCTAGAGCTACTGAGAGTGAGCTCTAGAATAGAAAAAAGCAGATGATGGTAAATTTGTATCCCCTTCCCCCTCAAGATTTGAAACACTCTTTCTGGCCTTACAAGTCCTTCTGCTGAAGATACATCAAAGCATTCTGAAGGTTACTTGATTCCTCTGCTCACGATCAAAGAGTTACTAATAATTTTTAAAACTCACAGCAAGAAAGGCAATAGCCTTTATTTATCTGCACTCTGCAATATCCATAATGGAAAGAAGGAAGGTAGAACTTTGGCAACCCGCTTGGAAAAGATTCAATGCACATACAGTGTATTCTACAACAGACGTGCAAAGCGAGAATTTCACTCGGTGACTACCGAAACTGATAAATGCGTAAAATTCAAGCCCCTTTCCAATAGTTGCATTCAATGAAAAACTGCAGCCCAGTGGATATCTCTGAATGTCATGAATGCACTGAAAGAACTTGATACAGACCACAGGAGGAGAGATTTGGCAGACTTCGAAACAAGAAGGGGGCAGCTACAAAGTTGTTTAATAGCCATAAATCTCCCACTATTTTTCACAAAATACCATCTAAGACCACAGCTCCACAACTCATTCCCCATCACTCAGCTCAAGTGGAGCGCTTCGGCTTGCTCGCTCACCCTTAAATCATACACCACAGAAAGTGATCCTGGGTCTGGGAAATATGTCAGCCTCTTTCAAGCAAAAGCAATCTTCACTTTTCATCACAATTCATTCCCCGAAACCATGGTATAAAGCTGACTCTTCTAAAAACATTTATTTTCTCTCATAAGAAAAAACATCACTCATTTAGTTATCAAGTATTTAATAACCACCTACTATATGCCAGGCCCTGTACTAAGAATACCAAGAAAAATAAAATGAGAACATTGGTTGCATTGCTGGGTCATAAAAAAAAAATCATACTATGATTAATAGTGGTTATGAAGAGCTACCAACTCACAGTGTGTCCCTCACACTCCCATACTCTGGATCATCACAGAATGTTGTCCCTGACTTTGATTATGACATCTAAACACCTGTAACAGTAGTTATGCCCTTACTCACTTCTCATTCATACTAACAGAGAGCTTTGGAGATTAACTATATTAACTTTCTGAAATTAATTATATGATTAACCCTTGTGCTCAACATACTGCCAAAAAATACAGGAAGAAGTCAATTCATGACAATAGGATGAATAAAACATTTTAAAGTCAAAGATAAAACTACATACCATGGGCCAGGTGCAGTGGCTCACACCTGTAATCCCAGAACTTTGGGAGGCTGAGGCGGATGGATCACGAGGTCAGGAGATCGAGACCATCCTGGCTAACACGGTGAAACCCCGTCTCCACTAAAAATATAAAAACTTCTCCGGGCATGGTGGCGGGCGCCTGTAGTCCCAGCTATTCTGGAGGCTGAGGCAGGAGAATGGCATGAGCCCGGCAGGCGGAGCTTGCAGTGAGCCGAGATTGTGCCACTGCACTCCAGCCTGGGCAACAGAGCGAGACTCCGTCTCAAAAAAAAAAAAAAAAAAAAAAAAAAAAAACTACATACCATGATTGTAATTCAACATGAAAGTATGGGCCACATTGCCAGAATCCAAAAGTAAAGACTTGCCATCTCCTGAAGGATTAAGTTAGAGAAACTAAAGAACCAGGTAGAAGGCTGAAGCTCCCCACCCCTCTCACAGATTAAGGTGCCATGCCTTTCAGTAAAGCAAGAGAGAAGGTGTCGCTGACAGACAGATTAAGTTGGGAATAATAGACAGGTTTGAAGGCAGGGACAGTCATATCCTGTCTAGAGCCAGAAGCCAAGAAATTGGGAGGAAAACAAAAGGCAAGGTAGGGATGAGGGTGAGTTTGGAACCAAGAGACCAAGAAAAGATCCCAGTGGAGAAGAGGTCAGAGTCTGGGCAAAAGCCGAGCATGAAGCTGAGCGAGGGAGCTGAAGCGTAATTCAAGTGAGACGCTGGTCACAGCAGAGGCTGGTGGGGAGGGGAGGATTATGTCAAAAGCCTCCCTGGAATAAGAAAACCTTTTGAAGGCAATGGCCTGGAGCTTTCCATTTGTTTCTATCTGATCTACAGGGGGCCCAGTTCTGCCAGTGCCCACAATGGCATCTGGCCCAGAGTAGTAGTTCACAAATATTTATGAAAGGCAGGGAAGGAAAAAGAAAAGGAGGGAGGGAGGAGGAGAACTACGAAAGGAAAAAAGGAAGGAAGGGCTGTGGCTTGAGCATTTTATGGGCTATTACGTAACTAATCCAATCACAGAATGTAAGAGTTGTTAAAGATCTTACAAATCATCTAGAGCAATGGTTCCAAAATATTTTTAGCAGACACTTATATAACAGAAGAAAAAAATAAAACCATCTAAATATTGGACATTATGGAATTGCTCATAATTTCTTTTGGTAACCTAATACAATTGTAAGTACAAAGGAGAGAGAAATATGCAAAGATATTAATTACCTAGCATTAAGTGAACATGGTACACATTAAAATAATACATAGGTTGTGGTTTTTAACTATATAAAATTAGGAATAGGTAGAAGTTAATAAGTAAAGATAGAAAGATTTTTGGGCCAGGCATGGTGGCTCACACCTGTAATCCCAGCACTTTGGGAGGCTGAGGCAGGTGGATCACCTGAGGTCAGGAGTTTGAGATCCACCTGACCAATATGGTGAAACCTTGTCTCTACTAAAAGTACAAAAATTAGCCGGGCGTGGTGGCGGGTGCCTGTAGTCCCAGCTACTTGGTAGGCTAAGACAGGAGAATTTCCTGAACCCGGGAGGCAGAGGTTGCAGTGAGCTGGGATTGTGCCACTGCACTCCAGCCTGGGCAACAGAGAGAGACTCCATCTCAAAAAATAAATAAATTTTTGCTAGCAATGTGATTAAGGATGGTTGGAGTTGTCAACTTTATTTAACATATCATTACTTCTTATAATTTACAATATTTACAATTTAAAACACTACTCATATACAATGGCTGATACGAAATAATGCCTAGTCCATCAAATATTTTTCAATCTGTCCTATCAGAGATTGAGGAGAGATGAAAAAAGAGAAGGGAGGAAAAATACGAGTTGTGGAAAAAGAAGGAGATGGTAAAGAAAGGAGGCAAAGTGTGTGGCAGGATTTAATATTTCTGGAATATATGGTAAACGCTAATGGTTATCCATTGTATGAGATATGTCCTATATTCCTCTCATTTGAAAAATGAAAAAAAACGGACACTTAGGAAAGATCAGTTACATGTCCAAGGCTATCCAGTTCTAAAGTCCAGAGTGTGATTAGAAACCAAATCAGCCTGACTCCTAAAGCCCAAACTATTTCCGTAGCCCCACACTCTCTCTGCTTTGGAGCCCTCAGGTTTTCATGATGCTCTTCTCCTGACCGTTACTCTATTCTCCCCTGCTTCACTGTCCACTGGGTCCTTGTCTCTTTTGCAAGATGGTAGGGGCCAGTCCTAATTTGACAGTGAATGCCTTGCAGCACCTAACAGGACAACTTCTCAAAGCATTGAGGCAAGATTATCAAATGAGAAGGAATTTACTAATAGCATGGGTAGTTTTAATAAGGGCAGAACATCCTATCTACCAATAAATAATTATCTTTATCCAAAGAAGTATGATAGAGCACAAACTAATAGTTTGCTGCTAATTAATTCTTGCTGAAGATTTAGTTTGTATCATATATTCAAACATAGAACATATTCAGAATGTAATGTAATATAACCTCCAAGTAATGTGGGTGTGTGTACATCACATTTCTTGAGCATTAATCATATGCAAGCATTTTATAAACATCGTTTCATTTAACCCTCTCAATAGCCTTATAAAGCAAGTGTCACAGGATCCTTAGGGTGTCACTTTTCTAGTCAGAAACGTCTGTGGCCTGTGCCGCCTTTGCCTGAGTTTTGCTCAGGCTCACTGGGCTCATTCCACACACTTGGCCCAGCAGGCTGCGCTCAGCTGGCACTACCGGCCCAGATCCCACATCTGTCAAGGGTGAGCCAGGCATAGAGTGGCAAGGGGTGTGTGAGTGAGCACGGGGTTCGGCCACAGCGCACGGCCAGGTGTGCTGGCTGCGGTGGGGCAGGCAGCTCCAAGTGCCAGTACAGGCGCTGGCTCCAAGAGAGGCTGCATCTGGACCAGGCGTCCTGCAAGTAGCTTCCACCATGGGCACCAGGGAATGCTGTGGTCCCTGGAAGCTGGGAGACGCCAGGAACCACAGAGCTCTAAAGACGGCGTCACAGCCCTGACTTGGAGAGCCCCTGGGTCTGGGCTCCCTGAAGGGCCGCAGCTCTTCTCCTTCTTATTACCTGCAACGTGGCAGGCGGGGAGGCGTGTTTCAGCCCTGTTTGTGTTTCAGCCCTCTTTGTGTTACAGCTCTTTAAGTCTGGCCATTGGCGGATCTTGAGTTCCTGTCCTGCATCCAGGAAGAATGAGGTACGTGGACAACTGGAAGGTGAGCAAGGCAGAGAGGAGCTTCACTGAGCAACAGAATAGCTCTCAGAAGACCCACAGTGTGTAGCTCCTTTCTGCAGGCAGGTCATTGGAGTGGGGAGGGTGTCTACGGGCTCAAAGGGAGGAAGTGAGTGCTGATTGGTCCATGGGCTGCCATGGGCCAGCGGGAAAAAGCATCATAAATTCTCACTCCAGGAGGTGGACTCCACCCGGCACTGGCAGCTCGGCCCCCAGGCTTCAAGCCATCCCTGGCTTGAAGGTGGGGTTTCACTAGGGACCCACCCCCTTCTGCCCAGGGACCTGTCTGCCTTCCACGTTGCCCAGGCTGTTCATGTTGAGGGGGTGTCTGCAGGCCCGCAGGGAGCTGCCCTCAGCACCCCCTGGGCTGCCTCCTGCGCTCACTGACGCCCAAAGTCTGGAGGGGGCCAAGGCGGCAGGGGGCGCTGGCGTGTGAGTGCCGCCCTGAGTGCATGCAAACCCATCTGGGTCACGACAGCCCTCGGGCTTGGCCACAACTTTGCTCTGCACTGGAGTGGGCACCGGGAGCAGGGAGAGGCCCAGGAGCAGGAGCAGGCACTTCCAAGCCCACTGGGGCAAGGGCTTCCCAGGACCCTGAGAGCACAGGGATGCCGGGGTCCAGAGTGCGGCTGGGAAGCTGCAGCTGCACCCAGGAGTGCGGGCTCCCGCCCCGCCAACTGGGTAGGGGGTAGGGCTCTTTTCTGTTCCTGGCTCCCACCAGCCCTTCCTGCCCCACTAAAGCTAACATCTTCGAAGCGGCTGCTCCAGACAGACCGCCGCTGCCATCACAAGTACCATTAACATTACCACTTTATAGGTAAGGCAGTCGAGATTTAGAGAGAGGTTATAGTACTAGTCTAAGAAAACCCAGCTAGTATGTGGAGACCAGAATTGAGAAATAACACAGCTCGATTCCATAGCCTGAATCCTAAGCACTGTACAATGAACTTGATGTTCAAAGGTGCCTGGCAAAGAAAACCCTCCTAGGCTTATTTAGTGCACATACAAAGGTAGGTAATATATTGGTAGTGAGATATGAATCAACTCATGTTAATATGCAACATGTTTTGTGGCGTGCTAAGTAAATAAAACTATCAGCTTATTTAATAATACATGAAAGAATTAGCTGTGCAATGTAGACAAATTAGTGTTTCAGATCTCTTTGGCCTTTTGGGTTCAAATAACCAGTGGTGTGTGTTAACCTGTACTGGCTTACAAGAAGTAATTATTAAGGTTTCAGGAACTTTGATCAGTTGTTAAACACAGGTATTATTTAAAATTATATACACTTAAACTTGAATAAATTACCTTATTTAACAAGACTCCTCACTTCTTAATTATTTTACAAAATTTTACTGTTATTTATGCTCTTGAAATTGAGTCTACTGTATTTGTATGATAAAAATACTATATAATGATGTGCAATCACCTTCCAACTCTTCAGTGATGGCACTTTGTAGCTTGATATTGGCCACTGTGGGAGTATTTGCAGCAGAAACTGGCAAATGCTACAAGTTAGAGCTTGATTCATTGGTGTGCCTATTTGCTAAGCTTAAAGTGATGGAGAAAATGTTAATGTAGATAGAACCTAAAAGAATGTTGTGTGACTGGACACGATGGCTCACACCTGTAATCCTAGCACTTTGGGAGGCCAAGATAGGCAGATTACTTGAGCCCAGGAGTTAGAGACCAACCATGAGCAACATGGCAAAATTCCATTTCTTAAAAACAACAACAAAAAAAGGATGTTGTGTCGTAGCCTAATGGTAGCAAAATGTTAACTTGTGCTCCATACTTCTTTGGCTAAATATAATTGCTTATTTATAGATAGGATGTTCTGCCTTTATAAAAATTACCCGTGGTATTAGTATATTCCTTCTCATTTAATAATCTTTTCTTAATTCTTTGAGAAGTTGCTTTGTTGGGTATTGCAAGGCATTGTGAATAGTACAAAAAAAAATTGAAAAAATATTCTTCCAATATTCAAAAACTATTATCCAATTCAGCAAAGTAGTTGCTTATGTCATTAACAAATGAGTAAAGTTCTGACACACTCATTAGGATAAAGGAATATCAAGTGGGAACTACAGTTGTTCATCAATTGCAACCACAGATACAAGATACGAGTTTGGCCAAAATCATTGAAAGCATCTGTGACAATTAAGTAATTGTATGGAATTCTTTATAAAGAGTATTATATATTCAATTGTTATTTATTTTTAATTGTGTTCTACACATTATTTATATAACTAAAAAATGCAATATATTATATATGCATGTGTATACACACACACACTTCTTTTCCCAGAGACTTGGCTGTTAAGCATTTACCTACACATCACTGCTATAACACTTTTCAACTAGCTTCTAAAGTATGTTTCAGGCAATGGAGAAAGGGCTATTTTATAGTCTAGGAATGGAAAGAACAGTAAGAAAAATAAACTTCAAGGATTCTGTTCTTGACTAATTCACAATCTGTATATTGTTTAACTCTCTGTTTTCTGTGCTCTGATGCCTTATTGATCAAGATTTAGAGCCAGGCTCCATCTTGGGCAATTGACTTAAACTCTTTAAGCCACATTTTGACTAACACTGATAATGGTAATAATAGTCACAATCATGATAATGATAGTTTTAAAATGCTAACACTTATTAGCATTTTTAATTAGTGCTGACTTTGTGTCGAGAACTGCATTAAACACTTTCCATGTATTGATTTATTCAATCTTCACAAAGTTTCATGAGGGGTCACAACTCCTAGTTCTGTTTTACAGATGAGGAAGCCGAGGATCAGAGAAATTAAGTCCCTTGACCAAGCTCTCACTTAAGTTCTTGGGTAACTACTCCTTGGCAGAGCCAGGACACAAGTCCAGGCAGTCTGCCTCCAGTTGCTGCTGTCTTGCCAATTACAACGTTATGCTGCCTCCCTTCCCAATAAAGGTAAATGTTAAGTAACGGTAAGAAACAACCATCTTAGCCACTGCTCATGGATGTTAGCTATGATTTATTCTTACTTCACTCTAATTTTGTTTAATATCTTATCTCTTCAACTGGACTTGAAGTTTCTTGAGAGGTAAAGCTAATGTTGTATAGCTTTTTCTGCCCTTCACAGTAGCCATGACAGAGACATGCCCATATTTCATAATTAAATAGGCATTATATGAATTAACTTTGCTTCTCACTTGTCAAGCAGAAGAGCACTACTGAGATCCCTTCTGGGAGCAAAAATGGTGAGATCCCTAGCTTCATTATAATCCAAATTCATCCATCAATTCACTGCATTATTGTGATGCTCTAACAATATTTAGATGGTCTCATCTAACTCAGACGAGAAGGCTACACGTGGCATATCTCAACTGGGTTTGTAGGACTGTCTTAAAAATAATATTATGTCATGGTAGTCCTAAAGGCTTGATTTATTTTGGCTTAAAAGAAGGAACTTGCCTCATGTGTCTCTTTTCCTCTCACGGAGGTTTTTTTTTTTAATCTTGAGGGCTACGGGTCAAGTTCTGTCCTTGGAACCAAAGTACTTTTCCAAAATGAGTTGAAACCAGCTCTGTCAAGCCAGGCCAGATCTGCTGTCAGTGCCTTTCCCAAATACATCAGACCCTCTGCTTGTAAAAATAAATTGATACCAATGCAGGAAATTTATTAGGAGATGACAGCCCAGTTCATAATGGAAATATGGAGAAAATATCATCCTTCAAAACTGACAGTTTATCCATCATGCCTCAGATTCCTGAGATATAAGCAGACACTGTCACATGCAATCTGCTGAGGACACATCTTGGATTTCCTTATGACAGGAAACTCTGAAATAATCCAGAAGTAGGGAAGGACTCGCACTGCCCTTAATGTGCTCAGCCATAAATTTTTAGCATTAGCAGGAGAAACATGTGGCTAAGGAAATGAATGATGGGGGAAATCAGGAGGCCTGGGATTCTCAAAGGCCTTTTCTCTTGGGGATGATGAACTAGGGATAGGGGTCAGAGAGGGTTACTGCACCACCGTGAGGGACATCAATATCCTGTTATGTGTAAGCAGAGCCAACAGGTGGCAGGGCACCACTGCATACATACCACAGTCTGCTCTGTGTGAGGTTTGGGGACCTGGTCATCTTGCCCTGCTAACTTTTCAACTGTGGTTATTTTGCTTAGCTTGTTATTTATATTAATAAACTTGAGACAATTTAAGAGGGCCATTTTAATTAGGAGTAAATGCAAGTATATTTGTGGGGATCACAAGAGGCCCGATCTTTGCAGGCTTAATGAGGTGACCTACCCAACCCCATATGAAATAATTGTGTATTGTATTAAAAGCCACTTCGGAAAATATAATCGTGGTGGTAAATTGGAGTGAAATGAACATGGTATTAAAGGGGGAAAAATATTCCCTGCCAATTTTATGGGGCCTTAAAATATTTATGTTTCAAACTTGCATTCTTTGGAGATTTGCTGAGTGTTGCTAGAGCTGGGAAACTTTTTTAATGAGATACATGCATATTTTTCAAATTTACAGATCTTTTTTCACAAAAATCGAAAGTCATAAATGTGAAATGGAAACCTAAACAAGGCAAGCACAGCCTTAATGGCCTTAGATTCTTAATTGACTCTTCATATTAGAAAAAAATTAAAAGCACAGGAAATTTCATTTAAATGTGAATAATATGCAAGAAACTTTTGTTTTATGTCAGTTTCTATCCGATTAAAGTACAGAGCATTAGCATAAATATGATAACCCAAATAAACTTGAGTTTTGCTGCATTTATGTTAAGCGGGCATGAATAGGATACGTGTGCATTCTTGGGTTACTTAAAAACAGAGTCAAATACTGGCTTTTGTTCTGCTTCCCAAATGAATCTCTAAGAACAGCAGGGAAATAAATTACATGTTGATCAAGTCTTTATTTCTTTATTCATAGGTACCAGTGGTTGAAAAAAAATGCAAGTGGGTCTATAATTCTCAGACACTGAATCCCTCTTTAAATGCTCTCACTCTTTGCAAGAGGCAAATGAACTTCTAATTGTTCACATTTGTTTCAGCCAATCTTCCTGATTCCCTTTCTCATGAAAGACCTAAAACTCTGTTGACTTTACATGTCCAAATTAAATATATCTGTGTTTTCCTTTTGCTTTCAATAAGAGTGCATGCCAGCATGACTTAACATTCATCCAGAGTTTATTTCAATATTAGTGGAAAACAAGCCATTTTTCAGTTTAATGAATAGCATCAGTGTCTCCCTTTTAACCAAAAATATGGCCTTAAACTTGATGGATCTCACCAGAAGGCACATTTTCAAATTATTTTTCTATTGGAGGTTATGAATATCGTTTCCCAAATTATTGTGACAGCTGTGAGGGGAAAGCCTGCATCACAGATACAGCAGCTTAGAAACAAAACTCAGACCTAACAAAATGGTAGTTTCCTTTGTGAAATGAGAAAAGCGGAATGGAAAAGGAAGCATGAACCGCATGGGAGGGAAAAAATACCTCTTTTGAGACTTATGCAACAGGAGAAGAGTCATGTAAAGGCCCTGAAATTCCCATACTTTTTTGTTACTACCATTTTTGTTTCCCAATCATTCTAAATTGGGAAGGTAAAGGCTGAGCATTACTGATTCCAAAAACCTCCAAGAGGACATCTGATATTTCTTCCTTATAAAGATGATGGAGTGTAATTCATGTGCCTGGTGCCTGGCCAATTCCAACTTTTTTGAGAATGCCGCTTAATGTGTGGACATTATTTTTGGACTACTGAACGCCGGAAAATAATGAGCTGGCATTCAGCTTTGGTGAATAAGACCCTGAATTTTCATCTAAAAGCAGTTTTGAGTTATTGCTGTAGATAAGGTGTAACTGTGCAAGGGAATTTTATCCATGTTTCTCCCATGAATCATAAATGAGGAAAAAAATTACAGTCTAAATTGCACTTAAAAGGAATAAAGTCTTTTCATGTCATACATGATTTATCAAAATGATCTCATTTTAAGGGTACTGTGGTGTATCTTGATTAATCGCATTAGGAAGCGTGATGAATGGCCTCTTTAATGGTAACACAGGATTTATTGGCAGCATCCAGACTTGAACCAGAAGGGTAAGAAGTAAAACATACAATAGATATCTAATGCAGATAGAACGTCAGTAATGCGCTGGCTTGTTGTAAAATTATACCAGGAGCCTTAGTTTCAGGAGCTTCTGAAACTGCCAGAGGGTGGACAGCAAACAAGTTTTGTACAGGACCTTGGGTGCCAGCTCAAATCCAGTCTGACTCTTCCCTAACTTGTTGAAATGCAAGTAAAATCTCTCTGCTGGACTGTAAAAATAAGGTGTCTGTGAAATCTGGGCAAAAGTTGGAAATTCCTAGTAAGAAGAGGGAGACACCTGCCTTTCGAGATCAGCGCTCCTTGCCCTTTTGCCCTATTTTAATATCCTCTTCACATTTCGCTTTAATATCCTAAATGCCTTTTTTTAAGCCTGCTCGAGTCTGCTCCCACTAATTTCCTCTAAGGCTGACAGATCAGAGGCTTTCCTCGAACTGTTCCTTTTGGAGCTGAGAAGCCCTCCTCGTAATCCTGCTGCTTGTCCGCAATTAATCCTTCCAGTTGCCTCATTATTACCTCCACCACCCACAGACAGAGGAAGCTCTGACCCACTGGACACTGGCTCCCGACTGAAGCTTCAAAGGTGCCAATCACACCCTCATCAGAAAGGTGCCTGCTGTCAGCATCAGAGGTTTTCATCCCCTCCTCCCTGCTGATCAAACATTCTTCCTCAGAAGATTAATTCAGAGTCCCCGCCCATTTCCTCCCATATCCTCTTTCCCTTTTTGGTTTACCCAACGATCCATCTTTGCCTCGAAAAGGGAAGCCACGGATAATAGAAGTCCTTTCAAAACAAAAGCTGGGCAAAGGCAAATTTAAATCCCAGCTGTTATCAACTTTTTTTTTTTTTTAACCCATTTAAACATCTTAAGGCAGTGAGGATTAGGGCCTGGCCTGAAATGCCATTCTTTGATCAAAGACCCCAAGACTTTACACAAACATAATCACAAGGCAATGGATGCCCCTCTGAAGGCTGAATTGATTTGTTTGACTGCAGTGCCTGGGATGGTAGAGAAGCCGCACACTGACTTTCCTAACTCCCAACATATATGTCACCAGGCCAAGTGACTTAGAAATTATATTTCTTTTCTTCCTGTGTCTTAATTGGAGCAGTCACTTTCAGATTCAGACAGAACTATAGGGAGAGGTTTTGAGGAGAAGAAAATGTGAGCCATATGGGTGCTTGCTATGGCTTCCCCATCCCCAGGCTGGGAGGAGAGAGGTGAGAGCAGGAGAGAGATTGGTGAGAAAGCAGCAGCCCCATGGTCTCTGATGTGGAGCAAAGGTGACTTCACAGAGAAAGACCTGGGTTTAGATTGGCTGGTTCTGCTGGAATTTTCTCCATCTCCTCCAGTCACTGGGTAACTGCAGTTACCTGTCTCAGCCTATGGAAGTAGTCTCGGGAGGGGAAACCAGCACAGCCTTTCCTGGGGCCAGCGAACAGCCACCATGTGTCTCCCTATCCATCTCCATCTTTCAGGACCAGATGCCAGGATGAAACCACAGGAAAACCTTCAAGATATGCTTGTGAGATCGCTGCTATGACAAATTCTCATGGCTCACTAGTGTTGACACTTGCCATACATATCTACAGGTAGATCATTTCAAAGTTGCATAATAAAGACAGTATTTAAAGAGAAGGTTGAAGGGACCATTGAAAATTGATGTTCAAGTAGATGAAGGTGTCTTTGGAAAGAGTAGACTAATCAGAATTTTGTTCCTGGGTTTGAGGATTTTTTGATTTGGGGAGAGGGCAAGTAGGGTTGGTTTGTTATTTACATTACAGAGAGACTGTCAGAAAATGAAATTTAAGTCATACACAATTAAGAATTCTTGACCAAAATGACTCTATGGGGACCATTTACTACATTTCCAGGGTAAGTTGTAGAATCTCCCTTGTCGAACAGTTCAGGAAAATAAGATTATCTTTTTGATGATAAGTCATGAAATCCACCTCAAAGTGCTTTAAGTTTAAAAAGAGGAGCAGGGGGCTTTAATGAGCTCAAGGTATACGGTTTCATGTATGGTTAGATCCAGGTGTTCAAGCTTCTCATCAGAAATTTCTATCTCAGCTTTGTTTCTTGGTTTGACCACGTGGTGGCCTCCCAGGAGCCCCCCACATCTGTACCTCACCATCTACAAAGAAAAAATCTGGGAATCCGTGGCCTGCTTTGGGTTATGTGCCTATCCTGGAAAGAATCTCCTCACCCATGAGAAAGAACCCTCTACCTGATTGAGCCTGGCTCCTGTGCCACTCCTAGTGCTGAGAGAGCGGCTGGCCCCATCATACCACTATGATTAAGGGTAGCCACATGGTGGTTCCACAGAGTTAGGTCTATCCCAGAATACAGTGTAGTGGACACCAAAGAGGCCAAAAGGGCAAATTCCCCTTCGAAAGCAGACGACCTCCTACGTAAGTCTTCGGGAGCCCCTCGCTGCCTCCCAAACATTCAAAACATCTCATCATTATCTTTGGGCCAAACTGAACTCGTTATACAGTAGCTCAATCCTGACATCAACATCAACAAAAGGCCTCCACCTCCAGAAAACCCTCCCCACGAGTTCTTGCAGATATCACAGAGTTTATACCTTTCAGGATCTTAGTTGACACCAGGCGGGTTTATCATACAATTTTATTTTTCTAAGCTTTGGTATTCCACAGAAGATTAAAAACAGCCACAGGCATCTAAATAGAGCAACATGAGGGGTAGGCAAGGGTAGCTGCTGGGGTCACAGTATGACATGGAAAAAGAAACAACCACAAAAAGCTAGACTAAGAGCTGAACCACAAGATGCTGCAACAGACCTCTGAAATGATGACACCCCAGGCTTCCTCCACTCCTTCACACATATATATGTCAACAGGAGAAAGTTAAACTCAGTGTGGTATGTTCTGTTTCAGTGAGGAGTAATACAGTATATTTAATTACTAATTAGCATGTGTCAAGCAACTACTGGTATCAATTCTGGGAATGAGACATCATACACATTTTGTCCACACGTTAAACAGATAATACCACAAGAGAATATGTGACCAGTACAAAAGAGTAGCACGAGGAAGTCCTCTGGGAACAACAGTCTAAAAAGTTTTAATTTTGATGTATGCAAACCTCAAAGGTATGGGAAAATTAATTCTAACATGCATCTCTCATTTTCCAAAAGCATTTCCCCATTACTCTATCACTCAGCCCTCTTTTTCTCTTTCAGGCCTATTTCTAAAAGAGATGCCAAGGATGTTTGCCTTGAATATATCCAAGACTCCAGGTTCATTGTGTTGAGGATGAGGACAATGTGTCCTGGACAGCTTAGGTAACCCCCTGAAGATCCATGTCCCATGTCATGTGTGACTTATGATGTGGAACTGAAGACCTACAGACTTAGGACTAGCTGCTACACTTGAGTTTCATTTCCCCCAAGAGACCCAAAGAAAGTAGGCAGGATTCTCTGCTTAGCAATTCAACAGCACCCACTATAGCAACCAAAGGGGGATATGTACAAATGCTCTGCTAGGCTGCTAAAACTCTTCTGGGCTAGAGCCCACATGCTCTCAGTGTCTATATCAGGATAGCTAAAATCTGAAGAAGAACCATGAAGCTTGGATGCTAACATTTGGAATTCCAAAAGGGCTGCAGTATGCAAAAGTATATGTGTATGTGTTGATTGCAGAGGAGAGGATAAGGATATAAAAAACTCTGAGTTCCAAACCCAATCTTTCTTTGTAAAGTTAATACTAATCCTCAGCTGTGTACCTTTCTAGATAAGAACTTAACTTTTCTAGATAAGGACTCTACATTATTAAATATTAATTTTCACAATACTAATGTGTTTATTATAAAATATAGTTAATATAGTAGATTGGAGCCAAGGGAAATGGTGGAAAATAGTTTAATAGATGGAAAGTCATTTGAGAAATAACCCCCAAAAATCTTTTCTCCTTTATTTTCCTTTTTCAAAATTATCTGATAATTATTCACAGAGCTGTTCTTGAAAGAGGCCTTTTTTATTTGCTTTATACTATCAATAACTGTTAACATCAAAAGTTTCATTCATCTAAACGTATACATATGTGTGAAGCTGTTTCCTTGAGAGATTCCAGACCCAAATATACGATTACTACAAGAAAAATGACTAATCAAGTAGCATAATCATTAAGTCTGACGTTCTGTGCAATATTTCTAACCATTCAAGCAAGCTTATTCTCCCTGAAGCCAAAGGAAATGCAAAATTTAAGTTTATTTCCTAAAGAAACACTACCCCATGCCCATCTTAGTCTTCAACTCTCGAACACATTGTGGTCTAGCGAGACTCAGTCACTGACAAAGTATGCATGAACCTACCCTGGGCGAGAGATTCCATCCTAGGTATATGTTTTGCTCAGGACAGTCCAATGTCTTGACCATGAAAGAAAGAAAGAGGAAGGGAGGGAGAAAAGAAAAAGAAAAAAGATGTTTTGGGGTTACTTTCCAAATGAGTTTTCATCCATTAAACCATTTTCCAACATTTTTCCTGACTCCATTCTACTATCTACTGTCTTTTGTAACAATTATAAGATAGAAAGGGCCCACACATGCTACAAGCCCTCTTTTCTCTTATTCCACATCCAGGATTCCTAGGTTTGAAAGGTAAACACGGCCACAGAAACCCCTCTGCTTTCTCCAGCTCTGGGTTTATCCTGCAAGCGCACGTGCACAGACAGCTTACAGAAGGGTAAGGCATGGTAGTGAGACACACAAAGAAGACCTGTAACCCAGATGGTTACAGAGCTCAAAGGACTCCACAAAGATTCACGAGGAAACTGGGGCCCCTCTGCTTGAAAACATGTAGTGATTCACCTTGCTCTTGGGGTAAGCAAAGAGCATCATCCATTTCCTAGAAGGCCCTCTGCCCCAGCCCCTGCCTTCTTAGCCCGCCTCTTGCCTTCACTCCTCACTCTGAGAGTCATCGCATGGTCTTCTCCTGCTCCCACAGGGCACTGTGCCCCATCCTGCCGGAGATCTTTGCACAGCCTAGTCTTCCTTCCTCACTCCCTCCCCAACATGCTTTGCCTGAGGTGTTCCCCTACTAGACACTTTGCTCCTTGAGGGCAGCACCCTACTCCACCTGGCTGGCCCATAGTATCTTCTTGATAAATACTAAATGGTAAATTAAATGAATTTAAAATATTGAACAAATAGCATTCCCCGGCCTCCAAGGGTGGAGGATAACAATAAGTCCACATCTTCCCAGGCTAAGTCAGCCTCTACACTGTCCTCTAATGGGACGTCTCTACCCCATACCCCAACCCCTGCAAACAGGGCTTCTCAGTGTTGGACAGGTGGCACGCATAGTTCCTCCCTCCAAAATTCCCCATGTGGACACTCCTTTCTAGCAGAGCCTGGTTGATTTCTCGTATGTGAAAGGACTACAAGTTTAAGGTGCACTTCTGCCAAATGGAGTCATCCAAAAGGTGTTTAGAATAAACAAAGGAAAATCTCCTTCCTGTACTTCAGACTGAGCTACAAATGGGAAACACAAAACCAAGCCTGTAGTTTTCTAAGATGCGTTCAGTGGCGTCTGTCTGGGATTTGGGGTCTGGCAGGAGGGACCCCAGCCAGGAGTGATCTAAGGTAGCACCTGCTTTGCTCAGCTTTCTTTATGTTATACCCATCTTTCTGTCTCCTTCAATGGATGGTTTTTGTCCCTTTCCCCTGATGAATGAGTAGTTAAAAGTATAATCCAAATGAAGCCCCCAGGAGTGCATGTACGCACACCATTAGCCACTATTGTGCTCCTCCAGGGACCAAAGGGGAGGGCTGGGAAGGTTAGAGAAAGCCCTGAAAGGGCCTTCAGGGCTGTCATCAGGGGAGAAAACTGAGTTGTAGTGAGGCCTTCTTGTCACACGGCTCAGTCGGCAGAAGGGGGTGCTGTGGTGTAACCTATTTAGGATGCAAATAGAGTGTCTCTGGAGCTGCAGATGAAAGCGAGCATGTTAGCCGCTGCCTGGCAGGTCCTCAGCAGCACTGAATGTCGGATTCCTGCTTGTCACTGCTCACTGCAGGTCATTAATAGAACTCAGAATGGTGTTACTAAATGTGCACATTAAAAAACTGATCACCAAAAAAAAAAAAAAAAAAAAGAATGGCAATCCCATTCCCAGGGTATTCAACTCATCTAGCTCAATGAAGATTTGTTTATTCAAGATCACTGGAGTTCAACAATTTTATTAGCTTAGATTGACAACTATCTATCACAGCCGTACTACCCACTAAATGATAGAGGGAGGAAGAAGGGAGTTAAGGCCTCATGTGCGTGCCTGTGTGCAGTAAGAAAAAAGAGATCACTGAGAGCTAGAGGTTTCACAGATAGTGCCCGGGAAGTGAGCGCTGGACGGGCACCTCTCCCTTCTTCTTGGTTGGACTTCCACAGAAGTGGAACAAAAGACTCAGAACAAAACCTCCAACTTCACAGAACCACGCCAGCTGGTACTTATGCTTTATTTTTTGACCCAGTCAGGTGTTCATTCTGCCCAGCAAGTTTTCATTTTTCCCTTTACTCCAGCCAATTCCTGTTTTCTTCAACTGGAGCTCCCCAAGACTCATCAAAAACACGATTTAATTACATCTCCAAAAAAAAAAAAAAAAAGGGAGGAGTGTAAACATGACTCCTTTTTATCTCCTGATACATCTGGACAAGTAGACAATGTGCTAAAACAAAATAAATCTGCCCTGACAGTCACATCAAAGAGTTCAGCAAGGGGCTTGCAGCTACTTAAAGCACAGGAATGCTGTTGCTAAGCATCGGCCTACAACTTATCAGTCCCTGGAAGAAATGCTTTTTTCTTTCTTTCAGGGAGAGATGAGGAAAGTTAGAGTGGGAACCAGACTGCAAAAGGAGATTGGGGATTTTCAGGGATTTTGAAGCTTAAAATGAATTGTGTGAAGAAAAGGGGTTTTGTTGTGTTGTGTTTTCCTTTTAACAAACTGTCTATATTTTTATAAAGGTATTACATGGAAACCTTCTAGAAAGGGCTACTTAGGACTCACAGAAATAAGTGGTCACACAAAACACTTCTATACAAATTTGTGCCATATCTCATTTTTGTGGATTTCTCTGTATGAGAAGAATCAAGTGTTAGTTCAGGGTCTGAGGAAATATCTCACAATCACCAAAGTCAACAGTGAAAAATCCTTAGGTTGCCATAATAAAAAATAAATCATCCAATATCACAAACCACAAACGTTTTCTCTAAAAGAAACAAGAGTATCCACTCCAGCAATCACAATACAAAAGTAAACAGAATCCCCACCCCCTCTCCAAAAAAAAAGAAACCAAGCGTGAACTGCCATGTGCAATGAAATAAATCTAGCCAGATGACCCCAAATACATGGCACAGTCTCACAACTAAAGTGTTCACAGTAAACACAAAATGGAAGTGACCCTGAAACATGGCCAACACCTTCAGCCTTTTCTCCCCACCACCCCCCGGGGAAGATAGTGAAACACATGCTGTGAAATTCAGTCTGATCTTCATCCCATATGCTGGTTCTCAAGATGGAGCAACAGCGAGATTTTTCTCTTCCCATGAACACATCCTCAGGTAGGTAGCTCTGCTCCACTTCCTCCCTCCAGCAAGGCTACTAAATTTAGTTGTGCTGGAAAATCTGAACTGAACATGAAATGGCATTGCTGAGAAGTATGTTCCATGAGCACCTGAGGGCACTCTGGAAAAAAAAAAAACAAAGCCAGTTCAAAATAACCCACCAGTTCTCAATATGCATCAGACAACGCCACAGAGATTCTGTCCTCAAAACTGAGGGGCTAAAAATATGCAGATACTTTACTCCAGCCTAGGGAGGCCATGATCATTTTAAGCAAACAATTTGCTATTTTCTTTTCTTGGATCAAAGGAACAAATTCTAAAACTACTGTGATCTCCACACAGGAAAATGCTCAATAACATGAACAATTACCAAGTCTGTGATATTGCACAAATAAATAACACTTCCCATTATCTCTAGCACGATCGTATTTATTAAACAGTGACGGAGGGCATCAGTAACCATTTTTATTGTCCCATATAGCTCCTATTTTCTAATTAAACAAAAGGTTATTTCTACTGTTAACAGCCATTTGTCTACTTGGGTCTTACATAATACTTTTTGCCAAGCATGACAGAATATAAGAAATTATGCTCTGTAGCAGGTTTTTTGTTTTAAATTTTGCATGCTGAGTTGCTACTTAGAGAGATCCGTCAGTTCATAATCAAAGCAAGAGGCCATTGTGTGGTGAATTCATAAATATACTTTGGCAATTTTTCCTAAAACATGATGAAGCAAGCACTTGGTCCTACCCTTTAGCCTCAATCCAAGGGCAATGATCTGTATTATTAAAGATATAGGTCAAGCCAGCTTGCGCTTCTTCGTCCTGTGGGATGTTTTAGAAGCTGCTGTCACATTACCAAGATCTGTTCTGTGCTTCCTAATTATTCCTCTTGGCAGCTTTGGATTCCAAGTGATTCCTCTCACATGTATGTAAAAATTTATAAGCTGCTTCACATAACAGCATGAGTTATTTCCTTGTTGTTTGTAATTGCTGAAGATACTGATTAGAAAAATGCTCTAATTTCACTGACAAGGATAATGGAAACTTAATAAAATGTGCATCGCGTCTTCTGCAAACCTCAAAAATACTTTGTATCAACAATTGAAATGGTAATTTTTTAAATTTTTAATATAACTGATCGCAGGGCCATTTCTCTCCTGAACATCTTAACCAGAAGGAAAAAAAACAAATAGCATGGATTTCCTCCTCATTGTTAAAATTTGATTTGGTCCAAAAGCATATATTAAGTTGCCACTATGAGCAAAGAACTAAGGGAAGGAGCCTAATGGTTACTAAGCATGTACTATGTACTTGGCATGTCCCCATAAGCCCTCCTGTTTAACTCCCAAAAACAAGTTGGTGGGGCAGATAGAACAATCCTACAATGGTATTCTTGGGGAAACCAAGTGCCTGGATTCCAGCACAGAATTCCTTTCTGATTCTGTATTCCTGGGGCTTCCTGATGCAAGTGCTGTGCTCTTTGCACCATGTTGAGAGGAGTAAATTGTTGCAAATTAAGGTAACTTACATTGTAGTAGGAGGGAGTAAGATAAGTCAATAACTACCATAGAAAAACGGATTGAGACAAATGCCCACAGAAGAGAGTCCAAACAAAACAGCCTAGGGTCTGAATGATGGAAGAGATTTCATCTGTTCCAGGAGAGAAAGACAGAGAACCTGTTACACTGTCTGATTTTCACATGTGAAGTATGTTGGAAAGGTATTAACTTCTCTATTAGACAGATGAGAACACAGAGACGGAAGTAAAGGGCCTTCGCCAGGCATTGATGGCTTGCCCAGGATAGAACACAGCTTTCTTGCCTGCTTTCCTACATGACCAATGGATAATATCTTGACTTTGTGAAATGCCTTCCCACTGAAGAATTTCCTGATAGCCTGAGTTTAAATTTTGTGCCAACAACCCAGAGTGTCCCAAATGTAGCTGCACAACTTTTCTTGATTTCAAATAAAACAAAGTTCTACCTCCACAAATGGCAATCCCACCTTTGATGACTACAGATCTCACAGTCTATTTTTAATGACAAATATTTACAACTCTTTAAATACCACAAATCAAATATGTTCATAGGTACATGTTTAGTCATATATCAGTTTCTACTGAAAACACTCAATTGTTTGGTTTATTCTCAATTCTGCCACTATATATCTGCCCCTATACAAGGAAGAGATAAGAATAGATCTTTCATACCTATTATGCCATGACTACCCCTGGCTTTAGAACAGATTTAGAGTTTCTCTCTTTCTTTAGAGATTGGGTTGAAGTTAGGGGAGGTATGAGGGAGTATTATTTCCTTTACAAAGATGTAAAGCAGAAAGCTGAGCAAATTGTCCGATTTTATCTGAATCTTAATCCTACAAAGCTTCAGTCTCAGGCCTCCATTTCTTTGTACAATGAAGATGGACATCTTTCTAGAGGACAAAACTCATTCATTCCTACAACCAGCCAAAGGTTAGCTCTTACTGGTGTTGAAAATGAAGACAGCAGATTGCAAAGATTCCTCCAACCCTCTAATTAGCAAGTTTTGGCCCCCAGGCAGTGGTCCTGAGAGGAATGAGAAAGTTATTCTGCAGGAAACAACTGTCCCTGCAGGAATGAGTCCCATTAAAAAAAAAAAAAAAAAAAAAAAAAAGGAAGGGGGATGGTTCAAAGACATTGTAACTGAGCATTCATTGTACAAGCAGAGCAGAGCAAGTATAAAAAGGGAAGGGAGCACGGATTCCACATCTGGCCTCTTCCCAAAGTTTAGCTTCTGTATGAACTTCTGGGTCCAGGTAAAACCTTTTGAGAGGCAATAGAAGGTATTTAAGGGCTATGATTAACTGAAAGACAGTGGTGTATCTAGATAAACTAAAATGGCATAGTCTCACATCTAAAAGAATGAACATTTTATTAAACCTACTCTCCAGAGCCTCTGGAAGTCCAAGTCATTTTTAAAGGTTGTATCAGCCATGCAAACTGCAGGACTCCTGAGAAACCTGAATATCCCAGAACATATGGACACACACAATATACTTAAAACACATTGCACGCACACACACACACACACACACACACACACACGGCTCTTCTCTAACAGCAGATGTTCCTGACGTATATGCAGGAGGAACATCTATCTGGTATGTTCTGTCTCATTGCCTTAGTTAAAAGTGAAAGCAACTAATTTCTAATTTAATAATTTCTTATTTTGTAAGGAAAATAAGTCAAAGAAAATATTTCTAATCAAGAAAATAGAAGAAGGGTGGCCAACGAACAATACCCACTCCCCAGGTTTTTGGAGCTGTAAGGAAAATCAAGAATACTGAAGAGATACAGTCCCATCCCAGAAGGGTTTATATAGCTGAGTAACATGATGCCAGAAACAATTAGACCCACATGATGGAGAGAAGAAAGAATCCATTGGACCTTCCATCATACAGTCACAAAACAATTTGTTAAAACCTCTAAGAAACTGAGTAGAATGGTATGCTTCATGGAAGAAAGAATTCTAGAAAGTAAATTTTTAAGGCATAGCCCACGTTGTTCCTTTAACCAGATGCGTCCCTGATGAAATTCTATTCACTCTTCAAGGTTCAGCTTAAGCATCATCTCTTTGGCTACCCCAGGCCTCTTAGGGTTGCACGGCACGTCATGGGTGCCTATGCGAAAGTACTTGGTGGTGACTGAGTTCTTGACAGACTTTGAGAGTCTCTAAGTCAGAATTCATTTCCTCTCCTACCTTTGTAATTTAGGCACTAGTACCAGGCCTGACACAGAAGGCCCTTTGCACAGGCTCAGTTAATGAGTAAGTAAAGGACAAGGAGAGAGGATGGCAGCCACTCCAGATTATTTCTGTCTTCCTGCCTTCCTCTCCAATGCTGCTTGGAAGCAGCTGACAATCTCTCATCACGTCCAGCTCAGGCAACATGGGATTCTCCAATATGCAGCTGATACCAGCTCCTTCCCCATGCTGCTAACTGGTTGGGGGTGGGAGGCAGAGATGTTAGCATGATGTTTTACTCAGCAGGCATAGCATCGAGGCGCATTTTTAATGATTTACCAGTTCTACTTGACTGAGCCTGCACCCTGTAAGTGGATCATATGATCAGCGATCACAAGTTAAACTGCTTTTGTTGCTCGCAAGGCATGCATGGTGGGCTGGCTGCATGGCACCAGCAGCTCGCACGCAGCTGTGTGTAAGACAAGGAGAGGTTACGTACAACAGGCAGTTAATGGCTCATACCAGCAAGCCCTTGACTTCAGTTGGCACATGCGGCTGAATTTTAAAAAGGTAAATGACCTTGCAGCTGGGAGCTTTAACTATGTGCTTTTACCTATTTGTACCTGGATAAGTAAACATTTGCAGCATGCCAAAAGGCCCTGAAAGCTCTATTGTAGCCATAGGCTAATCCTTTTCTCTCTGGATGAAAGACTCCAAAACAAACCGGGGGAGGGGGAAATCATTTTCTGCCTCAAGTAGCACAAAGGTAAAGGGGGGCAATGGTGATAATGACTTCCATTTGTTATAACTTTCAGAAGTCACCAAGGTTTCAGTCCTAACCAGCTGCCCGTATTTAGGATTCTACTTTCCAGGAAGAATGACAGAAACGGCAGGCCCCGAGACACAGAACGATTCCAACCAGAGTCGAACAGAACGACCTCCTACTTAACAGTGACTCTGACACAAGCAAGCTGGAATGAACAACTCCAAGCTTGTTCTACTACCCCAAAGAGTTGCTTCTGCCAACTGCTGTCACTCAGGGCCAAAAAAGTAGGCCCAGCTTAGTTCTCTTCTGCTTTAACTTCAAATCCACAGGGCAGTCAGTATTTGTGTTGTGGAATCTAGGCCTTTACTACAAATTCCCTGTATCCCACTCTTAAGTTATCTGATAACCATTTAGCTCCTTCTGGTAAAAGCCCCTTCAGATACCTCTGACAAGAGTGGGGCTGCCCAAGCCATATCTGAAATAGTGGTTAGCCACCCTGAATGCTTTCTGAAGAGTGGAATATTTGTGATTTACAATGTGAGCGGGAACTTTGGTAATGCTGTTATTTTAAGAACTCATCAATCAATTGAGATTAAGATAACATTTATTGCAACATAAACTGGGATTGCCATGAGAACAGGCAGAAGGTATCTGTGGATCATTTAAGACATTTCACAGGCAGTGAATCAAAGGAGGGCCATTGTGTGAGTGATAAGAGCACTGGACTGAGAGCTCAGAGCTCCAGGCTCTTCCATGGCTCTGCCCATCAACAGCTGTGTGACTCTCAGCATCTCACTCCAGTTCTTTGCACCTGAGATCACAGTCCCCTCTGTGACAACTCTGTCAACTTCCTGCTATGTGCCAGAAAGCACACTAGGCACTAAAATCAAGCATGTTGGGATCACTAGGTATCCATCAAATATGTTCATGCAAATGAATTAACAAACAAGAAAAACTATACTCTGATGCTAGCCACCATCTGTTGAACCAAAATAATCTTTAAATGACCAGAAATATTTTATTCCCTGCAATTCGGTTACTATGGGTTAATGAGGTTGGTTTATATCCATGAGAGAAAACAGCACTCCTTGGTCCAATATACGGTTTTAATAAACTTTATTAAATTTCCATTGATCCATATGCAAAAATAATTTGTTTACAATTTGGACTCAGCCTACTAAATGGTGTCTAACTCAATAAAGGAAGAGGCTGAGAAACAACAGCTGTATGGCTATTAACACATTATGCCATTAAAAACATTAAATAGTTAGGTTTGGTGAAGGAGTCAAAGTTAACCCTTTGAGTAGCTCTAAACCAGAGATCATTTTACTTTGCAATGGGAAGCCAGGGACTTGGAAGAGAATTTTTCTCCACCTCGTGAATAAGCCTCATCTGCCTATGGCTCTGCAGCTTAGCCTTCCAGAAACCTATTCTAAATGTGCAACCTTGCCCTCACAACAGAGATGACAAGGGGTTATTAGGGTTTAGAAGAATGTCTAAATAATAAGCAAACTAGGTTTATTTGATAGTTAATATAATTCCCATGATGCCCTATCCTTTAGATACTTAAATTGGTTAGTTTTGACCTCGTGCTGATGAGGCCAGAGTCAGGGCACAATTCTTTTCAGCCAGTTGGTTTTATGTGGTGATCATATTTGTAATCAAATCAGTAAATCAATAAAATGTGTTCATGCAGTACTCAGTAAGGCAAACTCTCTAATCCCAAATTACATACTATAGAGATTGGGAGATAAAAATTAAGAGACATGAAAATGTGAAAACAATTAAGCACTATGCTGGATAATTCCAAAGATGTATGGGTCCCAAAGAAAGGGATGAGTGAAGATTAGCATGAGTGAAGATTAGCAAAGAGGTGACTTTAGGAAGGAAATGGAATTGAGCTGTGCCTTGGAAAAAAATGGTAGGATTTCCATTGCAAGGAGAAAATGAAGGGTCAAGGGAGAATCTGAAAGTGGAACTGAGGAGGGCTAGACGAGGTGGGGCAGAGGTAGCTTAAGCAAGATATAGAGGGCAGTGAAAGGCAACAGGGATACTGTAGTACTTGTAGCACTTATTGGTTATAAGGGTTACCACAGAGGAGAGCTAGAATCAGCCAGTGCATGCCCGTGACACTACCACGAAAGCAAAGCAGAGGGCACACCCAAAGAGGTGGCGGCAGCAGTGTCCATGAAAGCTCATTCAACTTTTAGAAACTCAAACTGTGCCTGGTATCCAGGTTTAGTGACCATGTGATATTTCTAACTGAGAATGCTATATAATAACCTGAATACAAACAAGGAAATGACTGAAAATGTATAGGCAAACTTTGAAATTCTCAGTATAACAATGAATTTGAATTCAAATGAGTCCTTGCATCCTGCAAGGTTGACCTGTCCAGCTTCCCACACGGACGTAGACATCTCTTCTACAATGCCTTACAAAAATGGTCTTCCAGCTCTGCTCTTAGCTCTTCCAGTACAATCAGCACCCACATCTTTGTAAGGAAGAATATCATTTTGTTTAATAAGATCCTTTAATAAAACTTTCTTTTTACATTGTACCAAAACTTCCCTCCTTATACCATTAAACCATAGTCCTAGGTTTCTCCTCTACAAATGCTACATCCTCATCCCCACAATAATGTTTCAACTATTTGAGAGAAGATTCTATGTATCATCTTAATCTCCTCTATTCTATGCCAAATATTTCCATAACACTCAACAGCCTCATGCCTCTCCTGAAGATCCCCATTAGTTTTTCTGGTTTTCTTAAAACATGAACCTCTGACCTGAACCTAGTCCTCTAGATGAACTGTATGAATCCCAAGAAGACAATGTGACCCAAAGCCTCCATCACATCCAAGTTGGCAATACCTTCCCAAGCTATAGTCTATGCTGGTATATATCAAACCTCAGTCAAATAAAATATCCCAATGCCTTTGATTTGAAACACTGCCAAGCCAGACCTTTCAAGCACATACTTCAATAATAGATTTTTGAAAATATGAAGCTAGGACTTCTAACTTACAATCCTATTAAATTTTGTCTGATAGGTGTCAGGCAATGTTTTAGCTTGCTGGGACCACTTGGAACCATGATCTAAAACCTGTGGAATGTTCTGACCTCTCCAACTTTTTACTTTGAAAGTTAATAAAAAAGGCCTTTTTCCAGCTCCTTACATGTTATTGATAAAAATGTTTACTAGGTCAGAGACAAGAACAAATTCAAGTCTGAAGTTAAAATATATGGATAAGGCCTCAGACTTAGGAAAGGAAATAAGATGTGTTTTATACGTTCTTTGGGAAATGTAAAGATAGACACCTAGAGATGACTTCACCAGTATGAAGGTAAATACTTAGATGAGCCATGTTGCTTTTCCCCTGAAGATCTACTTGTATTAGGTCTGGAGCAATCAGCAAAGCAAAGAGTTTCCAGTGTGAACTCTCTCAGCTTAATCAAGAAATTTAAAAAGAGAAACTAAGAACTATCCAAGTGAACCTATTGCTCTTGGAAGGATTAACACAAACACACACACACAAAATGAGTTCACTCTGGTCATAGGCCCAAAAACTTAATACCAAGTTTAGAACGTATTTTCCGCAGAGATTGCTGGAAGAATTTATGAGCAAACATCAGCACAGCCAATACCAGAACACTCATGCTTGTCAACTCCTCTTCTATCAAGTGGAATGGGAAAGTGTATTTACTGTAGAAGTTCAAGAAAGCGTTATTGAAAACAAGAACCAAAACAACCTCCAAGTGTCACACTGTGGCTAAAGAATGGCTACTAAATCCAATAATGGAGAATATGAATGTGAACTGTTTAATTATGATTGAGTGACATGAAGCTAAATATTACAATGTTACAACAAACCAGACAGTAAACAGATTTAAGGGTCTTGAGTTATTTCTCAGAGATAAATGGGAGGAATAGATGGTGGTTTGAGCCATTTTTCATAGCCCAACTGGAATCCTATATATAAGAGATAAGGTAACATGAGAATTTTATAATGTTTACAGAAATCATAGATGACTCTGCCACATGTGGCCTCTGGCTCATTAATTTGACTAATTACAAAGACCCCTAGCTCCTCATAGTTATCTCCCTAAGGCTTGAACTTAAAGAACCAAACTATGTGTTTATTGAAACTCTTAGTCTTTTGTAAAAGCTCAACTATGGCTACCAACCTAGGCCAAATCAACTGTATGATGCCACTAGGAAGATACTTAGAAGCAAAAATCTGAAATGACATCAGTGCAAACATGAGACATCATTTGTATCACTCTTCACATTTTTCTAAATGTTTCAACAAAATTACAATTTTGGGTAGTCTAATCAACGCATGAGCATCATAAGGCAAACATTACCCTCTCGTTTTACAGACATGGGGCTAAAGAGATAATGTATTTGCCTAAAGATATACAATGATTAAGGCACACAGACTAGGCTGGGCATGGTGGGTCAGACCTGTAATTCCAGCACTTTGGGAGGCCGAGGTGGGCAGATCACTTGAGGCCAGGAGTTTGAAAACAGCTTGGCCAACATGGCAAAACAATGACTGTACTAAAAACACAAAAATTAGCCAGGCGTGGTGGCATATGCCTGTAGTCCCAGCTACTCGGGAAGCTGAGGCAAGAGAATTGCATGAACCTGGGAGGCGGGAGGTGGAGCTTGCAGTGAACCGAGCCGAGATTGTGCTGCTGCACTACAGACTGGGTGACAGAGCAAGACTCCATCATAAATAAACAAATAATTAAATACACACACTGTTTTCCCATTTTGCAAATTTGCAGGCACAGCAGTCCTAGTTATTTGGTTTCTGACATTTCAGAGTGGCCTTTTGTTCACAGATGGAGCCACCCTGTTTAGCCATGTCTATGGCATGTTAATGCCCAACTGGGATAGTATGACACTTCTCTATATTAACTCTCCAATCTACAAGCCAATTGTCGCACGGCTTTCTGGTGTCAGTCAAAGCAGGCCTGTGTGAGTAACATCAGTCCAATCTACCTAGAATGCAGGAGCGACACAAGTGTGTGCATAAAGAGTCATAAAGTAGTATCATGGGGACTTGTCACCAGGAACACCATTAGTTGATAAAAATGGAAGTAAAGCCTATCATTATTTCATCAGCATAGTCAATCTTCATTGGCAACAAATATACAGAGATTTGCCATTATATTCCTGGCTACAACGTGAGCAAAGATGCTGCACATCCAGCTGCATTTCAAGCAAATTGCCCATTCAAGGCAACAATTTAGCCTAAAGAGACTCTGCTAGAAACCCTGTGACTGGAAGCAACATGGTGGGGTAAAAAAGCAGACTAGGGTCCCAAGGATGTGGAGTCCAGGCTCTGCTCTGTCACCACCCCAGCTCTGTGAGCTTGGTTGTGCAAGTGATCTGATAGCTCTAAGCCTTTATTTTCCCTTCTGCCAAACTGTGGATATACACCTCGAATTCCTTCAGTGGATTACTATGGAAATTAAGTGGGATGTTGCATTGGAAGGCTATATATTAATATATGTTGTACAGATAGGAGGAACTAAAATGCATCTTTATCTCAGTGATTGTTTAATGCAGGCCTCTGGGCAACCTTGTACTGACCTCTCTTGGCCTGCACCAGATAATTTAGTGCCACTATCATCATTAGTAAACATCCACCGGGGGCCTGCTATGGGCTTAATTATACATTGGCTTGTATGGTTCACTGACATTTTCATGTGTATATGTCTGCTCTTCTTTAAGCAACTGTATGCTCATCCAGGGACAAGAATTTGTGTGCGTGTGTGTGTGTGTGTGTGCGCACGCGCGTGCGTGTGTGTATATATATATATCTGCATATACATATTAGCCCAGCAAAATGAAAATATATAGTAAATTCTCAATAAAGAGGTAACTTGATTGTCTTAGAAACGAAAGATAGAAAACTAAAAAGTAGTGAAAACAATAGAGTTAGAAAATAAAACACTTATGAGCAATCTAAGATCTTTTTTAAGGGATGGGCATAATAGCAGCATTTCCCTCTGTAATCTCACATAGAAGGATGTTTAAAGAAAAAAAAAATCCTACCAAGGGTCTTAATCAAGCTATTCCACTTAAGAGCATTAATGCTAAGTATGCAAACGTTCACCTGACTGATCATTAAGGTATCAAGAACTAATTTTCCTCCTTTTAAGAGCTTATATGTCACATCCCACCCCTTGGGCCTTCCAGAAATGCATTTAAATGCCTAACTAGGAGAAAGAAAAGCATTCCAGACAGCCAGGTGTTAGTGATTCAGCCATTAAAACTTCAGTTATAAAATATCCCCCACAATTGTAAAACATTTCAGTCATTAGAAGATCATAAATAGATTGAGATGACATTTTAAATTATTATGACATCATGTGTATGAAATGTACATTGTTCATCACAATATCCCAGATGACTGTGACTCTGATTATCTGAAGTTAAAGATGAAGTGCCTGTGTTATTTATTTTGAGACCCAACAGTGAAAGACAGGAAGGAGGGAGGGTGAAGACAGCAGACAGACAAGTAGAAATTGTGAATGTTGCATCCTTCCTAAGGCAGAGAAAAACTTCAGATTCATTTTGCAGTAACACTCATTGACCGCTCCTTGAGCAAAAATAAATCCTTTTTTCCTTTTTGGAGGATCAGGCTGAAGTACAAAAGAAAAGTGCTCCCAAAACCCGTAATTTTGAAACCATCATCTAAAGTGTCATAGTACTTGCTCTTCTTTGAGCTATTATATATAAATTGAAAGATTTTAATTAGAGGTCAACATTAATTTACATCTGAAACTAGCAAAGTAGTTCATGACTCTTTTTCACATCACACATACCCATACTACTTCTCAGAGTCAACTGGTCTCTCATCTCTTCATTATATACTAAATAAGCAAGGTATGTCTCCACCTTGAAGGTATAGCACCTCCTTATAAGAAGACAGGTTTCTCTAGAGATGTCCACCTAACCACCACCATCGGAATAGAGGACAGAGTCCGAGGGCAGTGGCTCAGGCCTGTAATCCCAGCACTTTGGAAGGCTGAGGCTGGTGGATCACCTAAGGTTAAGAGTTCGAGACCAGCCTGGCCAACACGGTGAAACCGTCTCTACTAAAAATATAAAATTAGCCAGCTGTGGTGGCATGCACCTGTAATCCCAGCTACTGGGGAGGCTGAGGCACAAGAATCCCTTGAACCCAGGAGGCAGAGGTTGCAATGAGCTGAGATCGTACCACTGCACACCAGCCAGCCTGGGCAACAGAGTGAGACTCTGTCTCAAAAAAAAAAAAAAAAAAAAAAAAAGAGAAAATAAACCTAAATTGTATAGTTACTTATAAGATGGTCACAAGAAATCAGTAATATAAAATAATTCAGTCTTGCTGCAGACCCATGCTTTTCAATTCAGTCTTACCAAGGAAATAAATTCCTTTCAGAGTTGAGCATTTTGGGAAATATGTTTAAGGGCTAATGTACCTTACGTAACTCTATAAACCAGCTGATTCACCTGAAGGATAAGGCCCATTAAAGAGATTGTAACAATAAAGTTTGGGAGTATTTAGGATACCCTAAAAGTCTGTTTTATTCTGCTACATACATTGGTAACTCATTCTGCCAAAGTAGGCAGGGATAGGTATGCATGAATATGGACCTAGGCACACAGTTAATAGTGGTTACAATTTAATCTTGTCCTAAAAATTTTGAAGAATTTGTTGGGATTAGAAATGCAGAAGCCTGCAGGCATTGGAGAACCTGATGTAAATGCTCCGCCTCAAAATTCTTCTCTCAGAATCAACAGTGAAACTTCCTCTGTTTCCCTCTAGATGATCCTGGTTCTTCGGAATAATCCTGCCCAAAAAGTGTCCAAACCTAAAGACATGAAGTCAATAACCTGGCACCATCAGATGCTCGAAAAGGATTGGTTTCAAAGAGGGTAATTAAAGGGCAATTCATCAGGACAATTACTCATCCATTTTGCCTGGTCAGTTACGAGGCAACATTTGAGAAACAGCCACCAGGTTTTTGCTACATGTATGGAATTGGAAGACACCAAGCCCCATGCCTCACCGTACACATAAATGTATTCCTGAAAATGCCAGACTATAGTTAACCAGAATCTATCCAACTATCACCTGTAATAGGGAGATGAGACAATGCATTTTATTAGATAATGCTTCCTAATATTGAACTCCTTATAAACTACTTCCTGTAATACTGCGTAGGGTAAGGGAAATGCTCCATGTCTGTGGAGCACTTTAAGTGTTTTCTGCATTACAAACACTAAGGAGGAGATGTTGAAAAAAATAACATTGGAAATAGTCATAAAAGAAGGCGACCTCACATTCTCCGAGGCCAATTCTGCCACTCTGATGATTTGGCAGGTACAACTTAGGGTGTCAAAAAGAGACTGTCTATTTTTCTGTCTGTACATATTAAAAGCTTGGGAATGGGAAAAAATTTAGTAAAGTCCAAGTCCACTTTTTGTTTCTTTTCTCCAAATTTCCCCCTCATTGAGGAAGGCTCTAGAAATATCTGCTTCAGCACCACACAGGCTAAGTTTGCCCTTCCTAGAGAAAGATACCGTCAATGTCTCTAATCTTATGCAAATCCAACATCCCACCTCCACCTTCCACTGTAATATGTCCTTGCCCTTGGTTTGGGCAAACCATTAATAAATTATTCATTCATTAAATTCTTGAATAAACCCTTGTGGAATGAACATATTAAATATCTTTTATGTTTGTTTGTTTCCATAACTACTTCTTTATTGGAGGAAACTGTTCTTGCAGCTATTATCACGGCAGAGAGCAAGGCTTCATTTGATTTGCAAGGGGCTGGCCCTCCATCATGTTTTCTGATTGACTGATTGGTTCTGGCTTTATACATCCCAAGCAATTTTCCAAGAATCTCTTCCTTTCTCCTACGGAAACCACGGTTTCTCCTTATACTGTAGTAACTAACATTGAGGGGTTTGGGGTTCGAGGTGCAAATCTGGTCATAGCATTTAAAAAGAATTGTAGTAGTACTGAAGAATTCTACTGTTAAATAAAATTTATGGGAAGCCATGCTTTTAGACTGAGCTCCCGCACTAGGCCCCAACAGAACAGACCAAACCAAAATGGAGTCACTCTGATGATAGTTTCTTTTGCTGTGAAGAAGCTCTTTAGTTTAATTAGATCCCATTTGTCAATTTTTGCTTCTGTTTCAATTGCTTTTGGCGTCTTCATCATGAAATCTTTGCCCATGCCTGTGGCTGCATAGTATTCCATAGTGTGCATGTGCCACATTTTCTTTATCCAGTCTACTGTTGATGGGCATTTAGGTTCCATTCCATATCTTTGCTATTATGAAATGTGCTGAGATGAACACACATGTGCATGTGTCTTTTACAGTAGAATGATTTATATTCCTTTAGGTATATACCCAG
This sequence comes from Symphalangus syndactylus, assembly GCF_028878055.3. Classification (NCBI taxonomy): domain Eukaryota; kingdom Metazoa; phylum Chordata; class Mammalia; order Primates; family Hylobatidae; genus Symphalangus; species Symphalangus syndactylus. The sequence goes on from NC_072426.2 coordinate 97,325,768, forward strand.
TAATGGGATTGTTGGGTCAAATGGTTCCTCCGTTTTAAGTTTTTTCAGAAATTGCCAAACTGCTTTCAACAATGGCTGAACTAATTTACAATCAGTGTATAAGTGTTCCCTTTCCTCCACAACCTCATCAGCATCTGTTATTTTTCAAACACTGACTTTTTTCCATTTCCAACAAAGCACTTCTATTTTTAGATTAAGATGCTGCCTAATTCATGAATTACTAATAAAAGGCCATTATATCTTTAACCTAAATATGTTGAAATTTTGGTTTTTGACAGTACTCAAATAAATGAACTGGAAATTAAACCAAGAGGCTGAGCTCTTTGAAACCAGTCCTGATTTAGTGCTTGTTTTCTGGGTCTTTGTCATTTCTCTAATGCAAAACGAATCCCAAACCATGTAGCGCAGCACAACAAAGATATTCAAATGGAATTAAGGTTCATATTAGATCTGAAGGGCCTGGTGTGGCTGTGGTTCCTCCAGAGGAGACTTGTTTGTTTGCTGGTCTTTTTACGGAGTTTATGGAGCAGAATTTTATTTTTAGCAAGAACTTTTTTTCCTCTTGGAAATGAATTAATGATGGTGTTGCCAGAGAGTGTTTATGAATACAATGTTAAAAAGTGGACCAAACAAAACACACCTTATTTCCACCCACTAAGAACGCATTGCCTTTCCTAACAGGAGCAGGCTGGCATAAATATTATTTTATTATAATAAATACTTTTGTTATTATGTTAAATATCTACCACTACAGAAGATACCAAAGAATTGCAGGATCTCTGTCCTCAAATTGCTTAGAGTCAAGTTAGATTAAGAAAAATAAACCAATAATGAACAGTACAAGACACCATGTTATACAGTAGGAGCATTTTTGGTCCCAACTAGGTTCTGAAGGAATTCAGAACAGGATCTTTGTGGAATCTAGAGTGGCTGGGCAGGAATGCCTATAAGGATGAAATCTGGTCTGGCCCTTGACAAATGGGATGTTTAGATAGAAACAAAACTAAGATTACAAGAATAAAGATAGTCCACAGCCACCTGTATGCTGAGAGTGGGGCAGGCAGATGGCAAATAAAGAAGAAGCCACAACCAGATTCACTACCAAAATGTAGAGATAAGTTAAACAGGAGGTTTCAGATAAAAGAAATCTCTTTAGGGATAAGAGGGGACATTTAGTATGTGTTATATCTTCTAGTTTCAGAAGATCTCCATCCAATAAATTCAAAAGCACGAGTTCCAGCATAAATAATTATATCATCGTCTCTGCCATTAATAATAGAGGGCATAATAATAAAGTTTGAGGTGCATAAAATAATAGTAAAGAGAGTGCTAGACATTTGAGAAGAGGATGCCAACCTGCTTTTACCACTATAGATCCCCCATGTCAAGAAGCGCAGAGCTGCTATGGCATTATGGGCCAGCAAAGCTAGGATTTGGAGAAACAAATTTGGAAAAACATTAAAACGCTGTACAAACCAGCAAATCTGAATAAACGAATCCTTTAAGTTATTTCTACTCCCAAAAGAATGGATGACTCAATTCATTGTGCTTGATCCAACATCTGCCTTGACAAACTTTAGGGAGAAATTTCCCCAAATATCTTAGACACCTAAAATGTTTGGCAGAAACTTTGAAGCTCTCCTAGGCCATGGTGGGTTGATTTCTGCTATTGAAGTGAGCTACTCTGCACAAAGGGGTGGGAGTCTGAGAGCCTGAAGCCCATCAGCTGTTCTCATCCTTAACTACTGCTCACCCCATCCCCTCTCTGGTCACTCGGCAGAGCTGCTAAGATACAGTGACAAAATATTCGTACCTCTTGAAATGCAGTTTGAAAACCACTGTTCTTTCACAACCCTCTCACTTTAAAAATGTGGAACAATGAAGGCCCCAAGACTAGAAAAGTCTGGGGTCATCAGGTTAGTTAATGGACAGGCAGGGTTTAGAATCCAGGTCATCTGATTTCCAACCCAATGTGCTTTCTCCACTCCGCACAGTCCTTTAATGCATCAGTGACAAACTGCCCATTTTAAAATATGGTAAAGTAGGGCATCTAATGAAGAATCTCCAGTGGGAAGATCTTCATTGTCTTTTTCACCTTCCATACTATGTCAAATATTGATATTTATAAAATAATGGATGAACCGGCATCAGAAAATGTATGCTACAGTGACTCTTTGAATGAGGGCCAGAAAGAGAATAAAAAGCCCAGAGTGACCTGCTGTACACCCACACTGCTTCCCCAATTAACTCCAAACAGACTTTGTCTGGGATGAAATGATTTAGCCTCAACGCAAGGTCAGTCCCACATATCCAGAATAAAGATTGCCGAATATGCTTATTTGAGCTGAATTACATTTGGTAGTTTAATAATATGAATTTACTGCCTTTTCAAGAGGGACTCTAGCACTGGGGAGAACTTTAAAATGCATCACACTTAAAACATAAAATTAAATTCAATTAACTTTTATTGGGAGGCTAATACACTAGTACCCTAGAGGGAGAAACGAAGCTCTCAGCTTTCCCAGGATTTTCAAACCAGGTCTCTAGAATCCAGGCCAAAGATACTGGCCTGGCTCACTCCCTTATGAAGAGCTTCACTGGCAACTTTAACATCTGTACTCAGTGGAGTGGACTGTGCCTATAAGTCTCCAGCTAAAAGACCCTCAGGGGCATAAAACCTGGAATAAATAGGTAGAAAACAGTCCCTACCTACCTATCACATAAAAGCCAAAAGCCAACACAGGCATGAAAACACGTGAAGGTCTCAGAGACCATATGCTCTTTATTAAACCCTCCTACCTTCCTGCTATCAGGATAAAGGGTCACATCTATGTTTTTTAATATTTAGCACAATTAGCCACTCACATTGACTCATTAGAGATTCTTCAGCCAGCCTTGGCTTTCCTAAGGCCTTACTGCCCCTCTCCCTCCACTGAGATATCTAAGTTTGCAGACAACTATAAGTGGAGTGCCTGACTACCCCCTTTGTGACTTCATAAAGAGCAAGCTATGACATTAGCTGGTTGAGTTGTGGGAAAAACTGAATTCCAGACAGATTGGCCAACTATATCCTGGAAATAGGATGAAGTAATCTTATTTACTCATTTAACAAATATTTAATGAGTGCCTACTGCATACCATATACCATACTAGGCATCAGAGATTCATGAGTGAATGAAACAGACATGATCACTTCCCTTATGGCTACAAAAGAGGGGAGACTGGGGAAACATGGAAATCAAAAAGTATCCCTGTGTCATCTATTCTCATACTGCTAACAAAGACATACTTGAGACTGGGTAATTTATAAAGAAAAAGAGGTTTGATGGACTCACATTTCCACATGGATGGAGAGGCCTCACAATCATGGTGGAAGGTGAAGGAGGAACAAAGGCATGTCTTACATGGTGGCAGGCAAGAAAGCATGTGCAGGGGAACTGCCCTTTATAAAACCAGCAGATCTCATGAGAGTTATTCACTATCATGAGAACAATATGGGAAAAATCCACCCTCAAGATTCAATTACCTCCCTCTGGGTCCCTACCACAACACCTGGGGATTATGGGAGCCACAATTCAAGATGAGATTTGGGTGGGACACAGTCAAACCATATCAGTCTCTATCTTAAACAAATAATACAAAAAAACCCAAGATTTCAAAATTAGGGTTAAACTCTCTGTCAAGCTGGTTGGAATCTGCAAGACAGTATCAGTTTCCCAATGCTGCTGTAACAAGTTTACGTGAACTTAGTAGCTTCAAACAACACAAGTTCATTGTTTTAGAGTTCTGGAGGTCAGAAGTCTGAGACGGGCCCTATAGATGCAAAATCAAGGTGAGGGGAGAGCACGTTTCCTTGCCTTTTCCAGCTCCTAGTGGCTGCCTGTGTTCCCTGTCTTGCATCCCCTGGCTCCATTTTCAAAAGTGCATTGCTCCAATCTCTGCTTCCTTCATCACATCTCCTTCTCCCCTGACTTTGACTTCCCTGAGTCCTCTTCGGAACCATTGTGCTTATCTCAGGCCCACCTGGATAATGCAGAATAACCTCCACAATTTAAGATTTTTAATCACACCTGCAAAGTCCCTTTTGCCATATAAGGTAATAACAGTTTCTAAGAATTAGGACGTGGACATATTCGGATAATTGTTATTCAGCCTATCACAAAGACCAAAAATAACATCCCAAACTTTAGGTACTTTGGTGGAAAAAGAAATGACCTGAGCTCTTGAAGATGTGACCAGGATGCAGAACAGTGGAATTGCCTCCCGAATTACATTCATATTCTCTGTCTAACAGCAGTAAAACAAGAAAGGCATGGTGGTGGTGCATGCCTGTAGTCCCAACTGTTTGGGAGGCTGAGGCTGACAGATCACTTGAACCAAGGAGTTCAAGATCAGCCTGGGCAATAGACTGAGACCTCCTCTCTATTTAAAAAGAAAAAGAAAAGCAGTGAAACACAGTGGCAAAGAACACAGGCTGTGGGGTGAAATACACCAGGGTATTGGTTGAACCAGCTCAAACAAACACCTGGGTGAACATGATCAAATTACTTAACCTCTCTGAACCTCAGTTTCCTGTTCCCCAAATGGAGAGCACAATAATTCTGGGGTTGTTATGAGGATTAATGAGATAATACCTATGTAGCACTCCTTGTGGTATATAGTAAGCATTCAATCGATGTTATTATTATGTTATTATTATAATTATTCAATCACTGGCCACCCAGCCTGGACTTGAACTCACACCTGGGTATTTTAGAGGCCTCCTTCAGTACAGATCACTGAAATTTCCAGAACTTCCTCTTCCCCTTACTTGAAATCTGATCTGTCCCTCAAGCACTTGTCTCATTCATGCTCCTTCATGCTTTCCCAGTGGGAAGAACTCTATCTCCCTTTCCTTCTGACCTCCAACAACATGTGCACCACTCGTGTAAGGCTATCACTGATCTTGCTGCTTCCAATCTTATTTTTACGTTTTAGCACCATATGTAGATTACGAACTGCCTGAGGGCAAATACTGCTGTACTAGTACTTAGTGAAGAGATGTGGCCACAGTAGATAATCAATAAACTGGTTAAATAAACTCATTGCAGAGTTTATTCTTTCCAGATCTGTGGGGAAACACAATTTCACATTTCCCATTAAAGGGGAGCTGGCTGTACACCCCTAAGATATGCTGCAACCTTGAAGTTGAGGTTCTGAAGTGAATTTAATCCTCATCTCCCTTTTCCATTATGTGCTCCACAGTTCCCTATATCCCAGGATGATGAAGACCCCTCTTTCTCCCTCTGTATACCAAGAAGCTTAAGTATCAGCAGCACACCAAGGGAAAATAGCAGACTTCTGTTTGGACATGAAATTGAACAAAGAGCTCACACCAGTCAAAGCCAGTTTGAACCAGTCTGCATGGCTCTGAAATCTGCCCGACCTCCCTCTGAAGCTGGCACAAAGACACGAAGAACATCATTGACTTCAATCTTTGGCCTTCTAACCAGGAAAGGACTTGTGAAGGTGAATGGTTTGCAGACGAAGGAGATATAAAAGAGACAAAACCAGGATAAAAATTAAATAAAAAGTAGCTGTCTTAAACTGTAATTGCAGTCCTCTGCTGAGCACGCTTGCAGATATATAAATGTGATTTACCATCAGCTTGCAACTACAAATCAGGTCTTGAGAAACACTTGTGCTATGAAATTGTTTAATCTCATCAAGCTCTGCTTTCACAGCAAGCCATAAATCACAAAGTCTTTGTTATCATAGACCTCCACCAGCGCCTCTCTGGCAGGCTATGGATCGTGGGTATATATAATCTTGACTGCACAAACACTAGGGTCGACACAGGCTGAAATACTTTCATAATAGCCACTGTGCAGCTGGTGGAACACAAGCCTATGATGGATATCTCATTTCCTACAGTCGGCATCTATTTCAAGCAAATTATTACCACATAAATTTCTTGTCAACAGAAACGGCCAATTAATTAAGTTAAAAATTTACTTGTGATCACATCTACAAACCAAATAGAACTGCAAGGCAATTTTCCAGTTACTGAATATACTGCAGGTCAGTTTAATGAATAATTTTTAACTTTGTCATAAACTCAAAGACAGGCTAATATCTCCAGAAACCTGAATGGAGACCAGCTGCCGACAGATTTACACAAAATATATTTATGTGGAATTTGATTGCTGACATCTGGGGACAGAAATAAACTTTCTATAATTACAGAGGCATCTTTCCCATATATATGCATTTCTTTCACCAAAAAATGCAAATCTGTCCCCAGAAAGAGTGTATTTACATTTTCAGGCAGGGCTACAATGGGGCTGGATGGTTCTTGGAAAAATCATTGCATTAAATTCCTGTGCTAGTGATGGGTTCATTATCATGGGGGAAAACAATAACGGGCCAAGACCTGTTTATCATTGCCCCCCACCTTCCTACACACAAAAAATCAGGATGCTTTCTCTCTTTAAGGTTGTAAGCCACTTGGCACATGTCCAATAGTGGAGGCAGCATTGGGAGGATTTAGGGGTCTGTCAGGTAAGGCAGATTGACACAGCTTCCCCTTAGGGTTATTATGCATATAAAATAGATCTACATGGAAATAAGGCCGGCAGAGGGCCCTTTTCATAATTCCTGCTCTAACCATGTCTCTTTGAACTGAAGAAAATTCATGGATGATGGGGGGGTTGGGTGAATGGTAGTTGTCCAGGCGAGTATAAAGGACGCGGATTTGGGGAACACATCAGATCTGACTGCTAACACTGATTTACTCAATGAGCCACCTATTGGATATAGAATTAGGGTTTTCAATAGGGCCGTTATGTACCCCAAAAGTAGAGGGCACTCAAGGTCCTCCAAATTATAGTCCCAGTCTATCTTTAACAATTTCACTGTTCCCTACTCTCAACCTGTCACTGCCAAATGACCAAGCTAGACTACGTAATGTTCCCACCACGTGCCTTGGCTTTTGTACTTCTGTAACTTTGCTCCGACAAAGGACCTTTGAGGTCTGTTCCCATAAACCTCCGCTTTCCAGATTTTTATCTCCAAGATGACCTCCTTGGCTTTTCCTCAGCCTAGAAAAGACCTTTGCTCTTCAGCAAGACACTTCCTCCTACACAAAAATTGAGAGCCTGTCATTCTACCTCGAGCAGAATGAGCAGTTGTGAGTTCACAGCCACTGAAGTGTTCAAGAAGATGCCAGACAACCATTTGGTGGGCTGTTGTAATGGAGACTCAATGCATGTGGAGAGTTAGACTAAATAACTGCCAAAGCTTTTCATCCCTGGGATTATTATTTTTTAATCCTTAGCCTGTATATCAATAAGGCCACAAGCAATTCTACAATGGTTGCTTGTGCCCTTGTTGGTAAGCTTCTTGAAGGCAGGGTTCATTTTACTCATATTTATAGTTTTCTCAGCACACAGCCCAGTACCTTTTTTATTGAGGCACATTCTCTAGAAAAGTTATTGAGGGCTGATTTTATGGAGGTTTTCTCATATTTGCAGCACTCAACTTCAGGTGGCATTTGATACACTACTGTACCATGATAATCAATATGCACAGTGCTGATGTGTGCTTATGATGTTTAGGGCACCTTGCTAGAATTCTGAGAATTCCGGGAGGCAAATACATTCTCTCCCAGACTAATTTTAATTAAGGAAACGAGTCATACAGTGAGCTCAAAGTATACCCCAAACAAACAGGGGCTGAATAAATGATTGATCAGTGTGCAAAATACAAAATAAGATAGAATATAAATGTTAAATCAAGGGTATCAGTAATTTTCAGTATCAGGGTAGACAATGCAAAAACGTTTGTGTTTTAGAATCTGAAGGGTACAAAAAAGTGTTTCCATATAATTCTTCACTCTACTACTGTGGACACAAAATCCTCTACCCCAAGCTGAACCAGCTTGCTCAAGGTCACTAAAATAGAAGATGGCAAAAAGAGAATCGCACCTAGCTGTCCTCAGTACCTGCCCTTCATTCTTTCCATCACATCCACCAAACCCAACAAGGTTACTCCTGTACAGGCTAAGGATTAAATTGCTTTTCAGTTTTTCCTGGTTAATTTCATGTTCCTTGAATCAAAGTATAAATACCTCTTCTCTGGCTCAGGCCTTGGCTCTATGTGTCCCTGGATTATTTCTGACAGCAAAACACATTTCAGAATTTTCTCCTTGACAATGATCTTAAATGTGAAGACATTGCCTAAACATCTAATTTCACCAGTCATCTACTCTGGATCCTTTCTGCCACACACACTCACTCACAAATAAACATTAAATGCAGAGGTTGATTGGATTCAAACCTTAACCCTTTATTAGTTATGGGAATTTAGGCTGGTTACTTCACTTCTCAGTGCCTCAGTCTCCTTGTCTATAAAATGGGGCTACCTCATAGTGTTATAAGTATTACATTAGACAACACATGTAACATTTTAAAACAATGCCTGTAAGAAGCATTTGTTCTGAGATCAGGAGTTCAAGACCAGCCTGGCCAACATGGTGAAACCCTGTCTCTACCAAAAATACAAAAAATTAGCTGGGCATGGTGGCAGGCACCTGTAATCCCAGCTACTCAGGAGGCTGAGGCAGGAGAATCGCTTGAACCCGGGAGGCGGCGGTTGCAGTGAGCCAAGATCGTGCCATTGCACTCCAGCCTGGGCAACAAGAGTGAAACTCCGTCTCAAAAAAAAAAAAAAAAAAAAGCATTTGTTATTAGTTTTTAATCCTCAGCCCCTCTATATCACTTTTGGCATAGTAAATCTCATATTCTTATCCCATGCTGTGTAAACTTTATTTCTTTTCATTTGTCCTGTACTTGCCTTGTGAAGCTTCAAGGAAGAATTTATAAAAGAATAATGATGACGATGATGATAACAGATAACATTTTTGCCTGTATTATGTTCCAGGCACCGCTATAAACACTTTACATTCGTTATCAACAGCCTTAGGAGGCAAATATTCTTATTATCTCCAAATCACAGATGTGACCTAGAAAGGTTAAGTAACTTGTCCAAGGTCATACAGCTATAATTGGTCAAACTCTTAAGTTCATGCTCTTAATCACTGCAATTTAGTGTTACTGTATTTGGCCAGCAATTCCTTATCATTTTATTTCTCTCATTTATAATATTATAGGTATTGCTCATGTCCTCCATCATACTCCATTTTTCCAGAACAGTCTGAGTCAGTCATTACTCCTATCCTCAAGGACCTTGCAGTTTAGACAAGGAAACAAAATAAATGTGGATATGAAAAGCATACCCACATAAGAAAAACAAACTTGTTCTAACCCGTCCAACTCCATAATGCTTGTTTATTTCATTCTTCCTTGAAGCTTCTCTCTACCCAGCAACAATAGTTTTTGAGAGTGTATCTAATCATAGCACCCAATCACTATTTAAAGATGTTGGGCAAAGTAAAATAATCTTCCAATAAAGTTCAATTAGCTTGTGAGTTCAAATATGAAACACATACTACTGTGTTTCAGGAGGAGGGGAGAGGCCAGAGGACGTTCCATAGCAGAGCTTTTGTGAAATTAGATTCAGGATTTCTATAAAAGAAAATGTTTTATTACAGAGAAAATGAACAAGAAACATGGGGAATTACCTATATGCTGTCTGAGTGCTACTAAGAAAGGCAGGTAATAGTGTGGGTGAGACACTGCTTACTGTCAGGTTATCTTGTTGAGGGTCACTGCTGCCAGAGTGTCAAGGTCGGGATAAGACAGTATAACAAAGCAGCAGCGAGGAACGCCTGCCTCCCTGGCTGATCCACTGACGATTAGCAGCATAGGGGACATGAGTGATGATAATATCACAGTCTCACATGCATTGAGCACTTTATAGTTTATAAAGCACTTTCACAGTCATTATCTCATTATATTTTTAAAGAACTTCTTATGGAAGATTCAGTAATGACCAAACCTGCCGAGGAACACTTCACTTTTCAGGGATACATTTTCCTGATTTGAGAAAAGCTATCTACTTTGAGTTGGGTAAACACATGAGCACAGATTTACAAAATGGAATTCAATGAAGGAGACAGAAGACTCTAGAGTTAACTAGAGGTATAGTACAGCTCATCCCATACAGGGCCAGAAATTATACAGGGAATCTGCAAAATCCTAAAAATTCTCATTAATGCATCCAAATCTAGAAAGAAGCAAACTTTACACAGGCATTCTTCTCTTCTCCTTCTTCTGACTGAGTAATGGATTAAGTAACCACTGGGAAAAGCAAATGAAACACAGAAAACTAACAATTGGGTACACCCTCTAATGGGCATGAAAATTCCATGACGACCCAGTGAATTAGAGAAATGATCCAAAGCCCAAAAGTAAACCCTAATGAAGGTTTAACAGAATGTCAGATGAGAGAATTAAGTCTGGCTATTCCAATAAAGATCACATCCCTTCTCAGTTGAACTATTCTCCTCCCTACCCCATTTTCTCAAGCTACAGAACATGGACAAAACACGAAATACTTACTTCTCAATCTGCAACTTTGAGGGTAAAAGAAGCTCATATTATGAGAGGTGGGAAGATAATTAAGAAGCCATTCACACTGTATATTTCAGAGTTACTCAAACATGATCAGAGAGAAAACAAATAGCACAGCAAAAAATTCAGACTAACAACAAAACCAGGAAAAGGATGACAGAAGCACATCATGCAAAAGACACAAAAAGGACCCAACAACTAAACGAACACCAGAAAAAAAAATCCAAATAGCTTTATGCTATAAAACAACTTAATAAGAACAAGACTTTAATTAAAGAGGGGCTCAGCTGAATGCAATTTAATTGAATGAGCGCCTGCCTCTTGCATGAGAGGGTAAGCCCACTACCTCCTATCTCTTCCACTGATTACAACTGAACACTGCACAAAATACAAGGATGCTGAGGATGGGGAAAAGTAAAACAAAAGCCAATGGCTTAAGGAGAAGCTACCCACCAAGAGGTGAATTTCTGGATTTATTGTTCTTTTTTAATGTGGCCTTTCCCCAAATGCAGGCCCCAATCACAGAGTCGTCGACATAGGAGTACTGTGGAAATCTAAAACTCTACTTTCTATTTCTATTTCAAATTTCTGGGCTGAAGAGCTGTGAAAAACAGCCCTTAAGGACTGGAAGGTGTGGAGGGAATCCCAGAGTGAGAGAGGTGGAGAAGGGGATACTCTAATTCTATATATGAAACTACACAAGTTCCCAGCTCATCCCTGAGCTGTGCATTTGGACGTGTGGGACATATCCAAAGCAGCTTATCAAGGGCTCTGAGAACGGAATGAGGACTGTAAACCACCATCCAGGTTTCATACTAACTCTTGAGTGTACACGCACAGACAGATCAAGAGGAGGATGTCAAAGGCTTTGAAAACTGAACCAAGTTTGGAACCCACAAAAGGCAAGACAGAACCCATAGTCTGAAAGAAATGAGGCTAATTCTTCATAAAACAAAAAAGTAAATATTAATATTCTTCACAGGGTTGTAATATAATCCAATATTGAAGCAACATAATGTTCAAAATGCCCAGGATACAAGCCAAAAATTACTAAATATACAAATAAGTATTGGTCACATTTGTGTAAAAAAAAAAATCCACATATATGGCTCAGATGTTGGAATTAGCAAATAAAGGCATCAAAGCACCTATTATAGCTGCATAGTCCATGAGATAAAGTTGAGCTTGCTTTAAATTAGTAGAAAAGTAGAAGCTCTCAGGAAAGATACAAAAGCTATAAAAAACATAGAAATTTTAGACCTGAAAAATGCAGCATGTGAAACACAAAATTCACTAGAGGCCAGGTGCAGTGGCTTATGTTTGTAATCCAGACACTCTGAGGGGCCAAGGTGGGAGGATCACTTGAGCCCAGAAGTTTGAGACCAGTCTGGACAACAGAGCAAGACCCCATCACTGCAAAAAAGAAAAAAAATTAGCTGGACATAGTGGTACATGCTTGTAGACCCAGCTATTAGGGAGGCCAAGGCAAGAGGATCCTTGAGCCCAAGAGTTCAAGGCTACAGTTAGCCGCGACTGCATCACCACACTCCAGCCTGGGTGACAGAAGACCCATCCACAACAACAGAAAGACAGAATGAACAAAAGAAAGAAAGAGAGAGAGAGAGAAAGAAAGAAAGAAAGAAAGAAAGAAAGAAAGAAAGAAAGAAAGAAAGAAAGAAAGAAAGAGAGAGAGAGAAAGAAAGAAAGAAAGAAAGATTGATTCACTAGATTGTCTCAATAACAAAATGAAGATAACGGAGGAAAGATTTAGTGAACTTGAAGATACTTAAAAATAAATTATCTAACCTGGAAAATAGGAAGAAAATGATAATGAACAGAGCCTCAAGGACCTGTGGAACAATATGAAAGGATCTAACATATATGTATGTGGAGTAATATAAAGAGAAGAAGACGAGATTGTGAAGGAAAAGTATTAAAGAAATACTGTGCAAAAACTCACCAAATGTACTGCAAAATTTTTTCATATATCCAAGAAGCTCAGCCAACTACAAATAGGATGAACACCAAGAACCAACACACACACAATTTAATGGATTTAAAAAGAAGACCTAAAGAAACAAAGAGCAAAACAATATGGTTCAGAACTAAAAAGTAATTTGGAAAGATCAAAGAGCAGAGGGTTCACACTAAAAATCAAATTACTGACAGAGCAACAGTTTGACATAATCACAGTGAATGCATACGAAAAATAAAATAAAATAACTAGATAATTTAAGACTCATAGGAAATAGACAGTAATATTTGTATGTGTACAATTAATGTGACAGAAAATATATTCAAACATATACTAAAAAAGTCCCCAAAATGAAGAAAAAAATATAGTTCAAAAGAGTTTAGCAAGTTAAAAAAATGATACAAAGAATGAAGAACAATCAAATAAATCTTAATTAAGTTACTAAAATTCAGGGGAAAAAAATCTCTAGACAACCAGATGGAAGAAAAAAGAATCTCCTACAAGGAAGAAAAGTCAGTCTGACCTCATACTTATCCAGAATCACATTCAATACAAGGAAACAATGAAGAAATATTTCTATATATATGTAAATCGTATATAGCCTAAAACTATTATACCCAACTAAAATGTCATTCAAATATAACAAGCCTGGGACTTAAGAAATTCAGGCCTCATGAGCCCTTTTTGAAAAAGATAGAAGAAAGCCCAGCCAATTAGGGATGGAGTAAGAATTGAGGAATGGAGAGCTATCATCCAAAGAACTTCCACTGAGCTCTAAGTTCACTTAAATATGGAGCCAATACTAAACAACTATGAAAAGCATTGTTACAGAGGAGAATGCAAGTGTCATTAACAATATAATGATAACAATGTAACTAACAAAAATTGAGAGGTAGGGGAATGGTAGGGAAAGTTGTGATCTTCATCCTTCAGAGCAGAAAAGCAGTGAGTGATCTTGTCTAAAACCGACATATATGATTTTTTTAAAAACTGCTCCAATATCAAATATCAAAACACGTATACTCTCTTTTTCTACCATTACAGTGATTGTTGATCTAATTTTTATAAAAAGTAGAGATGTTCCATCATTCTTTTTTTGCCCTGATACATAGCAAGGCAGCTCTCACAAGAATAAAATACGTACCCTTTACCTTAGTGGTACTATGTTCTAACTAAACAAAATAACTAACTGACTAGAAAGAACACAGACACATTTGGGTTTTACCCAAATCAAGTTCCACTTGACTTTTCCAAGACACACACACACAGATGCATACAATATCCACTTTTAATACCTGGCCATGCATTACCAGTCTACAGAAATCATTGTATTCTTATTGACCGGCTCACTTTAAAAACATCCCAGTTGGTTTTCAAATGAATATGCACAGATTGTGCCCCAGGCCCATTACAGCCAGATGATCCATATCTAATTTGATGGTAAAAACACCATTTTCGCAACTCATGTATTTAATTCTTCCAATTTATGTGCAGCAAGTTTAGATGGGATTAACTAAATGGAGGAAATATGGGCAAATATATTTCTCTTCCTGGTGTATTTTAAGATCTTCATAAAAGACTTAAAAACTTATTCCAATATTTGAAACTGGTGATCCTGAAACAGTCTAGGATATGCTATGAATGACTCAGATACGATTAAGATGTAATGGTTGGGATACCTGGGATACCAAGTGATGATGACAAATACCTTCAAATATCTCCAAATGTTTAGAAATATATATCCTGCTTTGTCTAAAAAAAAGTAAATCCTGCTCTGTCTAAAAACAGGTAGTACGTAAAAATCCATAAAAGAAAATACAGATATTTGAAGACAATAAAACCATGACAACAATAGAAGTACTTGGATGTTTCCTATATGGCAGGTACTCTGGTATGAACTCTACATGGATCATTTGACCTCATCCTGTAATATCCCCATTAGTTAATGCCCTTTTCATTCACCTGATCCAGGGATACTGGGTGGGAAACATACTGGAGGACACAGGAGCCTGCCTCCACCTCCCTGCTTCTGGAGAGGGAACTACATGTCACCTCAACCCTATCCCCCATTTCAGAACATTTCTGGGCAGAATTTAGGCACCGTTACTTTATGCCCAAATTGTATTTCTTTGGAGAGTGCCATCAGGGAACCCTGTCACACATACTGGGTACATAATAGTACAAGTTATATGGAGGTATGGCAAAGTTTAGGAAAGTTACACACAAGCAATGAATAGATTAGATATCATACCATTTAAAAATAGTAAAAAAGGCAACGTGATTTTAACAAACTCTGAATGAAATCATTGATGTCTAACAATTACAATGATTCTTTAGCATCTATAATGTGATACTAGTAAGTATAAAAGTCAGTTAAATATCAGTTTTTAAACTTTAAAGCCATTGGTTGTCAAGGTGTAAATACCCTAAATATTTACACAAAATTCGACAAAAGGAATCCAAGGATGCACAGTTTTTAGTTCGAATGGTAAATCCTAGCCCAAAAGACTACAGCTTTCCATGAAGCCAGATAAAAAAGTTTGGGTCTAGAAGGGATACATGTGGAAATGTTTACATTTGGGAACAGGGATATCATATATACAATCTATGTAGCACCGTCATAGAATTCCTCACTAAAAATTTTGCCCTAAGTGAGAGGATGCTCACCCCATGTATAGGTACATAGGCAAGCCTACAGGAAAAAAAATAAGTGGTTAGTCCTTGATATGGTTTGGCTGTGTCCCCACCCAGATCGCATCTTGAATTGTAATCCCCACATGTTGAAGGAGGGACCCGGTGGGAGGTGATTGGATCATAGGGGCAGTTTCCTCCACGCTGTTCTCGTGATAGTGAGTGAGTTCTCACAAGAGTTGATGGTTTTAAAAGTTTTTGGCAGTTCCCCCTTTGCTCTCTCTCCCTGCCATGTAAGTTGTGTCTCACTTCTCCTTTGCCTTCCACCATGATTGTAAGTTTCCTCAGGCCTCCTCAGCCATGTGGAACTGTGAGTCAATTAAACCTCCTTTCTTTATAAATTACCCAGACTCAGGTAGTATCTTTATAGCAGTGTGAGAACAGACTAATATAGGCCTCCAGACCAGCTTTTCCAATGTATATTCTGGGGAATAGGCCTGCTCTGACAAAGCGTTCCTTGACTGAGTCTGTTTGGAAAATGCTGAGAACTTATTCTAGAATCTCAAAGCCCTCATGCTAATGTATCTTGTTAATGCCTAAAAGGTAAACTGAATTTAATGCATTTCCCAAACCTTTGTGATGTCAGAAGGCATTCACGGTATGTATAAAAACATCTGACACAACCCGGGTCACTGTTTCTCCTCACAGACCATGGATCCCAGGTTCTATTGAAGAGCTGTAGAACTATCTGGAAACAAAGCAGCTCTTGAATGAGAACTGTGAGAACAATGCCCCATACAAGTCCCATGAGGCACCAAGTCCATTGAGGAGGATTTAAATTTAGTTTACCAATGTGTCCATATATTAGTAGACAAACTGTAACCCTCTTCCCCCAGATAAGCCAACCTGGCCAAAAATCCAAGGTGAATGGTGGAATGGGGGCATCTCTGTGATTGTCATTCAAGATTCCTGAGACCTTTACCTTTAATGAAGTCAGGTGGGAATAACATATGCTATCCTCCAGGAGAAGTACCATGGAAGACCAACAATCCCTCCCTATTCCTTCATGGATCTCTCACAGTGGGATAGTGGAGAGGGATGTAGCCCACACACATTTTAGCTTTTCTTACTGAGTGACTGCACACATAAATCAGGGCCCCTTCTTTCTCCCTGAACCAAGGTTCACTCTTTCATTCCCCAAGGCTGGACTCCAATTTTGGTATACTTTGAGTCTGCTTCTCTCCCTTGGTCACAAGTATATGGAATTAATTAACAAGAAGGCGAGGAGTAGCAATTCAGATTTTTGGAACTACAAATGTAAAGATGCCAAACTATAAGTGAGATGGAGAAAGATAACAAAAGTCTTGGGGTAAAAGCAGCTTCTTACAATGCCACTTAGATCTTCCTTTAGGTTCTGTAACATCCACATAATCGTGTATATATCCACAGCTAGGCAATGTCCAGGCCTGTTTTCTGTCACTGAACCTACATTTCTGGCCAAAATGAGATCATAGTTTGAGCTATAGGAAAACAATAAATAAGATGGATAAGGCTGAAAGAGAAAATGCAGATTTAATTATTTGCCATAGGGAGCATTCCTTTGTTACCAATCAAAGGACTGGAAAGTTGAAAAGTTCTGTTTCAATGAAAAAGCATGGATTTTTTTTTTTTTAGCATGGACATTTTCTAAGGTAGGAATTTTTTTTTTTCCAAGATAGGGTCTCACTCTGCTGCCCAGGCTGGAGTGCAGTGGCATGATCTTGGCTTACTGCAACCTCCTAGGCTCAAGGGATCCTCCCACCTCAGCCTCCCCAAGTAGCTGGGATTACAGGTGTATGCCACCACACCCAGCTAATTTTTGTACTTTTTGTAGAAATGGAGTTTTGCCATGTGGCTCAGGCTGGCCTCGAACTCCTGAGTTAATGCAGTTCACCCACCTCGGCCTCCCAAAGTGCTGGGATTACAGGCATGAGCTGCCTAGCCAAGGCAGGAATTCTTGATTACATATGGATCTGTAGTAAAATTGTTCAAGAGGTCACTATAGATTTGGCCTGGGTAGCCTAGGGTTTAGCATTTAGGCAAAGGACAGGGGGAAAGAGATAGCTATTCTCTGTGATTATTTCTACTGTGCACTTATCAAATCAATAAAAATAATAATTGTTATTGATGGTGGCCTTACCACTGATTAAACAGGCCAATTTAATTGCTTCTGTGAAGTCACACAGCTCTTAAGTGTATATCATGGCGTCAGTAAAGAGCATGCAATTGCCCCCAGCTTTGTGGACAGGATGTGCATGGCATTGATTTAATTAAAGCTCTTAGACTGCAACCTGCACCCCTTCCTGAGCCCCTCTCGGCTGGAGACTTCCTCTGTTCTTTTTTAATGCTGCCCTGAGCTGGAACAAAGCAAGGTGCCCAGCAAGAAGCATTGGATTGCATCACAGAGAGGATTAAAATGCCCATTATGAGGTAAGACTCGAGTCAAAGCAGAAGGAAAAGAAGACAGGCTGTAAAAGAAAATGGGCTGCAGGCAGTAAAATATTGATTGAAAGAACTGAAAACACCACGGCATCCACACTCCCTGCCCTGCTCTGCACGCCTTGAGGTCTGCCAATCTCCTGACTTCATAATCTACTCTCTCTCCATAGCTAATAATGCTTCAGCCACTCTGGTCTTCCTCCTGGCTTTCCAACACAAGACACTGATTCCTAACTTGGGTCTTTACAGTTGCCTTTCCTCTAGCGAACCCTACGCTCTATACACCAGCTCCCAGCCATCTTCACATTTAGGTCTCAGCTCAAATGCCCGGTCTTCAGGGAAGCCTTTGTTGGCATCCTAGTGAAAATAGCTCCCCTCCCCAACTGGACACTTTCCATTGCGTTGCTCTCATGCATTTTCTTTGAGGCACCAATGTTAGAAAGTGCATGGTTTATTTCTTTATGTATCTATTGTCTGACTACACGTATTAAAATATTAACTCCACAAGAGTAGGGACTGCAGGCCATCTTCACTGCTGTATTGATAGCCAGTGTTCAGAACAGGGTGTGCACACAATAGATGCTTTGTAAATACTGACAGGGAACAGAAAGGGGAATGGCTTGAGTGAATGAGAAAAGGTGAGTGGTTTGAGTGAATGAGAAATGTACTAACATTCATCTCAAGATCTCTGCTTCCTGCCTACACCACATGGTGGTATTAGGTGATGTTAAAAACAGGTATCAGACAATACAACATCTAGTCCTAGCCCTGTTGCTTACTAGCTATGTAATCTTGAGGAACTTAACCTCTCTGAACATATTTCCACCTTTATAAGCAGGTTTACAAAAAGGCTCAATCTCATGGGGCTGTTGGAATTTTAAAATGCATGCAAAGGGCTTAGAATAATTCAGCTAGTAGTAAATGCTTAAGTAGTGTTGCTATTATTGTTGTTACTGCTATTATTAAATGTACTATATATCATGAAAAGTATCAGGCACCAGGGAACTTTCAAACAGATGCTCTACCTTTTAAAAAATTCCTAATTTAACACAATTTTTTTCATTCAAAACAACTTAGTGTGTATCTATAGACATCCTCTTCCATCTCAATATATCATGTAGTCAGCAAGTTCAACAACTGGGCAACCCCATCTTCTATATGGACCAGCAAATGTGCACTGTCTCTACATGCACAGTCCAGCCTCCTTTCTGGCACAGTCACGAGTGGCCTTTATAAATAATTTTGGAGAAAGCAAAGTTCCCATTGTTGAAAGCTATGGAAGAGATTCTTAATTCAAACAGTATTAGGTGTTGGATGTGGCAAATTGGAGCATGTAAAATTTACTGGACATCATAAAAGGAAAGCAGGGATAGGGCCAGGGAGATGGGGGGTTCGATTACTGCTGAATTGCTGGCATAATAACCTGCAGCACACCACAGTGCGCCACTGGGGCTGGGAAGCACTCTCCCCAGATGATTGCTTTATGTCACCACGGATGCTACTGGCCCATCAACTACGACCCTGGGAGCAGCAAACTCCATCATAAGAAAGGGAGAAATGTAAATTTCAAAATAGATATATAAATATTCGGTGGCCCAGTGTTCCATTAGTCATTTATATTCCTGACTTTGGAATGCAAAAATGTAAATCCAGGGCCCTTCTGCAGTCAGAAGTCACCCAGGGTTCATATAATAATCTCTCTGACAAGGACTAAGCTATGGCTGGCAATAAAACCTAGGGGGCCAATAAGCTCACTAAACATGCTGGGAGAAAACAAGGGAGAGATACACTCTCAACCTCAAATGGGGGTAGAGAGAGATTGACTGACATGTCAAACCTATCCCACAAAGTCAGAGATTTCCCTGATGCAATGGGGGCGTAAGGACAGAGCTGATTTACTCACTGACAAGCCTACATCCCTGTAAGCAGAATGCTCAGGAGCTCATTCTCAAGGTTCTGAAGGGCATGGCATTTTTTCTGATTTACTGCCATTTTATCGCTGTAAGAAATGGACACAGCACAGATGCCCACAGTTCTAAATGAAGGTAAGTGATGTCCTTGATGCAGGTTCTCCTAATGTCCTCCTTAAAAAGGAAATCATTAAGAGTTACATCAGATCGAGTTTGATCTAATATAATAGGGGTGAGGGAAGGGAAAAGAGAGAGGTGTAAATACCATAAAGCCAAAGAAATGGAAATCCCTCCAGTACATGGTAAATACCATAAAGCCAAATACATGGCAAATACCATAAAGCCAGTACATGTAAATACCATAAAGCCAAAGAAATGGAAATCCCTCCAGTACATAAAGCCAAAGTGCATGGAAATCCCCCCACCATGGAGGGCAAGTGCAGAAGCACACACTAGCCCTGTCATTCCTGAACGTGGGAGAGAAGCAGGACACCCAGGAATGAGGAACAAGAGGAGATGATCTACTTCAACCTGCTTAAGACAGAGAGGAAACTAAGGCACAGAGGACTATATGTCAAGATCACACAGCTGATTAGAAGCAGTTCTGGCCCAGACCTGAACCTACTAATTGACTCCCAGGGTTAGGGTTTGGGTTAGGGTTAACCTTGGCCTTCACACCAGGTTATATTTGTTACAATTCTTCTCCTCTTCATTTCTGTTCCATAGGGAATTTGGCACTCTAGTATGTTCTGACACAAAGCCCACCCCTGAAGTTTGGGAATTAGAGAGGTGATTGACAGCCTATATGTGGCTGAGGTAGAAGATACATTTTAGGAGGTATACAGAACAAATATATGCAAATCATTTTAATAGCAATATGTAATATTACATCAACCTATGGACTTCGTGAACATTAATTAGGACAAAATAAGATAAATATTTAAGACATTTAAAAGTGAACTGATTGCAAGAAAAACACCAAATAAATAATAATACAAGGGTCAATAGATTGGGTACCATTCTAGAAATATCCTCAACATGTTTTCTAAGTTGGCTGTGTCAAATGAGACATTTCACACAAAACTGGTGATTTTACTCACAAGATTGACAGCTATAGATGGAATCCACATCTTCATTCCAGAATATTATGTTTACAATGGAATATTATTAGGCCATCAGAAGGAATGTATTTCTGAAACAGGCTTCCACATAGATAAACCTTGTTTTCAAGGTTTATGTCTATAAGCTAGACATAAAAGGACAGATATTGCATGATTCCACTTACATGAAGCAGATAGGCAAATTCATAGAGGCAGAAATAGAATAGAAGTTACCAGGGCTGGAAAGTGGAGAAATAGGGAGTTATTGCTTAATAATTATAGAGTTTCTATTGGAGTGACAAAAAAGGGTTTGGAAATAAATAGTGATGGTCGCACAACACTTTGAATATTATTAATGCCACTGGATTTTATGCTTAAAAGTTTAAACGGTAAATTTTTTATATATATTTTTACCACAATTTTAAAAGTTATAGTGTAATATGTCAAAAATTGTTGAATTATATAATTCAAATGGGAAAACAATATAGTATGTGAATTATATCTCAAAATAGCTGTTTAAAAAAAACAAAAAAAATTATGTGCATAAAGTTAAGGATATTCTTGCTGAGAAAGGAAGGTGCATATGGTGACCTGTGGAAATTCATCTCAACTGTGGGAATGCCATTCTTTATCATGGCATCTGGTCTATCATGCCCCAAAGAGTCCCTATAGAAGGAGGCATGACTATCTTGGGTCCATCTAAGGGAGGTGAGTTACAATTTGAATTTATCAGCACTCTTGAAAATGTGTCCCTCCTGTATCATTTTCCCATAAGATCTATCTGGGAATCTCCAGCCTATATTAATTGGATCATCACCCAGAGATTGAATGTTCTGCAGAATCAAAACAAACTCATCTCCTGTTACAAGTCTAGTTTTTAAATTCTAACCTGTGAAATTTTGAAATTAAGTTTCAAATTGTCATCCATTCAATGTATGTAAATATACTAGGGCATTTCTCAAAACTCATTAAAAATGCCACTTTGTAATAAATATAAAATTAGTAATAATCTAATTAACTCAAGGTCTAATATACTGAATTATAAATAAAGACACAGGATAGCCTAATGTCATAGACATGGAATTTAGTAGACAGACCTAAGCTGAAGCCCCAGCTGTTCTATCTCCTCGCTTTTCTTACTTCTCTGTACTTAGTTTCCTATTGTGAAAAATGGAAATAATGACTCTTTCTTCAAACAGGTATTGTGAGAACTAAATTGGGTAATATGATGAAGAGCACGATATTACTGCATATAGCAAATATTCTATAAATAGTAGTTAAATATGTATTCATAAACACAAAAAAGCCACACAGGATCTAGAGAAAGAAGAGTCGATAAATAAGAAATTATCAGTCTTCCTCTAGCAGCTAACAGGTAGTCCTGTCCTTGCAAAAGAGTATTCTATAGAGAAGCAGATGTAAGTCTCCAGATTCTAATACTATAGGATGAAATGGCCTAGGAACATATCCAATTACCTTTATTACAAAAAAAGATGATTATTATTATATTACTAATACTAGTGCGAATATTTATTGTGTACTTATTATATGCCAAGCATTTTCATACACACTTTTTTATGATCCTGGTTAATCCTCCCAACAACTCTATGAGGTAAGTACTCTTAGTATCTCATTTTCTAGATCAGTTAATCAAGGCTTAAAGAGGGTAACTGGTCTGAGATCATGTAGGGATTAAGGGTGATGGCAAGGATTCCAAACACAGGCTATTTGACTTGTAACCTTAATAGCTATGCAATCATCCATTCTCACTTAGAAATCTTGCAGATGATTAATTTACTTTGCTGGTTAGTCTAATACCAGGAAGGGAGGTCCCTAGAATGCAAATGTGAACAGTCTGATGGTTTCCTGAACACCATCCCTCACCCAAATGGAAATAACATGTTAGTCTTTTGGTTTGTAAATTAGTTTCTTAGACATGAACTAATAAGGTCATTTCTAATACATGGATGACTAGTAATAACATCAAACCAACACACATGGAAAGCTGAAGACCTGACTCTTCCCCAACAATAACCAATGTACAGTCACCTTGGAACTCAGCCCATAAGGGCCTGATGGGTCTTCTGTGACCATTCCCCCAGCACTCTCTTAAGTATAAACACTGGGCTCCATACCAAGCCTTCCCTGTGCTTGTTATAGACATCCAAAACTTCCTGACCATGTGGAAAGTGAGGAGCACTTTCTGAGAAGGATCCTACCGTTGGAGAAGGGCACAGGTCCCTGTGTCCTCCCAGGACAGAGAAGACAGAATTCGGCTGCACTGAGTGTGAGCACATGAAAAGAAGCAGCTCTATTAACCAGGGCTCAATAGTGCTTGATGAGAACCACTAAGCCCAATATTGATTGTGAAGTGCCTAGCTGCTGATGCTTGACAGATGACACCCAACTTTCAGCCTGGGTGGAAGAGCAATAATAAAAACATTGCCCTCAAAGAAAGAACTCCAAACCATTATTCAACCTTTCTTTTGGAAATGCAAGGCTTCTCCTTAGAAACATGAATAAGGTACAGAGAACAGCTAAAAGATGAGGAAAGACATAAACGGACTGGATCAACAATTTCCTGCTTCTGCCTCCTGCTGTTTACACACTCAGTCACACAGAGTGCCCCTGTGCAGGCCCCAGAGGTCATGGAGATCAAATATAAGTTTCAAAAGTTGAAGAGGGAGAATCCATTTCAAATGACTTAGAGGATAACTGTCACTGGAATTAATATAGTTGGAATGTTTAAAATTGCCACAGGTTCCTTCACTTTTGAAAGGTGTCAGGCCCCTGTCTTGAATGCTGAATGTCTGTCTGTGATACCTCAATGAAAGGTTGCACTATCACAGACAGTTTCAGGCTAAGGAAAGCTTATTTAATTTACTGAACTGCACATAGAAATTGGCAAAGATGAGTCCAAAAGGTTAAGCATGGGGCATGATTCTTATCTCTCTCCATTTCCCATAGTACTATAATGTCCCATTAAATTTTCCTTTCACTAAGGTGCCTGAAAATATGTTTTACATTTCTCCATGCCTACCTTTCTGTTTAGTACTCAAGACTCCTCTCTCAAAGAATTAAAACAGACATGAGATGAGAAATAGAAATCTGCACCTCTCCTATGGGATAAAGTTGGAATTTAAGAGAGCAAAATCTGTAGTGCTAAATTGGGCAAACAGCATGAGAAGCAGCCAAGCTGACCAAAATACTTGCAGTGGACATGCCTTCAACTAAAATGACCACACCACTTGCAAATGGAAAACACATTATTTCAATCCGCTTCTGTGGTTTTTTTTTTTTTTTTTTTTGAGAGAGAGTCTTGCTCTGTTACCTAGGCTGGAGTGTAGTGGTACAATCTCAGCTCACTGCAACCTCTGCCTCCTGGGTTCAAGCAATTCTCATGCCTCAGACTCCCAAGTAGCTGGGACTACAGGCATGTACCACCACACCTGGCTAATTTTTTGCCTTTTTGATAGAGACAGGGTTTTGCTATGTTGGCCAGGCTGGTCTTGAACTCCTGGCCTCAAGTGATCTGCCAGTCTTGGCCTCCCAAAGTGTTGGGATTACAGGCGTGAGCCATCATGCCTGGCCTCAACCTGCTTCCTTTCAACATTAAAGGTAAATGAACATATTACTGCTAAAAGGGGGAATAAAAAGTAAATGAACTCAGATTCTCAGGTTTCCCTTAGAGTGAATGGAACCCTTCCAAATGGCAGTAGTTCCAAAGTTCAGCTCTTGCAAGATTACCTACGAATGAGTTATGGTGACAGCAAATCCATCATTATTATGAAGGCAGAGTTTTAGATGGCTGAATAGAGCTTTCCATTCTTTTTTAACCTGTAGCAGAAGACATCAGAGTTGACAGAGGTTTTGCCACGATAACATAGGAGGGCCTCTGAGTTACACTTTTATCCCTCTCAGGGTCACCTATCACCAAAATCTATTTATTTCTTTGTTTCAATATTTATGCATGTCCAATATTTTGCCCCTACATATTATTCTTGCTCCTACACAGTATTCTTCCACTTGAGCCCATGAGTGCTTTCTACATAGCAAGCACTATGCAAGACGGTAGGGATCCAAGAATGAACAAGCTCCCATCCCTGCCTGGGCTTATAGTCCAAGGGGACAAAACTTCGTAAATATGTGAGATGAGTTATGTAGAAGTTTGAGCAACGTGCTATGGAGAAATATCTTACTGAGTCTAAAAGGCAAAAAAGCTAAAGTAACCATCATGCAAACCTGGAAACAATGCCTCAGTAGAATCATCACCAAATTAAAATAGCACATCAACTCCATTTTTCAAACTGGAGAGTTTTTTTCTATTTTGATTTTTCTTTGAATTTCATATTGCTGTAAACTGATAAAAAATTTTTGCAAAAGCATAAGAAAGAGAGAGAGTGAGACAAATTGATTATATTTTTTTTAAAAAAAGTTTGTTGGAAGTTCCTTTTGTGGTCCCAGATTATAATAAAGCACATTGAAACACCATCAGAAACAAGTTTGCCTTGGAATCAACTCTCTAGAGATGAAAAGGTGACCCAAGAGGTACCTTCCAATGTAAAGATCAATCATTTAATGTTTGGAATGTATCCTTCTGAAGATAGCATTTGAATATTTTTTCAATTTGAAAATGAGATTATAAACAACTATAAAGAAGACTTTCCCCAAAACGCTAATGTTAACAACATTGCCAAGTTCTATGAAAATGATTCTATTTCATTATGAGGAAAATTATGCTAGGGCACATAACATATATATCCTGTAAAGAAAATGGTTAGCAAGGGCTTAAGAAAGGGCAAATGGCTGTCAACAATCAGGCACAGCAGCAATCAGGCACAGGCTAGAGCCAGCTGTGGAAAGAGTGTCACAAGTCACCCTGGCTAGCATGACTTCCCCTGGTAAGCTTGCTGGAAAGCATGAATTTGTCAAGAGGGTTCGTTTTGGGGAAAAAAACAGGGGCCAGCAGAACCTCAGAACTAAAGGCCATGGATTTGGAAGCTTGGGAAAGAATCTGTACAGGAGAAGTTAGTGCCCATTCCCCGAACCTAGGGCTAAATAAGTTGCAGAGGAAAGATGTTGAATAACCCAGGACCAATCACAGATGTAGGTGCCGAACACATATATGCCAGAGAGTTATTTGAGATCAGTTACCCTAATCTCTCACTTGACAGAAGATGAAGCTGAGATCCAGAAATGGGAAAAGACTTACAAACTTCACACAGTGCCGGAGCCAGAACCTAAACCTGAATGCCAAGTGACTGTACTTTCCATCACCCGCTTTGTTCTTTTCACGGAGAATCATTCAGAAAATAAAGCATGTTGATGAGAAGCGGGTGCATGAGTGGAGCAGGCTGGGAGCATGAGGCTAGCATGAGTGAACACTGGTGGTAAAGATTTCAATCACTGAGAACCCAGGTGATTCCTGATTTTAGGTTATATGCATTTGAAGGATTTTGGTTTACTTTAAAAAATGTAGTCTCACGTTGTTGTCCAGGCTGAAATACAGTGGCATGCACATAGCTTGAACTCCTAGGCTCTAGTGATCCTCCCACCTCCACCTCCTGGGTAGCTGGGACTACCACTGCATACGACCACATCTGACTAATTTATTATTATTATTATGACTTCTTAGAGATGGGGTCTTGTTATGTTGCCCAGGGTGGCCTTGAATTCCTAACCTCAAGCGATCCTCCCAACTCAGCCTCTCAAGTAGCTGGGATTACATGAGGCTTGTTTTCTAATTTTATTGCCAACAATTTTGTTCCCCACTAATACTTTTCCTTCTCCAACAACTCCATAAACTTATCAAGATGGCTCAAATGTCATTCTAAATTTGTTTTTTAGTTATAATCTACCTATTGTGCACATGTGGCACATCAATGAGTTTACATGATGGGTTCATCCTGCAGAAATGTTATCTACCTTTATAAGTATGTATATAAAAATGTTTGCACATATGACTTTCAAAAAGTATGTAAAGCAAATATTTAAAGTTCATCTTGCAGACTCATTATTGAAGGTATGTGTGTTGCTTTTCAAGGCTTATGAGAAGTGAGTTTAAATAACAATAAACCTAAGTAGAAAAGCCTAAATCTAGTTATCTCCTTGATACTATAACCTAAGCACAAGAGTGTAGTCAAAGGCTCTTATTTTTGCATGCCCAGCATTGATTCACTCTTCATTTTGTAACAACCAGGGTGTCATTTTTTTTTTTAGAACCAGTGCCTTCCACCTTTCATTTCATATGATTCTGATGGACATGAGCCCAGTTCCTGGTACGAGGTGTGGGTCTGACCTAGGTGATTAGTTCAAAGATTGAAACGCAAGCCGGCTGGGCATGGTAGCTCACGCCTATAATCCCAGCACTTTGGGAGACCGAGGTGGGCGGATCATGAGGTCAGGAGATGGACACCATTCTGGCTAATACGGTGAAACCCTGTCTCTACTAAAAAATAAAAAATAAAAAAATTAGCTGGGCGTGGTGGCAGGCACCTATAGTCCCAGCTACTTGGGAGGCTGAGGCAGGAGAATGGCGTGAACCTGGGAGGTGGAGTTTGCAGTTAGCTGAGATCACGCCACTGCATTCCAGCCTGGACGACAGGACGAGACTCTGTCTCAAAAAAAAAGAAATGTAAGTCAATCCAGCCAATAAAAGTCAGAAATTTTGTCTTGAACTATTGGAAAGAGCTCTCTTTCCAGTGGGGTTGCTAAGCCAGCAAGAAGTAATCCATTTGCTGATATTGGCCATCTTATCAAAATTTATTTCTTAAAAATGGTCACTTCAGTGGTACCTATACTCAAATTATGATGATACAGAGAAGATTAGCATGGCCCCTGCACAAGGATGGCATATGAATTTGTGTAGTTCATATATTTCAGAGAAGGAAAAGGGTGCAGAAAACATACTTAATGAAGTAATAGCTGAAAACTTTCCAAGTCTTGGGAGAAAGATAGACATCCAGATCCAGGAAGATCAAGGAACTCCAAATAGAGTCACCCCAAACAGGTTCTCTTGGAGGCACATTATACTCAAATTGTCAGAAGTCAAAGTCAAAGATTGAATCCTAAAAACAGCAAGAGAAAAGCATCAAGTCACATATAAGGGAAACTTCATTACATTAATAATGAGTTTCTCAGCAGAAACCTTATAGGCCAAGAGAGAATGGGATGACATATTCAAAGTACTAAAAGAAAAAAAAATGCCAGCCAAGAATATTATACCTAGCAAAGCCATCCTTTAGAAATTAAGGAGAAATAAAAACTTTTTCAGACAAGCTAAAACTAAGTGGATTCATCACCACTAGATTGGCCTTACAAGAAATGCTCAAGGAAGCCTTACATCTAGAAAATAATCATCATCATGAAAACATGCAAAACATGGCTATAAAACTCACTGGTAGGGACAATATATAAGGAAGAAAGAGAAAAGAAGCAAGGCAATACACAAAAGAAGAAGAGAAACCTATCACTACAGGGAACATCTAAGTGCAAAATTAAATAATAAGAGAGGAAGTAAAGAACAAAATATACCAAACAACCAGGAAACAACGAATAAAATGACAAGAGTAAGTCCTCACCTATCAATAATAACCTTGTATGTAAATGGATTAAATTCTCCAATTAGAAACATAGGATGAATGGATTTAAAAAAAAAAAGATCCAATTATATGCTGTTGACAAGAAACTCACCTCACATGTAAAGACATATACAGACTTGAACTGAAGGGATGGAAAAAGATATCCGACACAAAGAGAAACCAAAAGCAAGCATAAGTAGCTACACTTATATCAGACAAAACAGACTTCAAGTAAAAAGCTCTAAAAAGAGATAAAGAAGGATATTATAACAAAGGGATCAATCAAGCAAGAGAATATAAGAATTGTGAATATATATGCACCCAACACCAGAACACTGATATATATATATATATAACAAATATTATTAGATCTAAAGGGAGAGATAGACCCCAATACAGTAGTAGTTGCGGACTTCAACACCTTACTCTAAGCATTGGACAGATCACCTAGAAAGAAAATCAACAAAGAAATGTTGGAATTAAACTGCACCAGAGACCAAATGGACTTAACAGACATTTACGTAACATTTCACCCAACAGCTACAGAATACACATTATTATCAGCAGATGCAACATTCTCCAGGATAGACCATATGTTACACCACAAAACAAGTCTCAACAAATTTTGATAAACCAAAATTATATCAAGCATCTTCTCAGATGACAACCAAATAAAACTAGAAGTCAATAACAAAAGGAATGCTGGAAACTGTACGAGTATATGGAAATTAAACAACATACTCCTGAACAACCAATAAGTGAAGGAAAAAATTAAGAATGAAAATAGGCAAATGATCTAAACAGCCATTGCTCAAAAGAAGACATACGAATGGCCAAGAAATATATTTTCAAATACCCAGCATCACTAATCATCAAGGAAACGTAAATCAAAACACCAATAAGATATCATCTCACCCCAGTTAGGATAGCCATTATCAAAAAAAAAAAAATAACAAATGTTGGTGAGGATGGAGAAAAAAAAGGAACACTTTACACTGTTGGTGGGAATGTCAATTTGTACAGCCACTATGGAGAACTGTATTGAGGTTCCTTAAAAACTACAAATAAAACTACCATATGATCCAGAAATCCTTCTACTAAGAATGTATATAAAGGAAAAGAAATCATCATATCAAAAAGACATCTGCACCTCCATATTTATTGCAGCACTATTCACAATAGCCAAGATATGGACTCAGCCTAGGTATCCAACAACGGAATAGTAGATAAAGAAAATGTGATATATATACACACAATGGAATATCACTCAGCCATAAAAATAATTTAAATCCTGTCATTCACGGCAACATGGATAAAACTGGAGGATATTATGTTAAGCGAAATAAGTCAGGAACAGAACTAACTAAACACCACATGTTCTCACTCATATTGTGGAAGCTAAAAAAAGATGATCTCATAGAAATGAAAAGTGGAAGAGATGATACAAGAGGCTGGGAAGGATAAAGCAAAGAGAGGGTTAGGGAGATTTGTTAAAGGATGAAAAATTATAGCCAGATAAGAGGAATAATTTCTCATGTTAAAAAAACATTGTAGGATGATTATAGTTAACAATAATATATCATTCCAAATGGCTAGAAGAAGGGTATTGAATGTTCCCAACATAAAGAAATGAAAAATGTTTGAGATGAGGGATATGCTAATTACACTGATCTGATCATGCAATACATTATATGTATTGAAACATCACTAGGTATCCCATAAATATGTACAAGTATTATATTCCAAGTAAAAAAATACATTTAATTTTAAAAGGCTACATGAACTACATAAAAAAGTAGAACTGAGACGAAGTATGAAGATGGAAATTACTGCCAATGTTACTTGAATACCTGGAGATAGCACAACCCTTATGGGTAGGTGGTAGATTATTCACAAAAAAGGCTGCAAAAATATCTTTTTACCTCTATATATACTTCCCTGGGCAATGTAACCTTAACGCTTTTCCATCAAGAGGTAGAGTCTGGTTCTCCACTCCTTGTATGTGGACTTGGCCATGTAACAGGTTTTGTCCAATGAGTCATTAACAAATGTTATACAAGTAAATGCCTAAAAGGTACTTGAGCATGGAGTTTTCCTTCTCCTGTTAGGGGAACCTTTCTCCCACCAGGAAACATGCCCAGGCTAGCTTCCTGGAAGAGGAGAGATCACATGGAAAGCTATTCCAGCCATCTCAGCTGAGCCCCAGACATGTGAGGCCATTTGTGACCATCAGCCCCAACCAAATAGTCCAGATAAGAAGCACCCAGCCAACTCACAAGACTGTGACCTTATATATAACTATTATTTTAAGCCATTAAATTTCGAGGTGGTTTGTTGCAAAATAAAAGGAAATTGATAAAGTATTAAATTACATATTTTTTTCAGCAATTTGAATTGTTTTATCATCTGTAACCAAAATAAAAATAAAAATAAAAATACCCAGTGCTGGCCGGGCACGGTGGCTCATACCTGTAATCCCAGCACTTTGGGAGGCTGAGGTAGGTGGATCACCTGAGGTCAAGAGTTTGAGACCAGCCTGGCCAACACGGTGAAACCCCGTCTTTACTAAAAATACAAAAATTAGCCAGGTGTGGTGGTGGGTGCCTGTAATCCCAGCTACTCAGGAGGCTGAGGCAGGAGAATTGCTTAAACCTGGGAGCCAGAGGTTGCAGTGAGCTGAGATCACGCCATTGCATTCCAACCTGGGCAACAAGAGTGAGACTTTGTCTCAAAAAAAAAAAAAGGAAAATACCCAGTACCAAAGCTAGCATATTTGATACCGAGAGCAGATAATTATTAATACCCTCTTCCTCCGTAAAACAAAATTCTTTTCAGTTATAATCACGTAATTAGTAATTATTATTTTTTCTTAATTTGCTTTTGTTTTGAAATAATTAACAATTAAAAAGAAAATTAAATTTTTAATGTAAAGCTATTATTCAAATATATCAGAGATCTTCATGCATAAACTTAAATTTGCACTTACCAAAGAAGAAATAGTACACTTCATGGTTTGTATTTTATTTTATTGTTTTAAATGTTAAATACAAGTAAATGCTCCAAGTAGTCTCACTGAATGACAGAACTAACTCGACCTGTTTCTTTATCTTTCAATCATTTTTCTATGACTGTCTAGTTCAAATATATTGTTCAAATGCAGAAATATATGCTACCAAGGTTTTAGAGACACTGACTGTGATGTGATCTCTAATAATTCCAAACCACTATGAATTTATAGCTAAGTTCATGTATGCTAAGACTTCCTGGAGAGCTAGGAGTTCCCCAGAGTAATTCTATGTAGAATACGATGTGTCTTAAAAGATAAACTTTTAAGTGTGCTAAAATGTAATAAATATTAACAATAATAGTCATTATTTTAAAATACAACAGAACTCCTGGCAATTACTTAGAACTTAGATTGACAGCTTTTTTCCAGAGACGAGTATTTTTATCACTTTAATTGCCTGAATTGCCAGTTCATGGTGATAATAGAATACACACAAAATTTTAGTTGGTTTTATTATTGTTTTAAAACTTTCTACAAACAATGCGTCCCCTCATTGTCTGTACCTGGAGCAGACCACTCTCATCCCCCCTGCCCTTGAAATGCCACTGTGAATAACACTGGAAATAAGCTTCATTCATGTTGAGAATTATATTCTCCAAAGGACTCTGACTGAAGCACAACAGAAGTGTTTAATGAATACGTTTGCATGTGGGAGAAAGTTCCCAGCAAGATAATCTCAATATTGACCTAAAATTTCCAAGTTTCCTAGAAAGAGAAATGAAGATCGTTGATGACTCTAAGTATTTCAGTACAGTGACCAGGTAGAACTAACTTAACATTGGAGGAAAAAGTGCTTAAATAGTCTTCACTGTGATGCTCTATTGCAATTTACTGTAAAAGCCTTCTAATTCCAGAAAATTATTATGGTTCTCTGGACCAAGACAAGCCAACAAACAATAACCTATCTCCAATTAATCATACACCCCTTTAAGGTGAGTTCCCTCTTTCAGGATTCAAGAAAAGCCTCAGATTTTCTTGAGAGCGCTAAAGATATTACACAATGAGTCATAGAATTAGAAGAATGAAACTGATCACATGATGCCATTAATCTATATAAACCTATTCCCATTGAATGTCCATTTGACTTGACTACATATGTTATTCATCTGCTTTATAGCTGGTCAGTTGTATCTTAGTAAATTAAATCCCCTTCAGACTGAAACATATTTTATTCTCTCCAATATGTGCCTTTCTGCTACATTTTATTCCATTTGGTATACTTCCTAATCAATTCTTTTGTGAGCTTCATTTCATTCAGCACAATGTATCCACTGTTGGGATTTATTTCTTTCAGAATGATTTAAATCTATTTTGCTCGATGCTGCTTTAAAGCTACTGTATGCACTATCAATTCCCATCCACTGGGCCATGTGGTCTGGTTCATACTCCATCTTCTTGGTTGAGGAAAGATGTACTTTCCTAGCTTGGTCTGATGTGAAATGACAGTTGCTTTTTATCTATCCTGGCAATGGCTGTGGACTGAATAATAAGAATGATATGTAGCCATGTGTAGGAATGTCAGTGTATTTCAGGCACCCAAGGTTGAGATGGGTAACAGCGGGCTCCTAATATCCTTATTATGAAGTCATCCTTCAGAATCTATGCTTCTAAAATTCTAGGTATCATTTCTGACAGAGGAAATGCAACACACAATCATCAAGCACTCTCATAAATCCTTGCTGACTTAAGGACAGCAGAAGATTGCCTTCTTTGGTAGTATTAATTGTGAGTCACTTTTAATTTTGGTTGGCCCAAACTTTATGTTCTTTCTTAGTCTTCAGAAGTTCATTTTGCACCATAAAATTATTTTATTCTTCATAGAGAAAAAAACAAAAGGCAATGAAAGACTTGATTTTAATAACCTTTTTGGTGACTCACCTTCTAATTAAGAAAACTAGAAAAGGTCTGGGGGGAAAGCCCAAAGAGGTGAACGAATAAAAGAACAAATCATGTTGCTGGCTATGAGCAGATCAGTCGATTTGAAAGGCTGAGTGTAAATAGGGAAAGTCTGGAAGGTTAGGCTAAAAAAGTACATTGAGGTCAAGGTTAAGTGGACCTCAGAAGCCAGGCTAAGGGTTTGTGGCTGTATCCCAAATGCAAGGAGGAGTGAAGGTTTTTCAACGTGGAGTTGACATGATAAAAGCACATTGTTCCTATAAAACCAGTTGCAACTTCCTAAAATAAAATGAACTAAACTCATGGTGGTGGGTAATCATGCCCAGAATGTG
This sequence comes from Symphalangus syndactylus, assembly GCF_028878055.3. NCBI lineage: Eukaryota > Metazoa > Chordata > Mammalia > Primates > Hylobatidae > Symphalangus > Symphalangus syndactylus. The sequence goes on from NC_072426.2 coordinate 97,359,248, forward strand.
ACAGTGGAAGAGAACACCTTGTTCAAAAGAAAGGTATTTCCAGTAGAAAGAGAGAGGAGAGGAGAAGAGGTGAAGAGGGAAAATCCTTTTTGGAAACCAGGAAAATTAGGCAGAAGTGCATTTAGTGAACATATTTAAAAAGTAGCAACATAATATACATTATATAGCAGAACAAATGCCAACATGATCAAACTTAAAAAATAAAAAGATTGGTGGTATGGAAGATATGAGACCCCTAGGAGAAAGTGACTATGCTTAATTGGAGATAACTTTGCATATTTTGGAACACAAATATATGAATGCTCTTGATTGGATTTGCTTTATTTTTAAGAGACTATAGCATTTCAGTATAGTATAGTATAGTATAGTATAGTATAGTATAGTATAGTATAGTATAGTATGGTATTTCCACAGATATTGATCCTAATAGGACATGAAATTCAAGAAGGAAGGATGCTACTAAAAGTGAAATTCTGAGTATATAATTATGAAAATTGACAACAAAGAAGGAAAGTTGGGGAAGCTTGAGGTTGGGTAAGCAGTGAAAGAAACCAAACTAGTATAACTGTATGGGGCATATTCTAGTGAACTCAGATTTTAAGAAGTCACTTATGAAAACCATGCTCAAAGGAAGAAAATAAGTCTACTGTTGGAAAATGGTTTTTAAAAAAAGAAATCCCAAATGACAGAGAAAAGGCAGAATGATTAAAATCAAGCTCTTGTTTTGTCGTTATTTTCTCCATCATGAAATTATATCTTTGGGCTAGATTGATGAGTGAAAAGTAAAAAAGAAAAAAGAAATGAAAGAATGAGGCCCTAGAGAGCTTATGAGACATAGGAGATGCCTGGTGTCTAGACCTACACAAATAGTATCTTATTTTACGATAGCAACAACAAAAAAATTCTTATAGATCTGATCACGGAAACAATGTTACTAATATTTGAAAAAATACAGATAAAAAGCAAATTTAGGCAAATATTTTTGTTGATTTTTTTAAGGAGGAACAGAAGATTCTAAAAATAATAAGACACTAAAATTGTAAAAAATTATATTAAATATATGATATATGAGCACATTGAAAAGATAGTAGCAACTTTTAAGAGCTAGTACACCTTTTTACCTAGAATGAGCTAGGCCAAATCAATCTCTCTCTTTCTCTCTCTCCCTGGCTCTTCTCCACTCCCTTTCTCTCTCTCTCTCTCTCCCTCCCTGCCTTCTAGCTCTGTCTTTTAGAAACAGTTATTCAGCTGGTAGATCAGTGAGACCATAAATATTATAAATTGATTTCAATAAGACATCTAACAAAAATCCCCCATGATATTGCTTGCAACAAATAAAATAAATGAGATACAATTCATAGCAGATCAATTAACTCCACCAAAAAAAAAACGTTGATCCATGAATCAATGTCCTTAAACCTACCCACAAGACTCTATCCTTGCCTCCAGACTGTTGAATAAAACCCAGAAATCTGTGTTCTAACAATAGGCTAAACCCAAAGACCCATATATGCAAAACAAAGCAAAAGTACCCACTTAGATCTGAAAACTCAATTTCCCAAGCAAGGGATGGGAGAGTTTTGCTGGGCAGTAGCTTATATAAACATAAAAGCCCAGAAAGCACTGGTTGAGTCTGAGCTATGTTACAGTAACATGGGGCAGAGGCCTGGCCTCCCTGGAAGTTGCCCCGCTCATACACAACTGTCGGCATGTCCTGGGTGGGATGCGGAATGAAATGTTTCTCCCAATCCTCAGGTTCCACGAGTCTAATATCAATATGAATTCCTGCCTGGTGACCTGTGTGAGTATTGCTAAACAACTGTGGAGGAAGAACGCAGAAAACGAAGGCGATTACAAGTTTTTCTAAAGCCACTGATTTTATCACAAGCCACATACAGAAACCTTCCCAATATCTGCTAATTACCAGAAGGTACTGATCCTCCAATATCTAGCAGTAGGACACACACCCCAGCTGACCAAACCATGAGTTTAAGACAGGCAGAAAAACCTAACATCTCCCTACCATGACAAAGGCAACTAGAATTGCCAAATCCTATACACAAAACATTTAATTTATAACAGTTAAAACCTGGCCTCTGACCAAGTCCAAAAGAACTATGTCTTATTTCACTTGCTCTTGAATATGTCTCTTGCAGAGATAAATGGCTCTGCTCTTGGCCAGTCCTCCCCTCTGTGTAGTGTTTTGTTTAGCTGGGCTTATGACAAGCCAAGAGTTGATGCATCTGCTTGAATGTATAATTTACCTCTCTGGTCAACTTAGCTTTTTTTTCCTTGACAATATTATGTCAAACAATCACATCACAACTGGCTCTGATCTCTTTGTTGTTAGCTAATAAATTAAAGAGTATTTATTATCTGCAATCCTTTTTTCCTCTTTTAATGGTGACACATTTGTGGTGAATTACAGGGCAGCTTTATAAACTAGGCTCCAGGCCAGTCTCAGGCCCTGCGTCCATGTGAACGTTCCTTCTCCCGGTTGGCCTCCCGGACTGGTGGTAAATCAAGGCAGCTGTCACAGCACACTAAGTTAGTGTGCGTCATTGGGGAGAGCAGGAAGTGTTGGGGGTATAATTCTGTCCATCAAACTAATATGTTATATCAGTAGCTTTGTAATCTTCTGCCATAACTTATGGGAAGTGACACCTAAGAATTCACTTTGAAGGCAATGTGTTTCTTAGACTTCAAGTCAAAACAGACCCGATTCACAGCAACAGTTCCTCTGTTTACATGAGTGGATTTCTAGTGCCAGGGAACCAGGTCCCTATCAATGTGGCAGTATTTAACACGCTCCACCACCGGCTGGACTCTGTTTACAGTCCTCACAGCAGGATTTGTAAACTTTTCAAACAGGGTTTCTTCTCTTCTTTTTGTTACCCTTGCCTTAACCTCCAGTAGCGGCATAGATAAACATGCTCCTTGAATGTTATCATGACAAAGCAAACCTCTGACAGACGGGAATGAATGGGTGACCCATTTCCCTTGTCCTGTCCCCTTCAACCTTTGTCTTGACAAATGTGGGAAATGGCTCTGGAGGACAGAAGAATACTCACACTGCTATGATAGCAGTGTCAGCTTTGTGCTGTTGCTAAATGTCCACACGATACTTAGAAGTGACAGGAGATAACCTTCAATGGACAGTGTGCTTTTCTAAGTCATGACATCAGTGTGACCAGACTTAGACAGTGTGTCCTCTGAAAGCAATGCCTTATTTTCTAGGATTTGCTGTTGGATTGTCCCTGTCTTCCCCGCTCTCTCTTCCTTGGCTGTTTTTCTCAGCAGGCCAATGAGAGAAGCCCTTTGGGGAAGATTAAGTAGTTTTGTGAGCTGCCATCTGATGGAAAAGAAATCTACAAGAACTGTTCAAAGGAGCTCTTCCTCCCCCAGGCACAAGACTAAATATGCACAGTAAAGAAATTTGAAAAATGCCTTCCCTTGCCATCCCCAATACCCCTTTGATTGATAGCAGAGAGGGTTTGCTATGATAATTCTACTTTGACAGGTCCCAGGCATAAATCCCACAAAGTTGTTGCTCTAGTTTGACAACCTTGGAGGGCTCCAGTTAGGAACAGGAAACAGGCCTCTATTTTTCACCCTCAATGCTCCTTCAGGTGCAAAGAAAAGACCGTATGGAAAAAATAAATTCTTATCTAAGGGGAAAACCAAATTCAAAGCAGTTTTCGTACTTATTCATCAGAAAGAATGTCCAATGGAGAAAAGATGTGACCTCAGTCCTGCTTCCTCAAACTTAAATTTAAATGCTCCAAATACGAGATTTGAAACCTATTCCTGATGAGAAATGGATACCCTTTTTTCATTTTTTGGTTTTCCAAAGTTGTGTTAGTATTCTCCTTCAAGGTCAGCCTGGAAATGTATCATAATATTTTATAAAAATCATTACTTACAAATGAAAGTACATACATATAACATCCATAATTTATCATCAAAGTTTGCAATGTGCCACCCTCTGCATCTCATTATATATCCACTCAATTCTCATAACCACCTTAAATGAGTAGAGTCTCAATTTATAGGAATGCAGTTAAAAAGAGAGTCAAACTAATGAATTTTTTCCAGCATACATCTTTCAATCTTGCTTCACAAAATGCCAGGGCATCTTTGGGAATCAGTGTACCTTCCCTCTCCCCTTCTCCAGCTGAAGAATGATAACTCAGCAATGAGAATCTTAGTCATGAAATCATATTTAACTGTGTTAAATGAAAAATTTGTGACCCAGTGAGGTGGCTCACACCTGTAATCCCAACATTTTGGGAGGCCGAGGCAGGTGGATCACCTGATGTCAGGAGTTCAAGACCAAAGTGGCCAACATGGCGAAACATCATCTCTACTAAAAATACAAAAAAAAAATTAGCCAGGTGTGGTGGCACATGCCTGTAATCCCAGCTACCCAGGAGGCTGAGGCAAGAGAATCACTTGAACCTGGGAGGCTGACGTTGCAGTGAGCTAAGATTGTGCCATTGCACTCCAGGCTGGGCAACAAGAGTGAAACTGTCTCAAAAAATAAATAAAAATAAATAAATAAATAAATAAATAAATAATTAATTAATTTGTGGTTTGCTGTAAGTTAACCAGGCAATTAAATTAAACAGAACCATTCTCCAAGCATTTTAGTCGATCTACCTGGAAATGCAGTGTTGTGATCTATTAAAAAATATTAAGTGATCAAACCCAGGCAAATATTTAAAAAGAAGCAATATTTTCTATTTCTTTAAAACTTGTCAGAAGATGAATATTTTTCTTCCAATTGTCTACCTCTTTGAAAGTGAGACACAGTTTTCTCTTGGCTGTAGGATTCCATTCTAATATTAAGAAAGAGTTCATAAAGCTCTAATACCATAAGAGTGGATTCCCCTTCCTTCATGGGTGCCATCAGAGTTCTGCAGAAGGTCTGTACCTACTGAGAGCTGCTGACAACAGGGAAGAAAGAATCCAGTCTTGGAACACTCAGTAAAAGTTGGTTCTTTAATTTAATAAGATTAAAACACAAGGACTTCACCCTGGATCACGAATTTAACCTCCTTTTCTAGGGTATTTTATGACAGAAGCATCTCACTGAGAATCTAGCCACCTGCTAGGAGTACTCAAGCATAGCTGTGCCAAGAAAGTCGGTGAGGAAAGCAAGAATAGAAAACAGCAAGCTGCCCATAAAAATGGGGAGTAATATCTGAGTTTTTTTAAGTCATAGAGCAGCTTGAGCAAATCTCAAGAAAAATAAACTTCCTACATAATTCTTTCTCACTCCATTGCCCCTCTAAACAGCAAACAGGATATGAGTCCTTGTAAATACCTATAAATTTTCAGGGAGAAAAACAAGTCTGATCTTTGTGTACAGAGTTCTAGGCTGTAAGGAACATGGTTAGATTTCTGTTTCCCTTAGAGGAAGATGCCAGAACAGCATTTTCCCATGAAGTGTTGATAAGAAAGGCATTTAGTATTTCATAGGATGAGGCTGCTGTGAGTGGGTGGTATGACATGATAAATTATGGCCAATGTCATATTAAAAATTACAGGCTCTTCCACACATGCTCACTCTGTTCTCAAGCCAATGATATGTTATCCTGCACAAAGCCTTCCGCTGTGGCAGATGTGATAGAGATGTTCCTCTCCCAGAAAAATTCTGGAATTCTTCAAGGTTTAGAGGTGAGGGCCATCTTTGTGGTCCATAAGCAAAAACTAAACTGAACTCATACTTTCTGCAAATGTAGCTCTGCTTACATCTGACTTTCCACCTTGATCCGTGTCCTTCCCTCAGGCATTCAATCTACTTCTCTGCAATATAAGCACAAAATCTGGGGCTAGGAAGGCATTTTAAAATTAGAAAATCGTCTTTATCCAACCCTAAAGAGGCATGTCTTAGGATGTTAAGAAATGTTTTTGACAGACTCTTCAGAGACTCCCAAAGAGAGAACTTGCTCTTGAAGAAGATGAGGCTAGGGTTGGAGTCTGGTGAAGTATTACCTGGATATGTTAAGGAACTCTGTAAAACCTGACATGAAGTCAACAATTGCCCAGATCAGGGTATCTCAACCTCAACACTATCAATATTTCAGACTTGATCATTCTTGGTTGTGGGGACTGTCCTGTGCACGGTAGGATGTTCGGCAGCATCCCTAGCCTATATCTACTACATGCCAGTAGCATACTCCTGCCCTGGGGGTACAAAAATTAAAAATGTATCCAGACATTACTAAATGACTCTCGGGAGTCAAAATAGCTCCCAATTGAGAGCCACTGTCCTGGACTATTGGGGTAAGGTCATTCCACTGAATCTCTGCAGGCCACACGTTTTCCAATGAAGACGGCTAGATTCACAAGCATATATGGACACCTGTGTCCTTTCCCCATTATTTGAGAAAACATGATAGGACTGCATATAACAATACCCTTCCACTTGGACTTTTTAGAAAAAATGCAGGTGCCTTCACTGTTGTTCCAGGGAGTCTCTGCTGGGATGACTTTTGTCTGCTCCAAATATTCTCAACCTCCGGAAGGCACTCCCATCTCTTTACATGGCAGTCTCAGGGTGTCAAGAAGAGGGTAGGGCCCCACATGCAAATGCTTTCTAAGCCTCTGATACATCATGTTTGCTAATGCCCTACTGACCAGAACAAGTCACAAGGTCAAGCCCCCATTCAAGAGGTGGGTAGAGAAACTCTACTCTTGATAGGAGGAATACTACAGACACCTTGCTGGGTTGGGGGGGCGGAAGGCGGGGGGGGATTCATGCATACAGGGATAGAATAAAAGTGGCCATTTTTAACAATCTATCACACTAGGTGAATGGATTTCATAGCAAGTACTTTTCTAGCCAGAGTATTCCAGTTTTATCCACAGCCGAATCTCTCAAAAGGATCTATAATTATTTTCCAAATAGCAAATGTGTTTGGTTGTCACAGAGGCCCTGGGCTCTGAAACAGCTTGCTCAGTACCCTTCAACTAAGCTCATTCCATAGGGTTTCATGGTTAATAGCCAGACTACCTCGCCCAATGTTAAGGATGTTGCCTCAAATTCTGAAAAACCCCAAGACTCCCTCACTTTTCTCCATGCCTTAAAGACAGAAAAATCCAGCTTTCAGTATAGCATTGTGGGGAAATATCAAACTAGAAATCAGAAAATGTAGTTTTGTATTTTAACCCGGTAAACAGTCATCTATTTAAGTCACTTTATTCTCTCCAAGTCACAATTTCTTGATATGCAACACTGGGTAGTTAAGCTATTCTGGGATAGCTGGGGCAAGAGTGAAGAAGTGAGGGACAGAGGAGGTAAGACAAGATCATCACTGGGATGAGTGAAGCTGGCTGGTATAAAAGAACCTGGAGAATACACGCTCTGTTAATGGCATTTAAATCCATTGTTTTCACTTAAAATACGTTAGCCCAGGATCTGACTGCAATCTGTGACTCTCCAAGACCTGACCTGGCTCTGCTGTTTGTGTCCTCTCCCCTTTTGTATCCCCTCATCCCTTAGCTGTACCCATCTTTGTTATGCAGTTATCCAGTCCACCTGGTCTTTCAGGACAAGGGATACTTGTGTGCAATGCAAAGACAGAGCACAGGCACTGGTCTCTTCCTTCAAGCCATCTTGTTTCAATCCCACACACCCTTTAAAGTGGGATTGCAGTTGACAAAGCTCTTGCTTTTACATGAGCAATGCCAGTTGGACTAATCCGGGGCCGTAATTCTGCTGCACTCACTCCTATCTGCGCTTCAAGAAAGGTTGCAGGACCTAACACTCTTAGACCCTATTACTGTCCCACAGTCAGCTGTGGATTCGTACGGCTTTCCCTGCACCCCTGGTTCCAAGCACTTGCTTGCCCCAGGGAAGACGTGCACCAAAAATATCTGCCTTCTAATGACCCCTCCATTTTAGAGAGAATTCTCGGGAGATTCGAATGCAGAAGAAAATAGGTTGTTAGCCATGAGACATGAGAGAAGGTGTGGGAAAAACCCTGCAACTACTGCAAAGTCCTACCACGAGCTGGTAAGAAGCTGCGTTAGAAACCTGATCTCTGATATGACCACAAGGCTATTTCCATACAGGATTTTTGAGTTTCATTTCCTCCCTTCAGTCCACCAGGACCACTTCAGACCAAACTCATCTCTCCTAATGAGCCTACAGTGGGCCTGGGGTTCCCTTATTTGATGACAAATAACACCAGCAGTACCGCATGGAACCAATCGGGCTGGATTGGAATCCTGGCTCACTGCTGGAAGCCCAAAGGCTGTGAACTTTGGTAGAGTTTCCAACTCTCTTATGTCTCAGCTTCCTCACCAATGAAATATGGACATGGGATTGTGGTGACGATTGAGAAAACAATTGTAGAGTCTTTAGTATGTGGCATATACCGTGTAATACATGTTAGCTGCTAGTATCGTATCTCTGATTTTTATAATGTTGATAAAATAAAATTGTTAACTTGTCTTAGGTATTCCCTTCATGTTAGTTTTATTTGTCTAATTAGATAATATGTTCAAGAACAAGAATGATACATAGTTGTCTTTATCCCCATCCTCCCCTCCTCCACTGCTACTTCCCATCAGCCCAGTGTATTGTATACAATGCATGCCCAGAGCTGTCATAGTATAAGGGCAGGATGTCAAGGCAAAGAAAGCACAGGCCCTCACACAGACATGTGTTCAATTCCTGGCTCTGCTTCTTAATAATTTAGTGACTTTATCCAATTTACCTAACACCTCCAAGCCTTAGGTTTATAATGTATAAAATGCGGGTAAAGTGATTGCCCCACAAGATGGCTGTGAATACAGATCCTTCCCAGTAGGGAGCTCATCAGGGGCATTTAAAAAACGTCTATTTCCTTCCCTTTCCTTCCCTCTCACCATCAGTGAATTGATCAGAATGTGCTCAGAGACATAGGGAAACATACGTGGAAACTGACCTCAACATAACAGACAATTGGAAGGGGGCTAATGTCCCAAAAACAAACACCACTACCTTATAACAGGGCCATGACTCCAGGCGCTCCTCTGCCTACTTATTCCCAGGCACTGGATTTTCAACGCCACTTAGAGATGGCAAAACTGTCATTAACACAGGATCCTCAATAGGACCAGGCAGTGGAGGTCTCAAGTCTTTAAAACATCTCTAGTTCTCCCCTGGATGACGGATGACGCCCTGGATGATATATATAAGAGAACATCCAATATTTTTTAAACTTTTCTTCCCTTGTTGCCTTCCTGTGATTCTCCTCTCCCCAGCAAGCATGCCAAACAAAATATATGTGCTACATGGGTGGACACTGACCTCATGGGGATCACTGTGAATTTTCATGGAACCACTGAATGCTAGTACTGAGATGTACGGCTCCAACAACCTCACTGTGAAGTTGAAGCCTCAGAGAAGTTAAATGACTGGCTCAAAGTCACACAGCTAATCAAGGACAGAAATGAAGCCAGACCCCAGCTCTGCTAGCTCTTGACCAGTGTTCTTTTTCTCATTGTTCTCATGCCTCAGAAGAATACATGGTTCTGAAAACATTTATTAAATCAGTCATGCTCTAAATTCCCACACTGACTTCCCCAGCCTGTATTTGGTGGGATGTAATCAATCACGACTTTCTAGGCCTAAAATCAATGAACTAAAGACATCCAGCAAAAAGCCATTTACACTGGCTTCTTTCTACAGCCCAGAGTATTATACGCACTCCCCTCCCATGTGTTGTCTCTTCTCCATGGCTGGGAATGTACCCTGAGACCTCCTTGTGTGAAGGAAACAGACCCCAGCTGGCCAGCGACACTGCAGCTACAATGTGGACTTCAGCTGCTTCTCTATAGGGCTGCATTCAACGAACTGCATTTGAGAAACTTTTAATATCTACATGGCTCTCACCCAACTGCCGCAAAAACACCAGCTGTACCATGCTTTCTCCTCTAATTTGACAGTCCTAAGAACAGCTCCTGAAGAATGGAACATTCTTCAGGGGAGGGCTGTTAGTTTTGCAGACATTTTAGGAGGCGTAGAAGATGAAAAAGATTTCAAGTTGAAACATCATGTAGGAAAATGGGTAGGAGGTGATGGGAGAAGGAATCTGATGTATACTGAATGCCTGTCATGTACCAGGCACTGGGTTGGGTGAGCTTTCACGGTCCTCACGATACTGAGAGACAAGTGTAATAACCCAACTTTTACAGATGAGAAAACTGAGGCTCGTAAAGATTAAGAGTCTAGCCCAAAGTCATACAGGCAATTTATTATAAAACTGGTATATTTGTTTCCCAGGGAGCTTGCACCAAACTACCATAAACTTGGTGGCTTAAAACAACAGAAATCTATTCCCTAACAGCTCTATATAAGTCCAGCCTCTACCTCCATCTTCATATCTCTTCTCCATTAATCTCTCCTCTGGGTGTCTATTCCAAGGACACTTGTCATTCGATTTATAGCCCCCCTGGATTATCCAGGATGATCTTTTCTTGAGATCCTTAGCTACATCTCCAACAACTCATTTTCCACTGAAGGTCACATTCACAGGCCCCAGGGATGGGATGGAGCGATATGTTTTGGGGGGGCTACCACTCAACTCACTATGGCAAAGTTTTCATCTCAGGCCTGTCTTACTCCACAGCTCATTTTCTCATTACATTGTCAGATTACTTCCTGCCCTTTCCTTTATCTGCTTTCTCAAGGATGACTTTGGCCAAGTTAAAGGTTCCAAGGTAGCCACAGCCACAGTACAGGCAAACACAGCCCCTGAATTTGTTATCCAGAAAGTTTGTGACCAAGTGGAAGCTTAAGTTCCCCTTATACCTTGCTCTTCCTCTAAAAATCAACAGGGAGAACTGCCCTAAATACCTTGCCATTGCTTCTAAACATCAAATGATTGACTCCTTTGTATAGCTCAGCCCTCCTTTTGCAAGAGTAAAAGAGCTAGCAGGTGTCAACGTAAGCTACAGCCACCCACTAATAAGTTTAAGATAAAAGGCCAATATATTTAAATAAGATGCAGACATAATGTAATAGTATTTGTTACCAAGCCCCATCTAATTATATCAATCTTTTATTGCCAGACCCATGAGTACAGGGAACTCTATTATAATTTCTCTTTATAATGATCTCTTCACTATCTGACTCCTCGAACTCTGTAGTAAATTACTCATCCACTAGCAATCATGAGTAAACATCAACTCAATTAAGAATTGATAAATAAACAGTTTACTCCGAGGCTTGTCGTGATACAGACGGGAGAATCACTGGGCGCCTGCCAGCATGAGCTTGGCTGGGAAGTTCTGAGGTGTGGATGGGTTCTCTAAGGCTGTACTGCTTCTGCTGTTTATATGAGATGTTCTGGCTGATGTTTCCTGCTCCTATCCTGTCTTTGGAGACGGAGAAGGACTTATTCAAGTGTCTGCTCTGGGTCTAAACATGGAAGAGCTGCTCATCTTATCCTCACTCTGCACTACATAGCATCTCATATCTGAGAGAAAACCAGTAGGAAAACAGTAAAATGCAAGAAAAGTGGCATAACAGTAAAGTACAAGGAACGCTTGTATATGTCAAGATGTAGGACGACTCGGTGTTGCATGGTTACACAATTGTTATGGGTTGAATTGTATCCCCCAGAAAGATATGTTGAGTCCTAAACCCCAGTACTTCAGAATGTCAGCTTATTTGGAAATAGAGTCATTGCAGATGTAATGAGTTAAGATGAGGTCATGCTGGAGTAGGGTGGGCCCTTAACTCAATATGGCTGGTATCTTTCTAAGAGGATAATGTGAACATGTAGAGAGGAGAACACCACGTGAAGACACAGAAGGAAAAGATGGGCATGTGGTGACAGAAGCAGATATTGGCATGATGCATCTGTAAGTGGTAGCACACCAGGGACTGCCAGCTACCACCAGAAGTGGGGAAGAGGCAAGAGAGGATTCTACCCAGAGTCTTCAGAGGAGCCTGGGCCCACTGGCACCTTTATTTCCCATTTCTGGCCTCCAGAACTATGAGAGAATAAATTTCTGTTGTTTTTAAGCCACCCACGTTGTGATACTTTCTTATGGCAATCCTAACAAACCAATGCAATAGTCAGTAGTCCCGGCGACTCAGGAGGCTGAGGCGAGAAGATCACTTGAGTCCAGGAGTTCTGGGCTGTAGTGAGCTATGCTGACTGGGTGTCCACACTAAGTTCACCATCAATATGCTGACCTCCCAGGAGCGGGGAACCACCAGGTTGACTAAGGAGGAGTGATCCAGCCCAGGTCAGAAATGGAGTAGGTCAAAACTTCTGTGCTGATCAGCAGTGGGATCTCACCTGTGAATAGCCACTGCACTCCAGCCTGGGCAACATAACTAGACTCTGTCTCTTAAAAAAAAAAAATTATTACAATAAGAATAATCAAGCCAGCATTTATTAAGCATCGTTATAAAGCTGAAACTACGCCAAGTATTTTATAGGCATTAGCACAATGAATCTTCACAACTATACTGTGAGGTTAGTACTCTTATTCTTACTTTACAGATATGGAAATAAGGTTGACCATGGCCAACAGCCCCAAAATCATGAAGCTGGTGAGTGGCTACCCTCTCTGTACTACAGGCATACCCTTCAGTCTCCAGGACCCCACACTGTAAGCCTGGTGAGGGCAGGGGTCAGGCAGTGTTATTCAACAGGGCATTCCCCAATTGTACTGCTGGAGCCCAAGGGCTCCTCTGCTACAGGTACAGAGGATGAAGGGAAGCCTGTGCCTGCAGGGGACCCTCAGCCTCCCACTTCCGCTGCATCTGGAACCACTTCACATTCACATTTCATACAGTCAATGCCCACAGAAACTGTTTCAAACCAAGTTATCTGCTGTGAGAAAAAAAAGATTTCAAACAATTATTATATGGGAGAAAATTCTTCGTAGAGGAATTCCAGGTAATAGATACAAAGGGATGATAAAATTAGAAAATTATTCTCCAACCTGTAATGAAATAATGAACTTAGGTCACCATCATCAAAAGATACTCAAACATTAGGTAAAAGGTTGGTTGGGAACTTTACAATGGAAGAATCCAGCTGATTCTTCCAGTGGAAGAACCATCTGAACCTACCAATAAGATACAGTTTTATTTTTAATTTTTTATTTCAATAGGATTTGGGGGAACAGGTGGTGTTTGGTTACATGAATAAGCTCTTTAGTGGTGATTTCTGAGATTTTGGTGCACTTATCACCTGAACAGTGTACACTGTACCTAATATGTAGTCTTTTATCTCTCACCACCCACCCACCCTTTCCCCCAAGACCCCAAAGTCCATTATATAATTCTTATACCTTTGCATTCTCATAACTTAGCTCCCACTTATGAGTGATAACATATGATGTTTGGTTTTCCATTCCTGAGTTACTTCATTCAGAATAATGGTCTCCAATTCCATCCAGGTTGCTGCAAATGCCATTATTTCATTCCTTTTTATGGCTAAGTAGTATTCCATGGGGTGTGTGTGTATGTGTGTGTATATATATATATATATATATATCTCACATTTTCTTTATCCACTCATTGATTAATGGGCATCTGGGCTGGTTCCACATTATGCAATTGCAAATTATACTGCCATAAACATGCATGTCTAAGTATCTTTTTCATATAATGAGTTATTTTCCTCTGGGTAGATACCCAGGAGTGGGATTGCTGGATCAAATGGTAGATCTACTATTAGTTCTTTAAGGAATCTCCACACTGTTTTCCATAGTGGTTGTACTAGTTTACATTATCACCAACAATGTAAAAGTGTTCCCTTTTTACCACATCCATGCCAACATATATATATATATAAAACATATATATTATACATAACATATATAATACATAACATATATAATACATAACATATATATTATACATAACATATATAATACATAACATATATATTATATATAACATATATAATACATAACATATATATTATATATAACATATATAATACATAACATATATATTATATATAACATATATAATACATAACATATATATTATATATAACATATATAATACATAACATATATATTATATATAACATATATAATACATAACATATATATTATATATAACATATATAATACATAACATATATATTATATATAACATATATAATACATAACATATATATTATATATAACATATATAATACATAACATATATATTATATATAACATATATAATACATAACATATATATTATATATAACATATATAATACATAACATATATATTATATATAACATATATAATACATAACATATATATTATATATAACATATATCATATATACATATATTATATATAACATATATCATATATACATATATTATATATAACATATATCATATATACATATATTATATATAACATGTATATTATATACTATATATAACATATATGTTATATACACACATATTGTATATAACGTATATGTTATATACACACATATTGTATATAACGTATATGTTATATACACACATATATAACGTATATGTTATATACACACATATTGTATATAACGTATATGTTATATACACACATATTGTATATAACGTATATGTTATATACACACATATTGTATATAACGTATATGTTATATATACATATATATAACGTATATGTTATATATATGTGTATATATAATATATATTTATTATTATGGCCCTCCTTGCAGGAGTAAGGTGGTGAGTGAGAACATACAATGTTTGGTTTTCCATTCCTGAGTTACTTCACTTAGAATAATGGTCTCCAATTCCATCCAGGTTGCTGCAAATGCCATTATTTCATTCCTTTTTATAGCTAAGTAGTATTCCATGGGGGGTGTGTGTGTGTGTATGTGCAATTTTGATTTGCATTTCCTTGATAATTAGTGATGTTGAGCATTTTTTCATATGTTGGCCATTTGTATATCTTTTTTGAGAATTGTCTATACATGTCCTTAGTCCACTTTTTGATGGGATTGTTTTTGTTTTGCTTTTAGTTTTAAAAATTTCCCAGCTATATTGAGATATAATTAACCAATAAAACTCTATATAGTGTTTAAGGTGCACAATGTAATAATTTGACATATGCTTGTGTATGTATATATACATTAAATATATGTATATATACATAAAACGTAATGATTAGCACAATCAAATTAATTAACACACCCATCACCTCACAGAGTTACCATGATCAGATATTAATTATGCGTCTCAGGATGTGATGCAATAGGAAGTATACAGCACCATATTAAAAAAAAATGAATTTGAATTCAAACAAGTTAGTGATCTGACACCAGGTTATAGAAAGTACAGAGGATAGGGGAACAAGTTAGATGACATGGCAGGGAAGCAACCAGCCAAATCAGAATGTGGATCATTGCCCAGGACAACTCATTCAATTCCTCAAAAAAAATCAATGCATAATAGAGAGAGAGAGAGACAGAGAGAGAAACAGAGAGCACAAGAGACAAAGAGAAGATGAAAAAGGAGAAGGGGAGGGAGATGATTAAAGACTAAAAACGATCAAAGAGATACAACAACGCAATAAAAGGTATGGGCTGTGTTTGGACATTGAATCAAACAAAATGGATACAAAAAGATATTTTTGAGACAACTGGGAAAATTAGAATATGGACTGGGTATTGAAAAGCCCTATGGAATTATTATTCTTTTTTTAGTTGTGATAATGACATGGTGACCGTGTTTAAGGGGAAATGTTCCTTATTGGTTAGAGAAGCCTAATGCAGTGTGTAGAAATGACCTGATGTCTAGGCTGAGGTTAGGATTGGGGGAGAAGGACCAGAAAGATCAGGGCCTCTCCCCTGAGACCTGAGCAAGCAGCTGGCCACCCCCTATCACCCAAATTGACTATCAAGGGAGTGAACCACACTCCCTCTGCACAGGGCTGACAGTTTGGGGTATTTCTTTAAAATGCCTAAAATTTGTATGTCACCAAGGCGAGGCATGAGGCAGGAAAATTTGCCAACATGGCCCCTTGGGAGTTGTCCTGGTTGATCCATCTCACCCCCTTCCTTTCCCATAATACCTGCTCACTCAATTCATGGCTAAGATTGCCACCAATATTATTACAAAATCAATAAGGAGAACATATATCTCTGTGTTTCTGTGTTTATGACTGTGGCACCCTCAGCCATGTCCTTCCTGCCAAGTGTGTAAGGGTGTCATCACCATCACACACTCTTCTTTATGGGATACGTGATCAAATTAAAAAAAAAAAAAACTTTTGGAAAATCCTTAAAATAGTATGCATTCAATAAATGTTAGCTATTATCATCGTCATCACAATTATTATTATTACATTGTTGATGTTGTCTATGTTTGTCATTGAACATTTGCTGTGTGTTCCCTTTGTGTTAGCTTTATTTATCCAATTAGGGATGTTAGGAAAGTCAGCTTAAAGTCAAGGATATCCTTAAGTGTTTCTACCTGCTGCCCTTCCCCTCCTGCATGCCCACATGGGACATGCCCTGCAAATAGCAGATTTGCAATAGACACCTGAGGAGAAGGCCCCTGGGTAGAGAAGTCAGGAGGGCAAAGTGTCCTTATTCCTTCAATGTAAGGGCAACAGAGTCTGGGGAACAAAGATGAGCATTACAGGCAACAGACTTGAGTTAAATTCCTGGCTCTGTCACTTAATAAGTCATGAACTTGGCCATCTTGCTAAAAGTTTTTTATCCTCAGTTTCCTAATAAGTAAACAGAGGACCAAATTGCCTGTGTCATTAGGCTGTGAGGACACAGCTAGAGTCTAACTGGACCCCTGGCTCACCATGAGCACCATGTGCCATGGAAATCTCTGAGTTTCTCTCTTCCCCTCTAGAACAAGGATGGGGACTATTTACTAGGCCTCTCTGAATGTTAACTGGAAGAGGATATACAAAGACCTTGTATAGAGGAGACACATAAATATGCACTCTTACCCAGGTGCCATGGCTCATGCCTATAATCGCAGCAGTTTGGGAGGCCAAGGAGGGTGGATCACCTGAGGTCAGGAGTTCAAGACCAGCCTGGCCAACGTGGCGAAACCCCATCTCTACTAAAAATACAAAAATTAGCCAGGCGTGGTGGCGCATGCTTGTACTCCCAGCTACTTAGGAGGCTGGGGCAGCAGAATTGCTTGACCCCAGGGGCAGAGGTTGCAGTGAGCCAAGATCACACCATTGCACTCCAGCCTGGGCAACAGAGTGAGACTCCATCATAAAAAAAAAAAAAAAAAAAAAAAAAAGCACTCTTGTCCCTTTAAATAGAAAGTTTTCAAATTTAGGTTGCAATCACAGGAAGCGTCCCTGGAGTCCCTGTGGCTGCCCTTTCTGGGCTCCTCCCAGCCCTGCCACTGAAAGCAGGAATTGCAACAACTGATCTCAGGGCTGGGGAAATTGCTCACTGCTCCCACTTTGAAAAAGACAACATTGCAAAGACAAAGAAAGGTTCAACATTCCAAGAGCATGTTAGCAAAAGCCACCAAAGTCACAGAAGAAAGGGAAAAGATCAACATACAGTATTTTAAGTTTTCCTTATGTTCTCTTAATCAGCTCTAATCTACATCTTATCACTAATTACTGATAACCTTGGGTCACTAGATTCCCTTCTCTGGGCCTCAGTTCCTCATCTCTAAAACCAAAAATGTTCTTAACCTAAGCCTTGCACACCTATAGAATTTAGAGGTCTGTGAATTTTGGTGGGAAAAATTATTTTTACGTATAATTATCTACATATGTATTTTTGTATAATATCTGACATATATAAAAATATATTTTTATTTTCAGTAATGTTTATGGAGAACTTAACATTTTCTTTCTTTCTTTCTGTTTTTGTTATTTTTTAAGAGACAGGGTCTCCCTCTGTTGCCCAGGCTTGAATGCAGTAGTACAGTCATAGCTCACTGCAATCTCCAACTCCAAGACTCAAGCAATCCTCTGGCCTCAGCCCCATTTTCTTTTATTATAAATGTAGGCAACAAAATGACTGGAGTTTAAGGAGTATCTGTGACTTTATCATTGATAAAAAATCAGGTATTTTCATGTCACATTATTGTAGAAAGCCAAAACACTGTTTATGCTTACCAACACTTTGAAATTACAGTAGCTGTTAGCATAGCTTTGAAATTATAGTTGCTGCTGGCTATAAGCACATAAATTACTAAGTCATAAGTTTTCTTTTTAAATATTTTGATAACAGTATTTTAATATACTACATTTGCTTCGTAACCCTTTGTACCTTATGTTGTGCACTTAGAAAACATTAATCAGAGAAGAAGTCTAAGGGCTTGTGACCATAATAGGTTTGCTGCCTGATGTTCATGGCAAGTCAATACACCAAGACACTGGGTTGCAGCAGAAAAAGAAGTTTGGTCATAGGCCACCAAACGAGGAGACAGAAGAAAACCTCAAACCCATCTCCCCAAGGAGTTTGGGGCTAGGGTTTTTAAAGGTTTGGGAGTGGGCCAAAGTGTGGAGACCATTGATTGGTTAAAGAGTGCAGAGTAAGTCATGGGACAGGGAGATGAAGAAACTATTCTCATGCTGATTCAGTTCCTCTATTGGGGTCTTCAAAATGGTTAGCATTGGCTGTTCCACTGGAATTCAGAATCTGCATCTGCAATTCTCAAACATAAACCTTATGATTGTAGTGTCAGAGATCCTATCTATCTTAAATAAAAGCCTGATGTAACTCCAGAAATCCTGTCTATAGGAACAACGGGGATGCAAACAGTCAGGATCTGGTGTTACCTGACTTTCAGTTACAAAGAACTGGGTCAAAGTGCAGCCTGCTTAATTAATGCTTAATTATAACTACATTTCTGTCCAGAATTCTTGTTAACCCTGTGAGGATGGCATCAGGCTTTCCTAGAGATCTAGCTAGACTGTCTGGGTTCTAACTGCCTCTGCCCCTCCCTTGTTATGTGACCTTGAACAATATATTTGGCCTCTCTGAAGCTAAATTCGCTCGTTTCAGAAAATGGATCATCCCATCGACTTCTTTGGGATGGTTATGAGAGGTCATTTTTTGGGCTCGCCAAACAGGATGTACCACCTCACACTATATTTCTTTGGCATATTTCGAGCTGGTTACTCTGAGGAACTGCACACATGGAAGTAGCTCTGAAAACTTGTCCTTTTGTAAAAGAAACTTACATCTGTAAAGGAAATCTACATTAGTAAGCTATCTGGATCAGAAAAAGGCTGCTAGCTCCAGAAAACTGTTATGACATGAGAGACTTTTAATCTGTGTAAGAAGTCAACCCTTATTCATCATACAGTTTCTAACCCCATCTTCCCAAAATTCATGTCCCTACCAGCCCCCAGAAATTCCAAGCTTCTACTCCCATAATTCAATAGTCATGAATTCCCTCCCCTAGAATCTTATCAGCCAGGGACAATTATCTGTATCACAGGAGAGGAGAACAGAGGTGACACCACACCCAGAAAGACCCTGTCGCAGGCTGTCACCTATTCTGAGGGCCCATTCATCTTTCCCAGAAATCCTCTGCAGGTATACCTCATTCCATTGCACTTCACAGATACTATTTTTTTCTACAAACTGAAGGATTATGGCAACCTTGCATCTAATAAGTCTACCAACACCATTTTCCAATAGCATGTGCTTATCTTGTGTCTCTGGGTCACATTTTGGTAATTTGGGTAACATTTGAAACTTTTTCATTATTATATCTGTTATGGTCATCTGTGATCAGTGATCTTTGATTTCATTATCATAATTGTTTTGGGGTACCATGAATCAATGAATCATGCTCATAGAAGATGGCAAGCTTAATAAATGTTGTGTGTGTTCTGACTGCTCCAGCAACTAACTGTTTCCCCATCTCTCTCCCTCTCCCCAGGTTCCCCTATTCCCTGAAACACAACGATATTAAAATTAGGCCAATTTATAACTCTACAAGGGCTTCTAAGTGTTCATGTGAAAGAAAGAGTCACACTTAAATCAAAAGCTAGAAATGATTAAGCTTAGTGAGGAAGGCATTTCAAAAGCCAAGACAGGCTGAAAGCTAGGCCTCTTACACCAAATGATTAGCCAAGCGGTGAATGCAAAGGGAAAGTTCTTGAAGGAGATTAAAAGTGCTACTCCAGTGAGCACATGAATGATAAGAAAGTGAAACAGCCTTATTGCTGATATGGAGAAAGTTTTAGTGGTATGGATAGAAGATCAAACCAATCATAACATTTCCTTAAGCCAAAGCCTAATCCAGAGCAAAGCCTTAACTCTCCTCATTTATGTAAAGGCTGAGAGGTAAAGAAGCTACAGAAGAAAAGTTTGAAGCTAACAGAGGTTGGTTCATAAAGTTTAAGGAAAGAAACTGTCTTCATAAAAGGGCAAGGTGAAGCAACAAGTGCTGATGGAAAAATTGCAGCAAATTATCCAGGAGATCCAGCTAAGATTTGATGAAGGTGACTACACTAAACAGCAGATTTCCAGTGTAGACAAAATAGCCTTACATGGGAAGAAGATGCCATTTGGGGCTTTTATAGCTAGAAAGAAGTCAATGCCTGGCTTCAAAGCTTCAAAGGACAGGCTAACTCTCTTGATAAGAGCTAATGTATCTGGTGACTTTAAGTTGAAGCCAATGTTCATTTATCATCCCAAAAATTCTAGGGCCCTTAAGAATTACGCTAAATCTACTCTACCTGTGTGCTATCAATGAAACAACAAAGCCTGGATGACAGCACATCTGTTCACAGCATGATTTACTTAAATGTTAATTTAAGCCCACTATTGAGACCTACTACTCAGAAAAAAAAGATTTATTTCAAAATATTACTGCTCATTGACGATATACCTGGTCACCCAAGAGCTCTGATGAAGATATACAAGGAGATCAATGTTGTTTTCATGCCTCCTCACACAACAGCCATTCTGTAGCCCATGTATCAAGGAGTAATTTCAACTTTCAGGTCCTCTTATTTAAGAAATATATTTGGTAAGGCTATCGCTGCCATAGAGAGTGAGTGATTCCTCTGATGGATCTGGGCAATAGAAATTGAAAATCTTCTGGAAAGGATTCACCATTGTAGATGTTACTAAGAACATTTGTGATTCATGGGAGGAGGTCAAAGTATCAACATTAACAGGAGTTTGAAAGAAGTGAATTCCAACCCTCATGGATGATTTTGAGGGGCTCAAGACTTCAGTAGCGGAAATAACAGCAGATGTGGTAGAAATAGCAAGAGAACCAGAATTAGAAGAGGAGCCTGAAGATAGGACTGAATTGCTGCAACTTCATGATAAAGCTTTTAAAAATGAGGAGTTGCTCCTTATAGATGAACAAAGAAAGTGTTTTTTGTTTGTTTGTTTGTTTGTTTTGAGATGGAATCCACTCCTGGTGAAGATGCTGTGAACATTCTTGAAATGACCACAAAGGATTTAGAGTATTACTAAACTTAAATGATAAAGCACAGGCAGGGTTTGAGAGGATTTACTGTAATTTTGAAAGAAGTTCTACTGTGAGTAAAACGCTATCACACAGCATCACATGCTACAAAGAAATCTTTCGTGAGTCAATCAATGTGGCAAACCTCATTGTTGTCTTTTAAGAAATTGTCACAGCCATCCCAACCTTCAGCAACAACCTCCCCTGATCAGTCAGCAGCCAGCAACTCTGAAACAATACCCTTCACCAGCAAAAAAATGATAACTAACTGAAAATGCAGATAACTATTAGCATTTTTAACAATAAAGTATTTTAAAATTAAGGTATGTATATTGTTTATTTAGACATAATGTTATCATACACCTAACAGACTACAGTATTGTATAGCTTTTATATACACTGGGAAAACCAAACATTCATGTGACTTGCTTTATTGCAATTTTTGTTTTATTGGGGCAGTCTTGATAGTGACAGGAGGCAGCCAAATGCCTAGGCAGACAGTGGGGGGTCCCCAGCGAAACCCCACCTCCAAGCTGATTACAGTTTGAAGCCTGAAAGCCAAGCTACAAGTTAAATTCTTGGGCCAGACTGATAACTTGTCTTCCCATTTGGCGCACTTTTCTCTGACTGTCCCCACCTTTCACCTATTTTACATACACCTACCCTTTCCTAATTGGTTTTCTTCACTGTCATGCCCACCTTTGAGTGGTGTCTTTGCTTTAAACTTTTTTGCATACCCCCAAACCAATCAGCACACACTCCCCATTCTGAGTCCATAAAAGGCCCCAGGCCCAGCCACACAGGGGACTTTCCCACCTTTGGGTAGGGGGACCACCCCTGTGTCCCCTCTCCACTGAAAGCTGTTTCATCACCAATAAAACTCCCCACCTTGCTCACTCTTCCATTGTCAGCACATCCTTATTTTTCTTGGGTGCGGGACAAGAACTTGGGTACCAATGTGCAAGCCAGATTTAGGCCGTCTCCTACAGCAGGTAGAGGCCATCTCCTGCAGCAGGTAATGTGGTCGAGCAAGGCCAGGGTAGGGCATCACTGGCCAGAGGTCTCCAGCTTGCACAGTGACCAAGAAGAAAATCCTGCATCAATCTAGAATTGAGATTTCAATATCTCCGAGGTAGGCCTGTACCTCCCCTAAGTTGTCTGCATTCCCCCTCTCTTCTCCCTGATGAAGAGGGTATAAAAACTTCTAGATCTCACTGGGTGTTCACTTTTGTTTTATATGATGCTCCTGTGCATGTAATAAATTTGTGTGTCCTTTCTCCTATTAATTGGTCTAATGTCAATTTATTCCATAGATTCAATTATCAAACTCTTAGAGGGCAGAGGGAAAATTTTCACTCCCTTATATCATCAAAAATATACATAAAAATAGTTAGCACAACACTCAGTAAATGATTATGTTATTATTGTTATGTTTGTAATATCTTGGTGTCTGGTTATTTTAAATCATATCACTTAAAGAAACAGTGTTCCCTAAAACCAAGTTTATTATTATTCAGACTCCTTTAAACATGCTATTTGATATTTCTAGGAACAAAGAAGAGATAAATCAATAGAATAGGAATTACTAGAAATCACTGGGTTTCACCTCTATTTACATTGAAGTGTTATAGAAGAAATAGCCAAGAATGTGATTTTTGTTTTAAGTCTACCCTGATCTTCCTAAAATTCTCTTTAGAATTTTCTTTGCTCTGGGATTGTATATGTTTTCCCCTCACTTAATTTCCCTCCTGTGGTTTGTATATAGAAACTGATAAGAAAGCACTAATCTCAAACTAACTGTGTGTGAGATTTTGTGGATATGCCCTTAATGTAAATAATCCAATCTCTCTCCTACAAACTGTTTCTGTCACAAGGCTATTTGTGATAATAACTACCACAGTCACTTAGAGACTTTTTTTCATCATTAGAGGGGTGATATCTCCACTAGCAAAGATGGTTTTTATTACTTTGCATAAACTTCTGTAGCTTAAAAGGAGCAGTAGTAAAGTTAGTTCAAGGCCCTTTATGACTTCTTTTGTTCTGCAGAGTTGGGGAGGAAAAGGCTGTTTGTTTACAATCAGCACCAAGATCCTTGCCTTTTTCGTAAAAGGAAAGGAAACCAACAGGAGAATCACAATACCCAGCACCTCCTTGGGTCTCTCTGCATTCTCCACACTTGTGTATTAAGCAGCCAGGCAGCTGTTGAACAAGTACTATCAACAAAGCAATCTTCTAGCCCTTTGATTCAGGCTATTCATATCTTCTGCCCTGAAATAAAATGACTTTCACAATTAAAACACCGAAATCAATGCAGTATCTATTGTCATGTCTGCCGGAGAAAAGCTTTAATTACAACCATAGTTAGATAACACAATCATTACACCTCCTTAATCTCAAATATAAAAACCAGCACCCTCTGAGTACTTTGCCACCCTTTCTTTGATTTTTTTTCTTTTTCTTTTTTCTTTCTTTCTCTTCCCCCCCCGCAACATGAATGGCTTTTTATCTAAGCACTTCAATTTGCATGCCTTTGCTCGGAGGCAGCTCCCCATGATATGTTAATTGCAGATTGCTTTAAGTACTAAAAGATTAACATAAAACCCTTTGCAAACAAGCTAATAGTTTATGGTAATTTTTGCATGGCCTTTGTCTGTCTATCACTGGATTGCCTCTAGCTGTAATTTTATAAAGAAGCTGTAAAATATCATTTAAACAAGTTCATTTACACATAATTATTACCAGAATCACATTATTCAATTTAGATACTCTAGCCTATTAACAATCCATGAACTAAAATGTAATTAAACTATTTTCCTTTTATGAACCTATTCATTACAATGTGTGGGAGATGGATCTCTCAGTTTCACTGCAAATTTCAGCACTTTGTTGTTGCAATTGACAAGTCTGGCACTCATTATGTGCTTTTAATTATATTAAAAGTATTGCAAGACAGCTCAGATAAAGAATATGTTTAGAAAAGAATGCCTGGAAATGCCCAGATGGTGTCATCCCCAAATATATATTTATTTTATTCATGCATGGGATTTTTTAGGGTTTTTTTTTTTTTTGCCCTCTTAACAGTGAAAAATAAAATCATGCTAGTTGTTTTAATTGATATTTTCATAGTTTCTCTTAGTAAGTTTTCTAATTTAAGCCAAGGGTAAATAATTAATAGTGTTTACTCATTTTTCCAGATTTCTATCTACTTTTTTTTTGAAACTACAGTCAGAATAATACCCAAAAAAGTATATTCTCCCAGCATTTACATACAGATACACAATTATTTCAGATATGAAGCATGCTGTATTTGTAATTTGATTTACAACTACTGAGTAGCTTAATTTTGGATACAAACTTGAATATGTGTGGAAGCAACTGAATTAATAAGAAACATTTAATCTGTTTTGAAAGGGACAAGTTTCCCTCTCTGCTTTCTGCTCGGTGTTGCTTGAATTCAGAGTTAACTCAACTTTTAGTTAGGGTGTTATAGTAGGTAGGTAGTGAGACATCAGCAGGGCAGGAGAGACCCACCCCTACCCCACCAGGAATGTCAGGGGACCATCAGGTGATGGTCAGGCAGTTATTACACTGCTTTGCTAAAATAATAATTGGTCCCAGGGGGCTCCAGGGAAAGGCAGCCTACCAATAGACAGAAATACCTGAAACTGGTTATCAGCAGCTTTCTGAAAAGATCTCAGGAGTCGGGTGAATGGGCTTAAGAAAGTGAACTAAGGGGCAAAATGGTGGAGTCAAAAATGGCTCAAATGAGCATGCGTACAACTTCAGTAAACACACCCAGGTTGGGTGCTCCTGGAGCAGCTATAAAAGAGGATGCCACCAACTCCCAAGCCCAGACTGGATCCTCCCCAACCTCCCACCCACAAAGACACTGGCTCATAAGAGATACCTCAAAGTGTGGGGGTATTGATATGCTGAGTATTTTGAACTAAAGAAGCAGTCTCAGAATCAGAGTCTGACCTTCTGCCCACCCTCTCTCACTCCTCTACCTCTCGCCAGGCATAGAGGGCGGCTTTTTCTGAAGTTCCTTCATCTGACTAAGGGAAGTTCCTCTAGAAGGAATGCAATTCTCCTGCATCACCTCTCTATAATCTCATCAAACAGGGAAGATTAACTTGCAGAAATGAAGACTAGAGTACACAGCACACTCAGAGCCCAGACGACAGACTTCGTCCCAGGATATCATCTGTTCTTTATGCCCATTCATCTCTCCTAAACATCATTTACTTTTTCCTCTAAAAGTGCCTGCAGACCCCCACTACTCTCTCCCATGAAGAAGGGCATATAAGCTTCGAATCTCACGGGGTTATTGAGCACTCTGTCTCTTGTGATGCCCTATGCATGTAGTAAATTTATGTACCTTTTCTCCTGTTAATTGGTCTATTGTCATTTCAATTCTCAGACTCAAATACCAAACCTCAACAGATGTTCTCGCCCAGCAAAGACATACTTGGTAAATTATTGTCCAAACCTTAGCATTCCATTGTCCCAGCTCCATTCTCCTTAGAATTTCAACATCTCCTGCTTCTACTATAATCCAGATTGCATTTATCCTTCATAGGGAAACCACCTTTGCAAAAACTGTATCAGTGAGAAAAATTATAACAGTAAGCTAATTTAACCTACCCCACATCTTGCCTTTCCCTTAGTTATTCCTGAGTTATTAGGCCAAGCTAACTTTGGAAAACATTCAAGCTATAGTTTAAATAATAGGCCTTGCCCAAAACTCAAGTGCTTTTTGTAAAGCTAGTGGGAGCCTATCAGGCTATGCAGAGGAGAAACTGAGTTCTGCTAAGCGGCAGGCATAAATGATTGTCAGCCATTATTCTGGGGATTATAAGATATGCAATGTCCCCAGTTACTCCTGCAAATAACACCACTATTGTAGGTTGGCCTTTTGAGATATCTTTCCAGGTTTTTTGCACATCTGACACCCATGGCTCCACCTGGACTTGCCAACCCCACTCCTGTGGCCCCACCCTGAATTGATTCAGTGCATAGGAAGACCGATTCAACCCCCTATGATTTCATTTTTGCCCCAACAAATCAGCGGCAAGTGTCTGTTACCTGATCACCTTTACCCCTTTACCCCAAACTGTCTGAAAAATCCCAATCCTATGAATTCTGGACGAGATGATTTGAGTATGAACTTCATCTCCCACATGGCGTGGCTGGCCTGGTGTCTATTAAACTCTTTGTCTATTACAATGCCATGGTCTTTGTTTATGCAGAGGGCAGGAAGAACCCCTTGGGTGGTTACAATAGATTAAATGACCAACAATTTCCTGCTGGGCATGGTAGCTCATGCCCAGCACTTTGGGAGGCTGACGTGGGCAGATCACAAGGTCAAGAGATTGAGACCATCCTGGCCAACATGGTGAAACCCTGTCTCTACTAAAAATATAAAAATTAGCTGGGCATGGTGGCATGTGCCTATAGTCCCAGCTACTCAGGAGGCTGAGGCAGGAGAATCACTTGAACCCGGGAGGCGGAGGTTGCAGTGAGATGAGATCACGCCACTGCACTCCAGCCTGGCAACAGAGCAAGACTCTGTCAAAAAAAAAAAAAAGACTAACAATTTCCATTAAGAACCTTCCATGCCCTCCACAGTCCCCACTGGTTGAACTCTGTGAGCACTGTAGCCTGCAATGCTGAGTCAGAATTCTGCACACATTTTCTTATATAAGTATCCATGTGTTCTGTGGGTATCTCATCTCCTCAACTACTCTGTTTCTCCTCTTATACCTCTATATCCCTCTTAAGGCCTAATAGTGACTTATACTTGGCCAGTATTTAATAAAAAAATACTGTACACACTGATGCAATATTAAAACCAACCTCTCTCCCTTTCTCAGAGAGCCAGTAATAGGACATACTATGAGAGCCTATAGGACATGCCCTGTGATTCTCTGGTCTTAACACTAATGTAGTTACTCTTCCTGGGGGATAATATCAAAAGACAGATTCAGTTGATTACAAGAATGGCTTTATAATTTGGCTAAAAGAATCTTGAGAAACAAAAATCACCCTAAAACTATCAGGGCCTTGGGAAATTCACTACTATCCACAACCTCTGCATTCTACTCTGTCTGCCAAAGACTTGCAAGATTTCCACTGATGGAAAAATTACAGTTGGTAGGTACAATGCCCCATGTTCATGGAGCCAGTTGTCAATCACATTGAAGGAGTTTAGGAAGGAAGAGAAAACAGAGAAACTTTCTACTTTAAGACTCTTGCCTAAGAATAGATTTAGGATGATTATCAAAATCTTAAAATAAATAAACACACAAAAAATGTCCACAGCTAGTGCTTCAATATAGTTTACCGATATATTTACTGATATTACTCATTGGGTAGACTTTGAATCAAAGGAGGAACATGGTAAACAAGGTCACACCAACATGAAAAACCACTCTAAATTTCTTTTTTCCATTCATACCTCCAGAATTTGATAGAACATAACCAACTCCTGCTTATCTGAATTAATTCAGGCAAACAGGCATGGGGAATTCACTCCATCATGTGATTCAGATAACAGGTAGAGGCAATTTGACAGGCTTTCCATAATATTTTTTTCTACAGTATATGCTATGTATTTCTCTTATCATGAACCTCACAACATTGCTTGTTTTATTCATCAGTATACATTAAAATCTGACACAATGTCTTAGTGAATTTGTGTTGCTATAAAGGAGTACCTGAGGTTGGGTAATTTATAAAGAAAAGAGATTTATTTGTCTCACAGCTCTGCATGCTGTACAAGATGCATGTCACAACATCTGAATCTGGTGAGGGCTTCAGGCTGATTCCACTCATGGAGGAAGGTGAAGGGGACCTGATATGGTTTGGCTCTGTGTCCCTACCCAAATCTCATCTTAAACTGTAATCCCCACATGTTGAGGGAGGGAAGTGACTGGATTATGGGGGCAGTTTCCACCATGCTGTTCTTGTGATAGTGTATTATCACAAGATCTGATTTTTGTTTCGTTTTGTTTTCTTTTCTTTTTTGCAGATGGAGTTTTGCTCTTGTCGCCCAGGCTGAAGTGCAATGGCGTGATCTCGGGTCACTGCAACATCTGCCTCCTGAGTTCAAGCAATTCTCCTGCCTCAGCCTCCCAAGCAGCTGGTATTACAGGCACGTGCCACCATGCCCGGCTAATTTTTGTATTATTAGTAGACATGGAGTTTCACTATGTTGGCCAGGCTGCTCTTGAACTCCCCACCTCAGGTGATCCACCCGCTTCAGCCTCTCAACGTGCTGGGATTACAGGCATGAGCCACCATGCCCGGCCTGATCTGATGGTTTTATAGATGTGAGGCAAGTTCCTCCTTCACTCACACTTCTCTCTCCTGCTGCCTTGTGAAGAATGTGTTTGCTTCCCCTTCCACCGTGATTGTAAGTTTCCTGAGGTCTCCCCAGCCTTCTGGAACTGTAACTCAATTAAATCTCTTTCCTTTATAAATTATCCAGTCTCTGGATTAAGAAAATGTGGCACATATACACCATGAAATACTATGCAGCCATAAAAAATGGTGAGTTCATGTCCTTTGTAGGGACATGGATGAAGCTGGAAACCATCATTCTCAGCAAACTATCGCAAGGACAAAAAACCAAACACTGCATGTTCTCATTCATAGGTGGGAATTGAACAATGAGAACACTTGGACACAGGAAGGGGAATATCACACACTGGGGCCTGTTGTGGGGTTGGGGGAGGTGGGAGGGATAGCATTAGGAGATATACCTAATGTAAATGACGAGTTAATGGGTGCAGCACACCAACATGGCACATGTATACACATGTAACAAACCTGCACGTTGTGTACACGTATGCTAGAACTTAAAGTATAATAAAATATATATATAATAAAAAATAAATAAATTAAATTACTCAGTCTCAGATATTTCTTTACAGCAGTGTGAACATGGACTAATACAGGAGCCAGTGTATGTAGAGATCACATGGAGAGAGAAGAAAAGAGAGAGAAGTGAGGAAGTGCCAGGCTCTTTTTAACAATCAGCTGTTACAGGAACTTATAATAGAGCAATAACTCATTCATTACCAATCCATTTATGAAGCATCCATCCCCATCACCCAAAAAGTGGTCCCATTAGGCCCCACCTCCAACACTGGGGATCAAATATCTTTTTTTTTTTTTTAAACTGAGTCTCACTCTGTCACCGAGGCTGGAGTGCAGTGGTATTGTATCATTGTTAGCTCACTGAAACCTCCGTCTCCTGGGTTCAAGCAATTCTCCTGCCTTTGCCTCCCGAGTAGCTGGGATTACAGGCGCCCACCACCATGCCCAGCTAGTTTTTATATTTTTAGTAGAGTTGGGGTTTCACCATGTTGGCCAGGCTGGTCTCAAACTCCTGACCTCAGGTGATCCACCCAGCTCAGCCTCCCAAAGTGCTGGGATTACAGGTGTGAGCCACCCACTGTGCCCGGCCTGGGGATCAAATTTCAGCATGAGATTTGAAGGGGACAAATATTTCCAAACCATAGCACACAGAGACAACTCAATAAATGTGTTAAACGTTTAATTAATTAATGGATACCTGACATACCAGCTGGCACTTTACTTCAAGATGGAGTCACAACAGAACCAGATATACCATATCTGGTACATTTACAAAGAAATATAGATTCAAATGCTGGGATTATATTGCTAAGAAAAAGCATCCAAAACTTTGATGTAAAGGGGTAGAGGGACGAGGAAGGACACAATATCCCTTCAATGGCATACTGTATCTTTGTGAACAGGTCTTCCCAAGGGTTAGTTAATCCTTCCTAGATCATACCTATATTTGACTTCACTGCTCATTACTTGATCACAACCTAGATACAATGAAGTTACATATTAAATTGTAGATTTTTGTCCAGTAAAAAAAAAAAAAGTCATAGACATTATTATTTTATTGCTCTGTAGAATACTGACCAGCTTTGAATCTAACCTAGCAATCCTTGCCTAACTTTTTTTTTTTCTTTTTTGAGACAGGGTCTGGCTCTGTCGCCCAGGCTGGAGTGCAGTGGAGTGACCTTGGCTCACTGCAGCCTCAACTTCCCAGGCTCAAGTGATCCTCCTACTATAGCCTCCTGAGTAGGTGGGACCACAGGTGCATGCTACCATGCCTGGCTAACTTTTGTATTTTTTGTAGAGATGGGATTTCTCCATGTCCTCCAGGCTGGTCTCAAACTCCTGGGCTCAAGCAGTCTGCCTGCCTTGGTCTCCAAAATTGCTGGGATTATAGGCTGGGCCATCATGCCTGGCCCCCAGTCTTTTTTTTTTTTTTTCAGTGCTTATACATACCCAGTTCCTCAAGTGCTCTTAGAACCAGCTTTACCACATCACTGGTTCCCTCATTATTAATTTAAGTATATTAATAATTTTTACATAATGATATATGTGTTCACATAGAATTTGTGAGTCATATAAATTTTTAGAAAATTATAATGTCCTAGGACAGGGCTTAGCAACCACTGTGATGCTGAGGGGCCCTACTGAGGCACAGCCACAACTTCCCAACCCTAACTTATGTAGACATAAGGAATACCTGGGGAAACTAGAGAACAGAATGGTTGGCAGGTAGCTGATCCCAGTCAACCTTCCATATCCGGCAGGCAAGAACAGAAGGCTGAGGCCAAGGGATAGATCAAGAAGAAGGACAATTCTCCCAAAGAGGAAGTGAAAGAAGAGTAGCTGGAGGAAAGAGTGGACAAGAAAACAGAGAAAAGACTATGAAGAGATGCTGTCACAGTCAAATGAGCTGATATAACAAAGGACCACAGACTGGGTGGGTGAAACAATGGGAATTTTCTCACAGTTCTGGAGGCTAAAGTCACAAATCAGGTGCCAGCATGGTTGGTTCTGGTGGGGCCCTCTCTGGGGTTGCACACTGCCTACTTCTCATTGCATCCTCACAGGGCCAAAAGATAGCAGGAAAGCTGTCTGGGAGCCCACATGTAAGGGCATTAATCCCATTCATGAGGGCTCCACCCTCATGACTTAATCACTTCCTGAGGACCCCTCTTCCTATTACCATCACATTGCAATTTAAGATTTCAGCATATGAATTTTGGGGGAACACATGATTCAGTCTATGACATTATAGACACATCCATTAGAGAGAGGTAGGAGCCTCAAGGGAGTCTGCTTTGATACTTGCACCTTCAGAGAAAGAAATTCCTCATCTCTATAAGAAATGGCTGGACCAGATAATTCCTGTGTAGCTTGAATATGAAATTTCCTAATGGTTTCTCTATTCAGTATTTAAGGAGCCTCTTTTTAATTGCATTCTCCCAGTGCCTTTGGGCAATCATGAAAGGCTCTTGCACTCATAGTTCCTCCCAACATTCCTAGTCTGCACCACTTTGTATTTGGATGTATTTGGGCCCAGGAGCTGCATAGATTCTGTTTTCTCAGCAAGGACAGGCTCTGCACCTCCTCTGCCATCACACTGGCTGCTCCCCATGGGACTGTGTCTAACACCAACCCTCAAGAAAGGAACCCTCTCTATCAGGTCAGAAACAAGAATTTCCCCAGAGCTGAGTAATTCCCTTGCTGTTTTTTTGCAGTGAGACTCACAGCTATTCTCACCTGCAATTCTGAGAACCAAGGAAAGTAAAAATGGTGATTTGATCCACCAACAGGCCATCAGGGTGCCCACACACCTCCCAGGTGGGGCTGGAACCCACTTGGATGACCAAGGAAGAGATCTCATTGTCCATTTCATTTTTTAAGTGTACTGCATACTTGCCTGACTTAAAAAAACCATGGTGCCTCTTGGATATCTGTAAGTTGCGGGCAGCTAACTACATTTCCCTCCATGCCTGGGGGAGAGTTTCAACCTCAAACAACTTTATTTAAACAATTTCTTACTTAACATGTTTTTCTCAGTGCTTCAAATCCAATCACTCCCTGCATTGCAGGGAAGAACTGCTACAGGACAAAAAGAACACCACAACCTGTTTTTATTTTAATATCTTCCGGGTCTCTCGGCACTGCCATCATTTGGGCTGTCAGCCGTGCACTGCCCGAGGTGGCTTCCTGCGCTCAGCAGACAGTCTGCCTCCCCACTAATGGCACTGTTCGGGCAAGGGGGAAATGCAATTTTCCACTCCATTACAAGCACTGTGTAAAAGGACCTCTTTTCCTCAGTGCACACAGATAAGGACCTAATGAAATTCCATTCACTAAGTATTACAATAGCCAACTCCACTCCAAATACACACTTTCCATGCACCCGCCAGGCCTTCCACTCCAGAAGTGGTTGCCACTGAATGTCCCTGGATTGGATCGCCATCAGGATGAAAAACTACAGGTTAAGCAGGGAGAAGGGAAGGTCACAAAGATGGCAGCAGATCCATGTTTTCAGATCTTCCTTCTATCCATTGCACCTGGATGGGGCTTCTTATGGATTCTGGTAGGAGCTTGAAATTCTTGTACAGGAAATAGCAATATTGGGAGAGCGAAAGGACTCCCTAAGAACTCTAGACACCACATATCCTACAGGAACAGGTGACAAAAGTAAGAGAAGAGGGTAATGCACTGTTTGTATTTAATATGGGAAGTAAAAACAGATGAGGCTTCTATTGAGGATATGAATCTCACGCAGCACATGAGGGAGAAACTGTTCAAAAAGTAAAATTACTTCTCCATATTCTCCAACCTTACCCATGTCCCTTTCCCAATGCGTTTCCCCTTGACTCATGGTAAAGCAGTGTGAACGTAATAGAAAATAACATTCTCTTCTTCTTCCCCATTCACAATGTGAGTACCCTCCTGGTCCCCAGAAGTCCCCAAGTTGTGCTGTGTCCCCCTACCACTAATATTCTGTATCTACAAGGAACTCTGGATTTGCCTCACATCAAAACTCATCACTCTCATAACCATTCCCCCGCCAGCCAGGTTCTATTGTCACCAAATAACTCATGTCACACAAGAAGAATTGGTTATGGTCTAGTTTAATAGCAAATCAGTAGGTTGCTCCTAGAGATACAATGTCTTGGCTTCAAAGGATTGTTAATGTTGAAGTTGAAGGTATAGCTGCTATGTGTATGGAATACAGTTTGGGGGAATGAAGTCATGAAATCTCTTCAATCATGTCACAGTGATGCCCCTATATTGCAGTTGAGCCATGCAACTTAACCATAAGGAAGATGGAAAAATATTATTATACCATATACATACATACATATTTGTATATATACATACACATTCACATATATAAAATGTATTTATATGATAATACATTTGTATTTTAAAATTTTTCCTTTTCTCCTCATTTCCATTCTCATTTGCCCCCTCACAAGCAATTGTTTAAATGCATCTGGTATGGATATGTCTATTATCTTAATTTTTACAAAATATATTTGTTTTTCACTTTCTACCTATTACAAGATATACAATATTGTCATATGCCACTTCACTTGTTTTAACTGGTGTATAATTGCCCATTGAAAATACGTACAGCAATTCATTCATTCACTCATTGGTAGACCTTTGGTTTTTAGGTACGAAAAAGAGTATTCTGAAGACTTTCTTTACATGCGTCCTATCGAACATTTACATGCCTCCTGTTGTACAATGGAATTGCTGGTGTCATGAGCTACATTAATGTTCAACTTTAAAAGAGAAATTTTGCAAAGTATTGTGCCAATTTGTACTCTCTCAGCAACACATCAGGGTTCCTGTAGATCTACACACTCTCCAACATTTGATTTTGAAAAAAACTTTGCCAGTCTTGTCTATGAAAAATATCTTACATTTTCTTTTTAATTCCCTAGTCACTAATAATGTTGGGAATATCTCTTCACAAATTAATTGGCTATAAATATTTCCATCTCTGCAAAATGTCTCCATCTTGTGCCTACTTCTCTATTGAGCTATCTGTAGTTTTCTTACTGGTTTATAGGAGTTCTTTATATACTCTTAATACTGATCCATTATCAATTGCATATAATGAAAAAATCTACTTTATAATGTGCCTTTTCAGTTTTTTGTTTTTTGTTTTTCTTAGAGACAAGGTCTCACTCTGTTGCCCAGGCTGGAGTACAGTGGCATGATCCTACCTCACTGTAACCTCAAACTACTGAGCTCAGGTGATCCTCCTGTTTCAGCCTCCCAAGTAGCTGGGACAACAGGCACATGCCACCATGCCCAGCTATTTTTATTTTTTGTACAGATGGGGTCTTGCTATGTTGCCCAGACTGGTCTCCAACTCCTGACCTTAAGCAATCTTCCTGTGTTGGCCTCCCAAATTGTTGGGATAAAAGGCATGAGCCACCACATTTGGCCCCTGCCTTTTCTGTTTTTAAAGCTGATTTTTGATGAGCAAGTTTCTTCATTTAAATGGACCAGAATTAGCAATCTTTTATAGTCAACCCTCTTTATGTCTTTTTAAGGAAATCTTTTTGCTGTTTGTACATTTTAAATTTATGCAAGTCATATTGTTACTGTGTCATCCTCTTTCTTCTTTCATCCAGTCCCCTATTTCTGAGATTCATTGTGCTGTGATATGAACCTCTGCTTTGCTCATTCTAATCACTGTAGATAGTCCATGGTATCCACCACATTTTATCAATCTATTCTTACTTACACCCATTTTATAAATCAGGCAACTACAGATCAATTCACAAGAACTTCCTCCCAATTTCTCTTTTCTCAAGAACCCTGTGGTTAAGTAGAATTGGGACATGGATAACTTCAGATGTAGAAGAAAAATGATCCCCACTGTGTCCTTTTATAAAGTCAAGTCCTGTCCTGCACTTAAACTAAAAAAGGGCTTTGGATTACCCACAAATGTGACAGATGCACACATTTTTTTTTTTGAAGAAGGAATCTACTACTTAGCCCAAATCTTGACAAACAGACTTCATCTCCTGTGCCAACAACACCTGCCATTTGATGATGGCTATCCAGAAAGCTCTGTTGAAAGGATTCTGAGGCTACTGGAGCTCAGAAAGAGAGCCATCATAGATTAGCAATGTCTGCCAGATGTGGCGATAGCTGCACACATGCCTTGCATTTGCCATCTCAGGTACAGCAAGGTACACCTTCTCCCATCCCTCAAAATAAACCTTGCTATGTCCTAGGAGCACAAGAAGAGTCAAACCTGCACATGCTCAGGATGCTACCTAAAAGGTATTTGCTCCTGAACACTCTCGTCCACGCTCAAGTCAATGTGTAAAATAGCAAACTGATGAGAGAAACAGCTGAGGCCCAGGTCTTTGAGTCCTGCTGACATCCCCCAACCATCACCTTACTACACCATTCTCAACCCAGTGCTCCTCATTTAGCATTTTAACTGCCTGTGAGATGATATTTTGGAATTTGGTTTCTGAAGAACAACAGGCAGGTTGTAAGAACAGCTGCAAAGAAACTGATTTTCTTTCTAAACTTGGGATCCATTAGTTATGCGGCAGGTGGTTGCATTTAATCCAGGCAGAATTTATGGAGCGCTCTGCTGTTCCCAGCACTTCATTCAACTCCAATAGCAGAAAACAAAAGCCACAAAATCACCAAGTACAGCTCCTGCCACATTGTGAGTGCCCAAGCAAGTGTTGGTTTCCTTTGCTTTCTCGTTTTCCTCAGAGATTTCAGTTCAGATGAGGATATAAGTCTTGTTCCATGTCATAACTATCTGGTCAACAAGTCTTCAGAAATGTAGTTGTCACTTACCAGGTAAGCTACAAAGTGAGCTATTAAGAAATGATGTTGCAAGGGGACCACAGTGGTCCTTGGTTGGTAGAAGTTATAAGGAGTGAATGGCTTGCATAAAACAAGTGCTCCATAAATATTTGGTTCAAGTGACATCTTACAGTAAAAGCACAAAATTTTGGAGTTAGAAGAGATATGGGAGATTATTTAAGCTAATCCTTTCATTGTGCAGATGAGAAAATGGTGGATTTGTTAAAACGTTATGTGACTTCTGGGACTGGAACTCTGTTTTCCCAACCCCAATTACAGTAGCCTTTGTGCTATATTATGCTGTATTTTATAGCCAAGCTGCAAATCTCAGGAGAATTATGCCTGGGAGCATTTAGGTGAAATTGAACCGGAGACATTCCTGTCTCCCTCACCTCCATGGGCCATGATGTAACATGCAACCCAGGCAGCTGGAATCCAGGCCCTGATCCAGATAGATGTGCAGTGTCCCTAACTTTGCATGACCTCCAAAGGCAATTCCCCCTAGCTATAGTTTTAATTTTTAAAAATTGCTCCATTTAGAGTATCTCTAAATTTTAAAAGCATTACCATTAACAGGTTACCTCAAATTGTTTCTGTCAGCTGGAGCTAGGGGAAGCTCCAATGATGTCCCCCCAGTGAATAATAATTTGTTTCAAATTTTAAAGGACAAAACTTATTCTTGGCAACCTACTGGAGGGAGTAGAACTATTTCCAATGCTCTTTAATACATCTTGAAATAATTTATGAAACTTTACGAATATATTATTTCAAGAATGTGCATTTGCAGTCAAACAAAGAATAATTATT
Organism: Symphalangus syndactylus; assembly: GCF_028878055.3. Lineage (NCBI taxonomy): Eukaryota > Metazoa > Chordata > Mammalia > Primates > Hylobatidae > Symphalangus > Symphalangus syndactylus. The sequence continues at coordinate 97,396,171 of NC_072426.2, forward strand.
CACTGTTAGAGGAGTCCTTTGAAGGGACATTACCTTTCCTTTCATAGGTGATGGCTGAAAGAAACAATGTTTCAAAGCCACTTCCAGGTTAAAAACCTCCACTTAGGAAATGAAAGCTAATTTGATTAGAAAAGATGTTTAATTAACCACCAAGTCTATAACTGTGCCATTGAGGAGAAATCTCTATGTCATGCATTTGAATTTGAGGAGATTACAACTAACAGAGATAATTACTTTTCCTTCTCAAATGATACATGTTCTAATTTTATTAAATGGATACAACCAGGGTCTTGGGTAAAATTACCAAGGCAGCATCTTCCATTCACAACTTGATGTGGTCAAGGTACACCCCCCAATCTCATATACAGTCTGAATCACCCCTGACAGAGAGATGTGCCTCCAGTAATGAACACTGGTCTAGATACCAATGCAAAGCAGGTCTGCAAATTAGCCAATGATATCCTCAGAATCATCTATTTTGTTTTTAAAAGGTGTGGCTGTAACTAAAGACATTCAAGTGATGGGAAATTCTTGAATGTTACTGAAGATCACATATGCTCAGTTTGGGATGCGTTTTTGGGGTGAGATGAAAAACAGCACAATTCACAAAATGGTGATCCGTCTTCTCCCACTCATGGAGTGCGAGCTCACAAAATTAGGAGGAATGGGAAGTCAGATGTCTGGCCTTGGAACAGTCAGCAATGGTGCACAAAAGGGACTGAATTTAGGGACATTGCCTGATTCCTTGGCACATACCCCCACCCCCCCACATTGCTTGACCAAGTCCTAGTTATTGCAAGATCCAAGTCACTTCCACCTACACTGTTCTTGATCTTCTTCTGTGATTATGAGCAAACTCCTTGGCACAGGATTCTCAATCCATGTGGAAGATTCTTAGTGGTCCCCACAATGTAGTACACAGATTTTCTCAAAGCTAATTTCAATATGTGAAACCAACAAATGACAACAAATAATGCATCCACTTGCAATAAGATACAAAGGCTGATAAAAACATGAAGCTTCTTTGCCTTTTGGCTGAAATTATCATTAGTTCAGTGTGGACATCCTGGTTATCTCTTTCTTGTTTGCAAGAGGGCTGATTGGTAATATTCATACTTTTATTGGGGTGTGAATGAATTATTGTTCAGCAGATGTACCTTGGCAGACACTTCCTTCCAAAAAAAAGGGAGGCCCAGGAGTAGGAGCAATAATTAGAAAAAAAAATCTTTTGAGTGTGAAAAATGGACCCAACAACTTAGCTGTTTCTACTTTTCCATAATGATTTTTCTTCTTTCCAAATTCTCATAGTACTTGGGAACCATCGTTAGCACTTGGTAATCTTTTATATTTCTCTATAGTTTGTGTGTGTGTGTGTGTGCGTGTGTGTGTGTGTGTTTTAATTTTCACACCATACAAAAAGAAAAATCTGTAGTGCAAAATCTGTATCCTATGTTAATTCTGTATTCTCCATCGTAATAAAGTTTGCTTTTAAATAACAGTCAACATTTGTAGGTTAATGGACTTGGGCCATGTTTCCTTTTGATAATCTATAAGATTCTGTGATGCTGAGAGTCTTGCTGCTGAACCAAGAAGCTAGTGAGTTGGCTCCTTTTTGAACCTTTGCCCCACACTGGTGATTTGTAGGATGTACAATTAAGGAGTGACGAGACAGCAACTTGAGCTGGCCACCAAAAGCTACATGGAGAGCTCCAATGTGAATTCTGTGCACCAGGGAGAATCTCAGTAGTGATAACCGCAGAATATGAGAACTATTTGTGAGACTCTGAAGACATTTAGCTTAGCTAAGGATACCTGGACAGAAGGTACAGTCACAGAGGCAGTTCTTATCAACAACAAACTAAGGAATTGCTCTTTGAAGCAAATACTGTATTTCTATTTCAGATTTATGAATCTTCAAGGTTTTCTCTGGTGATATTAAAAAGACACTCCCAACAACTGATGATTCTGTACATGTTAGCCTAGCAAAACCTAAAAACTTGTCTTGTGCAAGTCACCCAAGTGACATTTTTGTTTCAACTCAGCAAACTATAAAGTAAAAAATCTAAAGTACAGTCATTCGTTGTTGTAGTTTGAGCAACTGAATTCTCTCCGGCTAGAGGCTCATTGGATTTTATGTGGCTAACTCCCCGTCAAATGCTTTTGGATGTGTAGTAAAACTTCTTGAGTAGTCACCTATGTGTCCAGTCTAAGGCAGAGTGGAAGAAAGACTCAAGAGAAGGCTGAATGTTTCTCATTTGAGAAATTGATTATCTAGTCAGTAAGACAAGACTGGCACATATGAAAAAAAGGAGGAATGTGAGTCAGGCACTGTGAGTCAAAGGAATCTGGAAAGAGGAGAGAGCACTAATAACAAGTGCAGTCCAGGAAGTCTTTCCAGAGGAGGCAACTGGGTCCCAGGCTTAGTGAACTGTAGGATGTTGATAGGTGCAGACAGGGAGGAAGGACATTTTAGCCCAAGATGAGCAAAGACATGGAAGGTGAAAAGTAAAATCACATGGGGGCTAGAAAAGCAGATGAGTAAGGGGGACCCACATACCCAGGACAAGGGCAAGACAGGTGAAGTGTTGGACCAATGGAAACCCTCCAACCAGAGCACAGGAGACTGTCTGTGAGTGGGTGAGTTAGAGGTTAAAAAGGCTATCACATGCAGAAGTTTCCAAACCATTTTTAAGCAACTTTTAGAATGAAACTCTTAGACATCCAATAAATAAATTAAAGCAGAACCTTCTTGTCCAGATGTCCCTACCCTCCAACACACATACACAGTGGAGTCTCTGATGTACTTTTGAGGAATCCAGGAGAACAAAGTTTGATAACCATTAAGATCTAATCTCCTCCTCCTCATTTGTTAGAGATGGGGAGAAACTGAGTCCAAAGAAATCAAGTGACTTCACAGAAGGGTGATGAATCTCTGCAATCCTGGTCATTTTCTGTTCCTCTCTTTCTTCCTCTCGCCCCTACCCCCTGTACCACCACTATTCCCAATAACCCACAAATAACTGTCAGCAATAATATTGGCCACCGCCATTTCAATATATATATCCCAAACATCTGCTCACATCTTTTTATCTCTATGGATACAATTTCAGCATCCTTGATTAAAGATTAATTCAACAGATGTTTACTGAGCACTTACTAGGTACAGTACACTCAGAGGATAAGTCAGACTTGGACCCACCCTTCAGAAACACTGCCAGGCAGGAAAAAAACAAGTGTGAACAGGGTGGGTAAACTGCTGAATTATGTATTTATGGTTCTTTTCTACTTTGCATTCTATTCATACTTTTAATTCGAATGCAATCATTACTTAGCTGGAGGACTGCCTCTTCCCCACCTCCACCCCCTGCTTGTTGTAGTAGCAGGGCTTGAAACCATGGTATAATTAACATAATTAAAGTATTAATAAAGATTGAAGGGGTTGGACACTGTGTGAAATGCTTAATTTTGTGTATCTTTAGCTGATTGAATGTTTAGGTTTGCATTTCAGCTGTCACCCAAATTATGTGTAATTAAGCCAAAGCTAGGATCTGCCTGTCTCATACCCGGTGCGGATGGCAGACAGATCTGATTCTGGGGAGAAGGTGGTAAATCTGCCCACTCATTTGTAGCTATGCGCTTTCACACTATTTATGCATCTCCTGCCTTTTCCCAGTGCATTCATCGATCAAATTATCCCATTAGCATGGAATGAAGAATAGATAGCTACAGTGGAAAATAAGTCAAATGCTTTCAAAATATTCCCTGGCTCCTACTCCCCACCCCAACATCCTGCCGTCTCTCCCTGGATAGTGTCCCCATGTGCTGGTGCTGTAGGACACTCTCTCAGAGTACACACAATGGATGTTCATACAGGATTGTACGTGATACATCAGCAATGGAAGCAGCCACAAATCCAAGGGGCTGGCTCCATGTTCAGAGAGACACCCTCTTTTGGAACAAAAATCATTTAAAGAAGTCATTTACAAGACACTTTAAGAAGAGATCAAATCCTTATCTTGATATTGAAGGAGACATAACTCAAAGCAAGGACCCCAGAAATCAACCACTATATACAAAAGAGCTCTGCAGGTGTTTGTACGGATCATGGTAACATCCAATCCCTCACAGGAGCCATGGATCACGTACAATGTACTAATTCTTATGCCGTCAATCCAGAGAGAGAAGAAAACACTCCCCAACAGAAGACGAAGGCCCAGAGGGAAACAAGAGCAGCAAGTTCTCAGCAGGCCACAGCAGTCACACAAGGAGACGACCTGCATGGGGAAGCCTGGGTCTGAGCTGGGCCTGGAAAGATGAGTCAGATATATCTAGGAGGCTGTGAGGAGGGGAACATGACCAAGCAAATGCTCAGAGGCACGGAAGCACAGTCTGTTTTTAGGAGAGAGCGACTCTCCTCAGCTTATTAGGGGAGACAGTTTGTGTAAAAGGCAAGTTTTATTTTTATTTTATTCATTTATTTTTCAGACGGAGTTTCACTCTTGTTGCCTAGGCTGGAGTGCAGTGGGTGTGATCTCAGCTCACTGCAACCTCTGCCTCCTGGGTTCAAGCGATTCTCCTGCCTCAGCCTGCTGTGTAGCTGGAATTATAGGTGCCCACCACCACACTTGGCTGATTTTTGTATTGTTAGTAGAGACGGGGTTTCACCATGTTGGCCAGGCTAGTCTTGAACTCCTGACCTCAGGTGATCCGCCCGCCTCGGCCTCCCAAAGTGCTAGGATTACAAGTGTGGGCCACCACACCCAGCGGAAAGGCAAGTTTTAAAAGCAAAGCTGAGGCAACACTAGTGCCGAGGGCCTGGAAAGCCATACTGAGCAGAGTGTGGTGAAGGGGCCTGGGAAAAATATGGGACTGGTGGTCCGGATATGCACAAGCAGAGGAGAGGACATGCTTGCTGGGTTGGTTTTCCATGGCTGTTCTAACAGATTACCCTGGGCTTCGCTGCTGAATGCAATGCACATGTGTTACTTCCTATTTCTGAAGGTCAAAAGCCAGTGGGCACAGCTGGTTTCTCCGCATTGAGTCTGACAAGGCCAAAATCAAGGTGCTGGCTGGACCAGGCTCTGGGGTAGAATCTGTCCCTTCTTAGCCCCAGTCAGGTTGCTGGTAGAATTCAGTTCCACTGGGCTCTAGGATTGAGGTCCATGTTTCCTTGCTGGCTGCCCTGTGATTAGTCCCACTTCATATTTTTTATCCCAAAATCCACATAAACTGTCACACCCCCCCCGCCTCCAATTTCCAGTTTAGGGTTTCTTTAAAATGGAGCAGAGTATAAAGACCCTTGAAAGACAAACTGAGCACAGGCTACTTTAGATTATAAAGTTCTGCCTTTCTTTTTTAAGTCTCTCTTGGCCTGCTCTCATATAATTTGTTGGCTTCCTTTATTAAAAAACGCAGTAACATTTGCTTTATGAAATTTTTCCAAAGCATTTAACTCAGTGATCATAAAAATGACAGCTTTTTAGTCTTGTACCCATAGTTTATTGGTTTATATAATATTTAATTGAACTATGTTTACCAATCTTGTACAAGAAAAACTGGCATAAACAAGTTTGGGAATAAATGTAACTGCATCTTGGTGAGAGCAGGTGAGTATGGAAAGTCTAGAGGGAGGAGCCTCCTCACTGGGGACAGGAACACCAGTGGACATACTTTTTTTTTTTTTTTTTGAGATGGAGTCTCGTTCTGTCACCCATGCTGGAGTGCAGTGGCCTGATCTCAGCTCACTGCAACCTCTGCCTCCTGGGTTCAAGTGATTCTCCTGTCTCAGGTTTCCGAGTAGCTGGGATTACAGGCATGTGCCACCAGGCCCAGCTAACTTTTGTACTTTTAGTAGAGATGAGGTTTCACCATGATGGCCAGGCTGGTCTCAATCTCCTGACCTCAGGTGATCTGCTTGCCTTGGCCTCCCAAAGTGCTGGGATTACAGGTGTGAGCCACCACACCCGACCACCAGTGAGCACATTTTATGGAGGGGACAGAGGAGGTGGAGAAGGCGAGATGATCCCATTGGATAGGTAGGGGTGGATAAAGAGGGCTTCCACTAAACAGGAAGTGACTCACATGACTATGTGCGGAAGTCACACACACTGGGCATTGTTTTTTAAATAATCACCCCATCCCCCAACCAAAAAATAAATACACAAGTCAGTAACAGTGTGGCATGTTTCTCAACTAACAGGACAAAGTTAAAGGCAAAATGGCAGCTCACACTCCCAGCCCCCTTCCCAGGGCTTCACAGACGTAGGATCCCTGAACTAGCTGAGTCTTGCGGCAGTGGTCCTCAGTCTTAGAAACAGAATGCCTTAAAGGCTAGTCGGAGCTTGAGAAAGTCAAAATCGACCAGATAGAGGCATCCACTGTGGTCACTTGTAATTATTCTCTTCCCCCTGGTAAAGTGTATCTAAAACAGCTCACTGTTCAGAGCAAGTGTTTTGATCAATTATGTACAATGGTAGGTTAGCACCTTCATGGGTTTCCCTGGCTGATTCATTACCCCTGTTGTGGCACACAGTAGCATTTCAAAGTACCAATTAGTAAGTCAGACAGGCCTGAGTTTGAATCCCAGCTCTGCCTGACCACCTTGCTGTGAGCAAATTACTTCACCACCACGAACTGCAGTTTCCTCCATATGAAATAGAAATGATGAAGCCTATGTTTACGGAATTGTTGTGGTCACTGAATGTGATGATATGCACAAAGTAGTTTCTGCAGAGTGTTTGGCGCATAACAAGCCCTGGAGAAATGGGCACTGACCCTTTAAGGAGATAGGTAGGCTCTGATTTGGGAGGGGTGGAATTTAGCCACAGGGAACCAACCTCAGTGCAGGGGCTGCATGAGAGTCTGGGGCAATCGGAGGTATGCCAGGCATGAGAGGGGAAAGTGGTTACTCCCTTGACAATTTTGCTCAGTGCTGACCCGGTCTTTAACTTGGGAGCCTCATGGATCCAGAAACTTATGATTAACACAGCCCACACAGCTGCCTGGAAGAACGAGAACTTCCCAGAGTCCCACAGAAGGCATTCACAGCCAGTTCACCTGTATTTTCACGCAGTCATGCAAGAGATATGGATTACATGCCTGCCCTGTGTCAGGGGCTGAGGACACAGAGGTGATCACAAGGGGTCTAAGATCCTCAAGGAGTTCCCAGTCCAGAAAGGAAAATAAACATGCATACTTTCCTGTACTACTGTAATTTATGAGGCATAAGTAAACAGAAGGTACAGTGTCTAATCCTACCTGGGGAAAATGAGGAATGCTTCCCAGAAAAGATGCCATGTGAGCAAGCTTATGAAAGGTGACAGGAGTTTGATGTGTGAGGAAAGAGAGAAAAAGCATTCCAGGCAGTGGGACAAGCACAAGGTCGTAAGAGGTTCCCACCTGTTCTGAGAACAGTGAGAGGGTCAGGGTGGCTAGAATGGTTAGTAGCTGGAGATGAGGCAGCACAGTCCCACTGCTGAGTTCAGCTCCTGGAGGTTAAAATCGCTTTCTCTTAGGTCATCATCGACAGAATCAAGAAACCAATCCAGATGCATCTTTTGATTGACAGAAGGAAGGAGAGGATGTGTGCCTTTCATCATCCCAATGGATGATTATCTAGGCCAATGCTTCTTGAGTTTCACGTGCGTGTGGGTCACTTGGAGGTTTTGTTAAAAGGTGGATGCTGATTCAGTAGGTCTGGGATGGTGGCCTCGACGATTCTGCATTTCTGACAGGCTCCCTGGTGATACCAATGTTGCTGGCCCATGGACCCCATTTTCAGTAGCAAAGATCTGCATATCCTACCACCAACCAACTTCCCCCAAGAGTTACTTTGCAACAGGAAGGCCCAGCATCTCTACAATGGTACAATCTACCCACTGGAATGGCTAAATGAAGCACCACTCTCTGCCATCTAGAGCATACTGACAATTTCTCCTCAACCTCCTCCCCTTCACCCCCCACCCCCGCAAAGAAAAGTAATTTAGGGAAAAATAATCCTATATTTTCTAACTTTCTCAGTAGCTTTATGATTCAGACAATTTTCCAAACGTTCCCACCTTTATCAATTTGGAATGTGAATGAGACATCTGACCCAAATTTCCCAATTTCCTGTAGCTGAGCCACAAGGTAGAAGTCTGAACATTCTCACTGAGCAACTCTTTGGATTTCCAGTTTCAGACAGAAAAACATGATTCTCTTTCATTTTAAGCCATTAAAGTCTGGGAAACTTTACTTCACATTACTGAACTCGGGATCAAACAAAATTGCCTGGGGTGGATGATGGGGTCTGTTTAAAGAATTGAATCCACCTCGAAACCCAGGATATATCCTTCTTTATCTGGAGAGACACAGAAGAGGCACACCTTCTGGTCTGCATTTTCACCCCAAGATTTAGGTGAAATATGCTCTTCCAGGTCCAACAACCTCTGTCCTAAGCCCCTCTGGAGGGACATCACAGCTTTCCAGAGAAAGTTACTTAGGAAGAAGTGGCTTTTCCTCTCTTTTTTAAGTGTGCTCTTGGGACCTAGGTATCCTCTACTACCTCTGGCAGAGGATCCCACAGTTGCTAGGGGCCTCTGTCTCCCTTTTCTTAAGTACTATGAAAATGACTACTTATTATGTGGGACCCTCATTTGTCAAATATATCACTGTCATGGGTGATGTCATGAGTATGTCACTGTCATATCAGACTCTGCCAGTAAACTCCAGAAGCCAGGGATTCTCCTGATTTTTCTGGATCTCTCATAATGTTCATCATTCTTCTAGCCACAGAGTGCTCAAAAACCTACCATCTTCATTTATGGTGGAGGATGGCAGCTCAAATAACATTCTTCTGGAAAGGAAATAACCCTATTTTTTTTCTCATTCAACAATTAAGCCCTAGATTGGGACCTTGGGCCACCCCAAACTTAAGAAACAGATGTCAGGTTCTGGCTTTTCTAGGACATTTTAGAAGAGGCACAAAAGAAGTGTTGTATCTTAGGGAAAGAGCCCTGGGATTAGTCGTAATTTTCCCCTATACCATCTGAGGACATTGGGTAAATGATACAACCTTGTGGCCTCACTTTCCTCATTTGCTATTTAAAAACTGTGTCTCGTTTCCCTGCAAGAGCTGGATAAATTAAAGAAGTTAAGCACCTTAACACTAATGTCTGGAACAAATGAAGAAAATAAGAAGGTAGTGGATAAGTGGGTGAATGGGCACATAGAGAGATGAGTGGACAGGCATATGGAATAGAGATGGGTAGATGGGCACATGGAATAGAGATGGGTGTATGGGCACATGGAGAGATGGGTGGATGGGCACATGGGGAGATGGGTTGATGCGTACATAGAATAGAGATGGGTGGACAGGTACATGGAATAGAGATGGGTGGACGGGCACATGGAATAGAGATGGGTGGACGAGCACATGGAATAGAGATGGGTGGACGGGCACATGGAATAGAGATGGGTGGATGGGCACATGGAGAGATGGGTTGATGGGTACATAGAATAGAGATGGGTGGACGAGCACATGGAATAGAGATGGGTGGATGGGCACATGGAGAGATGGGTTGATGGGTACATAGAATAGAGATGGGTGGACAGGCACATGGAGAGATGGGTAGACGGGCACATGAAGAGATGGGTGGCACAATCCCTATCAGGGCAAGAATAGAGATTTGCTTTGTTTTGTTTTACAAAGTGTCCTCTGCCATAAACCCAATAAGTATTTCACAATGTCTTCTCTGAATCACCAAATCTCAAAATCCTAAATTTATAACCAAAAATTAAGTATCTATCTTTCCAAATTATAGTCTGTCCTGACAGAAATTAAAAAATACTTTGGGCCAGGGACAGTGGCTCATGCCTGTAATCCTAGCACTTTGGGAGGCCAAGGCAGGAGGATCACTTGAGCCCAGGAGTTTGAGAGCAGCCTGGGCAACACAGTGAGTGAGACACAGTCTGTATTTAAAAAAAATTTTTTAAACCCTTTGGAATTATTTGCTCCATTCTTCTCATTTTACAAGTGAAGCAGCTGAGGCCAGAGAAGAGAAGGGATTTGTTCAAGTTGTTAAACTCACAGGGAGCAGAGCTGGTGAGATTCTACCAAGTTGGGACTCCAAAATGTCCAGTCACTTTCTAATGGATCCCACTGTCTCCACAAAAAGTACTCATGCTCTCTGGCATTAGAAAGCATTTCCATTCTTCTGACCAAAAGCTCAGCACAGGGCTGAGTTTTTAGAAAAGTAAACCACTGAATACCATTTACCAAAGAGTAGCTCTTTCTCAATGGCAGGAAAATAGAGAGATGTGTTTCCAATTAGTCAGAGAAAGAACTCAGCCACAAATGCCTTGCCATTTAGTGTTGCTAAGCTGGTGATTTCTCCCCAAAGCAGGGAACGGGGATAACTGTCATCATCCTTTATGTTATTTGCATCCAAAGAAGTCACATGTGTCTCAGCAATGTGAAATATTCTCTTTCATCTGCTTGAGAATTATCATCTAGTGTCCGCTCCTTCCTCCAGATTGCACATCATTAAGTTCCCCTTCCATGAGCTAAACTCCTTGACACAAACTTTCATGCAAAGTAATATGTTTTAAAAAGAGAAAATCATTAAAGAGGGGTTTAGCTTTCCTTCATTCTGCAGTCCTTTTTCTAAAGGGCTCCTGACTGCCAGATAGCTTTCTCTGGGCACAAAAAAGTCCTTTTCATTTCGGTGAGCACACACCTGATAAAGCTTCATTAAAATTCTTTTCCAAACAGAAAACTCTAGCATCCAGATTCCAAATAAATGCATGCATTTCTAAAGGGAAACCTGACAAGGAGAAGTTACATGCACACCATTAACAAGTCAGAAAAGCCCCGACTAAGGACAATCTTTCAATTCATTAACGCCAAGCCATCCCATTGAGGAAGTCAGGGAAGGAAATGCCTCAGTGAAGAGAAAGTATCTCCTGGGTTTTCAGGGCATTGGAACTTCTCTCAAAAAGTCTGCAAGGAAAGGAAAACCTGATGTGGCAGTGTAGTAGACTGTTGCGGTAACAGCTCTCAATCTGTTCAAATCTTTCTGTATCTGTGACCCTGGTGATTTCTCGCCAAAACAGTCCCTTCTTATGTTGACTCTGGGCTTGGCCACATAACTTGCTTTGAGCAATAAGACAGTAGCCAACGTGATACAATCAGACTTGAAAGGTACAGGGCTTGTTCTTTGCTGCTCATGGAACTCTGAAGCCACCATGTGAACAACACTGAGACTAACCTGCTGAAAAAGGAAAGGCCACATGAAGAGAGACCCCAGCCATATAAGCCATCCTAGGGTCCCCAGCTGAGACCAAAGACCTGTGAGGGAGACCAGCCAAGAAGAGCCAGGACCGCTCTGAGTCCAAAGAACCATCCAACCGAGTCCAAATTGCAAATCTGCACAACTGGGAACTAAAGAAATATTTGCTGTTGTAAGTCACTAATTTTGGGGAGTAGTTTTTTACCCAGCAAAAGCTAATTGATACAGCAGTTTTGAAGCTCTCAGCAGAAACATTGGCACCAGTTTTACATAGATTTTTGGTTGATTTCCAAGGGCTACAAAACTTCTGACCTGAAAAAATATTTGACACTAAGTCCACAATATCCTCAGTGAATCATGAAAAATGTATCCAACAAAATAAGAGGTGAGGATGAGATACAGATGCAACAGAATAGGCTCTGAGCTCTACTCTAAGAACACTATAACAATTGTGGCATTGTGGCTAACAGGGACTCAGACATACCCAACAAGTTGGACAATGGATTTGGAAGAAGCAGAACTTAGTATGAGACCTAGCTCTGATGCTTACAAGTCATGTGACACTCGACAAATCATTTCAGCTCTCTGTATCTTTCTTCGATAATAATATAGGGCCACTCCAGGCGTGGGGCTCACGCCTGTAATCCCTGCACTTTTGGAGGCCAAGACAGGCGGATCATGAGGTCAAGAGTATGAGACCAGCCCAGACAATATGGTGAAACTCCATCTGTACTAAAAATACAAAATTAGCCGGCGTGGTGGTGCATGCCTGTAATCCCAGCTACTTGGGAGGCTGAGGCAGGAGAATCGCTTGTACCCAGGAGGTAGAGGTTACGGTGAGCCGAGATCACACTATTGCACTCCAGCCTGGGCAGCAAGAGCGAAACTCCGTCTAAAAATAAAAATAAATAAATAAATAAATAAATAAATATAAATAATAATACTAATAATATGGGGTCACTAAGCGTTATGAAATAAAAAAAATTGGCCAGGCATGGTGGCTCATGCCTGTAATCCCAGCACTTTGTGGGGCCAAGGCAGGCAGATCACCTGAGGTCAGGAATTTGAGACTAGCCTGGCCAACATGGCGAAACCCCATCTCTACTAAAATACAAAAATTAGCCAGGCATGGTGGCAAGCGCCTGTAATCCCAGCTACTCAGGAGGCTGAGGCAGGAGAATCGCTTGAACCTGGGAGGCAGGCACTGCAGTGTCATAGAGTTGTGCCACTGCACTCCAGCCTGAGCAACAAGAGTGAAACCCTGTCTCAGAAAGAAAAGAAAAAGAAAAAATATACACGTGAAAGTGGTTGGTAATACGTAGCATGCTATCCAATATCAAGTATAATTTTTTATGATGAAGTTGATTAGCAATAAAACTATTGCTACTGGTGAAAACTCAAGAAATAAGACTTTACAGCATGCTGTTTGTAAATGCCTACAAACCCATATGATCATTCCACCCCAATCCCCTCTTATGCAAGTAATAAAAATTCATCCAACTAGATCGATGAATGGCATCAGAATTTTAAGACAGAGAACTTTAATGTTTGTGAACCATATGATAAACTGGCAAAAAGTAGACATGAAAGGCATTTGCTGTGGTAAGAAATCCTGTGAATTGTTTAGTAATTAGAATACTCACTCTCTAACGTTACAATCATTAGCTCCATTAAACATGCATACATTCAGAGGTATGCCTGCCATATTTTAAAAATGAGGCCTAAGCTGGGTGCAGTGGATCATGCCTGTCATCCTAGCACTTGAGTAGGCAGAGGCAGGAGGACTGCTTCAGTTCAGGAGTTCAAGACCAGCCTGGGAAACATCATGAAACATCTCTACTAAAAATAAAAAAAAATTAGCCAGGCTTGGGGGCACACGCCTATAGTCCCAGCTACTTGGGAGGCTGAGGCAGGAGGATCACCTGAGCCTGGGAGGGCAAGGCTGCAGTGAGGCAAGATTGTGCCACTGCACTCCAGCCTGGGTGACAGAGTGACACTCTGTCTCAAAAAAAATTTTTTTGAAGTGGAGTCTTACTCCACATACATTTACAAAGTATTTTTAATTGATCAGTGTACCATACTGATATTGTAAAATCAGAAAGAAAGATGTTTCAATGTGCATCACATGTTGTAGATTCAGGATATTTCAGAGCATGTGAAAAAGCAGGGTAGGGCTAATGCACAAACTCTGTCTCAGCCAAACTCCTGTGTCTGCCAAGATCCTGGATTAAAACTCAGTAATGGAGATAGCTTCCCAATTTGTTAAAAGATAACACTATTTCAATTTTATGATTGTCCTCTAATCATTTTTCTTACATCTTCAGTGCCTGTGACTATTGTCTCTGAGAGAATGTGCCATAAGATAGCATTTCTGATTTGGCAGAAAATGCCATATTTAGCTGTTTTAAGTTTGGGTTAATATTAATAATGGTCTCCATGTAGCACATACTTGCTGCATGGGTGTCAAGGATACAAATAAATGCCTGTGGTTCTAAGCCTCAGAATGGTTCTGCAAGATAGACACTTCAGTATTATCCCTACTTCAAGGCTAAGGGAAAGGAGGAATAGAGAAGTTAAGTAACATGTACAAGGTCACACAGCCAGTCCATGGAGGAAATGGGAATTCCTCTAGGTTGCCTAACTGTAGAGCCTGTGCTCTTAAACCAGGGCATATGAAATCCATGGTATCACTCAAGAAACACCATAATTTTCAAATGCCCTGCTTCTTGAACACGTTTGAGAACCCCTGGATTCATGACCTGGTAAAAACAGGACCATTATCGTAGAGTTTGACATAATGCTGGCTTCATGAATAAGAAGTTCCAAAACAAAATTTATTATTAGAATGACACAGATGACATCTGTATTTTTAGGCACATATTCACACACAAATGCACACACACATACACATCCCATACCCTATACCTTAGTAATTTTACTAGATAACCTGCCTAGATTTATTTTATTTTGGCTGTGAATGAAGATATTCCTCTTCCAATTCAATAAAAAAGCACAACAGAGCCATAAATACAGAGATGAATGTAAGAATTCAACCGTTTGATTGCATTAATTCAAAGAACTGATTAAAGAGTCTTGATACAATGGTAGAAATCGGTTTGATTTATTAAGCTACATTATCCTTGAAATCTGCACAGAGTGGGGAAAAAAAATAAAACCTGTCACTTTAAAGAAATACACTCTACAATAAAAGGAATGAGGAAAAAGAACACCTAGGATAATTTATAAACATATGCATAATCTGGAGAAACCAGCTCACAACTGGATAGTTCATTCCTCCAAGTCTGTGATTGGGGGCAGCTCCTCCTTCATTCCACCCTCCAACTTTCAATTAGGAGAGTAATATTGCTTTGTTATTGTTTCTCCTCAACCTAGAATAGGGCGATGCAAAGACCTGTAAGTTATAAACACTGCTCAGCAATTAAGCAGGCCATTAGTCTTCTTCAGCATTGTAACATCATGATGCTCAACTGCTCTGTCCTGACACATGGCCAGGGCTGAGTGTGACCATCAAAGGTTCCCAGCTTCAGACGCCTGCACTCTGCTCCAAGGGAATAGAAAAAGCCTTTGTCCAAAGAACGCCAAGAGAAAACATGCTAGGACTCTTGCTCCTCAAAGTGCGGCCCCCTGGCCTTCTACCCCAGGCACCACCTGTGAACGTGTTAGAAATGCAGTCTTCTTCCACCCTAGACCCACTGAATCAGAATGTGATTTTAACAAAATCTCCAGGTGGTTTCTAGGCACGGTAAAGTTTGAGAAGCACTGTCCTAGGCTTCAGATGACAACCAAAGCATTCCATCCCAGGAGCACTGCTCTAACTGCAAGGTGGATGACCAGCAAGTTAAGAAAGTAGAAGTCTTGGAAGAAATGGTTGACAGAGGGCCTGGAAAAGCTTCACCCAGAAGGACATGGTCTTACTGAATCACTTTTAAAGATTTGCAAGATCTCATGTAGCCTGGGATCAAGGTCTATTTCAGGAGGCCCCAAGGAGAAAGACTGTGTAGTTTAGACCAGAATTTCTCAGCAGTGGAACTACTAACACTTTTTTTTTTTTTTTTTTTGAAATGGAGTCTCTCTCTATTGCCCAGGCTGGAGTGCAGTGGCACGATCTCGACTCACTGCAGCCTCCGCCTCCCAGGTTCAAGCGATTCTTCTGCCTCAGCCTCCCAAGTAGCTGGGATTACAGGTGCATGTCATCATGCCCGGCTAATTTTTGTATTTTTTAGTAGAGATTGGGTTTCACTATATTGACCAGGCTGGTCTCAAACTCCTGACCTCAAGTGATCCGCCTTCCTTGGCCTCCAAAAGTGCTAAGATTACAGGTGTGAGCCAATGCACCCAGCCACTACTGACATTTTAAAACAGCTAATTCTTTATTGTGGAAGGGCTGCCCTATGAATTGTAGGATGTTTAGCCATATCCGTGGCTTCTACCCACTAAATATTAGTGTCATGACCAACCGCCAGTAGTGAAAATCAATAAGGTCTCCAAACATTGCCAACTGTCTCCAGGGAGATAAAAATCATCCCCACTTGAGAACCACTGGTTTAGATAACCAGTACTTTGTATGAATCAATTCAATGACATGACTGCTGAAAATGAAATGCAATAAAATAATGAATAGTACAGTCCTCAATTATAAAAATAGTATAAGCAGAAGGTCAGATGGAGGAAGGCAATGATCTGTCTCTATTCTGCCCTGATCATTCCTTCACGTAATACTATTCTCAGTTCTTGCCCCACACTCATTAAAACAAAATAAAATAATTATTTTAAACCACTGGTTAAAGTAACTATGTTGATATGAAAGCATTAAAGATAGAGATGTATTGGAGAACCATGTCATATAAGGACCAACTGAGGAAACTGTTATGTTAAATATGGAGATGAGAAACATATACCAGGTGTCTTCCAATAGCTAAAGAATTATGTGAAAGAGGAATCAGACCAAACACCACATGGCTTCAGGAGGTAGACCCCGTGATGTTACACCTCACTGGATATTAAAAAGAGAAAGGACCATTTTACAGTCAGAGTTGCCCATAGAGAAAAGGGTTGCACCATAAGGTAGCCAGGACCCTACCACCAGAGGACAACGCAAGATGTAGCCAGATGTCACAAAGATACAGAATGGACCCTGTGCTAAGTTGAAATATGGCAAGATCATTCATTCATTCTATCATTCATGCATTTAGCACATACTTATTACACGTTGGATATAATGCAATTGCATGCATGTAATGCACTACAGAATTGCATGCTGTAAGGTGAAACAGAATTGGGCTTGACCTTTTAGGAGTTCACAGAGAGGTCAACTGAAGAACGCTTAATGATTAAGGCACAGTTAAGTGGGATGGAGGGGGGATCTGGCCCAGGATTCTATCCTGTTCTATAATAACTAGCCACTTGATAAATCATCCTGAATGGCTGGTACAGAGCAATGCAGTGTAAGGAAGTAGCACAGGGAGAGATCACTGCAGAAGGAGCAGATTTGGACTCTTTTCCTGCCACGTGGCAGCTCCGAAAACATGGTCAAGCCTCAGGTGGGTGAGAACATTTCTAGTTCAGGATTTAAAGTGAACAAAGATTTCAATTATGCTACTGTGGAGTCCCTGCTCTCTGAGAGCTTCTAATTGTGCAGGGCACAGCCCAGGTCCTAATATTGCGTAGGTACTCCATGTTTGCTGAAGAAATTAGACAATAAGCATCCCATAAGCAAAGAGGGCCCAAAGTGAGCTTTCTCCTTGTGTTGGGTAACAATGTCCTAGCTCATGTAAACACTAAATGTTTCACTTCCTGTTAATTCATTTTGCTAGTTGGCAAAACAGACAGAGCTGTGCAGTTACTTAAAAGAAAATAGCTAACACCAGTACAATTCTCAGTAACTCAGGCCTCACCTCGGGCCAACAATGAAAAGGTCCTCTTAGCTGAACACTAATTATCATCACAGGGACACAATTAACTATCGTTTTCACGCAAATGAAGGATCTAAACCCAATTTAAATGGTGTTTTGTTTTTTCTTTTAATGTGGCACAATGCTGACAAGGAGACCAAAGTAAATGTCTCCATGTGTCTTTAATAATAACCTTAGAGGAAGACATATTTTATCCTAAAAGAAGTGGGTCAGTCACATGACCCTACCAAGCAAGTATTAAAACAGCTGTTCTATGCATAGAATAACATTCCTTTAATTTACTGCGTTTGGTTTTTAGACCCTATTTTGTTTTTCCATTTTGAAGAACTAAATGCCCCAGATGAATCAGTCAACAATATGTTGGCTGCTCTCACATTCAGCCTTCTGCTGTTTTATAATAGTACCCTTATCTTATTTCAAGAAAAGAATGACAAACTTATAGCAGCAAATGCTAAATTTATGGGGTTGTTTGTGGCAGGCATTACTGAGAACAGGGCTAAGGAAATAGGTAAGACGTCCTGGAAAGAAGAAACCTCCATAAATACAAGGCCAGGCCTCAATTTTCATCTGAGCCCTGCAATCCAAGCAGTTTTCACTACCTGTTTGAATTTTTTAAAGATGTATGGGGCAATCAAAGGCGCTGAGTGCTAATTAGATGGACAAATGAATGGTCACCCTCAAAAGGCACATTATGCCTAGTCACAGCTCTTCTGAATGCCCTGGTCGCTGCTTTAATAGCTCTGTGACTTTCAACGGTACAAGGTCAAGAAGAGTTGCCTTTTGCTGGAACCTTCCCAACAGACCCCATTCTGTCCTCCAGAACCGGAAGTTGTGTCTTTGCAAAAGCAACCAGTTAGAATGCGAGGAATGCAAGCCTTTGTTTCACCAACATGATGTCAAATTATTAGTAGGGGGCACCTTTTGTTTTTGCTGAATGGTCTGGTTTTCACTCCCTCTGGCATTTTAGGAACTGAGTAGGCACAACTTTTGATGAAGGGAATTCCATTCAATGTACAATTAGGAGGCCTGTAAAAATGTATCTCAAGAGTGGCTTTGACCAAAGAGCATCCCAGGAAACACAAGTTTCACAAGATACTTTGTAGAAAAAAATAAATTTTCACAAATAATTTTAGGAAATTATATAAAATTAGGACACATTCCATCATTGTCTTGGAGATTCATATTGTACTTTGAAACATTAAAGGCTTGAGAAGCTGCAAAGAAAGGAAGCTTGCTTGACTTTGTTTGATAGAGTATTTTGTGGTCTTTTGATAAAAAATTCCTTTTTCATATAACTCCTTTCTGGATCATCAAGCACATATTGGACTTTCCATCCAAGTGTCTGACCCATTGTCTTTCTGCAGAGACAGGTTGATATGGTAGCTAGAGCACTTCCAGTGAATAACTTAAGCACTGGAGAGAACAAAGCCTAACGTTTTCCAACTGCCTCATAAGCTAAGAAGCTACATCTTACAGATCCAACATGAGACTTTGCACCTTTCAGGATTCCCATGTGTGCTACAAGTATTATCAAAGAAGCGAAATAATGCCTGGACATGTGAGCCTATGTGAGATTCAAGCTCATAATTCTATTATGTTCATTTTTCTACTCTTCATTCCTTTCTCTCTTCATCCTACCTTGTGTATCCGGATACCCAAACAGTGTTAGAGCCCAGGCATCCCTGACTGCCCCATGACAAAAAAATAATGGAAGCAGATGGCAAGAAAGAAGTGTTAGGAGCCGCAGATTTTCCCTTCCATTTTCCAAGGGCATGGGATGCAGTTGAGATGCTCCTGATTCCAAAAACTTTTTCTCAAAACACAAATCTTATCCTGTTCTTGTCCATTGAAAATAACTCAGTGGTTCCCCTACTACAAACAGGCCAAATC
This sequence comes from Symphalangus syndactylus, assembly GCF_028878055.3. Classification (NCBI taxonomy): domain Eukaryota; kingdom Metazoa; phylum Chordata; class Mammalia; order Primates; family Hylobatidae; genus Symphalangus; species Symphalangus syndactylus. Next base: position 97,415,261 of record NC_072426.2, read on the forward strand.
TAAGCACTTCTGCAACAGACCCAAAATTCTTCATACTCTAGTCCCAGTGGTAACCCCAACCTCCTTGCAAATGTTGCTCAAGCAATACTGCACATCACTAATTTTCTGCTATATCCTGTCCCTTCAAGTCTCTGTACCTTTGCACTGCCTCTACTCCCTGCCTGAATAAATGCCATTATTTGTCCACCACCAAAATAGCAAGTATGGGTTGATGCAAGTTAGTGCTTTCAAGCTAAATAATGAATACATAGATTCTACCTCCTCACTTTACAGTCATCATTTCTCCTGAAAGCTTCAGTTAGAATTAGCTTCTCCTGCTGCAGGCCTCTCCTTATACACATTTTATCACATTTTACTATAATTTTCTGCTTGGATCTCTGACTGCCTAGGGCCATGCTTTACTCATTTTTGAAGCTCACTGCCTATCACAGTGACTGGCACATTGCAGATCGCAACACATTTTTGTTTTCTGGTCAGTTTCATGGTCATATATTCTATTCACTGTCATTGAAGATTGCACAGCTACTAGAAGTACATAAAAAATCAGGGCACATTCATCTTAGCTTCTTCTCTTCCCAGAGATATGCGATAATAATAACATTTGGTGTATTTGAGATTAAAAATAACAATAAAACAAAACTCAATATTCTAAAAGAGCCTAAGGATCCCCAGTTGAATTTCTGGGAAAGTTCTTGGTCAAATGACACCACCAGTTGTGAGCCTCAGAGGTGCCTTTCCTTTAAATACCGGATCTTTCCAGTCATGGACTTCCGAAATCACTTTAAAACGGAATGATGGAAGCAGGGAGCCTAATTATTATTTAAAATGACACAATGAAAACAGTCTGCAATCAAAGACATGTTTAAATTTTTTAAGTACAGAAACAAAAACAGTGATAATTTAATGGAGCACTATCCCCTGCAATGGCAAATATGCATTTCCATCTTGGCTCCCCACTTCCTTTATCTTCCACCACATTGCTAACAGGCCTGACTTTGCAGGAACAGCAAGGAAACTCTGACACATGTACAGCTTCAAGAAACACGCTCATATCTCTAACTAAATATTTATGCAACCTAGGCTTAGTCCAGAGATGACCACTCTCCAAAGCATTTTATATAGCATTTATAGAAGCCATAAATGTTTTAAAAGAGGAGGGGCGTACTTAAAGACATTTTATAAAGTCTTTAATTTGCTTTCAAATATATTGAAAGGCATTAAAAGTCACAGAGGTCATAAAGCAGTGGGATATATGCATACATGTTCAGGCCTTCAATTTAACTTCACAACACATTGTTTGGAACAGTGCAAGTCTGAGCTCTACCTAACTAAATCACAGGTTAATAGACTAGAGAGAGCACTCCCATTCTTACCTTTAGCAGGAATGACTACAAAGAGTTCCAAGTTAGTCCTACTCTTTTTAGAAATTGCTGGGAAAGATTTCTAAAAAATTTCCCTCCATAATAGGATGTCTTAATTTATGACAGTTTAAATAAATCTTATGTTGCTGCTTAAATTACATCCAGCCAATGAAATTTTAACTATCAACAAGAAACAGCAATTTTCAATACCCCTCCTATTTTAACCATTTCACTTTCTGAGATATTCAGGGAGCCACGCCTTCAATAGCTGGTATAACTCAAGATGACTGGTGTTGAAATAGCCAGGGCTGATCTTAAGATGCGTAAAATTACTCAAACTCAAGAAATTCCAACTGCATGTTGACTAGTCGCAGGCCTTTCGGAGGGCTATTTTTGTCAAATGGAACAGCTGTAGTTTCTTCTCTTGGCCCCTGGTCTGATCAATTGTTAAATAAAGAACTGGACAGTTAGGACAATCTGCACCAGAATCACCATGGAACTTACTGAAGAAAATGAAGAATCCCAAGCTCTGTGTCATATCTAAGGAATTAGACTCACTGGAGGTGGTTCCCAGGAATCTGCATATTTAACAAGCACTCTAGAATATTCTAAAAGAGCACACTAGAGTCTAAGAACCAAGGAACAAAGTGACTGCTGTTTACTTTTAACTTAGGAGTGTTGGTAACAGACTTCGGAAGCATATCACCCTATCCAATGCCAACAAGTTTTTCACACTTACACAAAGGACTAGACGACCCTACCCCATAGATGTTTTCCCCATAGGCATACCACACGCGAGACCTGGGTTTGTTATTCTGCTGTCTTGGCCAATTTGCCCACAAGTCTTTTTCTGTACCTCCCATGTGTTCTTCCTCGTTTTGAACCTGGTGCCACTCCCAGAATATGTCCTGGAACCTTTGTCATGATCAGGGCCTTTGTGGGAAATGGCTTTTTCTAACCATCGTTTCTAGTGACTTGGAAGTAAGTTGGATACATCACTTACAAACAATCTCATGCCCTTTGCAAGGTAATCAAAAGAGTCATTTTGGCATTTCCTTAACCAGCCACGGGAATCCCTTCACGGGATTTAAGGATCCAAACTGCAGACAGTCTGTCACTAAACAGCTGCTTTCCCTGCCTTCCTAAAAGGGCCTTACAGGGTGGTTTCCACGCCTCAGAAATCTGACATTTAGAAGCAAACACCTGCCTTCTATCCACTCTCCAACTCACCAGCCACATTCCCCAAGTTGCCTAGCCATTAGCTCAAACACAGACTCTCAATTCAGTTGATTTAATCTAAGGCAGTCATGGGCATCAGCCTCTTATCAGGGGCTGAGGTGTTTGGAGAAAGGTTAGAAGGAATGAAGTGACAAAGGATTCAAATATCCTGCAGTTAAATTGAGTAAATAGCCGCTCATTTCAAAGCTTCAGATCTGGAAAGAAAACAGCTCAGGGCTATAGAGGAAAATGGGGAGAGGACACTCAACACCATCCAGGATCTATGTATTCTGTCTGATTTATTTAAATAGAAAGAGACATAGTGCATTTATAAGAATCACTTTAGCTTTTGTATTTATCAGTGCACCCCATCTTACCGCCATTACAGCTCTGACAGAATAATTAATTTCAGTCAATCAATCATTTAACAAAAACTCACAGGTGACCTCAACATACCATATAAGCCACAGAGAACTAGTCACAACAGCAGTCTTCAAATTCCCTTGGAAAGGAAAATTAAGCCTGCTATGTGTGGCTTGGGGCAACCTAAGCCGTAAATCTCTCTTTTCTGATCTCTTCATATAGATGAAAGAGCAAAGCCGCTTGGGGTTACATACAACAATTATGTGTTCACCAAACTTAGGGAATCAGCTTGCAGACAGCCCTAATCATTACCAATTAACCACGTCTGCTGACATCCTGTAAGAGCTGCCCCAGTGCTGCTGAATACCCGGCCCTCCCTTCAGGCAACCAATCCCTTATATTACAGCGTATGTGTTTTGGAAGGCCTATTAATGTTTGTTGACAATTCCAAATAGAGGTCACCTGTTGTCATGGTGCAAAATACCCTCTTTCCCCCTCTGAATGCCAGGCAGGGAGGGCAGCTTTGTTAGAAACACTTCAATGCATTTCTATATTGCCACCAACATTCAGATCTGATGAAAAGAGATTTAGGGTCTCCCAACTCTTCAATGGCAATTCCCACCTGCTACCACACACCCATCTGGGGCTGAAAGGAATCTCCTCCTTGGATAATAAACTTGACAGAATGTGTTCAGGCCCTAGAGCTCCAAAGGAAAACGTCCAGTCACTGGCAGTCAAATCGAAACATGAAGATTTACCAAAATTGTCAGAAATGTAAATCTTGAAAAAGGTTTTTATTCCACTGGAGGCAAAGTGGCCTTTACCCATTTAAATTATTCTCATTTAATCCCTAGACCCCCAGAACTTGCATTTAGGGATTCTGTTGCCAATTTTGCACAGAAGTCTTTTCCTGTACTTCCAGGGCGTATTCTTGTTCAGCTTGAAAATGATGCCACTTTAGAAAAGTCCGAGTGGAAATTTTTTTTAAAAATCCTAATTTAATTAAATGTAATCATTGTTTAATTACTTAATCCAGTTCAATTTCTCTAATTTGTGCCAAGGAAAGAGAAGCATTCTGTAAAAATGTCCAGTTTGAATTGTGAGCATTCAGACATGGAATCCATGTCCACCTTGAGCTTGTGAGAGTGTCCACAAGATTGCTTCTTCCTTGAGGTCGAGGCTATGCTAGCACAAGAAACAAGTCCCACAGTACCTGTTGGAGCTGGCTACCAAGGAGGCACCCAGTGCAGGGCTATTAGTTGTGGTGAGTAGCCAGATTTCACTTCACCCTCTAGAATCATAAAATTTGATGCACTGTGTGCAGGGCACACGTTCCTTTAGTGGTGGGTCAGAGGTGAGACTGAAAGCCACTTACAAGGACAGGAGACTAGACAAGCACTCCTTTCCTCCAGGTTTTGGATTATCGGAGAGCATCCCGTGCTCAGGATCTAGGCCCCCAGCTGTATGCTGAAGGGCCTGGGTCACCACAGCAAACACATAGGGATACTGTGGGACATTTAAATTAATTTGAACTTAATTTTGAAATATGTTAAATTTTCAGGGAAAATACAGCAATACATGACATCTGTCAGACACTCTGCAAACTAGTAGGTCAATATAGTTCTCAGTGTCAACGTTAGATCATGCTACATTCCTTTTGATTATGCCTTGTCTTTTCAAAAGTGAGATTTCAGTGGTTGCTGTGATAAAAAGCAAGTACTGCATGAAAATCAATGGGGAACACAAAAACAGGGTGGTACTGTCCAACCTGATTCCAAGATTTGTGATGCTGTGCAGTACCCAACAGGTGCACACATCTCACTGGTAACTAATTTGGTTATTTAAGAATAAAAACTTTTTTTTTTTGAGATGGAATCTCACTCTGTCACCCAGGCTGGAGTGCAATCGCACAATCTTAGCTCACTGAAACCTCCAACTTCAGAGTCAAAGCGATTCTCCTGCCTCAGCCTCCCAAGTAGCTGAGATGACAGGCGCACGCCACCATGCCCAGCTAATTTTCTATTTTTAGTAGAGATGGGGTTTCACCATCTTGGGCAGGCTGGTCTCAAACTCCTAACCTCAAGTGATCCACCTGCCTCAGCCTCCAAAAGGGCTGGCATTACAGGCGTGAGCCACCATGGCCGGCCTAATAAAAACATTTTCTTTGAATGTATATGTATTTTTTCAAATGGCTACTAAGCTGTTAAGACATAAATTAACTTATTGGGATCTAACTACTTAATAAACAGAACTCTGTGTGTGTGTGTGTGTGTGTGTGTGTGTATGTACATGCAATCATTCGCCTAGAGGCATTGTGAAAAAAAATGACTGAGAAACAAAGGGTATGATGAACTGAGAAATTTTGGGAATCATCCTCCTCCTCTTGGGTTTGAACATCTCTCTATTTCTTTATTCTTTGTAACAAGTTTCAGTCACAGGATTCCAGCCTTTGGAGTCTCAGGAAGCTCCCTACAAATACAGATGAAACATTCCCTTCCATCCACTCATCCTCCCTAGAGGAGCTTGAAGACAACTTGAAAATGAAAACACAAATCTACACATGGCCCAGAACTGAGTGCTAACCCCCCTCCATCTTCTCAGTTGTATGTACAGTTTGGAAGTGTTATTCCATCAGGTGAATATGGGTTGCCAAACTTAGACACATTCCACCATCTGGGATATAAAGGCCCCGCAAGAGGGAACTAGCCAACCCCAGTCAAGCCAGAAGGAAATCAAGACCCATCACCTTGTGCACTGCAATATTGCCACCAACACCACAGGAAGGGTCTAATAAAGATTCATTTCTTTGGGTGGTGTTTTTCTCACCATCACCTCATTACTCCTGGAGTCTGGCCAGTCCTCACTGAGTTTCTTTGAGTAGAGGACAGAAACAAATTATCTGGCTTTTCAAGAAACAAAACGCACAGTGAATAAATTTTCTTAAACTACAGAGTGCTATCATAACCCCAGCCAGGAAAGGAAGCAATCTAATTTCAATCTGTGATCAAAACCAAATATGAGAATCAATGGATGCATCAGCCCCTCTGCAGCAATGCGAAGGGGTTTCCGGCTGACCTCTGAATCTCTGCCCAGGAAATGAAAGCAGGAGACTGGCAGATAGCTTGATGGAAAAACCAGTGAGCTCCATTGAAAGCCAGACAGGTTGCAATAACACCTGGGAGTTACCCAGGGTCCCTAGTGGGGTCCCGCTTGCTGCCAAAAACTGCTGCTACTTCAATTGCCATTAACCACTCCTAATGCTGCAATGAATCAGCATAGGTGCCTGGGAACTAGGAAAATGACACCCTCATTTTCTTGCACATGTAAATTGCAATCCCCAGGATGAAAGTAAAAAAAAAATTGAATGCCTTTCTCTGAGTTGCTAAAAATGAAAGAGGTTTTCAAGTCTTCAGTGATGAGCCTTCCCAGGACAAAATGGTCCCCCGAACTCACCCAGTCACTCAGAGGACACAGAAGTAAGATCTGTCTCCCATCAAGTCTCTTGGCAGGTTCATGCCCCACTTCCCTTCCTTACCTCTGTCCCCATACCAGCAACCAGATTGAAATAACATCCATTGAGTTCAAGCACATGGAGCAGAGCATATTCCCAGAATTACTTTATTTGATCTTCTTAACAACTCCATGAGGTATGGGGATAATCCCCATTTTACTGATGAGGAAATTGAAGCTCAAAATGATTATAGGTTGTGCTCGAAGCTACACAGCTGGTTGATTTGCATGGTTAGAACTGGAATCCACTCTGACTCCACTATTTTTCCCCTCTGTTGCAGTAATGAACTAGAAGAATGGTCCTGGTCCCTGATACAAGGAAAAGGAAAGGAGCAAGGGCCCCACTGGCTTACAGAATGTCTTTATATTAATTTAAAAAAGAATGTGATTCTTTTTAAAGAATCTGATTCAAGGTTCATTTGCTATGGGGGACATTTTCTTAATATCCTTAACATACAATGATTTTCTTAGAACAAGACACATCATCTGTCAGGAAACCACTATAAAAATACACATCTACAGTCTCTATGATGTGGATAGTGTCCTTTTAGATGTGACAGCATCATGCAGTATATAACTTGCCCTTTCTTGACGGCCTTCCTGGATGGGCTAGGCAAGAGGGAAGGGGGTAAATTTTGCCTCCTCACCCTGGGAGAGGCTGGGAGTAGTGAAGAATGTCAAGTCTTACACACAATAGGAAGTTTGTAAATAAGTGTTGAATCAAATCAAACCAAAATCCTTATCTTGAAGAAATTAAAACTAACATAAAATCACTAAAAGTACCAGTATAAGAATGATTGCAAAGAACCAACTGGTCCATGGAACATAAGTCTAATTCAGTGAGCTGAAATTCAATTAATAGAGTAGAAACCAAATTTTACAAACCAGCAGAGATGGGCAGCATCCTCAACTAGCAGCTAGATATTAGATGGAATGTCAGTTCCATGAGGGCAGGGACTGAGTCGATCTTTTTTACTGCCCTATCTTCAGGACTTAGTATCCTACCTAAGCACACAGTAACTACCCAATACATGTGCACCGACGAAATGAATGGGGCCTCTGTATTCTCTGGCTACTGTTCAGCCTAATGGCTCCAAGAAGTGACAAAGTACCCACTCAGTGCCAGGCAGAGGGTGGTCCTAACTCACCAGAGCTGCAGGACTTCTCAACAGAGGAAACCCATTGCCACCAGGACAGCCTGGGCTCAAAATGCTCAAGAGAACCAGTGCATTTTTTAGGCCTTCCTTCTATATAGCCTAAGTAAAAAGTTGGTAAAGTTTCACTTGACATGTTATTTGCATGGCCAACCCTGAAAAGCATGTTACTTGCACAGTCCTTTGACAAAAGAATAAAAACATACTGCAGCTCTGACTTAATGTTACCCTTCTGCCTTTTTCTACCAAGCTGGGGCTGCCCTGGGGGTGGGGGCTAATCTGCCAGTTTCTTGGGGCTCCGAGGCTAAACAGAGAATGTCTGCCTTCCAGGACGCCCATCTGGCACATTGCTGTGAGTGGCACATTCAGTAAATAAATAAAAAATAAACAAACTGTCCAAGATCCCACTATTAACATTCCACACCTCAGGCTAAATGTTAGTGCCATCTTATCAGACTCAGCTTGGAATGCGTAAATGGAAAAAAAAATCCCACCAGCTAATGGCTGTATTAAGTTCCATTTAATCAAATGTTGCATTATCTGGAGTTATTTTTAACAGATGCACATCGGATTAATAAAAAAACTACACTAAACTTGAGATTAAACAAGAGGTTTTGCTAGGTTGACAGTAAGGCCTACTTTAATACAAAGTTATATTAAACAGAAGCCTTTGATAGCGGTGAAACTCATAGAGATCCCGAGTTTCTGGCAGTCGAACAGCAACAAGCCATACTTTATTGTTGAATTCTTTTTTTAAAAAAAATGTACTTTGAGCATATTTGTACTTAGAAAATTAATTGGAAACATAGCTTTGGTTCTTACCAGACCGATTTCAAAACATCTGAACGATGTCTGGATACAAATGTGCCCGGCATCCTGTCTGGGTCCTTAACAGAGGGACAAGAGGACACCAAGACTTTCACATATCCCTCACACAAACATGCTAAGAATAGACAGGGATTCACTATGGCTGATAGAGGGCACGGGAGGACTTGGGAAAATGTTTTTTTTTACAGACCAGGAAGAGCCTTTATAGTCATAATAACAATATTTGTGCAAGGCTTTGCAGCATATGAAATATTTTCAAACCACCACTTTGTCCAGTCCTCACAATCTCTTTGAAAGAAAAATACCAAGTATTATCATTCATATTTTTTAGAGACAAATTTCAGTGGCCTTCCCAATCTCTCTCAACTGGTACATGCAGAAGATCTTATGTAAACAAGCTCTTCTGGTTCCAAATCACCATGGGGTCTCCTGGGAAAATTTCATTCCAAGCCCCACCGGGAAGTTTAGCCATGAAGCCTTGTGAACTCTAGCAGGAAACCTGCAGGCAGGCTGGAATTTGGATGCACAGAACAGGTTGCAAACATCCCCTCATCCTGAACGCAGTAACTCATCACTGACCATTGTCCATTTTGTGTGTGCTTAAAGAGTCATATTAAAATCAGAAAGAGTATTGTTTTTAATACATGAGATACACAAAGCCAATATCCTAAAGGAGGCCATTTAATCCATTATCTTACCATGACTGCATTACACTTATACAATGGTTACTCTCCAGTCTCCTAAGAGAACATTTAATACATTGCCATTTTACTGCTGCCAAGCCTAAAAAGTTTTGATTCAGCGTTTGCTACCCATTTCTTATGACAAGTTGCCAATATGTAGATTAGTCCCAATAATTAAACGGATTCTGAAAGTGCACATCGTTCCATTTCAGCCAATTAAATAAGCACCATCCATCATGAAGTCTTTCTTGTTTGGGTCATTAATACATGTACTGAGGGAAAAGAAGACAGCGGGAATGTTAAGGGAGGGAATAGCTTTGAAATCTGGAAAAATGCAATCCACAACACATACTTGAGCTCTGGCAATTGGGGAAACTTTAGAACTTAGAAAATTCCACTCTATACAGTGTTAGCTCTATACCTAGACCCACCAGGCCAACATCCTTACCCACTTCATACACTTTTTCCAGAATATTATTTTTTCCTGCCCATTTTTGCAGACTTTGAAAATACTTTTATGAAAGCTACAGGGCAAGGCATGAGATAGCACTTTGTTTTAAGAGAGCAACTGCTGTGTCTGATACATTTTTCTCTACTCTTTTGTTAAATGGAATTGATCATCTCTTGCTTCATTAGAAAATTGGATGCACCAGAAGAGCAAGACACAGAACTTCAGTCTTAAGGAGAATAGACATAATATTAAAAAGATGTAGGGCCGGAGCCGGGTACAGTGGCTCATGCCTGTAATCCCAGCACTTTGGGAGGCTGAGGAGGGCATCTCACTTGAGGTCAGGAGCTCAAAACCAGCCTGGCCAACATGGTGAAACCCCGTCTCTACTAAAAATACAAAAATTAGCCAGGTGTGGTGGCGTGAGCCTGTAATCCTAGCTACGCGGCAAGCTGAGGCAGGAGAATCATTTGAACCCAGGAGGCAGAGGTTGCAGTGAGCTGAGATTGTGCCACTGCACTCCAGCCTGGGTGACAGAGTAAGACTCCATCTCCAAAAAAAAAAAAGTAGGGCCGGGTGGGGTGGCTCACACTTGTAATCCCAGCACTTTGGAAGGCCAAGGTGGAGGATCACTTGAGGCCAGGAGTTTGGGACCAGCCTAGGGGCAATAGAGCAAGACCCAGGTCTCTACAAAATTTTTTTAAATAGCCAGGCATTGTGGTACACATTTGTGGCCCCAGCTACTCGGGTGGCTTAGGTAGGAGGAACAATTGCACCCAGATGTTTGAGGCTGCAGTGAGCTATGATCAGGCCACTGTACTTCAGCCTGGGTGACAGAGCAATACCCCATCTCTAAAAAATAAGAAATAAAATAAAATGATGCAATTTGATTCCTTATTCAAATGAAATTTTCACAAGTGTAGCATATTTAGATCTCCTTCTGTACCCACATGGATCTTGGTCTGCTTATTCCCTCCTTGGGTATTCATAAATCTGGCCTGTCTCACCCTCTCCCCAGTGGTGACGTTGTCCCAACCGGGTCCTGTGTGTGCAGCTGATTTCAGTTTTCTGAACAGAAATGTACTATCCAAGTGCAAATAAACGATGCGTTTTTCTTTGAAATTTAGAGAGATCTTTCTCTCAAAAGGTGGGGCAAAGTACATAAGGTTAAGCTTGCCAGACAACCAGTTTAGATGTCTAGGCCCTTCCACTTTGGATAAACTGCATTGCAAATATCTCATTAACCATGTTGAAATCTATTTCAAATCTTATCATTATTTTTGATAAATGGGTCATGGAAAAATTAAAATAATACCAGCCTGCTGTGGCCTTTGTTCCTTGGGAACAAATTGCTGTAACAATAACAATTTCTGTAGTTTTAAAGAATTCATGCTATTCGAGCTGATGTAAGTACGAGGCACGCAACTGAGGTGAAGGTAAGTTTTCTCTGTGAAGAAAGTTGAGGGCTGTCTAAATCCATGGACAGCATCCACAAGGAAAATGAGAGGGGACTCCTTCCTAAAGATGGGCAGACTGTCCTCTTTTGGGTCCATATTGTCTTCTAGTCCCTTTAAATACATGCAGAGTCTGGGCTCTGGGTTCTGATGGCTGACTGGGAAGAAGGTGGAGCCTTGCTGCCCCAATCAACTCATTTTATAACTGGCTTGTCCTTCTCTATTTCAACTCTGACTACCCTTGATGCTGCTCACCATTCTGTCCCGGGACCATCACCCCTTAGCTCCTCTCCTTCTGCCAGTCTTCACCCTTGAGAATGTGTGTGGCAAACTCTTCATTTAGACACTTAGCTTTTCTCTCCTTCCACAGTTCTTTACTGCTTTCATCAATACAAGAGCCCAGATGGCTCTCTTAGAGAGATTTGTCCCTTTTCTTGTGTCAGGGACACCAGACATTTTTCCACATACCCTGTCTACAGTGTGCTAACTTAACACTATAAAATCTGAGAGATAAGAGAACTCAAAATCAGGATTCTCCATGGGACAAGGTAGGACACAACATGAACACCGTTTCCCATCTGCTTCCCAGGAGGCACCGGCAATGATGGTCCAGCTACAATAGCATCGTCTGTTCATTGGTGCCTATTGGGTGCCAAGTACCATGCAAAGTGGCTGACATACAGTGTTTTGTTTACTTCTGATGTGGTTTGGCTTTGTGTCCCCACCCAAATCTCATCTTGAACTGTAATCCCCACGTGTCGAGGGAAGAACTTGGTGGGAGGTGATTGGATCATGGGAGTGTTTTTCCCCACGCAGTTCTCATCATAGTGAGGGAGTTCTCACAAGATCTGGTGGCTTAAAAGTGTGGCACTTTCCCTCACTCTCTCTATCCTGCCACCATGTAAGATATGCCTTGCTTCCCTTTGCCTTCCGCCATGATTTCCTGAGGCCTCCCCAGCCACATGGAACTGTGAGTCACTTAAACCTCCTTCCTTTATAAATGACCCAGTCTCAAGTAGTTCTTCATAGCAGTGTGAAAACGAACTAATATACTTCTCAGAACTACAGCCTGAGGTAGGTATTGCTAGATCCTTTCTCCAAATAAAAAAATGGGGTTAGAGACATTAACTGTCTTCTATATTCAGCAGAAATACATTAAAGGTGCTGAATAGAAAGTTAAGGTTGCATTTCTGCCATCCTAAAACTCAGCCCCATCTAATAAACACAACAAAGGACTTCTCAGTCTCAAGCAGGAGCTAAATTATGTTCTCAATTTCTAGACAACCAGCACCCCTGTGAGATTTAGACCCAAAGGCCTCTAACAAGTGGTAGGTTAAGTTTTCAGTCAAGATGGTTTTGCCTGTTTTTATAACTTCTCACTCTCCTGTTATCTGAACATGGTAGGCATTCCATAAATAGTTCTGATTTATTGACCATTTTCATTTGCAGCAAAGATTAGAAAGAGGTCCTTATCTCTGGCCTCTAGCCTGATCTCAGGTCCTGAATCCTGGTACTTATGGGCATACAGACTCTCTTGCTGCCCCCAACAAAAACACTCTTCAAGGGTAGGCATTTCATAGTTTCTCCAAATAAATGTACTCTTCCTGTTCAGATTTACAAGCCAACAAATAACACCCAAGGGAAAAAATGTGTTAATGTTTTCTCATGCTCATGAGCAACTCAGACGGGATATCTGATGGTTAAGTTAGCAAACATGGTTGGTACCTTCAGGAGGAAATTGGGAAGTACTGACGATGAGTCAAACATCTCAAAGCCAACTGAGATCCTGGGGAAAACCACAAACAAAGCAATTGACGAAACAGCCCCCTGGGAGGATGGACTGAATGACCCAGTGAGAATGAGCTCAAGGCTTTGGGTTACACATCATCAGCCTGGAAGAGGTCAGTGGGCCCTCGAGAAATGTATATAGAAGAAATGTCTGCAAAAAGGGAGAAGAGGGTCTTGGACACGGTGTTTACCTAAACTTGGGAACAGCCTATTCCAATGGGCTGGGGATCCGGGTCCATCCTAGAAGGGAGCATGGCAGTAAAAGAGAGGGAGCAAAGCGGGAGACACTTTAAGAAGACTCACAGTGGCATTCTTATAGCAACTAGGGAGGGAAGCTGACAGCACCCAGCCCAAGCATCAACCCAGAGTGACAAGATAATCCCTGAGACCTCCTTGTGTCCTGATATACTGTCTGTCACCTGTTCCCACCCCTAAACTCAGAAGCAGGAGACTCTAGGGTAGATTGATAAGGCCAGGAAAGCTTTCTGGAAGCAGTAGATTCAAGCATTAGAGATTCCAAATAAGATACATAGCCATAACAAGTTAGAATCAAGAGCCTGAACCTTAAAGGACAGACAGGTTAGAGGCCACGACAGGCAAAGGGCAGGCCAGTGTGATGGAACCAGGGGTAAAGGGGACTTTATTTCATCAGCCCATTCTGGGGTTCAGGCATTCCAGTGCCCTGGATCCTCTCCTTAGTGGCCTTTAAACCTCAGAGGTATCTATAAAAGTCTCTGTTAAAGGTTCCTTCCAGGCCAGGTGCGGTGGCTCTTGCCTGTAATCCCAGCACTTTGGGAGGCTGAGGCAGGCGGATCACAAGGTCAGGAGTTTGAGACCAGCTTGGCCAACATAATGAAACCTCATCTCTACTAAAAATACAAAAAATTAGCCGGGCGTGGTGGCAGGTGCCTGTAATCCCAGCTACTTGGGAGGCTGAGGGAGGAGAATTGCTTCAACCTGGGAGGTTGCAGTGAGCAGAGATCACGCCATTGCATTCCAGCTGGGGTGACACTGCAAGACTGTCTCAAAAAAAAAAAAGTTTTTTTCCAAAGCAGTGGCCATGGCTTTTTCTGAGGCCTGGTCTCTACTGGGCTCACAGGAGTCTTTCTATCCTGGGACTGATTTACCACCTTTGGACTAAAACTAGGGATCCCAGCCATGGGTGCCTTTTATTTTCCTATCATCAAGTTTACCCAAAATCAAAACTAACACATTTCCACTTTCATCCTATAAGTAGCAGCAGCCCTTCCTTTCAAAGCTATCCCTTATCTGGGCTCCACAACAGCAAAAGCTAATGACCCCAAGGCCGATGGTAGATCTAGATTCATACATTGCTCTGGAGATGACTGGCCTTGCAGAAACTGATACCTTAAGCATTTTTCATTAATTCCACTTACCTCCCTATTTGATGGGGACTCTTAGGGACTCTGATGGGAATCTTGTTGATTCACTTGAGCTTTGCAAAGGAGATTCCCCATGTAGAAAACTCTTTGAACATGTCCTCTTTTTTGATGGACAGTTGGTTCGTCCAAGGCAGTGGACTCACTACTGTTTCAGGCATTCCAGGCTCATACTGAAGGCAGATCAACATCTTCCTCATCTTGAGTCAAACTTGCTCTTCATATAAATATGTCCGTGGATTCTAGCTGTGCCCTTAGCAATTACAAAGAATAAATCTCCCTATGCTGCAGTGTGGAAACCCTTCAAATATTTGAGGATGGTCTTTATAATCCCTTGAAGAACTTTCTTTCTTACTGACAAGACAGCCCTGGGTTCTTCAAAACGTTGTCATAAGCCCCCGGTCCTCCCAGCCATCCTCCTGTCATGCGTCTCTGCCTTAAACTATCTTCTGCAGAGCTGAAAAAGTATGCCAGCTATGGAATTGCTCATCAGCCATCAGTGTCACTTGAGGCAAATACCTCCACTCTCTAGGCCTCAGTTTCCTCATCTGCTCAGTTTGAGAATTAGGCCAGCTACATGCTTGAAAAAAAAGCTCCTTTCAGGTCTAGGAGTCTGTAAGTCCCAGGTGGGGAGAGCAGAGAACAGGCAAATGTCCTCTACTCCTCCACCCCCTTCTCCTTTATTGCATCCTATTCTCTTCATGCAATGGAAGGTTGCAGAAACTTTTTTTTTAATCAGTCATCAACTCCATTCTACAACAGTGAACAGCAGTCTGTGGGTTAAAAGGAAAAGGAAAGGGAAAAGGTGGGAACATAAAGACTGGTTTCAATGAAGTCCTCAAATAACAGTTCTTACAAGTCTAAGGAAACAACCAGAAATTCTTCTGTGCCTCCTGTTGCTGGGCTCAAGAAGCTCTGTCTGGTCTCTCACAAAACCCTGGCTGTGAACAGACATGGTGAACACCATCCGAGGGCTCATTATGCCCAGGAACATATTCCTAAAGCGCTTGCTGCCTGCAGAAACGATCACACAGAGCTGGAATGAGGGATTTCCTCTGAGAGGTGTCACTGGGCATTTCTCAAAGATGAGACAAGCCTCAAGGAACAAGCTGCCACTTGAATACACTGCTTTTCTGGATACAATTGTGATGACAGCTGCAATGCCACATTGCCACAGAGGGAAATATTGTTTTGTTCTTCTTGTGGTCCAGATCCTTTGAAGTGAGCAAGCTGATCCCAGGAGGCTTACTAAGTAGAGCTGGCCTTAGGCAAAATTGTCAAGTAGGGAAGTTTCTCCTATTCCCCACCCCGACTGAGTTCAGAGGACCCCTGCTTCCCTACCACCACCCAGTGCCCTCTGGAATGCCTCTTTGACTGCCAACTGCTCTCCTTTCCTTCTTATATTGGAATTTGTCTTCCCTGTGCCCACTTCCCCCAAAATATGGTTCTATCTAAGGACTTACGCTGCATTGCTAATGGGTGAAAATGCCCCAGGATTCATGTATTCAATTACAGCCATGTACTGTACTTACGAAGACACAAAGGGGACTTCACTGGGAACTTAAGAGTGAGATTTGCACCAAAAGCCTTTCTGAGTTGGCCAGGTAGTCCTCATCATGGTTGGGCTGGTCTACCATAAAGTCTCCTGCAAGAAGCATGGCTCACTCAGCCCCACTGAGAACCTCTTAGCAATGCCTGTTTACATTTTCAACACAAGGCCTTGAGGGCTGTGAAAACATAGGGCATCCCAAGGGCCACTGGCTTTGTAATACTATTCCCCTGGTGAGCAGACTGACATTTCATTCAGAAATCTCAATTACAGTTGCTCACAGAAGACATTTATACAACCTCTGGGTGCTACAAGACCAGCAACTTCTGGTTAGAGAAAGACAGCCTATGGCAAACAGCCAACGTGAGCTAAGCAGCATCGGGGAGCAAAGGTAGCGGAATGCCAATCTGGGGGC
The DNA here is from genome assembly GCF_028878055.3 of Symphalangus syndactylus. NCBI lineage: Eukaryota > Metazoa > Chordata > Mammalia > Primates > Hylobatidae > Symphalangus > Symphalangus syndactylus. The sequence continues at coordinate 97,431,432 of NC_072426.2, forward strand.
TCTATAAAGCAGGATTTCAATTCAGCTCTAACACCATTGGACAGACCAGACCAGCTTACTTCATTTCAGTTTTCTCATCTGGAAAATGGCTCTATCATCTCTAACAGCTTTTGCGAAGATGAAGTTAAATAAGATAGCAGACATTCAACCTATGCTGGTTCTCTTTCCCTCTCCCCTCAATCCTCATTGATGTAGGCCTTCTTACTTGTAAAATTGGGTGGTCTCTCAATATATTTTTATATTTGCAAAAGGACCAAAATGGTTACTAATCCAGCCAATATTAAAATAAGACAAAGCAGGATTTTTTTTTACCTACTTAGAAAAATGAGCCATTTTCAAAGAGTTGAGCATCTATTTACCACAACTGATAAAGAACATTTAATTTTCCCATTAATGCAAGAACCCTGAAAGGCATTTGACAAAACTTTGCTAGCTTCCTTTAAATTATTGCAGTCATCATTACTGAAACTAATACAATTAGAAAGGAATTTTAAGTAATCTATAATGAAGAGGTTTTTTGGGTTTTTTTTTTGTGTGTGTCTTTTTTAACCAACTCAAACTGGTGTACTCACAAATTAGTTGAAAATTGTCAGCTTTTTATATAGCATTCCAAAGAAAGTGATCAGATATTAAAGTTAAAACCTCTGCTAAATTGACTTGGGCAAGCCATTTTGTGGGATTTGAAATGTCATCATGGGATGTACCTTTCAAGATGATAGCAGCTGTGAGGAAAAGTACTTGGCAAGTAGAGAAATTCTTCTCCGATTAAAAAGGATGCCACTGGGATGGCAACACTGCATGGCTGTGAAGCCTCCAATGATAAGCAGCCCTGTTCCTAAACTTGAACAGGCTGTGCTTTTCCCCTTGGCCTCCCAGAATGCAATAAAAAAATAAATAAACTACACACCATTGGGTGCCCAGGTCCTGTGCTGTGGAAGACTCTATTGGAAAATCATCCTCAATGGGTATAAACTAGACTTTTGGAGGTCTGAATTGGTGCCACTAATTGGATGGTGCTGGAAGAAAGAGGTATTATGTGAATTATCAGGATAAAGTGTCTTACCTTGATACAATTACACATTACCTGTAACCCCTCTTGGGTTATGGTCTACCTTGGCAATTTATAATTTTTGCTTTTTGAGACGGAGTCTCGCTCTGTCGCCCAGGCTGGAGTGCAGTGGTGCGATCTTGGCTCACTGCAACCTCCGCCTCCCAGGTTCAAGCAATTCTCCTGCCCCAGCCTCCTGAGTAACTGGGATTACAGGTGCCTGCCGCCATGCCCGGTTACTTTTGTATTTTTGGTAGAGACGGGTTTTCACCATGTTGGCCAGGCTGGTCTTGAACTCCTGAACTCAGGTGATCTGTCTGCCTCAATCTCCCAAAGTGCTGAGATTACAGGCGTGAGCCACCACGCCCGGCCAGCAATTTATAATTTTATGACAGCAGTGCCTATGATTTTACTGTATTATTTCTGCATGTATTCTGGTGTGTGCCAGCACATGCCCCCAAGCAGCGCCAGCCTCTACACAGTCACGCACAACTTCTGCAGTTGAAGCTGCCCTTCTATTGTAATTGGTATTCATTACTGCCCTTTGATCTTATCCATTCTTGGTACACAACACTTCATCACCTTTATTTTCTGCCATAATTGCATATGAAATATTCCCCTTTTGATAGATGCTGGATGCCAAGCTGGTACAGGAGAGAGTGTTGAAAAGTGTCATGTGACCTGCCTGCTTTAGAAGAAGCCCATACACCTGTGGAAGACAAACAATTTTTCAGTGATATGACATATCTATCATCTGTCCACAGGATATGAGCTGTTCTGTCTGCTTAATGGCAAGAGTCTATGAATGGCAAAATAGGAGGTGCTGAAAGAAATTGGTAGCATGCAGCCCACCGTCTGGCAGGCCTCTCCAGGCCCAGCTCATTCCTGGCTGGGTAGAAATCTGCACAGTGTACATCGCTGTGGCAGGCAGAGCGGCTAGCTGTGGCCCTGTTTCTGTTCTCTGTCATACTGTCACTCAGGTGCCATCACCTGCTGACAGGGCCACATGGTTCTCAATTATAGCCCAGGTCTCCATTCACACTGTATCCCATTACCATTCAGGAAGGCCCGACCCCAACTGGGTGCATCTCTAACAAAATATTCCTGTCTCCGAGATGGATTGCTGTCAGGGCCTGCCCTGCTCTTGCCCGCCAAGGCTTCACTCTTCCCAGGTGCAGCAATTCAGCTTTCTCTGATGAGTCAGGGCCAGGCAGGTCTGCTTTCAACGGAGCCAAATAAAATCTAGAGGCTGAGCAAACTCGAGCACTCAGTGACTCTGTTACCTGGTGTCCTCACCTTGGTTTGTGAATCCTTCTTGCTAGGACCATTTCTTGCTAGAATATCAGACCCTTATCTGGCCTGTTAACAACAGTAATGACCACACCAGTGGCCAGAGAAACAATAATAGCTTTAAAATAATAGTTAATGCGAGCATTTACTTGAAAGTGGGCCAGGCATCATTCTAAGAGCTACGCATGTATCAAAAGAACCTCACTGCAACACAACTCTGTTGAGATAGATAGTACTGTTAATCCTATTTCACACACTAGGAAACTAGGCAAGGTCTCACAAACAGAAATTTAGCAGAGCTGGTGTTCGAATCCAAGCCACCCTCATCCAGACCCACAGCCCTTAAACCTCATGCCACAGGGTCTCAAAATGAACTACCACCACAGCCACCATGCACTGCATGCTTGCTACATGCCAAGGGCTTTATGTATCTCACCTCTGAGCCTCAGAACAATCTTTTTTTTTTTTTTTTTTTTTTGAAGATGGAGTCTCGCTCTGTCGCCCAGGCTAGAGTGCAGTGGTGTGATCTTGGCTCACTGCAATCTCTGCCTCCCCAGGTTCAAGCAATTCTCCTGCCTTAGCCTCCCGAGTAGCTGGGACTATAGGCACCCGCCACCATGCCCAGCTAATTTTTTGTATTTTAGTAGAGATGGAGTTTCACTGTGTTGCCCAGGCTAGTCTTGAACTCCTGAGCTCAGGCAATCCCCCTGCCTCGGCCTCCCAAAGTGCTAGGATTACAGGCATGAGCCACTGCACCCAGACTTAGTCCTCATAATTTCTCTAAAGCTCAGCAACATTAAATAATTTGTTCAACAAATGGTGAAACTTGTATTTGAACCAAGGTCTGACTCCAAAACCCATTCTGTTTCCACTAGTCCCAAGTCTCACACACTTCCAAGGGTCACTGGGTCCTAGACTGTTGCTACCCTATGGATGACAAATATGAGGCCACATGAATAGGGACCTTCTGCTTAGCTCATTAGCAGATCCCCTAAGACCTGAGGCCTTTCCTTACCCGTCACAGTAAGAAAGAAAACCCAATGCTCTACAACAATGAGGATAAGATGGAGAAGAATAATGTTTTCCTTTTAGGAAAAGGTCGCTATTCACATTTAGAATGTTAAAAAAACTTTGTAGTCCTAGAATTAACCCAACTTGGTCATGATACATTATTATTTCTACATATTGTTGAATCTGACTTATAAAAAAACTTTAAAACTTTTTTGCATCTTTGTTCATCAGAGATATTGGTGAGAATTTAATTTTCTCATAATTTTTTAAAAATTTTTTAAATTAAATTAATTTTTGAAAATTTTTGTGGGTAATGGTAGGTGTATATATTTATGGGGTACATGATATGTTTTGATACAGGCATGCAATGTGAAATAAGCACATCATGGAGACTGAGGTATCTCATAAAATCTTATCCTAGTTTTGATATCAGGATAATGCTAACATCACAGATTGAAAAGGAAAGTGTATGTTTCTCTCCAATTATCTAGAAAAGTTAATGAGGAATCAGAATTAGTCCCTCATTAAATCTTTCTTAGAATTAATCAGTGAAGCCATCTTAGATCTGTGGTTTTGTTTGTGCAAAGGTTCTTAACTACGAATTCAATTTTCAAAAATGATATATGGCAGGTCAGGTGTGGTGGCTCACACCTGTAATCCCAGCACTTTGAGAGGCTAAGGCGGGCAGATCACAAGGTCAGAAGATCAAGATCATCCTAGCTAACATGGTGAAACCTCATCTCTACTAAAAATCCAAAAAGTTAGCCAAGCCTGGTGGCACATGCCTGTAGTCCCAGCTACTCGGGAGGCTGAGGCAAGAGAATCGCTTGAACCCAGGAGGCAGAGGTTGTAGTGAACCGAGATGGCACCACTGCACTCCAGCCTGGGCAACAGAGTGAGACTCCGCCTCAAAACAAAAAAAAAATTATAAATGGCTATTGAGTTTACCTATTTCTTCTGATCAGTAGTTTGATAGGTTGTCTCTTCGAAGAAATCTGTCCATTTTATCCACGTTGTCAAATTTATTGGCATAAAGTTGTTCGTAATATTTCCTAATTACATTTTCAACATCATCGATATTTACTCTTTCATTCTTGATATTGGTAATCTGTGCCTTCTATCTTGTTCCTCATCACTCTGGCAAGCTAGAGGTTTATCAATTTTATTAATAGTCTCAAAGAACAAGGTTTTGTTTTCATTGATTTTTCTCCTTTGCTTTTCTCTTTTCTGTTTCATTGACTTCTGTTTGTACCTTTACTTTTTTTTCTTCTTCTGATAACTTTGGAACTCTAATTACAAACATATTCATCAGCTTGAAGTTGTCCTGTAGCTCACAGTTTCTTTGTTCATTTTCTTCAGTGACTTTTCTGACTCATTCTGAATGATTTCTATTGCGATAGTTTCAGATTCACTAATCTTTTCTTCTGCTAGTGTCTAATCTTCCACTAATTCCATCTAGTGTGCTTTTCATCTAGACATGGCATTTTTCACCTCTAGAATTTTGCTTTGGGTCTGATGCTCATTATCTTTTCTTTATCTTCTTAACACTTTCATGCTTTCCTTTACCTTCTTGAACATACAGGGTAGAGTTATAATAGCTATTTTAATGTCTTTGTTTACTAATTCTATCATCAGTGTATGTTTCTATTGATCAAATTTTTCTCCCCATTTTGGGTCATATTTCTCATGTTTCTTTGATGCCAGATATTATAAATCTGATATTCATTTAAATATTTGTGAGGTGTTTTATTTCTGGGACAAAGTAAAGCATTTGTAAACAATTTGAAGCTTGTTTTTAAGTTTTGTTAGGCAGGACCACAGCACTCTTTAATCTTGCCCTACTATTGAGACAATACTCTTCTGAGTAGTCTACTGGACGCCCTGTATATTCTGATTTTCTGCTCCAGCTGGTGGCAACAGCACTATTTCTGGTCCTGTGTGAGCTCCAAGGGGTGCTCCATCTGCTCCTTTAGAGAGTTTCTTCCCCCAGCTTCAGGGAGTTTCCTCACATCATGCTCTGATCAGTATGCACTCAGATAACCCTTATAAAATATTCTCTCCTCTCCATTAATGTTCTCCTTTCTGGTAATCTTCTCTGGGAATTCTAGCCACTTTGGTCTCCCCTAATTCTCAACTCTGTCTCAACTCAGGGAGACCAGAGGACTGTTTGAGTTGGCCCTCCCTGCACTGCAGTCTAGATATACTCTGTAGATGGTGGGCTGGAGCAATTGTAGGGCTCACCCTGTTTGTTCTTCTCTCGAGGATCAATGTTCTGTGCTACCTATTGTCCAATATTTGCAAACTGTTTGCTGTGGTTTGGATGGGGTGTGTCCCTGACAAAACTCACGTTGAAATTTGATCCCCAATGTGGCAGTTGAGAGATGGGACCTAGCAGCAGGTGTCTGAGTCATGGGGGCAGATCCCTCATGAATAGGTTAATGCCCAGTGCCTTCCTACAGCAGTGAGTGAGTTCTCATTCTGGTGGGAAGAGATTGGTCCCCTTGAGAGCCACGAGTTGCTAGAAAGAGTCTGGGGTCCTTGATTCCTCTCTCGCATGTGATCTCTTTGCATATTCCCAGCTCCCTTTCTGCTTTCCATCATTAGTGGGAGCAGTATGAGGGAGGCCTTCACGAGATGCAGCTGCCCTGTCTTGGACTTCTGAGCCACCAGAATTGTGAGCCAAATAAACCTCTTTGCTTTATAAACTACTTAGCCTCAAGTGTTCTGTTAGAGCAACACTAACCAGACTAAGACACTGTTGTTTCATATATTTTGTCTGGTTTTTAATTGTATAAGGCAGGAAGGTAAATCCAGTCTTTGTCATTATATCATGGCTTGGAGTAGAAATCCACCTGCTCACTTTTTAGGATACACTCACAAGAAGACGTTGGTGCTATGCCCTAAAGAGAAGCACAACTTTAAAGAATCACCCACAGCCTCCCGGAATCCCTGCTGTGGTTACGTTTCAAATCCTCCCCCTTCCCATTTTTCACTCACTGACCAGTATGCAACTAAAGGCCAGAGCAGTGGGTAGTGGAGGGGCTTGCCATGCTAATGAGCTTGGCCAGCTTCCTACGAACCCAGCCTAACCACTCACAGGAGGTAGAAGGAGAGAGGCCTTTTTCCTTTTCCTTTCTGAAAGTATCAAAGAAAGGTTGGGCGCAGTAGCTCACACCTGTAATCCCAGCACTTTGGGAGGCCAACACGGGTGTATCAACTGAGTTCAGGAGTTTGAGACCAGCCTGGCCAACATGGTGAAACCCCATCTCTGTTAAAAATACAAAAAAATTAGCCAGGCATGGTGGTGCAAGCCTGTAATCCCAGCTACTTGGGAGGCTGAGGCAGAAGAATTGCTTGAACCCAGGAGGCGGAGGTTGCAGTGAGATAGTGTCATCTGAAGGGTAGGCATAGCATGAGCCAGATGACTTATCCAATTCCACTACAAACTTAGGGACAAGGGGTTTTAAAACCAGCTTCTTTCTCTAGGCACAGATATAGCTGCTCAGATCAGTACAAACTTTTGCCTCTTCATAGGAAGCAATGCACATCCATCTATGAGACAAAACTAAATATTAACCTAGTTCTGTATTTAGTACATATACTCATAATAGTTGATATTTATTGTACATTTATCAAGTGCTAGATATTCTTCTAAGCATTTCATATTTATTAACTCCTTGAATACCAATACCACGAATATCTTGTAAGATTAGTAGTAACAGATAATATTTTTTAGTTTATTTTCCCCCTCTCCAAACTCTAAAATATAAATTTCCAAGTAAGGGAAGGTGAACTTCAGTCCAGAGTTCAATTTCTGGATTAAAATATCACAAAACTAAAAGGTCTGAAAGAAACCAACCATTTTATAGAATTTTAAAATTTTACATGTACTAACATTTCTAGAGATATAGTTTCATTTATACGATAAACATTTACTTATGCTCCAGTAATAATTTTTACCATTGCTTTTGAAGAGAAGAGTTTTAGGGCAGAATTAGTCAAATCTCCAAAATTGGTAGCAGTATTATCTCTGCTTTACATATGGGAAATAGAGGTAGACCCAGAGAAGCAAAGGGACTTGCTTAAGGTCAAAGAGCTAGTTAGTGGTCGAAGCAGGAACTAAACTCTAGTAGCCTTACTTTTAGTCAATTAGCCAACATTTACGGTAAACAAATTTACCATATTTCCTAGAGACCAGCCTGAGAGCACCTACACAAGAATCTGCAAAAATTTAACATAAATCTCTGTCACAGAATTCACTATATACCTATGGTTATATCTTAGACATGCCCAATTGGCAAAGGCATCTCTACTGAGCAGTTGGTTAGATGAGTTAGTTTTGGTTTTCTACCAATTCTGAGTTTATATGAGTCTAAAATGCATTGAGCAGGCCAGTTTATACCTTCTTGGGTGACTGGTGAGGAGACTGTTCCTACTTTTCCAGCCCTGATCCACTCCTGAATTCTGTACAGCAAGAACATGACCTGCAATATGCGTGGAGACCAGAATCTTTCAAACAACTGGCTCAAAGTCTGTAGTCCAATCCTCTGATTATTTTACCTTTCAGCTTCCTCTCTGCATACTCTAGGACACAGGCTACAGGAAACTTCATTGGAGAAATGGCCATCATCCAAGGGTAAGGCCATACCCTTGGGTGATGGAAGGATAAACCTCTGGGAGGTAAACCTCTTAGAATGCATGGGGCAGCCTCACAGTAAAGAGCTGTCCTATCCCAAATGACAATGAAGAATTCTCTTATCACACCCAGTGTGTTGGAGTCTACCATTTCTACTAAGCTGGGTTGTAATCTTTTTTCACTAGCTTTTAAATCCTTGAGAACCTTGAATTTTTTAGAACCTTGAAAACACTGAACTTGGTAGAACCTTGAGTTTGCTTTCTTTGAAGACCTATGAGACCAGAAAATATTCTGGCTGTCATTAGGCCTCCACTATGGGCTTATTACAGAGATTAATCCAATCTTGCTTCTGAGTCTTCCTTAATGACCACTGAAGAAAATTCTTAGGAAGACAGCCTCAAATCTGTCTTCCTCAGACATGCTAATGTAGGGTCTCAGTGATTTAACCATCAGCCCTGATACCAACTTTCCATCTGCTCTAACAGAAGGGCTCCAACTTCCCGTCTGCTCCTGTGGGATAGAGAAGATCCAACAGGAGAGGCAGCGGGAAAAGGCACTGCCATCTGTGAGGGAAAGAATATTTCAGGGGCTCCCAAGACCATGGCTAAAAGAGTATTTAAAAATGTTTTCCTTATAGGATGAAACTCAGAATGGATTCAGACAAAAATGTCAATATTCCCTTGAGCTGAATTATTCTGGGAACTGAAAGCACTGCGGAATGAATGGTTAGTTGTAGCAAAAAGATCCAGTTTTATGCCGAAGAATCCTATCAGCAACAGATTCAATCTAATTGCTGTGCCTGCACCAAATTTTCCTGCCAATAATTTTAGAATTACTATGGGGCAGGCTGGAAAGAGCTATTCTAAGGAAAGAAAGACTGATTTTCAACAGTTCTTAACTCCCCATAATATGGTTTCCTTAATACGTGTTATCTTGTTCCCTCCTAGAATGTCCTTCTTTCCTCCCCACCTTGTTATCCACAATTTGTAAAGTACCTATACAGCGGATACCTTTCTAACTTCACTTTGCTTTTGCTGTGTCTTACTTATTGGCTTCAAGAATAAACAGTGGACTTCATGGAATGCATGTGTGTTTCAGAATTCCAATGTCAAGGATAAAATGAGATCTATTGTAATTTTAAGAACATAAAGCAAAAGAATGTGTGGAAGAGATATATGGAAATAGATCTGATAACTTTTTACCAATTGTTTTTAGTAAAAACATTTTTTTTTCATCTACTCATCATCCCCTTTCATCTACTCATCATCTCCTTTCATCTACTCATCATCCCCTTTCCTTTCCTTTTTTTGCTATCTTTACCCTTGAACTACCTAAACTTTAAACTCAGTACCAGATTGAAACAAACTGAAATTGATGGTTCAGATCATCACCAAGTTCACCAAGTTCCAGAACAATGCTTCTGTTTGAGCAAAGTTGTGCAAAACAGTAGTGGCAAAGCTGAGGATGGCCATTGCCCAGCTCTGGAAACAGAAGCCATGAGGACCCCTGGGCATAATTTTAGCTACAAGGCATGTTTTTTTCTCTCCCAACACAGAGCATGGCTTCCCAATCAACATAGGAAATCTGGTGTCACTGAGATGGGCTTCCACTAAGGTGGTGTCTGAACTCCTTCACCAGACTTTCCTAGAAGTCAAAGCTATTTTGAAGTGTTTCAGAAAATAGATGTGGTTTTGACGAGAAATTATATAATTCAAAGTCCTGTGGCTAACAAGTCAGCAAAAGTTCTATGAAGAGGAGAGAGACAGATTTGCCCATATTTTAGCTCAGTGCTTAATGTATAATTTATAAAGCAGGTGGATTATTCCTGAGGACAAAAACTATTCCTAAAATTGGTCCCAAGTAGGCCTCTTTTGAAATTGGATTCCCTACAATCCCATTCACAATTGCCACAAAAAGAATAAAAAACCTAGAAATACAGGTAACCAGGGAAGTGAAAGAGCTCTAAAAGGATAACTACAAAACACTGCTCAAAAAAATCAGAAATGACACAAACAAATGGAAAAACATTCCATGCTCATGGACGGGAAAAATCAGTATCACAAAAATGGCCATACTGTCCAAAGCAATTTATAAATTCAATGCTAGTCCCATTAAACTACCATTGACATTCTTCACAGAACTAGAAGAAACTATTTTAAAATTCATATGGAACCAAAAAAGAGCCCAAATAGCCAAAGGAATCCTAAGCAAAAAAGAACAAAGCTGGAGGCATCATACTACCCAACTTCAAACTATACTACAGGGCTACAGTAAAAAAAACAGCACAGTACTAGTACAAGAACAGATACACAGACCAATGGAACAGAATAAAGAACTCAAAAACAAGGCCACATACCTACAACTATCTGATCTTTGACAAGTCAGACCAAACAAGCAATGGGGAAAGGATTCTCTATTTAATAAATGATGATGAGATAATTGTCCAGCCATATGCCAAAGACTGAAACTGGACCCCTTCCCTACATCATATGCAAAAATTAACACAAGACAGGCAATGCTATTCTGCACATAGGAACAGGCAAAGATTTCATGACAAAGATGCCAAAAGCAATTGCAACAAAAGCAAAAATTGACAAATGGGATCTAATTAAACTAAAGAGCTTCTGCACAGCTAAAGAAACTATCAACAGAGTAAACAGACAACCTACAGAATGGGAGAAGATATTTGCAAAACTATGCATCTGACGAAGGTCTAATATCCAGCATCTATAAGGAACTTAAACAAATTTACAAGAAAAAAACAAACAACCCTATCAAAAAGTGGGCAAGAAACCCAGACGCTTTTCAAAAGAAGACATACATGTGGCCAGCAAGCATATGAAAAAAGGCTCAACATCACTGATAATTGGAGAAATGCAAATTAAAACCACAATGAGATACCATCTCACACCAGTCAGAATGGTTATCTATTATAAAAAGTCAAACAAACAAATGAAAAATAAGACAGATGCTGGCAAGGTTGCAGAGAAAAAGGAATGCTTAAATGCTGTTGGTGGGGGTCTAGATTAGTTCAACCATTGTGGAAAGCAGTGTGGTGATTTCTCAAAGAGCTAAAAATAGAGCTACCATTCGACCCAGGAGGAATATAAGTTGTTCAGTCATAAAGACGTATGCATTCATGTGTTCACTGCAGCACTATTCACAATAACAAAGACATGGAATCAACCCTAATGGCCATGAATGGTAGACTAGATAAAGAAAATGTGGTACATATATACCACGGAATACTATGCAGCCATAAAAAAGAATAAGATCATGTCCTCTGCAGGAACATGGATGAAGCTGGAGGCCATTATCCTTAGCAAACTAACACAGGAACAGAAAACCAAATATCGCATGTTCTCACTGATAAGTAGGAGCTAAATGGTGAGAACACATGGACACATAAGAGAAGAAGAACAGACACTGGGGCCTACTGGAGGGTAGAGGTTGAAAGGAGGGAGAGGATCAGGAAAAGTAACTAATGGATACTAGGCTCAGTACCTGGGTGACAAAATAATCTGTACAACAAAAATCCATGACAGAAGTTTACCTATATAACAAACCTGCACATGTACCCCTTAACTTAAAAGTTAAAAACAAAAGAAGGTTGGAGCAGGTATCATTTTAACAAAGAACCAAGCAGGTTTGGGAAAATGTCCAAAAGGAGGCCTTTGTCCATGGTTTTGACTGAGTACTCAACCTAACAGCCTCATGCCTGGTACATAGAAAATGACCCATAAATATGTGTGGAAGTTAGGATAAATTGCCCTTCACATCGGACAAATGATCAGTGGGTGGAGTCTCTCAGGAATTCCCCCTTGACAGTTCTCTGACACTGAATCCTGCCTATCTGCTACAAATGCCCACCATTGTTTACTTCATTGTTTCTTCTTTCCCTCTGTATTCCCACTGAATATTGGTCTAGAAGGGCAAGAACCATACTGTTTGTTCACCAGCCTACCCAAAGCATCCAGCATAGTCTCTCGATACTCACTGAATGTGTGCTGAATGAGTGTGCTGATATGGTTTGGTTATGTCCCCACCCAAATCTCATCTTGAATTGTAGCTCCCACTATCCACATGTGTTGTGGGGGGTCTTGGTAAGAGGTAATTAAATAATGGGGGCGGTTACCCTCATATTGTTCTCATGATCATGAGTGTTCATAATATCTGATGGTTTTATAAGGGGCTATTCCCTTCCTTCACTCATTCTTCTCTCTCCTGCTGCCATGTGAAGAAGGATATGTTTGTGTCCCCTTCTGCCATGATGGTAGGTTTCCTGAGGCTTCCTCAACCAATGAGGAACTGTGAGTCAATTAAACCTCTTTTTTTGGCTGGGTGCAATGGCTCACGTCTGTAATCCCAGCACTTTGGGAGGCTGGGGCTGGCAGATCACTTGAAGTCAGGAATTTGAGACCAGCCTGGCCAAAATGGTGAAACCCCGTCTCTACTAAAAATACAAAAACTAGTCAGGTGTGGACGTACATGCCTATAGTCCCAGCTACTTGGGAGACTGAAGCAGGAGAATTGCTTGAACCCAAAGTCAGAGGTTACAGTAAGCCAAGATCGCACCACTGTACTCCAGCCTGGGTAACAGAGCAAGACTCTGTCTCAAAAAAAAAAACTCTCTTTTCGGCCGGGCATGGTGTCTCATGCCTGTAAACCCAGCACTTTGGGAGGACGAGGCGGGTGGATCATCTGAGGTCAGGAGTTTGAGACCAGCCTGGCCAACATGATGAAACCCCATCTCTACTTAAAATACAAAAATTAGCTGGGCATGGTGGCAGGTGCCTGTAATCCTAGCTACTTGGGAAACTGAGGCAGGAGAATTGCTTGAACCTGGGAGGCGGAGCTTACAGTGAAACAAGATCGTGCCATTGCACTCCAGCCTGGGGGACAAGAGTGAGATAAAAAACAAAAACAAAAACAAACAAACCCTCTTTTCTTTATAAATTACCTACTCTCACATGAGAAAGGACTGATACACGTGCCCTTTGTTCACTGTTGTAATCCACAAACTCATAAAATGATAGAGCCAAACAAGGTCTGAGTGGCGCCTCCAATTTTACAGCTGGAAAAATAAATAAATTCAATAAAAGGAATTTTTTTCAAGGCCAAAAAATTAAATTAAATTAAATTGTTTCCTATTTTCCTGCAATCTGTGATGCTCATTTAAAAAATATAAACACAAAACACAAAAGTATTGTGGGATCTACTAGGAAGGTCACAGAACCTTTCTCTGAATATTTTAGATCACAGATTGGCAAACTTTTCCTATAAAGGGCCAGATAGGAAATATTTCATTCTTTGCAGACCACATATGGCCTTCACCACATATCTCAAATATTCTTTGTTTTTTGAGTGGTTTTTTGCCACCTTTTACAAATGTAAAAAGCATTCATAGCTCATATGTAAAAACAAACAAACAAACAAACAAACAAAAAGCCACTGGCCATATTTGGTTCATGGGCTGTAATTTGCCAACCCCTATTCTAGAAAAAACAGGTGGACACTGTCTTTCTCGAGACTATTCATTGGGTAGTAAAATAAATACCTACTCTACCCTCTCTGCCAGCTCTATAATATGACGGAACTGAGAAAACTAAATCTACAAAATTCTCAGTTTTAATCATGAAATCATCAGTGGACATTTCAATATCTGACAAAACAATAATGTCTTAGTAAAAACACAAAGGTTTTGTGTTCAGTCTCCTATGCAGGAAACTTATGTTGGGACCTAGAGCAAATTCCTTACCTCTGATTTCTCATTGGAAAAAAAAATCAAACATTTTCATTAAATGATTTCTAAAGAGGCTTCCAGACTTGGTTCTCTGAGAGTCCATGAATTTTCCTAGGAAACTTCAGAGGGTTGTTTAAGGAAATGTTCCAAAATGAGCTCACAATATTAAGAAAAACTCACTGGGATAATTGTCACCCTATGTAAAGGTTTCCAGAAAAGCAAATGGCCCTCTTTTGCCCTGACTAAATCTACCATCACAGAATATGGCATTCCAGTGACTTTGGCTAAATGTGCAGTCATGAAAAACAGAGACAATGGATTCATGAGACTCATCTTCAGAAATAAAAGATGTGGACTTTTCAGTGGTCATCTTAGGGAGGAAGCAGATACTGCAGCCCAGAAATCAAAATCATAATTTCCTGTGATCTCAGAATCTTTTTGACTCTACCATAGTTCACATTTTTGTGATCTCCAAAGCTATTAGCAGTAAAGTTAATTGAAATGCATCTTCCTGATCCTTAATTTTATACCACCGTAATTCTTTAAAGCAATGAGGGTCTAGCTAAGCCAAGTATGAATTACATAGAAAGATGTCTTCTGTCTACTACATGCACGTGCACAGTAATGCTTTATGCATAGCATCATTTTCTTCAAGTTGAAAAAAAAATGTTTACTTTCTGTTTCTCTCCAATCAGTAAAACAGTCAATGGTAAATGCATATCACTTCCATTGATTTACCAGACAAACATTTAGAATTGAATGTGACTGCCTGGGACTCATGTTAAGTAGGATTAATAAAAAATGTCCCATCCTGCACAGTCAGAAACACTTGGTCCCACTCAGATTTCTCTACACACTCAAGCTCCCTAAAGATAAATGAGCTTTATACCACAGAAAGGAAACAGGTCATTTATCTGACATCACATTATTTACTGACATTAAAAATGATAATATCCATCAACAAGCAGCCAAACCCCAAGTGGGTCACACAGAGAACAAAGCTGCAACTGTCTTTCTTTGATACAGTTACAAGGAGATGCTGACTGAGCTGCCATTTATGTTCCAATAATGTCACTATTGTCACAAGAAACTCACGTTTTAATAATATTCACATAATTTCCCATGTGCTTATTTGGAACCAAGGATCTGTGTTTTGTTCTTTTCTGAACATTTAATAAAATCAAAATCTGGAATTATAACAACAGACCTATAAATATGATTTGCTTTGGGAGGAGATTTTTCATTTTTAGAATATGTATCTTTCCCTTTCATTCCTTTCTTTTAAAAATAATGTCATTATCTGTAATCATCATAACAACACAACAAGGCAGGTAGTGATCATCTGCATTTTCTACATAAATAATCTGAGGGGCTGATATAGTTTGGATGCGTGTCCTCCCCATATCTCATGTTGAATTGTAATCCCCAGGATTAGAGGTGGGGCCTGGTGGGAGGTGATTGGATCACGGCGGTGGATTTCTCACAAATGGCTCAGCACCATCTTCTTGGTGCTGTTTTTGCAATAGCAAGTGGCTTCTCACGAGATCTGGCTGTTTAAAAGTGTGTAGCATCATCTCCCTCTCTCTTGCTCCTGCTCCCACCATCCACCTGCTCCCCTTTCACTTTCTGTCATGATTGAAAGCTTCCTGAGGCCTCCCCAGGAGCCGATGGCTGTGTTATGCTTCCTGTACAGGCTGCAGGACTGTGAGCCAATTAAATGTCTTTTCTTTATAAATTAGACAGTCTCCGGTATTTATCTATAGCAATGCGACAATGGACTAATACAGGGTCAAAGAGGCTTGTTAAATAAATTGCCCAAATTCACAGGGCTAGTAAATGGTAGATTCAGGTTTGGAACCCACTGTTTTTTCCATCTCTGCCAGCAATCTTTTCCCTTCTCTCTCTCCTTTCTTCTTCCCTCCACCTACCTACCTACCTTCAAAACAATCTTTGTTCTCATAAGCAGTTTCTTGAAAGCACCTTCCCACAACAGTTTAATTCTATCCCAAAGTAAACACCACAGCACGCAGTACCTTAACAAAACCTAAGGACATGCAAATAACAATTGCAGGATTGAGTAACATTTTGGGTTATTGAACTCAAGAAAAACCACATGTAATTGTCAGAATGACCTGTCAGCTGCAGTTATTCAGAAGTAAATTCAAAGTTACAGTGAACAAAGACTGTAAATTTAGTTACTAAAGAATATTATTTTATACCCTAAAAAAGTTTGCTCTATGAAATGTGAGCTAAAGCTCACCCACTATTTAAAAACAGAGCGTGCAGAATCTGATTTTCTTCCCACTGAATCTGATTTTCTTCCCGCTGCATTCACTGAGTAGAATCAGCAAAACGATGGCCCTTCTTTTGGTTAAATTTTCTAAGGTGCCACCACATCTAGTTCTATCTTGTTCCCCTTCATCCTCCTCTGTCCTGTTAAAAGACAGGGCAGGAAGGCCAGGTGGACAGTTTTGGACTGTTGGCCTCATCGGTGACCCTTTCTGTTCATCAACATTTGTTTCATGCGTTGTAGTCTATCTCGTGCTGTGTCTTTCTAATACAGAACAGCCTGGTAGGAAAAGAAAATATGTCATATGACAATGTATTTGCCAAGATGACTCCAAACAATTGATTTCCTAAGTTTTGTTTGTTTGTTTGTTACCCAGAACTGTCCAAACTGATGACAGCACAGAGATTTCTGACGTGAAGAAGAAAGACTGGCTCTAGCACGTGACCAGCATTCTCATTTCCCACTCACATTCGGATCTCGACTCTCAGGCTACATTCTGGTCAGGATGAATTACATGTATAATTCAAAATCAAGAAAGCTGTTCAAGTACAACGTGTGAGGCTTCTGCCAACGTTGAAATTCATTAGGAACCATGATTTTGGCTGAGCACACGGCTCTGTTTTGAGCTCTTTTATTCCTGTGTTATTGCTCATTCACTTAAAGAGAAATACATGAGTCAGAGACAAGATCTCTTTCCCTTTTCATGTTTCTCCAATTTATCTTCCGTGGCATGATAAATATCTCAAGCCAAAGACTGGAGAGTGTTGTCTTTTTCCCTCTGTTTTTCCCATTATCTCAGTTATCTCTCATTTATTTTTTAATCTTTTCTCTTATCGCAACCATTTCTAGGGACATCATAAAAGTTGGAATGAGTAACCTCCCACCCCTTGTGGTTGCTTGCGGGTGTTTCAGGCCCCCATACTCTCAATCACGTGGCTTGGTTGCTTTGACATGTTTGGAAAGAAAAAGAAATCTTAGCTACACCTCGACTAGAACTGATGGCTCAACAGGGGACTGCTTTTTATAAATAAAAATTACTCTTTGTACGAAACTTCCTCCAGTAAGAAAATAATTGTAAGCAAAACCTGCTTATGTACCCTTTCTTGCTCTGGCCAGTGTAGAGTCTAACCAATCATGGTCTCAATGAGATAGATTGTAAAGAGCACTGGATAAGGAGTATTGGTTCTAAAACTTTATATTTCAAGGCCAATATTTAAAATTTGGCAGGAGCATTTCAAAAAAATTGTATTTGTAAGTACAGAGACTAGAGTATAATGAGCCCTCTTGTATCTATAAATCAATACACAGCTAATCTAGTTTCAACTATATCTACTCACATCTACTCCCTCTTCTCCCAAGCAAATTTTTTTTGAATGAATCCCAGACATTAAATAATTTCTTCCATACATACTCTTAGGTATCTCTAAGAAAAAAATTTTTAAATATAACCACAATTATCATACCTAAAAAAGCTTATAATTACTGTTATCAAATATCCAGTCAGTGTCAGATTTCCCTGATCATTTCATAGTCTTTTTTTTACATTATTAAGAACTTTTTACTTTCAATTATAAAATATTTAAGGCCCAGAGACAAGATAAAATGACACATGTGAATCTACCACCCTAACATTTTTCTAATATTTGCTTCAGATTTCCCTTTAAAAAAAAAAAAGACTTCTCTTAGAGCAGTTTTAAATTCGAAAGCAAAATTGAGAGGAAGGTACAGAGATTTCCCATATACCCCTGGGAAATGGGAGGATACATACATAGCCTCCCCACTTATCAACATCCCCCACCACAGTGGCACAATTGTTACACGGATGAACCTACATCAACCCATTATGATTACTCAAAGCTCATAGTTTACATTAGAGTTCGCTTGGTGTTGTACATTCCATGGGTTTAGACAAATACATGACATGTAGCAGTCATCACGGTATCATACAGAGTATTTTTACTGCCCCCCAAATCCTCTGTTCTCCACCTATTCATCCTTTCCTCCCCCATAACACCTGACAACCACTGCTCTTTGTGCTCTCTCCATAGTTTTGCCTTTTCTAGAATGACATATAGCTAGAATCATACAGCATATAACTCTTTCAGGTTGGCTTCTTTCACTTATGAATATGCATTTAAGTTTCTTCCATGTCTTTGCATGGTTTGATAGCTCATTTCTTTTTAGTGTTGAATAGCATTCCATTGTCTGCATGTACCCCAGTTTATTTCCCACCCACCTACTGAAGGACCTCTTGGTTGCCTCCAAGTTTTGGCAGTTATGAATAAAGTTGCCATAAGCATCTGAACACAAGTTTCTATGTGGACATAAGTCTTCAACTCATTTGGGTAAATACCAAGGAGTGTGATGGTTGGATCATAAGCTATGTTCAGTTTCCTAAGAAACCAGCAAACTGTCTTCCAAAGTGGCTGTCTCATTTTGTTTCCCCTCCAGCGATGAATGAGAGTCCCTAAGGCTCTACATCCTCATCTGCATTTGGTGTTGTCAGTGTTCTAGATTTTGGCTATTCTAATAGGTGCACAGTGGTATCTCATTATTTTAATTTGCATTTCCCTGATGACAGAAGATGTGGCGCTCATAAAGTTTTTAATATTCTTTTGGTTCAAAACAGGGTCCAAACATGGTCCATACACCAAGCACAAGTCTTGAGGTGCATTTCCTTATTTGAAAATAAGAATGTTAGATGGTTGTTTTATTTAGCATAATCACTTTAAGGTATATTTTTCCAAATTAAAAAATAAAGAACACGAATCAGTTTTTAAAGTTCAACATCTATGTGTGTCCAGAAATAACATTGTTTTGATAATAATGGATATGAGCTTATACATATTCTACTTACCATATGATTTTCTTTAAGTTTTATTCCTTTTGATCCATTTAACCTCTGTCTAGACTTCTATCTCATGAATATAATGTATTTTATCTATCTAATTTCCTAATAATGAACATTTATTTTGCTTCAAATTTTTCATTATCACAAAACAATGCTATTAGTAGATATCTCTGTAATGTTACCTTATGAATATATCCAAGCTTCTTAAGGACATATACGTATGTATGAGAATTTCTAGGTTATTGGAAGGAATAACATTTTTAACTCTACCACTACATTAATTGTCCTGAAAAACCAAACACCGCATGTTCTCACTCATAGGTGGGAATTGAACAATGAGAACTCATGGACACAGGAAGGGGAACATCACACTCCGGGGACTGTTGTGGGGTGGGGGGAGCGGGGAGGGACAGCATTAGGAGACATACCTAATGCTAAGTGACGAGTTAATGGGTGCAGGAAATCAACATGGCACATGGATACATATGTAACAAACCTGCACATTGTGCACATGTGCCCTAAAACCTAAAGTATAATAATAATAAAAAAATTAATTGTCCTGGAGTTGTACATCTATCAGTATGAGGTAAGAATTCAACATGATGATCTTTAAGGTTTCTTATAGTTCTGATATTCAACAAGTCAATCCATTAAATTAGATTTTTAAAAATGGTTGCATCTTTAGTAATATTGTTAGTGATATAAGTTACTGATTTTAACATTTTTATTAATTCTTTGTTGTTTCTTCATAGTACGATCTCTTTAAAAAATATATCAGTTTTCATTTCATAAGATTGAGCTTTCTACTCAAGCTAAATCACAAAGGACCATGTATTCGCTAGTCTTAAGTTTGGAGAAGTAGAATAAGTGCCCAAAAACATAAACAATAATTAAAGGCAGCTGTCAGCAAACCATCAGTAAAGTCTACACCTGCCATTAGTATGTAAGAAGAGAGAGGTCAAAGGGGCCTGGTTTAGAAGATTTTATACAGGAAAGCAAAAATGAAGGTTACCAGCAAGAAGGAGGCAAGGGGGGTAGGAAAAGGGAAAGAGAATAAATGCAGGTTAAATGGTCTGTCTAAAGTACAATGTGTAGATCAAAGTCCCTAGGACATAAGATTCACATGAAAGAATGGTTAGATATGAAGTTATAGATAGTCTATGATGGCTCTGAGGCCATCATAGAAAAGGAAAACATATTTGACTGGTCCCATATACAGTCAAATATCACATAATGATATTTCAGTCAACAATGGACCACATATAAGATGGTGGTCCCACAGGATTATAATATCGTATTTTCCTGTAACTTTATGTTTAGATACACAAATACTTACCACTGTGTTATAACTGCCTACAGTATTCTGTACAGGAACATGCTGTACAGGTTTGCAGCTCAGGAGCAACAGGCTATACCATATGGCCTAGGTGTATAGCACGCTATACCATCTAGGTTTGTATTAAGTATAACTATGATGTTCACACAATGACGAAATCACCTAATTTCATCTATCATTTCTCAGAATGTATCCCCATTGCTAAGTGACACATGCCTATACACACATACACATAATTTTTTTTATTTTCACTAATGTTAAAAAATGAGTCATTGGAGGCTTAGGCTGTCCATCTCGGAGGTCTACATTAAGCCTTCATTTAGGGTCTTTTTTTTTTTTTTTTTTTTTTTTAAAGACAGTATTTCACTCTGTCACCCAGGCTGTAGTGCAGTGGCACACTCATAGCTCATTGCAGCCTTGAACTCCTGGGCTCAAGCAATCTTCCTGCCTCAGCCCTCTGAGTAGCTGAGACTATATAGGTGCATGCCATCACACCTGGCTAATTTTTAAAAAAGCTTTTTTGGCAATGGGGTCTGGCTATGTTGCTTAAGCTGGTCTCGAACTCCTAGCCTCAACTGATCTTCCTGACTCAGACTTCCAAGTAGCTCAGATTGCAGGTGTGAGCCACTGCACCCAGTTCTAAGCTATTAAAAGCTGTGCCATTCTTCAATTTGAAATATACTACGGCAAAAATTCATTTGCTTCTTTCCACTATCATCTTTTGGAAAATGAGATCTAGAAGCTTATTTCCTGACGTGGAAACCGGATCATCTTTGTATTGGTCCTAAATTTACCTTGATCCATTTTCAAAAGGAAATCTCCCTACTCTGTATTTAGGACTTAGTAACTAACTCCCCTTTCAACCTAGTCTTCCCCATGTAGGATTTAACAGATCTTGATCATGACACTTCATTCTCCTCCTTTCTAGACCAAAGACTCTTGGTTATTTCCATTCAATATAAACATTATTAACTGAGCACCAACTATGCATTACACACTCCTCTAGGCACCAAGAACCTAAAAGTGAAATGTATTACGTTCCCTGCCCCTGAGGCGTACCTAATACAACAGGCAAAGTAATTCAGTGGGATAAGTGAAATGATAAAAGCCTCTACAGGGAAAAGAATGTATCTTGGAAGAAATCTGATCTTACCTGCTCTCCTATAAATGTCCTATCATTCCAATAGCCACTTGTTGCCTAGTCTAAGCCTAATGCTATGCCATCTTAAGCTATCATGAGCCTTAAGTCCCCAGCTGACATTCTATGACATGCCAATGCTATCATGAAGAATCTAAACCAATGGCCTATAACACTCCTCTAATATCATAAGTCAAAGACGTGGCTCAGGGACCACCAGGCATAGAGTTGGTCTGTGAATGTTGGTTAAGCCCATATTTTTTTTCAGCAGCTCTTCCTGTCGTCCGTGGCCATCAGAAGGGCAGCCTGCAGAGTATATCAGGCTGCTTAAGGAGGAAGGGTCAGGAGTCAGAGGTGCCTAGTCCACCCTCTTGTTCTTCTCTTTTATGACACTGTTTGGAAAGAATAATGGAAGAATCAAGATCTTTGGCTGGGTCTAATTTATGAAGAAAACGGTCGGTTTTTTTCATAGAAGAGAAGCAAAATGCTGAACTATGAGTTCTCATCATCTGTGAGCTTGCTGTAAGCTCCCAGGGACCAAAGAGAAGCCCTCCAGGGTTTTTGAGCCCTTGGAGACTGCTGGTTGCTGTTGATTCCTTGGGAGAAGCAGCTCAGATGGTAAAGAGCCCCATTAACCTAAGCACAGTAACACTGACACTTCCAATTAGCCAGAGGCTGTCAGGTTTAGCCATTTACATTGCGTACATTCTCTGTTCCTGACCGTGTTTGAGTTACTTTCTTCCAGCACAGATGGAGAAAGCGATTTTTTTTTTCCTGTTAAAGGAAGTCTTCCCAGATGAACCATATCCAACACTAATCACTCTTTTGGTTTAAAAACACAATTCTATAAGACTTGGCTTACAATTATCCTTGAGTTGCTATAATTGCATGAGTTAGCCATATTTTAAGATATTTGAGAGTAAATACTTTTCCTATTTCTAGTCAATTCCAGGACTCCATAATCAATGACTCTGTTTACACCTGGAAGCTGATAAGTACTTGCAAAATGTGATAGTCAGGATAGACTGTGTCATAGGCAGGAAACAGAAATCCCTAAATCTTATCACCCTAATACAGCAAAAGTTTAGGCGCTTAAACAATATCAAAGTGGATGTGAATGACTCTCTAGGGCAGCTGTCTAGTAAGCTAGTTACTAGATGGATGTTGTGACTCCACCATCCCAAAATACAAGGTACCCTCTAAGATGACCTCAGCTGGGATGTAAGGTAAATAGCAAGTTGCAAAGGGGCATTTCATACCTCAGCTCAGAAAGGAAATAAAAATCATATATTGAAAAATGCTAGTATTGTCTACCATTCTAACATATTCCCTTTATAAAACAGCTTCCAGGTAAGTGACAATCTGCCCTTAGACAGATTAAGTAATTAATGATTCTTCCTCTTGGGTTGTAGAAGCAACTCCTCTGATGACCCTTAGGAAGAAGAGGTGAGAGAGATTTCAGGTATGTTCATTTCATCCCAGGTTTCAGGTTACTGCCGGCAAATGAAGAGTGCCCCATAGCAACACATCCCTGAAATAAAAGTTCATGGGTGTCTGGAATACTAGATCTGTGTTCTTTTCCATTAAGATCATTAAAGGCTTGGATCTGGTGATCTTAAGGATAATATATTTCTACACTCTTTTATTTTGATTTAGCTTTTCTCATTTATTTAACAAAATATTGTTATTCAGCAGAGACTGCTGGTTGTTCTCCAATATCTATTGTCTCATTCTTCTCTAGGAAATACACTGCTAGGTTTTTTTGATGGGAACATGCAAAGAGGTGTGGTCATGTAACTTAAGTTCTAGCAAAAGGGAATGAGAGCCAAATGACTTATACAACATCCAGGCAATGTCCTTAAAGAGAATGAGCATGCTTTCTCCTTCTTTTTGCATTTTTGCTTAATGTGATACAACAATGGGGAGATGAGTCTTCTTTGCCACAGAGACTATAAATATGGTACATGAATGAGCTAGAATGAGCTGGCTCCCTGCCACAATGGAGCCACTGCACAAGTCCTGCCTTGCTAATGTCTGGACTGTGCCATGAGAGAGGTATGAAGTTCTATACTATTTGATGCTGAATGTTTATCCCAAATAATCCAATATATCAGAAGCTTTCAAGTGCCAGGACTGTAATACAGATAAAAGCCTTGATCATAAAGGCAGACCCCTAAGCCTTCAGAAAAGGCAATATAGGTACTACAGACTGCATTCCTAGGAAATTCTCCAAACCATCAACAGGATACTGATTCCATATGGCATGTGAGACTTTGGGACATTAGTTGATCATTCATCCTTATTCCCTACATGTCTCATGAAAGAGGACTACCTCCTTCACTGCAAGTCATTTTTTATATTGTATTTTTCTAAAAGACACAGAGGTTGGCTATGATATTGTTTGGTCTAGATGCTCTAATTGTCATTCTGAATCTTGTATTTTTTTATCTCATTTTCTCACTCCCTATGGGGACATACTCTTCTGACACGTAGTCTGACAACAAAATGGAATACCTGGGGCCAGGACTGTCAAACACATGTGTCTACCTTAGCAAAGCTTGTGACTTCATTCCCTGATACATAAGTATTAAACAGGATGTATTCATCAGAAGGAGTCAGAACTAAGCATTAAGCTGAACAAGAGAAAAATGGCCAAATCCAATGATCAAGAAAGAAAAGGAGTTCTATCCACAGAGCAATTTAATGTAAAAAGGGTCAAGTACGACAGATCTGACAGAGAAAGAGGGATCAATACAAGAATGGCAAATGTGTCATATCTATATTGCCTATCTTTTTTCATGCAGGTTTCAGATATCATTAATCAATCACTGTGACATCAGAGCAACCTAAGACTTCTAAACACAACAGTCCACATGGCCACTGCCAACATTTGAAGCAGGTACAAAAGTTAAGATCTATGAGCTAGCCAAGTCTCAGGAATAGTGACTCTGCTGAACAGGACTAGCAGTAGGTACCTTCTCTTTATCTTGTTTGGTGACTGTTCTGGGTATAGGAAGCACTAAATCTCTATTTCCAAGGTTATATCCCAGGACTGCACCCCTAATGAAGGGAATGACATTGGTTCTCACATTCCAGTGAAGAGCCTAGTACATGATTTAAACTCTTGGATTATCATAATTATATAGAAACTACTTTTAGCTGATAAATATTACATTTAAAAAATCTAACAGCATACATTCCTTTTAAAATCAAGAACCTGACAAGAATGCCCACTCTCCAGTCTCTTCAACATATAGTACTGGGACAACTGGATATCCACATGCAAAAGAATACGTTTGGACCTGCCCTACCTCACACCGTATACAAAATCCAAAATTAATAAAAGACCTAAATGAATAAGCCAAAGATACAAAACTCATAGAGGAGCACACAGGTGTGTATCTTCATGACCTTGGATTAGTCAATAGTTTCTTAGATATAACACCAAAAGTACAAGCCATCAAAGAAAACAATAGATAAATTGAATTTCATCAAAATTAAAAATTTTGCTTATCAGAAATACTACCAAGAAACCAAAAATACAACCTATAGAATGGGTGAAAATATTTAGAAATCATTTATCTGATAAAGGTTTAGTATCCAGAATATATAAAGAACTCTTGTAACCCAACAATATAAAGACAAATAACTCAATTTAAAAATAGCCAAAAAAGGCCAGGTGTGGTGGCTCATGCCTATAATCCCAGCACTTTGGGAGGCCAAGATGGGCAGATCACAAGGTCAGGAGTTCGAGACCAGCATGACCAACATGGGGAAACCCCATCTCTACTAAAAATACAAAAATTAGCTGGACATGGTGGCGGATGCCTGTAATCCCAGCTACTTGGGAGGCTGAGGCAGAAGAATTGCTTGAATCCAGGAGACAGAGGTTGCAGTGAGCCAAGATCATGCCACTGCACACCAGCCTGGGCTACAGAGTGAGACTCTGTCTCAAAAAAAAAAAAAAAAAAGGCCAAAAAATGTGAATAGACAGTTTTTTAAAGAAGATATACAAATGGTCAAAGAGCACATGAAAAGATGCTCAACTTCATTAGTCCTTAGAGTAGTACAAATCAAAGCCAAAAGAGATACTGTTTCACACCCACAGGATCACTGTAAGAAAAAATAACAAGTGGTGGTGAAGATGTAGAGAAATTAAAACTCTCATGTATTGCTAGTGAAAATGTGTAAAATGGCACTACCTATGGAAAACAGCTGGGTGGTTCCCCAAAAAATTAAACATAGAGTTACCATATGACCCAGAAATTCCACTCCTAAGTATATAACCAAGATACTGAAAAACATATTCACCCAAAAACTTATACAAAAAATATTAATAGCAGCATTATTCACTATTCATCACAGCCAAAATGTAGAAATAACCAAAATGTCCATCGACTGATTAATGGATAGATAAAATATGGTATATCTATACAATGGAATATTATTTACCCATAAAAAGGAAAGGAAGTTCTGATTTATGATACAATAAGAATCATCCTTGAAAACACTATGCCAAATGAAAGAAGCTAGACATAAAAGGCTACATGTTGTATGATTACATATGTACTAAATGCCCAGAATAGGCAAATCTATAGAGACAGAAAGTAGATTAAGGTTATCAGGGGCTGAAGGAAGGGGCAGATTGGGAGTGAGTATAAATGGTTAAGGGGTGTCTCTTTGGAATTACGGAAATGTTTTTGATTGTATAGTGGTAACAGTTGCACAACCTTGTGAATATGCTAAAAACCAATGAATTGGATACTTAAAAACAAAGAATTTTATGTTCTAAGAAATTTTATTATGTGGTTCTAAGAAATTTTATTATGTGGATAAACTAGTAATGTGGGCTTTCTTTATTTTTAAGTAAACTTTTGGGATATAATTCCATTACTACTTTATCCTACATTACACTGGAGGTCCTATATAGTGTAATAAGATAAGAAAACGCAATAAAAACCATAAGGATTGGAAAGGAAGAAACAAATCTTTTGCTTGTAGATAATATGACTATCTACTTAAGAAATGCAAACTAGTAAATAAACAAAAGTTAAGTTAGGATGTTGTGTATAATATGAAAACAAAAAATTGCTTTTTCATGTATCAGCAGGAAAAAATGTAATTCAAAAATAAAATTTACAACATCAACAAAAAGTACTCAGTGATAAGTTCATAATAAAACATTAAAGAACAAAATCCAAGATTTTTTCACAGCAGCATTATTCATAGTAGACACAAAATGAAAACAATCCAAGTGTTCATCAACTGATGAATAGAGAAACAAAATATGGTATGGCATATCCATACAATAAATATTCTTTAGCTATAAAAACAATGAGGTACTGATATATACTATGACACGGATGAACCTTGAAAATACTGTATTAAGTAAGACAGTCACAAAAGACTACACACACACACACCCCCACACACATATATATATATTTTTTTATATGTGTATATATATACATATATATATTTTTTTTTTGAGATGGAGTCTCACTCTGTTGCCCAGGCTGGAGTGCAGTGGCGCAATCTCAGCTCACTGCAAGCTCCACCTCCCGGGCTCAAGTGAGTCTCCTGCCTCAGCCTCCCAAGTAGCTGGGATTACAGGTGCCCGCCACCACCCCCAGCTAATTTTTTTTGTATTTTTAGTAGAAACAGGGTTTCGCCATGTTGGCCAGGCTGGTCTCGAACTCCTGACCTCAGGTGATCCACCTGCCTCAGCCTCCCAGAGTGCTGGGATTATAAGCATAAGCCACCCCACCCAGCCCAAAGACCACATATTACATGACTATTTATATTACATATCCAGAATAGGCAAATTCATAAAGATAGAAAGTGGATTAGTGTTTATCAAGAGCTGAAAGGAGGGAGAAATGAGAAGTGACTGCCAATGAGTATAAGGTTTCTTCTGGGGGGGGGGTGATAAAAATATTCTAAAATTAGATAGTGGTGACATTTGCACAACTTCATGAATATACTAACATCATGAAATTGTACAGTTTAAAAAATACTATGGGTACATACCATATTTATGGATGGGAAAATTCAACCTTTGACTATATCCAAAAGGAAGTACATTCTCATGGATCCTCTGGAACAATGACAGAGGCAGCACACAGAGCACTAGTCCCAGGGTGATGGGAGATGCTCACGGAGCAAGACATGGCTAATTAGACAGTAGGTCGTGCTGAAGCCTGCAGTTCTGATTAAGGAAGGCCTGAATAATTACCTTCCTGGAAAAAAAGTCTTGTCACAGATTCACTCATTTATTTATTTACCCATTCACGTGAAGAGTAGCAGAATATGCCAACCCAAAATATGCCACTTTGGCACACTGATTTTTCTGAGCTGAAGACAATCGAGAAGAAGCAGTTACAAGAAAGGCTCTCTGCCCACCCCCACCACCCCATTTGCCTAAAACCAGGACATAAATTTGAAAAAGTGTCCCCCAACAACCCTCCCGCACCAGGAAGGATGAAAGTCAATCACTGAAGACAACTCCAGACCGTTATCAGCCTAGAGATGGCCCCAGTGGAATCTACAGCACAAATTTTACTAACTAGCCCTTCTCTTCCATCTGTTCCCCTATACAGTACTATTTACATTCCCATAATTGGCTACCCTAAAGACTTAAAGTCCTTTTCCTTTGTCTAGTCACTTCTCTAGAAATTTAACATATCCCCCGGCTTTTTTTTTTTTTTTTTTGAGACGGAGTATCACTCTGTTGCTCAGGCTGGAGTGCAGTGGCACAATCTCGGCTCACTGCAAGCTCCGCCTCCTGGGTTCACGCCATTCTCCTGCCTCAGCCTCCTAACTAGCTGGGACTACAGGTGTGTGCCACCATACCCGGCTAATTATTTTTATTTTGATTTTTAGTAGAGATGGGGTTTCTCCATGTCGGTCAGGCTGGTCTTGAACTCCTGACCTCATGATCTGGCCACCTCGGCCTCCTAAAATGCTGGGATTACAGGTGTGAGCCACCGCGCCTGGCCTTTTTTTTTTTTTTTTTTGGGACAGAGACTCTCTGTTTCACCCAGGCTGGAGTGTGGTGGGATGATCTCGGCTCACTGCAACCTCTGCCTCCTGGGCAGGTTCAAGCGTTTTCCTGCCTCACCCTCCTGAGTAGCTGAGATTACAGACACCACTACAACGCCCAGCTAATTTTTTTATATTTTTAGTAGAGACGGGGTTTCACCCTTGTTGGCCAGGCTGGTCTTGAACTCCTTAACATCCTTTTTTTAAAAGACACCATATAAGCCCACGTTCTAACCACTCCTTGGTGGTACTCATCACTGAGTGCACCCATGATGCACGTGTTAGTCAACCTCTGTTTGTTTTCCTCTTGTTAACCTATCTTTTGGCAATCTAATTTACAGGGCCCCGGCCAATGAGCCTAGAATGGGTAGAGGGAAATATATTTTTTTCCTCCCCCACACATATAATAAGTATCTGTTTGGCCCCTGATACGTGCCAGGTGACAATCAAGAGCTAAGTGCAAAGGATACAAGAGGTTTACATTCTAGTATCAAACAGACAAGAAATACAAACAAATACAATTATTTCAAATAGTGACAGACGCCTTGGAGGGAAAAAAAAAAACCAAAACTGGGTAATGGAATAGAGGTAACTGAGGAATGGCTGTGGGCTTAGGCAACTGCTTTAGAAAACGTGGCTGGGGAGACCTCTTTGAGTAGAACAGTAACAAGCCGCATAACTGTGTAATAAGCTGAAATAGCTGTACCTAAATAGTTGGCTCCACAAAATGTCCAATAGCAAAGGAAAATCAGGATCCTACTGGAGGGTGTAAAAGTCACCAAAAGCTGACAACAAAGATCTTCACAGCACAGGAAATGTAAACATAAAGGTTGGAGGAGCCCCCTTGAGCCCTATGTCTGAAGCTGCCATCCCTGCCTGTGCCTGTTCAGGTCTGGAGGCCCCAGCTGGGTGTTCAGAGGTGCACACAAGGCGCTTGGATTCTGCTGCCCAGCTGGGTCTTAAATGGAGAACCTCTATTAATTATCTGAACACTGGCATCACTCCCCTGGACTCAAAGCTAAATAAAGCCACCCCAGTTGCTTGGCCGCAAGCTCTCAAAGGTTTAAACAAAACTGCGTCTCAGTGGATGCAGCATTTGGCGCTTATCTAAAAGTTTTAAAGTCTTTTCGCAGTTAATAATTAGCTCTGCCTTGGTCCTCACAAAGGGTGCCACCAAAACAAAAGCAGACATTAAGTGTGTTCGCTATCCTTGCCACCGGTATAAATAGGCAAAGGGATGATTAATGAATGGGGGGGATTTAAACACAACAGTGAACAAAGACAAAGGCCCAAGGCTCGATCGACTGCCCACAAACTGAGACAGGCTGTATCCAGAGAGAAGCTGCAGAAAGCCACACACACAAACATCCGCTTAATGGACAGGTTGTGAAGACTTCATTTAACCTTGCGTTATGACAGCCGTAGTGTTTTATTAACATTCTGACATGTTAAGGGGCCAGGGTCAGCGGAGGCAAAACCATGCATTGCTGAGGGAGTTTCCTGGCAGGGGAGGGGAAGGCACATTTTTGTGTGGGTGACCGAAGGAAAACAGAGCAGGTCCAAGCACGTTCCACAACACCCTTCAGGCCCCCTTTGTGAGGTGGGGCCAGGGCCACATTTTAAAAGAGTTGTTTGGATGTCAAACAAAGCAGATGAGGCACCCACACGCATGCCCAGCCTTTGACAAGGCCTGTCCACGCCTCAGAGTGGCCACATTAGAACCTGGGCTAGGCCTCAGCACCCACTCATGAAGAAGGCATCAGAGGCATCTGACACGGAAGTGTGTAGCGCGGAGGGGCTTTCGGCAGCCGTTTGCAGACACGGGAGGGTTTGCCGCTGGTTGGCAGCGTTTAGTCAGTTCTAACAGGAAACTTCCCCCCAAGGAGACAGCAGTAGCCCAGTGTGTTTGGCCAGTTGGATTTTGAGTTTCTGGCTAGAGATGAGCCTGTGGGAAGCAGCAACTGGCCAAACCCTAGGGAGCCCTGGTTGGCTTTCTGGGCACATCCCCACCTCTCTCTTTATAACCTTTATTCTCCCTCCCAGGGCTTCCCCACATCAACCAGGTGCCCATTCCCACAGGCTCTATTTCCAACCAGGTGTCTGATGGGGAAGGATCTGATAAATTAATCCCTGTGGAAGATTTAGGTGATAATGAGCTTAAAGGCTCTCCCCACCCCCTCCAGGGACATTTGCATTTTAATGGAAGACTCCGACAGACCCAAAGGCCTTCAAGAACTATAGCAGTGAAACAGTAATTGTGGAGTTTTAGGCTCTAAGGGAGGCCAGAAGGGAGATATTTATGGGCTTGAGGAACTTCCTGGTCTCCCCACAGTCACACCACGGAGACACCTGCCAAAATTTGTAGGCTTTTATTTCATCTTTTCTCTGCCTACATTACTTAGGTATTGGAAATATCACCTGAGAAAATGGATGCCAAATGCTTTAAAGACAAACACCCAAAAGAATGTGATGATTATGATTTACTAAACGACAAAAACGTAGACCAGAGCATACTCTCTGTGATCAACACCCTTAAATAACAGATGAGGAAATGGAAACACTGAAAAATGAGGTTTTCATGTGAGTCACTCAGCAAATCACTTACAGAGCTAGGACCAGGCACTGACTCTCCTGATTCAAGGCCAAGGCTTTTTCTATTGCACTGTAAGAATGACTTCTCTTCCGTCTTCAGAGCACATCCTAATCACTCCTTGACTGCTGCATTACAGATGATCCTATTATTTGATTTGTGTTTTATAGCTTTACAGTAATCTACTGCTTTGTTAGTGCAAAGGAGATACAGAATTCCAGTTCTGGAAAAATCACCTAAGGAAAGATGAACATTCGAACCAAAATTCTAGGGGATACCACTTTACACCCACTTAATTGTCATCAAAAATAATACATTGGACAATAAGAAGTGCTGGAGAAAATGTATATACACAGAATCTCTACTATTTTGCTGGTGGGAATGTTAAACTAGAACAATTGTTTGGAAAACAGGTTGGTATTTTCTAGTAAAGTTAAAAGTATGCATAACTAAAGACCCAGCCACTCTATTCCAAGAGAAACTCTAGGTCATGTGCACCAGGAGATGCTTGTAGGCCTGTTCAAAATAAGCAACAGTAAAGATAATAACATAATGACCATCTTCTGGAGAATAAACCGTTGCACTTGAATATGATGGAATATTATACAGCATTCAAAATGCAGAAACAGCTGCTATAGCATCAACACAGATGAAGTTTAGTAACACAATGTTGAGTGAAAAAAGTAAATCCCAGAAAAAGAAAATCAAGCGTGACAAGCTTTGTTTTTACTAAAGTTTTAAACAGCCCCAAACTAAGCAATATATTATTTAGGTACATAAATGTATTTGTAGTTAAATATTTTAAAAATGAAATGGCATATTACACACAAAATTCAAGATAATGATTACACTGAAGAGGACCACATAGAAAAACATAAGTTATTATCTATATTCTAATTCTTGGGTTGGTTCATTCATTGCATTTTTAAGACTATGTAAATGCACACATATAATTATAAATGCTATGCATAAACCAACTGATAGTGTGTCATAACCAAGAATTATGATTAATTCAATTCCATGCACCTGAAATCCATTGAAAGAAAAAAATCATCTACATTAGGGGATAGCCAAATCTTAAAGCAGAAAAAGATGTCTTCCAGTGACCTTGAGGTAGAAAATTTCTTGCAGCCTAGGACCACAGAGAAGCTATGGATAGAGACAAGGTGAAAAGTTGAGATAAGGGCTTCTCCCAAAACTAGCCCAACTGGGGCAGTATTATGAGTCAAGAGTAGAATCTAGGTAAGGGGGCAACATATAAATGCATCCATGATTCAAACAGGAGATCCAGTGGAAGTTAGAATAGACAAAGAAACTAAAGTTCTGCACAAAACAAAACAAGACAGAAAATATCTAGGAGGACAGTTATGTTGAAGTCAAGTTGATGGTAAAAAAGCAAAAACCAAAGGTGCGGGTAAAACTGTGGTTTGCAAACCTTAGAAGGAATTACGCTTTGGGGCTGATGGACCAAGGGGCTTGAAAGCTGGATATAGGTCCAATTTCAGAGAGATTTGTGACAAGACTATAACCTCCAGTCTAGGTCACTTTTAGAATTTAACAAGGTCTCATTAATTTGAACAAAACTAATTTGGAATGGCTGGAATAATCAGGCTGGAATGGAACTGATCTTTCAACTATAAAAATAGTGTTTACTCAGCAAATTAATAGCATGAGACACATCAGGTGGGAGTACTTAACCTACTTAGGTATACAAACTTGACATACATATCTAAATTCATTTGTTCTATAACAATCAGTGTGTTAATTACACATGATCTTTAACTAGACATTAAAAGAGGTTCTCAACTGATGGGCACTACACCAGCCACTAGTATGTATTACCAGGTGTATTTCAAAATATTAATTAAAACTGTGCTTTGAAAATAATCTTTTAGTAATCCATTGCTGCCAAAAAGGGTTATAGGAAAAATAATTTTCTCTCCACCCTTCATGTTCTTAGTTGGAATGGACCCCCATAACAAAAGACAGATTAACAGAGAAGAACAAACAGAAGCTTATTAACATGTGTGATGTAGGAGCAAAGAGAATTTTTCCCTCCTCTTCTGAAAGTTTGAGCCTGCTGAAAGAAACTGACAATAGATTAGCAGGAAAGGCATACACATTTATTAATGTGCTGGTGTGCATGGGAGCCATACGAAATATGAGACTCAAAGAAGGACCAGATGGTTCAAGCTTAAATACTGCCCTCTTCGTAGGCGAGAGGGAGATAGGGGAATGTAGGCAATTTTGAAAAGGGTATGATTTTTAGGAGAGTCGGTTGGGCCCAAAGAATAGTTTGTAAATAGGCAATAGTTTCTAAATAATTCTTTTTGGAAATTGAATGGGACCAAAGAACAGAAAACAGCTTGTGACAAAGTCTGTCTAGGTGTGGTGGCATTCCTTAGTCTTCCTTCCTGCAATATGAGTTTAATCTTTTCTGGCTAATGAAATTTCAGGGAGGAGATTGAAGGCAATTGTGTTCATTCTTCTCAAGAAGCTTCAAATGAGAGAACTTCAGAGAGAGAGAGAGAAAGAGAGACAGAGTTCCACCCCATACTTGGGGAGAGAAACAGAAGGTGAGAAAGTCTTTGGTTCTGAAGCTGCTTCTAAGATCTTTTCATTTGCTTCATTCAAAGCTCCCAGGCTGCCGAAGTGCCATCCTTTGGGATACTGTTTTCTGAGCTCCAACAATAACTCATTTACACAAGGGAGATACCCAGAAAAAAAGTGAGCAAATCTCAAAGAGGTGGCTTGAGTTCAGGCTTAAATATCATCTTGAAATGAAACAGAGAAAGAAGAATGTTGGGTGGGAGTGGAGGGCGACAGGTACTGGGGAGGTATCCAGGTGAAGTACGGTCCACAAAAACAGATTTCAGATTTCAGATTTCAGATTTTGTTCTGCAGATTTCAGTTGGCACCTTCTCCAATGAAAGGAGTCTCTGGTGATGCAGTCAGCCCTCTTTTCTTGGTACAGAGAGAAGACATCTTTATGAATGGAAATTCTCTTGATAGGTGTAAATTTCCCTCATAACAGGGTAACTTTTATTCTGTTGTCAGAGCTTCTCTCATGGCTGCAGTCCTCCAAATAATCAGCTCAAAATAATCCTTACGCTAGAGAGGCATATTTTGGGGTGGCATATTCTGGTTTCCAAAGGGTGGAGATTGGCTCAGATTGGAACAGAGCTTAAACTCAAACTTAAAAGTCTATGAAAAGAGTCCTTTGTGTTCTGGAAGATGACACAAACGGGGTCAGAAAATTGATTTCAGTCACCCCACTTTCCAAACAGTATTTGAACTGGAAGGCACCTCCATCCCCAGAGAGGCACTGTCCCTCCTAAACATGCTCCACAGAGAGATTTAAAAGCCACTGTCTCTTCTTCAGGGCCTGATACGGTCTAAGAAAACTGCTAACCTGCTTTTTCATCTCAATAATTGTCAGAAGAATAACACGTGCACTCTTAGTTTGACACAACAGTCAGGTCTCTTTGGGTCCCCTAGGTGTGTCTACTTTTCTGTACTAGAAAAACACTGTCATAATTCTAAAACAAGTTCGAAAGAAACTGAAGAGTCAAGTTCCCCATCAGTATCAAGTTTTGAAAGTACACGAAGGATCAAAGGGGATACGCAGTGTTTTTATAAGAACTAGACAAACTACAAGAGCTTCACACATATCAAAACAGTTAGATGGCAACATATTGCCTTGGAAATGATTGACAAGTTTCTATCAACAGATTTAGAAATTATGGCTACCAAATCAAAACATCAGTTTATGCATAATATTTGAAACCAGAGTGAGTAAGCATGTGCGTCTGTGCGTATGAAGAGGAAGGTAGTAAATTAAAAGGGGTTTATGAAAAAAAATTATTAAACAGGTTAAATTGTAGGATAATATGCAAAAAAAATTTTAACTAAATATGATGTAGTTGAAGTATTAATATAATAAATGAGGAGGGTCTTTGCAAGATCACTTAATTCATCTACTAACAGCATCATTCAGGATTTTTCAAATTTTCTAACAGCTCTGTTATTGTGGGGCTGGCTGAAAAAAAAATTTCCAGTCCTTTTAGTAAATGTACACTAGAGTGAGCTTAATTGCTGTGAAGTCTAATGTTCTCTGTCTTTGAAACGGTTCAGGAAGGAAGGCACAGAGCTTTTTCTAATTTGGCAGCAAAGGAACACAGCATGTTTATCTCCGCTTGCGTTTTGGAGGTGCAGATGAACACACCAAACTAAAGGGCACTGGAAAGATAAGTTTCCATGACATCCACAGTAACTCTTTTATATTGCCGATTGGCTATTCTATATGTAGCATTCAGAGGCAAATATAAAAAAAATGATGTAAAGCCAAAATTATTTCCTTGATAACACTTGTTTTAAACACCTCGCCACTAAATAGCTAAAAGTCTCCAAAGTGAATGCATAAACCATATAAAAGCCACAAGCATACTTACATAAATTCTTAAGATTAAAGTAATAACTTCTAGAAAAAGGTGGGAGAAAACACACTACAATAAATCTATTTGTAATGGTATTTGGGGTCTACCAACTGCTTTCATTGGTCTCCAGTGGCTTACATATAAAACAATACATTTGATGTATGATTTCAATTCCTTATGGAAAACTGTTCTATCTACAAGCAGCCTGTCAAAGAGAATGCCAAAAAAACTCACTCTGCGTCCCAATATGAGGCAGGACTTTAAGATATAACTTAAGGTCACCATTTGTTCTTGCTTGGCCAGGTTTAAGACTATAATTGAGGAATGCCTGACCTGGGGGAGGCAAGCAAATGGGGGCAGTAGGTTTATTTATAGTGAAGTAGAAATAGGCAAGGTGTCAGAGCTTGAAGTTAAATGGCTTTGTTTTGCAGAGAGAGTGGCTCTACAAAATGGGCAAAATTCAAGGAGTGGTTCTCTGGAAGCTGCCCAGAACCTGTCCCCCACCTGTCAGCCAAAGGCATATGGCAGCTGTCAGCTCCGGAAAACCACTCTTGGACCCAGGAATCTGTTTTGCTGTTATTGAGGTGTACACTCGGGGGAAAAGGTTGCTGCAGAATGAAAACAAATGCCATTCTAATTGGTCGTAAATTGCAGCCCTTCATCATTAGAACATGGCTCTGTGTTTCAGCCATCATTTTTTAATCCCAAATTAAAGTTGTCCAGGTTTAAACAGGGAATTACAAGGTAAAAAATGTCTACAGTTGCAAAAGGGCAATACACAACTCCTGTGAGCTATCCTCCCTGAAATTATAATCTTCCCAAAACATTCTCCTAATTTAGTTCTCACCACTCCTCAGTTCTTCCTTCTGTTCCTAATTTTAGAATCACAGTCCCCCCAACCAACCCCTGGGATGTTGATGGATCCCTCTCTGATCAAGTCTCTTAAAGGGACATTCAGCCTTGTCAGGATTCCGACACATTGCCACCCCAAGTCAAAGTTTAAGGCTTTTTTTTTTCTGCCATAGGGACTGTATTTGTTTTTTCCAAAATAGTAGTTTTAAAATAAATGCATTTCGTTGTTTTTGGTGTTGCTTATGATGGACTTCGGTCATTTGTTGAGCATTGTGACATCTGGCTATATCATAAACTCCATTTCACAAAGGAAGGGCCTAACTACAGCACATCTCATCACTTCTCCTGACTCCCAGGAGGGCCTTTCTTATTTTTAACCCTCTTTGGGGAAGTATGTACCAATGCCAGTGGAAAATTTGATCAAGTAAATAACATTTCCATCAGCAAATTCCATCTACCTTAAGTTCCTCCCCAAGGCCCTTTCCTCCAGTCTGACCTGCATGGACAATGGACAAGCATTGTTGCACCTCGTCTTGGTGAATAATTGGAGGCTATCATTAAGTAAGACCTCATCAAGTGAGATTAATCATTCAACACTGTTTACAACCAAGGCACAAAGACATTTTCCATATAAATATATCTTCCTTGGCTGAGCTGATTATAGCTAGAGACAGGAATGGCTGATATGAAACAATGAGGTAGCCAAGTGTATCATATTAACTCTAAGGGTTTTAACTTAAGGAATAGTCAGCATGGGATGGGAATGTCCAAGACAGCTTGACAGAAGGCTTGGGAATTGAACAGGAACTAAAGGAAGGGTCAGTAGTATCAACACAGCAGAGTGGTGGAGCGTGGCCCTTCCAAAAGGAGGCAACAGCATAAACAAAAGCATGGAGGTAGGAATGGTTTGGTGTAAGGTGGCCTAAGGCAGCAAAATAACATGAGCTGTACAGGAGAGCTAGGCAGGCATTGTTAAGTGCAGCTTTTTGGTGTTACTTCCTGGATCTCTCCAAGTTCCACAAACCTTTGATTGGGGCCTGATATATAGGTATCCTTAACATTACCCACATGGAGGTGCTTCCTTGGGCTATTGATACTCTTGGTCCTCCTCAGCCTGGTATATTATATGGTCCATCATATAATTTCAATAAACAAATATTGAGTATATTGGATTTTAAAAACTTATGTAAAATATAAATATAAAAAGTTTCAGAACAAAAAGTGTTCATCTATTTTATATAAATAAACATCTTAATCTCTAAACTTGCTATATCTACATCTTTTGGACAAGTTTTTATCAAATATAGTCATTTTTGCTGCTTTGTTATTTTTTTAATATGTTTAAAAGTTCACTTGTATGTAAATATGTTTCTGGAAGACACAAAAGCTTCCTCCTTACTAACTCAAGACTCAACTATTTGCACATATTAGGTAATAGTTTACTCATGATATTGAATCTCCCTTATATATCAGCATGTGAACCAGATAATACAAACAATATTGAGGCAGTTTTAACAAACTTCTAATATAAAGTTTCCATGGGGAATTTTTTCCCCAAGTGACGATGTATTGGCAAGAAAATAAATCCAGCACAAGGCACTGACTTCTGCAAAAACAGAATTACCAAGGGAATTCTTCTCTCTAAAGTGCCATTCACAAAAAGAAGATTCCCTATAAATGGCCACACTCTGACCTTCATATTATTTTTGAAAGAAAACCTTTTTTGCTAAAACTTTTGTGTCCCTCTGGAGTTCATTGACTTCATAAACTGTAAATTAGTAAATTTTCCTGGTACAAATATCATATAAAAATGGCTTTTCCA
Organism: Symphalangus syndactylus; assembly: GCF_028878055.3. Taxonomy (NCBI): domain Eukaryota; kingdom Metazoa; phylum Chordata; class Mammalia; order Primates; family Hylobatidae; genus Symphalangus; species Symphalangus syndactylus. Next base: position 97,469,516 of record NC_072426.2, read on the forward strand.
AGAAAGTTCAAGATTAAAGTCTCATCCGCTCATTAATTTAACAAATATTTATCAAGTAGTTACTATGTGCCCACTCTTAGATCAGACATGACACGACTCCTGCTTCAAGTTAACAATCTATGCCTTAAACTACAAGATACAGCACTGAAGGTAGAATCTCTCAAATTAAAGTTCTTGGGTAATATACAGTTATGGGTTGAATTGTGTTCTCCCAAAAAGATGTTGAAGTCCTAACCCCAGGTAAGTGTGAGTGTAACCTTATTTGGAAATAGGGCCTTTGCAGATGATCAATTTAAGATAAGGTCATTAGGGTGGGCCCAAATCCAATGAGACTGATGTCCTTAAAAAAAAAAAAAAAAGAAAGAAAAAGAAAGAAAGAAAATTTGAACACAAGGACAGACATCTATAGAGGGAAGACAAGGTGAAGACAGAGTAAAAATGCCATCTACAAGTCAAGGAGCACCTGAGGCTGTCAGGAGCTAGGAGACAGGAATGGAATAGAGTCTCCCTCACAGCCCTCAGAAGGAACCAACCCTTGCAGACACATCGATTTTAGACTTCTGGCCTCCAGAAATGTAAGACAACACATTTCTGCTGTTTAAACCACCTAGTTGGTTGTGCTTTGTTACAGCAGTTTTAGGAAAATAATACAAATAGCTTTCAAACCTTTCAAGATGAATGCCAAATAGCTGACCATTTCCCAAGACAGAAGCCTTGAAGGCTTATCAAAAGCACAAAACTGTAAAACTCCATTCATTGTGGTGCATAAGACTACCACTTAAATCTAAAATCAAATCCACCTTAAAGGGACCACATGCCTCCGTTTGGTGCTGTCCCTTTGCAGTTCATCAAGCCTGCAAGGGCTGTCTTTCACTCAGAACAGAGATGCACTACGGATGATCTGCCAATGCTAGCACATTTGTGGGCATTACGAGATCTTCAGTGGCTGCCCTTCTCTTCTGGTCCAAGAGGGTCCCTCTGCATAGCATAATTCATGCTCCATGAAATTTTTATAAAAACACCTGATGTCATGATGATTATTTACCTGTCACTGTTATCTCATCTACAAATTCTTGAGCATAGGTAAAACCTTTCCTCTAACAATACCAACTAAACCAGTGGAAGAGTTCGAAATAAACTGTTTTTAAATTTTCAAAGGCTGCTGAAATGTTCTCCTGGGTATTGAATCCTTTGGTGTTCTGCTATTTTCTTTTTCCATTTCATAATTCTCTTATGTGGAGTTATTTCTTTTCTGGCATAATTTTGCCTCAGTTGTATTACTTGCTTTTAGAATTCATTCAGTAGGTATGTTCATTTTTTATTCTTATTTATTATTTAGCAATTTGTAAGTAATGTATAAAATTTTATTGGAGGGAAATCCTATTATATTATAAGGTTGAAGTTTTCTAACTTAATTCCTCTCCACTCCCTGACCAACTACTAAGGAATCTGCTGGGTCCGTCACTCAAATTATATAACTAGGTCACTTGACTTTATATTTGTCAGTACCCTTTCTTTCAAAGAAAAAAAAATCAATAAATGGGATGCCTTTAATAGAGAGTGAATTAATAGAGATCAGCTCATAATAAAATAGCTATTTTCAGCAGTTATTGCCTAGAAATGATTGTTAGGTCATCACCTGGATTTGTGGCTATAATAGTGTCACCAGGAAAGAGAAGATAGCCATGGACTGAAAGACCTTTGCGAGGTGATTATTTTTTGTTCCCATGTTAGGAGGGGTCTCAGTCCTAAGGCCACAGCTGGGGAACAAACAAGGAGTCAGCATCACCACCAACCTTCCATCTCAATATGAACGAAAACATTTGGGTCTCACTCCAGCCTTGGGAACATGGCTTGAAATAAAACCGTGAATTTCGCCGCCAAGTCCCACCGTCATCAGATGCCCCAATTTCCCAAAAGCTGGCCCCAACAGCCGCTGCTGCCTGGGCAGCTCCCCCCGACATTCTCTCAGAAGCTGGATCCATGGGCCGTGATTCATCTTTGTCAGGGATGGTTACAAACCCTGCCTTGGGAGTGGTTGATTAAAGCAAAGGGTCAGCTGCAGAGTGGCTGTAGTGCCTCTAAAGCTCTCTGAGATGATGCTGTAATTAAAACAGCATGCAGTTCTCTGTTCCTGGACTTTGTTTGGGGTGGGGGAGGTGAGGACAGCCAAAGAATTTTGGCAAAGCTAGGGCCTGTGGCAGAGCTGACTGACCAGACAGTCCTGAGGCAACAGCAGGGGCCTCACCACCCAAGCTCGTCCCTGTGGGCACCCAACAGCTTTGCCTGACTGGCCTCCCTCACCCCCATCCTCCTATCCCCCCTTCCCATCCCCAATTTCAGTGCGAGGTTGTCCTGTCTTTTGTTCTGGCAGAGATAAGATGTATAAATGATGAGCGGTTGACAAAGTGTACTTCAGTGCCGCAGGCAGCTCATCAATCATTTTCCACATGTCGACGGGTAATTGATGCAAACCCTGCAGGCGAAGCTCCATCAGGTGAGAGGAGGGAAGAATTAAATCTGCTGTCAGGAGCCAGGCAGCTGATCTGTATTTAACATTCTTTTTAATTTAGCGCTTGTTTGTTTTAAGCTGAGTTTGCAGGCCCCTCCTTGCTCTCCACACGTTGGGGAGTGGTCTGGCGTTTGCTGACCCTACCCGCACCCTGGGGCCTGAATCCATGGGTTTCCTGGGCAAGGTTCTGGGGAAAGAAAGCAGACAAGACCACCCAGGACTGGTAGGGAGGTGCAGGGAAACTTTCTTTCTGCCTAAGTGACGCTTAACATCAAAGGCCAGGCTGTCAAGCAATTATCTGTCAACAGGTCAGGTTGGCAGGTGCTACCTGCACATAAGGAAAAAACCACTTATTGCTTTCTTAAGAAAATTGACACATACACACAATAAATATAATCCAGCCTCATATTTCCTTTATGAAATGAGATTAAGTAACACTTAGCATAGCGTTCAAGAGGTTTTGGTTTCCTTACTTCCCTTGCTTCAACCAAACAATTCCAAAGTGAAGTCACCCTTAGAAGTTGCTTGTCGGCTGGGCCCTGTGGCTCACACTTGTAATCCCAGCACTTTGGGAGGCCAAGGTGGGCGGATCACGAGGTCAGGAGATTGAGACCACCCTGGCTAACACGGTGAAACCCCATCTCTACTAAAAATACAAAAAAATAAAGCCGGGCGTGGTGGCGGACGCCTGTAGTCCCAGCTACTCAGGAGGCTGAGGCGGGAGAATGGTGTGAACCTGGGAGGCGGAGCTTGCAGTGAGCCAAGATAGCGCCACTGTACTCCAGCCTGAGCGACAGAGCGAGGCTCTGCCTCAAAAAAAAAAAAAGAAGATGCTTGTCAGCTGGTGAAATCTGAGAATCAGAATGATGAATGGTCAAGACTCTGTAAGTTTCACTCTCTAGTGGACTCCAGCTCATTGTTCCATCACTGGCCCCCAATACTCATACTCATGCGCTCACCTACACATGTAAACATACACACTCCCACAAAACTTCCCCTGTCTGCAGAAATCTTTGCTTTTGGTAACTCAGGCATTCTGGTGAATGGAAAATTACCACATTTGCCACAATCACCAATTTTCAAAAGAATGATAATATAATTTATAAGACCTTTAACTCCAATGTGACCCTGAACATCATCTTGCAGTGCCTTAGGGTCATTTGTATGAATATGATGTAATAAAAAATGTTCTGCTTGATGGAATACCAGATAAACCAGCTTTTATTAGATTTCATTTTCTGCAAGGAAATGAGCTGACATCTAAGAAGACTCAATCCTAATAGCCAGGCATCAGTCCCTGAAGGTGTCACTACACCATCTCATCTGAAAAGCAGACATCTCTCAAAGCACAGGTCTGCTCTCACCCTGCCTCCCTGCTTCTTGGGCTCCAAAATAACCCCTTCTATTTTGGTGAAGTCCAGAAGTATAAATAAAGAGCAAGTGATGTTCCAGGATCATACAGAGTGACCAAAAGACCTCCCTACTCCAAAGGTTTTTATGTTTGCAAATCTAACCTCAGGCTCCTCTTAACCAACCTCACAAGTGGAAGACTTATGAAGTGAAAGGCACTGTCATGATCACATTGAATGGTGCATTCAAGATTTGCATCTTGAATTGTACTGGAGGTAAATTAGAGTCTAGGTATTTTTAAATACTTAAGGAACATTAACCATCATCAGCCATATATATTCATTCACTTAACCTTTCAACAAATGTTTAGTACATACCTATCATGTTCTAAGCACAGTAGCTGGGCTGACAGTATAGTTGTTTGTCGTATAGATCCTTGGTAGCTGACAAGTTCACAAAACTACTATGACATAAAGTGTCAAGTGCCCTGTCAACGGACAATTCAGAGAGAATGTGCATGGCTAATAAGCACATTTTTGAAATGTTCAGTCTCACTAGAAATTACAGCAATGCAATATGAATTAAAATAAGAAGGTTTTTCTTTAAAAAAAACCATCAAAATTGCAAAAGGTGGCAAGAAAATAATATCCAGGGTTAAAGAGAATGTGGGAAAACAGGCCCCAATACACAGACAGTAGAGAATAAATGGAATAATATTGCCTAAAAGGCAACTTTGCAATATGCATCAAAGATCTTAAATATTTCTAAGACTATTTCCTAAAGTGATAATTGCAGGTATATACAAGATTTAAACATAAAAACGTCCATTGAAAATATCCTTATACCTCACACTAGAAATGGTATATGGTATATACCCACGTGATGAGGGATGAAGGGCTATGGCACCTCAGGGGTGATACTGTTTGGCTGAGAGGAATTAGGGAAAGATTCCTGCGAGAAGTGGCTTTACACTGAGTCCTGAACAATGAATAGGAATGTGGTATGCTGTTCCAGACAAGGATACGATAGGAAAGTGGGTGGGGGGGGACTAAAAGGGCAGAGAAAGGAGAAGGCAAAAAGCATTTGTGACAAGCAGGAGTCAGCCAATTCGGCGGAAGCACCAAGATGGTGAAGGGGGCAGTGGAAAGAGCAGCTCTCTGACCCATTAAGCTGCAACAAGTTGCCATGGACCATAAATGGGCATTTTTGGTAGGCAACGGGGTGGCCTTCACTGCTTTTCGGCATGAAAAAAGACATAATCAAAATCACACCCTTGGAAGATTACTCCGCTTGCATTGTATACAATAGGCTAGGCGGGGCCAGGCATGATGGCTCACACCTGTAATTCCAGCACTTTGGGAGGCGGAGGCGAGTGGATCACCTGAGGTCAGGAGTTCAAGACCAGCCTGGCCAACATGGTGAAACCCCATCTCTACTAAAAAAAAATACAAAACATTAGCTGGGCATGGTGGTGGGCACCTGTAATCCCAGCTACTTGGAAGGCTGAGGCAGGAGAACCGCTTAAACCGGGGAGGCAGAGGTTGCAGTGAGCCGAGATCGCATCTTTGCACTCCAGCCTGGGTAACAAGAGTGAAACTTCGTCTCATGAAAAAAAAGATAGGCTAAGCTGGGTAGACATAGAAGGCAGGGAGACAGGATAGATTATCACAATAGTCATGCAGACTGTTCACCTACAAACAATATGCTTTCCCTTCTCACACAAGGCAAAACACAATCTGGTTTAGTTTCACAGAACAGCAGCTTCTGACTGAAGAAGTTTTTCTTTTTTTTTTTTAAGTCTACGTATCAAAACACAGGCTAACAAATGATCAGTCTCCATTTACAAGTTATCAGAACCTGTTATCAATCCCTAATTAAAATTTAAAGATACAAAGAATTCTAAGACATTTTAAACACAGAGTAACTGAGAGTAACAGAGGTGAGGTTCCACACTAGTAGCCTGCCCAAATAGGGTTCCTTACTAATAACTTGATGGGCTAGCAACATATGTAGCAATTTTTGAATATTTATGGCTAAAGGTGTAAGAAAATATTCTGGATGAGTCTAAGTGGAGATTGGGTATGAAGCTGGGAACTCGTCCTGAACCCAGTATCTTTTGTACCTACTGATTTACAGTAGTCGAGAAGTGTCCAAAAAAAAAAATTTGAGCAGCCAAAGTGACTGGTGTTCAGATATAATATTAATAGTTAATATTTATCAAGGGCTTACTACATGCCAGGTACTCTCAAAATATAAAAGAAAACCTCATTTATTCTTTATAATAGCCTTTACAAAGTAAATATGGTTATTACCCCATTTTACATATGAAGAAACTGAAATCAGAGAGGTTAAGTAATTTACCCAGGGTAGCAAAGCCAGAGAGTAGAAGAGCTAGGAATTGAATCGAGGTAGTCTGGTTGAACACCCCTTACTATGAACTTCTACTTTAGACTATTTCCCACTAAAACACTTCCTAGACCATTGGAAGGCATGGCAGTGGAAGGAGTGTGTGTATGTATACACAAGTGTGGGTGCTGGGGAAAGATGAGAACAGAACCCCAGTGGTAAAGGGCAGAACTGTGGAACCCCACACTGAGAAGAAGCCCACTCCTAGGGAAGGAAGATTCACAAACAAGCCTGGTTTAGCAAAAGGACCTGAGGGTAGGAGTGAACAGTGGTTCTGGGTATTTCTAAGAACCTGCCCCCACTCCTGCAGCATTAGCCATGTGCACATCCTCTAGGGAGTGGGGGATAGAGCTGAGTACCCTATGCCCAAGAAGCCTTGCCATGAGCTGTCTCCAAACTAAAGGTCTATTTCAGGAGACCAGCGTTCAGTCTCTGAACCAATTTGCAGTGGGAGCTACAAATAGTCTTCTGCCCACTAGAGATGGCAATTTGGGCAACAGCCTGGCCAGAAGTAGGAGAGTGAGGCCTGGCTGAAGGTGGGCCTGAAAAGGTAAGGGCCCTGGCAGGCTAAGGGGTAGGACTGCAGGATGGAGGAGCACCAACAGCCAAGCTGGGAGCTTGAGCAAAGTGAAGGGGAAGTCAGCCCACAGATGAATGACAGTAATGGGCGTGCCAGCAGCCCAGGGTTCACTTGTCAATTGGATGGCCCTGGCACTGGTATTGGTTAGGTGCTGGTATTGGTTAGGAAGCACACTGGAATGATGCTTGAGAATAAAGTCACCCTTCCTAGGGGACTCTGGAGATGTCAAAGAGAGAACCATGAGGAGTGGGAGATGCTGAGAAGCACCAATATTTAAAAATTGTATTTAAATTATTTATCACTTTCATATGTGCAACAGAGGGTTTATTTTACTTAGGATAGATAAGTCTCCAATTGGGCTCCACTGAGTATCTGTCACAGATATTAGAATAAGGCAGATGCTCCTTGGAACACAGCCAGGAGGTCCTCTAGCACATGAATTTGCATTGGATAGAATACATCCTGCTCAACGCTTTTGCGTCTTTAATGACTGCCTCCCTGATGAGCTCTGGGCTAGACAGTGGGAAATCATGTCAACCACAAAGGTCCCTGGCCTTGTACTCTAGGGTATGCTATGCCCAGGGACTGCTCCAAGGCCACTCTTCACAGATGGGAGAAGAGGAGTTCAGGGATGGATCTCATTGCAAGGATTTTTCATGCTGGGGATCATAAACATGCATCATCTCCATCAGTAAAGCCAAGTGCACGGCTTTACTTTGAGCTGATGTGGCATCTGGCCTCACTCACTGAGCTACTACTTCCCACACATTCCCAGTCAAAGTTTGCTTTTAATTTCTGCAACTGGGAGCTCTCTTTGTTGACAAGAGTTGCACACGCTGACGTCAGGGGCCACATTCCTGAGCCACCTCCCACTCTCAACCTGAAAAGCATTGACAGAACTTCAGCCTCTTGCTCTTCATTGTTCCCATCCACACCAACTCAGAGTTTCCCATCTGTGCTGCCCCCATGGCTTGCATCTAGCAGGAACACTGCAGCAGACTTGGGAGCTGTCCCAGGATCTGAAAACCCTCATTTTCCTCCACACACACCTTCTGCTTTTCCTGTTGCCATCTGGAACCTGCTTTTCCCAATACCTGGAAATGCCTGCTTTTCCTGTTACCATCTAGAACCTGAATTCCATGGCAAAAGAAAAACGGAATCCAGACAAGTTATTGGAGAATTAATTTCTTTGCCAATTCTCTCCTTTCACCTCTAAACACAACTACCAGACTTTGATTTTATGGGCAAGTATTAGTGAGCAGAAGCACTTTATACACTGTGATCTGAACCAGTAGTTGGCTAGTTTGTTGGGTTTTTTTTTTTTAAGTTGGTTAAAATGCTATATTCATATGTAAACATTTTAATTTAAATCACGTGAATCAAATTATTATGCTCTTTCCATACAGGCTTAGGCCTTTTCTTTTGCATATGGATCTGTTGACTAAAGCTTAGCATGGACTACTTTGTACAAACCATTCTTACTATGTAGCTCTAAAATTTCCTGTTTTGCTTTCTTTAAAGAGGAAATAGAACTTTAAAAGTCTTTTAAGGCAATCTGAGTGCAGACTCCTTCTAGAATTTTATGATTTTTTTTCCTCCCAAGCTTGTACAACTGCCTTATCTACACTTGGTTGAGTGTATTCAAAAAACTAAACCTCATTGAGTCTTGCCAAAACATTCACCTTAGTTTTCATGAAAAAAAAAAAAAATCTATTCACCAATCATTTCATTGGTTTTATAACATTTAATTAAACTACATTATTACAATATAAACACAACTAACATAAGTAGGTTTGGGAACAGGCTGAACTGACTTGGTAAACATACAGTTCACCTGGTGGGAACAGAAGTGCCCTGCCATGCATCTGTAGGGTGATGTGCTGCAGCCAGTATATTTCACAGCAAGATGGCAGGCGTGGGTGAATACACCAAGTTGGTGAAATGCAAGTTGGTTAAGAGTGCTTCTACTATGAATGTGTGTGTGCATGTATGCATGCATGCATGTGTATAAATATTTGTGCACATATATGCATTTTTTGAGATAGTATTTAGATTTAAAGAACGAGACAACATATTTATTAAGATCATCTGGCAACTCTGCTATGAATTAAAAAATGACCTTATTTCAACTTGCACAAGCCACAGTGGCTAGGCAGGCATACAGGATCCTGATGTCCCCTCAACAATGTCAGCGCTCATAATGGCTGCAACAGTGAGCATCCACTTGGCATTTCCTATGTGAGCAATTTCGTATCCACATGGTTGGCTTTATGAGCAAGTAGCCTGAAAAGTCAAAATCTGCTCCCCAGGCCCAATTTCAGGGAAACATTCAGCCAGGTATCTGGACTGAGAAGTGGCCAACCTTCAGCACAATCTGCTTAGGGTGGTTTTTGGTTGGCAGTGGTATCAGGAAGAATGCTGAGAGCCTTTTGCCCAAGATTGTTCTTTTCTTATTCCATGCAGAGAGCCTGTCATAACCACAGCTCTCTTGTGGTTTTTAACACGCAACGCCACAATTCTGCCCACAGCTAAATGGCTCAGAGGAAAGCCTAAGCTAAATGCAACCCCTGCAATAGGCTGGTCAGCAATCCATGAGGCCCCTTACATGGAGCAACAAAAAGAACAAAATGTATTGCAAGATGGAAAAAGGACAGCGTGGGGGCAGAAGTGGAGAAACACAAAAAGAAACAGAAGCCCAAATGTAGAGAGGAGAAAGGCAGTGGAGAGAGGGGAAACAATTGGCCGGATGAAAGACCCCAGCAGGAGTGGACTTTTTCTTCTCTATATTTCCTTGCAATATTCTCCTTGCTATCCGAAAGAATTCTACCAGCAGTTCTATAATTCCTGCAGCCACAGGTTATACCACAGGGCACTGAACAAAGCAATGTTTTCATGAAAAAGCAAACAGAACCCTAAGATTGATATATGCAGAATGCCTGTGCACTATCTGCAATTGTGAATAAAAACAAACAAACAAAAAAGCCAAAGTCATTACATTAGAGTAGTATTCAATCTACGATGTGGGAAGGAGAGAGAAAGCAGATCCTAGGTTCAGAGGCAACTGGAAAAGCTAGCCCCATCATGAACAACCTCAATGCTCTCGAGGCCACACAAGTCCTAGAGCAGGCTTTTCTCACGAAGCTCCATCTCTGAGGCAGTCCGGGAATGTGTTAGTCAGGATATCCCCCTCTCTTCAGCCTGCAAGGGCATGTGTGTGGTTTGAATGCCAAAGCCCAACGAAAGGTCCTAAATGCACATAATTGCATTCCATAGCTATCCAAGAACAAAGGGGAAAAGAAGGTGGCTTCTCAAAGCAGAGGTTTATTACTCCCCCGTCTTTCCTTAAGCCCCCTTGGAAAAGTCAGAACATATAGTCAGGACTTTGTATTGGCTCTTTCACCACTGGCAAGGGGAGGAATTATCTACAGGATAGGACAGACAAAATATTCTGGGTTTATGCTCTGTGAGTAGACAGTGATGTCCTCTTTACAGAAACTGAGGAGGTCAAGACAGTCATCTTGGGATGGCTTGCTTGAAGCTCTGTCCCTCCAGCTGCATGCAGTCCTGATGTGGGACACAGTCACCAGAAACCCGGACTACCCCTTCCAGCCATCACGCCCTCCTCCTCTAGGTGACAGACCCCACCTGTTGGGAGCCTCTCCCCCCACCTTGACTGTACTCTGGTTTCCTGCCTTGACAGATGGTAGGCAATTTTACTCTGGGCAGCCACTCAGGCATCAATGGTTCAAGATTTTTTTATTAAATGACCTTTCATCATTTCAGGTGTGATACAATGAGAAACAAACATATTCAAAATCCAATTAGTACATGCAACTTCCAAATATACATTCTTTAAACATAGCAAACTGTCCTCATAAACACTATCATATCAACATTTTGCCCAACAGGAGGTCACCTCATTCCAAAGTGTTGTGGATAATTTTGGAAGAATGAAAATTCTCCAAATCTTCTCCATGCACAACGCAGCCGAACGCAAGAAGACATTCACCTGTCCCAGCTTCCCCCAGCCCTCCACCCCCGCAGAAAAGGTGTTAACAGGAAGAAGTGGAAACAGCTTCTTCTATTGCAGTCAGCTGACAGGAATAAAATCAATTAAGCATTTGCAGAGCAGGGAACAAGAGAAATAAATATCTTATTTGCTTCTTCAAAGGCCAAAAGAAAAGATAATTTGAATCAGAAAAATAATCCAGATTCTAAATCCCCTTTGAGCGTCAGCTTCTTAAAGTTACTGATTTAAAAGATATTTCCTGGAAATACCTTCTTAGCTAAGTAGAAATGTCATAAGTAATAATGATTATATCACACATTTCTCTACTGACAATATGGCCCCCAAACCTTGCTTTTGAGACAAAAATGATGAGGACTGGGTAGCTCCCAGCTGCTGTTCATAAGCTACCCACAAAGCAATTATCTGCAGATGGTTGGTGAGATTATTTAAGGAATGGGCTGGCAAAGCATGGAAGTTCACTGTCCAAATGGTGAAACTGAGGCCCCAAAAGCGAGTCCTTCTCAGAGACGTGGGAGCAGTCAATATCTGAAAAAAATTCAGACTACTGAGCCTCGTTAATGCTAAGGGCATTGACCCAAACTCTACTTACTGTGTGGCCAAAGGGGCTGGATTCAGGACACCCACAGGGGCCTAAGTCCTAAGGGTGTGGCCTGGTTCAATTACTATTGAGTTCTGCCAGCAAGACCAGAATTCTTTTTATCAAAGGCAAATAGCTTGCCAGAGGCATTTTGATAAGAACTTACCAAAATATAGCATTAGCTGTCCCCGACACATTACTCCACTGTTTGTTCAAGAGCGGTGACATTTAAACAGCAATAAGTGTAGAGGAAAGAAAGGCAGCCTGAGAAAAGGTGTGAGTTTCCAGTGTCCTGGTAGCATCAATTTCAGCCATGATACACTTGGCAAGGACTGTTATCAAAACACTGACACAGAGGGTGTCCAAGTGAAGGAGGGGGACCTCGTTGTCTTGTTACTTGAGCAAATGAATTCTGGGTCATCCTGAGAAATAGTTACCAAGGGAAGAAAGCAAAATCCCAACCCCCTTTCATCTGGGTCACTGCGCTGTGAATACTCTGGATTTGAGGGATACTTAGTACTTGATACCGATGGCAAAAGTGACAAATAGTAGACACAGAGAGTCATGGCTGGGCCTAGAGATGATGGGAGAGGTGGCAGAGGAGAGAGGAAAGCAAGGCGGAAATGAGACAAGGTAGAAGAAAGGTTAACAAAAGGTTCAAAAGGTGGAGTGGGAGGGAAAAGATGGGGGAGGGGAAGGAACAAGCTAAAGCACTGTTGCCTCTTTGGTAATTGTAATAATAAGAGAGAGGAGGCTCATCTTTCACCCATCCACCCTTCAACCAGTTATTAATTCATTCGGCAAATATTTGCTGCATCCCCGAACATGGCACAGAGTTTGAGATACACGGAAAGATGACAAAGTATCTTTAAGCAAGCTTTGCCACTGGCCTCAGCCAGGATCCTGTGCCTTAATGAGCACCAGTTTCTGAGACGGTGCAGAATGCTGCCTCACACCCATCTTTGAGTGAAAGAATTCCTTCACAGATTATATATATTCAGAGAAGGACTATCCTAACCTACAGTTTAGAACTCTTTTGTGTATAAAGCACGCTGGAAGAACACTAACAACAATAACAGTATCAATGGTTTCCATCTGTAGACCACTCATCAGCACTTTTCTGTGTTTTTTACAGATATTGACTTGTTTTGTTTTTGTTTTTGTGTTCTGAGACACGGTCTCACTGTGTTGCCCAGGCTGGAGTGCAGTGGCACAATCACAGCTCACTGCAGCCTCGACCTCCCAGGCTCAGGTGATCCTCCCACCTTAGTCTCCCAAATAGCTGGGACCACAGGTGTGAGCCGCATCACCTGGCTAATTTTTTTTTTTTTTTTTTTGGTAGAAATAAAGTTTAGTCATATTACCCAGGGTGGTCTCAAACTCCTGGGCTCAATCTGACTGCCTTGGCCTCCCAAAGTACTAGGATTATAGGTATGAGCCACTGTGCCTTGCCTCGTTAACCTTCTTAATAAGGAGGGATCATTAATATCCCCAAAGTCACTGAACCAGTAGAATTCAGTCCCAAACCACATGGATCCCAAGTCTCCGGTCTGTTAGCCAGCGCCCTAGGCTGCCTCCACCAGAGGATAGCACGGAGAATGAAGAGTTGTACTGATGAAAGGATCGCATGCCAAACATGAGGAGAGTACATTTTTCTGAAATCTCTAATAAGCACAGAGTAAAATGCCCAGATCTGGGAATCCTTCGGATCATCCTAGATGATCCAGGAGACATAACAGAGGTGGAACCTTCATCCCTGCCCTGAAGGAACTTAGAGCCAAAGAGAAAAGGCTAATCTCCATGAACCATGAGCAGGAAAATGGTCTATTAAATGCCGAATCAGCTTTGCAGCCTTAGAGTTGGGGTGAGCTGAATGTGGCTTAGAGTAGAACCCAGAAAGGCAAGCCTAACAAAAAAATCCTTAGAGTTCATGTTCATGTTCACCTCCATCCCTCATTTTGTAGGTAAGTAGGAGGATGAACTGGGAAAGAGGCCGGCTTTGCATTGTAAGAAAGATGCTTCATTTGCTAAAACAAGTTAACAGCAACAGCAACAATAATAGTGGCTAACATTTGTATAGCATGTATTATATGCAGGTTTCTTCTAAGCATTTTCATATATGAACTCATTTAATCTCTAGAGAGAACTAGAGACAATTATCATCTCCATTTTACAGATAAGGATATACAGAGACACAAAGAAGTTAAGTGACTTCCCTAATGTCACACAACCATCATGTGGCAGGGACAAGATTTGAACCTAGATTGCCCAGTTCCAAAGTCTTAAAAGACCTCACAGACAGGCAGGGGAAGGAAAACACCTGAAGGTGCCGATGGGTTTAAAAGGGCTGCTGGCACCGAGACTGGACACAGCCCAAGCAGGAGACAATCTGCCACAGCAGATGTCCGAGCATCTGATTCTGAGACTTAAGATTATCAGATGTCCCTGGGCCTCCTGGGATGCTGCTCCTGATCTCTCACACTCCCTTGGAGATACCAGAGATGACAGAAGATGCATTTGCTCTTCCCTCTGCCTGGAACTCTCATCTACCTGCCCAAATAATTGTATATCACTTAGCATGAGATGTCACCTTCTCTGAAAGGCCATCTCTGATCATCCTACATGTCACAGCATGACCTCCTGCTTGACATATATTTATTTATCTACTTATTATCTGTCTCTCTTACCACTTCCACCCCAAAATGCAAGCTCCTTGGACAGGAACTCAGTCTATCTGTATCTCCAGTGCCTAGAACAGTACCTGGCACATACCAGGTCTTTATAAATGTTTGTGGAATAAAGTAATGCATGATCCCCAATGGGAACCATAGAATTTAGAGGAGAAAGGAGGAGAGGAATAATTGCTTTCTTTAAGAAGCTCCTAAAATAATATAAAATACATTGATTCCTGTCTTTAGGGAGCTCCCAGTCTGATAAAAAGATGTTGACTCCACATGGAGGAGGACTGAATCTAATACTGGATATCCGGTCCCCATCCTGGGGGAATTCACCATACTGGGGAAAACAGAAACAGTGGCTAAGATGCAAAAAACCAAGTTGGCATGGGAGAATGACATTAAGGGGAGAGGTTTCCTCTCATTTCATGACAACCCTCTCAGCTGTCAGGAGAGTTGAAATATGAAGCCAGGACTCAGTCCCAATGGAGAAACCAAGGCAGGGCCATGTCCCCATCTGATCTGCATCAAACAGATGACAGACAATTATGGATTGACTGTTTTCTGGCCTCAGCCTTTTGGAAGCCCAATTTTTCCTCCTCCTAAATATCTGATTCAGCTTCTCATAATGGTGCCTCAAGCCCACAGAAATGGGCTGGAAATACTGAACAATGCCCTCTGCCAGACAATTGCCTCGTTAACTAGAGTATCTCATTAATCTTACCATTATCTAGGCGAATTAGAGGACTCCTTTCTCCTCTCCTTCCTCTTTCTTTCTACTCACCCCTGTTCTCTCCCTATCGCCTTCTCCTCCATAGCTCCTCCTCCTTCTTGGAGATACTAGATACCTATTAGGTAGGTCTCTCCCATTTCCTAGAGCTGGCAAATTGAGATACTATGTGTGGGTGGCGTGAGGAACACATACAAACATTTCAATATCAACTAATGTCTAAGATAAAGAAAAAGCAATCTGGTGAAATCCCATCTCTACTGAAAATACAAAAATTAGCCGGGCGTGGTGGCAGGTGCCTGTAGTCCCAGCTACTCGGGAGACTGAGGCAGGAGAATGGCGTGAACCTGGGAGGCGGAGCTTGCAGTGAGCCAAGATCACGCCACTGCACTCCAGCCTGGATGACACAGCGAGACTCCGTCTCTTTAAAAAAAAAAAAAAAAAAAAAGAACAATCAACCAAAAAACAAATTGTTTTTATCTACCTACCCAGTTCCAGAGCTAATTTTACCTCGCTCACATAAAGCTATTGGTCTTGATTCAAGTCCTTAGTATGTACAACCTCAAAATAATCCTAATCTGCACCAACCTATGAGGATCAGCACATACTGTTTTGGTCTTTCTATCATCAAACAGCATTTCTTATGCTATCATCCCATTTTTTAATATTTTCCAATATATTGGTAAGATCCTATTTTTGTTGTTGTTTTATAGTTTTTATTCTTATAAGCTACCTCAAACCATCCCTGAAACATTAAAAATCAACACATACCTGGCCAGGCATGGTGACTCACGCCTGCAATCCCAGCACTTTGGGAGGTCAAGGTAGGTGGATCACCTGAGGTCAGGAGTTCGAGAGCAGCCTGCCCAACATGGCAAAATCCTGTCTCCGCTAAAATACAAAAATTATCCCGGCATGGTGGCACAAACCTGTAGTTCCAGTTACTCAGGAGGCTGAGGTGGTAGAATCGCTTGAACCTGGGAGGCAGAGGTTACAGTAAGCCAAGATTGCGCCACTGTACTCCAGCCTGGGTGACAGAGTGAGACTCTGTCTCAAAACAAAAATCAACACATACCTGTAGACATGTCACCAATGTACAAATGGAAAATAAAGAATGTATAGTAGATACAAAGAGAGTCCAGGAGAAGGTAAGAAAAGCTACTCAGGTAATTGAGTCAAAGGGGGCGTTCTATATGAGGATTCCAGCATCTGGGAAGATAGAAGCTGCAAGAATACAACAGAAACTGATAAAAAGACCCTAACAAATGGGGGGCTTATCCACCCAACACCAGAACTGGGAGGCTCCCCTTCAGACTTGAACTAGGTAACATAAGATATGGCATTTCACACTGGTAAGAATCAACTGAAAAAACCTCTTTGTCTTAATAGGCGGTTCATGATTAAAATATAAATGGACCTAAATTGAGATTCATCATGCCAAAGCCATGATGAACTATTATACCAAACTGGGACATGCATTTTGGAGAAAGCCCAGAACCTCAGGAATGTACAGAATTACAAGGTTCCAGAGTGCTGCTTTCCTGGAAGTCCCTTAGGAAAACATGGTTTCATGGGGTTGGGGGGAATCAGCCTCTAGACTTAAGAGTGACTGTCCTCTGATGGAAGGAGGAGCATGAATGTACTTCCCCAGAAAGCGAGAACAATAGCTCCCTTCTGAGATTAGCATGCCCATTTGACAGAAATGTATGGTCACAGGATGGGCAGAAAATCCAGTTTCCACTTTCTCTCCCCGACCCTGGACATCTTGGAAGCTTGACATACTATATGGACCGGTAATAATAATGAAAACAATAATAAAAAGCCCCTGCAGTCTCAGGGAGAGATTTCTAGTCATTTTCCAGGTTCCCTCTTCATTTTTAACTTATTCCACACATTTTGCTACCCGCAGACCCCAGCCTCAGCAGCAGAAGCAATCTATGCTGCCCTGCCATTTAAGTGTGAGGAGCCCCGGCTCTATTGAAGCTTGTCATCTTGCCTATTAGCTTGATGTCTTTATTCACAGACCATCTGTACCACCGAGAGATACAGAGGCAGCTAATGTCAATATGAACAAATGCCTCCTCTTTTACAAGAAATGTCAAACACAGGACAGGCTAAGAATGACCCCAGGAATACCAACAGATGTTCACTACAAGCCTCTCAAAAATCAATCCTTTCTACAGGGACTAATTAAGATAAAATAAGGAGCAAAAGTAAAGAAATTTGTGTCATATTATCAGGAACTTCATCCTCACTTTCCAAGCTCATTATGGGCAGATTGGCCTGTGCCCTTTGAAAAAATGCTAAAAGAGGGGCTGCAGCTACCAGGGCACCAGGGAGACCTTCATTCGCCTCAAGTTCCAAACTACAAAAAGAAAATCACTGCTCAAAAAAAAAAAAAAGTGTATTTGCACAGGCTGATTTTTCTGGGCTGGTTTCTTTAAACAACCACACACAAATCCATTTTCAGAGTCTCAAAAATAAATAAATAACAGGATAGAAAAGATATGATTGTGATGTTTTTAATGCAAAAGGGAATAAGAGGGCTTGGTACCCTGGGCTTGGGAGTCCAGGCTGATGGGGCCACAGAATGGTCTTCACCTCCAAGATAAATGAATGTCTCCTGCACTCTACATTTTTCTTATGTTTTCCTCCTTTATGAAAAGGCAGAATCTTGTGTATGTATTAGCCTCAAATGGACCTAAGTTTGCATTTCCTGAATTTTAAATATAGCTCATCTTCACCCTTAAGTAAAGGAATACCTGCTATCCAGAATATTTGCTGTTCTTCATTAAACTATTTGTCACACACTCTGATTGGGTAATAACATTAGCACACTACATCTTAATATAGAAGTTCTCAAACATTTCTCTGCCCAAGTGCTTGGAGGATGATTTTATAGAGCCCAACCCACTCCCAAGGGTCCCTTAAGGTGAGATGCGATTCTCCCTAAGCTAATTAACTCCACTCCTCTCTCTCTGCTCAAGAAATTACAGAGGAAGGCAGCCAAAGTGAATCTGGTCTAATTTACATGAATGTACATCATTCACAAACTTCAGTACTGTATCATTAGTCACCATTTTCTTGTGGCCTCTCTCATAAAATGATTCCCAAATTTTACCAGCGAGTCATGGTGACACCCCAAAGTATCTTTAGGGCCTACTAAAAGCAAAGCTGGGAGTCACCTCCACAACAGCATGGCTCTACCAGGAAGTCTCTACCATAAAGCAGTGTGCACAGAGGGAATGGGTCAACATCTTGGAAAAGATGAGGTTTTACTGTGGGTTATGAAAGCCTGAATTTTGGGCATCTCAGCCTATATAGCAATAGGAGAAAGGCACAAGCACTTCATGATCCTCCAAAGCAACCAACGAACTCTGTGCTAAAACACATCACCACTTCACCACCACCACACTACACCAGAATGTCTGACAATATCCTGAATACTACAGTAAAGGCTAAGTATCTTCTTGGATCAGTCTGCCAAAGTTTGCTCAAAGTTTTCTATCAGCTCACAGAAAGGTTTGGTCCTAGATGATTTCCTTTGACCATGGAAGGCACTCAGTCTCATCTTGGTTGTATTTTATATGATTCACTCAAAGGCCACAGAGCCAGTCTTTAAGTGACTGTTTTTGGAGCACTAGGTCATTCTTTTCTTGGCCTGGAAAGGCTGTATGATGCTGAGATGAAACCCATGACAAAAATCATATACTAGAGCTCTGAAGCTAATGAACGTTTATTTATCCATAATTGATCCCCCAAAGCCTATGCTACAGCATCATGGGGACTCTACTCTGGGAAGATTTTAGTATCCTTTGTACTTTACTCTCATGTGGGGTAAATCTCCCAGTTTGTCCCATAACAAGAAGAGCTATTTAAAGATAATCAACATCAAAATCCTACATAATCAACCACTGTCAGGAGACAGAGTTATGAATATGCCCTGGTTGGGTCTCTTATTCAACTTACTCCCTCACTGACACAATTTAGTAAAATCCAATACAATCTCCATTCTTCCTTCTCCCTCCTTTGTGATCATAACACTGAGTGCAGCTTCGCCATTAAGTCCACAGTTGCAACTCACTGAAGCACAAGCACTGTTGGTATGGATAAAATCCTACTGCAAGGTGATCTTTTTCCTAGGTAGCAAAGATTTCAAATTTGCAAACTCCTGCATTAGAGATCAAGCAGATGTAGGGGGCTAGTCACTGCCCAGCCTAAGTTCTAACCCAGTTATTATTATTATTGTATGAACATAAGAGCAAGAGTTATTGGATAGATGTGAATAACAAAAGGAACCTGGTTACCCCAGAGAGCCCTGGAAAATGGCTGAGATGAAAGTTCTACCAGACCCCATTAGAGCCCGAGAATGACTCTTGAATGTATGTAACAGACACATGGGGCATCAAAGGTGGAAGAAGAGAAGCCAGGCACACCAGATGAAACTCAATACAAACCAGTTTCCCTTTAATGTAAAAATGGCTACCCTCAGGACTCCTGTCAATCAAAACGGCTGCCTTGAGAGCATAGTCTCCTCTCAAAGTTGACATCTGGGAAGGCTGCTTGCCCAAAACGACTTAATAAGACTCCATTTCAACTGAGGTTTAAACCTTTGACCGGGAGGTCAAAGTGCTTCTAGGAAGGGAAAGAGAGAATATGATAAGGAGAGTAAAGACTCAGGTCTTGCTGGGAAACTCACATCTAATGAAAAGGTCTGAGGCTTCCTACCAACAGACTCATCAAGGGTTTAGTATATGAAACCGGAAATAGGAAGCCTGGGGTTGTAGTCTTGACTTCCACTGGGCAAGTCATTACCTTCTCTGGACCTCAGATTTCTCACCTGTAATCTGGATTACCTGAATTAGGGATTTCTACAGTTCATTTTAAATCTAAAAACCTTTTGATTCTGTAAATTTACAGAATCAAAACATTCAATTCTGTAAATCCATGTTAATTTCCCATATTATCTTTTCTAAGTAGCACAGTCAAGACAATGTATAGGTGTTGGCCCCAGAAAGCAGTAAATTGAAATATCACCTCTACCCGTTTGATACATACTTAATCCCCCAGCAGGGTGGAGCACTGGTTCTAGTGTACCTGCACAAACATGCATGCTTACACAGGCACAGGTACGGGCATCCCACATTCATACCCACAAGGCCCGCAGTGGCCCCATCCCATTCCATCTCAGAACATAAACCATGAGTGATAATGCGCCATGTCACACTGTGCTTCCCACAAGTCTGAGCTGGCAGTACTTGATGCATTGAGGACCTGGGAAACATCTGCAGTTTTGTGATTCTTCCTCGTTTCCATTCCCACAATGATCTCTGTGCCTGCTTGGATCAGAGAAAGGTCGCCGGCTCCATCTGGCTGCCCTGCCCCCTCCATTCTCTCCCTCACCACTCCAGTCCCCCTTAGGAGTTTCTGCCCATTTTGTCACTTCCACCTGTTCTGACAGGTTCCCCTGCCTGACCCCAAGATAGCCCTTGGGGACATTAATCATATAACAGCCGGAGCCGTGAAAGAAACAAGGGTTTGGCTGGATACTGTTACCGTCTCTGTCACCTACTAATCATGTCCTATGACACAGAGGGGCTTAATCAGATGGTCTGCTCTCTCATTAATCATCTTGGGCTCACTCAAACTTCACAGAGAGATTAAAGTTTAGCTCCCTGTCTCCCTGCACCTCCTCCCATCTCATCTGCCTCTAAGGCAATTTCACTACGGGTAGGTCTCAGGTTCCTTTTGCTTTGCCAACTGGCAGGGCGACCTAAAGTGTCCGATGCCTATCAACACCACAGCGTTCAGGAGGAGGACGACGACTCTGCTTCCTTACTACTCTCCTCCCTTGGCCTCGCCAATCCACATATAATGCAGAGACGCAAAGATCAAAAATGCATTGAATGGGAAGGCAGGGAATCGCACATCTATGCCTGTGCTGAAGAGTCAAATGAAGATTTATATACCTATGAGCAATCTCCCTAACCACCTTAAAGAAGTAATAAAGGAGTATTTTCTTGT
The DNA here is from genome assembly GCF_028878055.3 of Symphalangus syndactylus. Lineage (NCBI taxonomy): Eukaryota > Metazoa > Chordata > Mammalia > Primates > Hylobatidae > Symphalangus > Symphalangus syndactylus. The sequence goes on from NC_072426.2 coordinate 97,490,400, forward strand.
GTTTAATCAATAGTATGGAAAATTAAATACCACAATCATTTTTAAAGTGATTCATTAAAATAGGCACTTGTGGCCCAATTGCCTGGAAATGGCCCCAACATGAGGAAAGATGCTCCCCTCTTAGGACGCCAGCCCAGGAGCCTCCTTACTTGTCACTCTATTGAAATAATAACTTCCAGCAAGGCAAAAACAGCTTGTATCCTTTACGAATGCTTTCCAGACCAAAATAAAAATGACTGAAAGGACCCTCCAAAAATACCGAGGATGTGAGAGTCAGAACACATTTCAGCTCAGCTGATTAATTCGTATCCTGTTTGAAATTCTCTGAGCTTCAGGGAGGACAAGCAAGCCCTGGCAAAGGCCTCCAGAAAGGGCTTCTCTCCGAGTGTTGGTTTTGTACTTGCTCTGGGTGCTGTTGACTTTTGCAGCGCCTTACGATTATGGGAAACAAAGATAATATTTGCCCTCAGAGCCAGGAAAGAACAAATATTTTATCAACATCTAAATCATCTCTCATCTGGCAGGGGAGGAGGCATTCAACGCTCAGCTGCGCACACGTAAGCTGATGAGGGGAAGGAAAGGGGCTGCTTGGGGACTCTCCTACCTATGTAAACTCGACCTATCAATACCTGGGATCGTATCCTTTGCAAAGAGCTCTCTCTGTGAAAATCCAAATTACCTCTGTCCTTCTAGGTGCCCCCGCCACTACCCCTCATCCCAGAATGATTGCCAGAGTTCCAGGATGGGCCCTTTTTCACTTTCAAAAGTGGAAGCCAAACCTAGGACTTGGGAAGGTGGGGTAGTTCTATGGATATTTTGGGGTAAATGAGGGCTTGCCCTGTTGTTACGTTTGTTTCCATTTACTGATCCTCTACCACTAGCCCAGCAATGACAGTAGGTGGAAACACTATCTTTCATTACACAAAGTATAAATAGTGTAATCTATCAGCACCGTCAATCACAATGATTGATTACAGGCTGTCATAGAGAAGAGTGACATATTAGAAAAGTTTTGTTAACAATGCCTATTGCTAGTCAGCCTGCCACAGAGGCTGGTGATTAATGTGTTGTCAGCCTGTAATCCCACACCCTTGGCTAATGAGGCAGGAATTTATCATCTTTACAGAGTGGCAGATGTCAGGGAGAAAGGAATCCAAGTGCTGGAAACAATATACTTTTTCTTACTAGGCCTGACAAGTCTGACAGGCCGAAAAAAACCACAAAGCAGCTTTGTATAAGCACCAACTTAAAACGAGGAACTTTTCATTTGGCATCTTCGCTTTAAATTCTGCTGCAAACCAACCTCGATCCCTTCAGGAAAAAAGGGACAAGAAGAGAGGAGGGCACAATGCTGAGCTCTGTGAACTTTGCACCCCGTTCTTGACAGCCCAGAGACCCCAGGAAAAGGTTGCCATGGCGAGCAGACAGCTCTCTTTGGAAGAGACGTCCAGAGCAACTTTTCACTTTTACCTGTGAACTTGTGGCTGGGAGAGAAACGCGGCGCCAAATGGAGGCTGGGGACAGCCACATCCCTTCCCACTGCCTTGTGTGGCTTTTACCTGGAGACACATCTCAATTTCTAGAAGCACTGCCCTTTCTGCTATGGATGAGAAATGGGGGGAAATCTGAAAAAGGGGGCTTTTCTTTGGTCAAGAAAAAGCAATACAGCATGAAGAGGCCACCCTTGGAAATTGACTCTCACCAACACTCTGTTCTGATTTTAAACCACTCTCAGGTTGGTTTTTTTCCCCCCTCATCTTCTTTCCTCTCACTCCTCTCTTCCATTTTTCATATGGGGTAGTGACAACCCTCCAAGCCCAAGAAATTCAAGCCCAGTGGAAAAAAAAAGTCTCTAGAGGTCGTTTTAATAAATGCCTTGTCTCTCAGCATCCCATCCCCTCAACTGCGTCTGCCACCCTTCCACACAATTCTAATAACAGAGAAGACCCATCAGGCTAGGTCTTGGATCTTCTAAGACACTATGAGATGCTTCTGAATATTTCAACGCCTACTAGATTGCCCATTCTGTTCCAAGTAACTCACCACACTGGCCCCACAGGAGACACCCAATGTTTTCCATGGAGTATGGAAGAGATTTCCAAACTAGAAGATTTACACTCCTGGCTCCCCACTGATGCCTTCTGCCCATGATCGGACTAACAGGAGGAAGTCAAAGGGAAAAGGCCTGGGTTAAGGAGGTTAAGTCCTCTGGTTTGGAAACTTCTTGATACCAGTGTTCTGTGAAGACTTAATATGTTGTTTATTCTCATGTCAGTTTCCAAGGCAGGGGCAAATCTTAAGTGGCAACATTCTGAGGGAGTTAATCCTTTTTCAAACACAGATACCTCTGCTGATATAGACAAATGCAATGCAAAAAGAAAAAAGAGAGAGAGAAGCAGCAACCAGAGGAGAAAAACTCTGCCTTCTGTCAACAGCACCCTCAGGCTAGAACACACAGCAAAGCATTAAGTGATTTAATTTCCAAAAGGCAGCGTTCTGGCATTAAGATTGCACTGGGGGCTCCGGAGCCAGACCTACCCAGTGCAGTAGGAGATGGGTTTAGTGGCCCAGAAGCCCCATGCCCAGAAGAAAATCCAGGGCAGTACCAGGGCCTCTTGGGGCTTCCCCAGATCCAGGGTGCTGAAGGCTGCCGACCTGGGAGATCTTCCCCCTGACGGGCTTGGGGTCAGGCGCTGGACAGCTGAGGCTCCGCGTGGAAGCGCCCCCCTCCCCACCGGCTCTTTGGGGGATCCGTGCAAGAGGCGAGCTGAACCCTGATGCTAATCAGGCGGCTCTGAGTGAAGGGTGACGAGGGCCGGCGCCGGCTCCACTCTGTCCAGGCCCCGCCGTCCTGGCCACAGATCTCACTTAGCGATAAGCAGGGAGCTGCGCAGACGCCCCATACCCTGCTCCTGCATGCCCCGATGTGCTCAGGGAGAGGGGCTGAATGAACCCCCCACTCAGAGCCTCCTGGCAGAAGGGAAGGTGCCCGGTGGGGCTCCCCCAGGCTCATTCCTCGCCGCTAGAAGGAGGAAGGGGTCCCCGTCCGCCCTCCCGCCAGCTCCTCCAGGCTGCCAGCCCCTCCTCCTGCTCCCTTGCTCGCTCATGCAGCTTTCATTAACTCCCTCGGCCAGCAATTTCCATCCATTTGACGACAGATTAGAAGTGGAATTCAAAAAGAAAGTCACTTGACCTCCCATAATGTGCTTCTCTTAATTACATTAAAGATTTTCAAATGTAGCCATACTGGGTTTGACAGGTAAGGTTTTAATCAACTTCAGGTGGCCACTTTTAAGTGCTCCCCGGACTGGTGCCGCAACGTTGGCGTCACCTACGCTCCCAACGTGGTTCTAATTTAAACGGCTAATTTTGACGCGAAGAAAAGATGAGAACCCACCATGCTCCCCCCCATTTCGGCGGGGGTGATTTCTAAATTAGGATTAATGCAGCAAGCTGAAGCATGGTTGGAGGTTTATTTTACGGAGGTTGGAGCAAGTAAATAACATTTATCCTTTGTATACGTCTGCATATAATTACAGTAAAGTTTTCTTGTGTGTTAAATTATACAAACTCTTCAAAAGTGGGTGCCTAATGTCTTTTTCTAAAGCTGTGTTATTATTTTGGTCAAAAGTTGTTTACATTAAACAAATTCAATTTACTAAACTTTGACATGTTTGCACAACTGCATATAATTTATGCTGGAAACCTGAATCATGACTTTCAAATGAACTTTCTTGATTCTAACTTGAACATTTAGGTGTGGTGGCTTGCTCAACCCAGGTCGGAGGAACAAGTGGTTGACTTCGTTTTCTTCTGCCAAAGTCTTTTCCATTCAGTAGATGGGTATTGAGTATGGACTTTGTCCAAGCATTATGCTGGGTGCTAAGGATATCAATGATGAGCAAAAAAGATATGGTCCCTGTCCTGAGGAGCTTATTTAAATAAGCAGAGAAGCAAAATAACACATAAAGACATGTTAAATCACAAAGGTGACAAGGGCTAGGAAGGAGAGGTACAGGCTGCTTTGAGGATCCATAAAATAGCAGGATCTGGTCTGGTCTTGGAGGAAGGCTGCCCAGGGGAAGTGGTAACAAGCTAAGAACTGGAGGATGAGAAGGACAAAGCCGATTTAGGTTACTGAGAGAAGGGATTTCAAATGTGGCATGCAGAGAAAAAAAAAGAACAAAGGCCCGTTGTGGATGGAGAATGACACTTCAGAGGGACTAAAAAGAAGATGAGTAGGGGGTAGGGACAGGGATGCTGGTGGTATAAGATGGAGCTGGGGTGTAGGCAGTGGGATGAGGTGAAGCGTGGTGGTGCAGGCTATGGTAGTGAATACACTCTTTACCCTATGTATTAGTCCATTTTGATGCTGCAGATAAACACATACCTGAGACTGGGAAGAAAAAGAGGTTTAATTTGACTTACAGTTCCACATGGCTGGGGAGGCCTCAGAATCATGGTGGGAGGCAAAGGGCACTTCTTACATGGCAGTGGCAAGAGAAAATGAGGAGAAAGCAAAAGTGGAAACCCCTGATAAAACCATCAGATCTCATGAGGCTTATTCACTATCACGAGAAGAGCATGGGAAAGACAGGGCCCCATCATTCAATTACCTCCCCGTGGGTCCCTCCCATAACATGTGGGAATTCTGAGAGATACAATTCAAGCTGAGATTTGGGTGGGGCCACAGCCAAACCCTGTCACCCTAAAAGCAAGACTAAGCCAGTGCAAGGTTTAAAGCAGGAGGATGACCTGATTTGTATTTTGCAAAGATCTGTTCAAGGGAGCAGAGTAAACTGCAAGGGGTCAAAAGCTGATGGAAGTAAGACTAGTTTGGGGACTATAATAGTCCTCCAGTATTTAAAAAATGAAAGCCATGAACATGATATGGTTTGAATTTGGGTGATAGAAGTAAGGAACAAGAGTGGATGGCTTTGAGAAATGCTGAGGCAGTGTGGCAGGTAGAATGTGGAACAGATCGGCCAACTCAAGCTTCTGACTTGCATACCTGCAGGGGTGACAGTGCCATTTGCTGAGATCTCAGAGGTCCTTGAAGGAGGACTGGCCATGCACAGGAAGAACATGAGGGACCTTTGAGGCATCTGAGACGTGTCAAGAAGGCAGAGGCAAATATTTCTCTGGTGGTCAGAGGACACATCCCTGAGTACCTTCAAACTGTGGCTGTTAGATGAAAACCTGGATGTGAATGAGGCCTCCAAGAAAGAAAGTACAGCCAGAGACGAAGAGAGGTCCTTGGGCTGAGTCCTGAGGTGTTTCAACATTGATCAGCTGGGTAAATGTAGATAAGCCTGTAAAGAGATGGTGATGTAAGAGTGGCCAGGGAGGTGGTCAAAAGCCACATGGGTCACTAAAGCCAAGGAAAGACAGTGCTTCGAAATAGAAGAGGTGAACAAAGGTTTATATACTACCAAAAAGCCAAATAAGATTCACTGAGAGGTCCATTGGATTTAGCAACATGGAGAGAATTAAGCTAATGGTAGAACAGTGGAGCCAAATTCTGCACTGATACACACTGCACTGCATCGCTGAATAAGTTGAAGGTAACAAAATGGGGAGTATAGGAATAGACAGGTCTTTTGAAAAATTGACACTAAAGCAAAAATAGAAAGAGCTGAAGAGGGCTCCTGGTAGGGTGGTTGCTTAAAGGGAGAAGACAGAGTTCTCAAAATCTGATGGGAATTACTGTGTTGTAAGGGAGCACTGACTATGCAAGACAAAGAAGGAAAAAATGACTCTGCTTCCCCAGAGGGGGATAAAATTGATGGCATCTATCACATGGGTGGAGTAGCTAGCCTTCAGTAGGGGGAAGACTTGATTGATTTTGCTGTATATTCCTGGAAAAGAAGATTTCTCTTGGGGATAGAGTGAACATTTCTTTTATCAGCAGACCAAAAGGTGCCCAACAAGGATGGCGGCCTTGTCACTAATGCTATTAAGGTCATCAAACGTCTTTCTTGGGCTTGATGCAAAGTGCTCACCACTTTGGAACGAGGGGAGAAATACACAGTCCATGCGCAGGCACACTGTCATCCAGGAGATGTGCTCTAAGGCCCCACAGCACTGACATTAAGCTGGAGGTCATGACCTCTCAGTGAGGGAGAGCTACAACCAAGTTGAGATATGACTGTGGGGTATGTGAGTGAGGAGAGATGGCATTTTGGTCTGTTTTTCACATTTTCACATCTTTTCTATCCTTTCGGAAATTCGCTGCCCATTGTAGAACAAGTATCTACAATGTGTTCAGCTGTATTTGGCCTTGTGGGAAATGGAAAACATAAAAAGTGTCTTTGCATAATTCACAGTGCACTTGAAGAAATAAGACAAATATACTCAATGTAGAAACAATCATTCAGCAAAAGTATTTCCAAAATTTAGCAGCAAGAGGCTGGTCAGGAAAGTCTTCTTGGAGGAGGCAGAACCTGAACTATGTGGTATGTTAATAGGATTTGGATAGGTGCTGAGCAGAGGGCAGGGCACTGAGCTCTATTTCCTATGCCACACTTAACATATTTTTGGAAGAATAAAAATATTTCATTGAATAAAAACAGAAAACACAGAAAAATAGAAAACAAAAATCATCTGTAATTGCAATATCCAGAGAAAAACATGATTAACATCTGGGTGATTTTCCTTCCGTTCTTTTCTCTAATGATGTGCGTAGGGGTGTTTATCTTTGCATGTATATACACACATACCCTTGCACACCCAAATGGAATGTGAATCTGCCTGCCCTCATTGATTATGTCCCAGGTAGCTTTCTGGCTTTCTAATTGGAAGAGTGATGGTTATTTTACCTTTCCACACATGCGTAATGTACATATGAAGTCCCTCTGCAATCCCAGCTCCAGTCACAACTTTATCTAGTGAGGTCATGGAGGCACCTACAGCAGAGTTGGGCCAAGGGCAGCTGCTCCAGTGACTCTATGATGACAGATTTGTTCACCGATCAATTGGATCAGAGACCCAATTACCAAAGACCACTTCCCTAGGTTAAGCAGGCCCTCTTTATTCCCAGGCTCTAGTAACCAGATATTTAAAGGCTAGTATTTCCCCAAGCTTGAAATAAGTGAGATAAATCTTCCATATTTCCATTTGGTATAAATTTCTTACTTCTCTAATTTCTGTTAGACTCCACAGAAATTCTTCCTTTTACTGTGGGTGACAAGGCTGCTCTTGAGATAAAGACTAAGTGATTCTGACTCAGTCTGTCTAGAAAACTCTTTGCCCGTAAGGGAAGAAATATCCCAGGACATGGTACCAGCAGGAACCAGAATTCAACACAAATGGTCTTGAATGCTGGTTGAAAACTTAGATGACAGGTTGATGGGCCCAGCAAACCACCATGGCACGTTTACACCTATGTAACAAACATGCACGTTCTGCACATGTATCCCAGAACTTAAAGTTTCACAAAAAAGTAAAATAAAATAAAAAGAAAGGTCTATTTAAAGGACAGGGTCAGATGAGCTGCGCAGGTATGTTGAGGCACCCAGAGGCAAGCAAAGGTGGAAGCTGTGAGGGCTAAAGGACCAAGGGGAGGAAACAGTGTTAACAGAGACAGCGGGAACAGAGCCATGGAGGAAGAAGGTTCATCGCTCTCTTCTCCTGGGAGACAGAGGTAACTAGCACAGATGGGCTGCACAGAATCAAAAGCTGTTTTCACTGCATTCCAGAAACAGGGTGAGACAGGGCCTGGCCCAACCTCAAAAGGCCCAGACTGCCTTAAGCAGGAGGACTGAGGCCAAGACTAAGTAGGAGAGAACACAAGAACATCGTCTCTCTGCATCTAAGCCGCTGGTTCTGAAATGTGGTCCCTAGGTCAGCAGCCTCAGCATCACCTGGGAACTTGTGAGACATGCAAATTCTCAGGCCCTATCCCAGACTTACTAAATCCCAAACTTTAGGGGTGAGGCCCAGAAATTTGTTTTACCAAGCCCTGCAAGCTGCAGTTTTAGAACCACTGCTCCAGGCTAATAGATTTCCCTTGAAAAGAGGTCTAATGAGCAACACCTGCAAGAAGTGATCCAGCCCCAGCCAAAGCAACTGATCAGCCATGTGCAGGCCTCTACCTCCCCCACCCCTTCTAGAGAAGGCCTGGAATCTAGGAAGCAGGGAGGCTTTTGTGAAAGATCAATGCCTGAAATAAGCTCTGTGAAGTTCTCGTTGCGTCTGGGCAGAAATAGCTGCTCTGGGACTCCAGGGGGGGATATTTTAGAATGATGGAGGTGCTGTTACCAGCAGCCCCTGCCTCTGAGGACTCTCTCCTCAGTCTGGCAAAAGAATGGACATGATCAGGACTCTGCTATTGCTAGCACCACTGGGAGATGATGTATTTCTGCTAATGGCACCTTCTGTCGCTACAGAGAAGCTGCTCCAGCTTCCTCTTGTCCCGCAGAGAATCTGGCAGCCTCCAGAAGATGTAATAGAGACCTGAGGACATTTGGAAGATGCACTACACAGAAAGGGTGTTTTCAATTTGATTTACCTTCCGTCTCCCACAAGGAGCAGATAGTGAGTACCACACTGCATCACGAGCCCAGCACGCACCAGGACTGGGCCTGGGGGAGACAAAATAACCCTTGTCAGGTATACAAAGGGTGATCACACAGATGCTTGTGACGGACTCCTCCAAAGACACAATCACTGAGAATTAGCTTAAATACAGCAGGAGGGACTCAGGATAAAAATGGGGAAATGACACAGGGATATTTCATGGCTAAAGACCAACAGGGGTTCCCATCCACTGCCTGAAGAACCAATAATTTGTGAGCTCATTCTCCATATGCTATTGATAGGTTTACAGTGAAAGCAATTATTTGGGGGTTAGGTTAGACTTTAAGCTGTTAAGCATAGTGAGTGAAAATTTTCAGGAAGTTTAAGTTTCTACTGCAAAAATGGACCATACCCAAAACTGGAACACTGCTTAAATGTCAGATGTATTCACGTTTACTAACAGGCATTGGTAGCTATTAAAAGCAGAATTATTTCAAATGGAGGTCGCATCAGTGTTAACAAGGCTTGCATGGACTCATTCGGCAAACGCTTATTGGGCACTATACTAATAGTTTCCTGGGGCTGCTATAACAAATGACCACAAACTTGATGGCTTAAAACAGCACAAATTTGGCTGGACCCGGTGGCTCATGCCTGTAATCCCAGCACCTTGGGAGGCTGAGGTGGGTGGATTACCTGAGGTCAGGAGTTTGAGACCAGCCTGGCCAACATGGCAGAACCCTGTCTCTACTAAAAATACAAAAATTAGCCGGGCATGGTGGCATGTGCCTGTAGTCCCAGCTACTCAGGAGGCTGAGACAGGAGAATTGCTTGAACTGGGGAGGCGGAGGTTGCGTGAGCCAAGATCATGCCACTGCACTCCAGCCTGGGCGACAGAGCGAGACTGTCTCAAAAAAAACATAACAAAACAAAAAACAGCACAAATGTATTCCTTCCCAGTGCTGGAGGCCGGGTTTCTGAAATCAAGAAGTCCGCAGGGCCACACTCTCTCCAAGGCTCTAGGGGAGAATCCATCCTTGCCGCTTCTAGTTGCTGGTGGCTTCAGGCAGGTCTTGGCTTGGGGCTACATAACTCCAGTCTCTGCCTGTCTTCTCGTGGCCTTCTCCCCTGTGTCTCTGTGTCTGTTTCCCTGTCTCTTCTATTAAAAGAACTTTTCGTAGAATTGAGGGCTTACACTAATATAGGAAGATTTCATTTTGGGCTTCTTAATTACATGTGTAAAGACTTTTTTTTTTTCCCCCAAATAAGCCCACATTCACGGGTTCCAGGTGACCATATCTTTTGGGGTGGAAGGCACTCTTCAACCTATCACAGGCACTTACTGTGAAGATGGCATTGCTCTAGGAGTTTGGAATATACCCGTGGAAAAAAATGGTTACAAAATCCTGCCTTTTGGAGTTTACATTCTAGCAGGTGGAGACAGATGATAAATATTAAGCATAATATTTATGTCAATAAATATATAAGTCAAATGCAGTCTCTTAAAACGTGATAAGTGTTCTGGAAAAAAGAAACACAGAACAGGGTGAAGGGGGCCCTTGGCTGCCAAGGTGGTATTGGTGGAGGGCAGTTTCCAGTATTAAATACAGTGGTTTGGGTGAGGCTCATAGAAAAGGTAAGATTTCAGCAAAATCCAGAAAAGGTAAGGTAATTAGCCAAGTGGGTATCTGAGAAGACACCTGCAGACAGAGAGAATAGCTAGAGCAAAGGCCCGGAGCAGGAGCTTGCTTTGTACATTCTAGAAACAGCAACAGAGCCAGTATGGTTGGGACAGATTGAGACAGGGGAGTGCAGGAGAAAGGCAGCAGGGACATGAGACAGGGCAAGACCTCCCAGTGAGATGGGAGCCAGAATGGGGTTCCATATGGGGGGTGAGCCACAAACACGGCCCTTCATCTTCTCATCCATCCACTCATCCATTCAAAAATTCAGCCCATTGTCATGACCCTGGCAAGAAAGAGAAGGCACATTCACCTGGGATTTTAAAAGAACAAATTCTTTACAGGGGTGTGGGCAAGATCAAAGGAACCCTGGGGACACTGAAGCACCAGAGCTACCCAGAGCAGACACCCATGGCCAATACGCATGGTGAGACCCAGAGCTGCAGGGAGACCCAGAGCTGCAGGGAGGGTGGACTGGCATGAAAGGCTATAGTCTTGGATGGACACAGCCAGAACCACAAACCTTCAGGTGGCAATGGGAGGGGAAGTAGCCCTACCTCTCTGTCATTGTCCAAACCCAACCAGAAGCCAGAGGGCAATGGAGCCTGATGGTTGAAGGCATTACCACCCCAGGACACAGAGCAAGGTAAAGAAGAGTAAAACATAGATCTGGGATGATAAACAGTGAGTAGGCCACACACCCAAGTGTATTGCCATCCCTGGAGAGTCTCTAGAGGGTAGAAGAACCGTAGTCCTCCTCTGCTTGGGCCTTGCATTCTAGCGGTGGACAGACATCAGCAAACACACACATACAGACACACACAAAAGCTGACAGATCCTGGAAGGAATTCCATCCATACTTGGAAGAAGGGAATGGTGTGGAATTTTTTTTTTTTTAGATAGAGTCTCACTCTGTCACCCAGGTTGGAGTGCAGTGGCACAGTCTCCATTCACTGCAACCTCCGACTCCCAGGTTCAAGCAATTCTCTGCCTCAGCCTCCCAAGTAGCTGGGATTACAGGCACCCACCACCACGCCTGGCTAATTTTTGTATTTTTAGTAGAGACAGCGTTTCACCATCTTGGCCAGGCTGGTCTTGAACTCCTGACCTCATGATCCACCCGCCTCAGCCTCCCAAAGTGCTGGGATTACAGGTGTGAGCCACCATGGCCAGCCGGAATTTTTAACCTAAGGGCAGATACCAGTCTGCATCTTGCTGAGGCAGCTCAAACTCTAATAGAAAACACACAGTCATCCTGCCTTGAATAATTAAATAATCATGAGAGAGATACAAACTATCCATTAAAATCTGGGAAAAAGGCTTGAATTTATGAATACATTACCTACCACAACTAAAAGGGGTGAAAATGTGTTCATCAACCTCAGGAAGTGTACGAGTGAGTCAGGCTCCATCATGCTGCCCTTGTTCAAAACCTGAGCACAGAACTCCACTGCTGGAAATGCCTTGGCAGTTCTGTGTGCTGCATCTACTGTGAGAGAACAGAGGCCCCCGGGGATCAGAAGAGCAGTCAAGGGCAGTGAGTCACCCACTCTGCATGATGAGGAAACTCTCCCACAGGCAACTGGAAGCACTTCTTGTCATGCGAAACTCATGACTTTTCAAGAGGGCTCTCATTGTTAAAAACAACTTCTTTATCCTCAATTGCATTTTGCCATGTTGTGTCTTCCATCCAAGAAGGTTATGAAATTGCTAGGAAAGTCCTAAAGGAGACCCAAAAAATCATCCTTAGACAAGCTACAAAGGCTCCTACATGAAACTAGTAGAAAGACGACTTCCTTGCCTGTCTTACTTCAATAATGAAAAGTTAGGGCCCTCTGGTAGACAAACCCAAAGAGCAGTATGACAAAAATTATAGTCAAAGGAGATAGTAGTTTCCTTAAAACATTAAATGTAGAATTACCACATGACCCAGCAATTCCACTCCTAGGTATATACCCTAAAGAATGGAAAACAGGTACTCAAACAGGACATGTTCAGGCCAGTGGCTCACGTCTAATCCCAGCAATTTGGGAGGCCAAGGTGGGAGGACTGCTTGAACCCAAGAGTTAAAGGCCAGCCTGGGCAACAGAGAAGGACCCTGTCTCTACAAAAAAATTTTAAAAAATAGACAGGCATGGTGGTGCACACCTATAGTCCCAGCTACACAGGAGGCTGAGGTGGGAGAATAGCTTGAGCCCAAGTGTTTGAGGCTGCAGTGAACCATGATTGCGCCACTGCAGTACAGCTTGGGTGACAGAGTGAGACCCCGTCTCAGAACAAACAAACAAAAAAACAAAGACATGGAATTGACCTAAATGGAAAAAGCAAATATGGTACATTTATACCATAGTATACTATGCAGCCATTAAAACGAATGAGATTATGTCCTTTGCAGCAACATGGATGGAGCTGGAGGCCATTATGCTAAGCAAACTAATGCACGAACAGAAAGCCAAATACTGCAGGTTCTCACTTACAAATGCGAGCTAAGCAATGAGAATTCGCAAACACTAAGAGGGGAACAACAATGGGGCCTACTTAATGGTAGAGGGTGGGAAGAGGAAGAGGATCAGAAAAAATACCCATAGGGTACTGTGCTTATTACCTGGGTAACAATCTGTACACCAAACCCCACAACAACACAGTTTACCTATGTAAAAAACCTGCAATAAACGTAAAATAAAAGTTAAAAAAACAGATAAAATAAAAATATGTTCATAATGGCACTATTCACAAGAGCCAAAAGATGGAAACACCCAAACGTCCATCAAAGGATGAATGGATAAATAAAATGTGATATAGCCATACAAAGGAGTATTATTCAGTCATGAAAAGGAATGAAATACTGATACATGCTATCATGTGGATAAATCTTGAAAACATTATGCTAAGTGAAAGAAGTCATTTACAAAAAGTCACATATTGTAAGACTCTATAAGAAATATATAAACTTCATAATCATATTTATAATATTTATAAGAAATAGATAAATCCATGGAGACAAAATGCAGATTGTTATCCCCCAAGGGCTGGAAGAGGGGGAAATGGGAGAAACTGCTTTGTGGGTTACGAGCTTGACTTTGGAACAATGGAAACGTTTAGAACTAGATAGAAAGGGCAGTCACACAACCCTGCCAATGTACTAAATGTCACTGAATTGTTCACTTCTAAATGTTCAATATGAATTTCATCTTAATAAATTTTTGTTTTTCTGAGACAGAGTCTCAATCTTGTTGCCCAGGCTGGAGTACAGCGGTGTGATCTAGGCTCACTGCAAACTCTGCCTCCCGGGTTCAAGCAATTCTCCTGCTTCAGCCTCCCAAGTAGTTGGGATTACAGGTGTGCAGCACCACGCCCGGCTAATTTTGTGTTTTTAATAGAGACAGGGTTTCCCCATGTTGGTCAGGCTGGTCTCAAACTCCTGGCCTCAAGTGATACACCTGCCTTGGCCTCCCAAAGTGTTGGGATTACAGGCATGAGCCACTGCGCCTGGCAATAAAATTTTTTAAAAGGAAAAGGGGATAACAAGGGTGAATACATGAATAGTCAGCAAATTCTGCCATACTAGAACTTTTGGTTGCAAAGATGTAAATTTAGAACTAACAACAAAAAGCCAGCCTTACTACCAGGTAACAAACCCAAGGACCTAATAAGACCAAGATGTGACATAGAATGAAAATATAAACCAGTTCACAAAGGTACAGACTAGCACTTCTTAAACAATCAGTAGTTTTTGTTTAAATTAAATTTCCTATCCATCATAAATAGATACTTTTCTAATAAAATGAATTATTAGGACTTCTGGCTTCCTCTTTGAATATAAAAAGCTGGAGAGAATATCACTCATGCAATAACAAAAAAGAGCTGGTTAATTTGTAAAATTATTACTTTTCTTGATCCCAGCAGGGAACTGAACCAGTAGAAGGAAGATGGGGCCTCTGATGCCTGGATGTGAAGAATTCAGCTAAAATTTTCAATAGATTGCTGAAGGCCAACTATGTACTAGCATGAGAAAATAGAATCCTTGGGAACTGCAGACACAGAGGGGTTCACAGCCACTCTTTTCCAAGGACCTCTCTATGTGCTCACAGAGAAAGACTAGGGGCAGGACTGGTGTACAGGGAAAGCTACCCTCAATTCTACAGGAGGGAGCGGATGCTACTAATGGAAAGGCAGAGAGCGCTTCAAAATTACTTGTGCCTTAAAAGAACAAAAGCTTTAAATTGCTGGGAAAGAGGTAGCATATACTGTCATGCTGGGGGCATACTGTATTTGAGGAAAATGTTAAAAATGAAAGCCTTCAACCCCTGCAGAACAGTAAGTGATCCTAGACCCGGACTATTAGAGGTCTCCTACAGATGAGGCAGGATTCATCAACGAGCAAGACCCACCCATTTAAAGCAAAAGCCATTGATTGATGTTGGAGGCAGATAAGGGAGAGGGTCCCTGGAATCTCTGATCTGCCTGCACACAGGGAGAAAGGGGTGAAGCCACGGAAAGCTTGTGTCATGTGGAGGTGGGGAGGAGCCTGGTCTCTTCAGTTCCTGTGTGTGGCCTGAAATCAATCTGTGAGATGGGGTCCTATTAGCATGAACCCATCTCGCTTTCTGAGAGTTTTTTTTCTTTTTTCCTTTTTGCCCAATAGATTCCAAATTCCCTTTACCCTTCAATATGTCTGTGTGCCTAACTTTTCCTGATCATGTGACAAGAACCTGGTTTTAGTTGAACTAAGGAGCAAAGTTCTGCAACACAATTACCAGAAATAAAGAAGGGTATTACATAATGATGAAGAGGTCATTTATCAGGAACACATAACAATCCTAAATGTGTATGTACTTAACAACAGATCTTCAAAATACATAAAGCAAAAAATGATAAAACTGAAAGAAAAAGGAGAAAAATCTATTATTACAGTTGGAGACTTCATCACTTCTCTCTCACCAATCAATAAAGTAGACACTGATATAGAAGACCTAAACAACACTATCAACCAACCTGACCTAATTAACATTATGAAGCCTCATATGAAACAACAGTAAAAATACATCTTCTTTTCAAATACGTATAGAACAGTCACTAAGACAGTATTCTGGGCAATAAAAGAAACCTCAATAAATTTAACAATTTAAATAATACAAAGTGTGTTATCTAACCACACAAAATTATTATTATTACTATTGGTTTATTTTATTTGTTATTTATTTCCTTTTTAACCACACAAAATTAAACTAGTAATGAATACAAAAATGATATCTGGAATATTGCCAACTATATGGAATTAACAAATTGAAGTCTAAAGAACACAGGTAAAAGGAAGTCATAAGGCAATGTGGAAAATATATTTTAATTGAATAAAACAAAATACATGGGATGCAGCTAAAGCAGTGCTCAGAGGGAAATTTATAGCACTAAAATGCTTACACTAGTAAAGAATATCAATAATCTAGGTTTCTACCTTAAGAAACTAGAAAAAGAAAAGCAAATTAAATGCAAAGCCAAAAGAACAAAGAAATTAAGACAGACAAAGCAGAGATGAATAAAATTAAAAAATTAATGAAACTACCATTGCAAAATTATAACTGAGATAATGAAAGTGATCTGACCTAATCAACTCCTTCTTGCTTCTAACCTCCAGGCTGTCCTTGTTCATTCCTGGGCACAGGTCAAATTAACTTTGGGAGGAACTTAGTTTATATTAATAGTTTAACTTAATATAAAGTCTTTGTCTTAAAACAAAGACAATAACAGCCCTTTCCTGAAACAAACCTCCTTTTTGCCTGGGGACTAGATGGCCTTTGTAGGTAGGACTAACAAATTAGCCACAAGATTAGAAATTATGGTTTAGGAGTCATGTAGCTGAAGGGCACAAGATTCTGACCGTCCCAAAATTGCTCCTCAGGATAACATCACTATTGTAAAACCTAAGATCAATGCTTGAGATTTTTGCAGACCCTGCACTTGATGAATCAGCTAGCACCACCCAGATTGATACACTGGCTCATCTGGTAGCCCTCACCCAGGAACTGACTCAATGCAAGAGGACAGCTTCATCTCCCTATTATTTCATCTCCAACCTGACCAATCAACACTCCTGACTCACTGGGTTCTACCCAACAAATTGTCCTTAAACACTCTGATTCCTAAATGCTTGGAGAGACTGATTGGAGTAATAATAAAACTCCGGTCTCCCACATGGCTGGCTCTGTGTGAATAACTCTTTCTGTATTGCAATTCCCAATCTTGATAAATTGGCTCTGTCTAGGCAACAACAGGTAAGGTGAACCTGCTGGGTGGTTACATTAATAGTACCAAAATCTAGTTCTTTAAAAAAAAATCAATACAACTGATAGACTTCTAGTCAGATTTAATATGAAAAAAAAGAAGAAAGTACAAGTTGTCAATATTAGCAATGAAAGATGGGACGTTAATACAGATATTAAAGTTATTAAAATGATAATGAAAGAATATTACAAACTTTAGGACCCTAAATTGTATTTAAATGGCATTGTCAAGTCCCTTTGAAGACACCAATTACCAAAGCTCATCCTAAAAGGAAATAATCTGAATAGCCCTGTGTCAATTAAAGAAATTGTATTTGTAGTTAAAAATCTTCTGACAACTATGACAACAAAAGTGATAAAAAACTACATGTCTAATGAATGTATCTATATTCATTAGATGTATTTGCTAATGAATTCTACCAAACATGTAAGTAGAGAATAATACAAATTCTACACAAATGCTTCTAGAAAATAGAAGGGAACACTTTTAAATTCATTGTATAAGGTATTACACTGACACCAAAATCAGATAAAATATTATAAGAAAACTACAGACCAATATTAATTACAAACATAGATGAAAAAAATATGGCTAGAAAGGAGAAATAAGTTTTAGTGCTTTAGACCACTGTGGGATGACTATAGTTAACAATAATATATAGTTTTAAATAGCTAGAGAGGATATTGAATTTCCCCAATGCAAAGAAATGATAAATGTGTGAGATAATGGATATGCTAATTATCCTCATCTGATCACTATATGTTATATTTATTGAAATATCACAAAGTATCACATGAATAAGTACAATTAATGTCAGTTTAAAATTAAAATCTGCAACAAAATATTAATAAATCAAATCTAGCAATATATTAATATTAAAAATATGTCATTACCAAGTAGGGTTTATCCTGGGAATGCAAGGCTGGTTCAATATTCAAAAATCAATCAATGAAATTCACCATATACACAGACTAAAGAAAATTATATACTCACCTCAATGAATGCAGAAAAACATTTGACAAAATTCAACGTTATTAATGATAAAAACTCTCAGCAAACTAGAGATAGAAGAAAACATCTTCAATCAGATAGAGGATGTTTGCAAAAAATCTATAGCTAACTTCATACTGAGTTGTGAAAGACTGGCGGTTTTCCTTTTAAGACTAGGATTAAGGCAAAGATATCTGCATGCATTATGCCTGTTTTATATAGTACTGTGGAATTGTGGTACTAAGTTACTGTGATTCTAAGTACTGTTGTTCTAAGTGGTAGAATAAGGCAATAAAAATAAGTAAAGAAGATAGGAATTAAAAACGAGGAAATAAAACTGTCTCTATTTAAAAGCAACATGAGGCCGGGCACAGTGGCTCACGCCTGTAATCCCAGCACTTTGGGAGGCTGAGGTGGGCAGATTACCTGAGGACAGGAGTTCAAGACCAGCCTGGCCAACATGGTGAAACCCCATCTCTACTAAAAATACAAAAATTAGCCAGTCGTGGTGGCCCATGCCTGTAATCTCAGCTACTCAGGACGCTGAAGCAGGAGAATTGTTTGAGCCTGGGAGGGGGAGGTTGCAGTGAGCAGAGAGCATGCCACTGCACTCCAGCCTGGCTGACAGAGCAAGACTCTGTCTCAAATAAAATAAAATTAAAATAAAATAAAATAAAATAAAATAATAAAATAAAATAAAAATAAAAGTAACATGACTGTCAATTTGAAAAAAAAATCTCAATTTACAAAATCACTCTTAGAAATAATAAGCTTAGCAAAGTCAAACTAGCAATGAACAATTGGAAATTAAAATTTTGAAGCTTGTATCATTTATAATAGCACAAAGCACATACAATATTTATGTACAAATCTAACAAAGTATGAGCAAGATTTATATGTTGAAAATTATAAAACACAGATTAAAAATTCTAAAAAGATCTAAATTAATAGAGATACCATCTTCACAGACTCAATATTGTTAAGACATCAATTCTCTCCAAAATGCACTACATAGTCAACAGAATCTGAAAGTCCCAGCAAAATTTTGTATAGAAATTAACAAGCTGATATTAAAATTTACAGGGAAATGCAAAAGAACTAGAATACCCAAAATAATTTGTCAAAAAAGTACAAAATCAGAGGACTTATACTATCTGATTTCAAAATACGCTATACAGTGATTAAGACAATGTAATACTGATGAAAGGATAGACATATAAATCAGTGAGATAGAATAGACAGTCTAAAGATAGAGACCAATGTATATGGCCAATTAATTTTTGACAAAGGTGAAAGGCAAGTAGAAGGAGAAAGACAGGCCTTTTCAACAAATGAAGCTGAAGCAATTCAATATCTGTATACAAAAAAACAAAAACAACCCATGACCTATGCCTGGCACCAATACAAGTAATAACTCAAAGTGGATCATACACTTAAATGTAAAAACTAGAGCTATAAAATTTTGAAAATAAAACGAGAAAATCTTTATAATCTTGTATTAGCCAAGACTTGCTACCAAAACTATGACTTATAAAAGAAAAATTTTGATAGAGTGGACTTTATCAAACTTTAAAACTTTTGCTCTTCAAAATACACTGTTAATAAAATGAAAAAGGAAGATACAGACTGGGATAAAATATTTTCAAAACACATATCTCAAAATGACTTATATCTAGATTATATAAAGAAATCTCAAAACTCAATAAAAAAAAATCAAACAATCCACTTTTTTAAATGGACAAAAGATTTGAACCAACTTAAACCAAAGATGATGTGTGAATCCCAAGTAAAAATACGAAAAGGTACTCAACATATTAGTCATTAAGAAAATGCAAATTATGACCACAATGGCATAGATATCATTATACACCAATAGGAAAGGCAAAAATTGAAACTAAAACTAAAACAAAAAGATATTGGCAACATCAATTATATATAGCAAGTGAGTAGAACTGGAACATTCATACATTGCTGCAAGCAATGCAAAATTATACAGCCAGCCACTTTGAAAAACAGTCTGGCAATTTCTTACACAGTTAAACATACATGTATCATGAGACTTAGAAATCTGACTTCCAAGTAATTACCCAAAAGAAATGAAAACATGTCCACACACAAATTTCATGTTCACACAAAAGTTCTATGCAAATGTTAATAGCAGCTTTATTCATAATCACCAAAATCTGGACTAAATGCCCCTCAGCTTATGAATGGATAAACAAATAGTGGTACATCCATAAGTGAAAAACTGCTCGGCAATAAAAAAGAATGAACTACCGATACATTGCAACAATATAGATAGATCTTATATGCACTATGATAAGTAAAAGAAGCCAGAGTCCAAACTATGGTATGATTCCATTTATTTCTCAAAAAGCCAACATTTTAGGATCAGAAATAGAATCAGCATTGCCAGCAAGTGGGGATGGTGGGGATGGTTGGGGATGGTTGACTACTAAGGTATAGGAGGTAATTTTCCAGAAAGGTAACTGTTCATTATCTTGATTGTTATGATAATTATCAGACATCTTTGTCCAGACTCTACACTTGGGTTAATTTCATGAAACTCTACACTAAGGGTAAATTTTACTATATGTAAATTATTCCTCAGGAGCCTTTAATAGATTCTATCTCAACTTTTCTCCTTAGTATTTTCTTGGAAAGAAATCTACTAAGTGAAAAAAGCCAGTAGAAGAATAATATGGATTGTGGCTTCCCAGTTACATGAAAAAATCTGGGTAGGCAGGAGGGGGTGGTTAGGTGGTGAAATATGTGTAAAATATGGAATGATTGTAACAGTAGTTACTTCTGATAATAAGCATTTAATATGTAATATTTTGTATTAAAAATAGCTTCTAAAATGAATTACCAGATATGGGAATGTTACCTTCCTTTAAAAGTTTCTGAAGGCTTACTCATAATTCCTGTACTTATATCATGGACCTGTATTAATTTTCAGACTGGCACCAGTCCATGGACACCTTTGAGTAGTACTGATAATAGATAATTTCCTGGAATAATGATGTAATATATATTTTCAAAATTAAAAATAATAATGAGCAATAGTGTAAAATACTATGTAACTTTTATTAAATTCATCTATTCTATATCACCATATGTAGTGTTCCTAAGCAACAAAAGGAGATCATAAAGAAATAAGTAAAATATAATCCTATTTATACTTCATAAATATATATCTTTCACATATATGGAAATAAAATTCTAACAGTTAATATATAAAAATACAAGTATAAGTAGTTGTTATTTCTAAATATAAGCTTTATTCCTTTCCTTGGTATTTATTTTCTAACTTATCTACAATACACATGCATTACTTATATAATGAGAAAGAAAGGTCTCTATTTGGTAAGTTGAGAGAAAGATTTGGAGTATATCGTTCCATCTCAGAGGCCTACCTATAGGTCCTTTCAGCATATGTTAGCAGGGGTTCCTGGGAGACAAAAGTCTGGACCGCCTATTCTGAACAGCACTGCTCCTTTCAAACCCATATTTACTACCTTCCTACTGTGTGTGAAAGTACCATAGAGGACACAAAAATGTGTGGTACAGCCTGTGGCTTCAAATACCTCTGAGCATTATGGCGGATAGCGTGGCAAGGGGGTACTGAGGTCCCCAGAGGCTCTATGGGAGAAGGAAACTCAAGATGAGCTATCAACACCACTGTTACTGATGAGAAGGTAACACAGTTGCAGATGTTCTAGACACAGGAACCAGCAGAAGCCAAAATATCAGGTGGGGGAACATGAGACCTCAGCTTATTGTGACTATGATGCAGGTATATGAGTGGCGTTGGGTTGGTTATTTGGAACTTGTCAATGACCCTGGTGAGGGCCACATTAAGGCAGCACCAGGGGACAAAGCCAGACAAGGTTTTAGCAATGTGGATATGATATGAGTGGTAAAGGAATTGGGACAAGACTGTTCTTAAGTTGGGCAATGAAGGAAAGGGAAAGATGGAGAAGGAAAGGAGAATGGAAGAGGAGGTGGTAATAACATTCGACAAGGCTTGATTTTCGTTCTTTTATTTTTAAAGAATCAATGAAACTTCATCTTTCAGGTGGGAGAAGGAGCTAATAGTAAAGGAAGAGAGATATAAGGGACACAGTGAGTTTGTTCAGAAGGGAGAGTTGCTAGTGGGAGGTCTGATGAAGGTAAGGAGGAGAAGATCCTTTTTTTTTTTTTTTTTTTTTTGTCTATAATAACTCTCCAAGTTGGCCGGGCATGGTGGCTTGCACCTGTAATCCCAACACTTTGGGAGGCCAAGGCAGGTGGATCACCTGAGCTCAGGAGTTCAAGACCAGCCCGGCCAACATGGTGAAACCCCATCTCTACTAAAAATACAAAAATTAGCTGGGCATGGTGGCGGGTGCCTGTAATCCCAGCTACTCGGGAGGCTGAGGCAGGAGAATCGCTTGAACCTAGGAGGGAGAGGTTGCAGTGAGCCAAGATCATGTCACTGCACTCCAGCCTGGGCAACAAGACCAAAACTCCATCTCAAATAATAATAATAATAATAACTCTCCAACTTAGTTCATGGTGCCCTAATTGTCTCAGTAATGTTTTCCAAGGAGAGCCCACGGACCAAAAGAAATACCTGAGTTCCATTTTATGGAACAACTTAGGAAGTACTTATGTCCTAATAACTCAATAGCCATTTGATAAAAAAAAATGCACAAATTGAAAGGAAACATTTTTATTTCATTCTTCAAGGTTCACACTTGTTTACTAAAGGGATGTGTGTACCTATTGGGCCCTGAACAACTTCCTTAATATTGGAATTGTACATATTAGGCACTGCCACTCACATTTCCTATTCCATACACACTTGCTTTTAATCACAGCAACTACCGAAAAAAAATATGCAACTTTGCAAAGATACAGTATTATCCAAAGAATTGTAGCATGATCTAATGATGAAACTGTGAAACACCTGAGCTGGTAATTCACATAGCGTCTGTCAGATGTTGCATGTGGTTGTATTGCCTTCAAACATTTAAAATACCCCGTAGCATCCCTGTGAGTCTGCTGCAGCACTTTGGGGAGTCTCAGCACACAATTTGGGAATGACAGGGATAGAGGAAGAGAGAAAGAGAGAGATTGGATATAGGGCTTCCTAAGGTGAAGAGGAGGGATGTTTGAGCAGGCTCAGAAATAAGTATATCCAGGTCATCATTTGGTGGCTCTCCAACAGTTGCAGCCCTCAATTTACATTTGTAATTAGGACCTAAGCACCAGAAAGCTGTGCTAAGCAGATCCTGCACTGCATAGCCTACATAACTCAACACAATTTCAGGATTACCAGTTCTTACCACCCCAGCTTACCTGCAGGGTGTGAAAGTCCTCAGCTAATTTGTCCCATGATTCATTAACTAGGGGAAATCATTTAAGTGCACACTAGCTAAACATTGACCAGGGTCACCATTTAACCTTCAGGGGAAAATGACCCTCAACCATTTGCATACAGCCAAATTGTCCCACAGGCTTCAGAAATGCCAACAACCTCCTCCTGAAATATGCCCTAGGGTTACTTGGCTCAGGGCCAAAAGAGGCCAAGAAAGTGTCAAAAGCCAGTGAAAGGGGGATATTGGTGGCTCACATCTGTAATCCCAACACTTTGAAAGGCCAAGGCACCGGGATCCTTGAGGCCAGGAGTTCAAGACCAGCTTGGGCAACATAGACCCCATCTATACAAAAAAAAAATTTTTTTTAATTACCCAGATGTGGTGGCACACACCTATAGTCCCAGCTACTCAGAAGGCTGAGGCAGGAGGATCAACTGAGCCCAGGAGTTTGAGGTTACAATGAACCATGATCACCACTGTACTCTAGCCTGGGCAACAAAGACTCTACCTCTAAAAGAAGGGGTGGGAGTTTGGGGATGAAGGGAGTTGGTGGGAGGGGGATGCATGGCAGGGAGGAAGCACCAGGGAGGCAGATCCTGGGGTGGGATGAGCAAGACTGAGCACCCCCAAGTGACTATGAGTGAGCTGCCCAAGGGCCATGAGGACCACCAGGCTAACAAGAAGTGAGGTGTACAATGCCCAGGCTGCAGTCTCTCCAGGACACCCCATTTACTTTCTGATCCTTCAATTAAAGACATGCAGGGGAACTGGACAAAGTGCAGAGATGGTATCAAAGGGAAGGAATCAATCTTTGTGAAGAAACGTTAATAGAGCCAAAGTTCAGCCCAGAAAGAAGTCCATGCATAACTTACCATGTATACAAAGATTTTACACACACACACACACACACACACCATGTTTATTTCAGGAGAACAGTTTGGGGTGGGCCTAAGAGAGGATTTCTGAAACACCGAAGTGAGGGATGCTGACATTTATTGAGTACTAGCTATTTTACAACGCTTACAGCAGATATTATTTCACAGTTGAGAAGAGCAGGCTTACAGTGTTTACTAATTTGTTCAAAGTCATACAGCAAGTAAACAGCAGCAGTGAATCTACCCAAGTCCCTAAAGCTGGATTCCTTCTCCTTCTCTTACAAAGATGCAGTAATATTATATGTGGTAAAATACACATAACATAAAATTTACCATCTTAACCATTTCTAAATATATAGTTCAGTAGTGTTAAATACATTCACATTGTTGTACAGTCTCCAGAACTCTTCCTCTTCCAAAACCAAAACTCTGTACATGTGAAATAATAACTCCCCGTTTCCTTCTCTTCCCAGCCTCTCACGACCCCTCTTCTACTGTCTCTCTGAATATAAGTAGAATCATATTTGTCTTTTTGTGAGTGTTTTATTTCACTCAGCACAATGGCTTCAAGTTTTATCCATGTTGTAGCATGTGTCAGAAGTGCCTTCATTTTTAGGGCTGAATAATATTCCACTGAATGTACTGACCACATTTTGTTTCTCCATTCATCTGTCAATAGTCCCTTTGTTTCCACCTTTTGGCTATTGTGAATAATGCTGCTATGAACATGGGTGTTCAAGTATCTCTTAGAGACTCTGCTTTCAACTCTTTGGGGTATACACTCAGAAGCAGAATTGCCGGATCACATAGTACGGTAATTCTACTTTTAATTTTTTTGAGGAACCACCATACTATTCCATAGCATTTTGCATTCCCACCAACAGCACACAAGGGTTCTAATTTCTCCACATCCTCTTAACCTCTCTTTTACACTGCTGCCCATAAGCAACCAAACAATGAAATGGCTGATGCAAAAACCACACATCCCAAACCCAAACCTAGCCACAGTGAAACTGGCTTCAAGGCAGCTGCCCACCAACCCACAGCAAGATAGAGCGGATGCTTGAGAAAACAAGCCCTCCCTCTAATCCGGAAAGGCAGTCCAGGCAATGGCACCTGGGTCCTCACTGCTCGGAGGGGCTGCACGGACCCCTGAGACATTCCCCCACATACAGGAGGTGCTTAACAGTAGCCCACACTCCACTTTCCCCAGGTATCTCAGGACATCTCTCCTCCTGGTGCTCAGTTTATTTTCCACTGCTGACATTGCCAGTGACTACACTGAAAAGCTGTGTCAATCGCTTCTTTGTCTGAGAGAAGGGCATTTATCATTTGCTGTTCTAAATCTGAAAACATCATAACCAACCCGTGGGCGTTGGCTCACGTTACACTCTGTAATTTCAGTTAGTGAGTTAATGGGAAAGATGCATTAACATTCTGTTTGTGGTTTAAAATACATATTTACACAGTTTGACTTTTCATATCCCCAAACTTATAATTTATCCATCATTATGTTCCCTATTCTCTACTCTTGAACATTAACTGCCCTTATTTAGGTGATGAAAGATGGGGAGGGAGGCTGTGGTTGTTCCGTGCATATGGAAAGCTGATCAGCTCAGAGCAGAGTGGTGCACTCGTGCCCAGTGGTCAGGGAAGGGAAAGGCTCTGCCGAAATCTCTGTGAGTTAATGGGTTCATGCAGATCTGTCGCCTCCAAGCATAACAGACAAGGATGACTGAGCTGGAGTCTGCATCAAGTCTACCATTTTATGTCCAACGCCAGACAGAGCCATGATTCCGAGCCTGCAAACCAAGAGCTCAGATTCCCCTCAAAGTGGTTGCAGAGGATCCCAGGACACTAGTAAACTTTCTACTTCATCTTCCTATGTGTTTTATTATAAAATGTCTTCATTTTTCACCAGTGCAGTTAACTTCCCCAACTCATTCTTAAGTCACATGTTTCTCTGTATTTCCATTAACAATCAAACAAAGGGAGGAAGTGTTGCACAGTAGAAAGGATGCAGGCTTTGGAGTCAGACAGCCCTGGATTCAGACCCCAGCTCTGCCATTTACCAGCTATAGGAACTTGAGTGATTCACTGAAATTCTCAGAGTCTCAGTGATTTCATCTGTCACAGGAGGTAGATGAAAGTGACGTCATGAACAATGGCCAGTGTTGGCATCATGTATCATGGCACTCTATTCATTACAACTAATTTGGTTCTGCTACAATCCTGTATAAAGAATGGCAAGAAAAGTGTCTTTTTCACCTCTAGCCTCAGTGTCTTGCTCAACGACTTGCATAGAGTAGGAACTTAATAAATGTTAGGCGTGTGTTGAATTAATCACAGGGACAGAATTGTCATACTCAAACTAATGAGAACAATTAGGAGGGCTTTGTCTAGAAAGAAAGTCAAAGACTGAGAAGGGATCCTAACAGAATCAGTAGAATCACAAAGAAGATAAATAAAGAGAAAACAATTGTTCATTCTAGAATATGGGAAGAAGAAGGAAATCTTGAAGCTTGAATGAAGTAATTTTAAGATGATGGAAGAATTATTTTATTAACCTTGTAGATTCATTGCCTCCAGAATCAGTACAAGCTAAAATAACCAATATATTTCAAAAAGGTTTAAGTAAACCCACCAACAACAAACCCATAAGGAACGGACTGGCCATTAACAAAAAAGGTAATTAAGAAGTAAGCTGGGTGCCCAACAGATTTCCCTTTTGAGAGCCTGAGTTTCCCTCCTGCCTGGCGTCCCATCCAGATATTGTGTGTCAGTTTCTAATTCTCATTTCTTTCCCTTGGGGCCTTCCTGTTTATTGGCAACCAATTAAATTCCCACTCTCAAAGTCTCAACATATATTTTCTCCAAAAAGTAGACAAATTTTAAGAGAACGCTCCTAGAGATAAATGAACCCCTCCTCAATAGGAAGAATGAAGCTTTGCTGGGACAAGGAAGATACTTTGGGGAGAGAAGGGAGAGCATTGCTCACTCAGCTCATTCCAGGGACAGAAGATGGTTACAGACAGGGCAGAAAGGAGCATCCTGTCCTCTCTGCTGTGACCATGACTCTCACCCAGCCTCGGCTAGATTACAGCAGTGATGGATCACTCTCTGCTCTGCCAGGTTTAGGTGCCACTGTTGGATAGTTCTGATGGTTAGAGTTCTTTTTGTGTGTCTGTAAGACTTTGTGTGTCTTGCTGTCACCCAGGCTGGAGTGCAGTGGTATAATCACGGCTCACTGCAGCCTCAACCTCTCGGTTCGAGTGCTACTCCCACCTGAGCCTCCCAAGTAGCTGGGACTACAGGTACACCATGTCCAGATAATTTTTTGTTTGTTTGTTTGTTTTGTAGAGACAGGGTCTGCATGTTGCCCAGGCTGGTCTTGAACTCCCAGGCTCAAGCAATCCTTCCACTCTAGCCTCCCAAAGTGCTGGGATAATAGGTGTGAGCCACCACACTTGGCCAGTTAGAGTTCTTGCTATATTTTCAAGCACTGAGGAAATCAAAGTTTGTGTCACTGAGCAATGGAATAATGATTGCTGGTTTATCTTTTTCTTCCTTTTGGGCCCCTCTATTTGCAGTTCATTGGTCCTGTTTTTGGCCTACAGAGTAGGACAACAGACATGGATCCCTCTTCCACATGAAGCCCTTCCAATATTGAACACAGTACCTCTGGCATCCCCCTTGGCTCTTCATTCTCCAGGCTAAATTCCCATATCTCTCTACAGCTACATTGAGGACCTGGCTTTGAGGGACACCAATTACCCTCCCAAGATGATCCTGTATGACTAACCTTGCTGGGTAGATGGAAATTTTTGTCTCTCTTGGGATAATTACCAGCATAGGGTGTGGTATGCAAAAGCTTACACTATGCAGAAGTTATACAGAACACAAAGGCATAAAATTAATGTCAGGGCTTCTAGGAACCTCAGAGATAACCCAGTCCCCACTCTGTTTGTAGAGAATCTGAAAGTCACAGAACAAGTAAGTGGCAAAACCTGGTCAGAAGCCTTGGCCCTACAATTCCTAGGACAGAACAAACAGTTCTGCCCTACACTGCTTCCTTGGATGAAGACAGCTAGTACCTGACCTCTGTTTTCCCTGCTATAATGAGAATATCCCTGTGTAATTCCTCTACCTGACACTGGGGTACACTGGCATGCCACCCGCCCCACCAGGCAGATCTGAATGCCCGCCAATGCTGGGGATGATTTACAGGGCCTGTCTGGGAGATGATTTTCCAAGAAAACACTCCATATAATTGGCCTTTGGTATATCTCCTCAGTGGTGATTTATTTCTGTAGGACAAGCCAAAGAACTTCTCTCCCCACCTCTGCAAAGCCTCCGGTCCCTGGCCTCAAAGTTCAGCAAGTTTCTGGCCAGAGAATGTTCTTCCTCTCCACCCACTCAGCCTTTTTTTCTGTGGTTTGCAATCTCATTTGCTAAATATACTGAGATGCCCTGTACACAGCGGTCTGCAGTTCTAGAATGTGCCTGACTTCCTTTGGCTGGGAGCATCACTCATAAATCACTGTGCTAGCAGCTGCCATCCATTTATATCCATGACCTATGAGGACTGAAAGCTCAAGTTCTTCCATGGTGATGCCTTTTTCATTCGGGCCCCTCCACGAGAGTAAAACCCTCTCTCTCCCACACATATACACATCAGTATTTAGCTGTGTGGTAGCCACAGAGAAGGGACTTGGTGAACACTTACCGAACAGAGTGTGTAGAAATATTCAGAGTAACTTTAAACTTGGCCACTCACTTATGAGTGTTGAGTGACAATTGCATGCCTAAGCAAAACTTCTCTGAACACAAACCTGGATGATGAGTTTGATGAAGCACATTCTCAGTGGAGGAAACTAGGGCTTGTTGAAGAAATAAACAGTGAATTTTCCCAGTTTTGCAAACAGCTTCTGACATTTACCAGCCCACAGCTGCTTTTTACCAGCCCCATTGACATAGCCATTCCCCAGAAGTCCCTGAAGGATTTCCAGAGGTAAGACAATCCCAGAGAAGGAAAGGCAGAAAGTGTGGGTTGGTGAGAGTGAACTCTTTCCCAAAAGTTGGGAGGGGTGCTCCAGTTAAACTCACCCCACTTAGCAGGCCCCCCAGCAAGGAAGTGCTCTGAACTCAGGAAGTACCTGGGCTTTCCTGAGAATGGGGTAAGGCGAGGAACTAGAAAAAAATCAGAATATGTGTTCACTGGTTCCCAGAAGAGAAATTTGGTTTTATGCATGTCAAGGGAGTCTTTAAACTTGAGAAGACTAAAAAATTGGGCAGCAGGGGGTGGTGCAGAAGAGTGAAGCATGAGAAGGAGGAGGTGGGAAGAGTCGGTGACTGATCCCCATTGCTGGGAACAGCTGCTGGGGCAGATGCTTGTGTTTTGTCAAATATTCCTCTGTCTGTAGAGGCTAACTGCAGGTGAAATCCTTCATGAGGAAGAGGAAGGGGGTGCGAGTGTGAGGGAGAGGAGGGGAGGAAGCCAGGATCACTAGAATAGATGGCTATGTTTAGCTTACATGGAAACAAACACTGAGGCCAAGTCTTCCCTGCAGACCAGAAGGACTTTCCAGGCAGGACTGTCCTCCCTTGGCTGTCCCAGGCAGACCAACATCCCACAGCATTCTGCAGCAAGATGGTGGGAGACAGGAAAGAGACAGACTTTCCAAGGACACAGGGTCAGGGTAGGGCTTAGAGAAAGGAAAGTCACCATCCCTATGAGGTAGGAACCAGGGGAAAGTAAAACGACCCCTCCCTCTACCCCAGCCCCAGCCAGGCCATTCTTCAGGAGTGTGTGGGGCGAGCAGACTTGATCTTGGCTGGTGAAAGAGGCTTTCTCCTCCCAGCTGCTCCAGGGGACTATTGGAAAATACAGCGCAAGATTGCATTACCAATTTCTGTTGGCCTAACACAATGAAAACCTACATCTAATTTGCTGTCCACTATCCCCCAGGTCCCCTTCAGCATTTACTGCTTTCCAAATATCTTCCTCCCATTGAATATCTGTGTTTCGGATTATTTGTCCCCAGATGTATTAGGATGCATTTACTGCAGCTGAATCTCATCTAGTGATTTCCTGTCCATATGCCTGACAGCTCCAGGTCCCTTTATGTCACGTCTCTGTCATTGGTGGGGTTTGTAATACCTCTCCATTTAGGGGAAAATACAGATATAATTAGCATATTCTTTACAACCTTCTCTAGGTTATTAACAAGGATGCAGAGTATAACTGAAGCAAAACTCCCAGTGGCACCCCATGCCCTCTGAATCCCATCCCACATCTCTCTCCAGTGCTGCAATAAGGTGATCCATTCAGTCCACTGAAAGAGCTTGTGCTGAGTTCCTTCAGTCACGAAATAGGCAAAAGGACCCTTGGTCCAGTGTAATGAAGATGACATTGAGCAAGGACCTAAGAGAAGTAAATTCTAGTCCCACCCCTGCTATTAATGAGCAATGTGACCTTGAGTAAGCCACTTCTATAGTCACATGGCTAATTGTGAATAGGTTCACTGTTAGTCCTCATAAAAGATCAAACGAAGATATTAATAATTCTGATAATAATGTCTTAACAGTGGCTAATTTTTACTAACCTACTACTAAGTGCCAGATACTTTACATATATCATTTTTAACCTTCAACATAAACCTATGAAGTTAAGTTTCAAAGCTGCATTTGCCAACGAGAAAACTGAACCAAAAGAATTCAAAGGACTTGCCAAAGGTCACAATGACTGAAAACTGCGACTTGAACCGAATATCTTTCTGGTTTGAAAAAACGTAATATGGCTGGGCACAGTGGCTCATGCCTATATTCCCAGCACTTTGGGAGGCCAAGATGGGCGGATCACCTGAGGTCAGGAATTCAAGACCAGCCTGGCCAACATGGTGAAACCCTGTCTCTACAAAAAAAAAAAAAATTAGCTGGGTGCAGTGGCACATACCTGTAACCCCAGCTACTTGGGAGGCTGAGGCAGGAGAATTGCTTGAACTTGGGAGGCAGAGGTTGTGGTAAGCCAAGATCACACCACTGCACTCCAGCCTGGGTGACAGAGCAACACTCTGTCTCAAAAAAAAAGAAAAGAAAAGAAAAAACATAATATTCCTGCTGAGCCAAGTCCCTTGGATACTAAGGAAGAGGTGGTATCTCAGTTAATGGCTTCTTCTCCATCAAATTGTTGTCCCTTTCCCTAGCCACTTGTCCACACGGTCTTCCTCAGTTCATGAATGTTGCTCAGGAGCCCAAAACCCTCTGCTAGAAACAAAGACTCAAGTACCCTGAAAGGTTCACCGCCAAGCTTCATATTTAAGTAAGTAGGTGCTACCAGGAAGGGTTCATGGTCAAATGAGCTTGGGAAACACACGGTTAAACAAGGTTCAACCAACTTCTTCCCCACAAGATGCACTAGAGCCTTTTTTTTTTTTTTTTTGAGATGCAGTCTAGCTCTGTTGCCCAGGCTAGAGTGCAATGGCACGATCTCAGCTCACTGACAACCTTCGCCTGTCGGGTTCAAGTGATTCTCCTGCCTCAACCTCCTGAGTAGCTGGAATTACAGGCCCGTGCCACCACATCTGGCTAATTTTTTTTGTTTTGTTAGTAGAGACGGGGTTTCACCATGTTGGCCAGGGTGGTCTCGAACTCCTGACCTCAGGTGATCCACCCACCTTGGCCTCCCAAAGTGCTGGAATTAGAGGCGTGAGCCACCGCACCCAGCCATGAAGTGATTTTATTTTATACCTATGTTATAAAATTATTTAGGTATGGTGAGGCCAACAGATCAGGAAATGACTGCCATTGAAAACACAGCTTACTCTAGTTCCCAAGAGGATGGGGCATGCCATGTTACACAGGGCCGCACACGGAAGCATCTGGGTAGGCGACAAGGCAGAAGGAGGGAGCAAAGTCTTGATTGTGGTGGTTCTGGGAAGAGATGGGCCAGGCAAGGTAAGCAGAAGTGGGATTGGCTGTCTTGACTGGTCCTGGGATGATTAGGGCAGAGGAATACTGTATCCTAGAGTGTAAGAGCCAGAGAGAGGAAGTGGTTCACAGTAGCGGCTCTGGATTTGTTCCTTTGCATATGAAAGGCACACCTCTAAGTGAGTCATTTGTAATCTCTAAGAATTGGCTAGCCCTGGGAGGGACAGTCTTTCCCTGGTTAGCCCAGCCCCAGATGTCAGTTTATCAAAAGCACAGGAAACAAGCAAATGTAGTCAATGCAATCTAGGTCATGTTGCCATGCATACACTGAATCCCTGCTTCTAATTGTTGCTCTACTCCAAGGCATCTACCACATTCTACCTTCCAAAATCCCAGAATTTCCTTCAACTCAAAGCTGGCTTCAACTTTCTACCACTACAAATAATACATTAATGAAAATCTTCCTATGAACCTCCTTATGGACCTATGCAAGAATTTCATTTGGATATTTATCTTAGAGTGGACTTGCTGGGCACAGGATATGAGTATATTAATTCAGCTCAATGAAGCCAGCTTGTACTCCAGAATTACTGTAATTCTACCAGTAGGGCATGAGGGTTCCTATAACCCCACATCCCACTAATGTTTGCCATTACCTGGTTTTTCAATTATCCCAGCCTAATGGGTACAAGGTGATCATTTATTCTTATATTAATTTACATTTCTCTGATTTCTCCGAAGTCTGATCTCATTCAGCTTTGTTCCTTGTAACCACTCAATACAGGTTTCTAAGCCAATTCTCAGTGAGCAATAAACATCTAATGGAAAATGCTAGACATATTTCCTTTGAGTCACAGGTACAAAGGCTGCCTAGTTCTGGCTCCTCCCACCAGAAACCCACAGGCAAAAGCACTAACTACAACAGGTACAAATAAATCTGTCTCCTGATTTTGTGGATGATGCAACCATTTAGAAGACAAACCTTGCCATGTTGGACAGCTCACCCCAAAGTGACAGGCAGGAAAACCAAGGCTGAGGCAAGGGTACAATTCAAATATCATACTTTCTAGGTCAACTTAGTACAGTCATCCCTTGATAGACAAGGGGAATTGGCTTGAGGGCCCCCTGCATATACACAGATCCACACATAGTCAAGTCCCACAGTTGGCCCTATGGAATCTACACATATGAAAAGTTGGTGTTCCATATACATGGGTTTAGCATCCCGAGAATTTCGATTTTTGATCTTCATTTGGTTGAAAAAAAATCCTCAGGTAGGTGAATCTGTGCAGTCCAAAACCTGTGTTGTTTGAGAGTCAACTGTAGTTAGAGGCTGAAGGATGAGGATTTGGAATTGCAAAGAACTACCTCCTACCCAAGCTTCTTGGTTCTATAGCACTGAAATCTTAAAAGAAGAAGAGATATTGTCTACTAAATGTGAGCCAATCAAAGCAGAAATCTATACAACAAAGTAAGGGATAGTGTTTAATGTATGTATTACATAACATGCATATAAAGCTAGATAGTAAGTATATAAACATATAATGTGCTCATCTGATAAGCATGTATGTGTGTATACATACACGTTTTATATACATGTGTGTTTCTATAATTTTTCTCCCTGTCAAATAAACTACAAACTACTTTATAAGTTTTACTCAGTTTAGTCCCTGTTTTCAGATCCAGAAGAGCAGAATACCACTTGTATAGATGAACTTTCTTTCATCTCATCTTAGGCAATTAGTAGGATTAAAAAGAAAGCAAAAACCTAAAACATTAATACAAATAAACATGTTACATAAAACATATGTCATCCTAAACACAATCTGTGGCTATATCTGATTTTATATAAATATACACACCATAGACAATCCAATAGTGTTACTTTTATTTATTTTTGAGATGGAGTCTCACTCTGTCACCCAGGTTGGAGTGCAGTAGTGTGATCATGGCTCACTGCAGCCTCAACCTCCCCAGGCTCAGCCTCCTGAGCAGCTGGGACTACAGGAACCACCACACCCAGCTAATTTTTGTATTTTTTGTAGATAGGATTTTGCACTGTTGCCCAGGCTTTTCTTGAACTCCTGGGCTCAAACAATCCTCCCACCTTGGCCTCCCAAAGTGCTGGGATTACAGGCATGAGTCACCGCATCCTGCCAGATACTTTTATTGGAAAAAAGAACAAGTGGTAAGTGTGACTACTACTAACTAGAAGCCAATATAAAATCTGATGCTGAATGCACTGGGAAACATAAAGGTGTCACCAGGGCCATTCCAGATATTTCTCTCACAACTTTATTTTCTTCTCTGCCTGCAATAAGGAAGTCTTTAGTGAAAGCGCTGAACACAAACTGTCTGTTACAGCCGCGCTTCCCACCAAGGGCTCTTGGATGGAGGTGTCAAGGTGTGAAGACACAGCCCACCTTGAGAGGAGAGACTGCTGACCTGCTAACTGAAAATATAAGCAAGCCCTGACATGCCACAGGCTGTCGGAAGAGACATTTGCTTTTGAGTACACAGCCTGTTCTACTCTCTGACTTACGTAGATGGGACAAATGGTGCCCTGGGCACACTCATCCACACATCAGCATGAATTAGCTAGTAAATCACAACTGCAGTAGCTAATAACAGCCATAAAGCCCTTTGAATGTTACAAGGTGTTTATAATGGGCAACTCACTATGATTTATATAAAAAACATGAGTCAGCTTCTGAGACAAAGCTGATATGTGGACAGTGGCCTTGTGGTGTGACCTCTAGCAAGCATCCAAATAAATTGCAGAATTGCAGAATTTCCTTCTGGTCCAAGGCTGGCCACTGTCTCATACACATATTTTCAGAATAATACTTGGTGAGAGAACTGAGTGCTGGGGCATTGGGTCTTCCCTGGTAATTGGCCATGGGGAAGAAGGTGACTGTCTCAGTATAGCTCAATGTAGTAGAAGATGCTAAATACTAAGGGATAGTATAGGACCATCCCTAAGTTTGGCCCCATGGGGTAAACAGAAGGTAGATGAGATACACTCCTTGCCCTCTCACTTGGGAAAGCAAGATGGATATATTCAAATATTGGAAAATATAATATGGTTTAAAGATGTAGTTAAAGGAAAGCTCTGGGGTCTGGGAATTCTGAAAGGCGGCTTCATAGAGGACAGAATCTGAGTTGGGCACCGAAGGATTGATGAAAGAAGGTAGGATGTATATTCCCTAGAAGGTAGATGAGTGAGTGAAGAGATTAGGTGAACAATAATGAAGGCATATCTATTTTGAAGGGAAGGGAGAAGGAGGAGGAAGAAGAACTTGAGACATACACTAATCTAGTTAAACTGAAAAATACACTGAAGAACAGTGGGAAATGAGGCCAGGAATCGCAAAACAGAACTTAAGAGCTGGCAGCAAATGACCACGGATACCCCAGACAGAAGGGTCTGTGCTATGAAGTTCACCAAATTCCCGGCAGGTAAGGACCAACCCACCTAAAAAGACTGGCAAGATGAAGGCAGGTCTCTTCCCTTACTCCTAACTGTTATAAAAGCTGACACGAAATGACTTATCCAGAGCATTCTTTTTAAGAACAAAAAATCCATCTCCATCATTATCAGATGATTCTAGACTACAGCCATGGTCTAGCTTCTGATGTCCTGGGAGGAAATAATTTCATTACTTTTCCTTATTTTCTTGTTTCTTTTCCATACTTCTTGGGCCTTTCCCTTTGGTTTAAATATTTTGATGTAAGGACTTTCTTTTTATAACGGGATGTTGGTCTTCTGGTGTCCATCTAATTTGGGGCTTCAAGCCTTTTTCCAAACTGCTTCCAACTCAAAGGGCCTTTATTGTTGAAAGCCACATAGAGCTCTTCATACAAGGACTTCCATACATCTGAAGAGACCCACTCCCCACTCCTCCTGGCTGGGCTGTGTTTTCTCTGAGGAGCCAATGTGGTCAGCCTGGAGGGAGGCAGATGACATGCATACTGCCCATCCACCCAGAAGTGTGCAAAATTGCACACCCAACTCCAGATCATTCTTCCCTCCACAGTCAGATCAAACAGCAATCTAAAAAGCCCTTTGAAGAATTCTATTCATTCAATTCTAATAGAATGTGACAATAAAAAGGGAATAAGAGTACAATAAGGCACAAAGGTCAAATTATTTAAAATATTCAGTCTGTAACATCTGTAGACTTCATCAGGCACACAAAGGAGAAAAAATTTGTAGGCACCCAAGCAACTGTAGAAGAGGTCAGCGTAGTGAGACAGAGGAAAGACTTGAGTCCATCTTCCCTACAAAGTGCTCCCTGCGAAGGCTAAGTCTGTTTTAGTTCCTTTTCTACCCAAATCCTTCCAAGGACCCTGATAAACAAAGTAAATATAAGATGGATGAATGAGTGGGAAGAAGAATGGAAAAACTGAGGCTTGGTGTTAATGGGTAGAAACTAGCCAACGGGTGAGAAGGAAGAGAAGGAAGACCTTCCAAAAAGAATCACCTGAAATCCGTTTTTTGTTTTTTGTTTTTTTTTTTGAGACAGAATCTCGCTCTGTCGCCCAGGCTGGAGTGCATAGTGCAATCTTGGCTCACTGCAAGCTCTGCCTCCTGGGTTCATGCCATTCTCCTGCCTCAGCCTCCCAAGTAGCTGGGGCTATAAGCACCTACCACCATGCCCGGCTAATTTTTTTGTATTTTTAGTAGAGACGGGGTTTCACTGTGTTAGCCAGGATGGTCTCGATCTCCTGACCTCATGATCCGCCCGTCTCAGCCTCCCAAAGTGCTGGGATTACAGGCATGAGCCACCACACACAGCCCTGAAATTCCTTTTAAGCTGTTTGGTGGAATGCAAAGAGAGGGAGATGCCACTATGTATTAATTCCCTCATCTTCTTGATAAATATCCTAAATCACCTCATCTTGGTTTTCTTCCTCCCAGTAATAACAGGCCCAGTAATTTTCTCAAAAGCTGGGAATTTCTGGTGCTGCCCTTCCATTATGGAATGTCTGTGCTTAAATAGCTGAAGGTCACCTGTGTGAACAAGTGTTCAAGAGTTAATATTGGCCAGGAGCCATGTCTGTAATCGCAGCACTTTGGGAGGCCAAGACGGGTGGATCACGAGGTCAGGAGATCGAGAACATCCTGGCTAACACAGTGAAAACCCGTCTCTACTAAAAATACAAAAAATTAGCCGGCCTGGTGGTGGGCGCCAAGTAGCTGTAGTTCCAGCTACTTGGAAGGCTGAGGCAGGAGAATAGCGTGAACCCGGGAGGTGGAGCTTGCAGTGAGCCAAGATCACGCCACTGCAATCCAGCCTGGGCGACAGAGCGAGACTCCGTCACAAAAAAAAAAAAAAAAAAAAAGTTAATAGTGCAGTTAGGGGTAGGAATGAGAATACAAGTTGAATATATCCAGGCCAAGTATACCAGAGGGTATGGCCTGAGAAATGACCTAAACCGTCTTCTTTCATAGCTTGAGAATACTAATGGTGGGCTTGGGATATTTCATTTTCATAGATGGCCTGAAAATGCCCCAATCTTGAGGCTTCATGTATGTCACCTTCCAGCTAAACCTCTGGGTGACAATGTCGTCGCTGCTTGGCAAAGCTAAAAAGTACCCCATTTCCTGAAAAGCACAGGATCTTGAGCAGCTTCTTCTGCCCTCATCACTTCAAATTATTTTTAAGGATCCAGTAGAATTCATCCTAATTTTGAAACTCAAATGATGAGATCATAAATAAATGGTGACCTCCCAGAAAACACTGAGAAACTATGACCTTGGAAATTCTACTTCCTTCCTTCTAGCCTGATCATGTCCCTGATAGAGAAGTGATCTGTCTCAGTTCATTTTAAAAATATGAATATTTTTCCTTCCCAGTGGTCATGGATAGCATAAATTGCCATTAGCCATGACAAAGACAGATAACCTGCCCTACAGGAGAGAGATAGCAGAAAGGCTGAATTCATTGTCATTTTCCTATAGCTTGAAGATTTCCAGCTGTCTCTAGTGCATCCAAAATTTCAGCCCTCTAGAAAGCTTGTTTTGAATAAAAGTGAAGCAAAATATACTTTTTCTCTTAAAAGACTGTCTGGTCGCCATCATCTCTAAGCAGGAGGATGGTGCCTGGCTCTGAAGCTCAAGCGTGGTCAACAGAACCAGGACATGAATATGTCATCTCTATTTCTCCTTTCCTTCCTGGCCCTGGTCCTGCATCCTCAGCCTATGATTTGGGATGGGAACTCCTGGCCCTGGGGCATCTTCTGCCATGTATATAAAACAAAGAACTGGTGGTTTGAAGATGAGAGCTGTGGCAAGCTAGACATATAGGACAAACATTATTTCAAGGCCCTGTCCCTGACTCCCAGAAGTGTGGAGAAGTTCAGGTAACATGGAGCACAAAGTAAAGTAAACCCTGGTCCCAAACTAGGTCAAGTCAACATCATCTTCATCAGGTGGATTCAGGAACTTTTGGAGGCTAACCATGTTCTTTCTATTCCTGGCTGTAAATGCAACATATTTGTTTGTTGTCTGCCTGGCCCTTGAAAGAGCTGCCATTTCCATTTTGCGCTTCCTGAGGGAAATTTAGGGACCTGGCGTTGGTTGATGACTCTGACTCTCCTTTCCTGAATCATGTCATCTCCTCCTGAGCCCTGAAATCCCCAGAATGGCCAGGTTAGAGATCATGTAACAACACAGCACTGGGCCAAGAGGAGGCCCAAGTTCGAATCTCACTTTCACTGTTGTCTGGAATTGTCAGTGAATCCCATGACCCCTCCACCTTAGTGCTCTTTATTTGTAAAATAAGGCACCACCTCATCTGTCTTATCCTCTCATGAGGATAAAATGAGATCATGTGCGTGACAATGCTTCCCACTCTCTATCTTCACATTCAGGACGCTTACATGAAAATAATTACAAAATATGCAGAAAAATAAAAAGCCAAAAGGAAGAAACAGAAAGAGAGAAGAGAAGATACAAAGTTGTTAAGTCTTTTTTTTTTTTTGAGACGGAGTCTCGCTGTGTCGCCCAGGCTGTAGTGCGGTGGCACAGCGGTCTCCGCTCACTGCAAGCTCCGCCTCCCAGGTTCATGCCATTCTCCTGCCTCAGCCTCCCAAATAGCTGGGACTACAGGCACCTGCCACCACATCCAGCTAATTTTTTGTATTTTTAGTAGAGACGAGGTTTCACTGTGTTAGTCAGGATGGTCTTGATCTCCTGACCTCGTGACCCACCCACCTCGGCCTCCGAAAGTGCTGAGATTATAGGCACGAGCCACCATGCCCAGCCCAAAGTTATTAAATCTTTATTGGGCACGAAGCCCTGGAATAAGTGCTTTACAGTATATTCATTATTTCCTTTAATCCCTTAATCCAGCAACACTTTCAGGTATTTATTTTTATTAACCTCATTTTAAAGATGAGGTAACTAAGGCAGGCACTCATTTACTCAAAATCCCATAGCCAATGGGAGAGTGGGGATTTGAATCCAGGTTGAACCCTAAAATCTGGGTTCTTCAGTGTACCACCACAGTAGGCCAGATACTGGACCCCTACCTGACCAAGATGCCAGCTGAGGGACTGTGCACCATCCAGGTCACAAAACCACAGGGAGACCCTCAGAGTCCATCTGCATCACTGCACCCATTTTACAGATGAGCAATCTGAGCCCTAGAGGACAAACTAGACTTGTCCAAGGGTTCACAGTAGCTGACTATTGCAGTGGGGCCAAAACATGAGTGCTCAGTATGGTAGATGCTGGCTCAATGTTCACCAAGTACACTGACTTTTGTTTTGAAGCACTCATTTGAGCTGCTGTATTAGTTTTCCAGGGCTGAAATACAAAATATCATTGATTGGACGGCTTAAATAACAGACCTTTCTTTTCTTATAGTTCTGGAGGCTGGAAGTCCAAGATCAAGGTGCCTGCAGGGCTGGTTTCTCCTGAGACCTCACTCCTTGGCTTGCACAGGGCAACTCTCTTGCTGCCTCTTTACTTGGTCATCTCTCTGTGCATGGGCACCCCTGATGTCTCTTTGCGTGTCCTAATCTCCTCTTCTTATAAGGGCAACAGCCAGATGGATTAGGGCCCACCTTAACAGTCTCATTTTAACTAAATTATCTCTTTAAAGGCTCTCTACTTCCAAACGCAGTCACAATCTGAGGTGAGGGCATCAACATACGAGTTTGGGGGGGACACAGGTCAGTGCACAATGTCTGCATTTCCTAGGCTCTTTTGCAATTATGAATGTTCACATGCCTGAGTTTTGGCCAATGGGCAGAAGTGATGTGTGCCACCCAAAAACCCAGACTGTGAATCCTCCTGTTCAATCCTCCATGTTCTCATGCTTGCTCCATCCATGGGCTGAACCAAGGAAGGACTCAAGGCCCAAGAAAAACGCAGAGCCACTGCATGGAAGAAGCCTAGGTCCCTGGACACTCCTCACTCTCCATCAAGGAGTTATCGGTGCATGGAGACTGACTAAACCACCGGGATCTGGGACTGTTTGTTATAGCAGTTAGTTTCCCCTGACTAATACATGTAGCTCCTCAACCAATATTCTTTCCACAACACATCAAGGGTCAATGAATTTCACCTAGGAGGAAAAAAAATGACAGGCTGACACCAGCTCCAAAGTCAATGAACAATTCAAGTGGGCTGCAGACATGATAGGAAA
Source organism: Symphalangus syndactylus (assembly GCF_028878055.3). NCBI lineage: Eukaryota > Metazoa > Chordata > Mammalia > Primates > Hylobatidae > Symphalangus > Symphalangus syndactylus. The sequence continues at coordinate 97,530,695 of NC_072426.2, forward strand.
ATCTACTTCCCTTCTTGGGGTTCCAGGCATTTTAGTGAGCATGGTCCCCCAGAACCTCCTCTGACTTACAGTCTCCCATGGGTCTCTGGTTCCTCCTCCCTGTATAAGCTAATAACTGGGAGGGGGATGGAAGCTGTAGATGATGACGGTCCCTTTCTTATTTAAACAGGCCATTTTTCTTCCCAATAAATGCAATTTTTGTCAGCTCAAATATCCCCCTTTGATAGAAACCTGAAAATAATTAGCCTTAATAGCTCTGCTGTGAATAATGCTGCACAAGAAGGAGGTCGATGTTAATAGGAACCTTCCACTCCAAAGCTAAGTCACCCTCTTAGCCTCCCAGCCCCCAAAAAACAAATGTAACAAGAAAAAGATTATAGGTTTAGTGCTACTTGGGAAGAAATGTATATTTGGAATAAATGCATGAAATCCTTTAAAAACAGCACATGCTGAAAACTTCATATTTAGTTTGATTTGCTTTCCAAATCACACAGACTGCACAGTTACATACAATCTTTAAACAAGTATAACCCCTGAGAAGTGTGGATAGATTTAAGAGAAATAAAAGCAAGATCAGCCAGCTTGTAATCTTCTTTTCTCTTTTTTTTGCTCCCCAAAGCTGCATTAAATTGGCTATTGAGAACAATAACATATTTGTGCTTTTATAGGTAGAATGATTGGTATTATGCAAAGATTTGGCTAACAGTCTAAAGGCACATTCACACTGATCAGGACTGCGTGCCACTAATAATTTTCGGGATGCTCTAGGGAACCCGTAATTCCATAGGACTACAACTTAGCAGGTCAATGCATGCTTTGTACAGAATTTAAGCCTTGCTTCTAGAACCATACCCACCAATGAGACTCTAGGAAACTCATTTCCAAAGAAGGTCTTGGAAATATTAAGTGTTCCTTTTGACCTACATTCTCTCTAGCCTGGGTAGGTGCAATGACTCAGCCAGGATAGGCTGCCAACTTGAAAAATGGCACCCTGGAATCCTTAGAGCCTAAAACTGCTTGTGTGCCCACACCTTGTGACCCAATAAGCCCAGCCATGAAAAATTATCCTAAGGAGGTAATTTAAAGGAAACACGCACACACACACACACATATACCCCACACATAGATACAACTAGCAGTATTTCATACATAAGGTTAAAATCCAGGAACGGTGGGAAAACGGTTTGGTAACTGATAGTACTGAGATCAACTTGATAGAGAATTATACAGTCCATAGAAAGAATATATTTGAGGAATACAAAATAAGTAATAAAAATTTTAAGTAAAAAGTAAAACATTAAACACATCAAGAACACATTTAGAAAAGGATTTCTAAACACATTTAGAAAAGGATACGGTTTGGAAGGGAGCACACATATTCCCTATATGTGTCATAGAGTCACATATAGGGAATAGAGTTGAATTATTTTCTTTGTTAATTTCCCTTAATGAAACCATAACATTGTCAAAAAATATAAAAAAAAAAAACAAAACAAAACAAAATGAAGTGGTTCCTTGGTCTTTTCATCTTTCTTAACCACACATATATCTGTGCCCTGAGATTCAAAATCTAGGCTCAAATAGAATGTACAACTTTCATTTCAGGGAATTCAGGAATTCCCTGCTAAGGAGGTTTGTGGGGGGTGGCAAGATTTGGTTGCATGGACAAACACAATCAGACCACTGCCAGACTGGCTGTTTCATCTGTGATGCCGGAAACACCAGCTGTTTCTATGCATCTGGAAACATGGAGGCTGGAAGGCCTACTTCAAGACTATTCCACAGAAAGGTCTGCAGATGCATTCACACACAGTGGCAGCAGAAGTACTCAAAGACCTTAGGCTGTGATAAAGAGCAGCTTACAAAGATAAGTCACCTTCACTATGAATGGGAAAGCCAAAGGCAAGAAGGAACAGTGTTGCACACCTTCCTTTCGTCTCTGGAAATAGCAAAGTAGCAGTGGCCACCAGGATACTCCCATTCCCCCTGAACCAAATATGTCCTTCTGCCATTCTCCCATGCTTGTGCCTTCAAGAGGTGAGAGAGACAAGGAGCTCCGTGTTCATTTTTCATGTTTACACTGATCTCTGGCTAAGTGGTTAAACTTTTCTTGGGGCCAACCTAGAGTCATCATAAAACATCACTACTAGAAGGACATGAAGGTCTAGCCTAAAATACTTTTTTTTTTAATTAAAGGCTGTTTTTAAAAAGAATTGTTTCTCTTTACTGAGCAACTACTATGTGCCAACCACTGGTGTCAGATGTTTCTTATCTATCATCACTGCAGAACTGTCTGCCAGGCATTATTATCCTCTGTGACATAGATTGGAGAAGTTGGAAAAATGGAGTGACTTGCCCAAGGTCACACCCCTTTAAGTGGTGGAAAGGGATTAGAGCCCAAATCTCTGGACTCCCTGTCCAGGGCCCTCAACACAAACTATCTTGCCTCTTCAACATACTCAGAGGGACTCAGCTTGAACTGCTCTTGTGCAGGGGCTATAATTAGTTGTCTGGTCCCAGTTGCTTGCAGGGTAAACAACGTCTGATAAACCCACAATGCTGTAAGTATTTATTACATTGCGACCCAGCTGCCAACTGTCTAACCATTTTAATAAAAAGCTATTTTCTAAGGTTTATGTTTTATTGCGTGTATGACTCCCTTATTGGTTAGCATTTTGGAGTTGTGGAAAAGGTTATGAATTTAGAAACTGGCTGCATTCATATCATATTTAAAACTTAATGCTATTTTATTAAAGACATATGGGCCTCCAAAGTACACATATTAAATGTCATGTAAGAAAAGTAGCAGTTTAAATCACGGTCAAATTCATTTTTGACGTGACTCCTGAGGCTTCCCAAGATCTGAACTATTTCTTTGTAAATCTGGCAGTTTAACCACACTCATAAATCACTTTCAAAGCATATTATTTCTTAATTTCACTGCATTAGAGAGCGTTTGGCCTACACAGTGAACTGTTTGTAGCAGTTATGTGAACAAAGTTGCACATTTAGTCATATAATGTGCAAAGGAAGAGGGGAGGGGAAGCAAAGAAGGAAAAGCTTTTTATTCTTTATTCCGTTTACTTGCCCTGTTCATTTTTACCTAAGCAAACACAATTCATATTTTCAGCTTAGGCCTCTGGCGTCTAAAAGTGTAGAGGCTGCAAGTTGGTATTGAGGCTTTTCTGAACACAAAGAAGAAAAAAATATTTTGTAATCTAATCTTCTCCAAAACATCCCATGAGTAAAAATTAGAATGAGTACAGAAGTTAGAACCTCTCTTTCTCTTTTCCTAGCATTAAACTGAACAGATTTTTTTTAGTTTCATAATACAGTACTTGGCTGTTTTCTAATTGTCTAAAGAGACAATATCTCAATCTTGGATTTCAAAACCCTTCTCATGATGGGATAATATTCTTTGGACATGTGTAACAAGCTCCCAAATTTCATTCCCCAGTTTTTTCATTTCACTCTGGGGGCAGAGGGGCCTGATTCCAATGACAAATTCTAGGATCTAAACATCAGCCTTGATTTCCAGATTCGCCAAGGGAATTAGAGGAGGATTAAGAGAGTTGAGTGTGAGGTCACTCAAATGAAAGAGCTTAAGGGCTCACTTCTGCACCAGGCATCCTTTCCCGCATTGGTCCTGTGTGGAAACCTCTCTGCTCCACAGCTGTCCAGAGGGCAGCTGCACCTTCATGCTCCTGGCTCCATCAGTGGCAAGGAGCCTCCTGTCCCCCACGCCATGCTTACTCCTCTCGTGCCTTCACCTGCCCTACTGCTTCCCTCTACCATTCCCACAAGAACAAAAGGGCTCGTGCGGTGGCTGAGGAGATGCCCAAGCTCAGGAGCCTGGACCTCCCCAGGATGAACGTGAGGCCTTCTTTCCCCTCTCACATTCCTTTGTTTTACGTGTTTTACTCTCACTAGGAAGTAGATGTCTCAGAAGAGCAGAAGTATTTCATTTAAGGATAAATTCCAGAAAACTCAGTTAAGCCACCAGAAATAGAGGGGCAATGCCCCCTGCTGTGGACAGAATGCATACCCCCAAATTCACACGTTCAAGCTCTAGCCTGCAATGGGACTCTACCTGGAGACAATATCTTTAGGAGGTAATTAAGGTTAAATGAGACCCTAATCCAATAGGACTGTGGTTTCATCAGAAGACGGAGAGATCTCCTCTTTCTTCACTTTCTCCACCATGAGTGGAGGGTGCAGTGAGAAGGTGGGCATCTACAAGCCAGGAAGAGAGCCCACACATGAACCCAACCATGCTGGCACCCTGACCTTGAACTTCTGGACTTCAGCACTGCAAGAAAATGCGTTTCTGTTGTTTAAACCATCTAGTCAATGGCATTTTGTTATGGTATCCCAAGCTGACTAAGGTACCTGCTCCCCAGCATCTCAGGCCAAAATTACCTTCCTCACATTTACCCACACATCTTGGTGACACAACAATGCCACAAAAAGAGTCCTTGAAAGTTGAAATTACATGACTAAGAACACTAGCTTCTCCTGATGCTTTAGACCAGAGCCTGCATTAGCTCCTGCCACAGATTATCTCATTTAATCCCCCAACAGACTTGGAAGGCATTACATTCCCTGTTTTAATAAGGCAACTAATAACAGGAGGTAGAAGTCCAGACTTTAATCCAAACCTAAACATTACCCTGAAACTTGGAGTGGGCCTAGTCCCCAAATGGAGCAGCAAATCCAACAACAGCTCATGAACAAATTAAGAATCGCAGGTTTTCCATGGAACTCAACAGCGACAATAAATTCAGACTTAAAACCTCCCCACAAAAACAGCTGGAGGCAACTCCTTAAATTGTGTTGAGAACAAAAGTAAAGGCTGGGGAATGGGGGAGGAGTGAATAAAAATGGGCCCAACAAAATATGGGACAGGTCACCGAGCCAGATAGCCTCTGTGACAATTCAAAATGCTCAACGAAAAAAGAAAAGGTGACTCACTTCTAAATTTCACTCAAGAGTTAAAAGCAGCATAAAGTAGAAGCCCCACTACAAATCCCCCACTTCAAAAAAGAAAAAAAAAAGACAGCTTTGGAGCCTAGACAGAGTATTAGTTCATTGTTGAAAAGAAATAATGAGTTCTAATTCAGGTAATGTAGCTCAAAATTTACTGCCATATTTTAAAATGCACATGAAAAATAAAATTATCCTAAAATGTCCTTGGTGAAAAGGCTGCATATAATTGCTATCACTGACAATGGCATTGAACTTAGCTAAATTAACATCAAAGGAAGTCCCAATTACAGAGCATCTGTGCGTTATTGATGGTGCCCTGTCTGTTCATCTAAGACACTCTACTGTAAGGAGCAGAAAAGCAAATAGAAGGGCTAATTGTAGCACCAGCCTTCAGCGACCCCAAGGGCAGGCCTTCCCTATCATGCTTGTGAAATGGCACTTCTGCTGGTCAGAGTGACAAAGAAGATGCATTTGGAATCTGAGTATGTATACAGGCCCCAGAAGGAAGCTATGGTGACCACAGGTGGGCAAAACAACTTCTAGGCAAAAACACACCTCCCAGAGGGTTGTAACAAACTCTCAAGCCAGATCCAACAGCTGTCCAGGAACTTGGATGTTCTAGAGGTGTTGATGAGGAGAAACAGGCTCTCTGGGGAAACAGGAAAGAAGGATGTTCTCTTTGCTTCTCAATGGACCATTTGGGATAAAAGGCAGAGATAATTTCTTTTGAAATGAGAAGCCCCTCTCTTGTGAGCATCTGGCCCCTCACTGAGTCTGCAGGGTGGTGGAAGGGGGTGCCATTACTTGCGTGCTACTGCATGCTGGTACTTGCCTAGGCATACCTGTTTAACACCCCTCCAAAGGGTACCCTGAAAGTACATATCAGCCACATTCAGACAATCATCACATTTTTCTTCCAAACGTTGTGAAGACTTTTAACTCTGTTCAGGTTGGACACCCTAAGGCAGCGGTCTCCAACACCAACCCCAGGGCTACAGACACATACTGGTCTGTGGTCTGTTAGGTACAAGGCCACGCAGCAGGAGGTGAGCGGCTGGTGAGCGAGCATTACTGCCTGGGCTCTGCCTCCTGTCAGATCAGTGGTGGCATCAGATTCTCATAGGAGCTTGAACCCTATTGTGAACTGTGCATGTGAGGGATCTAGGTTGTAGGCTCCTTATGAGAATCTAATGATCTGAGGTGGAGCAGTTTCATCCAGAAATCATCCCCCACCCCCATCCCCAGTCTGTGGAATAATTGTCTTCCACAAAACTAGTCCCTGGTACCAGAAATGTTGGTGACTGCTGCCCTAAGGTTATCTTACTACTTTATCCTGTCCACAACTTTGCTTTTGGGAACAACAAAAAGATCAGGTAAATGTTAAGTATCAGAAACATTCATTTCATCACTGAGTTTGCATGAGTTTTCTTTTATATTTTCTTCTTAAAATTTGCTCTTCTTGTCTGCTATTACCTATAGTAGCAGGCAGTTTGGAAATAGCCAGAACCGCAGAGTAGAAAATGGGACCATGCCATCCCTGTTTTCTCCTTCTTCCTTAGCCATGGAATTGCAAATACATGCATATGTCATTGAAGGCAGCTTCAGAACAATGTTCATGATGTTTCTCTAGTGGCCTGGCATCTGTGTGGCTGGCCTCTGCCTGCCCCATCTTGCAGGTTTCCCTGCCTTCAAGGATACATAATGGCCTGAGAGTTCAGTCTCTAGAATCCTACAGTCTGATGTTTCCATGGGCCCAGAAAGGACTTTCTGAGGAAGACAGAGCTCTATTAAGCTGTAGAGTTCAGGAAAGACGGCAAGGCCCTGGTCTAACGGAGGGGAGGGGATGCTGAGGCTATCATGATCCTCCTTTTACTCATACATCAGTCACTGGCCTTTTTCCCCTGTTCCTAGACAAGTTGCCCCTGTATTTCCAACTTATTCTTCTTCATCACTAGCCTAGAATCACCAAGCTCAAAGCAAAGAATTGGGAGGGGTGGGTTGGAGGATGGAGAAAAGCATGTGAAGGATTTGTCAAGCTCACCCATGCACCCATAACTGAAGAACAGCAGCCAGCCCTGCCCTGTAGCTGTGCACAGAACCCCGGGCAATGTTGGTTTTAAATATGGATAACTTTAAATCAGAGCCCTAACTTTACTCTCCAGAACCCAATTTCTTAAGAAAGCATCTTTATTTTCCTCTCCTTTTCCCTCTTCTCTTTCCTTTCAAACTTAATTTTTAAAAATAATGATAAAAAGAATCTACATTGCAAAAACAAAATGCCAAAAATACTTTTCCAAAGTGGATCAAGAAAATGTCAAGCTGGTAATGTGCAGATTAAAGACAAATAAAGGCTCCATCTCAGTCATTGCCAGTCATCATGCGAATGAGAACTTTTTATGGCCCAGTTAAGAAGCCTTAAATTGGCCGGGCGTGGTGGCTCACACCTGTAATCCCAGCACTTTGGGAGGCCGAGGTGGCGGATCACGAGGTCAGGAGATCGAGACCATCCTGGCTAACATGGTGAAACCCTGTCTCTACTAAAAATACAAAAATTAGCCAGGCGAGGTGGCAGGCACCTGTAGTCCCAGCTACACAGGAGGCTGAGGCAGGAGAATGGCGTGAACCCCGGTGGGTGGAGCCTGCAGTGAGCCGAGATCGCACCACTGCACTCTAGCCTGGGTGAAAGAGCGAGACTCTGTCTCAAAAAAAAAAAAAAAAGCCTTACATTTACTCCTTAAAATGAGACAACAAATACTATAAGGGACAGGGGTTTTGAGGTAAGAACATGTCAAAGAACATTTTGGAAATGTTGTGAACTCCCTATAAGGGGGAGTCACTAGTGGGTCTCTGACAGCCATCAGCTGTCTCCTTGTCCCAGCATCAGAGCTACTGACTCTTACATGGACCCATCTCTGCCATCCCAGAGCTTCTTTAGACACAGCTCTCTAACCCCTGTAGCTGCCTGAGCACTGACACTGGCCTGGGTGCTGGGAACACTGTGGCAGCCTCAGACCAGTGCCTGCTGTTGCACAGATTTCCACATCACCAAAGCACCTGCTCCACACAGAGCTCTAAGGCTCCCTCTCCCAGATGGCCAGGGGTGCAAACACAGGCCTGCCCAGACTTTTTTCACACTTCAAACTCTGCCAAAGTTCCTCCTTACCCTCAGGAGAAATTGTAAACCTGACCTAACTCAGAGATCACCCCACAGCCTGGCTCCTGCAGTTCTTTGCCTAGCCCATGTATTTCACTAAAATACGTTATGGGGAGTCATCACAGGGTTAAAATTGGAAATTACAAAGTTGCCTCTGGCTGCCTTCTATCTCCTGATCTTCCCACTCTTTCACCCCTGCCTTCCATCAGAAATGTATGCCTTGTTAATGAAATGTAAGGGATACAATGGGAAGAGCACAAGCTTTGAGTTTGACTTTTTTCCCTGAAGTAATTCAAGGCATACAGGGGAAAGAACATGAGTTTTGGGGCCTAGGAAGACCTGGGGGAAAAAAAAGCACCTGGTTCCACCTTGCTCTATAATTTTAGGTTATGTATATAATTTATCTGATCATCAGTTTCCTCATTTGTAGATTCAAGGTTAGGGAGAAAATTAGAGATAAAATTGTTAAGCAGGGGTACAATAGCTAGTAGACAGTGACTACTTAATGCATGTTCTTCTAACTCACATATCAGGGAAGTTTCTGTGCATCTAATGTACCACTAGGCAGCCAGTCGACCTCTGGACTGGCCCTGCTATCCTAATTAGTTAAGTACCTAGAAACCCTACAGTAGTTGGTGCTGTGGCACCAATGACTGTCACTAACCTCACGAAACTCCAAGCTGTGTCCCAGTTAAGACCCTGGTTCAATGGCCAGAGATGCAGCAGAGGTAGGGTGTGTGGATGGGATGGCCTGCCTAGGTATTAGTCAGCACACTACTGCTCAAAATCTTAGTAGCTTATGACAAGCATTTCTTTCTCATGCAGAGGTCTGTGGTTGGCTGGGATGTTTGCAGGCCTCAAGTCAGGTTCAGGTCTGGTCACAGTGTCTCTCATGTTGTTTTCATAGCAAATGGCAGACGTGTGTGAGCAGTGAGTGAAAACACATGGTGCTGCATAAGGCCTTGGAACAGAATTGTCATGCTGTCACTTCCACTCGCATCCCATTGGCCAAGGAGTTACATGGCCAAGGCCAATGTCAATGGAATGGGGAAGTGTATTCCTCCCTTAGATGGGGAGCCACAGCAAGGGCAGAGAGAAAGGAATGGTTTTAGACAAACAATGCAATCTACCACACTTCTCCCAGTTGTTGGGTTGCAGAGACAGGACAAAATATCCTAGGGTTATTAATCTTATCCCCAACACTTAAAAAGTGCTACTTACTTCCATGATCCTCTTGATACATCCATCTAAGCATCTTTGGACAGCAGCGAGGATGTGGGAGGCTAAAAAGAGGAAGAGGGTGAAGCTGGGCCATTGGGGAGCTGGGCAAGCCAGAAGTCCCATCAGGGACACAGCAACATCCCCTAGGCACTGGCTTCACGGACAGTAGTCTCTACTATGTGCTCAGCACCTGGCAATACTCCAAAAGCATTTGCTTGAGGCACAGGATGCCATGGTTCTAAAAATTGAGAAATACAAAATCTTTAAGTGATTCTCCCTCAAATGAACGTGCAAACTGTGAAGTCAGGAATAAGGTTGAAAAAACAAACAAACTGCAAATGTTTGGCTCCCAGAGTTGTTTTTGAACACACCATCTAAGCATTTTCTTAAAAAAAAAAGTTAATTAAAAATTTTTCCTCTCTTCAAAATTTACTAGAAAGCAACTGAAAATAGAATTTGCATGTGTCTCTAGACAAGAAACATCTGCGTGAAAACAGAAAAAATATCATAAAACCACGAGCACATTCAGGTAGTTGGAAACATCCAGAAAAACAACCAATATTTTAAATTATTTTTTGAATGTTTGGCACTGTGGAGAACTTTCAAAATATATTGGCTGATGGCCTGTTGAACTGAATGTACTTGTGATTTACAATGTTTATTTACAGGCATGTCCTGGCTTTATATAAAATATATATTCTTGAAAATATTGAGTATAAAGGACAGCAATTGTAATAAACCTAGAAGTAGTTTCTGATACCCTTTTATGCGTTTGCAATTGGGCTACATAGGAGTAACAGAAGATATCAAAGACATACGCAGTGTAGTTTAGAATAAGATAGCACTTAGTAAAGTGCTAGACTAGGCATAAAAAACAATTAAGTGCAGCAAAGAAGCAAATAGGTAGTGCTTCTTTAGGTATAGACAAAAAATACAATAGTGGCGAAGACAGGGAAAATTTCATTGTAACTACACACAGACTTGTGGGTACCCCAACATGTTTCATGAGAAGAGCTACTTACTTCCTAAAAGCCCTAATATGAGCAGGTGGGTTCAGAGAGAAGGAGGACTCCAGTACCACCCCGAGTGATGAGGAGCACACAGCTTCAGATCACACCCTTGCCTCCCCCTGAAATGCTACCCAGTGGAAAAGCCAAGGCATGGGGATTGTGGTAGTAGTAGGTTTTCCCATCATAAATAATCCCGGGAAAATCCTTTGGAAAAACAAATATGATGCCCAGAATCTGTCTTTTCTGCCAGTGTACAGGTGGCAACTAACACACTGTCTAAAGGCAATGGTTTCTTTCCTGCCTTTTCAGGTAACCATGTTGACTGAAGTTATGAGAACATATACAACAACCTTTTCATGATGGATCTTCCAATATGCTCTGCTGTTCATGGTTCATTCCTTTGATGAGTACTGACTGAGCCTCTGCTATAGACTAGGTACTAGAGATACAGAAACGAACAAAACACAAGGTTCCTGCCCTCATGGAGCTGGCACCCCAGGGGCGAGCAGCTTCCTCATCCCAACGAGAAGCCAGCTTCCTTGTGAATCATTCCCTGTCTTCATCCTAGATGGCCTTTTGCATGGAAATCTAAAAACACAGATACAGATGGAAGAAACTAAAGGTACCCAGGGGAGTGAGGACCTAACTCCAAGTGTCAAGGGCAGGACTATGTAGGGTATTCGTGGGAGCAGGTGATTCTCAGACCCAAATAGTTTCCACTTTTTAGTTTAGGGGAAAAGAGTAAGAGAGACTTTTGGAAATGCATGTACTCCAAAGTTTATTTCTTCAACACAGGGCATCTCCCTCCCTCTCCTTCCTTCTCTCTATCACACACACACACACATACACAATAGCCCACCCTTCCAAGTATCCAAACGTAGGCACACACACAAATATACAAGCTACAACAAACTACACAAATACACAAACTACACATGATGGGAAAATCAGGTGGAAAAATCAGGAAAGGAAATCGCTCACCACTTAGAAGCTGACTCTGGTGTACACATACCTCCCAGAACATGCATATGTATACACACACAGAGATTGAAGTGGGTATACACACCTGCATGGGAAAAAACATACGTTTGAACACACTGTGCCCACATAAAGAAACAAGTGACATGTCTTCAAGGACACCTCACTACTCACAGACATATTTATTACATCTTCCCTATGAGAGGATGGATATTAATGCAAGCAAAACACAAACGTCAAAACACTTTCTAATGTTGGCTGTGGTTCTCAGCTGTCCCCAGAGCTGCCCTCCCTAGGCTCCTTTAAGGTTCTGAAGATTAAACAGTTGGTAGCCAACTTTGTATACATGCCTGTAAACAAGAGGGCTCAGCTTTAAATAATTATATCAAAGAAATGACAACTGTGCTCTTTGCCAGAACAGGGATGAATAATTACAAAGTCAGGACATAATTAAACAGTTCTGACTGTCGGATTTCTGAGCTGTCTCTCTGATGTGCAGGGCTGGCATGCTGACCACACATGTCATCCTGGACAGGCCTCTGCACCCCTTTGATCTGTGTTTCCCAGTGCAGTGAGGGGCTTCACAGTTTGGTTACTAGAGGACTCTTTCTTTAGGGGCTTGAACCTTCTCTGTATCCAGTGTGGTGTTCTCTGTATTATCAATGGCATGATTTAATGGCCAATATTTGAAAAAGTTATACATATTTTATATATTTGAATTTTGGAAATGACGAGGCCTAGCTGTTGCAGGTCCATCAGCTAATAACACACACACACACACACACACACACACACAGATAAAGTCTGGAAGCATCCATTGTAGCATCAGCTATCACTTCCTAATGAATGACAGCATCTTTCTCTACAACAATCAGAGCTCAGACAGAAGGCAGCTTTGAAACAACAAAAGCTAAAAGGCAGCCACGGAGCAGAAATGTGTCATCACAGGAGAAAGGAAGCGAGGACTTGCACTCAAGCGCCAGCGCCTGCCAGGTACCCAATCAGACCTCTGCGACATCGGGCCTTTATTACCTCCTGGATGGTTCTGCATTTGTGTCAGCCGAGAGCACCCAGACTGCCAGTTCCCTACCTCCAAGGCAAGGGCTGTGATTGGAGAGGCATTTTCCATTCTCCCAAATTCTTTATGTCAGGAATAAAATGAAAACAGCTCCTCAAATCACGGCCACCTTGGTCATCCATCAGAGCATTCTGCTGAATAAGCACAACAGGCCTTGGCTGCCCTGGAAAGGACAGGAGCCAGCTTGAGATTCCGATTCCATCGTGAAAAATAGGTCTTCCCTGAGTGTGCTCAGCACAGTGGCAGCAACACATGGAAAGGAAATCACTCGCCACTTAGAAGCTGACTCTGGTGTATACATACCTCCCAGAACATGCATATGTATATATACACAGAGACGGAAACAGGTATACACACCTGCATGGGAACAAACATATGTCTGTACACACTGTGAACAGGTGAGAACCAGCCTTTTTAATGCCAATTTATTAATTCAGCAAGGAGCTCATTTGGCGTCTTTCTTTTTACAAGAAAAGTACCACTGCCTATCTCTGAAAATAACAGACAAAAGGGAACTGCCTGCCATTCAATGTAGGCATCCAGTTCGATATGAAACCAAGAACACAGAAGAATCGTCCTGGGCACTTGAAGAATCATGGCATAAATTGAACACTTAACTGGAAGCCCAGACCGCCAGGGGTTCTGGTCCCAATTCCATGGAGCCTCAGGAAACTACACCCTCTCCCAGCTCCCTCGTCCATGAAATGGGAGCACAGACTAGGTGATTTCTAAGTCCTCTTTGGTTTGGAAATCATATGACTACACAAGGAGAACCAAGATCACCATACTTTGTAAGAGTACTTTCGTCTCTCTCCTCAAATAATTAACAGGTATTTTTTTAAACTTTTGTTTTAGGTTTGGGGGTAAATATGCAGGTTGGTTACATAGGTAAACTTGTGTCATGGGGGTTTGTTGCAGAGATTATTTCATACCCAGGTACCAAGCCTAGTAGCCAATAGTTATTTTTTCTGCTCCTCTCCCTCCTCCCAACCTTCAGCCTCAAGTAGGCCTCCATGTCTGTTGTTCCCTTCCTTGTGTTCATGAGTTCTCATCATTTAGCTCCCACCTGTAAGTAAGAATATGTGGTATTTGTTTTTCTGTTCCTGCATTAGTTTGCTAAGAATAATGGCCTCCAGCTCCATCCATGTTCCCACAAAAGATACGATCTCGTTCTTTTGTATGGCTGCATAGTATTCCATAGTGTATACGTATCGCATTTTGTTTATCCGATCTGTCACTGATGGGCATTTAGGTTGATTCCATGTCTTTGCTACTGTGAATTGTGTTGCTGGGAATATCCACATGTATGTGTCTTTATGATAGAATGATTTATATTCCTTTGAGTATATACCCAGTAATAGGATTACTAGGTCGAATGTTAGTTCTGTTTTTAGCTCTCTGAGGAATTGCCATACTGCTTTTCACAATGCTTGAACTAATTTACACTCTTAACAGGCTTTTTAAAGCTTAATACAGTTAGTAAGGATATTGGAGTCAATCATACAAACATGAACTAATTCTAGAATTGATTAGAAACTAATTGGGAACTCTGAAGGGCATTTCTGCTGATGTTGCTAACGACTCAGAAACAGCTAATGCTGGATTTTAAGGAGCCAGTCTCAGATGCTTTCAAAAGCAAGGAAGGATTTCGATTCCCCCCACCTCTACTCAACAGAACAGTCCTGCTCTTACCTGTTTTCCTCATTTAGACCTTAGGAGGTTTTGTTTGAACAAAGAGATCCACAGGGTAAATATTTAGCTCACTGCTCCAGGGGTGAGAAAGCAGAGACAGAAGAGCATGGGCCCAGTGGTCAGACACAAGGTAAACCTCCAGCTCCACAATTACTAGCCAGGTGACCTGGGGCAGCCCAGTTAACTTCTCCAGCCCTCAGTTCCCTCACCCATAAAGTGAGCCAATGACCCCTTCCTTCTGCTTTAGAGGATGAAGTGAAAACTTGCAGATCTGTGCACCAAGAACCTTAGAAGAATGGGGGCGGGCATGCACTGAATGCCCCATCCAGATATGGTAGGTACTACGTTTATTACCCTTTCAGATTTTGTGTGACAATGTAGAGCTGCCCACATCAAAGCCAATGAGCGCAGGAGAAATACTGATCCACTCTGCACACAGGTATACACATGAATACAGATGTATACAAGAAGGTGAGATATGTAGGGTGGGCAGGTTATTTATATTTATATATATTTATATTTAGGATATTATAGAGTGCATTTGTTGTACTTTTGCTGGGTTTGGTCATGCTGTCTATCTCTGGACTGTTTTCACCAAAAAAAAAATAAAAAGAAGGCCAAGAAATAAATTATTTCATTTGGAAAAATTACAAAAGCTAGAATAACTAAAGGCAGTTGTGTGCAATACATCAAACCTGTGCCTCGATAGGGAGCACTGTTAACACTTTAATAGCTACGAAATGAATCACTCAATTAATTTCCCACATGCTGAAAGAGCTAACGATACATTTATCTGCCAGTAATATACCCTCCATATCATATATTTCCACAACTGCCAGCAATTTTATTCAGCATAATGGAAAATAAGTTGCACCTCATGGATTCAGGGAAAGAAAGTGGCCTGAGGTCTGCTGCCAGCAGAGCAACTTGATGGAAGATGTTTCATTGTTCTGTTTTGTTTTTGTTTTTTCTTTCCCCCCTTTAATCACTTCCAATGCACGTGCAAAGTGCTATAAGTCAATAGCTGAGGATAAACTAGACTTCTAGGATATCAGTGCCAACATTTTCAACACACAAGCTGCAATCTCATGGGAGGTGACCACACAGCTCCACAGAGCCTCAAGGCAATGACGGTTCTCCAAGGAGGTCATCAGGGGTCACTGAGTCCATTCCCCAGCCTCTGGCTTCACTGAAGGACTCCCAAATCCTCCCAAAGAGACAGTCATCCATGTCCTTAAAAAATCTCCTTGTGTCTGAATCCAAGACCCCAAGCCAAATCTCCACTGCCTCATCAGAGCTGCCATTAGGATGACACCAAATTCACTTACAGACTCAGCTGGTAAAGGAAAGGTCAGTAAACACCATTCTAATCAGCTCTGGAGAGATACATGTTGGGGGCACATGCCAGCCTAGGGGCACATTGTCAGAAAACATCACCTTCCACACTAACGATATCTCAGAGAGCTGTGGAGCCCTTGCCTGTGATGGAAGAAAATCACTCTTCCCTAGCTTCCCTTTGGTGGCAAACAAGAAAGGCCCCATCTGAAGTACTAGAAGAATCCCACCTACCCCAAAAGCCCATCCGTGCCCAATGCTTTCCTCTTTCTCCTTTCTCAGCTGCAAACCTGTAGAGGCCCCACTTAGTGAATATCTCCAAGAAGGAGACCTGCAGTCCCCTGCAGAACTTCACCATTGGGCTATGCATAGTGCTGCTTTATTGGTAAAACAGGAAGATCCAATTTACACCTAATCCTATTTCATGTTTGGCCAACAATGTATCCATGGAGGGACCCTTCACGTGAGACCCCAACTGCATTCTAAACACTCAGAGGAAATTCTGCATGCCCTAGGGTGTAAGCACTGCCATGAGAAGTAAATCCCTTGTGAAGAACACCAAGTAGGCAGCTCACCTTGGGCTTCACCACCTTCATGAAGCCTCCTCTGACCAATGCCTCCTCTCGTTCTTGTCTGGTTACTTTCCGGGCATCCAGAAATTTCAACTTAGGCAGCTTGTACAGAACAAAGCATCTGGAAGACAAGAGTCAGAGACAACTCAGGAAGTTTGAGTGGCAGCCTCAGAGATCCAGACAGCTTGACTGATCTTCAAGAATCCACACCATCCGGTCTTCTGGAACTTAGACTTTGGCTGCTCCTCCTCTCTTCTTTCACAAAGAATAAACAATTGCTCCTTGGAGAAGTCAGAATGGTTCTATCTTACACAGATGCACAACTAAACATTAGAAGCACACACTAATGGTACACTTGGCTCAAAGGTAAACACACACACACACACGTGGGTTAGCCAGTAGCACCCTATCAATGCATTCCCTTCCTTCCAGTCTAGAAAACAGGCTCAGCTTCTTTGCTATATAGGAGTTCTCAGTAAAATAAACCTATAAATCGATTGTACCCTTTACGTCACTGCCATTCCTATGGGTCATCTGTATCGTAGACTGTAATGACCTGGATGACTGTGGGTTACAAGTGAGGAACACATGTAGCTGAGAAATGCTTCCTTGAGGAACCAGACCGGGGTCTTAAGAACTTTGTTCACATCATCCCTCGATAATACATGTGGTTATTTCCACACTTGCTAACCTATGAAGATTATCAAGGAGAAATAGGGGGAATTAATTGCTAGGAGATAATAATGGCCCAACAAATGCTAGGTGCTCTCCATTTCCCTGGAAAAATTCCTTGGCATACAGATGGACTCCAGAAATAAGCCAATGGCTGCTAGTGTAATTAACTGTCCTCAAATAGGTATATATGGAGTTGACAAGAATAACCACTTGGCCAGGGTATAGTTATATAAATGCACAAATAAATGTATAACAGGTATGGACATGTGTCTATACTTCTCCCTCGTCAGGGACAGTCACTAACCAAGATGCTTTCCATCAAGTTCCATAGTCCATCAATCAAACAAGCGAGTTGTTTCCACCCTATTCTGCTTATCAAGAGGTGAGTACCTAGTGTCAAGAGCAATGGATTATCTCCAAGGGAATCTGCGATTTCCTTCCTATACCCAGCCTCCTCAGCATATATTCATCTTTCAAGCCTCATCCCCTATGAAGGTTTTTTTGTATACCTCCACCCTTCATTGCTTTCTCCCTTCCCAGGACTCCTAGAATATGCTATCAGCACCTTACAGTCTAACATTTTGTTGTTTTCTAATTATTTTCTTGGTGTTCATTAATGTCCTTACCCAAACTGTAAGCTTCTTGAAGGCAGGGACAAATTTATTTGCTCACTCTCACCATGTCTTGAAAACTGGCATTAGAATGGAGTCAATAACATACCAGTTTATTTCAGTTGCACAGATATTTCTTGATCATCTACTATGTGCCAGGCCTTAGGGATACAGATGTGATTACAACATGCTTCCTACTCTCAAAGGTGTTCTCAGTGTAACAGAAATTATACACTCACATGGAGAAATTAGGAATAAGCATAGCTAAGTGCCAAAATTGAGGTTATGCATAGAGAGGTTATGGGAGCACAGAGCAAGAGGTCTACTGACTGGAAACTCAATGGAAAAGGAGAAACAGGAAATCTCAAATGGGCATCAAGGAACCACACCTTAAGGCAACCCCAAGAACCTAGCTATTCCTCAACGAGGATATTACTTGGAATAGTGTGGCTTGCCTTCACTGGAGCCTTGGGTTCCCAAGGCCATCTTCCACATTCATAAGGTGGTCTCATTATTGGTGGCAGTAGCAGCCCATCTGGAGCAATTGCTGCAAATACACCAGCTGCAGTAGGGGCTGCTTGCTCTGTGGAGCTGGCAGGAGACAGGAACAGGTGGGAGCCCCATGCCCTGCTGAGTTGGTGGGGCAGGAGCTCCTGCTCCCAGTGCAACTGCAGCTGCCCAGCTGCAGCTGCAGACCCAGGCATCCCTGTGCTCTTGGGGGTTTGGGAAGCCCCCCTCCGCTGGAAGGCTTGCTAGTGCCTGCTCCCATTGCCTGGCCTCTCCCCACTCCCAATGCCCACTCCAATTTTGGAGCAAAGTTGCGGCCAAGCCCAGGCACTGTCACAATCCGGCTGAGTGTGTACATGCTCGGGGCAGTACTGAAACACCAGTCCCCTGCCACATCGGCACCCTCTGGACTTTGGGTGCTGACGAGCACAGCAGGGAGGCCAAGGGACAGCTGAGGACAGCTCAGCATGGGCCTGCAGGCATCCCTTGGCACAAACAGCCTGGGCACCATGGGCACTGTAGACAGGTTGATGGCTGGCAGCAGGAGGCAGACAGGCTTCTAGGTGGAAAGGGGTGTGTCCCCGGTGAAACCCCACCATCAGGCCAGGGGTAGCCTAAAGCATAGGGGCTGGGCTACCAGTTTCACAAATCAGAGTGAGAACTTATGGTACTTTTTCTGGACCCTGCCGTGGCCACCCAGGGACCAATCAGCATGCACTTCCTTTCCTCTGATGCCCATAAAAGCCCCAGACTCAGCCAGACTTGGGCAGATGATGGAACAACCTGCCTGTGGAGAGGAGCTACCCACTCTGGGTCTCCTCTCTGCTGAGGACTGCACAGAAACTGAGATGACCTGCCTGCAGAAAGGAGCTACCCACTTTAGTTGTCGAGAGGTGTACTGTTTCTTAACAACGCACCTCTTTGCCTTGCTCACCCTCCAGTTGTGTGCATGCTTCATTCTTCCTGTATCTAGGACAAGAACTTGGGACCCACCAAATGGCAGCACTGAAAGAGCTGTAACACAAACAGGGCTGAAACATGTCCCCCCGCTCGCCACACTGTGGGTGATGTTACAGAGGGAAGAGCTGTGGCCCTTTGGGGAGCCCAGACCTAACAGCTCCCCAAGCCAAGGCTGTGACACCCTCTTTGGGGCTCTGTGGTTCCTGGCATCTTCAAGCTTCCAGGTGCCACCATGTTCCCCAGTGCCTGCAGTGGAAGCCGGTTGTGGTATGCCTGGTCCAGATGCAGCCTCGCAGGGAGCTAGTGCCCATGCCAGTGCCTAGAGCTGCCCAGCCCGCTGCTGCCAGCATGTCTGGCTGTGTGCAGTGGCCAGACCCTGTGCTTGCTTGCTCATGTACCCCTCACTGTGCCACACCTGGCTCACCCTTGGCAGGCATGGGATCTGAACTGGTAGCACGAGCCAAGTGCAGGCCACCAGGCTGAGTAGGTGGAACAAGCCCAGCAGGCCCAAGCAAAACTCAGGCAAAGGCACCACCAGTCGCAGAGGTTTCCAACTGAGGAAGCAACACCCCAAGGATCTGGTGACATTATCACCAAGTGGCCTGCATATGCTCATCCAGGTAAAAGGCTTGGCTGACCATCCCAAAGCCAGGGAGAATAGTTTAGAGGTCTGCAGGAATAACCTTCACAGGACTCATTGTTAAGGTCAAAATATTATGAAATTCTTTTCTTCCTTCAGAAATGTCCACCCCACGCCTGGTGTCCTGGAAATTTGACTCTGGCTACTTCCTGTTTCCTCCCTGGCCTCAATCTATTGTCCTTTTCCTACCCTGGGTTCTCCCTTCCCTCCAAATACCTGCTAACCTCACCCAAAATCAAGAAAGTGCCACAAAACACCCAAATATCTTTTCCTTCTTTGTTTCTTTCTTTCTTTTTTTTTTTTTTTTTTTTGAGATGGAGTCTTGCTCTGTTGTCCAGGTTGGAGAGCAGTGGCATGATCTCTGCTCACTGCAACCTCTGCCTCCCAGGTTCAAGCAATTCCCCTGTCTCAGCCTCCTGAGTAGCTGGGACTACATGTGTGTGCGGCCACTCCTGGCTAATTTTTGTATTTTTAGTAGAGACGGCGTTTCACCATGTTGGCCAGGCTGGACTCAAACTCCTGACCTCAAGTGATCCACCTGCTGGAATTACAGGCATGAGCCACCACCAAATATCTTTTCTATCCTCCAGTAGAGCTCCCACCGGCCTCAGTCAATGTCAGAGAAAACTTCCATCTTCTGCTTGTAGCAGAAAAGTCTTGATGACAACAGACTCTTTCAAATAAAGACATGTACAGACAGAAACAATATGTCAGGAGTGATGCGCAGGGAGTAAAGACACCCACTAAGTGTAGGGTGGGAAAAGATGAATATTCAGGTGAAGAAAACATCAGTATTAGAAAATCAGCCAATGTTTAACGATGGAGTGAAAGATGCCTTCACGGGGCTGGCAGGAACCACGATGACAACAGACCTCACATTGTCATTTTGCCTCACTTTGGATCACAGCCCTGAAATCAAAGGAGAAAGAGAGAGAGGTGCTGGCTTTTAAGCTAGTTAAAAATTTTAGATGACAAAGAGCTGCTGTTTTCAGATCACTCTTCTTATACAATCGAAGAGACAGCCCATGACACAGGCTGCCAGTCACTCCCTGAAATGAGGGATGATTTGGCACCCGTCCCGTGGGCCAGCCTGGGTTTCCAAGTGGTTGCTGCTTGGAGAGGTCTGAGGGACACTAGGACGACTTGCCCCAAATACTTCCATCTGAGATTCAGCCCAGGGTCCAAAGTTCCTCCGTAGAGATGTCTTCTTTCATTTACTTACTCATACATTCACTCGTTCAACAAGTAATTATGGAACAGCTACTGTGTCAGGACCTGAGTCAAGTACCAACATGAGGAGATAAAAGCTATACAGAAGATCTGTGCTCTTTCGGTGAGCTTCTATTCTTGCACAATGGTTCTCAAACTTCAGTGGGCATCAGCATTTCCTGGAGACTTCCCAACACACAGATGGCAGGGCCCCATCCCCAGAGTTTCTGATTCAGTATTTCTGGAACTGGGCCTGAAATTTACATTTCTAATATGTCCTCAGGTGATGCTGATGCTGCTGGTCCTGCTGAGAACCAATGTCCTCGTGAAAATAACACCATGTGGAATAATAGCTTCGAAATTAGGAGGGTGGTGAGGCAGCAAAGAGTCTCCTTCCAGTTCTGTTAAGGGCTGCCCTGCCCTGATGCCTGCAGTGCACAGAGCCCAGCCAGTGGCCATATCTGCCAGATCGTCTTGCCCCTTGGTGGCTTGGAACTGGCTCCAAACATTATTGCCAAGTGATAAGTCAGTGGGCTTCCTGCTTGCCTGTCCTTTCGTGGTCCTGGGAGATCTATTTCCCTTTGTTCTAGGTCATGTCAGGGTGTCAAAAGGCACAGCTGCAATCCTGAGTGTAATACAAGTTTGCCATAAAAATACAAGAGAGGATTCCCGAAGCCACAGAATAAAGGCTTTTACAATATCAATTCAACCCTTGTAAATTTAATCCTGGATTATTTGTTGCACCAAAATCTCTTTACTGTGATGTATTACTTAGTTACTGGGGTTATCACAGCCGTATCCTAAAGTTGCATAGTACATAAAACATTTCAGTTAACAATGCGGGAAGGTTAACTCCCCCAGATAACCTGCAATCACAAGGGCTAGTCCAGATGACATCCCTCTGTCAGCTTCCACGAGCTATTGATGGTTCAATCAGTTTGTTTTGAAGGTAAAGTGCAACAAAAGGGCACTAAACTTATTCAGACTGTCAACAGGGGCTATCGGGAATGGGGTTTGCAGGTAAGTAATTCTGGGTGTTTTAAGGCTATTATCAAACAGCAATGGTTGAAGGAAGAGACAGCTACTAATAACACAGAAGGCAGCCATCATAAACCACTTTATGGCAGAAACCCCCGTCTATAAATCCTGTGACACCCGGAGACAGCTTCAGATTTATAAAACTGCTTGTTAAGCCAGGGCACTGCTTAATGAAAAGAGATCTGTCTAAGTTCTAAGTCTCACGTCCCTAGCTCCAGAGGGCAACTCCAATTTTCCTGACCTTCTCAAGGTGGCTGGGGGAAAGCCCCCAGGGCTGGGGGTGGTGAGGGGTGGGGGTGAGAGTCAGAGGCGCTCTTGGCTGAGATAAAGAAGGTGGGGTTATCAAGAGGAGAGCAGGGATCCTGGGAAGGTGCTTAAAGACCCATTTGTCTCTGTCTGGAAACAGATTTCCTAAAACTGAGAGACCAGCACATCAAGCTTTTCAGGTCCTCTTTCTTTTCACATAGAATGTTCCATTTGCTTAAAGGACTCCTCTAAGGAGAGAGCTAAAACTGCTAGCAGGAGAAAAGGAACAGGAGAAATACTTTTTTTTTCTTTCTTTCCAAAATCAATTTTCTCTGCTCTAGTCCCGACACTCAGGCATTTTTCATCCAGACCTGAGACAGAGAGGAGGATGTTCTTTCCCCCTGCCTGTAACTCTTATCCCCAGGGCAATGGCTGCTTCCCCCAGGGCAATGGCTGCTCCTCAGGAACACTGTACAACCACAGAAAAGCTCAGATGGGCCTCCATGGTCTGCGAATGGGGTTGGCTGCCATGTTTCTTTCTCTGACACTCTATTCAAGAAGTACCAAGTTTCCAATTCTTGAGGGAACTGGGCATGGGGTCATTGGAGTTTTGTTTTGTTTTTCAAATTTTCTTCCATTTACAGCAGTCCATGCTTCTTTGCATTATTTCTTGCTGCCTTCTTGCTTCCATCCTTTGGAGGCAGGGAGACATGGTACAAGCTACTGATGCCCTACCTGGGACCCCTGAAGGCAGCAATGGGTGATCTGTGAGCCATTCTCAATCTTTCACAAAGCTTGACGGAATAGATGAGTCCGTCAACAAAACATCATGCTTCCTCACTGTTAACTAGATTACATTAACTCCATTTAATAACATTGGTTACCTCATGCTGAACAGAAGCCCTGATCAACTGCTGAATGTATCTGTTTCATAATACTAATAAAGTTAGCAATGGCTTCAGTGCAGCCTATTTGAGAGAACAAAGTTTTTAAAGTGTTGGGGAGAAAAATAAAAGGAGGGGAAGTTTTTGTAACAAAAAGCTTGGGGACTATTAGCATAGGGAAAGAGGCCTGACTCTGAGTGTATCTTGCCCTGTGATCTTGGTTCAGTCTCTGCTGCCTTTCTGAGCCTCAGTTTTTCTATCTATGCTGTGAAGGGGATGGGCCAAATGATGTCTAAGCCTCCTTCAAATGTTACCTTGCTTGAACCCTATGTGGCTCAAAGTTGACTTACAATAAAAATGTCCATGTCATCCTTTCTTGTTATTCCAATTTCCTTAAATAACCACCCCCAACACCTCCAAGTAAATGACGACTGTGAGAAAGTCAATAAAGACCACAGAGTAATGAACAAACAGTGTGAGTGGAATACCTGCAGATGCTCAGAGAGATGACAATGATCTCACTCTAATGAGCCGAGGTGAGCTCACCTACAGCATTCATGAATGCCTGACAACTGGCAAAGGCCAGCTGATTTTCCTCACAGTTCACCGGCAGCATGTTTGAAGTCTCCGTGCAAACAATACACCCGCAGGACAGACCAAGGCCCTCTACAGAGGGTAACCGGCAATTACTCTGTGGGCTTCTGTCACTTTGATCTCTGGGTTGTGACCTTTGCTTTCTTGTGATCTTCAAAGCCCAGATTGTAGATTAGCTGGAGAATGCTCACTGGGTTATGTAAGCCACAAGTTTTACAGCTCCTATTCGTCTGGAAAATGGTGGCAGCCCAGAGCGACCAGACGGCGGAGGGTCCCTCCCTCCTTCCCTTTGGCTGAGTGCTGCAGACACTGGGCAGGCCCCAGGGCTGCTCCATGCAGGGGAACAAAGAAAGGGTGTCATGTTTTAAATAATTGAAAGTTGTAAGGAATACAGAAAGCCCTACAGGGAGGAGGGAGGAAAGCAAGGCCAACCAGAGACTGGAGTGGCAGGAGGGGATGAACGACAAGGGTTCAGTGACAGAGGAAGAGCTAAAAGACCATGAGACCAACTCCCTTATTTGAAACGTGAGGTCCAGACTTGTCTACTGTTAACCTTCAGTCCATTGTTCTTTCTGTAGCAAAAACAAAAAAAGAGATGGCAAGGGAAGACAAGAAATAGACAATTCTGGGCACCCAACTTTCCTATATTGATTTGTTATTTTGGCTAGCGTTGAAATCCACAAGGGGCACTAAAGTGGTTTCTCAGTAGCATGGTGGTCTCTCCGGCCAAGCCTTGCACTTCTGTTCTCTTCCTGCCCCAATCCTGGAGGCTGCTGATTATCACATTCACCTCCATTCAACATTCATCTCAAAATAGCAGCATGGTGTGTACACACTGAAAATCACAGACAGGTTTAAGCTCCTATAATAACAGGGCCATGGACATTTCTCAGCCATGAACTATGATGAATGGCAAAGAGAAACCCCAGGCACGGTTCTGCTCCTGCCCCAGTGGGGCCAGGGTGCTACTCAACAACTTGGTAGTATGTTCATGCTCACATATAAGTTTAATGAGCCTGTTTTATGGTGGGGATGTGTGCCAAGAAAATCCAACTGGGTGCACAGGGGGTAAGTGAGGAAGTGAAAGGGGTGAATGTGGGAGGAGGGGAGGAAAGACTCCACAGAAACTCAAGCTCTGTGATGCCATTTCCAATAACTACATAAATCGAGTCACTTCCCATTTCTGGTCCAGTGGTTGGCCACAATGTGACCTAAAAACTGGGCTGACCTCTTTGAAATCAACATCTCCTATGGAAATGAAACAACAGACACACTTGTTTTGATGTATGGCTGGGTGACATATTATAAATATTACATCACATAACCACAGAGGATGCCAATCAATAAGAAATTTTTTCAGACAGCACTAAATGAACCATGGGTTCTTGCTTCTGAATATACTCCTTTAAGGCTCCTAGTATTGCTTAAATGATTAATAGAAGACATATTGCCAGAAAATGTACTTAAAGTGAAAAACAGTAAACTGTAGAAATATTATTCATTTTTAAGCAATTTTCTAGTGAAAATGTCACATAAATTTACATAGAGGCTCTGGGTAACAGCTAGAAGGAAGGTAAACCTCATGTTTTGTGGATGAAGGTCCAGGAAAATGTTTTACCAAAAGAAAAAAAAGGCAGCTGCATTGCTTTGTATAAACACAAATGCCACAGGAACTCCAGAATCAAAAGTCATATTGCAAAACCATAAAATTTCTCAGTGGCAAATGGAGCACAAACTCGAGGAAGGACAAAGCGGATCTGCTTACAGACCATAGAATGGAACTATATCAAACACATATCTATCTCTTCCATATACAAGTGTGAGCGCTCATCAAACCAACAGTACCAAATAAAGAGATTAAATGAATAAAAAATTTAAATGTGCTAGAGAATCAGCCTACCATTCCACTCTTCAACGAGTTGCTGTGCAGTGAATGTGTAACTACATGGGAACATATTTACTGTTCCTTGTGCTGTTCTTAGTCCCTGATTCTCTCGGAGTGCAAGCATCTTGCCATCATTGTGGATAATGTAAATTTTCTAAGTTAATTTTGACTAGTTATGATTTTGGCTTTGTATGACCTCTAGAATCTAGCCTCTCATGGCAACTTTGTCATATGTGCACTCACAAGCCACCTCCCTAGCCCCACCCCTCAACTCCTTCCAAGGGAACAGAACTGGAGTGGGGAGGATGGGCTTGGAGGGTGCCCAGGCTAGCCCATGAGATAGATCACACTTGTAGAATCCAGCCCTCCCTAAAGATTCATGACCCACAACCAGCACTTGGATTGAGCTTGAATCATAGTCCTTTGCTTATTAGCTGCATTTGTTGACATCCACATGGATCTGATTCCAAATGGGCAGTGGGCACCTGAGATGGCCAAAGATCCCTGCATCTCCCTATAAGATCCTAGTTCCTGAGAAGGAAAGGTGGTTTCAAGCCACCTCCAGAAAAAAAAAAAAAAAAAGGTGCCAAGCCCTTTTTTCATATCCAGCACTACTTTAGGCATTGATGAGGCTTCAAGAGTCAAGACAACTCAGCTCCTACCCACTGGAAGCCATTCTCCAGATGTGAAAATATATGAAGAAGTGAGAGAAATACACAAGACAGAATCTATAAAATGGTGTGAGACAGTAAAGGAAGAAATTGAACTTGTTGGGAGCTGAGTGTCCGAGTTCTAAAGCCAACTGGACATCAGAAACACCTATGGACTGTTGTGTTGTAACTGCCACCAACTGCATCAGAATGCCTTGGATGACTCAGAGGCAGATCCTTGATTATAGAATACTGATATAGACTGTCCTCCCATTTTAAAAGTCCCACTGGCAAAGCTGGACTCCACATCAGATCTTCTGATCTGACCCCATATACC
The DNA here is from genome assembly GCF_028878055.3 of Symphalangus syndactylus. Taxonomy (NCBI): domain Eukaryota; kingdom Metazoa; phylum Chordata; class Mammalia; order Primates; family Hylobatidae; genus Symphalangus; species Symphalangus syndactylus. Next base: position 97,556,957 of record NC_072426.2, read on the forward strand.
TTGATCTTAGTACTTTTGCTAATGTGACCAGTTACAATAGAAAAAACAAATAGTAATTATTTGAGAGCTGATGATACACAAAAAAAAGAAAAGAAAAAAATTTTTCTTAGCTTTTCTTTTCCTTTTGCAACCTCGTAAGCCCTGTACTTGAGACCAATCCCTCTCTACCTCCTTCATTCTAGAAAAAAATAACAAAAACGTACCTATATGGTTGGCTTCACACATAGCTTCTTGGGCCCATGAATGAATGAATAAATGAACAAATGCATGAATGTGTGTGTACACATACGTATACATATAGACACAGACGTATATGTATATATGCATATATACATATACAAAATTTATTAAGTTATTTTTAAGAGTGATTCAGATGGGGTGTTTAATGAGAGCTTATGTCATAATGGGAGAGAGGTCCATGAAAAGGTCATTAAAGCATTTACAAAACAACAATCAACAATGAGAACACAGACAATTTTAAATGAAGAAGGAAAATTAAGTGACTTTGGTAAAATGGGTAAGACCAAAAAGACTCTCTAAATGACTTTGGATCAGGGCTTTTAAAGCACATGGTTGAGAAGTAGATAGACGAATGAAAAGCATTTCTACTTGGAGCCCATCAAAGCACATGGCTGGTGGGCACCACGGCATAGCTCTATGGTGGAGAGGTATGGGCCTGTGGACTTCCTCTTGAGATTGTCTATGAGCTCCCTAAATTTTGGTGGGAAGTCATCTATCTCTCCAAGATGACTCTGAGACAGACCACAACACAGAGCAGGGGTCAGCAAGTTACAGCCCATGGGTCAAATCTGGCCTGCCATCTGTTTTGTAAATAAAGCTTTACTGGAACAAAGCCATGCCCATTTGTTCACAAATTACGTATGACTACTTCTGCATTATGAAAGCAGAGCTGAGTAATTGTGTCAAGTCCATGTAACTTGGAAAACCTAAAATACTTAATATCTGGCACTTCACAAAAAGAGTAGACAAGGCAATAACTTTTCATCTTTCTTAGCTTTTGTGACCTCAACCAAGAGAGACAATGGCTATAGGTTACCAAAAGGTAAAAGTTTAACATTGTCACAGGAAAAGCCCACTGATATGTACCAAACATCTACTATGCACCCCAGAGTATAATATCATCCCCTAAAGCTTCTCTTTTTCCCTTTTCCCACCATGCTCCAACCCCTGGACACTCACCTGTATCTCTTGTAGTCTTCCTCATCCTTTTCCAAGCTGATCAGCTCGTTGGGACAGGCCACGTTGCCCAGCAGACTGAGATACTCCAGAGCTGGTGTCACTTCTGCCAAGTGATCCAGCAGGTACTCCAAATCAGTGATGTGACAAAGGTTAAGGATCTTGGTCCAGGAAGACAAAAGGCTTAGCAAGGAGCATAGGCCATGACTGACAGGCGATGACGAGTCCAGTCTGCTCCTGTGAGACCTCAGGGTGGGGGCTGAAATCAATTCGGCTATGGGTATATGGTATTGCTACTTTTTCACTCCCACTGTTGAGAACACAGCCCAACTTTCACTAGGCAGGTAAGACTAAATCCAGATCATTTGAGGAAGAATAAATAAACTTGATTGTCTCATTATACTTTTCTTTCCTCTATAGTTCTGTTTCTAAAACACACTAAAAGGGAAGACTCCATAGAGTAAAATATTTTTACAATATGCAAAACCATAAAACTTAATTCATTTCTAGTAATGAAAACAAGGGCTGGGCATGGTGGCCCACACCTGTAATTCCAGTATGTTGGGAGGCCCTGGTAGGCAGATCATTTGAGGTCAGGAGTTCGAGACCAGCCTGGCCAACATGGTGAAACCCGTCTCTACTAAAAATACAAAAATGAGCTGGGCATGATGGCGGGAGCCTGTAATCCCAGCTACTTGGGAGGCTGAGGCAGGAGAATTGCTTGAACCTGGGAGGTGGAGGTTGCAGTGAGTAGAGATCATGTCCAGGTGACAGAGCGAGACTCTGTCTCAAAAGAAAAAAAACAAAACAAAACAAAAAAACAGAAAAAGAAACCCAGAAATTATTTCAGAAGGCCTCATTAAAATATATTCTTTCTCTGTTAGTGAGGGAATTAGAGAATGAAAGAGAAAAGTCAGAAGGGGGCATGATGGGGGAGATTATTCCAGGAGCCATCCTCCAGTGGGACCCACTGTCCAATCACAGCCAAACCAAATAAGGCAAGAACCATAGATTCACAGAATCACAGGTACTGGAAAGGGTTTAATGACAACTTAGTCCCCATACTAACTCCTGGCTTAAGCCACACACAGACAAGCTGAGCCTAGGTAAGGTGATGATTAGATAGGCATGCCTGGTTAGGCCGTGACTTCGAGAGACACATGAGAGAGGAGTTAACCAAGTCGGCAGATAAAAGGGGGTCCCAGCCAGGGAATGGCAGCAGAGCTACAGGAACAAAACACACAAGGGTAGAATAAATGCCATATGCAAGAGTCAAAGACTCAGAGTACAGTTCCCAGAAGTGGGGTCCACTTGAACCTAGGAGAAGGTAAAATCAAAGAAAAGGGATGTTCCCGCTCTGTGAGGATATTATCTAACCTTGGGCTGTTACACAGATTTCCTCATACTTCATTTCAACTTGCCACAGAAGAATGAATTCCAAATCCAACCAATGTCTGAATCGGGTCCCTAAAATATTTGCCAAGCAATCACCACGACATAGCACATTCCATTTCTGACAACCATAACAGTTTTTCTTTCCCCTGGAATTGAATCTTTCTCCAACCTCTATTCACTGACCCAATTTAACTGCTTGGGGTCACAAAGAATAAGGCTTCTTCTCTTCCACATGATGAAGCTTCAGATATTTGAAGCTCACATGTCTTCCTTAAATCTTTTATTCTCCAAACTAAGTTCCTTCAAGCATTCTTTGTACACGTGCTCTGCCACCATCATATGCAAGGCCAAATGCTATACCCTAGATGAGAGCAGCCAGAAACAATGAGAAGCAGAGCACAAGCAGAAGAGGGGAAACTAGCAAGACAGGGAAACTAGCAAAAGAGGGGGAAACTAGCAAGAGGAGGAAACTAACCAGAGGGGGAAGCTAGCAAGAGAGGAAAATTAACAAGAGAGGGGGAAACTAGCAAGAGGGGGAAACTAGCAAGAGGAGGAAACTAACAAGAGGGGGGAAACTAGCAAGAGAGGGAAACTAACCGGGGGGGAAAACTAGCAAGAGAGGGAAACTAACAAGAGAGGGGGAAACTAGCAAGAGAGGGAAACTAACCAGAGAGGGAAACTAGCAAGAGAGGGAAACTAACAAGAGAGGGGGAAACTAGCAAGAGGAGGAAACTAACAAGAGAGGGGGAAACTAGCAAGAGAAGGAAACTAACTAGGGAGGGAAACTAGCAAAAGAGGGAAACTAACAAGAGAGGGGAAAAACTAGCAAGAGAAGGTAAACTAGCAAGAGAGAGGGAAACTAGCAAGAGAGGGGAAAGTAGCAAGAGAAGGGGAAATTAGCAAGAGGGGGAAACTAACAAGAGAGGGGAAACTAGCAAGAGAGGGGAAACTAGCAAAAGAAAGTTGTGAGCACACTCATTTGCTGTTGGCTTCAATTCACCAACATCCTCCCTGCTTCCTAAACAAAGACAGAGAAATAGACACAGAAGTTTGTTTTCAATCTCTCAAATCTTTCACAAATAACATCCAGAGATAGCCATACAGGAACACTAGAATGAGGAGGTGAGAATGGGAGTTCATATAGAGACTGGAGAGAAGGTCCCACCAGGGGGATGAGGTTGGGAGTACAGAGGGGTAGGTGGCCAGGAATCAAAATCCCTGGAGACAAAATACACTTACTAAAGTTCAATCATCATACTCTTCAGGAAAATTATTTAAATAGAGCTAATTAAAAATGACAATGAATAATTCCAGGGTAAGTTCAGTTTTTCCAGCAGGTTCTATCTTTGAATACTTCACAGTCATTACAACAAAAGAAAAAAGTCTCATTGCTAGTATTGCCCTTAGATATGGGCACAGACACCTCAGGTGCCCTGTGCTTTCAAGTACCTTCCTCAGAATGTCCCAAGTCCCCCTCCAATACCCAGGACTGGATGGTGTCATTAGGTAGAGTACCCCAGGCCTGGACCTAGACCCGGACCTGTATGGGCCTCAGTCCCAGGCTTGGTTTCTCCCCTTTATGGTTTGTTCCAACTTTTTAGTCCACCCATGCAACCCATCAGATGCTCCATGGAGCACTAGGACTCATGTCTGGATCAGGCTGTCTTAAAGCCTCAAGGCCAGGCCCTTGTTCCAGGGAGGGCAGCCAGACAAGCTGACTACTGCTTCTGGCCAGCACAGTATTTCTTTTCTGGGACTGCAAGAGAGTCGGCTACCAAAATGGTGCTGACATACTGACTTGAAGTGATTCTAATTATGTAGACAAGGGCCCTACACGACTGAGGGAAGCCCTCTCTACTGCAGATGGAAAGGCCAGACCAAAACCTACTTTCCTCTTAGGAAACATTCCTCAAAGCTTGGCTCTTTTTTCTGTCTACCATATGAAGGTGGGGATATGCAGGAATGGAACCCCAAACTGGCGAGGCTTTTAAGCTGAGGAAATATTGGGCAACTGAGTTGGATTGAAATGCCAGTCACTTCTCAACATTTAATGACCAGTGAAAGAAGCCTAGCTGGCGACCATGTTCGGGAAGTAGGCCTAGATTAAGTTGAGTGAACCTTCACATGTAGATCTACCATGGAGCTAATAAAGCTCATGAGTCAAGAGTTTCTTGCTTGAATAGGCCCCTTCCAAGGCCCTGGGAAAGACCCTGGTAATAGAGTCACATGATCATGTGATTTTTTTTTTTAATTTGTAAAGCAGGTAATTTACACTATAATCCGTGGAGATCACTGTCTTGCTCCACTAGGACTTCTTCTACCACATTTTCCCTTCAGCTGGGTGACAATGGGAGTGTCTATGGGAATCCCCATCTAAGGGGACACTGTGTAGCAGTAACATTTAATTATGATTCAGTGGGGGAATATTTGTATAATTTGCAGTCACTTCTGTGTCTAGTTAAATTGTTCCAACAGTATCAGTAGGAATGGCTTCTAGTAATACTCTTACTATCCACCATATTAACACAAATATGCAGGGACCAACATAAAACTGATGGCAAAATGATTAACAAACTCATTCATCAATTCAAAGAACATTTAAGATTCAGTTGTTAAGTGTATGTATACATGCCTACACATCGACACACACAACTTGAAATGTCCTGAAATCTTTTTTTTCTTTTTGAGACAGAGTCTCACTCTGTCACCCAGGCTGGAGTGCAATGGCATGATCTCGGCTCACTGCAACCTCTGCCTCTTGGGTTCCTCTCAAACTCCTAATCTCAGGAGATCCACCTGCCTCAGCCTCTCAAAGTGCTGGGATTACAGGTGTGAGCCACTGTGCCGGCCAAAATGTCCTGAAATCTTATGCAGCTCCTATCATATATGAAAGAAATGTGTAAGAGTTTCTCCAAAATGTAATAATCCTAAAAGTTTTACCAATAATGTAGTGGTGAAACTACCAATAACAAATGGTGAAACTGAAAGAAACATTTCTAAACTATTTTAAAAAATCAATTTTCGATCAACCATGCTAAAAGAGGGAATTATCTATTCTCTCTAGAAAAAAATCACAAAATTTCACCAAATAATGAAGTTACGAGAAATTTGCAGTAAAAAAGTCTCTCTAGAGGCATATCTTCAATAAAGATTGATACTTTTCTAGGTATTTTGACATTTGTGGAATTTATCAACTTAAAATTTTAAAATTTCCTTTGATACAGTTCTATTCCAAATAAACATTCATTTCACACCTAATTTTGCATTCCCGATTATATAGTATTTAAGAGGGCTCCCTCAAATTACAGAGGTTTTACACTCCCCAAAACCTGGATCTGCCCCTGGCCACAAAGAAGTGGATCATTTGAATGCTCTGATCGTGGGACTTTCCTGGGCAAAGGGTCTGCAGGTTCCAAGAAGCTTCAGCCATCCTTTGCCAATGAATCAAAGAGATTTCTAAGAGCCTGCCTGCTTTTGGGTATTTTGTATGGCAGAAGCTCCATCTTCCTAAGCCTTTCAACTACCTACTGTAAATGATACATTTGGCTGAGTCAGGTGGTCTCCCCCAAATCCACACCAGGCAGGAAGCACTAGCACCTCCTCCCTGCATGCATGCTCTAGACCAGTCCTTCGCCTTTATGTTGATAGCACCACCAGAGGATAAAACATGAGAAGTTTTAATTGGTTTCTTTGTCTCCTGGGTCAGCAAGGACAAACAATGCCTTGTGTTGCCTGGTTTTGAGATCCAACATAGAACTTTTCACATTTCTTTTTTGTCAAGATGCATAGAAAATTGACCAGAGGCAATCTGTGGAAGAAACCTGGTGTCCCTGGCTAATCAAGACCACCACAGTGGGGATCATTTCAGGGATTCTCCTAAGGGTACCTTTTTTAAAAATGTGAAGCTACCTGGCACAGTTTCAATTCTCTCCAGCTGGGTTCCCGGCACACACCTGGTTTCCCTCATCAAGTCTTCTCTGGGGTACTTAGCGTTGAGATTTTTTTCAGTGTTGTCTGCAGAAAGTTGCCATTGCAGAGCCCAGCTGTCACGGGGAGGCTTGCCAAGGGAGATTTTCTGCAGAGGGCCCAAGATCAAAGCAGCATCTTGCCTTGAAAGTTTGGAGCATGAGGGAGGAGGGAAGCCTCCCAGCGTGTGTCCAGTTGTGCGGGTCCGAAGCTGTCCCAGGTGAGAATGGACACATCCCTCCCTCCGACCTCAGCTGCGGGTTAAAGGGCAACCTCCATAACTGCTGGGATGATTTTAACCACAGCTAATCCTAATACTGGGTTTTTGAATACTAAATATACAGCATAATGACATACCTCATTTTTATTCACATATGTCAGAAATTTATCGTGCTGAAATAACAATTAAGGAAACAGGGGTTAACGGTCACACAGCTAGTACATGATAGAGTCTGGATTTAAACCCAGGTCCTAAACTGCATTTCTAGAGGAAAAGGTGACTTATAATTTCCTAACACAAAAGCAAAATTTAAAACACTGGAACATGAGGGTTCCTACATGTTTCTGTGGGAGAGCACAGGTGCCATCACCGGGCTATGAGCTGTACCTCAGATCCTTCCTTCCAATTTGGGCTACTTCTTTTGATGCATCGAGGCATTGACTAACAGTAAAATATGCCAAGAAATTGTAAAGTCTTTAACAAAGTGATTTCCCACATATTATACCATTTAAATCTCTCAACTATATGCCGAAGTATGTGTTACCCATTTTATAAAGAAACTGAGGCCCCTGACAAGGTACAGAGACTTTCCTAAGATGACACAGCAAATCTTTCCTAAGATGACACAGCAGGCCGGGCGCGGTGGCTCACGCTTGTAATCCCAGCACTTTGGGAGGCCGAGGCGGGCGGATCACGAGGTCAGGAGATCGAGACCACGGTGAAACCCCGTCTCTACTAAAAAATAGAAAAAAAAAAATTAGCCGGGCGTGGTGGCGGGCGCCTGTAGTCCCAGCTACTCGGAGAGGCTGAGACGGGAGAATGGCGTGAACCCGGAAGGCGGAGCTTGCAGTGAGCCGAGACTGCACCACTGCACTCCAGCCTGGGCGACAGAGCGAGACTCCGTCTCAAAAAAAAAAAAAAAAAAAAAAAAAAGATGACACAGCAAATGGCTATGGGAACTCCAGTCCCACCTCTGACTCACTGGAGTGGTCTCCGTGCCACAGCCCAACTGTGTAACATGTAGCACCATTCTTTCTTCCTGCTGGCACTATAATCCAAACTCATTGGCTATTCAGTACATGTGCTGAAACAAATAGGGAGACAGAAGATGAAGTGTGATTCCAAATAAAATCTGCTTATGTGCCCCCCACACACCCCAAAAGGAAAGTGGGGGAGAATCATTTGATTGTGCAAAGGTTAGCTACACTTTCCTGAATTTTCAGTTGGTCAACCTTACTTGGGGTTGATTATTCAGACATGATATGGCTGAGACCATTACCAAATATCCCACCCCTCCTGGTGGAAGAGTCGGGGATGGCATGTGCATGCTTATGGTTGGGTGTGAGAGAGAGAGAAAGAGTGTGAGCAGTGGGGAAGGGGTTCAAGTCCATAGCCAGTGACTACCTGGCCAGTCTCAATGAACCAAAGAAAGAAAATGAGATCTCTACGAACCAAGAGATGAGGTAATCTCAGACAACCAGGCTTTCAGATATACCAGAGCAGGACATCAACACTGAGGGCTGAACACAATGAGAAAAAGGGCTGGTGGAAAAAAAATGGGAGGTCCAGCACGAGGTATGCAGATGGCAGGGAGGCACTGACTGATGAACACAGAAGAAATTTTCCAGATTCTGGGTCTGGGCTCTGGAATCCCTTTTAAGAGCAGACTCCCAGCAGCCCCAGCTGGGAGCAGGACCTTGCAGAGGCAGGCTCAGGATGCTGACTCCTCTTGTATCTTGGCTCCTCTCCTTGTACAATGATTGCCGCTCCTTTGGGTTTCAGAGTCTGGAGCTGGGAATCAGCATACCTGGGTTCTAGACTAAGCCCCACTACTGACAATCTGTGTGACTTCAGAAAGCTCATCCACTCCTAGTTTTTCCATAAATATGAGAATAATTATTCACCAACAGTACCCAACTCACGGAATGCCATTAGGGCAATGTTAAATTATGCAAGTCAAAGAACCATTCTAAACTCAGAAGTATATCTGTACTCTGGCCTTGGTTACAATGTGGCCCAAGTCAAACCAGATGAGTTTACACAATTCTCTAGGATAATAACAACAACAATAATAGTAACCCTTACATAGCACTTACTATGTTACTAGAATCTAATATGTCTGAGATACTTAGAATAATCTTCAAAACAATCTATGGGATGGATACTAGCATTGTCCGCATTTTCAGAGGAAACCAAAACACAGAGATGTTAAATCACTTGCCCAAGGTCATGCAGAAAAGTGGCAGGTTTAGGGTAGAAGCTCAGGAAGTCTGCCTTCAGAGCCTGTTGTTCTTAACCACTATGTGATAGTCCCTCTTGCTAAAGGATTAAAGAAGCCAATGACCCAAGTGTCCAGGGTCTAGGAACCTACAGCATTATTATAGACACATTTAACTGTGAGTCAAACCAAAGTGGAAAAATCTAGATTTTACATGGTAGGTGGCGTGAATAACCATTTTACATATGCCAAAATACAAACCAAAAAAATTTAAAATAAAGCAAACTTCACAAAAGGATTCAAGATAAAACCTCATTTGGCAGCAAGCTTCCTAACATGTTTAATGATTCAATTTACACAAAAGAGCTAATACTTTTTCAGGAGGTCAATAGTTACTTGTTTCTAGGGCTCCCTTTATCACAAATATAAAGTAAAATCTGAAGGAGACAAGATGCCAATGCCAAGGTCTCCTGGGTAGAGTGTTACAGAAATGAATTATGCTTCTTTATACGTACACCCTGTGCAGTCCCTTCCCATATTTGTTCTACAGTTGGTATGTGACTTGCTTTGGTCATGGGACATTAACACACATGATATAAGTTGAACTTGAAGACTACCTGCACTATAGGGCTTGTGCTGTTAGAATACTCCTCCCATGTGAAGTGCCTTATGCTAGCCTGTTAGAGACAGGTAGGTTAGCCAACACCCAGTATCAACCTCCAGGCATATGAGTGAGGTCATCTTAGACTATCCAGCCCCAGTTGAGCCTCCAGGTAGATGTGGCTGCACGAGTGACCCAGAGTGAGACCAGCAGAAGAACCATCCTGCTGAGCCCTGGCCAAACACCTGATCTATAGAATTGTAAATATTTGTTGTTTTAAGCCACTAAATGTTGGGGTGGATTATTATGCAGCAAAAGCTAACGTATAGAGGCCACATCTAAAGCATTTCATGGGGTAGCAATAACAATATGGAACCTAGAAATTGTTGGAAAGCCTGCAACATTCTCACAATTAGGTAGGAAAGTCATTTAGCTAAAAAAGTGGCATCAGAAGTGCTGGGTTGAGAAGATAGCATGTGCTGTTATTGCCTGATTTTACCTACCTTTCTCTGTGACTTCTGAGTCAAGTAGATGAGGAAGCTGATCTTCACAATCACATTAGTAGAGCAGAGGAGAAAAAAGGAAAGAAGTCTATTCAGAATATTCACTGATAAGAAAATGTGCTACAACAGCACCAATGATATCACTGGTCAGGTTTACAGCCACATGGTGTCTTCTGCTTCGGTCCCTCCTAGGCCATTACCGTTACTCCCTTAGCATTACTGCTACAGATTGGAAAAGTGGAGGCACAGAATAGGGAAAGGACTCAACCAAAGACAAAGAAAACCTCTCAGCACTCTGAAGCCAAGAGGCCTGCTTATCTCTGGTGACAGCAATACTGTGAATAAGACCATCAACCAGTCCAACGTATTTCTTTAAAAATGAGAAAAAGAAGCTCACAGAAGATAACTTGTCCAAGGCCACACCACTAAATATGATTAAGCTGAGACATGAACCAAAGTCCATGGACTCTAATATTCTACAGAGACCTGGGACACAGGACATGTCTAAAAATCCTTCTGTCCTTGATTTATTTGAGAATATTGGCCAACTGATCATCTAAGACAGCCTAGAAAGCCATAAGACTACAAAGTTTTTCAAACAGTGATTGGGAAACTTGGTTGACTAACAGATATAAGAAGGGAAAATTCCACCAAAATTTCATTATGACAAAGACTGTGAATTTACTTGTAGGCCCTCCCCTTCTACTTCTATCAAAGTGATGATTAATAATGACCACAAGGAGCATATTTATAATACTATGGTCTGAATGTTTGTTCTTCCCTCAAATTCGTATGTTGAAATTCTAATCCCCAAAGTGATGGTATGTGGAGATGAGGCCTTTGGGAGGTGATTAGGTCATAAGGGTAGATCCCTCTGATGGGATCAGTGCCCCTGTAAGAAGAGACTTGAAAAAGCTTGCTTCCTTTCTCTCTGCTATGTGATGATACAGTGAGGAAGTATCTTCACCAAGAAACCAACCCTGCTGGCATCCTGATCTCAAACCTCCAGCCTCCAGACTGTGAGAAATAAATGTTTGTTGTTTAAGCTACCTCATGTATGGTATTGTGCTGTAGCAGCAAGAGCTGACTGAGACAATATCTTAGAGAATAAAGAAAACATTAACTTATGGCTTGAAGTATAAACAGTAGCTAACAAATACTTCTGCAAATCACTCTTAAATCCTGGCATATGCATATGTGCCAAACCTTACATGTATATCTGATTTTATTTTATACTCTAGAGGAAAATGCCTTGTCTCCTTTTCTATTTCTAACTTATTGTATGAATGTGAACAAGTGGTTTAACTACTCCAGGTCTCAAATGTTCCATCAATAAAACAAAGCCATTGGACCACCGAGTCTGAAGCAACAGTAGAATGCAGACGTTGGACTTTGGACACAACACAGTTGACATTGAATCATCCAGGACCTAGCATCTTGCTAGTGTCTGGCTGTGTGCCTACACCTCACCTCTTTCTATGTCTAGATAAATGGAAAAGACACACCTTCCCATAGGGCTTGGTAAGGATGAATAACAACACACATAAAGAACCCAGCACCATGCCTCATTCCTAGGAGTGCTCAGTAAGGAATAGCTAATGATAATAATCCATTCATCCCTCAAATATTTATTGAGCTTGTACTTGGTGCCAGGCACTATTCTTTGTGTGAAGAACAGAGGAGTTAACAAAACCAAGGAAACTCCCTGGCCCATCGAGCTGGCATTCTAGTGCTGGGTAATCCACTACACTAACAATACAGGAGCTACGGGCCTTAGGTCGCAGCAAGGGTTCCCTGTTTCCATCCCCACTACAGAATCCAGAGCAGTTAGTGCCCGGAAGTCTCACTCTACGCTGGGTAGGTCCTTGCCACCGTATAGATCATATACTATCATGGGTCCCCTAGGCCTCTCATCCCCAGCCCAGCATGGTATCCACCAGTGAGGGCATAGCCAGGCCTGGGTTTCACATGTCTCTGCCACCTTAGCTCCTTTCCCTCACCAAAACGGTTCCCCAAGCCTGTCCCAGAGCCTTCCAGAAACCTCCGAGGAGAGGAAGTTTGCTTGGCGGCATTACCAGGGACTTCCCACCAGAGGTCGCCCTCCCACACAAGCCCAAGCAAACAGACCGGGCTTCGCCGCCTCTGCAGCGGTGGCATTATTTTCTTTCTCTATTTTTATCTATTAAAAAGATTTCTTCACAGCCATAACTTAGATCTCTACACTAAAATGGAGCAACAGGAAGATATAATGGTGCGTTTCATTTATGAATGACCTATAATAAATTACTCTGAAGTGTCCCGAGTGCCAGAAGACAGAACGCTTTGTCTGCCCGCGAACTGTATTTCACATACTTTAATTTAGCTGACACATAAAACTCATTTGACATTTTGCAGGTATTTGTGCAGGGTGGGGAGGGGGGACGACTGTGGGGCTGGGTGGGGAGTGGGGGCAGCGGGCAGAGGAAAGGATATTCGGTTCTTGTTGAGGGTTAAGGTATGCAGTCTGGGTAACCCTGGCAACACGAGGTCGTCCCCCAGCTGATTGTTGTCCAAGATGAGTTCCTCCAGGCTCCTGAATGCGCTCAGTCCTTCCAGTGACCTGCAATGACAAAGGCAACAGGAAAAATGATCCTGCACTAAATCAGGGAGGCCATTATGAGCCGAAATAAATATTTTAACCTTCCCTTTCAGGACTGGGAATAGTTTGGGCTTGGTGCCTGTCAGCAAAGTGAATGACAAGAATTAGTAGCAGGAGTCGGGGCGGGGGGGTGCGGGGGAGAAGGGGCCGCTGGCACCCACCGCATCCTTCACGCATTGCCAACATGAAGGATGAGGGTCACTTAGTGAGTAGCCAGGATCCAAAACAAAGGGCTTCAGATACGGCCTGCAGGATAAATTTGTCAATGTCTTGTGCCTTCAGGCACCCAGCCTCGGCTGACCCTAACCTCCATTCCCAAGATAAATAACTCTGTCACAGTTCACCTTCATTCCCTGGACACAAATTCAAGTTGTCATCCATCATTCCTGCCCAGAAATATCATACCCTCTTACAATAATAAATATAACTTCAAGTATCATTTCTTAGCAGTTCTCTGTACAGTCGCGGGGGAAATGACAGGGAAGGCTTCCTTTCTCTCCGTTCACATCCTTTGACTTTTTTTTTTTCCTCTGCCTTTTTTCTTTACTAATCACTTAATTTGCTTCTGCCCAGCGTCCCAGTGGCTGCCCCAAAGGCAAGGCATCTGCAGAATTACATAATCACTCCGGTCTGAGAGGGCTTTTTCTTTTATTATTTCTTTTTATTTGTTTTTGCTGCGGGTGGGGAGACGGGGGTTGGGAGAATTGCTGCTTCAAAGCTCCTGGCCTGAAGTTACTGTTTTAATTTATGGAAAGTGGATTTCTCACTTAATTTTTGAAAGAAGTGTAGAGTGCAACCCTGTAGATGTTGAGGCAGTAAATAAAAAGGCAACTGAAAGAATTAAGTACCCGGCTCCAGGAAAAAAAAAAACAGCAGAAAGGGAAACATAGCCTTGCTTATACACATCGCTGAAAGTTAACTCTTAATTTTATGGGCTCTCATGAGTGTTGGGGGTGGAGGTGACACAGGGTAGTTGTGCACAAGTGCTTGCCTGGGCACACACAGACATTAATTAAAGCAAGCCGGCCGGCGGAGGGGCTTACACAGAGACACAGACTCCCAGCTCGTTCACCTGCCAGACCCAGGAGATGTGCTGAGCCTGCACAGGCTGACGGCTGAGCTACGATGTGGACCAGAGGGAGACTCGTAGGGGATGCCTGGCTATTCTATAAAATGTGACGAATCAGGGAGATGTCGTCCACACTATTTATTCATTTACTGATAGTGCTTCCATTACAGCCCCGTGTGCTTGCATGTGCAATGTCTGCACATCTGCTGTGAGTGTGAACTTCAGCACCAGAGCTTTCCCAAGGCATCCATAGCTCCCTTGTGGGATCTCTGCCAAGAGGACTCCAAAATAGGGAGTCAATACTTACGAGGTGTAAAAATGTGTTGTAAGTAATTAAATCTGTAGATTCCACTGGGCCCAGAGCTCTGCCTGCATGTTCCATTCCTGCCAGACCTCGGGGTGGTCCCACCCAGGACTCGACTCCCAGAGCACACCTGCTCCTCCAACCGACACTGCCAGCCCCACCGAGGGAGGAGACATTTTGGAGTAGGGGTCCAGAGGTCATCGTGCTTCATTTCCCCCTCCTTTCTCTTTTTCCTCTTGGTTCCGAGAGGCAAAACACAACTTATGAGGAGAAGTGCTTGAAGGGCTGGATATCCCATTTATCCTGATGTGATGATTACACATTGCATGCCTGTATCAAAATGTGTCATGTGACCCATAAATATCTACACCTCCTATGTACCCACAAAAAATAGAAACAAAAAAAAATTTTAAAACCCACAACGTATGCACATCTAGGCAGGAAGGTTTGGGACTTTGCCTCCGCTCCTCTATTTCCTGTTGTGTGAATTCAGGCCTGTCAATAGCCCATCTGAACTCTCCTGTTCTGTGTTCCTTCCAGCTCATAGGATCTTGTCGAGAATAAGTGAAGGACGGCTAACTGGTTACTAGCATACACTGTTTTTGTTTTTTTTTTTCTTTTCCTTCCTCCTTTTATTCACTGTTTTGTTTCCTGACGCCCTGACTCTGGGGGTGTTTGGAATTCAAGGGACGAGCCCATGAACAAACCCACAGAGGAGGCGTGCAGCAAGTCAGGCTTGTGCAGGGGACTTTCGGGCTCTTCTGAAGACCCTTCCTCCACTAGGGGTTAGGGAGTGATGTGCCAAAAGGCTTCTCAGGACTGGGCCTGTTTACCACTTGGGGAGGTGAGGCCACTTCCCCTCAGGGAGCCTTAAAGGTGGCTAACAAGTCCTTTGTGCACAAACATCAGTTGGACTCTGCTCAAAGGCAGCATCCAAATACACATTGTTCCTGAGTTATGTTATGCAAATAGTAGACTCTTCTGATGAGAATCAGCAAATGGTTGGCAACTGGCAAGCAGAAGAAAGCTCCTTTCCAAGAATGCTCCAGGGAGGCATAAAGCAAAACGACACAGCATGAAGATGAGGAGAGCCCAGGAGCACCAAGGAAGCGCCCACCTCCATCCAGCCAGCCTTTCTTCCCCGCAGTGTGGGCTATGGGGCAGAAATCCATGCCAGAGTGAGACTTCCCAGAAGAGCTGGGAAGATCAGTCTCAAATCCCCTGTCACCTGTCTGGTTTTGAGACTCTTTTTGCCATGTGACGTTATTAGCTGCTCAGTAAAAAGAGAATCATATTACATGGGTGATTGCTAATGAATAAATCCCTGTTTTCATGTTATCAGTGTGGTGTGCTCCTGGGGATTTAATCAGCTAGATCCAGAGCTGAGGGCTGGGGCACAGAAGTCAGGGGGCAGAGAGCATAGTAAATGGGGGTACTGGGGAGGATAGGTTTTGGGGGTCCCAGCTGACACATGGACGACAATACACATACACCTGGAAGGAGGTGGCTTTACCCTTTACTTTTTTTTTTTTTTTTAACTGTTATTTTTACTGCTGTTTTCTAGGAGGTACAGGAGAAAAAATATGTGTGTAGATCTTTGAGTTCATTCCCCTATATGCCAGGTGCCTGCAAATATGTGCTGTTAAATAAAATGACAATTTGTCTGCTATCACCTTGTGTATGGACAGCAAAATGCACCCCAAAACCAGATCCCTGGTGGAGGTGCCAACTGTCAGTCCAGCATCACTTGCCAGCTTCCTGGAGTAGTGTGATGTCTGAGATATGGGCTGGGGGCTGATAGGAGAGAGCAAGGTTTCACCCAGGACCTAGGCACAGCCAGCTGGAGGGAGATCATCCAGGCCTGGATTGTTCTGGAAACCTAATCGGCACCCCTGGAACTCCCTGCAGGCTGCCTGCCTCCCCCTCCACCAGCAGCAACACAGCCAGGATTTCACGCACAGGTACCATCCTCTTACCTCCTTCCCTCGTTCCCACGGCTGCAGCGGCTGCTGGGAGCATCCCAGTGCCTTTTCCAAAGTCACATCAAAATGACAAAACATCACAATGCATTGGGCTCCAGTGGATTCAAACGGAGAGAACTTTTAAGTTTCCACTGTAATTAACCCTATCCTCGTTAAGATAATTATGATCAAGCTTCCTGTCAGAGTTAATATCCCAACATCATCGCCTGTGGCTCACGCTCTGCCCTCATTAGCTTATGAAAACAGCAGCGCTGAACAGGCGTGCAGCCCTGCCCAGGCCAGGTCAGTGGCTGGCATGGGGGGGGCCACGGGTAGCGGGCCAGGGGCCCCACAGAAGGGCCACCCCTTGAGCCCCAGTCTCTTCTGCTCCTGGGTGGGCACAAATCAGTGACCTTCATCCTTTCCCTGCAAATGAGCCACTCACCAGAATGGAGGGGAAGAGCCAGGGCCTGGGCCCGGGTAGGGCTGGTAGCCTTGGGCAGGAGCCTCTAATTTGTAGCCATTCTTCCCTGCCCCTTGCCCAGCCAAAAACCAGCCAGAACATTGTACCATAAAAACCACCAGAGGATACTTCCAGAACCCCTGGATCAATCCTTGGATCTAGGCTGTGCTAAGAATTCAATTTCTCCTTCCTCAGCTCCAGCCTATACCAGGGGTGACAGGGCTGCGCCAGCATGAGATGGGCAGCGAACAGGGGGAACAGCTGACCACAGACCCTAAAACGAAAATGTCTGTCTCTTTGGGACTACATTTGGCCCCAAATCCAGGAGCAAAGGCTGGGATGTTCTCAAACCAATCAAGAAAGCAAGATCTCCACAAAGATCTTTACCTACTTCCTCGACTCTAAATATCCCTGCCCATATTTTTAATTGAGAAAATGGGGTGGCCATGGAAGTTCTAGAGGGCCTAACCTGGGTCTGATGTCTACCACCCTGGCTAGGCCCCCAGACCTGCAAAGGCCGGCTGCTGCCTGTTCTGTATGGATCTCTCTGATGATTTCTGTCTGCCCAGGCCCCTCTAAGAGGCGATCTCCATGCAGCCTCCATACTCCCAGAAAGCTGTTAAGTGTACAGTGAGGGCTCAGTACTGCCTCATCCACTGAGCACCGTTCAGCCACAACCTGGGAGTGTCTAAGAAAAAAAAACGGCCAATAAACCCAAGCATGGGACAGAGAGCAGGACCAGCGCACTGGCCAGTGGCTAGGAGGGCAGCCTCTAGACTCGTATTCTTTCAGAGGCCAGAATGCCTCCTCATGGTTTCCCTGGGGCCATGTGGCTAAGATCAGGAAAGAGTAACATTCAGCAAGTCTGCATGGGCATACCAGTTCTCGTTATTAAAATATTTAAATACTTCCTTCAGTAGATAAATAATTGCAGCTCTGAGTGCCCTTCCTGTTACCCTGGCCACTCCTTGGCACCCCCAGACCTCTTCATAATCCAGAAACTAGGAGGCCAATGCCCACCACAGCCCAGGGCTACCACAGACCGTGCTCCAGCCAGCATCCATTCTAATTGGACAGTGCAGTTGTTAAATTGTTTCAACATTACCGTTGAGAGCAGAAATAGTAACTTGTTACTTTCCTATGCTCCCCCTCCCCGCCACTCCAACTGCAGTGCCTGGCACACAGCAGCTCCTTGGGAAATGTCCATATATCAACTTCCCACAAAGGCATGGCAAAAGCCACAAGGACAGTACAGGTGACCAAAAGCCACCTGGTGGAAAATGAAGGGAGAAAAGAGAGAATTGGTGAGGTATGATGTGACCACTCGTATCCCACTAAATGGTCCAGTGGCAGCACAGACATTTTTAATTTTTTTGAGACGGAGTCTTGCTCTGTCACCAGGCTGGAGTGCAATGGTGCAATCTCAGCTCACTGCAACCTCCACTTCCCGGGTTCAAGTGATTCTCCTGCCTCAGCCTCCTGAGCAGCTGGGATTACAGGCCTCCGCCACCACGCCCAGCTAATTTTTGTATTTTTAGTAGAGACAGGGTTTCACCATGTTGACCAGGATGATCTCAATCTCTTGACCTTGTAATCCGCCCCCCTCAGCCTCCCAAAGTGCTGGGATTAAGGGTGACATTTTTATACCAATACATTTTTATAATTTGTTTACCTAGTCCTGTAAGAGGTATTCTTTTTTCCATAAAACTCTTTTTTATATCCTTAAATGTATGGATAAAGACAGACATAGATATGTAACTCTATATATTACTACATATATTATACATGTTATATATTACTATACATATTATACATGTTATATATTACTATATACAGTATGTAGAGTTGGCTGTGTGTATTTTTCTGCCATTCAAGTCACATAGCCATATATACATATACATACACACACACACAAATAATTATATAAATCAACTAATCCATACTTTAAGTGTATCAAGATGAATAGAAATATCTTTAAGAAATAGAATAACATGAAAAAGGTTCTGGCTAGGCTATATGAGACAGAGTGTACACTGACATCACAAGGGATTGCATCTAGCCTGGGCAACATAGTAAGATGCCATTTCTAAAACATAAAAAATAGCCTGGCATGATGGTGTGAGCCTGTAGTCCCAGCTATTCAGGAGGCTGAGGCAAGAGAATCTTTTGAGCCCAGGAGGTCCAGGCTACAGTGAGCTACGGTCATGTCACTGCACTCCAGCCTGGGCAACACAGCGAGACCTTGTTGCTAAACAATAACAACAAAATGAGGCAGTGGGTTACATGACTTTGGGGTCAAAGTCAACCCCAAAGCTCTATTGAGACCCCAACATGATGGATAATCCCTGAACTGCAGAGAGTAAAATTCAACACTCATCTGAGAGACCTGAATCCAAGACCAGCCAAAAAGCTAAAGTATTAATAGTTAACTAGGTCTGAAGCCCCCTGCACCATATCTAAGAATGCCAAGAAAACTTTCAAATATGATGCCTAAAGAATTAGTAATGGCGAATAAGGAGCTAGAAGCCTTTGGAGTTAATGTTACTTGAAAAAAGGAGGTAAGAAGGTAGATTCTCCTATTTTGGATACATGAGGTTATATGATTACCCATATGAAATTCTGGTCAGATGATAGCTCTCAGGAACCAGTATTTGCTTGCTGTAGGACAACGTGAATAATGTATCTGATCATGTTATCTTTTTTACTTTTGCTACCAGGAAGCTCAGAGGTAAACTGTGACCCAATTGTAAAAAGGTAATCCTTCATGATATCCATACCTGCTTTCTAACTTCATTGTCAAAGCTTATAATTTTTTCATAGCTTTGGTGTTTCATTTATTTATATATGGCTTTTTTATTTTATTCATTCTAATAAGCTAGCCCAAACCTTTTGTAGAATGAGGTAGGATATATATCAATAAAATATAATATAGATTCTCAAACAGGCAGATTCTGCTCATTAAGGAAAAGTTTTGAGAGACCAGTTGTTAATGGAGATACTCATGTATGAATAAAGAAGATATATATTGTATTCAGAGTTCAAAATGGTTGGCCAGGCATGGTGGCTCATGCCTGTAATCCCAGCACTTTGGGAGGCCAAGGAGGGTGGATCATGAGGTCAAGAGATCGAGACCATCCTGGCCAACACGGTGAAACCTCGTCTCTACTAAAAATACAAAAATTAGCTGGGTGTGGTGGTGCGTGCCTGTAGTCCCAGCTACTTGGGAGGCTGAGGCAGGAGAATCGCTTGAACCTGGGAGGTGGAGGTTGCAGTGAGCCGAGATCATGCCACTGTACTTCAGCCTGGTGGCAGAGTGAGACTCCGCTCAAAAAAAAAAAAAGGCTTTGAATAAGCTGCTCATAATATCTTTGTGACAGAAAGCCAAAAACTAGGCTAGAAAATGACAATCTTAGGTAGAGTCATAACTGCTTCAAAAATGTACCTGAAGAATACTGATTAATGGCTCAAATTGCTCTATGGGTAGATTCTAGGGATTTTGATCTCTTTTTTTGTTTGTTGTTGTTTTTGTTTTTTGCCAGTGAGTTGGTTAAAGAGATGTTTATCACATTTATAGGGGACAGGACCCTTAAGAGATATTAAGAAAGATACAGTAGGATCCAAAATGATCCTGTTAGAGTCAACCATTTTTCAGCTCAATAAGATGAAATTTCACAATGTCTAATGTAAACTAAATAATAAAGTTCAACTATCCAAAAATATTTACTCGAAAAAATTAAAAGGCATACAAAAATTGGGAATATATTTGCAACCCTTCTAACAGTCTAAGATTTAACACCCTTAACACGGAAAGAGCTTTTATAAATCATTAAGGAAAACCTGAAACCCTAATAGAAAAATGACCAAAAACCTTGGACGGAAAATTCACAAGGAAATTTGTCAATAATAAAAATATGGGAGAAATGTTCAGCTTTATTAGGAATCTAGAATATTCTAATAAAAATATTTATATCCTTTTCATAGATTTTAACATAGTTTTGTCAAGCTTTTACTTCAAACAAACACAAGACTAACGAGACAATGAAATTGCTGGATGGCAATTTATATTAAAAGACTTAAAAATAATTACCTTTTCATCCACTAATTCCAATTCCAATAATTTATTCAGTAAATATCAAAGATGTATATAAGTTTATGTACAAGTGTGTTCACTATAGCATTTACAATAACATTGCAAACAAGCCTAAATGCCCAAGGATTGAAGAATGATTAAATAAAGCTCAATGTATCTGTATCATAAAATATTATACAGGAATTAAAAATAATATTGTAGGCAGCTAATGAGCCAGTACAATTTTCATGCTATACGTTTAAGTACCCCAAATTAAGTCACAATGTAATATAGTACACACACCAAGATCTCATGCATGAAAATTAAAAGTCATCCATATGGTCCTCACCGTTTTCCACACAAATTTTAATATGCACCAAGCTTTTCTGGGCATTTTCTTCCATGTTAATGGTTAAGAATCATCAAAGTCATCTTTCTTAGTTGTTCTAGTTTATAAACTGCTGTTAATATACAATCTTATACACAGAGACATTATAACAATTCTGTACACACATACACAAACACACTTAAATGTATATATTTGTGTATGTGTGTATGTATGTGTGTGATGCCTATCTATATCTCCCAGATACATACCATTAACCCCCAGGTAAGGAGTTTATCAGTCATTTTTCAAATAGTTTTCTCTAGCTACTAAATTTTATATCATGAATATACATTTTATGATCAGGAAAAACCACAGTTAATATTTCTTTTAAATAAAACAAGACAATTCCACATGCATAACATGTAGAAGCTTTAGAAAAAGAGCAGTGTCTGGGAAGAGGACTTAGTATGAATTGCCAGCAACCACCACAGAAGCAAATCTGATTCCAATCCACTCTACTACTCTCCTGGCCCCTAAGTGCCTGTGCCTGGAGCTTTGTTTGAATTCTAGGTGCCAGATTCAAAGGGGTATTTGCATTCAGAAACACCATCCAAGGACAACCACCAGGAGGTGAAGGGTGTAAGAAACAGTGATTGAGACAGTCAAAGTTGCTTAACCAGGAGCAGAGAAGTCTTAGTCATTTCAAAGTCCTCAGCCAGAGGGTTCCAGAATGCAGAATCAAAAACAAATAGAAAATTATGTAAGCTTGGAGGAAATGTCTTGAATCAATTTTTTGAAACTTGTCAAAATGGAGAAGCTGTTCTCTAAGGGATGAGCTGCGCTGAGAGCTACTATACTTATTTGAACAGAGGCTAAACATTCATGGAGAATGTTTAGAGGGAACTTCTGCATAGAGATCAGATTCGATGACTTCTAATATTCTATCCAGATACTGTGGTTATCTGACTGGAGCTCCTTCCTTTATAACTACAGTTTATAAGGGCTGTTAAGTCAGTTCTGCTCTGCCAAAGGGTCCCTTATGAGTCAATCTGGTAGGAAGAGGGTAGCAGAGTTCCGGCACACTAAACTCTGCCTCATTCTCCTAGCTGGGACTCTGCAAGGCTTCTTTAATATTTTCCTAACTATGGGAAGGGTGTAACATGTGCCCATAATAAAAAGGCACGTGTTAGCACCCTGACCTCTTATAGAATGTAAACTACATATTAGAGTTCCAGCTGTATTTGTGTAAAATATGCCCTATTATAGTCTTCTTATAGACTCATAGACTTTGAATCCTAGAGGAATTTCAGGCTCTTCCACTCTCCCCCCACTTCACAGAAGATGACTAATGTCCAGAGAGGTAAAGTGACCTACCTGAAAACACACGAGTCACCAGGCCACATTTAGAACCTGTGTACATAAAGTGCAGTGCTCCCCAACTGTGTTGAACTACCTCTACATACTTTCTAGCTGTGGTCCAGAAATGGAAATTCACCATCGCCACATCCTTTATCCAAACATTGTGTGTAGCTTTGTAACCCATTCATTGTATGTCCTCAATTATTAATATAATGATAAACCTAAGTGGTTTTCGAGTTCTTTTTCCTTTCACTCTGTACTCCATGGATCCTCCTGAAGAATCTCCCAAAGAGCTAGTTCTTAGAGATTTTTTCCTTTGAAGTTAAGTATGCATTAGGTGGGACTGGCTTGAGATTTATCCACTAATGATCCCCTTGGGGTGCACCTCTATAGCTTGTTCATTCATTCATTTATAAAAATGTATTGAGTGCCAACTCTGTGCTTGGTACTTTGCTAGTCTCTGGAGCTACAAAGATGACTGTGCAATAGTCCCCTACTATTAAGCAGTAGGTATAGACAGGGAAGCAGTTACCAGATAATGCAGGGTAATAGATTGGGATGATTAGTGCTACTCTGAGAAGGGGCTGGGGCTGGTAAAGGTGATGGGCTTGAGCTAAGTCTCAATGCAAATGAATTCTAATCTTTTGAGCATCTGCTGATACTTTATTCCACATTGGTGGTGAGGGAACATAAGGAAAAGAGATAACTTGATCCTGGCACTCATGTAAGCTACAGTCCAGAAAGCTGATTTGCTACCAAAAAGCATGCGGTGTGGTATCCACTTGCAGCATGACAGGAATTCAGTGAGCACATGCATCTGGGGATACAAATGATGCACAAGTCATGGAATCTGCTCCCGATGCTCTTACCATCTATGAAGGAGAGAGACACTGGGCTTGGAATAAGGGGACACCATACAGGAGAGCGTATCAGTAAGCGGCATGGATAAGATGAGCTCTGGAAGTTGAGAGGAAAGCAATGAGGGCTGTAGTAAGCCCTTTCTGTTTTTGGCCCATCCCTCCTATGCTTGTCCTGAAGATATTAGAGCAAGTCCCTAAGGACAGAGACAAGGAGCAGGTGTCTCTCCAAGAACATACTAGATGGAGGACAGCCTCCATGTTCTGCTGCCATCATTCTCCTTCTCTGGGCTATCCTCCCTCCTCAAAGCGAATCTTTCCTGTCTTTTTCCCACCCTGGTGACAGGGTTTGGCCTGGGCTTTGACTATGCCTCTGAAATTATTTTGATTCACGGCTTGAGATTTTACAAAACCACACATGCACGCAAGGAGCCTGTGGCCTCGGGATCTTGTTTGTTTTTAAGAGTCTAAAGAGTGAGTTTGTTTGGCGGGTTCTATAAATGGGGGTTTTCTTTGCTAGGGAGATGTGAGAGTGGACACGGTGTACCGCAGCCACGGTATGTGTGCACCTCGCCATGGGGCGGAATGCAGAGCCTGGTGGGGGAGGCACCCACAGTCACTGGGCAAACATATGTTGGGCCAAGAACACTGCTCTTCAACCTCATGAACTGTTTGCTTGAAAGATAACAGTGTCTCTTCTACACAAGCCTTTCACCACCCTCCATAAAGGGAATTTTTAATTCAACAGATGGTGTCTACTCATTGCAAGCCAACCAGAAAAGGAGACATTTACACGGCTGGATCTCAAGGCCCCAGGGACCCCGAGGGCCCCTAATCAAATACTTGCCCAAAGACCAGCTCCCCACGGGCAGGGCTCCCTGGAATGGACTCAGGCCAGGAAAGCCAGTAAAAACGTGCCAACTGTTGATTCTGTGAGGTCCCAATCAGCTGAAAAAGGTGAAAATACGTTTGCTGTCCCAGACTACAAGATAGCTTTATGTCTCCAGCAGGAAAGAAGGCCCCAGGAGATATGGTGACCTCCAAAACTGGCTTGCTACTGGAGCCATTTTCTTTCTTCCAGAATAGCTCTAGCTCTATGGTTCACAAAACCTCTCAAAGAATAATTTGGCGAGCTTTGCTTTCCAGATCCTCTCATGGCATGTCCTGGGCCCTGTGTACTAGCACCTAACAACGTTAGGGACAGAGAAGAGATCAACTGTTTCCAGTTGTGCAGCATAGAGAAAAAGAGTTTTTCCCAGCACTGAACCAAAGCTATTTCCTCTGTGTCTGCCTCTCTGGTTATCTGACTGCTGCTCATGGCAGCAGGAAGCCAGTGTGGTGTTTTCACAGGGAATGTGTTGCTCTGATGAGGAATATCTTGTCAACTCAGTGAGGCCAAACGCAAATGTAGTTGGTAAACACACAGCATAAGACCACTCCATTTAGAGTCATGAGCTCTGTTTTCAAGTCCTGGTTTTGTGGGCTAAGACTTTGGAAAAATAACACTTAGAAAATGTAACTTTCTAATCTTTCAAGGTGGCAGAAAATCCCTGACCTGTCCAATTTGCAGATATCAGAATGGGGATCCGCTGAGATACAGTACATGAAGACAAACCTAGACCAATTGTCGTTTAGCTGAAAGATTGTTTTTGAAAAATAAATGTGGATATTTTCTTTTCAAAGGAAGAAATTAGTTGCCTCAGAAAAGGAAGCAGGTCAGTGGCTAAACCTCCAGAAGAAATACTGATATGTTTCAGAATCATTTGAATGCATGGGGAGATGGCAGCTCGGGAGAGCCTCTGTCTTAGGAACAACCAAGGAACCTGATCCAGGTCCTGCCTTGGTTAGCACCTTGCTGCAGTATTTCAGTCAAACCTTTGCCTCCTGTGGGCCTCACTGTACTGTTTTGTAAACTAAGGAGGCTAGGCTAGAATATTTTGGAGGTCTCTTCATTTTTAAACATCCCATGCACCAAAGTGGGTTGCAAGATGAAAACTCTCAAAGTTTTATCATTGCCTTAATTGTTCCACCATTCAGTAAAAAGTTCAGCATGAGACTGGCAGACTATCCCTAACCCTCAGATGGCCAAAAAAATGGGGGTCAGAGAGCAGGGCATGTTTCAAGCCTCAAGTATGAAATCTGATTAATAAAAATGATCTGGGAGAAGGGGAAAGTTAGGGGAGAAAAGAACTCCCGCCTGCTTTTCTTCATCTTTCATAGCAACCCAAACTAGGAAGTGAGAGGCAAAGCGTCACACGCTCAGAGGGCAAAAGATAAATGTTTGATGAATTGACCATTGGTTGTGAAGTGATGGGCTTTGTATGTGCATAATGGCTGAGCTGCCTTTCCAAGCCCATCGCCTGCCAAGATAAGAAGGCATAATGGATGGACCTTGAGATGCCCTGGACAGAGGCAGCTTTAATTTGACTGGTTTTAATAAAATTAATCCTTAAAAAAAAAAAAAAAAAAAGATGGCAAAAGGAAGAAGACAGTAATTTGAAGAGATCAGAAAGGCTGAGGATTACATATACGGAGAGTAGACATTAACCATTGGTTTTTCCATTCATCGCACTAGTCAAGTAAGCAAAAGAAGAAAGTTTGATTTTATTACCTCTATAAGTCATCAAAAAGTTTATAGGTACCCAGCATTGTCCATTGTACAGACAGAGATGCTTGAGATATGGAATAGAAAGGTACCCTAACAACCACAGACTGCATCCTTCATTCATTTATTTATTCCCCCTACAGCAAATATTTACTGAGCATCCCCTAGCCAGGCCTAGGATGAATAAAATAGGTTTTATCCCAGCCCACATGGAGCTGGTGGAGCAGTGAGGCCTTGTGGGGAAGGCTTTCCTTGCAAAGTAAGGAAGATTATGCCGGTCTAAGGACTCCTACCATGCTAGGTGCTCTCTGCCAGGCAGCCAGATCTGCACATCCTTGCACTCTGGGCCCTGAGGCTAATTGCCCACTTCTGTATTTACTCCCTGATATGGTGCCTTGGCCCTACATTTGGGTTTGCCTTCACTCAGTTGACAAGATCAAGATAGTCTCCATTAGAACAACACATTGCTTGTGAAAACATCATAAGGCCAAGAGCAGCAATCAGACAGGCAGATGGAAGAAAAGAGCTGTCGTTGAGGCCTAGGAAAACCTCTAGCTGTGCCCATGAGTCAATCACTGGTGGACCTTTGTTTCTTCTATATGCAAAATGTGGGGGTAGAGCAGTGACTGGCTCCATCTTTTGACTAACTTTAATTTGAGGCCTTCTATGGATTAGACACTCTGCCAGGCACTAGGAGTACAATCCTGTCCTCCAAAAGCCCCAAATCTCATGAAACAAGGGCATAAACAGATGACCACTGTTAACTCAACAAGATTTCAGTGCTTCTTCTGCTTCCAAGTGACCTTAAAAGGTCTCTAAGATCTCTTCTAATATCCAAATATCTTAAGATTAGTATCCTCACCTCCACTTTTCTTTGACTTTTAACATAAAGTACAGAATTACAAAGAAGTTCAGTTATTCAAGCACTGAAATGGTCACCTTCCATAATATCATGCTTTTTTTCCAGTGTCAGGAGGACACTTTTCCTTTCTGCGTAGGAAAAAGCATATGCAAAGTGCAACATTGAAAAAATGTCTTCCCCCTGCTCCCGCCTCTGCAGGTATATATTTTTCCATGACTGCAAAAGGAAAGTCACTCATTACTAAACAGCTCAGCAAGGCTCACACTATTGGAGAATATAAAGTTTTATGAGCAGGTCTCTTCTTCTCTCTCTGGGTGTAAGTGAGAAAGTGAGTGAGAGAAAAAGCCGGAGAGGCCTGGCTCAGGAGTTCAGGGTGAATTATAGACTGCCGCTCAAGATTCACAGCTCTTCGTGGTAGGAGGTTAATATTCTCACATGTCATTAGGTCTGCTGGCTCTCCTGATGGTTCATTGAAGCAGGCAGCAAATTATTTCCTCATGCTGCAGAGGACAGCACACTTCAAAGCAAGGAAACTCAGGTCAGGACAGGCTTCTGGGTGGATTAATGACTTGGGATCACCATGGGTTGTCTGTAGGTAAGAATGGGCCTGAAGCTTTTGACAAAGCTAACTTTTTGATCAGTCTTGACCCAGCTTTCAAGCCAGACCTCTAGATTTTATTCCTATCACCTTCTAAGGATCTGCCAAGACCTGCAGGAAGATTGAGTAGTGTGTCTGGTCATTTTATCTTCACTTGAAATGCCCCCACCTGCTCACCACTGACATACATCACAACTATGGGTCAAGGTAGAGCCCATTTCCTTGGAGGAGACTTCTCTGTCTGTCCCAAACCCAGCTAACCATGCCCAGACTGAATACCCAAAGGACTTCTATTTGAACACTTTCTCTACCACTGGTCCATGAATTTGGTCTATTGTCCAACTGTCCCAGGTATCTTACTCTTGTCTCCTTGGCAATTAATTAAGCTCTGTGACCATGGGCACAATAGGTTATGTCTCTTTGCACCCTACTAGCAGGCCCAAATCCCAATCCTGCCTCCTTTCCAGAAGATAAGTCCAAGAAGAGAGGCAGAAATGTTTCTAATACAGGCTCACCAAAAAATTTATTTGAAGGCAGCTTGAAAAACATCACTTCTAAAGATAACACTAACTGAGGGAAAATTGAAGGAAGAGTGATGAAAAGTGAAAGACATTCATAGGAAGGCATGGAAAAACGCAAGGCTGACATTCCTCAGGCGCAGAATTGCTAAGTAAGCATATTTAGTGCAAATGTCCACCATAGTCTATATTCTGTTCTTTTCAGGTTTTCTGAACAGCAGTGGGGGCTCTCACTGGGGTCTTCAGCACCATCTTGGAGGTTGCCATGGTGAGAGGATTGGGAGCTGCCAGGGGAACCTGGAGGAGACTCTTCTCACAGGCCCTTTCTAGGCCTCATACCCAGGGCCCCCTGAGCGGGCAGCTTGGGCAGGAGTCAGTGGCTGTGGATGCCCAAATGTCCTCATCTTAGAGTGAGGGGCCTGCACTGGGGTTGAAGGAATAAAAAGAACTAACATCAGGCAGCCCCCCATTTCCAAGGAGGTTCAAATGGAAGCTTGGGAAAGTGCTTGGCAAACGAGAAAGCACTCAAGAAATGCAAGTGGAGGTGCTTCCAGTTCCAGGCCTGTCTTCATCCTCTGCCAGACTTAGAAATGTTCCTTTTTGTTTTCTGCTCTTCCCTCCCTATCATTTTCCATAGATCCCCACTCTCTTTCTTCCAAAATACTTTTACCTGCTTTTATGTAACATGTTTTCCTGAACATGCATAGGGAAACCAAATAAAAGCCACATGTGCATATCCACGTACCAAGTATCCACACTCATATAGTACAGACAGCTGAGAGAGGCAGGGTAGGCGACCCCCATCTGGTCCAGCCTGGGTCAGACCCCACCTCAGGCAAAGCTGCCAAGCAGCCCTTCCTCAGTTCACCTTGTGTTTGATGCAGCATCCAGGAAAGCACTACCCAGGGGTCAGCGGAATGAACTCACTACATGAACAGAGGCCTCCCCTATCTGGGCTCAGATTCCTCCGGAGTGGAATCAAGGGGAGTGACCACATCAGACTGTGTGAAAGAGTGGCTCGTGGACCACCTGCCCCAGAATCTCCTGAGACTTATCAAAAATTCAGAAGCCCAGGCCGAGCCCTGACTTACATATCAGGCTCTTTGTGTGTGGATATCCATGATCTAATTCCCCAAGTCATATCTATATCTACTGCAGTAAAAGAACCACTGGGGTCCTCAACTGAAATACATCTTCAGGGTCCAGTCAGGTGATACACTGCATTTCAATGAATCCAAGGTGCACCAATTACAGACACAACATTATTTTATGTACTAGAAGAGAAAAAAGAAAAAAACACTGTCAATAAAGAATGACCCAAGGTTTTCCTACCTTAAAATGCCTCAGGAACATTCCTTTTTTATATCTGCTTGTTACTTTGCCAGAAAATATGAACCAAGGTCATTATTTCAATAATAAAGATTTGCTTTATAATGTCCAGTTTATGCTCTTTCTGTTAACACAACAGTTTTGTCTTTCAATGCCAAATCACGATGAGTTCGTAAATGACATGTGAAGTACCAAAAATCTGTATAAGTCAACTGCAGCAAAGATAATAAGAACCACCATGACCAATTCAAGTGTGCACTGATAACAGCAACTCCATCACAGCTGCCTTCTGGTCAGTGACAATTTCAAGAAACCATCAATTTTGAGATGGATTCAGGTATGCTAACATGTAAAATAAATGTATATCTTAGAAATGCTGAAATATGACAAATGCACATAAGACAATAAGGAGTGGCCGGGACTGAAGGAATCAGAGAGCACACACTCTACTGCGTGACAGCCATATTAGTATTTGTGCTGTCCACAAACACCACAGTGAGCTGCACCTGGCCCAAGGGTACGATGACCATAAAATTTGCTGTCTAAATTGGGATACTTCCTAGAGTAAAGGGGACACTATTACTGATTATGCCACGAAAATGGCATAAACTAAAACAGTCCTGGGCAAACTGTGATGAAAGTTACCCCACCTATTTGCCAGCAAACAATAACCCCTTGGTAACATGGTCACTATAGCTGATCAATCTGAACACTTAGAATCTGTAAGATTATGCATTGATTGAAGCTTCTTTTCACTTTATGTCTTAAGAGTCTCCAGGGCCAGGCACGGTGGCTCACTCATGCCTATAATCCCAGCACTTTGGGAGGCCGAGACAGGTGGATCACGAGGTCAAGAGATGGAGACCATCCTGGCCAAAATGGTGAAATCCCGTCTCTACTAAAAATACAAAAATCAGCTGCACATGGTGGCGTGCACCTGTAGTCTCAGGAACTCGGGAGGCTGAGGCAGGAGAATCACTTGAACCCAGGAGGCAGGGGTTGCAGTGAGCCAAGATTAAACCACTGCACTCCAGCCTGGTGACACAGTGAGACACCATCTCAAAAAAAAAAAAAAAAAAAAAAACCTCCAGAAGCCTGACATCTTTATGCCTTGTACAGTTCCCTTAAATGTCGTCAACTACCTTGCAATTACCCAAAACTACCCCTTCCTAATATGACACGTCTGTGCATTTTCCTGAGACCACTGCAAAATCCCCCAGAGATCCCTACAGTTATTTGAAGGGATTAGATCAGTGGTTCTCAAGTGGGGGCTATGTTGTTCCCCAAGGGACATTTGGCAATGTCTGAAGACATTTTTGATTGTCATGTCTGGGTGGTGCTACTAGCATTTAGTGAACAGAGGCCAGGGATGATGCTAAACATCCTACAATATGCAGGACAGGCCCTGACTACAAAAATTATCTGTCCCAAAGTGTCACTGGTGTCAAGGTTAAGAAACCCCGGATTAGATCGAGGATAAGACTTTTGCTCTGTCCATTGTCGGGCAAACTTCTCTGCTTCCTTTGAGTTCTGACTATTCTGGCGAGCTGTCGTCCACAGCTGCCAAGGGTTACAGCTAAATCCTGTTGGCCCACATCATGATCTAGGAAGGAGCCTCCACAGTGATGGAAGAGATGGCACAGATGTCAGTCTCCACGAGGAAAGTAATAGAACTTTCTCAGTTTCATGGGAGCAGACAAGATTGACAGACTGCATGACTTTTCCCTTCTCCAGCGTCACTAGAAAAGAAAGTGACAGCAAACATATCAAGCAGGTTGAAGCTTCAGCTCTCATTAGCTCTCGGCGGCCCTGAACTTTCACAGATGTGTTTGCACATCTGCCCTGGAAGCCACAGCAGCCCAGGAAAATACCCCATGCTGAATGGGCTGTCCCTCCGACATTTCAGATCTGCCCCAACACAGCTGCCTGAGTGTAGGAAGTCACTTTCATCACTGTTGATGGGCTACTTTCTCCATGGGAAGTAGCAACTGGGCTGGAACTACCACAGGAAGATACCTTACCACACAGACACCTTTTAGAGAATGGAGACTCCTGAAGGTAATGGGAGACCTCTGACAGAAAACAAGGGGTCTGATTCAGGACCAAGGACAGAACATGAGGTATAGAGGTCTCAAATCCAGGCCAGAAACATCTCCTGTGAAATTAGTTTCCTTGGGCTACTGTTGCAAAGTACCACCAACTGGGTGGCTTAGAACAAGATAAATTTGTCTCACATTCCTAGAGTGGAGAAAGCTGAAATCAAGTTATCAGTAGGGCTACGCTCCCTCTGAAGGCACTAGGGGAGAGTCTGTTCCAGACCTCTCTCCTAGCTTCTGGTGGCGTGCAGCCTACCTCCAGCCTTCGTGTGGCATCTGCCCCAGCCTAACTCCAGCCTTCACATGGCTTCTGCCCCAGCCTAACTCTGGCCTTCGCGCGACATCTGCTCCAGCCTAACTCCGGCCTTCACGTGGCGTCCGCCCCACACATGTGTGCATCTCTTCACATGGCATTCTTTTTACAAGGACACCAGTCGTATTGTAATCAGGGCCTACCTTGCTCCAGTATGAGCTCTTCTTAACTGATGATATCTACAACAATCCTATTTCCATGTAAGGTCACATTCTGAGGTACTGGGGGTTAGGGTTTCAAAGTATGAATTTGGGAGAAGATCACAATTCAGCCCATATACAACTTCTAAGTTACTACTACTCTTATAAGAAATGCCAAGGTTCTCATCCAGGCCTAAGGAAGTGGTTTCACGAGGAGGCAACATCCCAAGCAGCTGTGCGAGCCAGGTATTATGAACTGAGGACCCTGAGCACTGATGCGGCGGTCAAATCCAACCTCCTTAAACACATTTATTTTTATTCTCTTTTCCTAAGACCCGGCCTCTGATTCCTAGTGTAAGATGACCATCATTCAGACTATAAAAGTACAGCATACTATTTATCTAAAGTTCACACTTGAATCCATCTTCATTCTCTGAAACACAGTCAAGAACCTAAAGGTAAGTGAATAACGCCTGGCATGAAGTCAGTGTTCAATAAAGGTGTGTTCCTTTTTCCTCCACCTCTCAGTCCCAATGATGATGTCACAAAATCAGGATGTTACAGAAGATCATAAGTATTTAGTCAGAAAACTGGTTAAAGCAGTATTTCAAGATTCTAGTTCCAATTCTTGGCCAAAATAGAGAAAAGGGAGAGAAGCGATGGTTATTATGTTGACACTAAAGGAAAACAGATTAAAAACTAAAACAAAACCACCTACCAAAATAAATAAACCAAAGCTAAAAAAAAAAAAAAATGAGAGTATTTGGGCCACCCAGTGTCGGGGCAATGAGTAATATACGTTTTTTAGACTATTTTACCCTTTTAAAGCTATTTTCTTAATAGCCTTAAAAGAATCACCGCCATGAATCAGAAATCAACATCATCAAAGGAAAAAAGTCAACATATATTTAAATAGAATCTCCATTGCAGTTGCTTTTATCTGAAGTATTAGACAACTGCTGCACCTAAATTGTTTATAATTCTTATGGAGAGACAAGATGTCGACGTGTGGAAATTAAACAATACAAGATTCAAGGAGTAACTCAAGATAACAATAGAACTGTCACAAAGCAATATATGATTATATGCCACATAAACAATATAGAAAATAAGTGCTACAAGAACTCGGAGGGAGTGATTACTTTAGGCTAGAAGTCCAAGAATGACAATTTCAAAGAAGTAGATTCTGAGATGAGACTTGAAAATCATAAAAGTATATATTGTATAACCTCTTTAAGAAAACAGAGGAGTTGGTAAGTTTCAGAAAGATTTTATTCTAAAATAGCTAATATTATTTAATGATTAAAGACAGCCAATGAAATCTGTTTAAGTGGCTATCTCATTATTAAATGATACCAGCATAGTGGCATGTTCGGATTGATAGCTGATGGTGTGGCAGGCATCTTCTAAGATGACTCCCAGTGATCTCTCCCTCCTGGTAGTCACAGCCCTGTAACCCCTTCCACTTGAGTGTGGGCTGGACCTCTCGACTTGCTTCTAATGAACAGAATCCTGCAGAGGTGATGGATATCACTGCTAGGATAAGATTACAAAAAGACTGACTTCTGTCTTTCTGGACTTCTCCTTCTCTCTCCCTTGTTCATTGCCAAGTCATGAGCTGTCCTACGGAGAGGTCCATGTGACAAGGAGCCAAGGTAGGTCTCCAACCAACAGCCAGCAAGAAAGTGAGGCCTTAGTCTCATGTGGAACCGAATCCCACCCACAATCATGCAAATAAGCTTGGAAAGGGATCCTCCCTGGGAAGCCTTGACAGGACTGCAGCCCTGTTCCATGCCTTAGCCACAGGCTTGTGAGAGACCTTGGGTTCAGCTGCATCCAAACTCTTGGCCCACAGAAGCTGTGTGATAAATAATGTTTGTTGTTATATGCTGCTAAATTGGGGGCAATTTGATACTTAGCAATAGATAACAAATAGACCTGGCAAAGTGCCAGGGCATCTATTTCTTCAATCTTCCAACCAAGTCCTTCTCTGGCTTCATGATAAATGGATATCAAACTTAACTAACTGAGGTCAGAAGATACAAGAAGACAATACACAAGGAGGGACTGTACATCAGATTTTGAATGGCGAGTGCTTTACATTTACGTATATGATTCTGAAGAGACATAACCTAAACATCAGGAGGTCTGGGCCTGAAACCTTCTCTGGTAGCCTTTCCTAGAGGGAGTGGATATTTAGATGCTGCAGCCAGAAGGCTAGCCTTCTAATAGTTGGCCACTCTAGGTCACGCATCTCATGAAGACAAAGTGCCACGCCCCAGAGGGCTGAGCCATGCTCACTATCCAGAGCCATTGGGCCTCAATTCTACCATACAGGCTTCCTTCTAGATTTTTCCTGCAGCCTATCTCCTGAAGCCTAAGCTTTAGAAGGAGCCTAAGTTGTTGAACAAAGAGGCTCAATGGCTTGAGCTCAGATCCTTCAGTCAAAGTGGCAGCATGTTAAAGCATTTTTGAGTTCTCCAAGCTGAACTGCTATTTTGTTTCACTATGTTTCTGATGATGTCAGCTTTGGCCTGTGGAAGAAATGGGATGAACCAGCACTATCTGCAGGGACTCTGTCCTTTTGGTGTGTATATGCACATATGGTGTTGAGCTGGAGTTCCTAGAAACAGATCTTGAAGTGAGGATATGAGAGCAAGTCATTTATTTGGGAAGCGATCCCACAAAACACCAGAAAGTGAGATTAAAAAGGGAAAGATGTCAATAAAGGATATAGTATGAGGTGGGTTACTGCTAAGGGCAGCTGAGTTTAACCCCGTAAGGTCAGGGATCAGCAAACTTTTTATGTAAATAGCCAGAGAGTAAATATATTAGGATTTGTGGGTCATATGATCTCTGTTAAAACTACTCAGCTCCACATGGAAGCAGTCATAGACAATATGTAAATGAATAGGCATAACAATGTTACCATATATATATATATAATTATATATATATATATATATATATATTTTTTTTTTTTTTTAAACAGAAACAGCTGACCATATTGGGCTGACCAGCAGTTGACTACCAACTTCTTCTCTAGAGTGGTATGGGATGTAATGTGGATCACTTCTCAGTGACATCTCAGTTAGGGATGAGGGAGCTGGGATATTAACCAACCTCCTGCCATCAGTCATTGGTTGAGGGCTGAGAAAGTTCAAGCAGCCAGAGAATAGAGTTACAGGTGTCTGTAGTTGGAAGCCATCAGATTGGCAATGCACAAGAATGGTGATTGCCAAGGGAATATGGGCAGAGCACCAATGGGGTCTGCTAACAGCCCTTGCCCCAGCCTAATCCATTCTGAAAGAGAAAGAAAATAGGGTGGTGACAGAGAGAAACACAGAGGCCTTCTAAGATGGGTGGTGTGGCTTGTCAACTCCACTCTTCCTCGTCCTTCCTCCCTACCTCCCTCTGTCCCTGCCCTATTGGACTTGTAAGGAACTGTCGCGGTGATGAACCTAGTAGGTAGAGCTTTCTATTAACACATTTTACCTGTTGCCCCAGGTATGCCCAACCACAGCTCAACCAACCAAAGGCCCCCACTTTCTTTGTATACCCAGAGACCCTTTTATCCTTAAAGAGTGCTCTTCTGTGTGTGGGGTGATGGTTATTGTTGTTTTAATTTGAAATTAAAATGTCATTTTGCTGATTGGGAAAATCAAAGAAGGGATTGTGCAGCTATCAAGTCTACCATCAGAAGCCCCACCCCATCCTCACTGAAGGGGAGAAAAATGACCCTTCCTCTTTTCTACATCCAGTTAAAGTCAAAGCCAAAAAAAAAATAAATTAAATCATCTTATTATGTAATTGGGACTAGGCCTGGGGCTGCAGCAGTAAAGAAGGGATTAAGGACAGCGCCACCTGGGCAGCCATTCTCCTGGGTCCCATTACCACCCCCCTTACTCCTTTTTATAGCCAACAGATTAAAATGCGAGCCTAGCAATCTTTGATCTTTCACTTGCTGACACAAATCCTTTAAGCTTCCAACATTTTCTGTTGAGGTAATTAGTACTAATTAAAAGGTTTCCAACAGTCTTTGCTCCCTTTTTTTCCTGTGTGTCTCCCCCTTCTCCCCCTCCCGCAAAGAAATTGCTTTTACAAATACATTCCATCTCTGAAGCACAGGCATCCCTCACTTTCTCCTTTATCTGACTTGGCCAGATCAAGTAGATTAGTGACTCCATTATTCCAAATACAAAGCCAGACAACAGGTTTTTACTATCGCTCCTGACCTGTTGAGACTGCATGGGCTTATATCCCGAAAGAAGCGCCTCAGCTTGTATGAAAAGACAGTCCAATTATGCAGGAAAAGACACTGTGTAGTGTCTTCTGG
This sequence comes from Symphalangus syndactylus, assembly GCF_028878055.3. Lineage (NCBI taxonomy): Eukaryota > Metazoa > Chordata > Mammalia > Primates > Hylobatidae > Symphalangus > Symphalangus syndactylus. The sequence goes on from NC_072426.2 coordinate 97,592,902, forward strand.
TGCCCAAGGAAGGACACCACTTAATGATGAGGGGTTTAACTCAGTGTCTGTCACACGCACATACATGCACATGTGTGCATGCACGCACTGCCTCGTTGTGAACTGACCAGTTGCACCACTCATATCCCAGCCCGCTTTGTTCCCATGCTTTATAATTGTTTGGAGGGGTTACAGGGGTTGGGGGAAGAGCCAAAGGGACTGTGTATTTAAAGGATAATGCCAAAAATTTAAGAACCATCTTATTAAAGTTTAAAAAAGACTTGGAGGAAAGCACCTCCCACCCCCCCGATACACATGCACACACACACACACACACACACACAGCCACGGATTCAAATTCACAATAAAATGAACAAGTGCAGTAGGGTCCCATTGGCTCTTCACCATAGGAGTGGAACATGAAAGCTCATGCTGTATCTGGGCTATGAGCTCTGTCCTGGAACAAGAGCGTAGCCCTGACGTGGGCTTCTGAGATGCACCATGGCCTGCAGCTATGTCTGATGACAAAGTGCAGTGGCTGAAAACTCTGATTGGAAGGCATTGGTCCATCGAGGAGAGGAACCCAGTGCAGACCAAGGGCTTGAGCAACCGGTAAACAGAAGCCCAGTGTTGACAGCAGGCCTTTACTTAACTGCCTTCCAGGAACCAGCTTTGGGCAAGGCTGCTGCTCCTCTCCAGGCCATTCTGACAACCTGGCAACCCTGAACTGCACTCAGACCCTGCCCCTAACCCTAGAGTGTGACAGTCTTCTCACATAGGTCCTGGAGTTCTATGGCCAGCCTTACTCCCTCCTCCTCCCCCTATCCTGGACTTTGGGAAGGGAGCGAAGGGAAGGATAGTATCCAGCATGGCTTGCCCTCACCTCTGGGCTCCTCCTTCCATCCCATGCAATCCGGAGACACGGGAAGTCAGGGATGTGCCTATGCATCTCCCCTCAGAGTAAAGATCTTGGCCCCGTGTTTTTCCCCACCTGCCCAAAGCTGACCCCTGGAGGATAGAGCTGGAACAAAATATTCACTCTTTAAGATGCCACCGCTCCACAAGGGAAGGGCACATGGTGTTAAAATCTCAGTCACGCAGAATCTCTTTCCTACCCAATGAAAACTGAGGCTCGGAGGGATTAATATTAAGGAAATGGTGATGGCTACTTTCATGAGCACTTAAGACTTGCACATGACCCTGGCATGCAGCTCTCACCTGCCTCGCCCACTCACCCTGAGAGGCAGGTGAGACCCGCTCCACCAGTCACATGGAGGAACTGAGGATGGAGGGGGTGGCCCACTCGCTCATGGTCACACACTGGCTCACGGCAATGGCTCCATGGCCCTGTAGACCATCCAGAGGTACGGGAGATGAGATGGCCACATTCCCACACCCCTCATCCTGGCATTCAGCATTTTTGGGGGATTGGAAGTGGACCCTCTCCTCATTCTTCCGGGTGGACTACACCAGTGGCTGCAGCCAGCAGACCCCTTTCCTGACTGGCTGCTGGGGTCTTTTGTGATAAATGGATGAAAATCCTCCTTCAGAGCCCCTGGGCTTAGAAATTAGTCACTTCACACCCCAAATGAGCTTTGATGAGGCTCCCACGATTAGTGTGGGATGCCACTAAAAAATATATCCACTCTCTACCCCATCCTCCAAAAAAAAGTTAACAGTGAAAAGTAATGGATTTAATGATCTAGAAAATCTAGACGCTGGAAACTCCAAGGGAGATCATATTAAATTAGACCAGTACAAACAAGCCAAACTCGATTTATCCTCTTGTGGTTACAGATTTTATCTACTAAACCAGGTTTTCAGGGCTAGTCTGTTTTCAATGAATAGAATTTTTGAATGTCAAGTCCCAGGATTCCTAGTGGAAGATAATTTACCCTCAGGATCTCCGTTCAGCCAGGGCTGGCCATGCTTGGATCTCTGCAGAGGGCCTGAGATACAGGCCAGTCCTCTTCCCGTTCCTGTGGCCAGGCCACCTGTTGAGGGCCAGCCACAGGCAGATTCAGAGGTGGCAGAGATCAGGATTCAGGGAGAAAGAGGAATTCTTTCCTTGGCTCCTTCCTGAGAGAATAAGGAGGCATGAGAGGAGGAGTGGGAGGGTAAAGAAGCTGCAGAGAATGTCCTGGAATGGATGTTGCCTACTCTTAAAAACATGGATATAGCCTGGGCACGGTGGCTCACGCCTGTAATCCCAGCGCTTTGGGAGGCCAAGGTGGGCAGATCACGAGGTCAGGAGATCAAGACCATCCTGGTTAACACAGTGAAACCCCGTCTCTACTAAAAATACAAAAAATTAGCCAGGGGTGGTGGTAAGCACCTGTAGTCCCAGCTACTCGGGAGGCTGAGGCAGGAGAATTGCTTGAACCCGGGAGGCAGAGGTTGCAGTGAGTCGAGATTGCGCCATTGCACTCCAGCCTGGGCAACAGAGTGAGACACTGTCTCAAAAAAAAAAAAAAAAAGATATTAATTAGATTAAGAGTACCCTAAACACCAACATGGACTGGGCACTTAGGGAAATACCTCAGGGTACAGTGGAATCTCTAGACCAAAAGTGACACAAAGCCATTTTAAGTCTTCCTTCATCCTGGAACAGTAAGGTTTGCCTCTCAATGCAATGGTGAGGAAGCCTTTGGCTGCCCAGCCTTGCTCTCCAAGGCCTTTTCCCAGGCCTGTTGTGCGGGAAAAGGCGGCCACCTTCAGGGGGAGGGAACTTGGCTGCTATGCTGATTTGGGGAGCTGCTAAGACATAATTATAACAGAGAGAAGGCGGGTGGGGGGGAGGGAAGGAAATTACCTTTGAAAATTATGAAAAATACCTTGACGGCATCTCTTTGAGGCTCACATTTAGCTCTCGGAAAAGATTTCTGCCAAAGGGTGAGTTCTGACAGGGGGAAGATGAAATGAGGGGCTGGGGGAGGAGGCAGTGAGGGGGGTTGCTCGGCAAAGAGGCAGCCATCTGTCAGGACTGATGACTCGGCAGCTGAAGTCAGACTGGGATACTTACCCACCCATTTCAGGGAGCGGCTGGGGAGGAGAAGAAAAACCTGGATAGCAACCAGTCTGGCCGAGATGACCACAAAGAGACATACATAAAAGCTGGTCAGGCCCTCAGACCACTGGGAGGTTCCCCCTAGGCTCTGATGATACATGGGAGAGAATTAGGTTTGGAAGGTAATGCAGAGAGTCCCTGGCTCTGTTGAATCTACCTAGAGCAAGGCTGTGAGCTCCTGGCCCGCAATCCACACTCACATGTCAGAGGGATGCAGGCTAGGAGAGAGCCGACAAATCCCATCACTTCTTTTTAGGGGCCCCCTAGCTTCGAATTTTAAGACATCACACTTTTCTGCACCATTCCTGGCTAATGCGAGCTCATCAAAAGGCTATTTTCCTTACTTAATTCCAAAAGAAGCAGGAACTTCTAACATAAGTTTTTTTTTTGTTTGGTTGCTATTTGATGAGGGATGCACCTTAGTTTAGTGAGAAAAACACAGAACTGGGAGTCAGAAGCAGTGGGGGTCCCAAAGAGGTGGGGAGGGGGCTAGTGGGAGCAACCACCTTGGCAGAAAGGGGTGTTTTTAGCTCTGACATTGTTGAGAATCAGCTCATGGTGGTCATTAAAAGCAGAGTGGGCCGGGCGCGGTGGCTCACGCTTGTAATCCCAGCACTTTGGGAGGCCGAGGCGGGCGGATCACGAGGTCAGGAGATCGAGACCACGGTGAAACCCCGTCTCTACTAAAAAATACAAAAAATTAGCCGGGCGTGGTGGCGGGCGCCTGTACTCCCAGCTACTCGGAGAGGCTGAGGCAGGAGAATGGCGTGAACCCGGGAGGCGGAGCTTGCAGTGAGCCGAGATTGCGCCACTGCACTCCAGCCTGGGTGACAGAGCGAGACTCCGTCTCAAAAAAAAAAAAAAAAAAAAAAAAAGCAGAGTGAGGGGATTTGTTATTGTTTGTAAATTCCCTGCAGACAGTGCAGTCCCTTATTATCTGCACCTGAGCAACCTGCTGCCATCCCTACCCCAGGTACCCCACTGCTCAGGAGACCTGGGTTCAGGATCACTTCTGCTCCCTGCAGTATGTGTGATTTTGGACAAGGCATTTGATATGTCTATGCCATAGGCTCTTCATCTGCAAAAAAAAAAAAAAGGAAATTGGCTAAATCATTACTAAATCTCCTCCACTTAAAAGTTTCTAAAAACTCATATTTTCTCCCTAAATATTTCAACTTAAAAAGTCAGCAGTGGAAAGGATCTCCCATGACTATGTCTAAGGAAAACACAGGCTCACATGGGCAGTGCTTAAAGATGGGCCCCTTCTCAGAGAGCTCTCCAGCACCCGTCAAACATTGCTTCCATCTTCAAAGGCAGGGAAGAAATTCTCTGAGCCAAAACACTGCCAGCCAGTTTGTCCAGCATGGCAGAGGACTGCAGTGTGGGCAGCCATGGGAGTGTGTGCCTGGTGGGAGGCAGGTTGGCACTGGCCACGCCAGTCCCCTGTGCCCTGCAGCCAACAATGCTGGGCGATGCCACCTATTTATATAACACCTCAAGAGAGAAGCCAGCCTCGGAACTGAAGGCAAACAGTGTTTGTTTTTTGTTTTTCCAAAGATGAGTTAATGTGTTTCAAAGTCAACTGGAGAAAGGGTGCAGCAGGCAAAAAAGGAAAAAAAAAAGTGTTTAAACTGCTGCGGCTTTAAAAGCTTAACCAGTAAAGCCCCTCCAGCCTTCAGTCAATGGGAATCAAAACAATGATTTCAAGCTATTTTATTCAGTCTACAGGCAGGATCACTCAATGGAGGCTTGCTCCTTTCTTTCCTTTTCCCCCATTTCTAAACTGTGATCCGTGCCCCATTCTGAAAGAACCATTTTGACAGTCTATTGTGTAGCCTTCTTAGGACATTAGCCACCCCAAAGCAAACACCCCGGCAATAGGAGTTTCTCAGAGGCTTCTCCCTGTCCCCTGCCCTCCCTGCTTCTTCAAATCCTAGAGGAAATGCTGCAGAAACCTATAAGCAGAGAGGATTTCTAATGCCTGCCACTTGCTTAAAATTGATTTTCAGATGAGAGCTCGAGAGAGCCAAGTATCCCCACAGTTCGGAACACTCATCATCTCTGACGATGAAGTCATTTGCTGCCATAAGCAGAACAAGGGTTAATGACCCAAAATCGAATAAATTACTGGATTCAGATCCATCATGACCATTGGTTTTAAAAATAATCTGAAGCGAGTGAGTGCAGCCTCCAAGCCATCACAAAGACGGCCTCTGCTCCCCTTCCCCACCTCTGCTTCCGACGATAAATCCTTTGGAAGAGCATCTCAGGCTCACACACCAATTAACATTTCTCATACCAGTGCACACGGGCCATGCAAAGTGATTCCATAGTAAATTAGTCTGGAAATTGCCTGAATTGTGATGCTGGGAGATGTCCTCTAGGTTTGGGATGGCGGGGAGGAGGGAGAACTTTCTTCCCTAAGTGCCACTTCAACGTCTCACCCTGGAAGAGGTGGCAGGGACACCAGGGCAGGCGGCTTTCAGCACCACAGTAAATCTTCCAACAATTTATCCAAACAAAGGCCAGCGTGGGGAGAGGGCAATACGCAGGAAGCAGATGAATAAGCAAGATCAATTATGGCTGGGGGGTGACCCTGTGGCCCAGCTCTATGCCCCAGATCTCAAAGCAAATTGTGCCAGAGTGAAGTTGACATGCCTGGACTGAAAACAGCGGTCTCCTAAAGGATGTCTGCTTCCCTCCCATTCGTCAGAGGGGGAGCAAGAGGAGAGAATGGGGAAGGAGGGGAGGGTGGGCAGAGAGGGGCCAAGGGAAGGGTGACAAGGAGGCGGGTGAATGAAAAACCACGCATAATGGCCTGAGGTTTATTTTACAGAGAACAAAATGGCTCAATTTGAGCACTTTAGACTGTCGAAATTGGCTAGCATGAGATACAAGGGGTTCGTCCAGGAGGATTGTTACATCGGCTACAGAAGACTGCAGGCCCAGGGGGCAGAGAGAGGGAAAATAAATATATAAACACACACACACACACACACACACACACACACACACACACACACACACACACACACACGCCTTCTCTATCCTGCAAACTTTAGGAGGACCAGGGAGCATTGCAGAAGTGCTTTGCCGAGGAACTGCTTAGCCAGGCATCTGAATGCCCTTAACGCTTGCTTTTCAAATTGCATCTTTAAAATGTGGGGCTCATCTTACTTTACCCTCTTGCTTGAAGCCTAGAAAGCCATGTCTTTTTAAAAAGAAGCCTAGTTTATTATTTAGTAGGATCAGCAGGTTTTTTTTTAAGGGCTGCTAATAATTTCGATCCCCCTTTCAAAAACAATCCAGCCCTCACTAAGAAAAAGTCAGAGCGACTGACTAATGGGAGTAATTCAAAGTACCTCAATTAAAATTCAGGTTTTGGCCTTTCGAGCAGTCTATTTAAAGATTTTTTTCCCCTAGATTGGTTGTAGACAGATGATTATTAAATATTTATGTGTCTGTGAAAGGGGCTCTTGGAGCTTGGCTCTGCAGAGGGCTGAGGTTTTTGTGGCTATTGTTTCTCCTCTTGGAGAAACAACAGAATGGTTAGTTTACTTGGTTTCTTACCCACCTGGTTTCCAAGAGCCCCCTGCAATAGCCAGCCGGTCTTCACATGGCCGGACAGAGGCAAAACGGCTCTCTCCACGTAAGTGGCAGAGTCACCCAGAGCCTTTGCTCAGCGGAGCTCAGGCTGACTCTCCTTCTGAACTCAGTTCAAACCCTCACTCCTCTGAACACCCTCAGCCGACGCACAGGGAGCTCCAGGGCTCTTGGGTCTTTCACAATCCTCACCATATCCTGCCCTATATTAGTCGGTGGACACTCCAGGAAGATAAAGAAAGTCCTAGCTCCTTAAATGTTCACAGACTCTGAAGACAGGGTCTCGACCTTGCCTGAGGCCTCTGCCCCATCAACTTTTCTCATTGGCGGATCTGTTCTCTTTCCCTTTGTGAAACAGTGACTCCATTTCAAGTCTGCCTGAACCCCTGTATTAGAGGGGTTTTCACCACAGCCTAGAACCTTCCCTAAGAAGAACTAAGTCTCAGGTGGTTCATTTATTTATTTATTTATTTATTTGAGATGGAGTCTCGCACTGCCACCCAGGCTGGAGTGCAGTGGCACAATCTCGGATCACTGCAAGCTCCACCTCCCAGGTTCACGCCATTCTCCTGCCTCAGCCTCCCGAGTATCTGGGACTACAGGCGCCCACCACCACGCTCGGCTAATTTTTTGTATTTTTAGTAGAGACTGGGTTTCACCATGTTAGCTAGGATGGTCTCGATCTCCTGACCTCATGATCTGCCCACCTTAGCCTCCCAAAATGCTGGGATTTCAGGTGTGAGCCACCGCACCCAGCCCATTTATTTATTTTTTATGTATTTACTTATTTATTTTTAGAGATAGGACTCTGTTGCCCAGGCTGGAGTGCAGTGGCACAGTCATAGCTCACTGCAGCCTCAAACTCCTGGGCTCAAGTGCTCCTCCCGTCTCAGCCTCACAAGTAGCTGGAACTACATGTGCCGAGGAAACTGGCTTGATTTTAACACTGAACTTCCTATGGGAAACTGACATGGGGTGGATGGTACAAGATAGCTATGTTCTCTTTATTTATTCAGTCAGCAAAAGTTTATCAACATTTTTCTGTGAGGGAAGCGCTTGAGTAAATCAATGAATTTCAACAAGTTGAAAGGATGGATCACTTCCACATTCTGGAGTATCATGTAGCTTTAAAATGTATTGAAAGACACACATAATGTACCAGAATTGTAAAGAGAAAGCAAATAGTACAGTAATATGTACAGTGTAGTCCTATGTTTAGGGAAAAGATAAACAAAATAAGAAAAAGAGAGAGAGAGAGAGAGAAGACTGAAATGCTACCTTGTTGGAGGGGGATAAATCTGTCTCATTTGGCTTCCTGCAATTAGGATTTATGCTTATCCATTTATTGATAGACACTAATGAAGTAAAAATTTTAAGGCCAGGCGCGTTGGCTCACGCCTGTAATCCCAGCACTTCGGGAGGCCGAGGTGGGTGGATCACGAGGTCAGGAGATAGAGACCATCCTGGCCAACACGGTGAAACCCCGTCTCTACTAAAGATACAAAAAATTAACCAGGTGTGGTGGCAGGCGCCTGTAGTCCCAGCTACTTGGGAGGCTGAGGCAGAAGAATGGCATGAACCTGGGAGGCAGAGCTTGCAGTGAGCCGAAATCGCGCCACTGCACTCTAGCCTGGGCAACGAGCGAGACTCTGTCTCAAAAGAAAAAAAAAAAAAAAAATTTAAAAGAAAAGCACATACCTCCTGCTCTCAAAGTTGGCTTTGGTGCAGTGGTTCCTTAATCCCCTACACTATCGACACCAAAATCACCTGAGAAACAATTTTAAACTGCAGACATTGGAGACCATACCTGAAACTTCTGATAAAGTAGACCTGGGGTGTGGCCAGTCTGTGGCGTGCCTGACACCATCTGCCGCTCTTTCTGTAAGTTCCCCCAGGTCTTTCTGAAAATATGCAAAGTTCAGTAACCAGCAGACCAGTAGTTTACTCTGTGTCGATCTCCATGTCATGTCTCGAGACCAAGAGCAGCAATTATCCATAAGCAAGAAACTGTGATTCACAAGCTTATCAAGCAGTCTGCTCTCACTCTACATAGGAGGCAAAGTCATCTGTTGGTACAGAAAATATGGTCTACTTTGATTACAGCTATAAGTGAAAATCTAAGTTCGGACTATACTATAATACCTAAACATATTTAAAATTGGATAATTTTTCACGACATTTGAAAATTTACTCATGGACACAGGAAGGGGAACATCACACTCCAGGGACTGTTGTGGGTTGGGGGGAGGGAGGAGGGACAGCATTAGGAGATATACCTAATGCTAAATGACGAGTTAATGGGTGCAGCAAACCAACACGGCACATGGATACATATGTAACAAACCTGCACATTGTGCACATGTACCCTAAAACCTAAAGTATAATAATAAAATAAAATAAAAAAAGAAAATTTACTCAATGGTGTAAATGCCTATATATTTTAAATATAGCAAAGCACCTTAAAAATTACTACTGAAGCTAAATGTGCAACTAGTAACTTATGGTGTGAACTTGTAAATTACCTATTCTTAACACAGATAAGAATTTTAATCAGTCTTTATTCATTCATTGTTTATTCATTTGCTCACTGACGAATTTATCCACTCAGTTTTTCATTCAACCACTCATGTCATTCATCCAACAAATGTTTTGAGCCATTAGAGACCCAAAAACCCCACCTGGGCTAGAGAACTCTGGCTTTATAACCAGGTCTCAATCTCCATCTGATACCAAGCACTGCCTAGCGGTACCATGAGCCACATAAGATTAAGGACTGGCAGGCACAGCTATTCCTCATCTCCCTAAGCCACATTGCTCAGATTTGTTAGGAAGAAATGATACTCCAGGCATTCCAATGTTGTCTGGCTTCTTCCTCCCCCTATTAGACACTATGAGCTCAGAGACAGTTCATTTTATAGTCTTTTTGTCCTTCAACACCCTCAACTGACTTACCTGCCTTTTACTCATGTCACCTTCCTAATGCTGCCTCTCCTGACCACCCTGTTCAATACTGTAACCTGTCCTGCCACTTCCACCCAGGACTACTAATTTTATTACCTGCTCTCTTTTTCTTTTTTCCATAGCATTTTTTGCCCTCCAACGTGTAACGTCTTTATGAGACATATTTATTGTTTAATGTCTATTATAAATTTTTCCATTTTGCCCATGAATTTAATGCAAGCACCTAGGATAGTGCCTGATACACACTGAGCACTCACTTGAGTGGCAGAAGGAAGGGAGAGAGGATGGTAGAGAGAGAGGGTAGGCCAGGGGACGTTCCTTCCACTGTGGTCCAGGCTTGTCTTGAATTGGTCAGGAAGGTTAATTGGCTGCAGGCTGACTCAAGTGGAAGGATTTGGGAGACTACTCACTGCCTCTGATTTTCCACCCACCAATCCCCTCTAATGGTGGAGTACCCAGGAAAGAGGGTTGCCATATCACAGCCCACCAATTCTCGCAGCCAGGGGTGGCGCTCCCTGTTCTGATGGCTTTCTAAATGCTGGGCATTTGTTCCTTCCCCAGATACTGGTAATCTGCAGAATCTAGGGCCATTTGCACATAAATACCAACCCCCCACCTCCACCCCAGGCACAAAACTTCCACATTTATAAAACTCATCGTTTCCGTTTGTGTTTCCCATTCTGGAAATGGCAAAAATAAATATATAAATAAACTGCAGATTGTTTTCTGGTGAAAAACCCTCAAGCTGAGTCTTCCCAGCTTGGGGATCTTTCATTCCTGAATCATCCCCAGGCCCAGAAGGCTGGGCCTCTCAGCCCACTCTTTGCAGTCTGGAATAACCTGAGGAGTTCCCTGAAAGCCTGAGACTTCCCAGAAACGTAGGGAAAAAACTCTTTTTGTAGGAGCCCCTCCTTGCCTCAATGCCAAGGACCTTATCTGTTTTCCTGCCTCCAGACATGCTCCTGGCCTGTCTCCCTGCTCTATGTGTCTCTTTGTTGTAACTCCATGCATAACAGCTGCTGTTTCATTTCATTAAAGATGCCCTCACAAGACTGGGTAAATTACAATAAGAAGAGGTACCTACTGGGTGCTGGACCCTTTATAAACATTACTTCTAATGCAAATAACAACCCTCCAGATTGATTACCATCCCCATTTTACAGATGTAGGAACTGAAGTTCAGAGGCTAACCACTGCTAAAAGTGGTGAGCCTGGTATGTGAAACCCACAGCCACAGACTCTGAGGCCTGGGCGTTTCCACCACACTGTATGTTAGGGAGTGAATGTTTGTGCCCCACCCCCCAACCTCCTCAAATTCATATATTGAATCCCTAGCCCTCAGTGTGACAGTAGTTTGAAGTGGAACCTTTGTATGAGTAGTATTTGAAGTTGCAGTATTTGGAGAGAATTGGGGTTAGATGAGGTCACATGGGTGAGACCCTCATCATGGGATTGGTGCCCTCCGAAGAAGGGCGAACAGAGTGTGCTGTCTCTACCATGTGAGGGTGTGAGGACCCAGCAAGAAAGCAGCCATCTGCAAACTGGGAAAAGTCTTCACCAGAAACAGAACTGGCTCTTGATCTTGGACTTCCAGACTCCAGAACTGTGAGAAACAAATGTGTGTTTAAGCCACCTGGTCCACAGTATTTTCTTATGGCAGCCCAAGCTGAGTAAGACACCATGGCAAGTAGAAACGGGAGTTCTTCTTGAGTCCTCAGGGTCACTTCCATGACACTCAGGCCAGTCCCAGGGATTTTAGAAAAGGCTTTCCAACAGGCCCATCAGGGGTTCCCCAAGGGCAGCAAATGTTGCGGTACACAATTTGGTTTTGGGTGGGTAGCTGCAAAGAGGTCTATTTGCAGGGCCTTTCATCCATGAGGAGCTACAGGCATAGTGTCAAGGGCTCTCCTCTAAACTGATTAAAGGCCAATGAAATGTTTGATATCTCAAAATAAATGGCTCTAAAATGTGAAATAAAAATTGCAAAACTAAGATTAATAAATGTTTCATTAAATAAATAATACAATAAATAAAAATAATAAATTAAGTAATAAATATTTCATTCAATTTCAACAGAAAGAAACATAATATTCATCGGTCAGTTAAGTGCAAATCAACTCAAGCTTTACAGTTAAATATAACAAAGTTTAAGCCATAATGAATTTACTCTTAAACCTCAAAACTATAAAAATGATTTTTAAAATCCATCCCCAAAATTTCATATTGAAACTTCATAAATCATGTTTAATATGAGATGGGGGTTAATTTTAATATGTTTGATATGCTGTGTGATGGGGCTTCTAAAGGAACAGTGCTCAGGATGTTCAAAGGTTTTGAAGGGCCCTATTTGCTAGTGGGAAATCCAGCCTGGGAAAACACATGTGATGGCTGATGACTTCATTTTTGTTTGTTTGTGTTTGTTGTGTTTTGCTAGGGTAACCCAGCATGAAATGACTGACCTGGGTTCTCAGACAGGGGAACCGGAAGCCATAAGGAAGAACCAGACAATGAGAAAGAAGTTCAGGCTCCTGCAGGAGATGGGGTCTCCAGGAAGGCAGGGTGGTGTGTGCCAGATAAGTATCAGATCAGGAGTCAAGAAACCTGGGGTTTATTCCTAACTTCACTATGGGCAAGTTATATGACTTGGGGTGCCTCCCCGGGACCTAGAACTGTGCCTGGCACACATACAAGGTGTTGAATCAATCAACGTGAGGGGGCCTAATAAGTCCTTGTTTTCTAATGGTGCATGTGAAGACCCCTTACGGTGGAGAAACGGGAAGGGAGGGAAGCAGACTCTCAACACCAAGCATCCTCTTCCATTCTGCTCCCTGCCTATTCACATCAACTTTACGTAATCAGACTTCCAAGAAGCCCTCAAATGCAGGGCACGGAGGGGCCCCAGGAGACAGGCTAGCAACACATCCTAAGGTCACATGATACAGCTCTGAAATGGTCCTTCATTCCCAACATGTGAGGCCACCTTTCTCACAGATGCACAGGCCTCCCTCATGAGCTCTAAGCCCCACCTGCGGCCCACCATATGTCTCCCTAAACTCAAGGTTCACCACTCGATTCATGTTCACCACAGCCCCTGAATGAGGCTGCTCCAAAATCTCCAAAGATAAAACAGGCATCTGGATTTGGAGCCTCTCCGGCATGATGCTAGGACTGCCTTCCCTCTCACCATTGTTCAGGGGACCTCTCCATCATCCAGGGGAACCAAGGCAGGCGCATGGAGTCAGAGCTATGCCTGTGCACACAGATGCACACCCCACCCAACCACCTCCACCAGGAGGGAGGCTGACAGCTCCCAGGAGACACCACAGTAGGAGCCATCTTCATTTGCAAGATTTCACACGTTCCCTAATTATTTCAAGAGGACTTGCAGACGGAGGTAATGGGCCCCCTTTTAAGACGACTTGCCACACATATAATGTCAGGGCTCTCGCATTCATCAGCGCCACCCTCCCAGCCCCCGTCCTCCACCTCCACCACCAAAAGCCCAAATAATTTCAAAAACATTTTTATCCTAAAATGTTCCCCTCAATTTTAAAAAAAATTATCTTCAAGAGAAGAGATTTCTTTCCATTTCAATCCCACAACAAGGAGAATGTCAGCCCAGCTTTTTTTTGACAGACAAATTATTGAATCAAAGAGAAAATGCCATTAAGCTCACAGGTTAGCAAGTGTCAGGAATGGTTTAAAGAGATATCCCCATTTATCTTCCAAACATGCACGAAATGTCACTAATGTGTGTTTATCATGTATAATCAGACAAAGAAAATATCGAAATAAAGTACTCCCGCATACAATAGAAATCTCCTTCCATCCCTCAAGATATCAGTGCTATTCAAATAGAATAATAATGATGAAGCCTCTCTCTTGAAAATGGAAATCAAGTGAAATGTAGATAGAAATGATTTTTTTTTTTTTTGGTAGTTGATGTACATTTCCAAAGTGCATTAACAGGAAATCCAGAACTTTTTAGGTCAATTATATTGTCAGTATTGTCAATGCCACTGAAATGAATACTGAAGCAGCGCCTGTTCTTGCTGGAATCAAGCTACAGAAGAAACTCCTAGATTGGGGACTTACAGAGGAACTAGAGGCACATTGGAAGACTGACATTGTTCAAGCATGCATATATATGTATATCTATTTTTTTTTCATTCAAATCAATCTGAGTACCAGGCATTTTGACTTTACTATAAACCTCAATAGACAGGGGAAAAAATTCTGCAACTGATCTAAAACCTGGCTTTATTTTCCTCCCTTTTCTTCCTCCATTATGACAAAGCTTATTTTTGTAAGCCAGGTGCTGTGACAACAATAAATCTCAGCCTCCAAATTAGTGCTTTGGACAAGAGTTCTCTACTAATAATTCTGGACTTGCCAGACCCAGGAACACAAGCCACGCACTGGAAAGAAGGTAGTCCTTGTGCCAAAATTGTCAGGCCCCTTCCTGGAAGTCTAGAGAGAATTAGGCATTTCAACTGAAAACATTTTCATCCTTACTGCTTTCTCTCCCAACAGTCCTACCAGCTGTGTGACATGCTATTTCCCAGCTTTCCGGTTTGTGAGTTTCCTGAGAGCAGAAGTCATACCTGTTTTTAGTCTCCATAGCAAGACCAACATGCAGTATAATGACTTTCAAATAGCAGGTGGTCAAGATGTTGGTGACTGAGCAAGTGAATGGATGGTTGAAAAAGGAGCTTTTCCTCGGAGGTCTCTCCCAGCCCCACAGTTCCCTGGTTCTGTGATGGTCTATAGCTCTGGGGAGGGAACAGCCAAGGTCCTGGATGTCCCCATGCCTGCTCTGCAATACATTATTAACTCAAGAGAGTTTCTGCTCTCCCAAACTAACCATATTGAACTCCCAAATTATACCACAAGTGTTTTGCCATTCCAGGTGCAATGTAAGGTAAAGGTCCTAAGAAAGTGGAGGACAATGTCAAGAGAGCAATCTCTAATGTCTGCCTGCCTCATGGTCCCATCATCTGGCTGTGTGGCCTTGGGCCGTGGATCATCACCTGAGAAATGGGACAACAGTAACCCTAACCCCACGAAGACATGTGCTTTAATAAGCTAATATGTGTAAAGTTCTTACAAGAGTACATGGTGCATAATAAGTGCTCAATACATGCTTGCTATTATTTTCATTAGCAGTTATTTGGGTTTTCTTCCCTTAATATTACAAATAAGGAAAATGAAACTCAGGGACAGGTGCAACTTCCTGGGAATTTATAAGTAGCAAGAATAGGGCCAGGATAGAGGTACCCAGAGGCCAGGTGGTGAGGTGAGGCCACACCATCAATTACTTATTAGGTGCCCTCTGTGTACAAAAACAATGGGAAGTAAGTCAAAGCAGACAAGGAGCAAAAAGGAGCAAAAGTGAGAAGACTTTTGGGTACAAGTCTGGGCAAAACACATACTATAGGATAGGAATACAAAGGGGTCCACTGAGGCAGCAGACTAGAGGTTTGTCATGCACCAGGAACAGCATGATATGCTTCACAAACGGGACATTTCTGATTCTTCCACAGCCCCAGGATTATGTCTTCTTCATACTTCACCACAGTTACCTGTTTGAATTCTCATCCTAGATGACATTTGAGGGTCAGGACTGAATTAACGCATCTTTGTACCCCTTGCAGCCAACACAGGGTGTGGAACTTGATAGGCATCCTCCAAAATGTTTTAGGTTAAAAAGAAAGGCAAGCAAACACGCAGGCAGATGGGCTGCAGCCACTCTGAGAGAGCACTGAGTTGGGGAGAGAGTGGGAGAGGGAAAGCCCAGAAAGCTCTGAGAAGCAGTGACGTGAAGCAGAATGACAATTTCGTTAATCTCCATCAGTATCACAAACCACAGTCAAATAGGGGCTGTGAAGAGAGCCCACAATGGCCACGCTGTAACCTAGCTTAGCCTTGCCAAGCTGCCGTCCTCACCTCCCAGGTGGTAAGAGTGCCAGCAAGGTGTGTGCCTCCATGGAGCCACCTGGCTGTTCCACTCTGCACCCTGAGCCAAGTAAGTGTAACTCTCTGATCTTCAGTTTTCCCACCATCAAATTGGGATAAAATCCCTGCCTTTCTATCACTTTACATAATAGTCCTCAAAAAGTAGACAGAAACATCTTAGCCATTCCATCTCTAAGAGTTTGTCTTTAGGATATAATCAGAGCTGTGTTTAAAATGAAAAAAAAAAAAAATAGATGTATGTCCTGGAACATACTTCATGATACCAAGTAGAATAGGGAGCTGAAAATAACCTAGTTACTCAACAATATTATAATACACTCTTCAAACAGAAAGCTATTCAGCTATTAAATAGTGGGGTTTCAAGAACTATTTATAACATGGGTAAATGTTTATAAGTGAAAGGCCTAGAATAATATAGTATCTTTATAGAAGGATCTCAAATTTAAAAATCTAATCTACAGGTATTTGTGCAAATACATACAAAAAGGAGTATGTGTGTTGGGGGGGATATATTCCAGAAGGTTTTAAGTGGTTATTTCTGGGAAGTGGGGAATTACAGGCAACCTTAATTTCCTTTTTTATGATTCTCAGTATTTTCCAAAATTTCTACAATGCATATATGCACTATTTTCATAGTCAGAAAAAAATCCTTAAAAACGTAATTTTGGCCAGGCACAGTGGCTCACACCTGTAATCCCAGCACTTTGGGAGGCCAAGGCGGGCGGATCACAAGGTCAGGAGATCGAGACCATCCTGGCTAACACGGTAAAACCCCGTCTCTACTAAAAATACAAAAAATTAGCCAGGCGTGGTGGCGGGCGCCTGTAGTCCCAGCTACTCGGGAGGCTGAGTCAGGAGAATGGCATGAACCCAGGAGGCAGAGCTTGCAGTGAGCCAAGATCGCGCCACTGCACTCCAGCCTGGGCGACAGAGCAAGACTCCGTCTCAAAAACAAAAACAAAAACAAAACGTAATTTTAGAAATCATAGTCCTTCCTGCTTCGTGGCACTATTCTGAGATCAGCTATGTTAACAGATGCGACATGCTTTGAAGAGTATAGAATGATATGCAATTCAAGTGACTGTGTTATTGCTAGTATCGAAACATTTGCGGTAAACCCCGTCAAGTTGTTCTCCTCCTAGCCCAGGCTATTTGTAGTGTGGGACTGTGATATTCCAGCATCTTATACAAGTAGACTGCACAAGACTTCAGACTCTCCAGTTAGAAGTAGCAAATGCACAGCAAATGAGATTGCCAATGCTGAAGAAGAGGGGTCATAAAACCTTTAATTAATGGGGGAAAATTGACTTGGATTCCTCCTCACCAAAAGCAACCAACCAAAGAAATTCCACCCATTCGAAACTCCCCATGAACCTAGATTCAAACCTTCTATAATTTCCAGCCAGCAGCCCCTCTCAGACTTGTCAGAGTGAGTCCCAGGGATGCTGAAGAAGAGTTAATTCTCTTCTTCATCAATTTCAATGGGCCTCAACAAACAAATTATGTTTTAGAGATTTTAGGGCCTAAACTGGTAAATTTTTATCACTATCACTCTAATGGCTTTCAAAGTGTAAACAGATTGCCTATAAACACAGTGATTCTTTTTACACACACATTCAGGCTTTTAAATTGTGCTTAACTTCATGCGCTCAAACATGGGTTGGTGAGTTTGGAGAGGTGAGGCTTTTCCCAGGCAAAGCACATTCATTGAGTCTGTCAGTCAGTTATGGATCTAAAACTTAATTATTTTATCTCAGGAATTTTAAACCCTGAGATATCCTCAGGGTGCCCAAGATCCAAGAGTTTACTCTTGAACACAGTCCAAGAAAGGCCACTAAATAAAGCCTGTTCCTGGCAGAAGGCATTATATTGACTCTCTTTGTCTCAGAAAGTGACCCACACATCACAATAAGCCACTAAATTACTGCAGGCAGGAAGGTAGATCCGGGATATAAACTGGCAGTGGGTTGAAAGAAAAACTTCACAATAATGTCTAATATTGAGATAGCATGGCTCTCAATAATTCAAAGCACATTTATCCCTATTGTTTCTTCTTATCCCAGCTATATAAGCCTAGAGTAGCAGGTATGGCAAGAGCTAGTAATCTCATTTTAGAAATAAGGAAAGAAGTTCAAAGGGGAAAACTGTTGACTTGGTCAAGTTTATAGAGGTAATTAATGAAAGCCAGATTCATAACCCAGTTTCCCACCTAGGGAGAGTAATGTGCCTATAAAAAAGAACCAGTTGCAACCAAGCCAGTTAGGACAATTCAGAAACCAGCAGCTAAGTCAAAGATGTTAATTGCGTTTCCAAGACTCATCCTTGAGACTCAAGGATGGAGGTTGGACCAAGCAAGTGGGGTTCTCTCGAGAGAAGGTAGAAACCGGAAACTCCACCTTCCTCAGAATGCAGCTGCAAGTACTTCACCTGCCTTCTGAAAGGAGGCAGGGAAGAATCATAAACTACTCCATATGCCTACTAGCTCCTTCTTGCTTTACTCCACTGCCAATGCTTGGGAACTGCTCACAGGGCGGCTGCCCTCTGAAGCTCAGCAGATATGTCTCATTTTTATTCCCATCTATCTGGAGAATGGGACACAACATTCTAACCCTCCAAGAAAAGTTTACACCCAAACATAAGCATTCCAAAATATATAATGGAAAATATAAATAGAAAAAGCACCCAAATAAATAAAGGAAAGATCAAAAGAGAGGTATGAAGCAGCCACATTCATTTCTTTGCTCTTGAAAATTTAAATGACTACTCCTTGAGAGCAAACTACAAAATGCTAACCTTGAAGAGTTGAGTGGCAGGAAGAATTATGGGTTATTGTACTGTCAAAATGCCAGACAGCTGTATGTTGAGTTGCTGCGTTATTTAGACAATCAGAAACTTGGAAGCTAATGTGACATATTTTTTTGGTGTGAAAGCTCTTGACATGCGTCAGGATAATTTCTAAAAGGACAAAATGTTATATAAAAAATATGGTGCCTTCAGGAGATGGCCTCATAGGTAGAACAGCCCTGAAGAGGGGAGGCAGGACATCAACGACTTGGTCTTTCCAGAGGTGAGCGCCATTTTCTTTCTGTCTCTTAGTCCAAAGGGTGGTGGCCTCAGGCAACATGGAATGTCCAGCCTCCCTCTCCTGCTCCCGGCACCTAAGGAATGTTCTCGCTGAGTCAGGTGCCTGACTGTAGCCTACACTGTGCCAAGCGAAGGCCACTGATTGCAGGATCACCTTCCATCTGGAAGAGCGATACGGTGATCATGTTCAGAGCATGCTACTGGAGACTGTGGCACTGTACAATCCTAGAGTGCAGAAGGAGCTAAAATGCTGCCTCTGTTCACCTTTCATATATCTTCCTGATTGGCTTGTAGACAAGTCCAAACAGATGGAATGGCAGACAGTTTAAGTAAATTCCTAGCTTTGGATCTCAGGTTAGCTTGGATATATAAAGACCATAGAGTGGGAAGCAGCACCTGGTCGGTTGCACCTGATATTCCACCTTCACTTCTTCAACTACAATGAAAATACAAATATTGCTGGGACAAGAAACACATTCATCTTCTGTCGTTCATCTATAACTTAGGGTGAATACAGGTTTGGAGAACTGTTCATGACAGACAAAGAACAGATAGGCCTTAGGGTTTAGGTGAGGGAGAGAGGCCTGTGGAGCAGGCAGGTAGATGAAGCCAGAGAAAAGCCCTGATAAAAGGGGCCTGCAAAGATGCTCCATCAGGATTTTCCCTCTCTCTTCTGGATTTCATTTTGATCAAAAAGAAAATAATTTCCATGAAGAGGAGAGTAAGTATCTGTAGACTAACAGGGAAAGGGAAGTGCTCCTCTCCCAAGACACTCTTCCAGTCACCAAGCACAGACTCTATTCTCAGGCCAGCTCCACCATGTACCAATAATATGACCCTGAGGGAATAAATGAACCATGGTTTCTTTTTTTTTCTTTTTTTTTTGAGATGAAGTCTCGCTCTGTCACCCAGGCTGGAGTGCAGTAGCATGATCTCAGCTTGCTGGAACCTCTGCCTCCTGGGTTCAAGAGACTCTCCTGCCTCAGCCTCCTAAGTAGCTGGGATTACAGGTGCTCACCATCACACCTGGCTAAGTTTTGTATTTTTAGTAGAGATGGGGTTTTGCCACATTGGCCAGGCTGGTCTTGAACTCCTGACCTCAAGTGATCTGCCAGCCTTGGCCTCCCAAAGTGCTGGGATTACAGATGTGAGCCACCAAGCAGGCCAAGCTATGGTTTATTTAACTGCAACCGGGCAAGCTATTGTTTAACTGCAAAATGGATAACAATAACAGCAACTTCAAGTCTATTGAAGGATTATGTTAATTACTTAGAACAATGCCTGCCAGGTGATGATGATTTTACTCAAATGCTAACATAGTATCCTCCTCCTCCTCCACCATCATCAGCAGCAATGAGAGCAATTCTCATTGCTCTCTTGGGGAGAAGTGAAATCCCTCTGGGACTGCTTTCCTAGGACAGAAAAGTAGCTTTGGATCAAAGAATTTCCTGAGCTTCCTTCTATGTGATTCAGGCAGGGGAGCAACCCACACTCAGCCCAGGAAGAGACCAGTAGTCTGCTGACTGCACCATGCAGAGAAGAGCCCATTTTCTAGACAGGAATCACATAGGCTGAGAGGGAGCCCTTCCACCAGCTCCGATAAGAGTTCTAAATAAAGACACTCTTTTTTTTTCCACCTTATTAATTTTTATTTTTATTTTTATTTGACAGTTAACCTAAATGTTAAGATTATACCCTGTAACCTGAATATTTAAAAGCCAATAAGCAGACAAAGGATAAGCCTGGTAGATGAATGAATTTGGACCTGAGTCCAAGACCTGTGTTATCTGGCTATAGTTAACTCAGGTAAAATTAGGAATACAATGAACAGGTCTTCTGCCTTCACCACACAGTAAACAGGCTCAATGCAAGACAGCCACCAGCCCCTGGAGCACCATGGGGAGGAGCCCAAAGCTCCCAGAATGAGACTGTCTACTCAGGCTCCTCACAACTTAGGGACAAGAGAGGCAAAATCTGTTAGGGGAAAGGTTGTCCCTTTCTCCAGCATCAGGGATCATTTCCTTCTGAAGTCAGGAAACGTCTATGCCCATTAGCAAAACAGCATGGCAGACATGCTCACCAGAAATTTCACTTTTATGAGTCATTATGCAATTAGCTACAGTGAGCAGAAATAAAGAACTGGAGACTTGATCTCCCCAATTCCATCCAACTCTTGCTGGAGTCACAGCAGCACACACAGAAATAGGGTAATTCTGTATGAGATGGCAAGGACATTCTTCCCCACCGCCTAAATGTTGTCTGTCAGGAGCACCGACCACCCACTGACTCCAGCTTCCTTTACTACTTTACATGTACATCTTTCTTCATGGTACTCGGAGGATGCATCTATGCTACCTCTAGGGATGGCACCATTCACAAGCACATAGGAGATGTTCAGTGATTAAAAACACGTGCTCTGGAGTCTGTGAGACTTTGAGACTTCCTAGCTTGTGACTTTGCAGAGTTTCGTAACCTATCTGGACCCCTTTTTCCTCATGTGCATAATGAAGAGATTGTCACCCACTGATAAGATTGTTGTAATTAAATGAGAAAACAGGCATCAAAGGCATGGTACAGGACCTGGGACATAGAAATACTAAATAAATGGGTTATCATTAACATAATCATCATCAGTCCAAATAGTCTCTTGGGCCTTGGCTTTTTGGCTCTTTGTGAAGGCCATCAGACACATCAAGGAGACGTCAAACACTATGTCCACTTGAAGTGGTACTCTGTTAAGTCAGGGGCAGCTGACTGCTGTCCTCCTAGGAGGTCTGTAGTAACCACACCAGTGTGGTGTGGCTTCAGTATCACTTGAGTTGGAAGCCAGAGATTTAACTTCGTGAGCTTGGCCAGTTGACTGTGCTAGGTTTTAGTTTCCTTCTTAAAACAAACAAACAAACAAAAAACTATGAGAGGATGTGAGACACAACATCACTACTTCCCACTCATCAACTCTAGTAGGTACCACTCATCAGTCACACATCTTTCCTGCTAAACATGGCTATGGGTCAGAATTTATCTCAATTCAGCACTTCTAGAAGCCACCACTATATAGCTTTCATATGCAATAAAATGGATTTGCCATCCCTAAACAAGATGCTCCTTAAGATTCCTTCCTGTTATTACAAGTTGATTTTACAGCTGATTACTAGATGCTTAGAGATGTAGAGATTCAACCAAACCCTTTAGCTTCTAACAGGTAGAGGACAGAAAGAAGCTCAGTTGGACTAGAAAAAGATCAGGGAACATTAACCCAATAACAGATTCCACAGGCAGAAGAGCCCTGGTGGGTAAGAGGTATTCAATGCATTTTATTGTATTCTGAGACCCTATTTTTTAAAACGTCCATATTAAGGTCATTTCATACCCATTCTATATTCCCTATCTTCCACTCGACAGCCAGCAATCATGCACACACAGCAAAAATACATGTATCTCTATATGTGTGTATATATTTTTTCCAATCCTGCTCTGAGATGCTTGCCATACCCGAGTTCTCTCTTTAGGCCTCATATACCCAGATCTGTGGATTACTTATTACAATTCTAAGTCTACACTGTTTATCATCTTGACAATTTTGTGAGATATCAGCTTCACTTTATAGAGGAGGAGGCTGAGGTCCAGGAAAGTTCAACAGCTATCAAAGAGCTGTACTAACTTAGGGAAGACTTGGAATCCAAACAAGCCTCCCAGATCCACACATCTTACTATGGTCCCAAGATGGCCTCCACAAGGCTTCCCTTCCTGCAAGTCCCCAGAAGTCCTCCACACCCACAGTCCTCCAGCCTGATCTTTCCCATCCCTCATTCGAGTCCCAGCAGCCCCTGGCATTTCCTAAACACACACTTAACCAAACTGGACCATTTCCTCTTTATTATCTATACAAATATTCTTAATTATTTCTCCTCCAACCCAAAGTACTTATTTTTTATTTATGGGTGTAAATATAACGCCAGCAGGGCTCATATTTCACAGGGAGCCATTCCAATGGCATCCAGAGCCTTCCAAATTTAAGGAGCAAGAGAGCTGATTCTCTGCCCGTTTCATTATAAAGGGGTTTACCATAAATATTAGAATTTGAATTCCACCCAAGTAATGCATTAATAGCTACTAAACCATTAATAATTTCTGTACTTTTTCATAAATGGGCAAAGTCCAATAAATAAACTATATCTCTTTCACAGCAGAGCAGGGTTAACAAGTACCAAGGAGATTTCAAAGACAAACTACTGGTAGGGGCTGCCAAGGGTAAGATTCATAATGAAACTACAAATTCTGGAGGCCCATTTTTTTCTGTCCACCATGGCAAGTATCTAAAATTAAATGCTAAGCAGAAATCCGTCCTGGAATCTGACACACAGCAGTTTAGGTAAATAATCTCTAAAATTAAAAACAGATTCTGGATAATAAATAAGTCCATGTGTGAGACTCTCTGATAACAGATACCTCTCCCCGATAAATCAAAGGC
Organism: Symphalangus syndactylus; assembly: GCF_028878055.3. Taxonomy (NCBI): domain Eukaryota; kingdom Metazoa; phylum Chordata; class Mammalia; order Primates; family Hylobatidae; genus Symphalangus; species Symphalangus syndactylus. The sequence goes on from NC_072426.2 coordinate 97,616,043, forward strand.
TCTAGCCCTATAGAGCCTTTCTAAATTAGGCCAGATGATTCACCTAAAATATTTCATCTTGTGTCGCCTGTCTTAATGAATGGCAGAATGGATAGCTTCTTACCAGTTATTGTATCAAGGACAGAGACCTCTAGGCTAATTATACCCAAGGCCTAAGGAGGCTGGCCTGTCTGGGAGAAGCCAGTGGGCAAGGTGTGGGGTCTCGGGAGTGGAGGGGATTTCACCATGACACTCGTTTACCTAGGTCTCATAACTTCAGCCTACTGGTGTCACCTGCAGCTGCCCTAGAATTCTAGAAGCCTGAATCAGCCATGTCAGACATCAAAGATAAACAGCCCAGGGGACAGAAGAAATAAGTTCAAGTTCACTGTTGCTAGCTGTTTGAACTTGAACAGACGCCTGGGTATCTTTGGGCTTCACCTTTCTCATCTGCAAAGTGGGATAATAAAACCTTCCTAGCCTACCTCATGGGGCTGTGGTGAGGAATGCAAGAAAATGCACACAGAGGCACTCTGCAACCCATGACACTCTCTGCTGCTGTTACTATCAGTCATTAATACAGTTTGGATCTGTGTCCCCACAAAATCTCATGTCAAATTGTGATCCCCAGCATTGGAGGTGGGCCTGGTGGGAGGTGACTGGATCATGGGGATGGTTTCTCATGGTTTAACACCACCCCCTTTGGAGCTGTGGTTGATAATTAATTCTTGTGAGAGCTGGTTGTTTAAACGTGTGTGGCACCTCCCCCTTCTCTCCCTCCTCCTCCAGCCACATGAAGTGCCAGTGCCCCCTTTGCCTTCGGGCATGAGTAAAAGCTTCCTGAGGTCTCCCCAGAAGCAGAAGCCAGTACATTTCCTGCGCAGCCTGCAGAACCATTAATCCTCTTTATAAATTACCCAATCTCAGGCATTTCTTTATAGCAATGCAAGCATGGACTAATACAGTCATAGTAACAGTCAGTCATTTACTCACCAATGTTTATTGAGCATCCCTGTGTGTCAGATGCCAGGGATACCCCAATGACTACAACGGATGGGACCCCAGCCCTCGTGGAGTTGGATTCCTGCAATGGAAGGCATGAAACCTGCATGGGAAATGAGGGCTGCAGAGTGTCGTGGAGGACTCTGAGGCTGTAGAGAGAAAGCAAGAAGCAGAAGTAGCTGGGGTGGGAGGATGGGTCATTCTCAACAGGGAAGACCACACAAAGGACACACGTTTTAAGCAAAGATGCAAAGGAAGAAAGAGGTATTGAGACAGAAATAGAAGGAACATCAAGGAAAAAGACATCCAATAGGTCCGAGGAGCTGCAAGGACAGGCTGCACCCACTGGCATGGAGGGAGCCAGGGCCAGGGAGGAGGCTTGAGGGCAGAGGTCAGGGGCCAAGGGGAGGGCGAGGTCTCCTGGGCCTTGGGAGCACTTGGGCCTTCAGGAGATTTCTTAGCAGAGGAGTAACAGGGTCTCATCTAACATTTTAACAGAGCACTCCGTGGCTGCTCTGCTAGGAATAAGAGCAAACAAATGTATTATTATTATTATACTAACATAATAGTATATTGTCATTGAAAGACTCTGTTCTGGTCTGTGTGAATCTTGGTGGGAAAGGGAGAAATGGAAAGAGAGCTGGGGGCGGGGTGGTCTTATGTTTTTCTAAATGCTCAAAATTAAGCCTAGAGAGGCATGTGTGCATGTTGGGGGTGGGACATGGAGGCAAGAGTGGGTGGCAGGTGAGCCCCAAGCTGAATGGAGAATGGGGAGCCACCTGGACACCCAGACCTGCCTCTGGGTCCCCCATTTGGACTCACGGCCCTCAAGGTGGTGGAGGCTGGAGGGAGGAAGAAGGGTGGTGGATAGGAAAGAGAAAACTGACTTCTCCCAAATCCCACACCTTTGCAGCCATCAGTATAGCTGCCCAGTGTCCCATGCCTTTCAAGCCTTGGATCTGTCTCTTTATTAAAAATGAAAACAAAATTTTGTTTTTAAAGCGGGGAGCTTGGTTGAAAGCCATCAACCATATTTCACCAGCATTTGGTGTCAGTGCAAGTGGCAAACACAACATCCGAAGAGGAGCTATCGCGCCTCCTGCTTCAGAATGGAAAGTGACACAGAGGTCATTCCATTAGTGATCGCAGCTGCTTTTAAATGAAACACATATAACCTGAATCCAATTAATGAACGTATCTGGCCATCCTCACAGATGCTAATGCCAAATGAATATTTAAACCTTGCTCATTCACCAGCTCTGTGTTGCACTGTAGTTCAAAATCTCAAAAGCACATGCTAATTCCTGAATGAAGGAAATTATGACTCAGCATTCCTCTTTTGATTTCTGGTGACTTGGCATTTGTCACGGGGCTGGGCTGCCCAGTGCTCCCTCCCTGGACTTCTGCTGCTTCTGCAAAAGAATGGACAACCCCAAATGCAACAGGGTCCAAAGCTCATTCTCTTACCAACAACCCACAGAGACCACAGATTTTCACTGATTTGCCCACACAGAGCCATCTGGAAAGGCTTCGAAGTGGAGAGAGTGATGGGGTGGGGTGAAGGTGCCCAGCTCTTATGCCAGCCAGTGGCAGTCCAGCCCACTAACCATACTACAGGACTCAAATCTGGTCATCCACACCACCTTCACAACTATTGCTACACTTCTATATCACTCTGCTTTAAACTGGTGGTTTGCACTGCTTGGGGCAGTCATGCTATAGGGACACTTATGTCTGGAAATGTTTTGTGTTGTCACAACTTTGGTGGGGGCGGCTTCTGCTGGGTAGAAGCCAGGGACACTGATAAGTAACCTACAGTGCTCAGGATAACTCTCCACAACAAAGAATTATCTGGTTCAAAATATCATTAGTGCCAAGATTAAGAAACCTTGATCTAAGTTGACCCACTCCTCCTTATATTTATTTTTAAAGGGAATTTTATACAACTATCATAAAGACCAGGATCATCTGTCATAAGCAGAAAGTGTCTACAGTCATAAGTAAAAAGTATTCAGAGAAATATGTACAGAGAAAACAAAATAATTTAAAAATGTAGTCAGACATAGTGACCTACTGAAGGCTTTGAGCCTGAGGGCTGCTCTCTTAAAAAAAAAAAAAAATCCACACGTAATAGAAACATTAAAGACACAGCAGCTCCAAACTGGGACTTTCTCCTCATTGTGGCCAAAAGGACAGAAAGGAGAACTGAGAGGGAAAAAGCAGTTCTTCACACGATTAATGACATAGCTATGCACCTCCAAAATCACCTTGGGTACCACCAGGAGATGAGGATACCAGTAAAGTGAATCTCAGTCAGTCTTCCCAGACTCCAAAGAACAGAATTACTGTGACTAGTTCTTGAGGAGAAAACTCAAAGAGGCAAAAGACAGGAGAAGCTGGTGTCATCTGATCTGCATTATAAACCTCTCAGGAAGCTGGGCGTGGTGAGAAGCGTGGCCTAGGCCTGGGGAAACACTCAATAGGTCCCTTACAACATCCAAGACTAGACTGGGTAACAAAATCTTTCTAAATGGCTCTGCATGTGCAAATCCATGAAGATGTGGCTAATTCTGTGGGCTCTGTTTTATGAACCATGTTCAATACTATACTAGTGCCATGAAAGAATTACACCATCGTCACATAAGCTAGTTGTAACGCCCAGTTGAACAACATCTAAAAGCTTTCTTATTGCCAAACTTCTTGGAGCCATTCATATGACAATGAGCATTGCAAATGCCAATCCTCCCTCCCCCAGTGGAAAGAAGGTGCAACGTCTTTTAATCTGTCAAGACACAAATTGTTGTTTCTGTTTTTGTTTTCCCACGAAACACCTAAGTCAATCCTGATATTCCAGGAAGCACAGCCTGAGTAACTTAGTTCTGGAGGAAGAAAATATTTCCTTTTCATCAGAGAATATGAGAGTTTCACGAGATTGTAGTTGTTACATTACCCATACCTCTGCCAGAAGGCAGAAACCATATCTTATTGATCTTTAAACCACTGGTGTCTGCTAAATAGTAGGTACTCAAAAAATGTTTATTCCAGCTCATGACTCTCTCCTCACTAACTCTCAGAGCTCTCCAAAATAGTAGGTTCTAGCAATGGTTAAGATCCACAGGCCCAAAGAACCACATTCCTTCATTCTAAAGCCTAGAATAAAAGAGATGCTCTGAATTTAAAATGCTGTCTAGAAAACATCTTGACCAACTCCTGTTGATACAAGAGCCTTTCTACCATGTTGGCTTTGTCATCCAGTCTGGCCACCCAAAGCAATGCACAGGTTTGATTTTCCTTGTTTCTCCATCTTCATTGCACCATCACATCAACAGCTCTTCTCCGGGACCTCTTTTCGCTTCCTCACATCTTCCTTTGGCAGGTCTTTTCCTGTCCAGTGTGCATTCACATCCTCCTGTACAAGTACCCTGATGTGCCCCAGGGAAACTCCTCCTACCTCCCTCCATCCCTGAGTTCTATGGAGCCAACTCCACCCAGGCTCCAGGCAGGCACAGAAACTGACTGGCCAACCAGGGTGTCATCTCTCACAGACCGCTGAGGTTGGTGGGTATGTGGCCCAATCAGGGACTGGAAGACCCAGTCTGGGATCTTGTGGAACTGCTGGTGAGAGGAAATCTCTCTTTTTTGACTGAGGTTGATGAGAAGATAATGTGAAAGCCTTGTGGAGTTCACAGCCACGTTGCCTCCCTTAGGGGAAGTTTACCTGGGTGTCAGCAGCAGGGAAGTAGAGCCATGAGGTGGCAGGAGAGAGATGGCGGCAACTGTGTTATCTGAGCCTGTGGCTCCAGTCAGGCCTGGACTCTTATCCACTCCTCAGTTTCTCAGACATGTGAACTAATAAATTTCCTTTTTGCTTATGCTAATTTAAGCTGAGATTCTGATTAACAGAACATGGAAAACGCTGGATGCCATGGTTGGTATCTCTAATACTTCCTCTTATTTACTTTCTCTCCTTCATTTTTATACATTTCCCTTTACTTTTCCTACTCACTTCCCTTTCCCACTTTCCATCGTTTCTCAGAATTCTCCCTCAAAGTCAGAAAAAAATAAATATGAGAGGTTCTGCTAACTGCTCACACCTGTTCCCTCCAACAAGACATTTCTCACAAAAGACCACTATCTAGGCTCTCCTCATCTGTGAGACAAGGAGTTCAGCCACAGATAAGTTCATACACAGCCTATGTACCTAGGCTGCTGTTGTATTAATACAAATAATTAGACAAAATATTCATCCTACTATAATGCATCAGGGTTTTCAGGCCCTGGACTTGAACACTTCATTTTCTGAATTGAGGCTCGTTAAGAAAGCTTTTTGAGCAGAGGGTGAGGAAGAGTCCAACAGCTTACGTTCTTGAGCCCACTTCTCTCAGACTGGGGGTTTGAACAGAAAAATGCAGGAGCGCCTGCTGAAATCTGAGTTTCAAAATACAAAATGCATCCCCAGGAATTGAGAATCATGGCCTTCACTTTCAGCATTGCCAATGAAAGGGCAATTTGGTTGGCATGCCACGTGAGCCCTCTGCCTGGCTGTGACATGTGCTGATCTTACGTAGGATGATACGGTCCCTTGGTCCCCCACACAGGTCCATGGACAAAAGAGGTAAACACCGTCTGCTCCTGCTCATGCAGCATGAAGGAGGTGTTCTTCCCACTCTAGGCCCTGTGAGTGGGACACGTTCCCTTGGACCGTGACCAGCCACATGGCTGCTTGTCTCTGCAGGCCCTGGCAGGCCTTCCCTTTCCCTTCCAGGAGGACACAGGGCAGAGAAGTTGACGACTCCATGGCCTTGACTGTTCCTTCCCACTCAGCAGACCAGGCCCCATCAGGGAAGCTCTGCGTAGGCCTGAGCTCTTGTCTCTTTCTCTTCCTCCACCTGCTGGTTTGGATATCCTCCCCGCGGGGCACAGATCCCCAAGAATTCCAGGCAGCCTGGCCTTGCAGGGCCCAGGGCAGCTTTCTCCAGCCATATGGCCAGTACTTACTGTCCTCTTGCTGCAGGGAGATTAGCTCAGCAAGAACCCAGGTAAATCATGAGGTCGTTGAAGGAAAGACTTGCCATGTAATATGCCCAGACACTGACATTCTCACATGACCTTGTGGTGCACGGCTAGTTCCTTCCCTGTTCACTCCCCCTGCGCTAGAGCTGCCTGGACAGCTCCCTGCATGGGGAGCAGCATTGTGAGGAGGAAAGGAAACTTAGGACAAATAAAAACACACTGGGGGCCGGGTGTGGTAACTCACGCCTGTAATCCCAGCACTTTGGGAGGCCAAGGCAGGTGGATCACTTGAGGTCAGCAGTTTGAGACCAACCTGACCAACATCGTGAAACCCCATCTCTACTAAAAATACAAAAATTAACCAGGCGTGTTGGTGACTGCCTGTAATCCCACCTACTGAGGAGGCTGAGACATGAGAATCGCTTGAACTGGGGAAGCAGAGGTTGCAGTGAGCCAAGATTGTGCCACTGCACTCCAGCCTGGGTGACAGAGCAAGACTCTGTATCAAAAAGAAAAAAAAAGCACTGGAGACATACATGTATGCATAAGTATATGTACACATATACACATACCTATTCACATATATGGATGCATATTATATTTGAAAATGTATAACTTATAAGTGAGAGCTAATGAAGGAAAAATCAAAATGACTTGGGGATATTATGTATACATGTATATACATGTATACACACATATATGTAAAGGATTCAATGACAGGTAAGACCATCATCATCGTCAGAATCACCTCTCCCTCACAGAATCCCTGCCACACTCAGCCACTTCAAAGTAAACTGGGATCATGTTTCGAGAGAAGAGATGGAAAGATATACAGCAATGCAGTAAATGAGAAATGAAGAAAGACTTTCCAAGTTAGTGAATGTGAAATTTTTATTTGGTTCCTGTAGCCCCTTCCTTGTTCCTGCTATGGTTTTAGCTGGTCAATGGGACCTACCGAACAACTAAGCGCTTTCACGTGGTAAAAACTGGCCTGGCAGGCTTCGATGGCTGGATGCCCATATTACTTACATCTAGGATTGTTTACTACAACCCAAGCTCCCCCCTGCCTTCAAGTGGAAGCTGACTTGCAAAGGAGGCAATGTGGTCCTGCAGAGAATGCACAGGATACAGAGTCAGACCCTATCTACATTTACATCCCTGCCTGGTCCATGTGGGCTATGTGACCTTGAGCAAGATATTTACCCTCTCTTGAATCCCAGTTTTTTTACCCACAAAACGGGGATATGAATGTGTTCCTTGCGAGGCTGCTGGAAAAGCTGGAAGATAACGTATGCAAGAGACCTGTCCAGAACAACGCCTGCCACATAGTAGGTGCTCAATAATAGAAGCTGCTAGAATTAAGCTCATGCCCAGTCCTATGTCTCTAAGTTCTCTCTCCTTTTCTGTTCTGAATAAAGTAAGGCAAGAACCCAAGTACCATGTAATAATATCTCAGGTGTTTTGGATGCCTTTTTGAAGACATCTGCCAAACTCCAGTTCAAAGCCACACCTTGATGAGTCCTAGGTCACCACTATCTTTTAGATAACAAATAAGCTAAAATCATTAAGGCCAGCTTCACCTTTAGCTTGCTTTACAGAATCTAGTTATTGTAGACACTTTTTGCCACTCAACAAATTCACAGAGACCAAGCCCAAGCATTGTGGAATACTGGCCACTCAAGCTAACAGGGGGAATCCACACAACCCCCATAACTCCACAATGGCCTCGTGTATGGGAACTCTGGGGACCCAGAGAATGTGAGTAACCCAACTGGCATCACCCTGCAAGGCAATGCGGGGTCCAAGGATGGTCAACCATATCACCCACGAGGCACTCCAGAACTGAGAGGGAATGTAAGGGGGAATCACCCCTTTCCAAGTGAGAGAATACAGAGGCAATCTGAAAACCCCAATCAGTTCAGCTTTCACTCAGCCTACTGTCTGTGTACAGTACCACAGTAAATTCTGGTTCACCCCCAAAGGCACTGTGTTTGTAGAGAGTCTTCAGTAAAGTAAAAAATGCCCTAAGGAAAAGAAGAGATCAGCTCAGTTTCCCCCAGTTGAGGATGGCATTGACTGGCATGAGAGTGCTGGATATCAGGGGAGATTTGATAGGTCACCTGTAGCAAAAAGGGGGGCACATATGTAAGAAGAGAAACACTGGAGGCCAACTTCACCAACATGATTTTATGTCGGGCAAATCAACACTCCCAAACTTTAACTGTGTGTGTGCACCAGCTGCACCTGGTGTATGAAAGAGGAGCTGGCCAATATTTATCTTTTTGTTCCATCCTTCACTCACTCATCTTTTTTTTTTTTTTTTTTTTGAGATGGAGTCTCACTCTGTCGCCAGGCTGGAATGCAGTGGTGCGGTCTCGGCTCACTGCAACCTCCGCTTCCCACGTTCAAGTGATTCTCCTGCCTCATCCTCCTGAGTAGCTGGGATTACAGGTGCCCGCCACCATGCCCAGCTAATTTTTGTATTTTTAGTAGAGATGGGGTTTCACCAAGTTGGCCAGGATGATCTCGATCTCTTGACCTTGTGATCTGCCCGCCTCGGCCTCCCAAAGTGCTGGGATTACAGGCATGAACCACCGTGCCCAGCCCACTCACTCTTAAAGGGCTTAAAATGTATGGATAATATTGTCCAATCAAAGCCAAAGAAACCATTCCAGTAGAAGAGTAACTATCGCATCTGAAAACCCACCCTGTTATATATTATTTCAATAGATGAAGATGAAAAGGGAAAAAGAGTCTTTGCTGATGAAAAGATGCATCCAGAAACCAAGTCTGCTCAACCTCTGCAGTGTTTGCGCAATACTCCACGGTGCCCTGCATGGCACCTGGCAGAGAGTAGAGCCCAATAAACATTAGATGAATGAATGATACAACCCAGAAAACATATCTTCCAATTGTCAGACAAATGGACTTAAATGTCTAAAAAGCAAACCAGCAGACACACAGACACACACCAAACCAGCAAAGAAACCATTTGGTTCAAAAAGTGAAAGCAAAATGTGAAATAGTCACAGCAAATTTCAAAAGTTAAGAATATAAAAGTAAACCACTTTAATAAGCAGACAATGTGTATAACTTATACCAGTGGAACTTGCTAACATTTATAACAACCCACAAATATATCCTTGATGTTTGTGATTCGAACATTCATTTGAGCTGCCAACTTTTGATGAAGTTCTAGTTTAAAACATACTAGGGGAGAGTTCTATAACACATGGATTGGGACCACACACATTACCAAAGGGTTAATATTAGAAACAGTATTGACTAGTTTCATTCTGGTTGCTAAGCAACATTTCTTCCTTCCCCCAGTGGTCTGAGAGAGAGGATAAAAAGGCCAGAAAATGAGAAATGTTGGAAAAATAGGAAAGTGAAATTCAATGGATCATAAGGTACAATTTGTAAGAAGAGTAAAAGAGGAAATAATTCTTGCAGGATGTACTAAGACATCAGTTGCTTTATGACATCATGAGAGTAACACATTGAGCCTCCAGCTCCAAAGAGAGAGAGTGGAAGATGAATGTCCCCTAATCCCTGTATAATGCTGCTCATGTTCAGTTCACACTTAGCCAGACACGCACGGGTCCAGGATGACAGCAAGCTGACCTGCATGACAGAACATTATAGCCCCCCTTCTAAAAAATCTATCAAGTTCACGAGGCCCAACCAAACCTTACCCACTGTAAGTCACTGTCCCATTCCTTAAAGGACCTTCCATTCCCTGCATATCCGAAGGGCCTCTGGTAGGCAATTCATGTACTCAACAGTATTGACTGCATGCTCTCCATGTGCCAGACACAGGGCTGGGTGCTGGAGAAGGGGGAGCAGGGCCCTTGACTGATCACTCACCAGTGTGCTTGATCCCTTTGGTCATCATCTCAGTGTCCCATTTTTGTCAGGATCCCATGATACAGCAATGAAAAAACCTTAAAGAATAACCTAGGAGATGTTCTAGGACAGACCCACAAGGCTACTGAACTGTTTGCTGCCTTTAATCTCCATCACGAATTATCCCTTTGAGTGAAGACCTCAAGTCCATGTTGAGAGTGAGAGAGGCCATGCCAGTGTGAGGACAGTGGGTATCTGGGAAATTGCTGTACCTTCTGTTCAATTTTTGCTGTGAACTATAAGTACTCTAAAAAATAAAGTCTATTAAAAGAAGAAAGAGAGAGAAAAGTAAATTATTCAGAAGAAAAAACAAAACCTTGTCAACAAGCTCATTCTAAAATAAATGACCCAGAGAGGGCTACATATTAGTCTGTTAATGTCCATTTTCATAGATTAGTTCATCAGACTAGCTTTTGCCTGTTGTGTCCTGCAGGAACACAGATGATGGACAGGGCGGTTCTGACAGTGGGAAGAGACCTGGGAAACAGCTGGCACATATGGACTAGCTGGTAATTGGGGTGTGGGAAGAAACATGGGGAGGAGGGGAAATCAGAGGGTCCTGAGTGGAGTGAAGGGGTCCTCGACATCCAAACAGAGATGGGGAAAAGGGAAGAAAGGGCACCAAAAAGGACATAAACAAGATGCGTTTATCAGCAGGGGCCTTGATGCTGGTCCCCACGGGATGTTGGGGAAATTACTTAACCCTATCCCAGACTAAGTTTCTCCATCTATAGAATAAAAAGAACACTTAGCTTACAGCACTGGAAAAATTAAAAGTAATATATTTAAAGCATATCCCATGGTACCTGGCACAGAGTAAATGTTCAATAAACTCTAATCAATGTTATTATCATATATGGAGCCACTTTAAACATAAAGCACTAGTTTTAATTGTTAATAAAGTCATCATTTATAGCTGTGTCTAAGACTGCTCCTGATTAACTGCCAATCTCACTCCTCTAAGCCAGTGTTTCCCTAATTTCAGTCATGTGTGTACCACCCTTGTAATTTCTGCTCTATTCAAATGTCATCTATTGTAATCATTATTATTAATAATAGCGGTAATAGAAGCCATAATAATAATAACGACAGAAATAATAACAATAAGAACAATGACTAATGTTCATGGGCTACTCATTACATGCCTGGCACTATTCTTAGAGCTTTAAAAGTACTAACCCATTTGGTCCTTACCACAACTCTGTGAGATGGGTACTATTATTAATGCCATTCTACAGATAAGCAAAGTGGTGCATGGACAGTCCAAGGTCATTTGGCCAATAAGTGGCAGGTTACAGATTCAAACTCAGGCCTCAGGACCCACATTTAGCCACTGCACAGATTGCCTGGCTCATCTCCATATGCCTGCATTTACTTAATTTTTTAAACATTGATGCAGTTGAATGCAGACTTAAAGAAAAGCATTATAACATTGTATCACACTGTAGGAGATCTGTGAAATCCTGGGTTTGATATGCTAATTATAACATGGTTGCATACAAAAAATTATAAGATTATTCAAATAAAAAATGTATTTGTGCCACCTAAAATCATCTAGGAAACAAAATTTAATACTGCTTTAGGTACCTGGGAATTCCTTCAACCTCAAGTCACAAAACCACAGGACAATACTGGCAACGCACTGGTAGTTCCCTGTGTCCATACCCATTCTCCACCTCCTGCTTTGTAACAGAACTTGGATTTTTATTTGGCATGTGGCTGCCAAGCTAAATGATTCCATTTTCCTTTCAGCTAGCTGTGGCTCTGTGACTAAACTCTGGCCAATGAGATGTCAAAGAATGTCTTACGTGTGACTTGCTGGAAGTTTCCTTAAGAGGTAATGAGACTGCTCTTTGTTCCTTCCTCCTCCCTGCTTCTTGAGGGAGGAATGAGCACAGAATGACAAGAGCACAAGCTGCCACCTTGAATCATGAGAAACTATGCTAAGAATGTCAGAGCTACAAAGAGAGGGAACCAGGGTTCCTCATGACACCATGAAATTATCACACCAGCCCTGCAATACTTCCATACTCCTTTTATGTGAGAGAAATAAATCTCTACAATGTTAAGTCACTGTTAACTTGAGCTCTTCTGTTACACGCAGCTAAGCCTCATTCTAATGAACACACCATCCATCCCTTGCTCCAGTGCCCTCCGTCTCCAACCAGGAATAACTCACGGAGAGGACCTGTCCCCTAAGTTGTAGCCAATGAACTGAATAGCCCTGGGACAATCAGCACTGCCATTCATGTGTCCATTTATAAACCACTCTCCTCCAAACACTTTATATGCAGTATTCCATTTAACTCCCTCAACAAACCTACAAGACAGGGACCATTATGACCATATCTCCACAGATGCGGAAACTGAGGCACAGAGAGGTAGGTACCTTGTCCAAGGTCACATGACTAAAAAGTGGCAGAGCCAGAATGCAACCCGACAGTGTGACACCAGAGGATGAGTTCTCAACCCTGAGGCTCTCTCCCTGAAATGAAACAGGCATCAGACCTGGACCCTCAGAGGGACTGGCTTCTTTGAAGCTCAAAGGGCTCTACCATCATAGGCCGTGGGCAGCTCCCCAAAGGCTAAAGTGACTTTAGCCTCTCTAGAGATCACCCCGGGGGCCCTAGCAAATGCTTTCTGTCATCGTATTAACACTACTTTTTAATTAGGACCAGTGCAAACCTGATACTTAAGCAGAAATGTCTGTTTATTGATTTATTTTGTGTGTGGAAAAAAATATTAAAAAGATGTCCAAAAAGAAGATTCAGAAAATCTTTGCTCCTGCCCCTCAGGAATTCAACTCAGCTCCCCAGATGCCCTGGACAGAGGGGGACGTGTGGCCCCCCACAGTCACCATGGAGTTAACTCATATTTCCCAGGCCTGGCACATGTTCAGTCAAAAACCTGGCGGAGTGCCTGTTGTTTACTGAAGCTGGGGAAGAAGCATCTGCAACATTACGAAAAGCATATTGTAAAAGGCAACACATGCAAATTAAACCTCTTGAGCTATGAGTAAATTGCTGGGAAAATTTATAACTCATTTAATAAAACTTGAAGTAAATACATAGTCTGGCTCCCAGGGAAAACAAAATATTTCCCACAATTCTCTTCCCTTTAAAAAAGGAAAAAAAATAAAGGAAGAGAAGGACCATCGAGCTAGACGGCTCTATCTAGTATAAAGTGTAACTAGCAACTGTGGTGTGAGCAAACCCCATTTAGAGTTATGGGGCATTTCATACCCACGTGGGCAGTGCCATGCCCTCTGCTCTGGGAAGTTGACAATGTTCAGGCCTAAGACATTTCCACAATAATCCATGATTGTGTTTATCCAACAAAGCTCTACTGAGCATCTTCTATTCATTAATTCACCCAACAAGGGTTTATTCAGTATCTACCAGACAGGCATTGTAATGTGGCCATTAGGAACACATGCTCTGGAGCCTTGAATCCAGACTCTGCCACTTACTAGGTGCATGACCTTCAGCTATTGCATTCATAAACCCTCCATGCCTCAGTTTCCTCATCAGTAAAATGGGAATAATAATAATATCCACATCCTGTGGTCATTGTAAACACTAAATGGCTTAATATATGTGAAGGGCTTGGGACAATGCCTAGCAAATAGTAATACTTTGACAAATATTAACTGCTTATTAGTTATTAGCTGGCATTATGGTTCAGCCCCTCTGCCAGGTGCAGGGGGCATAGGATTGAACAAACAAGGTAGGTGAAGGCCCTGGCTCATGGAGTTTATACTCTACTGAGGGCAGACAGAAAATACACATTTAGGCAAATGAATAAACAGCACTTGTGAAGATAATAATACGTGATCTGAAGAAAACAAAAAATCAACAGAATAGACAGAGACTGCCAGTTATAAGTGGGTTATATGAGTGTTTGAGGAGGCAATATTTGAGTTAAGACCTAAACGATAAGAAGGAACCAACTTAACCAAGAATGTTGTATACAAAAGGAATAGCTTTTTAAAGATTCTAAGATGAATGAATGAATGAATAGGTTTGTTCTTTTTGAGTGACCACACAAGGCCAAGGGGCCTGGCATGTACAGAGTAGAGAGAGTTCTGCAGGGATGAAGTGGGAGATGTTGACAGGACCAGACCAGACCAGGCCTTGCAGGCCATGGAAGGACTTTGGATTTTACACCAAGTGCAACAGGTAACTGCTGGAGGGAATTCAGAAAGAGAGTGAAGGAGCTGATTGACAATTTGAATGCCCACTCTGGCTGCCATGTGGCAAATAGATTGTAGGAAGAAAAGAGGAAAAGGGATAGAGCAGTTTGGAAGCTACTACTGTTGTCCCGGAAATATGTAATGGTGGCTTGGCCCAGGGTGGTGATGGAAGAGATTCAGGAAACATTTTAGAATTAGAGGTGACAGGACTCTGATGAATTGGAAATGGTGGTGAAGGAAAGAAAGAAAGAAAGAAAGAAAAAATGACTCTGATTTTGGAGAGGTCTGGGATGCTCATTAGCCTGACAGATGCTGTAGAATATTGAGCAGACATGATTTCTATTCGAAAAGAACTTTTGAGATAGTTGGTCACAGCAGCCTAATACACACAACATAGAACCAAAGGAAGATGTGACAGAAGTGCCTCTGTTCATGATTCAGAGTTCAAGGCCCAAAGAAAGGAGAGCATGCCATGGGCAGTTTTCATGGAAGGCCACAGAAAACAGGGTACCCGATCTGTCCTTGAAGGACACAGTCCCTGACACTCCACAAAGAGTGTCACATGAGCACACATATAGAGGAGGAAAGCCCAGAATGGTCCACCCCAAAGAAACAAGGAAAGTCACTTCACAGAGACGATTCCTCTATCCAATTCACTGCTGTTTTACTGAACCATATCCTGGAGGTCTGGTGCTGAAGGGAAAGTGGGAGGGAGGTAATGACCTCACTCCTATTGGGTCATCTTTGTTTCCATCCTTCAGAAAAAAATCAGGAAGTCCTGGGAAACAACCATCAGTGTAGAGGCACTCAGGCAAGTTGGGCAGTGGGACAGTGGCTTAGAGCCCAGGGCCTTCAGCCCCCTAGAGCTGCGTGACCTAGACAAGTTACTTCTCCAGTCCTCAGTGTCTATAGAATGGGGTAATTATGGTACAGCATCTACCACGCAGGATTCAGTAAAATAACTCCATCCCAAAGGACTTAGTACAATGCCTGACCTAAGATGAAAGTTATCAGTAGTTTTTATTTAAAGAAATGCTGGTCCTTCCATAGCATCCTGTAGATCATCTGTCATAGCTTGTACATACTTGGTGGTCATCGCTCATTAAAGCATCCATCTTCCTCATTGGTTTTTAAATACACAAGTGAACTTTTTGGGGATTGTGCATCATTATTATCAGCAGCTAATACAGTGCCTTCCAGTAATCCTCATCATGGTAATAATACTGCAATTATTATCTATGGTATATATTTAGTAAACTCTCACTATGTGCCAGGTATTATGCTAAGCATGTTGTAGGTATGAAATTTTAAGGGACAGGATGGCAGTTAGGAGCATAGAATCCTTCCTTTTGAATCTCTGTTCCATTGCTTACTACCTGTCTGACCTTTGGCAAATAACCTTTCTACAACTCAGTTTCCTCATCGGCAAAATGAAGAAAAAGCAATACCTACCTCATTGAGCTGCTGGGAGGATTGAATGAATTCATGAATGTGAAATTCTTAGAATAGGCCTGGCCCTTAGTATAAGGCTATAAAAGCAATAATCATGATTATCAATAACAGTAACCCTATAAGTTAGGTGCTGCTATCCCTATTTTACAGACAAAGAAACAAAGGCACACAGAAGTTCAATAACCACCCAAATGGCCACAGGTTTACTAAGAGGTAGAATCAGGATTTGCACTCAAGCAGTCTAACTCCAGAAAGGAAATGACTAACAATGATATTTTGGAGGTAGCAATGTTGAGCATCCCACTTTGCTATGTAGCTCATCCCCTGAATGCTTTGGGCCTGAACACCATGAATCATGGTCAAAGTCAGGCTCAGCAAGGTGTGTCTGCCTCCCCTCCATGTTGCCCCAGGGGACAAGTTAGGTGGAACCAAGACACATTTGTGGATGGCAGAGATGCTATATCTACAGGGGAAATTAACAGAAGAAAGAAGAAGAAAACTGGGGACAATGGAATACCACAGATAGAAGATGCAAAAGTGGCCCCTTTAAAAGTGAAAAATGTGTTGTTTGTAGTTTTGCCAACATCTATAAGATGACTACTGGGGTTGTTCAAACTATGTGCCAAGCCCTGGCAGGAGAGCTCAGACCAATAGGTAAGTTCGGCTCCACGAAAGACCTATATCAAGCTCACATGGTCAGGCATTTTGGGGCCCCTTTCGTAGAGATTCCCTCTAAATCCAGGTTGCTTTCAACTATAGAACCTTTTCCTTTGGGTTCAGGTGGCCTTTCTCCTCCACCTCCTGCGGTACTTCTGACCCCCACGACCCCACCGCCCCCAAGTCATGGTGCTGTCATTATTCATCTTAATTCAGCTGCCATAATACTACATAAAGAATGAGGGCTGCCAGGCGCGATGGCTCACACCTGTAATCCCAGCACTTTGGGAGGCCAAGGTGGGCAGACCAACTGAGGTCAGGAATTTGAGACCAGCCTGGCTAACATGGTGAAACCCTGTTTCTACTAAAAATACAAAAAATTAGCCAGGCGTGGTGGCGGGTGCCTGTAATCCCAGCTACTTGGGAGGCTGAGGCAGGAGAATCACTTGAACCTGGGAGATGGAGGTTGCAGTGAGCGGAGATCATGCCATTGTACTCTAGCTTGAGCCACAAGAGCAAAACTCCATCTCAAAAAAAAAAAAAAAAAAAAAAAAGGACAAGGGCACAGGCCTCACCTGTCCAGCAGGTCATTATGATTTCTGTGTCTCCTTACACAGTGGAAAAAAAGACAGTGATGGCATATGAGAACTGCACATAGCTTAAGGCCTTGAGGCAACAGTGTCACATAGTCCTGAGTTTGAATCCCAGCTCTGTCGCTTACTTGCTGCATGGCCTTAGGCAAGTTACTTGAGCTATTTAATGAATCTGAGCCTCAGGTGCCTCATCACTAAAATGGGATGAAAAATAGTACCTACTGCAGGACTACTGGAAAATGAGTGGAGAGTGAATGTGAAACACTTGGCACAGTGCCTAGAACATAAGAACTCATAAACAGGAGTAGCTGCTGCTGCTGCTGCTATTGTTGTTAAAGTGGTTTCGTCCTGAAAGGACTTACTCCCAATATAGTCTTAATTTCCCCAGTGTAGCACGCAGGGTAGAGGAACTCAACAGAACCTCTTAACTGGAACTTACAGAAGCGACATTCCAGGAAGCCCCAGCCCCAGACCCAGCCCCAGCCCCTCACATGCCTATTTGTGTGGGCTGCAGATGGTGGCAGAGGAGACTTGGAGATCCCAGCACAGGGGAACTTTATAAACTCCTGATAATTCCTCTAAGAATAAAGGCAGAAGATGACGGCTTCTGACGCACACTGCTGCAGGCCTCTCTCCGATCTCTCATGTATTTGGACATCCCTCAGGCCCATCAGAATCCAGAGACTGCTGTCTGCTGACTGACAACAGAAAGAGAAATTTAGAGGTGTGAGTGAAATGACAGAGCTGTCACGGCTGCCTCTGAAACGACTCTTTTCTTAAAGAAAGAAAAGATAACAGTAAAAAAAAAAAAAAAGAAAATTCTCAGACAGCTGCTATATCCTGTCACAGTTGCTGAGAGAGGTTTTTTGTATTGTTTTTCAAAAACGCTTCGGATGAATTTTTAAAATGAGAAGGGGAAAATAACCCAAATTTTAATCTCAGTCTTTTATATGAATAGGATAGGATTTGGGGATAAGTTTTTTCCTTGGGACACTATAGAGGAAAATGTCAGCTAGATAGTCTTCCCTGGGGTAAAGGAGAGCTTTTCTCGCTCTTTAAAAAAATATTCATTAAAAAAAAAATCCCAAACTCCAAAATCCAGACTCCAAAGTCTCCTTCTTTCCTTTCACTGGGACCAGCTCATGAACTCAGATCCTAATTCTTAGGTGGACTTATAACCAACTAATACCATAGTAGTCATCATCCCCGGGCTGCTATAATTCTAGCACATCAAAGTCATGTGTTTGTCAAACATTCAGAAAACAGCTGAAGCGATACATCCAAGAGCCAGATCTCACTCTCCCTTTCTTGCCAGCCAATATTTCCTCTAGTGTTAGTTATTTTAAATGTCTTGTTTCTTTCTTTGACATCTGAAATATGAAAGACTGACCATTTGGAGGGTTTTCTTAAAAAAAAACCACTCTCCAGATGGAAATCCACAGGCTGACAACATCCAGCAACCCTTTAACCACACAGAAGTCGTTGGCCAAAAAGATCACGTTTCAAAGGCTCCCATTTTGTTGGGTTTTCTGAGAACCCTAACTTCACTATAACCATGAGAAGAAAGAGATTCCCAATCTCACCCACAGGTCAAGCACAGCCCAGAAAGGAATGCCTTTATTAAGATAATGTCTTGAAATACCCAATAATTCTAATAGCAACTAAAAAAACAGATCATAATAGATGGAAGGAAATTGCAGTTGGAGTACTTTTCCAAGAGTCCAAGAGGGCCAGAATAAGAAACCCCATCTTTGCTTGTAAAACACTCCAGGAGAACCACAAGCTTACACTGAATTGCTGATTGATGTAACACTTGGATTAGAAATATACCACATGAAATACAATTTCCAGAGAGGAAAAGGAAGTTCTTGATGAGCCTGGTGAAAGAGTGATAAAAGCTTCACTCAAGGCTTCCACTTTAGTATCAGATTGTGGGAAACTATCATTGAAACAACCCAACTGCGTCCATTAGCCATTAATCGACGAGCACTACATAAACCCTTAACACCTCCGCTAAGAGAAGGCCCCATAATCACCCTGTTTTCCTGCTGCGAGAAGGGAGAAGGGAAAACAGCAGATGGGAAGGCTGTCTATAGCTACCCCAAGAACAAAAGACATTCTTCTTGATGGGGAGAGAAAGGGAAGAAGGAAATGTCCAAAGGAA